>NC_134853.1:136732023-138219523 GCF_049852395.1 Peromyscus maniculatus bairdii
CCCCTACCATCCCATGTCATAGCACTCTTAGGCTGGCCTGATTAGCTCTGCAAGAGGTGCTAAAAAGGCAAGGCTGCCAGCTAACCCAAATGGTCTCGGAGCCTCAAGTCTACCTCTCCCTTCCCTAGTCCCAGGAACCCATATGGTGGAAGGAGAGAATGACCCCACAAGGTGTCCTCTGAATACACCCCTATACACAAGGAAATAAATGTCATTAAAACAACAACAGAGAAGTCTCCAAGAACCCTGGCCGTGCAGCCTGTAGCTGCCAACTTGGACAGTGACCTGAGGCAGATTTTTCCTCATCTCTTGTAGCCCTCCAGCTACAATCTCTTTGGGTCTCCATAATAGGAAACCAGTCACCACAGTTAGACCTCAGGATCTGCCATAAATAGGATCATAAGTGAGCCTATGTAGTGAAGACAGTTAGTTTCATCATGTGTGCCAGCCAGTCTGTCATCTAAGCCATACACAATCTGTCTCCACACTCACCTTTGGATAATCAGATCTCCAGCCTACTGGCCACATAAAGAAGCTCTGCAGAGATGCAGGAGGGAGCATTTGCTCAGTGTGCACTGTGCTGCTGTGGCTGTTTTCACCCCTAGTGGGGGAGGGGCGACTGAGGCTAGAGAAACTGCACTTCCAGACATCACCTGACATCGCACTTGCAGTTCAGACTGACTCCATAGCATGCTTTGACATTTTCAGAAAACAGTAGATGCTCTTGGAAATTGTAGTGTAGAAGTTTGGGGCAGTTTTTAGGGGTGAGGCCAGGAGCAACAGGGATCGATTTTTGCCAGGACTGAGTTGGATTAAAGATTTGCCAGGCTTGACCACACTGGCCTGTCATCCCAGCTATAGCAAGGCTGAAGCAGGAAGATTGTGGTTCAAGAACTGCCAGGCCACTGAGTGAGTCCAAGCCTCCCTTGGTGACTTACTGAGACCTGTGTCAAAAGTAAAAAGGGCTAAGAGCTAGGCAGGTGGCACATACCTGTAACTGTAGCACTCAAGAATAGAAGCAGGACCAAGAGTTCAAGGTCAGCGTTATCCTCGTCTGTAGTAAGTTAGAGACCCTGCCTGGACTAGGAGGCTAAGGCTCTAGCACAGTGGAGAGTGTGTGCCTTGCATGTCCACAGCCCTAGGTTAAGCCCCCAGAAGCATTCAAGGAAAAGGGGAGTGCAGGATGAGTGAGATGGCTCATGGGTAAAGGTGCTTGCCACCATGACCTGAGTTTGGTCTCAGAGCCACTCAGAAGGAGAGAACCAACTTCCATAAGTTGTCCTATGTCTTACACACACACAGTTAAAATACGTGTTTGTGTGTGTGTAGACTTTAATCAAGCACGCTAAGTGCACACTTTTAGTCCCAAGCACTGAGAGGCAGAAACAGATCTCTTGAGTTCCAGGCCACCCAGGAACATTGTGAGACCCTATCTCAAAAACAAAAGTGCAGAAGGCAGAAGGATTGAAGGAATTTAAAGAGGGAAGGACATAAGGTTTGTGAAAAAAAAGACCATGTTGGCTACAAGAGGGTGGATCTGAGGGCTAGGCTAGAGTGGTTAAGCAGAATTACAGGTGACCTGCTGCTAGAGAGGGGAAGCATCTGATTAGCAGTGGTCCTCAACCTTCCGAACCCTTTAGTACAGTTCCTCATGGTGTGGTGACCCCCAACCATACAGTTATTTTCATTGCTACTTGATAACTGTCATTTTGCTACTGGACAGTGTCTGGTTCCTAAGACCATCAGAAATATGTGTTTTCTATTGGTCAAGACCCCAGGTTGAGAACCACTGGATTATAGCATAGGGAAACAAATCTGCAGCTTTCATACCTGCTTAGATCTGGCTGGTGGGTGAGGTGTCAACCTTGGGAGTTCTGAGTAGACTATATATGGTGCCATTTGCTGATTTGAGGATGCACGAGGAGAAAGAGGAAACTTGGGGAGAATATTCAGTATTTGGGGGTGTTTTATCTGTTTATCTGGAGAGAACTGTTTGAACATTTGAGTTTGTGGAGAAACTGGAGGGAAGTCCCGGTTGGGGAGGTGGCCTTCAGGAGCAGCCAGAGCTCATGACTTGGATGAAGTGCCATGTGTGGCATGGGAAGAGGTCAAGACTGATGGAGGGAGGTGTGAAGGCACCTCCCAGCACAGGTAAATGAGCGCTTGCTCACTGGTGGCCTGGGGGTCTAGGCTAGGACATTTACTTGGACCAGGGGAGGCAGATTGAGTGATTTGTCCAGCAATGAGGAGGAGCCAGATGAAGTCAATAGAAAACTAATTTTCTTTTCTGCTAGAAGAAATGAGGTGTGTGGCCGCTGGGTAATTGCAGATAACGAGGGGACTTATTCTTAATATGCACAGCAGCCATGGTCTCCAGAGTCCTGGAGACAGGAAGGATTTGAGGTGCCCTGACAGGGCTAGGTTTATTTGGGAAGACTGTCTTTTTATTCCAGGTTCCCCCAACTCTCAACAATGCCATCACGGCATCTGGCCCCACCATACCTCCCAGGCCTATTCCTGTTCTCTTCCTGTCAACGGCCTAGCTCCTCCTGTCATGGCCCTCCCTCTACCCTCTACCCCCACAGGACTGGCGTACTCACTAAGGGAGACAAATGACTGGGCCTCAGCTGAGCGGGGCGCGTGTCCGGCCCATAAACCACGGGGATGGGTCATGTCTGGAGTTGCCATGGCCGCCACTACCCACCCATCTGTCTTCTCCCCATTCTGCCTCAGAGCAGATCAGCCCTCTCGGCTTTCTGAACCCCTGGAGAGACAAGGTGTCACCTCCCACCTCTGTCCACTGCAGGTGCATGCACATTGAACTCTTCTAAGACAGGATTTCATTTGATTGGCCTGCCCTAGGCCCTTGGCTAATGAAACTTTCTTAGCTCAGGGGGTACAGGGGTCCCCTTTCCCTTAGTGAGGGCAAACAGAGGCTCCACGGGAGGAAAAGAATCAGAGTTCTCCTGAGCTCACCACAACCCCTCACTTGAGTGTATGGTGCCTCTGCATCACAGCTTCGGCCATCTAACGAGGGTAAGGTCGTGGTTGAGGCCATGGCTATGGCCCGTGGACAACGAAGGGAGGTGGGAGAGGAATAAAAGGAGACAGTTGGGGACTGCTCTGGGACGCTGAACAACAACAAAACAGGTAGATGGTTTCTGTACCAGACTTCCTCTAGAGCAGTGGTTCTCAGCCCTCCTAATGTTGCGACCCTTTAATACAGTTCCTCACCTATGGAGACCCCCCAGCCATAAAATTATTTCGTTGCTATTCATACCTGTAATTTTGCTACTGTTCTGAAGGGGTCACAAAACACAGGTTGAGAACCCCTGCTCTGGTAAGCCAAGCTCCAGGTTACTGCCCTTCCTGTATCTTATAGTGGAGCAAGTTCTGTTCTGGCCAAGTCCCCAGAGTCCCTGCAGCCTCCAGTCTACCACAGTAGCTTACAGCATGGAGTAAGCTCCCATGACAACCTCTCCAAAGGTGGCCAGCAGCCAGCCTACTTGGACAGAGGCGGCAGGATGTAGTTTACCTAGTGACACGTGTGTCTGGAGGTCTGCTTGCACATGAGCCAGGGCCTTCCCCAGCCTGTCGGGAGCTACATGGAGAGAGAGCCAGAACAAGTGTTTCCCAGGATTCTGGCACACTCGTGCCAAGTCTTGTGCCTGGTCACCAGTTGAGTATGGCCTGGACCACAGTTCCCCACACACAAGTGCCGACAAAGTCACCCTGGCCGTGGGTGTGATGAATGGCCGCACAGTAATGAAATGGAGACATCAAGGCGGGTGGCGGGAAGACGGAGTGTGGCGGACAGGCCGTCCCCACGCGGCAGCAACAAGAAGGATCGCCCAGCGGCCAGGGGCCGTCAAGGGAGAAATTACACATTTACTCTGCCTTTTTCTTACTGCGACGGCGC
Organism: Peromyscus maniculatus bairdii; assembly: GCF_049852395.1. NCBI lineage: Eukaryota > Metazoa > Chordata > Mammalia > Rodentia > Cricetidae > Peromyscus > Peromyscus maniculatus. Next base: position 136,735,943 of record NC_134853.1, read on the forward strand.
CCATACATCACCGCTGGGGCTGGGATGGGACACAGCGGCCAATTTCCAGCATGAATTATGGGACTGAGAAGCACCGAGTCCAGGCTTCCTGCAGTTCAGTGTCACCCGGCCCAACCCAGGGCTGGAGATGTTGCCACCAGAGCCAGGGATGTCCTCCTCAGGCCTATGGCTCCTGAATCTGGCCCCTGTCTAAATGTCTTCTCTTCTCTCTAGATGACTGCAAGAACATTGCCAACATCATGAAGACATTGGCATACCGAGGCTTCATCTTCAAGCAGACATCAAAGCCCTTCTGATTGGCAGAGGACGGGATGGGGCATGACAGGGTAGCTGCTTGGCCCAAACCAGAATCCTCTCCCTCACCAGAGGGGAAAGGGAGAGTGGCACAGCTCTGCGCCCAGAGTGTCCCCCAGCTGCCCTGTGGGCTTGCGCCCTGGGGGAGGGCTTGGCCACTTGGCCCCTCTGGAGCAGACACTTTGTGCCCCACCCCCTCCCACTCCTCAGTCTCAGCCCAGTATTAGCCCCTGCCATTATGGGCCTGGGCTAGGGGGAACCCAGGTACTCACTGCCTTCTCCCTTGTACACAGGCTTCTGCTGGGACCACCAAGTCCCCCCTGTGCCCCCTCTCATCCATAGTGCATGGTGTGTGGTGCCCCCGGGCTCCAGGACAGAACAGGCCCCACCTTGTGTCCACCCCCATCCCTGCTGTGAACGTGCCACTGAATAAAGTCGGGGAAACGAGGTCCCTGTGTGTGAGGCTGTTGCTGTGCTAATGCTCCAGGCTCCCTCTGCACACAAAGCCATCAGCATGTCAGCAGCTGGCACTCTAGTACCTTCCATGCCTTCACTAGACCCGGAGCACAAGGACCTGCCAAAAGCTGCGGCTATCTGAGTCCCCTGCCTGCTGTGTGCAAGGCCATCTTAAACACAAAAGCACAGGTGTTGGAGGTGCGGGCCTGACTGGGCATTGCAAGCAAGCCTTCAGGGACTCGCTGTAGTGATCAGTCTCTCAGCCTGTCACCCCAGCAAGGGTGTGAGGAAGTAAGGAAACAGAACCAGCCCAATCAGCCCAGTCCAGTGGAACAGCTCTATTTACACCGTACCACCAACCCTAGTGGCCCCTCATGGTTTCTTGGCTTTCTTCACAGAAGATGAGCTGGAGGCAGATTCCCGTCGTTTCCGCTGAAGAGACAGAAAGTGTTGAGGTTAGTGGCCTGAGGTGCGGCTCGGGGCTCAGTGCCTGTCATTCTCAGAGAAGAGGCCCATAGTCAACCCGCTCCTGTCCTCACCCTCCTCCCTCACAGTGGGAACATTCCCTTGAAGGGCCTGGAGGGAGTGGGGACTGTACACACATGCCTTCTCGCCCAGAGCCAGGGCATGCTCCCCAAAGCCTGCCCAGGCTCTTACCGAATTGGGAGTGAGGGGTGCCCCCACGACATCAATGATGGTGTCCTTGGTGGGGTCAAGGCCAAGTCCAGATTCAGACACGGCTGGCTCCGCAGAGGCCGGGGCGGGTCCCACTGCTGGTGTGGCAGGGCCCCCCAGCACCCCTGCCCGGGCCAGGGCCTCGTGCCGGTGCCGCAGCATCTGCAGCTCATACTCGCAGTTGGCGCAGGCCTGCTTGAGCTCGTAGAGCAGCACCAGGTCACTCCGCAGCTCGTTGAACATGTGCACCAGCTCCTCTGTGGGGGTGGGGCTCAGTTCTGCAGGCCAGACAGAGCCAGAGCAGGGCTGAAGGCCTGCAGGATCAACTACCCTCCCTTGCACAGCCCAGGGAGAGGGGCTATCGAGCCCGGGAGGCTCGGCGTCACTCACCCACACCCAGCTCCAGCAGCATCTGTTCCAGAGCCTTGATCTTCTTCTGACCCACAGAGCTGGGCAGCTTCATCTGCAATGACAGTCAGCTAAGTCCTGCGCCCCTGACGACACTTACGGTGAAGAGGGTTGAACAGGGGCTCACGGGGAACCTCTGCCAGGTAGCTATGGCTGAAATGGAACAAGCTGAGAAGTGGGGAAGTGGAAAGGCAACCTCAAGCCGGCCGTGTCGTGAGATCCTGGCGAGGCCACCTCTTTCCAGTCCCCTCGCCCACTGCACTCGCCTCAGCAGCTGCAGCACTGAAGCCATTTGGAGCCCGGGGCTTAAACACTGAGGGCGGTAACTCACCCTCTGGCTCCTCAGTGTGACACCTGCTGACTTGAAATCTGGAAACTTGATGCCTGCAGTCTCAGGAACGGCCTGCAGGAAGAATTAGCCTAAGATTTCATGGGGAGAGTAGCCCAGGGACCCACTGACTCCGGGCACTGTCAGAATGCCCCCTGCAGCTGGGACCCTGTCCAGATGACCCTTCCACCCTGAGCTTGTCGGGTCAGCCTCCACACCGGCTTCTCAGCCTCCTTCTTCTGGGGTAGTTTTTTCTTGGGGGCCTTGCGTTCTGTGCGCCGCTGCTCTGCGGTGGTGTCTGCTGCTGTAATCAGCTTCTGCAGGTCTTGGCTGCGTTTTTCCCGCTCTTTTTTCCGGGCCTCGATCTTACGAAGCTCCTGTAGCAAGTACTCCTCCTCTGCCACCTGCAAAAGCAAGAAATGCTTTGGCATGTGTGAGGGCTGTGTGGGAGCAGGCGGCCAGGGAGCTCAAGGATACCAGGGTATCTATGAGGGAAGGAACCAGAGGGAAGGAACCTGCAGGGAGGGGAAGAACGGGCTGAAGGGGGAGGGGCTTCGGGGAGAGAGTTGAGGCCGTGGAGGGTGGGGAGGCAAAGGGTTTCAGGTATGGAGAAGAGGTCATGACCTGCTCTGGGGTCCGGTTGTAAAGCCGCTCCAACTGTTCCTTCCGCCGTCTCTCATGCCCAGCATCAAATACTGGGATTTTGAGATCTGTGCCTGGCACAGCCCTCACATTGGCAAGCTTGGCACAAATGTGGTAGTACCTCTCTTTCAAATCCTCTACAGAACGCTTCTGAGAATCAAGACACATGGGGATGAACATTGAGAAGCATCCAGAAGGGACGGCAGGAAGGTTGGGCACTCCAGCTCACCTTGAACTGCTGGTGGTCATACCGATCATGAATAACTACAAATCGCAGATCAAATCGGCGGCTGAGGTCAAAGAGGTGGTCAGTCTCTGCCTTGGTCCACGCATCATCATGAAGGTAGAGTTGGTACTCCTGCTCTGAGTACACGGGTACCTGCACCGTCTACTGACACAAAGACATGGGTGTGGAGCGCATTCCTTTGTCACATGGCCAAGCAGGCTGGCCATGTGGCCACACCCCTTCCTGTTTATTACCAACCCCTGTGTAGGGGCAGCCTGTGGAAGGAAAGACTCAGTCTGACTGGCCAGAGGCCCCTCCCTGTAAGACTCTAGGTCAGTGGCCTGTCTGGTTCACTTCAGGACAACTTACCATCTTTGGGAATGGGCCACATGCTCCTACCTGACCTGTAAGCACTTCTATGGCACGCAAGGGTCAATTGTGGAGTCAAAAACCCATCAGACAGAGAAAGGCCCAGTGCCCCTAGGCCAGCGCCACTTGTCTTAGGCACTACTGCCACCCAGTGGTCACGGTGGGATTTGCCGATCTCAGAGCACTTCAAAGTTGGGCATCTCCAGGGAATCCTGCCAATGCCCCTTCCTCTCCTGGCCCACACTCCTCCTCCTGCCCCAGGTCTCTCTCAGAGTTATCAGCATCACAATAAGCTGCGTGTGTAGGTCAGAGACAAGGAAGGAGTCCGTGCTGGGCTGGAACAGGAAGTTTCTTAAGAATTCAAAAATACAGCAGGCTCTTTCCTGCTGCTCTTGGACACTTCCTGCTAGAGGTCACCACACTTGTCCAACCTTCACATACTCAGGATTGCACTCATCCCTCTTCTTCAAACATCTCCGATCCAGATCTCAACCACTGTCACCAACAGCCAGCACCAAAACCCTGGGTGTGTTGTTTGGTGATGGTCTGTGTTTCTGTTTTGTTGTTGACACAGGCTTAGGAAGTGGCCTTGGCTGGCCACTACTCTCTGTGGAGGCCAGACTGGCTCTAACTCACAGCAGTCCTCCTGCCTCAGTCTGCCCAGTACTGGATTACAGGCATGCACCACCTCAACTGGCATTGGAAAGTATCTTTTAATTCCTACTTCTTAATCTGTCGCTTCACCTCCATGGCCACACTTGGTCCACTCACTTAGATTAGCACAGCACCATCACTGGCCTGCATTAGAGAAACAAAACCACCTTCCCTGACCTGGGCTTCCCTCAGTCCTTGTCCAGTCAATTGTCCGTCTGCAAACAAGATGTGACCTACACCATGCTACTTAACAGGGCTGAGCAGCGGGGCTTGTCCCAGCTGGTCTACACTAAGAGTGGGAACAAGGAAGCACTTTTATATGTCAACTGTGTGCCCATAAACATAATATAAATATGAACTTGTGTTGCCTTAGAATCCTAGTATCGGTTCCTGGGAAGGGTACTGCTCTCGATCACATGTCATGACTCCATTAACCTCTAAGATAAAGTGCCTTCTGGTTTGGCCAGTTCATTTCTCAGTTAGGGCTCAGCACACCACAGGACCAGTGAAGAGCACTGCACACTAAAGAGTAGGTGCCCTGACCTGCAGCCACTAGTCCTTGAGGACCAAATCTCCAGCCTGAAAGTCTGGAACACACCAGGCTCTTTCCCTTTATTCTAAATTCTGTACTCCTTCTACCAACAGAATGTTCTCATCCTTCTGACCTCTCGGGCATCATCTCTGAAGGATTTATCTGGTTTCCCAGGCTTGGCTATATATCCCACTTAGTACTTTAATTTGTCTGTGTATGTATGACAGGGTCTCACTGTGTAGCCCAGGCTGGCCTCAAACTCAGATCTGCCTGCTCTGCCTCTGGAGTGCTGGGATTAAAGGCATGTGCTACTACAAGGAGATAATTTCATTTGGTTTTAAAATGCCCTGAACTTCTGGCCAATCTCCAATCAGTTCAAAAAGACAATCAACTCATTCAACAAATACTCATCATGAGCCTGCTAAGCCTATGCTAGGGACACAGTGCTCACCGGGGTCACCTCTCAAAGCCAGCAATCCAACTGGGGGGGCGCGGGGGACGGAAAAACAATTTTGATACTCTGTGGTAAGTCTGATGATAAAAATAAACAAGTGACACTGGGTACAGCTGGGCACAGAGCTGGGCAGAGCAAAGGTAAATCAAGCCTAGTCCTTTGCTTTGTGTTTGTTTTGTTTTCGAGATAGGGTTTCTCTATGTATCTAGCTGTCCTGGAACTCAGACAAGGCTGGCCTCGAACTCACAGAGATCCGTCTGGCTCTGCCTCCCTAGTGCTAGGATTAAAGGTGTGCAACACCACTGCCTGGCCAGGCATAGTCTTTTTATTTCTTATTTATTTTACTATTGTTTTTAATATGTCTGTGGAGGGGGGGGGCCTGCCTGTGGAAACCAGAACAAGGCATTGGATGTTCAGAAGAAGCTGCAGTTTGAGGTGGCCCATGAGCTGCCCACTCCAGGTCCTGGGAACCAAACTTGAGTCCCCTGGAAATACTCTTAATCACTAAGTCATCTCTCCAGCCCTGTGCGGGGTTTTGTTTGTTTGTCTGTAGCCCAGGCTAGCCCTGAATTCAGTATGTTCCTGAGGATGATATTGAACTCCTGATCCTCCTGCCTCTGCCTCCTAAGTGCTGGGATTACAAGTGTGCACCACCACACCAGGCTAAATCTTAAGGTTAAGGAGAAGTGAACTAGTGAGGGAGAACAGAGAGGACAACACAGGTACAACATGAGATTAAAAACAAACACACACACAAACACCCTAATGTGTGGGCCTGCCTTCTGGAACCAGGCTGGGAAGCAGAGTGAGCTGAGAGGAGCCTAAAAGGAGTCTTACACGGCCCAGAACCAGCTGCACAGGGAGTGAGTGCACCCTTCTGGGAGCCTAGAGTCCACCTGGGGTGTGACAAGATCCAATATAGCTAGTTTTTTGGTTTTTTAGAGACAGGGTTTCTCTGTGTAGTTTTGGTGCCTGTCCTGGATCTCACTCTGTAGACCAGGCTGGCCTCGAACTCACAGAGATCTGCCTGCCTCTGCCTCCACTGGGATTAAAGGCGTGCACCACCACCGCCAGGCCTAGCTAGTTTTAAAAGAGATTCAAAGTTCTCACTTTCTAGACTTGGGTTCCATCCCCAGCACCCACAGGGCAGCTATAACTATTTACAATTCCAGTTCCAGTGAATCTGACTCCCTCTTCTGGCCTCCATGGGCACTGCACCCATGTGGTGAGATACATGCAGGCAGAACACTGATACACATACAATCATTTTTACAAAATCCTGTTTCTTGTATCTAAGACCATCTGGCAACAGAGAAGACTCTGGGGTGGAAGATAAGTAGGAGACTGGAGAGCCACCTCAGCAGACACAGAGGCGAGAAGCCATAAGCCCACACTAGAGCGGCAGAGAAGGCACAGGCCTAGAGGCTGAAGTAACAAGAAAGTAAGAACTGGACTCCTGGACTAATGGCCTGAGCAAGAGCAGAGGGCGAGTAACTGAGAGTACGGCCCCTCAAGAGGAGCAGCTGGAGAGGAAGAGCGTGAACTCATTCTCTACCTTGTTGTAGTCACCCAGACCTCTCCAAAACTCAGCCAGCCCTGACATGACTCTACTTTCAAATCTGTGGGTGGCCCAAAGGCATGAGGGCAAAGCCCAAGTTCTTAAGCCTGGTTACCAAGGGTCACCGCATGGTTGCTGTTGACCAGTTGAGGCACAGCTCCACCACATCACCCTACGTGGACCTTCAAGCTTTATCAGTATGGGAATGCACATAGCATCCAACATACATGAACCCTTAAAAATTTTATCTTTTTGGTTATTTTTTTATTTATTGGGGTTTTTTTGTTTTGTTTGGTTTTTTTGAGACAGGGTTTCTCTGTGTAGCCCTGGCTGTCCTGGATCTCACTCTGTAGACCAGGCTGGGCTGGAACTCACAGAGATCCACCTGCCTCTGTCTCCACAGTGCTGGGATTAAAGGCGTGCACCACCACCACCCTGCTTTTTCATTTTTACATTACATTTTTGTTTTCAAGTGTGTGTGTGGGGATGGGTATATTTGGAGGTCAGAGGACAACATTTGGGAGTCTGTTCTCTCCTTCCACCATTTGGGTTCCAGGGGTCAAACTCAGCCACAGGCCTAGATTCAGGAACCTCTGGGCCCTTACATTCCTTTGTATTTTTTTTTCCTCACCATGTTCCATGTGTATGAAGGGGGAAAAAAAAATCACTGCACGACCTAGTGACATCATCAAGAAAACTCCCAGAACCTTCCAGCCTTCCCAATAGCTCATCCCTACCAGACTGTAATTGTCCCCATCTTCCTTCCCCTCTCAACAATGAAGTTTTTTAAGGACAGACACTTTGTCTGACTTACTTTTATTCTCAAGGTCTAGGCTTCAACAGGCTAGAGGCAGTAAAAACTGAGTGTTCTTTACCTTAACATCAGGCTATCTCATCTACCCTTCCTCAAATACCTTACCTTTTCACTGAGCTTTACCAACTTGTATCTCCAGCTCCTCTAGCCTGGGCCTAAGGTCCTAAGAAGGATGGTGGGATGGAGGAAACTCTGGTTTGGGGTGGGGGTAATAGAGTCACATTTGGTTGTGCTCAGTGTGAGAAAGCCTGTAAGCCACCCAGGAGAGGGCACTCAGGTACAGAGAGACACTGGGCTGAGAGGATTCTGAGTTTGAGCCCCTTGTTTTAAGCTCTAATTCTAGACTGTTCTGAGCCACACTGTACAGTGCATTAGCCATGGGCTATCCAAGCCTAGACTACTCTAGCCCTTCCTTTCAGTGGCTGGGTGAGACTGGAAAAGGCCCCGCTTTCTATAAGGCTCAATAATCTAAACCAAAAAAAATAACTGATCTTGGTTTAGGGTGCTAGCACAAAGGATGCACAGCACAGGTGATTACCAGGTGTCACTGGTAATCGTAACACAACTAGCAGAACTCGATGATAAGACATCACTGGGGCTCGGGGCTGGCAAGGTGGCTCAGGAGGTCAGACCACCTGAGTTTGACCCCTTATGCCCATGTGGTTAAAGCAGAGAAGAAGCTCCCACAGGCTGGCATGTGCATGTACACACAAAAATAAATAAATAAAAAGTAGGCCTCTCCTCCACCCATAAGTGCACCGTTGATATCATTTCATGTTCATTCAAATTCTAATTCTAGCATATTGGAGGCACTCAGCTGAAAGAAGTCACTTATTTCTTTACACGTGTGCCACCCTCTTCCCTCCTCCTTCCTCTGTTGTTTACAGCCAAGAGGAAAGGCGGAAGTCAAGGGTGAGTCCCAAATCTGTAACACAGACAACTGGAAAAATGGTGCCTCTCACTGAGTAGGAATAGAGGAAGGATCTCATTCTGTTCTGTTCGAGGGTACCACTGATGGGAGCTACCTGTCCGACACTCAGGGATGCTAGCAAATCAGAACTTGTGGGCTGGGGTCATGAGCCTGTGAAGAGTAACTGAAGCAGCGGCATTAAATGAGAACAATAGAAACATACAGAGGAGAAAAGCACCTGGACACAGCTCTGAGGAGCAGCAATGTGAAGAGCCAGGGGAAGCCACTAAAACCCACAGAAGATCCAGGGAAGGAAAGAATCCAGTGGGCAGAAGAGTCAGTCCATAGCACTTGACCTAGGACTGAGTGGGTAACCATAGCTGGGACTGAGCACATTCTAGAGTCAACCCTGGGAGACTAGAAAATTCATTCAGGTGGCTCAGATGGGCTTGGCTTGTGTCTGTCAGCAGCTCACCTTATTGAACCTGGCAAAAGGGTAGTCTTTGCCCTCCTCTGCTGCTCGTCGCCAGTGGAAAAACATAGCACCATCCTTTCGAGCTGGGTTGGTAAATGGCATCCACTTCCAAGGCCGAACCTTCTTGGACCCCAATTTAGCCTTCACAGTGCGATACCCCTGACCAGTGTCGCTGGGCAGTAGTGGAGGTGCATCCCTGGCAGTGAAGGTTAGGGAGGTGAAAGGTTAGAATCAGGTGAATGAAGAACAGCGAAGCCCAAGAAGTTCCGTCCACCCCTAAATAAGGAAGTCATGTCCTGGAGCAAGACACTGAGCTGCCCTGCAGGAGGAGCCCTGGATGGGGATAAGAGCTGGGGAAAGAAGTGGAAGAGAAAACAGGGAAGTAAGGATATGCCGTGTGAGCTAGGGTAATGCACGGGGGACTTGGAATTCCAATACTTGCTTCTTGTCTGAGTAAAGCAAAGCATAGACCTCCCGATGCATGCCCTCAGGCCTCTTGAAGGTCAGTGTCTCCGAGGATTTCTTGGACTTTTTCTGGAAATAAAACCACAGGGAAGAAACGATAGCCTAGGCCTACCCTTACCTGAAAATTTTTGACCCAGCACAATCTCTGAACAAACAAATGCTGAACTAAAGTCACAGTAGCCTACTCACACGAATAGCACACCCTGTGCTAGCAAAGCATCCCTCTCCCGCCTCATTTCACCTGTCAGGGAAGAAGATCCTTCCCTCACCTGCAGACTGTCGCAATGTCTTTGTCTCTCTTCCCAACAACTTAGAAGTGTCACACTCTCTTGGCCCCCACCACCTCCCAGTGTCCTATCTCCTGCATCACATTCACAATGGCATACTTTTCATTTCACGGGAGCACTTCTTTTATCACGAATTTTATGATGGTGGGATTACCACTTCCACCATCTCTCCTGGTGTCACCCCTTCCCATTCCTTCGCCAACACCTTCACCCCCTCTCAATGCTCTCAAGTGCCCCAGCTACCTTGTCCGGGTTGATAATATCCTTCTTGCTGATGGTCCCAGAAGCTGCATCTCCCTCTGGACCACCAAGTTCTAGAATGTCCCGTACATCCGCGCCCGTAGCCATCACGCCTGAGAGATGGGGAAGCACCCCGAGATCAAGGGTCAACACCTGCGGAGAGACCTTGCTACCGTCAGGGGGGCGGGGCCCTGTCACTCCAGCTCCAAATGGGGGCAGGGTAAAGAGGCAGACCGCGAGGAGAACGGTCCAAACCAGGTCTGGGTTCTTTCTGCCTGTGTTCTCCGCCTCCCCGCGCGGCTGTCCCTTACGGTCGCACCGTCCTCCCTACCTTCACCATCCCCCGGCTCCCACACACACCTGAAAACTCCAGCGGCAACCCACTCCTCGGTTTATCAAGCTCTGCAAACCCACGGATAGAAACTTCCGGCTGTGCGTTGTAGAAACGCGACCGTCAGAAACACTTCCGGTCTGTGCGCGGGCAAAAAGGAGCCGGCTGGCAACCCAGTGTGAAAGCGACTTGGCACACTGAGTCGTTCGCGTGCTGTGCTCGCACGAGTCGGCGAGAGGTGGTGCGCTGCTTGCCTCTGAAAGATTTGCTTTCTATCTTGCTGCGTTGTATCCTGAGCTGAAGAGAAAAGCTCTGTGACATTGGAAAATCAATTTCTCAAAACGTATTTCAAAAAAATATTCATTTACGAAATGAAATTGTAACAGTACCTGCTTAAATGAAATACCAATAACCCATGTAAAACATTAGCACAGTGTCTGGGACATTAATTTTTTTTAATTAACTGGATTAATAATGGTAATTGCTTCTGCTCATTAAGTGCCTCTGTATACCTAGCATTGCCGTTGTGCTAAGCTTTCAGGGCAGAGTTAAACTTGCTTCTCAGGTGCCAAGAGAGTGATAGTACATCTGTCTCTTTCTCTCTGTCTCTCCATCTGTCTGGCTCTCCCGCTCCCTGTCCCGCTTCTTTCCCCACAGCCCACACATACATGTGCATAGTCTGTTGATATTTAGGAGTGACCCGAGACCCTTGTTTTATTTTGACAAGGGAGTCTAAGTAATGCTTCAACTTCCTTAACAATTATCAGCCTATTTACTCTTTTTGGGTTTTATTAAGACAGGGTTTCTCTGTGTAGCCCTGGCGGTCCTGGAACTCGCTCTGTAGACCACGCTGGCCTCGAACTTACAGAAATCTGCTGCCTCTGTCTCCCGAATGCTGGGATTAAAGGCATGAGCCACCACTGCCTGGTATAAATTAACTTTTAGAACACATAAGATGTTGAAATTTTAAACTGGGTGGTGGTGGCACACACTTTTAATCCCAGCATTCAGGAGGCAGAGGCAGACAGATCTCTGTGAGTTCGAGGCCAGCCTGGTCTACAGAGCAAGTTCCAGGACAGCCAAGGTTACACAGAGAAACCCTGACTTGGGGAGGTGGGGAGATACTGAAAATTTTCCCAGTTCACAACTGAATATAATGATGCATGACTGTAACTTCATCAGGAGGCAGGAGGATCACCATAAAGTTGAGGCCAGCCTGGACTACCCAGTGAGTTCCAGGTGAGCCTGGTCTACAAAATTTAATTCCATCTCAAGAAATGAAACAGAAAGACAGACAGAAGACAGAAAGATCAACAGAAAGTGGGGAGGGAGAAATGATGGATGGATAGATGGACGGACAGACAGACTGACTGACTGACCGATAGACAAATGGGGCTGGCTCATTAGTTAAGAGCACTTACTGCTATTGCAGAGGACTGGAGTTTGGTTCCCAGCATCTACTTAAAGTTGCTCAAGACAGCCTGTAACTTCAGTTCCATGGGATCTGATGCCCTCTTCTGGTCTCTGAGGTCACTACACACACGTACATACATTCAAATAATAGAATAAATAAATCAGAAAGTGCCCTCATTTCAACCTAGAAAAGCAGCACACACAATGTCAATATCAGACGTTAGAAAAGAGAAGAATGCCTTGGAAGAACATAGGACTTTCATGTTGTGTTAACTGGTGTAAGAATCTGAGGAGAGCTAGAAAGTCACCCAGAACATTCTCCTTACATATCTTAAAACCAAAGCCAGACAATAATAGGAAGAGGAAAAGAGTTCATAAATCAATTCAAACCATGAAGCAAAAAGCCTAAATAAAATGTGAACAAATCAAACTAAGCAATGTATTAAAAGAACAACCCAATAAATCTAAAGAGAACGTATTCACTAGTGCTAGGGTGGTTCATCACTAAGACACAAATTGGAGCCCGATACAGTGGCCCACAGCTGTAATCCTAGCACTCTGGAGGAGGCTGAGTTCCAGGCAAGCTTGGACTACATAGTGAAATGCACACAGGCACACACACACACACACACACACACACACACACACACCAGGCCTGTAATCCGAGTTACTAGGGAGCCTGAGGCAGGAGGATGGTGAGTTCCAGGCCTATCTGTGATACCATGCTCAAGACCAGCCTAAGCAGCATAGTGAGACCCTGTCTCAAAATTTACAAGAAAAGAGGACTAGGGATAGAATGTCAACAGTATATGTTACCCAATGTTTGCAAGGCCCTTGGTTCAATCCTCAGTAAACCAAAAATATTTCAGTGATGGAGGAGATGTCTTAGAAGTTAAATGTGCTTGCTGTACAAACATTAGAACCTGAGATTAGGATTCCAGCACCCACATAACAAATACATGTGTGCTCAATCCCTAGTAACACACACACACACACACACACACACACACACACACACACACACACCACGGATCAACTTATTTATTGCATAAATTCAACATAAAATATGACTGACTTGATAAATTTGACTCCCGGTGGTGACATAATGGAAAAGAAATGTCCCAACAAGCTAGAAAAGGAATCGCTGTCGTCTGACAGTGAGACAGGCAGGCGGTAACAAGTGCTGGTAAAAGAGCACAAGCGGGCTGGGTAGTGGCGGCGCACGCCTTTAGTCCCAGCCCTTGGAAGGCAGAGGCAGGCGGATCTCTGTGAGTTCGAGGCCAGCCTGGGCTACAGAGCGAGATCCAGGACAAGCTCCAAAACTACACAAAGAAACCCTGTCTTGAAGGAAACAAACCAAACAAACAAACAAAAACCAGCACAAGCGCTCCAGCTGGAGTCAGGAACCAGGCAGGACTGGCCTCAACCACCCCTGCTGCTCCAAGTGGCCCCAGGTGTTCTGATAATGCCATCAGAGAAGAGGACTGGTCGGAGGCGCGGGCAGCGCAGAAGAGAGAAGCTGTGGTTTGCAGACCTCGCTTTCCCCGGTATAAAGAGCCTAAGAAAATCAATCGACAAACTATTACCACTAATAAGAGAATTCACCAAGGTGACTACATACAAGATCAATGTACAAAAATCAATAGCTTTCCTATATACCAGCCATAGCCAATTAGAAGATGTAATGGGAAATAAGGTTCTATTCACAATAGCAACAAAAACTATTAAGGGCCTAAGAACAAACCTAAAAAGAGAATTTATGTCAGATCCTTAAGGATAGTTCAGTATTAGGAAACCCATCAATCTAATTAATCACACTGGTAAAATAAAATTGAAAGCTACATAATCGTATTATGTAGCGGCAGAGAAAACACAAAAGAACCATTTCTGGTTTAAAAAAGAAAGAAAGAAAAACTACTGAGTAAAATGAGACCATGGGCTGGAGGGATCTTTTTCTTTCAGAATTTAAAAGGTGGCATCATATTAAATGGCTAAACATTAAAGCCGCTACTATTAAATATTTGTAAATGAAGCACAGTTATTATTCTTTGAAACTTATTTATGTAAAAAAATGCAGTGGAGAATTTGACAGTGGACCTGTCCTCTGGAAGGGCCCTAGTCCAGGGTCTGCCAAAACCAGGAGCCCATCCCCCCCCACCAAGACTGCTGGATTTCATACCACAAAACAGGATGGAAATTAAAACCCCACCAAAGACAGAGAGGAATTTTGAGGTCTTTCATTTCTCTTCTCAGAGTCCTGAGTAGCTGAAGCTGGCCTCCAACTCACTCTGTTACTCAAATCTTAAATTGGTCTTTTAATAAAAATCCCGGAGCCAGACATTGAGGTAAATGCTGAAAGATCAGAGACAAAGGAACAAACCACAGCCACCTCTTACCTCTAGGACTCCTCAGCCTGAAAAGGTCTCAGGCAAAAAGCCTTTAGTTTCTGTCTCCTCACGCTTTGTATACCTTTCTCCACCCAGACATCACTTCCTTCCTAGTGCTAGGATTAATGGCGTGTGTGCTTCCCAAATATTGGGATTAAAGGTGTGAGGTCTCAAGTACTGGGATTAAAGGTGTGAGATCTCAAGTGCTGGGATTAAAGGTGTGAGATCTCAAGTGTTGGGATTAAAGGTGTGAGATCTCAAGTGCTGGGATTCTGGGATTAAAGGTGTGAGATCTCAAGTGCTGGGATTAAAGGTGTGAGATCTCAAGTGCTGGGATTAAAGGTGTGAGATCTCAAGTGCTGGGATTAAAGGTGTGTGCCACCACTGCCTGGCTGTTTCTCTTAGACTGACTCAATCTCATGTAATCCAGGGTGGCTTTAAATTCACAGAGATGCAGACGGATCTCTGCCTCCCGAGTGTTAGGATTTTTGCATGCACGCCTTTAATCCCAGCACTCGGGAGGCAGAGCCAGACGGATCTCTGTGAGTTTGAGGCCAGCCTGGTCTACAGAGCTAGATCCAGGAAAGGCACCAAAACTACACAAAGAAACCCTGTCTCAAAAAAAAAACAAAAACAAACAAAAAAAAACCACAAATACAACACTCGCATACTCCATAAATAGGCACAATTTTTCCGTATGGGGGCACACACCTTTAATCCCAGATGCAGAGGCAGGTGGATCTCTATGAATTCAAGACCAGCCTGGTCTACACAGCAAATCCAGCACAGCCAGGGATACATAGTGAGACCCTGTCTCAAAAACAAAACAAAAACCTCCAGCAAAACTTGTCAGAGTGGTGGTGGAAAGCTAGCACGTGACTTAAAGCAATCGACTGTTGGTGGCTGTTGAGGCTGTGAGAGGGTCAGGAGACTTATTATACCATTCCCTCCAGGTCTGATATGTTTGCAATTTTCCATAATAAAATTGTATGACTTCCCTTATATGTCTTCCCATTTGAAGCCATTGAACTTTAAAGATCAAGTGTCAGATCAAATAAAATTTTATATAAATTACTTTCCTGGAGTTGCTTTCTTTGGTCTTGGAAGCCTTTTAACAGATAAAAGTTAAAATATTGTGGAAAAATAAAAGCCGGTTGTCACAGTCTGTTAATCCCATATGCTTCCCAGGAGAAGGGTAAATTGTTACGTGGCAGTTTTATGGGATCTGAGCCCCAACACAGGACAGTTCCCAAAGGGCTCTCTGAACTGTTTTTACTCACAACACTTCAGACACTGGCGTGTAGACTTTTTACACAGACAGCCAGTTCTCCATCCCTCCAAACACCGACCCTGCACCTCAGTCCTCACGAACTACCTGGAGTTAGCTCACACTCAACAAGTGCTCGGGCCCACCAGACTGACCCCGCTGCAGGCCACCCTCTGACCTTGCCATCAACCAAATCTAATCAAGGGTCCTCACAGATCCCTCCTCAGGTTTAATAACTTGTTTAAATGGCTCATAAAACTCAGGGAAACACTTTACTTCTGCTTATTGGCTGGTTAAAAAGGATACAGAGGGCAGGAGAGGCAGGCCTGTGTTCCTAGCACTCAGGAGGAAGAGGCAGGAGGATCAGGAATTCAAAAATATCTTTAGCATCAGAGGGAGTTCAAGGCCAGCCTGGGCTATATGGGACCTTGTGTGGAAGGAAGGAAGGGAGGGAGGGAGGGACGGACAGACAGATGGACGGACTGACGGAGAGGCAGGCAGCTCTATGAGTTTGAAGCCAGCCTGGTCTACAGAGCAAGTTCTAGAACAAACCAGGGCTACACAGAGAAACCCTGTCTTGAAAAACCAAATACTGTTTCTTTGGTTTGCTGAAGTGCATTGCTTCTCCATATATGTGGGACTACCACACTCACATACGTGAGCACAGGTAAGTTGTCTGAGGTGTCTGCTTACATTCCCATCATAATGTCTATCATCATGTGCCAGCCATCCTCAGCCCATACCTATCAACCACTAAGAATTCCATGTGTGCCTGATGCCTGAGGAGGCCAGAAGGGGGCGGTAGATCACCCTGTGAGCATGCGAGGTAGAAGCAGGAGGGTCAGGCGTTCCAGACCATCCTTTACTACAAATTGAGTTCCAGGCCAACCTGGGTTACATGAAACCCTGAGGGGAAGAAAAACAACAACCCTGTAATGTAACTTTTGTGCATTAAAAATAAATTACTTTAAAAAAGAAAGGAAATCTAAGCTAGGAGTTGCCCTGGAAACAAACAGCTGTGTCCTAGCCAGTCATAGCAGCAAGCTTCAGCCAATCAGAGCCAGGCAGGGAACAATGCAAAGTGTGTTCAAATAAGGCCCGCGCCACCCTGGAGCCAGGCCAGCTTTCTCTGTGCTTCACGTCCCTTTGATACCCACCGCTTCCCTTTCTCCATCTGCAAATGCTTTGCAGACATTGTTACAAGTCTCTGCATCTGCCCACTTCCACTGCCCAATCCCATAATCTTTCTGTTAAATGTAACTTGTCTACGTTGTTCTTTCTCAGACTTGTACCCACAGTCGGACCAAAGCCGTTAGATCTTTGGTCTTCCTACACTACAGGCAAGCAAGTCACCCACTAGAGATCTGTTCTCTGTCACTCTCTTGAAATAACTAGAGCCCTAGATGAGTTTGGCTCTGAGTCCAAGCCCACAGACTTGTGTTCTGAGCTCTGGAGGTTTACTTGAACTATGTTTTAGACCCGGCTGGGTTCCAGAGTAGACTGGCCCCAATAACGGACCCAAGTGGTTGGCTGATGCTGCTCTCACCTTAGCTACGGAGTGTGCAACGCCCGAGACTTGGTGTTTTTAATGCATTTCTATGTGTTTTGATTAAACACCGACCAAAAACAACTCGGGGAGAAAGGGTTTCTTTGACTTGTACATCCCAGTCACGGCTGATCACTGTGAGGAATAAGGTCAGAAACTCAAGCAGGAACCTAGTGGCATGTACTGAAGCAGAGCCTCGGAGGGTTGCTGCTGACTGGCTGCTCCCCGTGGTTTGCTCAGCCTGCTTCCTTGTAAAATCCAGGAGCACGTGGGGAGTGGTGTGGCGCTGCCCAGAGTGGGCTGGGCCCTCCCTCCCACATAAATCAAGAAAACACCCCACAAGCTTGCCTATAGACTCATCTCATGAAAGCAATTCCTCAATTGACATTCCCTCTTTCCCGATGACCCCAGCTTACGTTATATTGACAATAAAATAATAATAATAATCACACTTGGAAAAAGAAAAGTCATATCTAAAAGATATCTACTTCCAGAGGGTCTAGATGGGTACCAGGTCCTTCCTGGGTCCTCAAACCTTTCACTGTTAAAAGCTCTGTACCCCAACACTCCAGGTAAAACAAACCAAATGGTCAAATTTTGAAAAATATTAGTGGGATGACTGCTCTAAAAATTGTTAAAATTATTATAACCCATAATTCTGGGAAGACAATAAACACTTCAGGTAGGGGCCGGCCAGATGGCTTGGGGGATTAGAAGCATTTCTCTGCCAACCGTGAAGGCCAGGGAAGAGTTTATTTGGGCTTATGGCATCACAGGGAAAAGAGCGCATCATGTCGGGGCAGTATGGCAGCAGACGGGCACAGGGGCCTGAGAGGGAAGCAGAGGTCACATCTTCAACCGGAAGCGTGAGGTAGAGAGAGTGAACTGGAAGTCGGCGAGGCCATACTCCCTCAAGACCCGGAGTGGCACACTTCCCCAGCAAGACTGTGCCTCCGAGACAGCTCCAAACAGCACCATCCGCTGGGACCCAAGTGTTCAATGGCCTGAGCCTACAGAGGACATTGCTCAGTCAAACCACACAACCACTCATCACAGAACTTTCTCTGCTCCCTTGAAATCTTATGACTAGACACAACAAAGCTTGATGCCTGTTGCTAAAATTTATTTCCTCCAAGTAAAGAAAGCTGTTTTTCCTTTGTGAGACCAAGTTTCACATAGCCCAGCTGGCTTTGAACTATGTTTCCAAGGATGATCTTAAACTTCTAATTCTCCCCCTTCCCCTCCTAAGTTTAGGGTGGGGGGCTGGGGGTGACAAGCCTTTGGCCACGCCCAGTTTATGCAATGCTGGGGGTGGGACTCAGGGTCTCCTGCGTGCTAGCCAAGCACTCTCCTAACTGAGCTACATCCCCAAAGAAGGCTTTTTCTGATCCACTGATGGAGGGCAATTGAACACATCACGGCATACAACTCAAAGACTGAGTCCTCTGAAAATGACCTCCTTCAGTGCTAGCAAAAGGTACTGAGTCCTACCCACCCCCACTGCAGCAAAACTTCAAAGTCTTAAGCCTTAAGCCCACATCTTACAACTCAAAAGGGCCCTCTAAACTCCTGGAACTGCTGGAGACTTTCAGATAGATTTGGCCAGAAAGTTTTCTGTAGCCGAGGCATCCTAGCTGTGGGTGTTTCCCCAAAGATGGTGGACCAAGACTTCTGTTACTTTGAAAGCTGCCTTCTTTTTTTTTTTTTAAATCATCTCCTGATTTGTTAATCTTTCCTCTTTCTTCTTTTTAAAAAGGCTTGTTTTTATTTTATGTGCATGTATGTGTGTATGAGGATGCCCTGGAACAGGAGTTAACAGACAGCTGTGAGCTGTCATGTGGGTGCTAGGAATTGAACCCAGATCCTCTGGAAGAGCAGCCAGTGCTCTTAACCACTGGGCTATCTCTCCAGCCCCCATCTTTCCCTTTTCATACAGGAAAATCATGGGTTCAGTGGCTGGCTTTAGCTAAAGGTCATGCCTTAAAAATGAAAACAGGGCAACTGGCGGTTTTCCAGCTGATTCCAAACAATCGGAAAAACACTTCCGGTGGTGCTGGAGCTTCAGTGTGAGGGGGAAGAGGGAAAGTGGTCCTTGACAGGCTTGACATCAGCGCGACTTGCTTCCCTACACCAGCTTTGAAAAGCTATCCAAGACCTGCCAGTTGATCTGCAACCACTACCAAATAGAGAAAATGTAGTGACGCCTTCAACCTACCTGTATACTGTGTTTCCAGACATCATATCAAGACCTGGGGCCTGTGTGGATGAAAATAATTGCGACTATAATGGCGTTATATTAAACCCAGCCGGCTCTTTCACTTAATACGGCCCCCTGATACATTCCGTAGGGACCACAAAGAAGAAATCCCGCTAGGTTTTGTTGATACTGTTTCAGCCGGAGAAATTTCATGTAGCCCGGTTTTTCACCACCAGGTGGCGCTCGTTCCCAACGCCCACTTCTAGGGCCTTTGTTGGGTCTATGGCGAATTGGCTCTTTCCTATTTGAATAGCTTCCCAGGGGTTCAGATAGGAAGGATCCACTCTCAGAAAGAAGGGTAAAATGCGCGTTCAACAGAAACACTCAATGGGACAGCATGCCGCCTCGGATCTTCCCGCTCAAAATGAGGATTTGTGTTTGGTACTAAACTCATCTTTCCCTAATTGTTCACAGAAAGTGGAAGTTAAAGGTGCTTGTATTGCCATTTCTTTAGGCTCCGCCACCAAACACATTAAGGAAATGTCTCAAGAGAAAAAAGAATGGGACAGGCTTACAAGCGTAACTAAAGGTTCCAAGAAGGCCCTCAGCAGTCCTGGCAGGACCGGCAAGGCTGAATTTTCTTATGTGTTCATTTGTTTATCTATTTCGTATTTGTTGTTTTTGGAGACAGGGTCTGTGTAGCTCTAGCTGTCCTGGAACTCGTTATGGAGACCTGGCTGGTCTCGAACTCACAGAAATCCACCTGCCTTTGCCTTTTTCTTCTTTCTTTCTTTTTTCTTTTTCTTTTCTTTTTTTTTTTTTTTTTTTTTTTTTTTTTGAGACAGGGCTTCATGTAGCCCAGGTTGACCTCTAACTTAATTAGCCAAGGATGACTTTCTGATCTTTCTGCCTCCACCTCCATAGTGCTGGGATTATAAGCATTTGGTATCACACACCCCCAGCTGTGTGGTAAGTGCTGGGTGAGCCGTCTGTCTCCTGAGCTACATACAGTACCTCAACCTCACTTGAGTCTTCTGATACACACCATCACGATCCCTTGTGGGGCATACATAACTTTTAGCGTTAGGGAGGGTAGCCCCCTCGGAATTGTGCAGGACACACCCAGACACCAAATTTTCAGCACAAAAGGAGACTTGTTACTGGGGGGAGGGGGGGTACCACAAAGTCAGACAGCAAGCAGTAAGCAGGCAGGTGTTTTGGGCAGCAGCGGGGATTTAAGGAGAAAAGGGGAGTCTGCGCTAGGGTGAGCTGGTAAATTCTGATTGAACATGTTAGCCAAATAATGAATTTTTAAAATTTCTTTATTTTCATTTTATGTGCACTGGTGTTTTGCCTGCATGTATGTCTGTGAGGGTGTCGCATCCCCTGGACCTGAAGTCACAGACAGTTGTGAGCTGCCATGTGGGTGTGGGGAAATTGATCCCAGGTCCTCTGGAAGGGCAGCCGGGGCTCTTAACTGCTGAGCCATCTCTCCAGCCCCCGGATCATGATTTGTGATTGTTGGACCTTGGGGTTCTGTCTCAGGAATGAGTCAGTGGCTAAATAAGACAATAAACCTTGGTGGCGGCTCGCTTACCGAATATAATCCGACAGTTTTTAGCAAGGGGGGAGGGCACCTGTGGGTGCCATGTTTACCCTTCTAGGGCCTGTGTTTGCCGTACTCAGGCCTGTTAGAGATCTTCACTTAGGTCACCAATAAGCCTCCCACCAAGCCCTGAATGGTCTCCCTTTGGTTAGATTAACAGTTATTCACCCGACCTGGCACCAAGGTCTGTGAATTCTACACTGAGAAAAATACTTGTGAATCACAAATTGAAACCAAATAAATTCACTGTAGCGAATGAGAGAGGAAATGTTGATACCCAAAGGTGTGGGTCAGTCTCTCCAAATAAACAGGCAGAGCAGAAATCAAAAAGTGTTCCACTAAGCTAAATTTGGCCTAAGCAAGCCTGTGTGCTGCTGTATACTTGAGTCTTGATGAGAGGAAAGACAAGAGGAGCCATCTAGCTTTGTACTCAGGAAGGCCCCACGGACAGCAGTGTGTAGCCACCGGTAAGTTACCCGTGTTCTAGTAAATAACCCCGTCCTGATGCTCGGGCCTCCCAAGATCAAACTCGGTGGGTTCAGAAAACTGGCATGGAAGGAGGAGGGGCTTGTTGAGACAAAGCAGCACTCCAGGGGGGTCTAACTGGGGGTGGTGTGGGGTGCAAAACCCAGGATAGAGATGTATGAAGTTGCCGCCGATTTTTTTTAAAACCCAACCAGGAATTTGCCCTTGCAACACATAGCCAGGCCCCAGGCTTCCACAGGACACATGCTACTCAAGTCACATTCTGCAAGGCAAATGCCAGACAGAGACACACGGGCTTGTCTCTAGGCTAGCAGTTCTTAACCTAAGGGACTTGACCCCTATGGGGATATCAAAAGACCCTTTCAAAGGGGTCATATATCAGATATCCTGAATATCAGATATTTGCATTACGATGATTCATAACAGTAGCACAATTACAGTTACGAAGTAGCAACAAAATACTTTTATGGCTGGGGGTCACCACAACATGAGGAACTGGATTAAAGGGTCGCAGCCTTGGGAAGGTGGAGAACCATTAATACAGGCGTTCTCTGCTTTCTGCATGTCACTTTTACTGTCTACAAATGGCTTTAGGCCACATTGCAGGTGACCCTTGTGCAGATTGCTGCCCCACTGGCTGATCTGCCCTTGCTCCAACAGTCCGTTTTGTTGGGGTTTGAGGCAGGCATGAGCCTCGGGCTCCTGAGGGCTGGTATCGCAGGCAGGCAGGCAGGCAGGCGGGCGGGCGGGCCTCTCCGGAGACACCAACTCGCTGCCCAAACCTTCCCGTTGTCTACTGCTGTTACTTTAAGGAATCCTCTTCTGCAGGGGCGGCTTCTTCTCACCTCCCCCCAGGGTTCGCTGGTTTGTGTATTCACAAAGTTGGGGGCCAAGACTTGGCCTTCTCACTCCACGTTGCCACACAGTTGTAACAATGTTATAAATTAGTCAACTGTGACATAATAAACGCCTGCAAGCAAGAATTTTTTTTGTGGGGGGGATGGTTTCCAGAAAGAATTTAAAACTGATAGGTCTACTGATATGGCCTATAATCCCGGCTCCTGCAGGAAGGTTGAAAGCCATTGCTTCAGGCACTCTTTGCTTTAGACAGATGACTCACCGGCCGGCTCAAAACTCCCAGGTTGCTGTGCCCTACAGAGTGCATTCAAGGCCAATCTTGGGGGGGGGGGCGGGGAGGAAAGGTATTTGTTTTGTTTTGTTGGAGGGGTTTTTTTGTTGTTGTTTTGTTTTGTTTTGCCTCATGATTTAAATTCATAGCATTCTGGTTCCATTTCCTCTGGGCCTGTGGTGGAGTAAGCGTGGAGAAAGAGCAGAAAGGGACAGCGTGAGAGGAGAGGGAGCGAGAAACAGGACAGAGACAGACACCAGGGACAAACTGTACCCCTCAAATGCCCTCCCCCCAGTGACCCTCTTTCTTCAACAAGGCCCTTTCAGCTTCAAGTTTATGAGGATGACATCCTAAATCCTCATACTCTCTTAATTGTGCCACCATTTGGAGACCTAGCCTTCCCCCTACACCACCCCACCCCACCCCACCCCACCCCACTCCACCCCACCCCACCCCACCCCACCCCACCCCACCCCACCCCCTGAGCCCTTGGCAACTTGTTAGCCATGTGTGGGGATTGGCATGACACCCGAGGGCAGGCCATTCCATCAAGAACTTGACCCCCCCACACCCCCCAACACACTACAGTAAACATGCATTCTGATTAAATGCATTTCCAGTTCATCCCATCTTCACCTCCCGCAGCTCTCCCGACCAAGGCTTGCAAAGTGCTTTTTACAGTTAGGCTTATGAATAATGTTTATTGAAATGCAAAAAAAAAAATCCACCCCAAAACAGTATTTTATAAACAAGGAATCCTGTTAGTCACAGGTTTATTTTATTATCACACATAAACGGGCAAGGGGAAATTGCCGATTGTTCTCCGTAAACAGTGCACCTGCGAAAGTGTAGTAAGTCTTTAGTCCTCGGCTAGGCCCAGGGAGGGCTGCTCCCTGTAGAGCGGCGTTCTGGGCAGAGGACAGAAAACTGAAGGGTTTTTTTTTTCCCCTCACGGAAGCATTGCTGCTCGTGTGGGCTCCCGGGGAGAAGGGGTTGTTTTGTTTGCAGAGATTCTCCTGCAGGAACGAATAACAGCTAAGATGGAACGGGATGAACAAGATGAACTAGCCAGGGAACACACCAAACCCTTCCCCACGAGTGAGAGGAAGCTGGCAGGTTCTGTGGCAGGGGCGGTCGCCCCCGAGTCTCCGGGAAATGTTAGGTTCCAGGTAGTGTGTCAGGTTCTGTGGGGGCTGCACTGGGGGCCACGCTGCTTTACTTCTGTAATACCACCACCACACACACACACACACACACACACACACACACCCACACACCGCTCGGGAGGCAGAGGCCAGAGGCTCGGCACAAGAAGGAAGCCAGTCCGAGTCCCAGGCCAGCAGAGCTACACAGTGAGACGCTGTCTCCAAAAACCAGGAAAAAAGTGACAATTCATTTTAGAGATGAGTTGATTATACAAAACAGACCATCCTCTGCCTCTAGATGAAAAAAACAAAGAACTCATTTATCCTCCCAGATGTCTTGACAGAATAAGATGGGTGAGTGGCTTGAACATGTGAATTTTGATTTCTCAGAGTTCTGCAGGCAAGATGGCCAGTCAAGGTGCTGAGAACAGCGTTGGCCTCTCCCAGGGCACTGGGTGCAGATGGCAACCTACTCCCTGGGTGTTCACAGCCTCCCTGTCTTACCCACCTGTCCTACCCACCTACACAGGCATTTCGTGTTCCTACAATGCCAGTCATATTTCTTTTCTTTCCTTTTTTCTTTCTTTCTTTCTTTCTTTTTTTTTTTTTGTTTGTTTGTTTGTTTTTTTGTTTTTTGTTTTTTCGAGACAGGGTTTCTCTGTGTAGCTTTGCGCCTTTCCTGGAACTCACTTGGTAGCCCAGGCTGGCCTCGAACTCAGAGATCCACCTGCTTCTGCCTCCCAAGTGCTGGGATTAAAAGTATGCGCCACCACCGCCTGCCTCTTTCTTTCTTTCTTTCTTTCTTTCTTTCTTTCTTTCTTTCTTTCTTTCTTTCTCTTTTTCTTTTTTTTTTTTTTTTGTTTGTTGGTTTGTTTTGTTTTGCTTTGCTTTGTTGTTGGTTTTTTTGGTTTTTTCTTTTTTTAATTTTTGTTTTGTTTTGTTTTTTCATGACAGGGGTCTCACTATATTGCTCTGACTGTCCTGGATCTCACTCTGTAGACCAGTCTGATTTCAAACTCACAGAGATCCACCTACCTCTGCCTCTTGAGTGCTGGGAATAAAGGTGTGCACCACCATACCTGGCTCAGTCATGCCCCAGCCAGCGGGGTCTTCAATGGGGACCTAAAGGGAGGGCCGGCAAATGAGAGGGACAAGAGACACAAGAATGAGAGCAAGACAGGACGTCTGAGCAAGCTCCAAAGTTTTATTTTACTCTCAAGGCATATATAGATAGGCAAAGGGGGTTGCAAGCAGGAAGGGACTTAATTATGGGGGTTGCAAGCAGGAAGGGACTTAGTAATGGGCTGTTCGGCCAGCAGGGAATGTGGCTCTGCAGGTTATCTATCCACCTTGTCTAACTGCCTAATTGCTTAACTGCAGCTCCTTCACCTGATATCTGAGAAGAGGTTCTGGTATCTGTGGGAAGAGGTTCTGGTATCTGTGGGAAGAGGTTCTGGTATCTGTGGGAAGAGGTTCTGGTATCTGTGGGAAGAGGTTCTGGTATCTGTGGGAAGAGGTTCTGGTGCTATGGAGACTTAAGCAAGGCCTAGATCTAAGAAAAGAGGAGAGAAGCCCAAATATGGCAGCATGTGTGTCAAGGGTCGCTTAGGCTTATGGCTCCTGTCATCTCCTCTCTTTTAATTATTTATGAAGGTCCAAGGTGGCGGTACAAATTTGCCTGGCGGAAATGGGCGTTAACCAAGGAGGAGAAACATTGCCCTGATCCTCCCGGTTTATTATAGGTGTCTTTTGCTGGAGGAGGGGCCCTGGATGTATTTTCATCCTTAGACACCAACCCCTATGCAATTAGGGATATTCCTCGGGGGACCCAGAGGCAGAAAGCTTGGTCCTCCCCCTGCAGTGCCATTGACCTCACACCTTCCTTGGTACCCAAGCTTTTTCCAAGTGGGGCAAGCTTGCATGTTTCTGGGTTTTCATGCAGTTCCCAAAGGACCGTCATCGCCCAAAGGCTCTGTGTGGCCTTGATCGGCAAGATCAAGCTGATGATAATGGACCTGTATAGGTTTAGATGCCAGGGAGTCTGTTTTTTGATGAATCGGGTTAGCCTACCAATTACAAAAGGACCCAAAGTTACGAATAACAAGATGCTGACTAGCCGGGCGGTGGTGGCGCACGCCTTTAATCCCAGCACTCGGGAGGCAGAGCCAGGCGGATCTCTGTGAGTTCGAGGCCAACCTGGGCTATCAAGTGAGTTCCAGGAAAGGCGCAAAGCTACACAGAGAAACCCTGTCTCGAAAAACCAAAAACAAAACAAACAAACAAGATGCTGACTAATGGTCCTACGAGAGGAATCAAAGGGAGAAAGAACATGGATGATCTCCACCAGTCATCTGCCGCGGCAGAGAATAGCTGCTTATGTAGCTCTAGGCTAAGTTTATGTAGCTTATTTATCTGGGTTTCTACCATTCCAGACTCATTAATATAACAACACTCTTCCCTCAGAGAAAGGCATGTCCCACCCTTTTCTGCTGTCAGCAGGTTCAAGGCCCGTCGGTTTTATAGGGCAACCTGTGCAAGAGAGGTTAGCTATCTCTGAAGGGAGGACAAGGATGCTGCAGAAGCCGAAGTTGTTGAGATAGGTGAGCCCTTGTTATGAGGGAGTGGCCCAGGGCTCCTCCCGCCAGGCCTGCAGAGACGGAGGTGGCCAGGGAAATTCCGGCCACAAGTGGCCAGAAGACAGCTCTTTTTTGCTTGGGCTGTTCTGTTCTCTCCCAATTACCTGTTCCTTAGCAGGAGAAATGGCATCATGAATTTTGCAGTAAGAATAGGGGCATCCTACGCTTTCCTCCCTCTAATAAATTCTGCAATTGTGGGCAGTCTGACCCCACCCCCAGAGAAGAAAAAGAAAATTTGTAAGTGGGAGATATAAACTGCAGTCAGGTTGTATTCCTCCCAGTCCTTCTTGGCTTGTGGGCGTTGGCAAATGTTGATCTCGTGCTGCCATCACCACCACCACCACCACCACCACCACCACCACCACCACCGGCGTGATCTCCTGAAGCTTATAAGAACCTTTTTAATAGACAAAATCTTAGACATGTTAGCAATATAACAGTGGTGAACTTTATCAGAGCAAAATTATGAATCCTTGGAGCCTCAACAAAACATCAGGATAGCCAGAATGAAATCTGAAATGTGTCATTTATATATTTCTCAAGTCTTTTGACAAAAATTGATAAATACATTTAGAACAGAATTATTAGTTTTAATCATATTTCTATAAGTTCTGATATCATTGATGAACAGTTCTTCAAAAGGGTCTGGAATTGTATCAATTTATTTATAAATTCAAAGCTCAATATTAAGAATCTAGAAGTAAATAACAGCCTGTATTTAGACTGGCAGCTTTAGAGCGCCTTGTCCTGCAGCTGCCAATATATGGTGTGGCCAGGCAATCCAGGATTCATAAAGGCGGGTCAATATCCTATAAAGACATGTGTCCTCCTCCTGACGTTATGAAAACATCAGGACCTTTTTAAATACCAGTGAGGGGATCATAGAGGCTTAGGTGTAACTTTGTGGCTTGGCCTGGTGGTGATGAGGAATACCTGTCGTGGGGGATACGAAAAATTAAGCACCAATTCTTAAGAGCTCTTGAAGTATATGTAAGGCTGTTGTTTATATATGAGCTCAAGGCATTCCTAAAATTAAAAAGCTGTGAAAGATATGGTGTATTACTTTTTATTTCATAACCATAAATCATAAGGATGTAAGCCTCGTGGGTAAGCTTCCATAGGGAGAGAATTTGTAATTGTTGGACAGACATAAGAAAAGGTGCCAATATATCCTGCAGAGCTATTTGCTACTCTATAGACTCCTGTTTCATAGTTTGATATAAATATAATATCATCTGTACAATAAATGTATTGTAAGATACATGTATACACATATACATGTATACATACATATAGGTTGGGGGACTGTGAGGAAGCTATAATTGACAGATCTGATAGTTAATCTCTATCTATAATGAGGAACTTTGCTCAATGAATGAGTCCTGGATAAACAGAACTCGCATTTCCTGTTCTGTATGTCAGCTTTGGCCTCCATCGCGGCAGGGTGAGCAGGCAAGCTAAAAGTGAAATGCTGACAATCTTTAGGTTGAGAAAGTATGGCAAAGAAGCAATCTTATACATCAATGACGATTATTTTTTTGATTTCTGAGGATGACTTGAGATGGCAAGCCAGGCTGTGAGATTTCCCTTGGCTTTAATAAATTGTATTTAATTTCTTAAGGACTTGTAACAGTCTATGAGCCTGATTTTCCTAAATAAAAAGATATTGGGGTGATTTAAGGGCTGGTGGGAGGCTTTATATGCCCTATTTTTAAGTTTCTCCTCCACCAGACAGGTTACAGTTACAATTCTCTCAGTATTTAAAAGCCATTGTTTGATCCAGATAGGAGCATTAGATTTTTCTGACCTTTTGACTACATTTTTTTTTTTTTTTTTTTTGGTTTTTCGAGACAGGGTTTCTCTGTGTAGCTTTGTGCCTTTCCTGAAACTCACTTTGGAGACCAGGCTGGCCTCGAACTCACAGAGATCCGCCTGCCTCTGCCTCCCGAGTGCTGGGATTAAAGGCGTGCGCCACCACTGCCCGGCTTGACTACATTTTTAGATTGACCTAGGCCTGTAAGAGACGAAGGAGTAATAGTCGTCTTAAGTACTTGGCCAATCTTTTTCTGAAATATAAGAAACATCCATGCTTATGTCTAGCAAGCCAATTATCTTTTTTTCCCTGTATTTTAAGTGTTTAGTTGGTTTGGAATATTTAATTTCCTGAACCCATAAACCCTAGAATCCAAACTAGTAGCTCCTGTAGGTGTTGCCCTGCATGAATCTGAATTGTTTTTGTAGGTGGTTGTACAATGATCTTAATCTCTTCAGTAAAGTTAGGATCAACCTTTGCTGGGACAGCAGAGGAGCTATGGCCTATAATTAGCCCCAGTGTCCCTTCTGGGGAGGTCCATAGACTCTTGTATTAAGGCATGCATAAGTTCATTCTTAAAGCCTATATATCTATCTCAGACCTCAATAAAAACTTTATCCATAGATCTAACTTATGTATACAGCCTCAGTATCTCTAGGTTATTTAGTGAGATTTATGTATCATTTATAACATATCTAGATGTTTATATGTATATTTTTCTATTTCAATGACTTGCATTACACATATAATAAACTATTTCTTAACATTCTTAAACATTTTTTATATCTAATCATTCATATCCTTATAAAAACTTTACATCTAGAAGCATTTTTGTATTTAATTTATCAGGAGATATAGGTGATTGATTACTGAGAGCAGCCAATATGGTGAATTTTTTTAAACAAAGGAACAGTCAAAGATTATTTTGAAATCTGTTTAGCAAGGTATCTTTTCTATGAATTTGGATAGCAAGGCAAATTATCTTTTAGGCCTGGTAAATAGGGATATAATGTAAATGATCTCAAAGCGTAGTTTGGACAAAACCCTGGCAATAAGGGGTATGGCAGTTTTGTTCAAAGCTTAAACTTTTAAAATGGTAGGAGGCTAAGTAATGAATTGATTATGTGAAATTTAGCATACTCAGCATGTATATAAATATGATTTTGCATACATTAGAAAATTTGATCATAAAATGATCAAGCTTTAATTTGTATCCTAATAATTATCTCTAATTACTTATAGTTTAAGTACAACTTATCCTTAACAATTTACAGTTTACGTTGGCCAATCAATCAATAAGTCTTATTTTTTAATTATCTTTAACTAAAGTAAACTTATTTAACAATTTATAAGTTAGTTGTCTCTATAAACTTAGAACTTAGGTTTTATATTAAAACAGAGGAGGATTTTTTTTTTTTTTTGTAGCAGCTGCAGCCGGTTTGTCCAGTCTGTATCAAGCCAGACAGCCACCGGGAATGGCAAGGTGAGGAGAAGGGAAGTGAGGAAGTGAGCTGAGATGCAGATAGCAGATAGTTAGGTTCAGAGGGAAGAAGGCAGATGTTTAGGATTCCAATCCCCAAACATCTTCGGTGTCTGATGAATCCATACAGGTCGTAGTAGGGCGTCCCTTAACTAGGACCTGTTTTTTTGAAATGGGTTAACTGAAGTTCTTGTACTTGGCCAAGATTTTTGTAAATTATCCAGAACTTAAAAGTCAACCCAGAAAGAGGAAAGAGAGAAAGGGACACTTTTTTAGGAGAGTTAGAAGTTGCCATTAGTTTTTAAACGGGCTCTGGCTGTGAGGCTTGCATAGTTATTTAAATAAAGGCTGCTGGACCGAGCTTCTAGTTAGCAATTAGAAGTTTACAACTCAAGTTAGCCTTTGGATTTCAATTAATTTTAGCGAGAAAGGCTGTTTGTAGCAGGACGCTGCTGCTGGTATGGAGAACATAGTGAACTTCATTAGTTCTGGTTTACACTCTCAGGAGGTCTGGTAGTGTGATAATATTGTGTTACCTCCTTGTAAGATCCTGAATGAAGTAACGGCAGGTTTCTCCCTAAAAGGAGGGGTTAGAATCTCTGCCGCTTAACATAGTCGGACACTAAATCAATTTCATAAGGTTGGCTGCTTTTAGGGGTCTCCTAAATCTTTCCTTACTTTTTTTTTCTTTCTTTCTTTCTTTTAAAAAAAAAAAGAAAAAACTTTAGAATATCGTTTATCAAGTTCCAATAAGAAAAGGCCTGAACAGGCACCTTCTCAGGGCTAAAAGTTTGATAATAATCTCTTAAACAATCTCCTATTTGTTTCCATCTTTTTTCATCTATAGTTCCCTCTTGAGGAAACCAAGGACAAATGTCCCCAATATAGTAAAAAAAAAAATTTTAAGATCCTTTTTCTTTACCCTAGTTCCTTGTGTCTTGAGAGATTCTTTCAAACCTGAAATAAACAGGTCCTATTTACTAAATGCTTGTCCCATGGTGACTCACTCACCTTGCGTCGACACCAAATGTCTCTCCTCGGATCTGTCTCGTGGGGCGGGTGGTCCCACGGCGATCTCCTCTCCGGACCTTCACTCACGACCAGACTAGGCCGTGGTGGTCCGGTGTCACAGATCTGTCTCGTGGGGCGGGTGATCCCACGGCGATCTCTTCTCCCGACCTTCACTCATGACCGTGTGCCGCGGCGGTCCATTGTCACAGATCTGTCTCGTGGGGCGGGTGATCCCACGGCGATCTCTTCTCCAGACCTTCACTCACGACCGTGTGCCGCGGCGGTCCGGTGTCATCCCGCTTGCCTGGGTGTTCTTGGTCCAAGCCCTTCCGCAGCCTCAGCCCCAGCGTTGGGCGCCAGGTGCCCCGGCCAGCGGGGGTCCTCAACGGGGACCTAAAGGGAGGGCCGGCGAATGAGAGGGACAAGAGACACAAAGAAAGAGAGCAAGACAGGAGGTCTGATCAAGCTCCAAAATTTTATTTTACTCTCAAGGCATATATAGATAGGCAAAGGGGGTTGAGAGCAGGAAGGGACTTAATTATGGGGGTTGCAAGCAGGAAGGGACTTAATTATGGGCTGTTCGGCCAGCAGGGAATGTGGCTCTGCAGGTTATCTATCCACCTTGTCTAACTGCCTAATTGCTTAACTGCAGCTCCTTCACCTGATGTCTGTGAAGAGGTTCTGGTATCTGTGGGAAGAGGTTCTGGTATCTGTGGGAAGAGGTTCTGGTATCTGTGGGAAGAGGTTCTGGTATCTGTGGGAAGAGGTTCTGGTATCTGTGGGAAGAGGTTCTGGTATCTGTGGGAAGAGGTTCTGGTGCTATGGAGACTTAAGCAAGGCCTAGATCTAAGAAAAGAGGAGAGAAACCCAAATATGGCAGCATGTGTGTCAAGGGTCGCTTAGGCTTATGGCTCCCGTCACAGTCATATTTTCCCAGTGATAACTTCATTGAAGATCTCTCTAAATACAGTTGTGTGCTTAACTCCTGGGGACCGGGCTCGGAAGAGGACTTGGGCACAGAAAGACATTCTTCCGAAGAGATTTCGTTACAGTGAAGTGGTCATACCCAAACACCTTCGGTTCTTCTTGGCCTCTCCCTCTCCTGGGAAAGGCAAAAAGGTGTGAGTTGGAAGAGCTCACACCTGCCGCCCATCCTCAGGAGGACCCTGGAAATCCTGAACTTCTCCTGTTCTCACACCCGGGTCGGACTTCTGCATTCTGTTCCCTTACTGGTTCCCCTGGGAGCCTTTCCTTAACGAAATACTTCCACGCTGTTAAAGGAAATGGAAATGGAGGCCGGGGCTGAGGAATCTGAGAGCTGGCAGACCTAGCTACCTCAGGCTTGCTGGACAGGCAAGCTAGGCGACGCTTTGCTTGGGTCATTTTGTACAAAAGCTCGTCTGAGGGCTGGAGCAATCCATGCTCAGCGATTAAGTGGGCTGGCTGCTCCTGCAGAGGACCCGAGTTCCATTCCCAGCACCCACAATCAACAGTTTACAACCACCTGTGTGTAACTCCAGTTCCAAGGAGTCAGTGCCCTCTTCTGACTTCTGAGGGCGCCTCCACGTACATATCATATGCACACATACACATACACACGCACGCACATCAATGAATGAAAAAAATCTTAAGAGCCAGGTGAAGCTGGAGGCCGAGGTACCGTCAAGTTTAAGGCCAGCCTGAGCTACATAATGAGACACTGTCTTGAGAAACCAAAACCACCGGAGTGAGCCTTGGCTATGCTGGCACATCATGTAAACTCTACACTCAGGAGGTTGGAGGAATAGAGCCATGAATTGAGGGGAACCTGGGCAGAGTCTTAAGACCGCGGCAGAACGAAACAGACCGAGGACCCAGGTCCCACAGGAGTGTGGAGTTGGAGACCCAGTTTAACTTCAGGCCCATGGATGAGAGAAGCCAAGCTACTTTGGCTTTTTTTTCCCTTCCAAATACTTCTTTGCCTGCAGCAAGGCAGTTTTCCCTGGGTGGGTGTGTGTGGGGGGAGGGGGGTCTGTGTTGAAAGCATTAACTTCCCTCTTCAGATTTCTCTGTTCTCTGCTTCACTATTTGTGTGGCAGATGACCTCAGGCCAGAGGCTTTGGATTCTCAGAGCCAGCCTGCTGCTCCAGCCCCAACTAGGCCACCTCCCTCAGCTGCCCTGCATCCTGGACCAGGCGTCTGTTCAGTCCGCCCCATGGTGAAGAAGAAGCCTGCTCACGCTAGGGTTGCCTGTAGCTTTAAGGTTTGAGGCAGTGAAAGCTAGACACGTGTCCTTGTAGTTTGCTCTCAAAAGCTCCCAGGTATGTGTGCCCACCCTTCTTCCGCTCCTTCCTGGGAGAACAGTTTACTAAACACTGGCACACCAAGAAGGCCCCAGGCGAGGCCCAGCGCTATCTGCTTCTCCCATCTTCTATCTTCTCAGTGCCTCTCAGCTGTTTCCGGGCCGCCGAGGGACAGAGGCAGCAGTCCTGAGCTGCCAGGCCTATATATAATAAGTCTGCTATTTTCAGGTTAAAATTATATGAGAGCAAACAAATCAATCATATTTATAAATGCAAATGGAGTAATTTACCTATCAAAGAAAGTAAAAACAAAGTCTGGAAAGTGAATTGATCAAACACACAACTCCAAAACTTAAAAAAAGAAACACCAAAGGAAACTGAAAGACTACAGAAGAGTACATTAATAAATATAAAAACAGTAAACACTGTGCACTCACCTTTGATCTCAGCCCTCAGGAGGCAGAGGCAGGCAGATCTCTTGAGTTCAAGGCCAGCTGAGTTCCAGAACAGCAAGGCCTTCACAGTGAAACCCTGTCATGGAAAAACCAAAACCAACCGAACAAACAAACAAATGCAAATCAGCTAAGCAACCCAGACCCTGCCTTACACGGTACCCCTGAAGAGACCTGACGTGTTCTCAGTGTTTCGACCAGAAATTATTTGATGCAATCTTCATGTTCCAGCGGCTGATACTTTTTTTTTTTCAGCACAGTAAAAGCAAAAGTTCATAGTCCTTCCTTTATTTTCATTTGGTCATACACACTTTAAAAAAAAACATACACATGCATGCACTCACAAAAGAACCAAATATTAGGAATTAGAAAGTTTAAAACAGGACTTAAGGTGGAAAAAAATACCTCAGGCATCAGAACAAATCAAATCAACTACTGAAAAAAAAGTATGGAACGCTTCACGAATTTGCCGAGTCATCCCTTGCGAAGAGGCCATGCTGATCTTCTCTGTATCGTTCCAATTTTACTTTATTTTATTTATTTATTTACACAAGGTTTATTACATTTTATTATTTATTTACAGGTTTATTAACAATATATTCTAATGCTTAGAAAAGTTTTAAACAAGTCATTCTAGGGCTCAAACGAGAATTCACAGCGTTCAGTTTTAACTTAGAAGAAAATGGTGACTGGGGACCCTGCATGGATGTCTTCAGAGTGAAGAATGCCTGGTTAGCGTTATAATACACCACGAGGTATCTGTTACACACGTTGAATCTGGATAGATGGTCGCATGCATTCTTAGCATCAAAGATGTCTTCATAGACCGCATCGACTCTTCCTCCGGTCTCAGGTGTATTCCCTACTCTGATTTGACGAATAGACCCATATTTCCCGAATATATCATACATTTCTTCCACTGTGATTTTGTATGGCAAATTCCTTATATACAAAATCCGATTTACTTTAGGTGGGAGGCGAATATTCGCCCTCTTGGCCGCCTGCATCTCCATCTTAGCGGGCTGCTGGAGGCTACCATGGGATCCTCCGAATATCTCTAAAGCTGGGTGACCTTGGAGGGCGACACAGCGTCAGATACAGGGTGTCAACAGCCAGGCAGAACCAAACGCCATTAGAGCACTGCCTGAAAGCTCGCGTCTCAAACTAGGATGTGTTGACGTCCTCAAAAAGATGCTCCAGACCCAACTACCAGGAGAGCGAGCGTTCTCAGACCCAGCAGCAGCGGCTGATTCTTTACTTAAGGTTTATACCATGAGAGCAAAATCATTCTGGTTCCAATCTAGAAGCTGTAGGGAATTCTTTTTATTTTTTTGGTTTTTCGAGACAGGGTTTTTCTGTGTAGCCCTGGCTGTCCTAGATCTCGCTCTGTAGCCCGGGCTGGCCTTGAACTCACAGAGATCTGCCTGCCTCTGCCTCCCGAGTGCTGGGATTGCTATAGGGAATTCTTTAGGACCCTCATTCTCAACTTTCACATCACAAGATGACCACCGTAAACCCACACGGTAGGCCAACGCACATAGTTGCATCCAGTAAATTGGAGGGAAGAGTGCCTAAGGCAGTGATCCTTATCTTTCCTAAAGCTGACACCTATTCTTTTCCTTCTTTGCTGACACCCTTTTAATACAATTATTTATGTCCTGGCGACTTCCAACCATAAAATTACTGTCGTTACTACTTCATAACTGTAATTTTGCTTCTGTTATGAATTGTAATGTAAATATCTGATATATGTCCCTTGTGAAAAAGTCATTCAACCCTGGAGGGGGTCGAGACCCCAAGATTGAGAATCATCACTTAGGCTTCTTGCTAGACATTTGCCGAGCCAGGCTCCTCCCTTCAAAGGGTGTGGCCCAAAACTAGGGTATATATAAAGGTCAAGGTCCAGTACTATGGGTCTTTCCACCAGTTTGGTCGGGAGTTGACATCCTGAATAGGTAAGTCTGCGGCTCTAATCTGGTCGGGAAAAGTTGCCAGCCTGGGTTGGAAGTTCTAAGGTTGGGGAGGTCAGAAATGCTAGAAAGTAGGGGTGGGGTGGAGGGTGGAGGGTGGGGTGGGGGGTGGAGGTGGGGTGGGGGTTGTGTCTCGGCTAATGGGGAATAGTAAGGCAGAAGTATTTGAAGAGGTTCTATTATTTTAGGGGCTCATTTTCTGAGCAGCGGGGCCTGCCCTCTACTAGACAAACGCAGCCTGTACAGGAGACAGGGGTGTGCCTCCTCCGACGGCCTGAGATGTGGTTAGCGTCCAACCCTTAAACAGGCTTCAGGGGTGTATAGAATGCCAGGGCAGATGGATTTCAGGATTAGAGTGTGTTCTGTGTTCGCACACGCCTCAAATCCCGGAACTTAGAGATCCACTACCTCTGGCTCCTATTTCAAAGCCAGCCTGATCTAATAATAATTTAAAAGTAATAAAACAAGCCAGGCGGCAGTGGTGCACGCCTTTAATCCCAGCACTCGGGAGGCAGAGGCAGGCGGATCTCTTGAGTTCTAGGCCAGCCTGGGCTACAGAGCCAGATCCAGGACAGCCAGGACTGTTACTTAGAGAAACCCTGTCTCGAAAAACCAAAATAAAATAATTGTTTTTATTTTGTTTCATTTTTTGTGGCAAGGTGTCTCTACATAGCCCTAGCTGTCCTGAAACTCTGACTATGTAGACCAGACTGGCCTGGAACTCACAGAAACCCACCTGCCTCTGCCTCCCCTGTGCTGAGGTGTAAGACGTAAGTCATCACACCCCGGCCTGTGAAATGATTGTTTCAGTGGTCCTGTCTAGGGGGACAGATCTGTTTGCATTCTCGGGACCTGAAAGTTAAGAGACCAAGGCCTGTACTGCTGCACCAAAAATCCCTCTTTACGTTTTTTCAGGTACTCAACAGTTATTGACCTCGAGGAGCTTCCAGCCTAGCTGTCTGGTAAGGTAAGTGTGGACTCATGAGATAGGAAGTACATTAAGATGCTCTTCCGGGTCTATATTTAAAATTTTTTTTTAAATTTATTGTGTATACAGTGTTCTGTCTGCAGGCCAGAAGAGGGCACCAGATCTCATTTCAGATGGTTGTGAGCCACCATGTGGTTGCTGGGAATTAAACTCAGGACCTCAGAAAGAACAGGCAGTACTCTTAACCGCTGAGCCATCTCTCCAGCCCTTAAATTTTTTAAAAATCTGTCTAGGTGTGTTCGTAGTCCTGGCTGTCCTGGAACTCAACTGCTATAAACTAGGCTGCCCTCGACTCAGACATCTGCTAGCTTCTGCCTCCCAAGTGCTGGGATTAAAGACACACACCACCATGCCCAGCTATTTATTTCTTAGACAATCCTCTTTATATTTATTTGTTTGTTTCTCTGTAGCCCTGGCTGTCCTGGCATTTGAAATGACACTTTCCATTGGTTTCGTTGTAGCTGGGCATTCCTTGAGGTGTCGTATGAGATGAGGTTTCTCTATGCAGTCCTTGACTGCTCTGAAACTCTTCTCTGTAGACCAGCCTGGCCTCCAACTCACAGAGATCCACCTGCCTCTGCCTTCCACATGCTGGGTATCAAAGGCCTGTGCCACCACTGCCAGCTTGCTATTGGTTTTTGAGACATCTCCCTGTATAGCTCTGCTTGGCCTCGTCCTAGATAAAAACTCTTCACTCCCCTCCTCCGGCCTCTCGGGCAATAGATAGTCGTCTCCTGTGTGGCTCTGTGGAGGACCTTAAGTAAGCCAGACCTCACTGTTGTCTTTGTGACTGCTGTCTTTGCCTGCGCGTAATGTCCTAGAAGTCTACCCATGCTACAGCATTGCCTGAGTGTGTCCTTCCATTGTTCACAATCCTGCCTTTCAATTACCCATCCATCTGATGATGGACAGACTCCTAGATACGTTTCATGTTTGGGTTACCATAATATGTACAAGTATGAACATAAAGGTACAAATATATTTCCAATTCTCTTGGGGTATAGACCCCAAGGGAAGTGGATTGCTGGTGTTGTACACTCAATCGATGTCTGTGTTTTGTCCCGGTTTCTACAGCAGTTGTGTCGTTTTGCGTTTCTAGCAGTATACAAGAATTCCGACCCTCTGTAGCTCAGCAACACCACTGATTGGCTGGCTGGTGGGGCTTGTTTGTTTTCAAATCCCAACGGTTGCATGGTCTCTCATTTTGTTTCCCTGAGTTGACATTGGGTACCCTTTTGCTTGCTATCCATTTGTGTGTCTTCAGTGGAATGGTTTGGGGTCCTTGGCCTCTTTTTGTGTATGGTGCTGAAGATGAAATCAGGGCTTCATGCTAGATAAGGGCTCTCCCAATGGGGGCTCTGTTCCATCCCCAGCCCCCCACCCTTTTTTTAGTGTTAAGGCTTGAACACAGGGATCCACTCATGATAGAGACAGTGTTGTCCTACCACTGATCTACATTCTCCAACCTTTTTATTATTTTTATTTACTATTTTGGGTTTTTTTTGGTTTTTTTTTTCTTTCCAGACCTGAGGACTGAACCCAGGGCCTTGTGCTTGCTAGGCAAGCGCTCTACCGCTGAGCTAAATCCCCAACCCCATTGTTTGTTTTTCAACACAGGGTTTCTCCTGTGTGTGGTCCTGGCTGTCTTGGAACTTACTCTGGTTGACCAGGGTGGCCTCAAACTCAGATTTGTCTGCTTCTGCCTCCTAAGTGCTGGGACTAAAGGCATGGGCCACCACTGCCTGGCTATTTATTTATTTTTTTAGACACAATCTTTTTCATTTTATTTTATTTTTTAAGATTTATTTATTTAGCCAGGCGGTGGTGGCGCATGCCTCTAATCCCAGCACTCGGGAGGCAGAGCCAGGCAGATCTCTGTGAGTTCGAGGCCAGCCTGGGCTACCAAGTGAGTCCCAGGAAAAGTGCAAAGCTACACAGAGAAACCCTGTCTCGAAAAATCAAAAAAAAAAAAGATTTATTTATTTCTTGTGTATGCAGTGTTCTGCCTACATATATGCTTGCAAGTCAGAAGAGGGCATCAGATTTCATTATGGATGGTTGTGAGCCACCATGTGGTTGCTGGGAATTGAACTCAGGACCTCTGGAAGAGCAGTCTGAGTTCTTAACCTCTGAGCCATCTCTCCAGCCCTTCTTTTTCTTTTTTTTTAAAGATTTATTTATTTATTATGTATACCATGTTCTGCCTACATGTGTGCCTGCAGGCCAGAAGAGGGCACCAGATCTCACTTTTCTTTTACATTTGACCAAAGTACATTATAAACATGAGTGCAAATGTCATATTGAAAACCATACATTGAATATATGCTAATATTGAAAGTACATTTTTCTTTTTGGTTTTTCGAGACAGGGTTTCTCTGTGTAGTTTTGTGCCTTTCCTGGAACTCGCCTTGGAGACCAGGCTGGCCTCGGAACTCAGAGAGATCCACCTGCCTCTGCCTCCTGAGTGTTGGGATTAAAGGCGTGCCCACCACCACCCAGCCTACAACATGTGTCTTTTGGCCGCCCGACTGAAAGTACATTTTATCCAATTTGCAGTAAGGCTATTAAGAAAGGAAATGGCTCAATTGCCTTTAGCCTACTGGCTATGGGTGGGATAGGACCTATGTCGGTCTTTTCTGTGTCGAACACACAGATTGCAAGCCCAGTGCCACTTTGAGATCTTTGGCAGCAGTTAACTCTGCAGCTCACACACGATTGAGCCTGTATGATAATGAATATTCAGAAACAGGTAATACAAGGGGGTGCTTACCAACCTAAGACAGCACCTGTATGGCCTGGGCAGGCGTCTACATGACAGGTAAGGTGACCTGCTGATGTCCCACGCAACCTAAGTCAGAAACTCATTTATTAGTAAAAGGGGAACCTGTAGGGCCCTGGCTCCCGTTTTGGGTAACTGTTGCCTTGCTTGCTTACCTTGACCTTGATATCCTCCCTATGCTAATTCCCTGCCAGGTTCCACCCTCCTGAATGCTTAAGGGAAGATCCTTGTCTGTGTATCCTGCATAATGGGCGTAAACAGCTTAAGATGCAAGATTGTAAAATATCGTAGTGAACTTCTGCCCTCCGGGGTTCTCCCATTGTGCTGTATTTAAAGCCTGTATAAGCCTGTATTTAAAACCTCCCTCCTTCAATAAACAGCATTCGGCATTTTAAATAAATAAATAAATAAATAAATAAATAAATAAATAAATAAAAAATAAAAAAATAAATTATAAATAAATAAATAAATAAACAGCATTCGGCATTTTAAATAAATAAATAAGAGAGAGAGAACCAAAAAGAAAGAAAGAAAGAAAAGAAAGTACATTTTAAAAAGAGGTTGCTTCTTTCTGACTGAGAGTATAAGAACAATCTTGGGATGATGCTTGAATGATCTCTAGAAATTAAGAGGTTGAACTCTGCCAGGCGTGGTGGGCAGAAGCAGGCAGATCTCTGTGAGTTCGAGGCCAGCCTGGCCTACAGAATCAATTCCAGGACAGCTCGGGCTGCTACACAGAGAAGTCCTGTCTCAAAAAACAAAAACAAAAAAACAAACAAAAATGCTTGCCACATTTCTGTATGGCAGCACTCCCAAATGACCTAGTCTTGCTGAAGTTGGTATACAGGTGGATATCCTGTCCCCTGTAGCTCCTGAGTCAGCATCATGCTGGTCTCTCTCAACCTATCAGAAGGACCTGGAGTCTGGGGTGGGGTTAAGGATTTCAGTAATGAAGACCCAAATTTGAGTTCACTGTCTGGAGCCAAATTGAAACAGCAGTTAGAGTTTTGAGTTCTAAGACAACATTCTGGGTCTTTAATCACGTTTTCTTTCCCCAGCAAGACAGAAACATCTTATTTCAAAAAGAAAAAGGTGTCACTTGTATAATTTTCATGTAAACCTGTTTAGTTTTTGTTTCTTTGGGTTTGTTTGTTTGTTTTTGAGATGGGTTTTGCTAATTATTTAGCCTAGGCAGGTCTCAAACTATCCACCTTGTTCAGCTTTCCAAGTATTGGGGGTCTCAAGAGTGGGTCACACCTTCCTAAAGCTATTGAGTTATGATGGACTCTGGAGACCTGAGTCTATCTATCTCTACTTCATGCTCTTTCTTTCCTGAGATATGGTCACCTCCTGGTTCCTGTCCACCCAATCCCCATCTCTCCTCTGAAGTGCCGGGATTCTAGGAACACACCACCATGTCTGATTCTGGTTCTACTTCTAACTTACTCTCTGGATCAACAGGATGGTTGAACAAACTCCTCGGTGTTCCTCATCGAACAGAAAAATACTGCTATAGTTAACAGCTTTTCAGGAAGATGTAAGTCCTCTGGAAACTGAAAACGCTAGTAACTTAGTGTGAGTGTTCAAACAATCTGTTTTTCAGTCACTTTAGTAGCTTAACTGGACCTTTCACGTGTGGTAACTGTGTGGTAATAGATGCTCTTCTACCCATCCTGACACGTTACAGGGCAGGCATCATCCTGCCTATTCTGGTTCCTTCAGCGTAGACTTTACCACACTAGTCAGTTCAAGGAACTCTGTTCTGAAAGTGACCACGTCAGTGAATTTTTACAATCTGGCGTCCAGCCTAGCTGCCACTTCTCGTTGTTCCGTCTAGGAAGGAAGGGGTTATCGGTGGAGCTGAACTGTAGAATGTGAGGGCAGTTGGCCTTGAGCTCTCACTGACGGGGGGCAGTTGAGTACCCGCTCACTCTACCTTTCTCGTCTTCCAAATCTATGCAGACACCAGTACAAGAGCGTATACCTGGTTTTTCTCTGCATACCTCATGGCTGCCATGGCCCCCAGCTGTGGCCTGTGATGATGGTCTTCTCATCATAATGTAGTTCTGTCTCCATGAAGGGCAACCAGATGCTTTCTGGAGCTGTAATTGGGTTGGGTATGTTTTTAGCCAAACACTAAAAACCAGGAATCTGCTCCAGCCCCTTCCTCACCCAGCCATATGGTGGGTGGCCACATCCCTGTCTCCATTCCAGGGAACAATCACTGCCTTGCTAGGGAACACTGTAAATGCAGACACCAGAGACTGCTGTCCAGCTCAGAACCTATTGGTTTGTTTTGGTTTTTCCAGGCAGGGTTTCTCTGTGTAACGCTATCCTGGAACTCTTTGTAGACCAGGCTGGCCTCAAACTCACAGAGATCTGCCTGCCTCTGCCTCCCGAGTGCTGGGATTAAAGGCATGCGCCACCACTTTTTTTTTAAAATAATTTATTTAACTTTATTTTATGTTTGTTGGTATGCAGGTGTCAGATCCCCTGGAACTGGAGTTAGAGACAGTTGTGAGCTACCATGTGGGTGCTGGGAATTGAACCTGGGTCCTCTGGAAAAGCAGCCAGAAACACAATCTTTTTGTTTGTTTGTTTGTTTTTACTTTTAAACAGTTTTATTGAGGTAGAATGACAAAAAAATGAGAATATCTTTAAAACAACTTGGCAAATTTTGATACTAGATACATTTGTGAGACATCATCTTAGCCAATATAGTAGACATTGTTGTCACTCACCAAAGTAACCTTGTATCCTTCTCTAGTCCTTCCTCACCCCACTCCATCTTCTTCTGGCCCCCACACTCCACTATTGAATTTTGAGGGACTTCTGGATAGAAGTCTTTTTTTTGTTTGTTTGTTTGTTTGTTTGTTTAAATGCCAAATGCTGTTTATTGGAGGGAAGAGGTCTTAAATACAGGCTTACAGCACAATGGGAGAACCCCAGAGGGCAGAAGTTTGCTACAATGTTTTACAATCTTGCATCTAAGCTGTTAACGGCCATTATGCAGGATACACAGACAAGGATCTTCCCTTAAGCATTCAGGAGGGTGGAATCCGGCAGGGAATTAGCATAGGGAGGATATCAAGGTCAAGGTAAGCAAGCAAGGCAACAGTTACCCAAAACGGGAGCCAGGGCCCTACAGGTTCCCCTTTTACTAATAAATGAGTTTCTGACTTAGGTTGCATGGGACATCAGCAGGTCACCTTACCTGTCATGTAGACGCCTGCCCAGGCCATAC
This sequence comes from Peromyscus maniculatus bairdii, assembly GCF_049852395.1. Lineage (NCBI taxonomy): Eukaryota > Metazoa > Chordata > Mammalia > Rodentia > Cricetidae > Peromyscus > Peromyscus maniculatus. Next base: position 136,777,892 of record NC_134853.1, read on the forward strand.
AGGTGCTGTCTTAGGTTGGTGAGTGCCCCCCAGGCATTACCTGTCTGAATATTCATTATCATACAGGTGTGTGAGCTGCAGAGTTAACTGCTGCCAAAGATCTCAAAGTGGCACTGGGCTTGCAATCTGTGTGTTCGACACAGAAAAGACCGACATAGGTCCTATCCCACCCATAGCCAATAAGCTAAAGACAACTGAGCCATTCCCTTCCTTAATGAGCCTTACTGCAAATTGGAGTCCTTGTAAGATGGTATCCCAAAAGCAAGTGGAACTTGAGTTTATAAATTTATAATTTTCAAAGCCAATCGAAATGTATATAACTATTGAATTAAATTTATCATGCCCTATAGAATGAAAGATTAACTAACTGTGGTAGCTACTTTTGCTGCCAGGGTCTCCACTGTGCTAGCTGTAGTAAGCAATTATGAAATGGTAGCAGTGGTGGCCGCCATTGCTATAACAGCAACAGTGGCAGCAGCAATGTCAAATTCTCTTCTGGAGTGTGTGGACATCCACTGGCATGGATACAACTCCAGGAACACAAACCGTCAAGGCCCATTTTTCTTGATCCCAGCACGACTTAAACTGGCAGCTCTTCTGGAGAATCCAACATCATGGCTACAGTTCCTAGGCTTACAATAATGCTTGCCAAAGCTGGCCATATTGGGCTCTCAATCCCCATTGGCATCAGAAGGGTAGAGTTTTTCATGAAGACCCAATAGGTCTCTGTCATGTTGGGCTTCAGCAGCAGCCACAGAGTACACACAGCGCTCAGGAATCCAAAGAGGAACCTCATTGTCCTGAGGAAAGACATAAACAGAACCCTGCACCCACACCAACACTAGATCAGGTTTCCTCCAAGTGCTAGTAGAAAGATCCTTTCATCGCTCCAGAGGGTGATTTGCAACAGGAGCCCTCCAGTGCTTATCTGCAGGGGATACTCTAGCAGAATCCACTGATAAAAAATTTAAAATATATAAAACAAGGGAAAGAATAGAATGTGGAGAGGAATGATGAGTCCCTAGTTCCCCCTTTTTTTACTTTGGTAAAATGTGTTTGTTTGTTTGTTTTTTAATATTTCAAATTTTTCTTTTCTTTTTCTTTTTTTTTGTTTTAAAATTAATTTATTTATTTTTCTATTATCAGCTTGATACAGTATATTCTTATCTTTTTTTGGTTTTTCGAGACAGGGTTTCTCTGTGTAGCTTTGCGCCTTTCCTGGGACTCACTTGGTAGTCCAGGCTGGCCTCGAACTCACAGAGATCCACCTGGCTCTGCCTCCCGAGTGCTGGGATTAAAGGCGTGCGCCACCACCGCCCGGCGTATATTCTTATCTTAATAGTGAAATGTTTCATTGAGGCTTGCTCAGTAATTGAGTAAAACCAAAATTTATTATAAGCCACAGTTGTCCTAGGGTCCTCCATGCTATATATATAGCCTCCATGGTTCTGTGGGTTGTAGTCTGATTGTATTTTATTTTATATCTAGAATCTACTTATGATTGAGTACATACCATGTTTGTCTTTCTGGGTTTGGGTTACCTCACTCAGGATGATTTTTTTTCTAGTTCCATCCATTTGCTTGCAAATTTCATGCTTTCATTGTTTTTCTCTGCTGAGTAGTACTCCATTGTGTATATGTACCACATTTTTTAATTCATTCTTCAGTTGATGGGCATCTAGGTTGTTTCCAGGTTCTGGCTATTACAAATAGTGCTGCTATGAACATAGTTGAGCATGTATCTTTGTGGTACAGAAACACAATCTTTTTAAAAGAATATTCCATTTCATTTCTTATTTATTTATTTATTTATTTAGGTTTTTCGAGACAGGGTTTCTCTGTGTAGCTTTGTGCCTTTCCTGGAACTCACTCTGTAGTCCAGGCTGGCCTCGGAACTCAGAGAGATCCATCCGCCTCTGCCTCCTGAGTGCTGGGATTAAAGGCGTGCACCACCACCGCCCGGCTCATTTCTATTTTATTTGCATGAGTATTTTGCCTGCCATATGCAACACCTGGGAAGGCCGGAATGGGGCATCAGATCCTCTGGGACTGGAGTTACACAGACAGCTGTTAGCAGCCACAGGGGTGCTGGGAACTGAGTTTCCTCTATCACCCACCGTGTGGGTTTGGCTGAGAGGACCTTTACCCGCTGATCCATCTTTCCCCCTCCCTCCCACTCCCTTTTCCTTTACCTATAGGTTTGCCAATGTTGTTCTTTTCAAAGAATCGGTTTTCATTTTAGCTGACTAGATTATTTCTGCTCGGATCTTAATTCCTTCTTTGCCATCTTTGAGTTTATTTTATTTTGATAATTGCCAAGTTGTAAAGTTAGCTTGTTGGTTGTCATGTCTCCAGTCTTTTTTTTTTTTTTTTTTTTTTTTTTTTTTTTTTTTTTTTGGTTTTTTCGAGACAGGGTTTCTCTGTGTAGCTTTGCGCCTTTCCTGGGACTCACTTGGTAGCCCAGGCTGGCCTCGAACTCACCGAGATCCGCCTACCTCTGCCTCCCGAGTGCTGGGATTAAAGGCGTGCGCCACCACCGCCCGGCAATGTCTCCAGTCTTTTAATACTTTTGTAGCTATACTTAGGGGTGCGCCACTACGTGGAGCTCTTTTCTCTTTGAAAGCATTAATAGCTGTGACTCCTAGCTCCTGGGGTCACTGGTAGAAATGTTTGAATTCCCTCAAAAGTTGATTTATTCATTTAACTAGATCTCTACTAAAATGTCTGGAGAAACAGGGCATTTGCAAGTTTCTGCTTAGATCTGTAGGGATTTGGAGGCTGTTCTTGCTTCCTTTAGATTCCGTCATTGTCTGGTAGATGGGAACAACACAGGTTCATCCTTTAGAGATATCACTCTGTGTGTGTGTGTGTGTGTGTGTGTGTGTGTGTGTGTGTGTGTGTGTGAAGGAATGCAGTGAGCAGTCAACTCGAGTCAGGCAGGCCATTTGAGAGGCAGTAACACTCTTCTAAGTAAGAAATGATGGTGGGATGGAGTAACATGGCATTGGTGAGGACGAAGAGTGAGGTAAACACTGGGATTTGAGCGAGGACTGCTTGACCTTCTGTTTTTCTTTCTAGGTCCTCACAACTGAAAATGTAGTTCCTCAAAAAGCCTAACTCCATCCCCCAAGCATCTGAAGAACTTGAGTTTCCCTAAATCTTCCTGCCATGTCAGAACCAGGCCAAAGCTCCAGCTCTCAACCTCAGCTCTGCACGCCACTCACTGCCCCCAGCATAAGCCAGCCCAGAGCCATGGCTTCCTGTGGTTCCACCGCAGTGACCTCTGAATCTCCGAGTAACCCCCAGATGGGGCTTACTCACAACTCAACCCACCCTGGAAGAGTCCTTGCTGTGCCTCCTGCAGGGCCAAATAAGGCTGTTCCTATATCATGCCAACAAGCTGTGCCTGCTGATGAGATGGCGCCCACAGCAGGCTCTCAGCAAACAGATGCCAGTGATAGCGCCAAGCCACTCCTCGATGATTGGCAGACTGCAACAGCCACAGAAAGCAAGGTGACAGTCTCCAATGAAGGCAGCCAGAGAAACACAATCGGTCATCATCAAACTCCTCAAAACGGAAGCCAGATGGCACCTCTTGAAGAGGGTCACGTGATGAACTTCAGTGGCAACCAAACCCAATTGGAAGACTGTCCAGTCGCTTCCTGGGGTGACCAAGCCTTCACCTGGGGTCAGATGATGACCCCCACTGGTGACCAGACCTGCTTTGGGGGTCAGACAATGCCCTTCAATAGTAACCAGGCTCCCTACAGAAGTCAGGGAACAACTTTCTCTGACCAGACCGCCTATGGAAGCCAGATGACACCCTCCAGTGCTGATGGAACTCTTTTGGGGGGTCAAATGCCAACCCCCACTGGTGACCAGACCTGCTTTGGGGGTCAGACAATGCCCTTCAATAGTAACCAGGCTCCCTACAGAAGTCAGGGAACAACTTTCTCTGACCAGACCGCCTATGGAAGCCAGATGACACCCTCCAGTGCTGATGGAACTCTTTTGGGGGGTCAAATGCCAACCCCCACTGGTCACCAGACCTTTGGGGGTCAGACAATGCCCTTCAATAGTAACCAGGCTCCCTACAGAAATCAGGGAACAACTTTCTCTGACCAGACCGCTTATGAAAGTCAGATGACACCCTCCAGTGCTGATGGAACTCTTTTGGGGGGTCAAATGACAACCCCCACTGGTCACCAGACCTTTGGGGGTCAGACAATGCCCTTCAATGGTAACCAGACCTTTGGGGGTCAGACAATGCCCTTCAATGGTAACCAGACCTTTGGGGGTCAGACAATGCCCTTCAATGGTAACCAGACCTTTGGGGATCAGACAATGCCCTTCAATGGTCACCAGACCTTTGGGGGTCAGACAATGCCCTTCAATGGTAACCAGACCTTTGGGGGTCAGACAATGCCCTTCAATGGTCACCAGACCTTTGGGGGTCAGACAATGCCCTTCAATGGTAACCAGGCCTTTGGGGGTCAGACAATGCCCTTCAATGGTCACCAGACCTTTGGGGGTCAGACAATGCCCTTCAATGGTAACCAGACCTTTGGGGGTCAGACAATGCCCTTCAATGGTAACCAGACCTTTGGGGGTCAGACAATGCCCTTCAATGGTAACCAGACCTTTGGGGGTCAGACAATGCCCTTCAATGGTAACCAGACCTTTGGGGGTCAGACAATGCCCTTCAATGGTAACCAGACCTTTGGGGGTCAGACAATGCCCTTCAATGGTAACCAGGCTCCCTACAGAAGTCAGGGAACAACTTTCTCTGACCAGACCACCTATGGAAGCCAGATGACACCCTCCAGTGCTGACGGAACTCTTTGGTGGGGTCAGATGACAACCTTCACTGGTCACCAGAGTTTCTGTGGCTCGCATACAGCAAACACCAGTGGTGGCCTGACCTGTTATTTGGGACAGATGACAACTCCCAGCGGTGGCCTGACCTGCTGTGCAGGGCAGATGTCCCTTCTCTGTAGCCAGATGCCTGATGAGGACGGATTCCACTGCATTCCAAATTTCCACTCGGCCCAGGGACAACCTCTGGAAGGCTTTTCAAGCTCTCCTTTGGTTCCGAGAAATCTACCAGAGGTGAAGGAGGATCTCAGGACTCCGGGCCCTCAGTCGAAGAGAAGCAGTCAGAAGATGTATGTGTGCAGTCACATAAACTGTGGACAGGCGTATTCAAAGTCCTCTCACCTCCGAGCCCATGTCCGAAAACACACTGGTGAGTGAGGGCCTGGGGGGAGGGGTCAGCGGCTACAGGTCTGCGCCTTTGTAGGGCTTCCACATTATCTGAGATTGTTGCCACTTCCTGGAAGTCTGGGACCCCAGGAGAAAGTGGATAAAGAGGTTTTATTGACAGCTCAGGTCTCAGGCCAGTGTCAGACTAGGCCACAGCCTTCTGTGACGTCCCTGGCACTGCATGATGGGATAAGTGAGGTATTCATTTGGTCCCTTGTGGAGGTTCATGAGCTTTTATTTGTTTTTATCCCCTGGGGAAATGAGGTCTCAGCATGTCGTCCACACTGGTATTCAACACGCTGGTTCAGGAAATTCTTCCACCTGAGCCCGCAGGTACCTAGGGCTATCGGCATGTGCCCAACTCCGAGACTTCACTCTACCTCTGTGGGGACCGTCTCCTTCCTTCTCTCTTATTCCGTCATTGGCTTTCTTGCTCATCCCTTCCTTACCTCCTTTTGCTGTTTTTCTTCCTATCCTTCAAAGGTTTCTTGTATTTCCAACTCCTCTTTCCCTCCAGCTGTTCCTTTTCATACTTCAGTCTCCTCTCCATCTTGTCTAACCTTGTCCTTGGTTACTGTCAGGACCCCGGCCCCCTTCCCTGACTGTAACAAAGCCTCTCCTTTTCTCTGGTTCAGGGGAGAAGCCCTACGTGTGCACCATGCCTGGATGCCAGTGGAAGTTCTCGCGATCGGATGAGCTCAACCGGCACAAGAAGAAGCACACTGGAGCGCGGCCCTACAAATGCTTGAAGTGCGACAAGAACTTTGCACGGTCGGATCACCTAAAGCATCATGAGAAAAGTCACAAAGAGGGCCGGGCGGTGGTGGCACACGCCTTTAGTCCCAGCACTCGGGAGGCAGAGCCAGGTGGATCCCTGTGAGTTCAAGGCCAGCCTGGGCTACAGAGTGAGATCCAGGACAGGCTCCAAAACTACACAGAGAAACTGTCTCAAAACAAACAAACAAACAAAAAAAACAAAAACAAAAAAAAAAACAAAAAAAACCCACAAAAAAACAAAACAAAAAAAAACAAAAACAAAACAAAAAAACCCAAAAACAAAAACAAAAAAAAAACAAAACAAAAACAAAACAAAACAAAAAACAAAAACAAACAAACAAAAAAAAAACCTGCAGGGAACCATGACTACACCTAAAAGCAACTTTGAAATCTACAAAAGGATGATGGGACCTCACAACAATTGACAATTCCACATGGACTACAATAATACCATTAAGCTGATTAACACCACCCAAAGATTGGCTTTGAATTCAGGACAAACTACTCAGGACAATTTCAAGATGGCTAGCTGAGACGATTCAACTTCACAGACTACTGGAGCAAGGACTTGAAACAATCCCAAAATTTTCTTTTCAGGATCCTCAATATTTTAAGACGCTGTCTCAAAAATAAAACAAAACCAAGAACCCGGAAACAAATTTTTTTTTATTATTACTATACATGTATTATTTATATTCTTATACAACTATAGTAATTAGTAGTATTATTACTACTACTACTAACTAATTTCTGGGTATTTGAAGCATCAGAAGAGTCTTGTCAGGTAAACAATGCCTTTTCAGGAGCTTATTGGATTTGAAAGCCAATGTCATCTTTAATCTGGGACCTGCTATGAGCTCAGGTTGGAGGACTGAGGGCTTGGATCCGTAAGCACCAGGAGAAGTGACCCATTGGTGAGCTCTGGGCACTGTGTGAATAAATCCCATTCAAAGGTACATGGCACAGCCATAACTGAATGGAATGACAGAAGTCATAGAGGCAGCAGCTGCTTGACACAGATCCAGCAGAGCTGAGCCCCATGATGGCTGCCATGCCATATTTGGTTCTCACCTCCACCTCTTACATACTTGGGGCACTTTTAATATTTGTACAATTTGAGGACATTGGGTTGATAGAAAATTCCTTATGAATCATTTACACCTTCTCCCAGGAATGCTGCTTCTAAGCTCACCCAGGAAAGTCCTGAACATACTATTCCTCCACACACACACTTTTAGGGAGACATCCTTATCACCCTGAAGGTCTTTCTTACGCCTTGGAGGCTGTGACACATAAAGAAGCCACAGGTCTCTTCATGAGGCTGTGAGACATTCTTGAAACATCTGTCCCTGACTTACACTGAAACAAGATATTCAAAACAAAGTAAAATTAAAAAGGTCAACAAGATTCAGTGGGCTAGAGGAATTGTCCAGTTGAGATTGCAAGGCTCTTCCCACTGTACAGTCAGACAATTACGTGGTATACAACTGCCCTACACAAAGACATATTGGCGAGCAAAGTGTGGAGTGGAAAGATAATAAAAGTATGAGGTGTCAGGACCTCCCTCTCTTAGAAGTTAGCTCATGCAGAGCCACTATAATGTCATATGACCAAGGAACAACAGAATGCCAGGATTAGACATATAAATAAATTCTATAAAGATATAAATGTGAACAGTGTATTATGCCAGAATTTGAATAACTACTGCAGCAGCTTTGGCCTGAGTATTTTTCCTGGGCACTCTGACCACTAAGAGTTAATAATACACTGCTTGAGACATGGCAAAATGCTCAGGGCAGTTGCTGCAAGATTCTCCCAACCACCATGGCCTGGCTCACTTCTTTCCCCACCGCCGCCGACTCCTTACACCCTCTGCCAGACCCATCCACCACCTCCACCACCGGGGAAGGCTCCCAGCAGGTACACTCCTGGTTAACCTTAGTCACTGTGACAGACAATGCTTGACTGTTGTTCTTCCTGAATTTGCTGAGTAGCAAAAAGTCCACCAAACACCTCAGTAGGAAATATTGTTACTAAAATGCAAATTTTCTGGTTCTTATAAGCCAATAAACGAGGAGAGACTATACAAAGCTGCACTTTCACTTGTAAGATTCTCATAGAATTTCCCCCCTTTTTCTAAAGGAAGTTTCTTTGTGATGCATTGAACCACTCTGGTTCTGAGACTGAATATTGACATATTGTTTCAAGTTGTGAGGTTTCTTGTTTGTTTTGTTTTTAAACACCGGTGCTCTCTATTAGTCCTGGCTATCCTGGAACTCCCTATGTAGACCAGGCTAGTCTCAAATTAAAGGTGATTGATTGGCCTGTCACTCTAGTGCTGGAAGTTAGGCTGTGCGCCCCCAAGCCTTGCTTCACTAATATTTTTGTATCGATCTGTGCACTGCCCCTCCACCTGACATCCAGAATTAATACTACCCACAACTTTACTATATAAATTGTATGAGTTTTCCTTTTCTTTTCTTTTTTTCTTTTCTTTTCTTTTTTGTGTGGTTTTTTTTTTTTCAAGACAAGGTTTGTCTGTGTAGCTTTGGAACCTGTCCTGTAACTTGCTCTGTAGACCAGGCTGGCCTTGAACTCACAGAGATCTGCCTGGCACTGCCTCCCCAGTGCTGGGATTAAAGGTGTGTGCCACTGCTGCCAGGCTTAATTATGTATTTAAAAACAACCTGGGGGCTGGAGAGATGAATCAGACTTTACAGGCTAGGTTCACAACCAAAATAAATAAATAAATAAATAAATAAATAACTTGGGACTGGGAATGCAGCTCAGTGGCAGAGCACTTGGTTAGCATGTGCAAGGCACTAGGTTCAATTCCCAGCATGACAAAAGTAAACTTAAAAATGAAAATAATTTCCAAGCAGGGTGGCGATGGCGCACACCTTTAATCCCAGCACTTGGGAGGGAGAACGAGGTGGATCTCTGTGAGTTTGAGGCCAGCCTGGTCTACAGAGCAAGTTCCAGGACAGCCAGGACTGTTACACATAGAAACCCTGTCTTGAAAAACCTAAAACTAACAAAGAAATAGCAATTTCCAATTTGAGCTTTATAAATATTATGCTAAATTATATGTGGGCTTCTGGAACTTTCTTACATTCCACTCACCATTCTATCTCTAACACTCATTCATGGTGTTGATAAGATCAAATGTGTTCGCTTCATTCACTTTGGCAAAAGTCCTAGGTAACTTAAAATGAAGAAATAGTGCTGGACTTGGGGATACATGCCTATATCCCGTACTTGGAAGGCAGAGGCAGTGGGACCAGGAGTTCAAAGTTCAAGGCCATGTTTGAGGCCAGCCTGGTCTACAGGAGATCATGTCAAAAAGGAAAAAAGGAAAGGGGGCATTTGTTGCTTATGTTGGTTTACAGTCTCTCGGTGTCAGCCCATGGTGAGTTGGCCCCACTGTCTTTGAGCTTGTGGTTGTCACCGTAGCACTCGGCAGAGGAACCCCAAGATGGAAATGAGAGGAGACCCTGGGGCATGCTGGCAGAGGTCTAACTTCCTCTACTGGGCCCATGGTTCCTTCACCCGCAGCGTCACCTCAGGTTGGAGACAAAGTTTTCAACACAGGGCCATCACAGCTGTACATTCTAAAAACACAAGTGGAACAAACACACAAGCCAACAAGCAATCACAAGACACTCTAAGGGAGGGGTGAGACCAGGGGAGTGTTGCACTTGGGTCTTACATTAAATGCAACAACTATAAAAAGAAAAGATAATAGTTATCCCTCATTATCCACAGCTAATCTGTCGGATCATGAATTTTTGGACAAAAGGAGACTATATTCCATTAACTTAAATGGTAACATATTCCAAACTCATCCTAAAACCCCAACCATTTCCCTCAAGTTTCACTAAAACTCATAACAACCCATGAAGTATTTCACATTAAAGCCCCTAATTACATTTTATTTAGAACTTAATGGACTCGTTAACAGACATGGCAGTTTGAAGTCCTGGATGACTTCAAACTGTGTGCCCCGAAACTGCCTCAGTCTGAATCCAGTTAAGAGAGATACAAGAGCAGAAAAGAGACAACCTGTTGTGATTTAAACAGACCAAGTGTTTGGTTCTGTTTTTAATATCCATACACATACGCACATGAGAATGATTTGCCTGAATATCTGTGTGCCTGGTCCCCAAAGAGGACGGAAGAGGGCATCGGATCCCCTGGAACTGGAGCAGTAGGAGGTTGTGAGCTGTCCTGTGGGTGCTGGGAATGGAACCTGGGTCCTCTGCAAGAGCAGAGGTGCTCTTAACCACTCAGCCATTTCTCAAGCCCCATAAACAGGCAAAGTTTGACACACAGAAAATTTAAAATACAGGAGACTGGGTATAGTGACTCACATCTGTAACCCCAGTACTCAGGAAAGGCAGGAGGATCACTGCAAGTTCAAAGCCAGGCTGGTCCACATATCGAATCCTAGGCCAGCCAGGGCTAACGTTATTTAGTGGTTGGAGGTAGTATCTGACACCTTGTAGGGGCCAGAGGCCAATCATGAGAGTCTGCTCTCTTTCCACCATGTAGTTCCTGGGGACCAAACTCAGGTCATCAGGCTTGGTGACAGGCACCTTTACCCACTGGGTCATCTTGCAGGCTCAGGCAGGGCTACACAGCAAAAGCCTATCTTCATACAAATTTAAAATACTCTAAAAGACCAACACTAGGAAATAAGAGAGTGTGGGCTGAGGATGTGGTTTAGCTGACAGTGTTTGCCTAGCATGCAGGAGTTCCAGAGCTCCACCCCAGCACTGTATAAACCAGGCTTTGGGGTCCATGCCTGTAACCTAGCGCTCAAGAAGTAAAGGCAAGAGATAAGGAGAGCTCAGGTTGTACTTGGTTGTGGAGTGAACTCCAAGGCAGCCTGGGCTACAGGAGGGCCCTTATCTCAAAGAAAGAAAGAAAAAGGGGGGTGGGGTGCAAGGGGGCGGGAGAGGACAGAGAACCTTTACGTAGTACCCTAGAACTGAAAGAGTACACAGACAGACACTTGGAAAATGACCCCCTCTAAGGAGTTCCCCTCTCACTGGAGAGTACATGGCTGCAGATCGCAGAGAACTTAGTTGTTTTGTAGCCACTGGGTCAGCGGGGCTGGACAGACAGGAAACAAAACTCCAGGTACAAGGAAGACTGGGGTCGGTGGGAACAAGGAGGGTCAGGAACCAGACGCATGGAACACTGTCTCCAAGACTCCAGAGGAGGGCCGGGTGCTGAGAGTCCGGGGAGACCAGCCTGGGAGAGAGCTGAGGGTCTGCAGAGGCCGCTGTGGGGAGAGCGGGACATGCGCAGTGCCTGATGGAGAGCGCTGCAGAAACGTGGCTGCCAGGCAGCACCTGTAGCTTCCAAGTCAGTGGATAAGGTGGGAAGGGTGGATGTCCAGACACGCAGAGACGCGGACCAAGACGACCTGTAGGCAGATTCAAGTGGTAATCACGTAACACACAATGAGAGCTGAGCATGGTGTGGCAGGCCTTTAATCAGAGCACGCTGGAGGCAGAGACAGGGGGATCTCTGTGAGTTCTGAGATCTATACCGTGAGACCCTGTCTGGAAAAAATAAAGGTGCGTGTGGGGTGGGGGTGGGGGACTGGCTGAAGAGATGGCTCAGCAGTGAAGACCACGTGTTTCTCTTTCAAAGAACTGGGTTCCATTCCCAGCACCCACACGGCCACTCACAACTGTCTGTAGCTCTGGTTCCAGAGAACCTGACACCCTCATCTGACCTGCACAAAAGGAGGTGGACATACATACATGCAGGCAAAACACTCATACACATAAAGATAAAATATTAAAAAAAAAAAAAAAAAAGACAAAGCACTGGAGCTTAGAGACAACTGGTTGATCAACTAGCTGAAGCTAGAATCTGCCAACTCCAAAAAAAGTACGGAGCTACAGGCAAGATGTGTCGCTGGATGAGCCTCAGGCCGATCCGCCTGCCACGGAGTCCACAGGTGGGCTCCATCTATGGGTCCTGAGGAATCAGGAAGCAAGCGTCACTGCATGGGTCCGTGAAGGGGCAGAATCCTGACGAAGGAGGATTCAGAAGCCATGCCATGAATATCTGCCTGTATATTAAAAACCCTGTCTGCAGAGTGGAGAGGGCTGAGCAAAAACACGCAGCAAAGAGCATCCGGCCAGGACATCTGGGGCACCAGGTTCTGTATAACCTGTAAAGAACTGCATGCCGCCGTCAAAGAGATGGCCAGCCTGTGTTCCATCCTGGAGCCTTTGCCTGCCAGCTAGTTCTCACTTGTAAGCTGAGGTGGCCAGTTTGGAGCCTTCTAGAACTAGACAAGAGACACTATGGGGATCCATGAACTTCCCATAGTTATGGAGTACCCAGGGGGTCAGGGGGCTCATCCCGATGTGGGATCTGAGGGGGAATATCTACATACACTATGTTCTTATGTCTGTTAACTTTATTCCTCTAAAACAAAATTACATCAATTCAGCTATAGCTCCACCAGGCATTCAAGGCAGGAACAACTCTAGACATAGCAAGCTCTTCATCCGTCTGCTTTATTTCTCTGGGATGAAATCTTGTCTCCATAACTACAGTTCTTTCTAGTTCCCTAGCTCATAGTCCAGCTAACGACTAACTCCTGTGCTTTCAGCCTCATCTTCGTCCTCTGTCTCCTCTTTCTCCATCTCTGCTGCTCTCTACTCCTGGCTCTCAGAAAACTCTACCGAGATCTGCTTACCCTCTGTGGAACCTCTGTCATCCTCTCTTCTCTCTCGCCACGCTGTTCTGTCTTTGTCTACAGAAAATGCCTGCCTTTTCTTTCCCTGGGCCCCTTGTTCCCTGCCTCCTCAGGAATGCTGCTTTACCCCTCACCTTGATATGTAAAAACCTCTTTTGTTCTCACTCAAAATGCTCTAGAGAACCACTAGGCCTCCTCAAGGCCAGGGGATGCTCCGAGTTTCATTAGCACAAGAAACAAAGCTATGGGTCTCCCGCCAGCTTGTCTTCTAAGCTCAGCAGGGGAGTTAATAATTAGTAGGTTCAGCAGGTCTTTACCAATTGGTCTGGGCATGCAAGGATTTCATAGCAGAAGACAGATGGAATATTAAAGGCTGGGTAACACCAAATATTCATAATAAATGGCTTTGCCTTTTGACCGACCCTTGGCGGGTCAAAGTTCAGCTTTAATACACAGCTGAATCTCTATGATATATTCTTGCGGCCCGCAAGACATAGTTAACTTCCCCGATTTCTCCAGTAAGAATCGGCCCAGTGTTATCTTAGCAAAGTTTTCCTCTTAGAAGATTTCAGATCATTTTTGTTTGTTTGAAACAAAGTCAGACTCTGCAGCCCAATCTAACCTTGAACTCTGTAATCCTGCCAGTGATGGGATTAAAGATGTGTGCTCTACTCCAGGCCTCCTAGTGCTAAAACGTGAAACAAGAAGTCTGGGGGAGGGGGAGGAGAGATCAGTGTTTCTTGTGAAACTGTATCTTCTCCAAAAAAATATTTATAATTTTAAAAAGGTTAAAAAATAATAAAGGTAAAATACGCAGATGTACAAGTCCTAGCGGGGAGAAGCAAATCCTCTAAGAATTTAGAAAAAGGTCTCTAACCATGACTCAAATTCAGAAGCCATCAAAAAAGAAGGTGGTTGCCGGGCGGTTGTGGCGCCGCCTTTAATCCCAGCACTCGGGAGGCAGAGCCAGGCGGATCTCTGTGAGTTCGAGACCAGCCTGGACTACCAAGTGAGTTCCAGGAAAGGCGCAAAGCTACACAGAGAAACCCTGTCTCGAAAAATCAAAAAAGAAAAAAAGAAAAGAAGGTGGTGAAGCCTGATGTGGTAAGGGACAGCTGTAATTCCAGCACTCAGGAGGCTGAGGTGGAAGCGTTCCAAGTGTGAGGCTCACCTGTCTCCAACCCCCAAGCGATAGGTATGTGTGATGCAGAGTGCGGAATCCAGGCTTTCTGCGTGGTGGGAAAGTGCCTGCCCCAGGCAAAGCACTTAGATATCTCAACTGAGATAAACACATCTGCCGAAACAAAGCTTCAATATCACGGCATTGTTTGACGCAAATGAGCTAAGAGCCTTCCAGAGAAAACCGACTTAATAAGAAGGGTGCATCCATAACGGGGAATCAGAGAAGATTCCGGTAGCTCTAGCTCGACTGACATAAAACAAGTCTCCAAGAAGTGCCAGTGAGTGAAAACAGCAGGAGACTGTCATGGTGGGGATAATGTGCTATTTAGGTACTGTAGGGGGAGGTTTGGCTGCTCAGCACAGCGTTGGGGGATAGGGAGGGGATAACAGATGGATGGACCCAAAGACCACTCAGCACGATCAAAGTCCAAAGTGAGAGTCTGAACTCAGAGACTGCCCAGAGAGAAACACTTCTCACAGAGCAGCCTCCAGTGCATTTTACAATGGGGCTTTTAAAGGCAAAGAACACATTTAAAAAAAAAAAAAATCCTGGTTCACAGTTGCAGGGGGAAGTCAAGCAAGCCAGCAGTTTAACAGAAGCCAACAGCGTGCAGTCAGCTGGGGCAGTCCAACCCAGCGTTTCTAGAACAAGTTGGTACTTTCTCACCACGTGGGTGGGGTGGGAGGATAAAAGGGGAGGGGGATCAGTTTTAGGTTAAACCAAAGATGGCTTCATGAGACATGATGGAGGAACCTTTGCCCTGTCACACATACACCTTTGGGAGAGGTTCTGGGGTGCAAGAGGACATGGAGTTGTCTACTATATGATTACCTTGTAGTAGCTACTCAACCCTATTTCCAAGGAGGGAGGAAAAAGAGCCGGGAGAAGAGAAATTGGGGCTGGAGAGATGGCTCACAGGCTGCTCTTCTAAAGGACTTGGATTCAATTCCCAGTACCCACAGGGTGGCTCACTGTATGTAGTAACTTTAGCTCCAAGAGATCCAAATCCTCTTCTGGCCTCCCCAGGTACCCAGGTGCTCATGAGGTATGCAGACATACATTAATTACATGCAGGCAAAAACAAACAAACAAAAAACAAAGAAAATAACTTTTTAGAGTGGAGCATGGTGGCACAGGCCTTTAATCCCAGCACTCAGAAGGCAGAGGCAGGCAGATCTTTTCGAGGCTAGCCTGGTCTACAAAGCGGGCTCCAAAACCTACACAAAGAAACCCTGTCTCGGGGCTGGAGAGATGGCTCAGAGGTTAAGAGCACCAACTGCTCTTCCAGAGGTCCTGAGTTCAATTCCCAGAAACCACATGGTGGCTCACAACCATCTGTAATGGGATCTGGCACCCTCTCCTGTATACATAATAAATAAATAAATAAATCTTAAAAAAAAAAAAGAAAGAAACCCTGTCTCGAAAAACTAAAAACATATATGTATATATATATATATATATATATATATATATATATATATATATATATATATATATAATGTATGAGTGTTTTACCTTCATGTATGTATGTATGTGTACTGCACTGTGTTTACCTGGTGGTTTCAGGGATGAGAAGAGGGTGTAAGAGCCCCTGGAAATGGAGTTATGGATAGTTATGAGCTGCTGTATGGGTGCTGGTAACCAAACTGGGCTGCTCTGTACTCTTGGGGTTGGGGCTTTAGCTCAGTGGTAGAATGCTTGCCTAGCAAGTGCAAAGCCCTGGGTTCAGTCATCAGCTCCGAGGTTAAAAAAAAAAAAAGTACTCTTAACTGATGAACCCTCTCTCCAGGCCCTGGAAGAGAAGGGTAGTTATGGCTAGGTATGGTGGTCTGTAAATCCCAGCCCCTAGGAGTCAGAAGCAGGTTATGACTAACATAAGAAAAACTATTGTAAAAAGTACAATAACTATATACAATATATACAAGTAATGAATACATAAACAATGTCTAGTCCATTTGTATTTGACAAATTCAGAGAAAATAATTCCATTATCTATCCTATTTTGGTAAGTCCAAAACTGTATCTAATTCACTTTCTATCCTAGTTAATCTTCAACTATAACTAACTAATCTTCAACTATAACTAACTAATCTTCAACTCCCTCAGAGATCCAAGAAGGAAATAATATTACCTATCAAAAATAAAAACAGGAAGTGCACGCAAGCAGCTTCCAAAAAAATTGTGAGTTGACAGAAACAGCCAGCTGCCTGGACAGTCACCTGAGGTTTCTCCACAGTGTTGGGGCATCATCTTCAGCCTATAGGCTTATCGTATCTGACAGACTCATTTGTGAAGTAGGATGTACACAAGGTCAATAGTTCGACCTCACATTGGGTGAGACCAGTCCATGTACCAGAAACACCTGAATTCCACTAGTGTCTTGTCATGATTCAGGATTTTAAATTCTGGAAATTGTTGATGTTTTTTTAATTCAGCTGTCCATTGTTCTTGGCTGTGTATATGTGGCTTCATCTCAGCATCCCCTTCTTCTTCACATCCCTCTATTAAAAACCAGTCTACTATTGAGAGGCATGAGCTTAGTTACTCTTCAAGAATAACTGTTTCAGCTGCTGTTCCATTGCACATCAGAAGCCATCGGCCCACTGCCTGTTCAGCTGCCTTCGGAAGAAAAGGGCACTGTACCTTTTCCGGATTGTGAAGGCCACTTCAGGAATGGTGCCATATTGTCCTTGCCTCAGAAGATGCCTTTTGATAAAATCATAACCACACTTGTTTTGGCGAGAATCAGTAGTCCTTTGTTTCGTGTCCTGTCTGTCCTGTTTGTCAGCAGTTGATTCGAGGATACTTTGTTGTCCAGTGGCTAACTTTTGCCACAATGAAAGTTAACTCCAATTACAGTTTTTTCAATGCCCATATTTTCTCTGAAGTAGAGTGGTACTGCCAGGAGCCGACATGTCTCATAGTCATAACAAAAAGAAAAATTTTCTAAGTTATTAAAACATTTTAAATACCATATTCTGTAGATCCCTGAAGGGTTTGAAGATGACCTGTCTATCTAAAATATATCTGCTCAATCTTGAAAAGGATCAAGAGTTCAAGGTCATCCTCAGTTACATAGCAAGCCTGAGGTTAGCCTGGGACACAGAAGACAAGTCTCAGAGCACAGGCAAACAAAACCAGGAGCTCTGCTTCCTTACTGTATGTGAGGGAGCCTGGTTCTCAAAAACCACTTACACGCCATCCTCCCATTGCCCAGCACACACCTTTCCTGCACCCACTCAGGCGTCAGTTTCACAGATGACATCCATCCCCGTCTCCTCAGCCTCCTCAGTCTGTGGAGGATGGCTGCATTCTATATCAGCCTGACAGAGGAACTCCAGACCCCAGTGGGACCAGGGAAGTTGCCTTAGGAGGGTCCTGTTGCAGCCCTGAGCAGTCAGGACAAATTTACCATGCAAGTTGTCCATCATTGACAACACTGTTCACAATCTGAGTGGCTGCACATCACCTGCCTCTTCTCTGCCCAGCCTCCCATCCACCATCCTCCACACACGGCGATGCCGCACAAAGCAACCTGAGTGGGGCTGAAATTGTGACCACCCCTATCTCAGGCTTAGGCCTTCTAGCATTAGCTCAGGAGCTGCTGAGATCCACTTGACCTGGTGGTCCCCACGCCAGAATCCCTGAGCACCCGGACACACACAGGAGTTTGAGGAATTAATAAGAATGAATAAAACTGGGGGTCCTGACAACCTTTCCCTCAAAGGACCCGACTCTCCTCTCTAGAACTCCTGACTCACAATCTGAGAATTTCCCTATATCCTCAGTGATTTCCAGGCTCCTCCTTCAGTCCGTCAGTGTCTGCCTTGTGGGGACTCTGAGTTCTCTCCTGTCGGCCTCTGGATCTCTCACAGATGTTGAAAATAAACTCATGACTCCACCAGCCGCCTTGTGCACACATTGCTGCACTAGGAACCAGTACCCTCTCCACTCACATCCCCGCTCACTTGAATTTACTTATTAAAGTGTGCTGTCATCTCCTCATGTACCCTTTTTTTCAGACAGTGTCTCACTAGCTGGCCTAGAGCAGACTGCTCTCAACCTCAGAGATCACATGCCTCTGCTGGAATGAAAGATATGTATATCCACACCTGACTTCTAAGACAGGGTCTCATGTAGCCCAGGCTAACCTTGAACTCTCCATGGAGCAAATGATCTTGGACCACTTTTCTCCGGGAGTCCAGGCTTTTATCACTATGCTCAGCTTCTCCTGTACTCTTTTATCCACTCAACAATTAGCCGTGGTTCTGTGTACCACTCAAGGATAGCCCAGATAACACCTTAAACCCTGCATTCCCAAAAACCTTTACCGCTGGCTGGCTCCAGGCCCCTCATCCTATGGCTACACCCCATATTTTGTCACTGAAACTCCCACACATAACATTTATCTTCTCAGCCGGGGGTGGAGGGGTTGGGGGGTGGCGCACACCTTTAATCCCAGCACTTGGGAGGCAGAGCCAGGCGGATCTCTGTGAGTTCGAGGCCAGCCTGGTCTACAGAGTGAGTTCCAGGACAGCCAGGAATATTTCATAAAGTAACTCTGTCTCGAAAAACCAAAAAGAAAAGAGGCTAAAAAAGTACCTTCTCAGCATCCTGGTCCACATCACCTTCCTCTCCTGCTCTGCCATATTGGCACTTCCAAACTATTGATAGCTCCTGGCTCCGTCCCTCAGCTCCTCTAGACTTCACATGTCCCTCCTCTAGATTCCATGGTCAACAGCTCCTCCTGCTTGTCCAAATATACCTCGTGGGTCACTTGCTCCTGCTCACAATTCACCTGACAGACTTCATCCCGAGCTGACTAACCTCTGCCTTCTCCAACCCACACAAGTAACTGACACCACAGGAAAACGTGCTACAGGGTAGACCCAGTGCTACAAAAGATTCTGTGTTCAGCATCAACTTGAGGCCTATTAGTGAATCCAGCAGACACCTCTGGAAACTGCCTTATGGTGACTTAGCATGCATGCAGTTGGAGGTTGAGGTAAAGATACTCGGTATTCCAGGTAGCTCAGTTCTTTTTTTTTTTTTTTTTTTTTTTTTTTTGGTGTTTTCGAGACAGGGTTTCTCTGTGTAGCTTTGCGCCTTTCCTGGAACTCACTTGGTAGCCCAGGCTGGCCTCGAACTCACAGAGATCCGCCTGGCTCTGCCTCCCGAGTGCTGGGATTAAAGGCGTGCGCCACCAACGCCCGGCTCTTTTTTTTTTTTTTTTTTTTTTTTTTTTTTTAATTCCTATTTTATATGCATCCGTGTTTTGCCATGAATGACAGTTGCAAGTTGCCATGTGGGTGCTGGGAATTAAAGCCTCTGGAAGAGCAGTCAGTGCTCTTAACTGCTAAGCCATCTCTCCCACCCCAGTAGCTCAGTTTTTAACAGAAAACAAGCGCATTAGATCTTTTAGAGTTGACCTACTGGCCTTGGTAGTGCATGCCTGTATCCCAGTACTGAAGATGCTGAGGCAGGAGGATTGTGAATTTGAGGCCAGCCTAGGTTACATAGTGAAACCCTGTCTCAAAAAGTAATAATAAAGTTGGGAGATGGGGGTGTTAGCAGAGTACTTGAACCAAATAAACAAGATGCATGATACAAGCTCATGGTCCCAGTAGCTAGCTGGTACAGACAGGAGGATCAAAAGTTCAAGGCCATCCTCTATCAATATAAGTTAGAGGCCAGCTTGAGATACATGAGACTTTTGTCTCAAAAAAATTTTTTTAAGTAGGTAGAATTCCTGTTCATACAGGGCTGGGAATAGTTTTATTTCCATTTGCCAGAAAACATCATATACAAAGCATTAGGCAGAAAACAGGATAACTGTGTAAAAAAAAAATGTACGAAAAGCTTACTCTGGGTCTATCCATAAAAGATCAAAGTAAGCTGGGCGGTGGTGGCACATGCCTTTAATCCCAGAACTCCGGAGGCAGAGGCAGACTGATCTCCGAGTTCTAGGACAGCCAGAGCTACAGAGAAACCGTCTTTTTCTTTCTAGACTAATTTATTTTTTTTATGTGAACTGGTGTTTTGCCTGCATGTACATCTCTATGAGGTTGTCGGATCCCCTGGTACTGGAGTTACAGTTGTGAGCTGCCATGTGGGTGCTGGAGATTGAACCCTGGTCCTCTGGAAAAGCAGTCAGTGCTCGTAATCACTTAGCCATCTCTCCAACCCCCAAGAAACCCTGTGTTTAAGAAAAAAAAAAAAGATTAAAATAAGCTAGGTGTGGTGGCACACAGCTTTAATCCCAGGACTCTGGAGGCAGAGGCAGGCGGGTCTCTGAGAGTCGGCTGTCAGCCAGGCGTACACAGTGAGTTCCATCTGATACTACATTGTGAGACCCTGACTCAAAAAATGAACCAACAAAGAAAGATTAAAGCAATCTGGGCCTGGCAGCACAGACGTGCTTCTTGGAAGACTGAGGCGGGAATATAGAAAGTGCAAGATGTGATTGAATCCATTTCTCAAACGGCCAGCCTGAGCAACTTAATGAGGCCCTGTTTCAAATTTAAAAAGTAAAAACCCAGGATATGGATCAATGGTAGAATTCTTGCTTTGCATGGGCAATGCCCTCAGCTCAATGCCAGCATTGAAATAAAAAAAAACAAAAACAAACAAACAAAAAACCCCAAAACCTTAGAAGCACATCTCCAAATTCTAACAAAGTAAATTCCATGCCAGTCAGATGTGGCGGTGCATGCCTGGAATCCCAACACTGAGACTGAGGCAGGAGAAATACCTCAAGTTCAAAGCCAGCATGGTCTACATAAGTTCTAGACCAGGCTGGACTACATAGTAAGACCATACTCCCTCCCAGAAAAATCGGCCTGCATCTCCTCCTGCCCAAGTCAGGCTGGCTTCAAGTATGTAACCAAGGGATGACCTTGGATACCTGATCTTCCTGCCTTCATTTCAAGGGCTGGGGTTACAGGTATGTGCCACTATACCCTGCTCCAAATGTGATATTATTCGACTATTGCTGCGATAAAACACCATGACCAAGGCAATTTATAAAAGCATTTAATTTGGGGTTCACAGTTTCAGAGGGGCCATGTCCGCAGGTGGCAGGAGGCACAGTGGGAATGTGTGGACTTTTGACACCTCAGAGCCCACCTGAGTGACAGACACACCTCCTCCAACAAGGCTACACCTCCTAATCATTCCCAAAGAGTTCCACAAGCTGGGTGCCAATACTCAAACACATGAGCCTGTGTGAGCCATCCTCATTCAGACCATGGGAGGGTGGGGGGAGACATAAAACAATCCAGCCAAAAAATTTCCAGACTCTAAGACAGAAATCTTCATATTAAAATTTATTGGACCTCAGACAGAGTAAAAATATAAAACCATACAAAACCAATTACTGTATTGCTTAGAGATGGATTCATATAAGATAAAAACAGTAACAGCACCAGGTTTACCAAGATCCAAGAGTGGTTACATCTCTGGAGGATAAAAAAAGACTCAAATGTATAAACGAATTCTTTGACTCAAGTGACTTAAAAAGGCAAATTGTTCTTTAAACTTATTCTTTAAATTGCATCATAGATACAAACTTTCAGCTGAGGGTGTAGCTTGGTGCTAGCATGTTTGGCCAGCATTCCTAAAGCCCTGGCTTTCGTTCCCAGCACCACCCCGTGTAGCTGGCACACACCTGCAATCATGGCATTTGGGAGATAGAATAAACCAAACATCATCCTTGGTGACACACTGAGTTCAGAGCCAGCTTAGGCTACTAAGGCCTTGCTCATACAATTTTTTTTTTTTCATATATGGGCCTGCGACGTGGCTCAGTGGGTCATAAAGTTGCTTGCCACCAAGCCTGAAGACCTGAGTTTGATCCCTGGTACCTACGTTACAGGAGGAAAACTCCTGCAAGCTCACATCTGACCTCCATGCATGCACTCTGGTACACATACAGGCAAAATGTCAAAATAACTTAAGACAGTTTTCATATACGGCAGACAACTGCTCATCTGTCATCTGTCACTTTCGGCCATTTCTCATCATCTGCTTCCGCCTCCTGAGTGCTGGGTTTCCAGGCATGTATGTGCCGGCACACCAGGCTAACACTTCTTTTTTTTTTTTGTTTTTCGAGACAGGGTTTCTCTGTGTAGCTTTGCGCCTTTCCTGGAGCTCACTTGGTAGCCCAGGTTGGCCTTGAACTCACAGAGATCCACCTGGCTCTGCCTCCCAAGTGCAGGCTAACACTTCTAACGGTAGCTAGCTTCCAACATCTGCAGGCAGAGGTCAGTTCTGGCTGTCACGGCTCTCTGGTTCATCCTTGGCACATTTTAGCTGAGAGAGGTCTTGTCTTGTATCCTAGCAATCTAATCTGCTAGTCTCGCACATGGTTGTATGGAAGATGGGAGACCAGTTCTGGCCCACTGTTCCCCAAATGTTCCCTAGAAGAGGTTGGTGCTTACTCAGGAACGAGACTCTCCCTAACTCAGTTGTCTAGAACTAGTCAGGGGAGCCCCTCTGAATTTTTAAAATAATGTCCACTCAGAATGCTGGCCCACATGCTTTGGTTATTAGTGGCCCAGTCGGTGGCCATGCACGACAGGGCCACACACAGTCAAGGCTGCTGGCCTTCCCCAGAGGCCCAGGAAAAGTCTGGGTCTGCACAGTACGGGCACCTCCTGGCTGCACTGAGCATGTTCACAAGCTTTGCCCATGGTCTTTTCTGCTCACTAACAGTCATGGCGACTGCCAACTCCTCCATGGCTAAGCCAAGCCTCAGTGGATGAGGTCTAGCTGGCACACTGAGGTTTGTTCTTCCTGGTACATCCTTTAGCTGCCCCTACACCACTCATGTCCTGTGGAGGCTTGTGAGTTGACGCCTGAGCACCTAGGTAGGCCCACCATGGTCCCCTAAGTGTAAGATGGAGTCCCCTTCTGTAGTCAACACTTGGCATAGGACTGAGCCCAGGACTATGGAACATCTATGGGAGTTGCCAGCTCTTAGGGGAGACACCCACTTAGGGGGCAGGCAGATATTTGGGGTTTTGGCTCTCCCACTGGGTGGCTTTGTCAAGCTCCTTTCTACTAGCTACATGATCAGTAAAATGGCCAGCTGAATCCAGAAGTTCTAGACAGCCAGGATGAGTTACCAGGAGAGTTACTGTCCCTCAAAACCAGAGGGCAGGATAAGGGAGGCAACCTGAAGCCGGGTGGGTGCTCACAACTCCAGAAGACAGCTGCTAGCCAGCCTGAGCTACATAGTGAACCCCTTTCTCAAAAGCAAAGCCAAATGAAGGCCATCAAGATGGGTCATGAGAGAAAGGTGCTTGCTGCCAAGCCTGACAGCCCGAGTTCAATCCCAGGCACCCACATGCTGGACGATCAGTGACTCCCCCAGTTGTCACTGACCCCCACACATGTGCACATAATAAATGTAACACTTGTTGAATGCACCAATGACAATCTGCAACCTGGTACCTGGGCCAGGTAAGGAAGAAGTTACAATGAGAGTTGTCCTGAGCCTCCCATTGCCCAATCCATCTGATGAACAGCCTACACACTGCTTTTATTGGGGACATTCAAAGCCAAGGAATAGGCGGGAGAACATCAACGGGAACGGAAGGAATGAAGTGGTCTAAGGCCACACATTTCCATGATGGGCTCTGCTTCATGACCAACGTTGAAGGGGGTGTCTGCGGGCTGCTTGGGGGGTCTCCCACAGACTGCGCTATCAGGGAGCAAAAATGCCTTGCAAAAATTTGTGGGGACAGGAGAGGAGAATTGCTACCTGCCTCTCCCCTATCTCGCCTCCATTGAAGTTTCCCCCCATGAGTATTAGTCTCCTCCTCACAAGGCTTGATTTTGGTGGCCCCATGGAATGCCAGATGTCATGTCCTATGTGGGGTATTCTGTCGAAGACTTGGGAAGAGAAACTCTGGGTGGATGAGTGGTGAAGGCCAGAGAGAGTCTGATGTAGAGCATGATGTGTCTAGTACCTTCTAGCACTATGATATCTTTCCCATGGTCTGGCCCTGGAAACTGTGGAAGACCCTGGGAGAGAACATGGGTTTCATGGAGCAGGCATGAGAGTGTTTCCTGCTAGGGATTGACAGGAGAAAAGAGCTTTCTAATTAAGTCTAATCTATGACTCATCTTCCATCTGGCTAAGTTGCAGAAGTCAGTAATCCCGGAGAGGCGGGCACCAGATTTTGAGGACTCCATGATGGTGTCAAAAGCTTCCTGTGGGCTTCCCCACCACTTCCTGTCCATCTGAACTTTCACCTACCCCAGAGATGACCCGGGCAACAGGGTCTTGGGTTGAGAATCCAGGAAAGGGAGCTAAAGCCCCTGACCAGGAGCAAGAGGACCACCTATCTGTCCATCTGTCTGTCCACTGTTGGCCTGAGGCGTCTGGAAATCTGGCAGGCGCTGATGAGTTTGATGAGTTTGATGAGTTTTTTGGTGTTGCTTGAGATGGTCGGATCTCATGAACTGTCGGCCACAGTCCTCGCATTTATGTGGTCGATCCCTGGTGTGGATCCGTCTATGTCGTCCAAGCTCATCAGAGCGAAAGAAAGACCAAGTACAGCCCTCCCAGTCACATACGTAGGGCTTCTCACCTAGGGAGTGACAAGGGAGAGTTAAATTGAGTAGAAAAAGCCCCAGTGGGAAGGAAGAGATCTAGTTCTGAGGCAAGAGCATTCAAGGTTGAGAAATCAAAAGAAGAGAAGGAACCAGTGGGAGGCAGGACCACCAGAGAAGATGGCAAGCTAGTGAGAGCAGGACCACTTGGTTCCAAGCTTGGAAGAGAAAGGGCCAATCCCAAAGAAATCACAAATCAGTGGTCCTGCATAAATTAAAAAAAAAAAAAAAAAAGATGGGCCGGACGGACAATTGGCTCAGTGTGAAGAGTACTTGTTCCTCTTGGAGAGGGCTGGGGTTCAATTCCCAGCATTCATGTGGTGGCTCACAACCATCTGTTTAACTCTAGTTCCAGGGCACCCAAGCCTCCTTCTGGCCTCCATGGGCACCAGACATGCATGTAGTATACAGACATTCATGGAGACAAAAACATTCATTCACATAATAAATCCAAAATTTTAGAGAGCAAAGATCCCGACTTCCCTTTCTCCACCCAACACCTTACTTACCTGTGTGTTTGCGTTGGTGACTGACCAGGTGAGAACGCTTGGTATAAGCTTTTCCACAGTTGTCGTACGTGCAGACGTAAGGCCTTGACACTGGGGGTGGCCTCCTGGGTGCCCCTCCTGGAGCAGTGGGGTTCTCTGTTCCCTGTGGAGCAGTTGTGGGCTGCCTGTGTACGAAAGGTTCTTCCAGGCGATTTGACTGGGCCACACGTGAGTCCTGGGATTCTAATGTTAGCAATGGCTGGAGCCTAGGTGTGGCTAGCCCAGGGTTGTAGGGACTTAAGTGCAACATCTGATCCATAGAGGGGGATATGGCATGGGTCACAGTGGAAGGCATGCCGGGAACCAAAAATATTCCGTGATTTAAAGAGCCTGTGGTAGCAGGTACTGCTGAGGAGACAGAATAAGGCATTGTTGGGGTACTGCTGTGGGCCATTACTGGGACTCCACCGGAAGCTGAGCCTGGCAGGCCACTGTGAGGAATCAGATTCTCTCTAAAGGCTATGGTCACTCCCAGAGTACCGGGATTCCCTAAGGGCATCATGTGGGATGCCGCGTCAATCATTCTCCCTGGTTGGTGGTTCGATGGCGTCTGATGATACATCTGGGAAGGTGGAGGAGTCAGTTGGGAGGAGTACCTGGCACTATGCTCGGGTAGTGACATAATGAACTGGGACTCCCCTTCACCCGTATTCTGCCTGGACTCCTCAGCAGATAACATAAAAGGCCTCGACATCCCCGATAAATGTTGAGTGGCCGGTGGCTGATGAACTCCACTGTTTCCAGGAGACACAGATACATGCAACGCTGGTGTCGACTGCTCATTATCCTACAAGAAAAGAGTCATCTGAAAGGAGAAGTCCCCTTCACTCTACTTCTAAGCTGCACACATCTCTCCTTCCCAATCCTAGGAAGCAGGCCATGTACGAACTGACCATAGTTTACCACAAGGAGCTTGACATGGGTTCTCCACATCAGGCTCACTGGAATTCACTGTGTTGCCTACTTCCAGCAAGCAATCCCCCTGCCTTGTTCTATTGCTAAGTGCTAAGGTTCAGACATGAGTTATTCCACCTGGCTTACGAAAGGTACACTCAAAGGACCTAAGTTGGTTTTGATGACATGGCCATTGTGCTATTTAGATCTTTGGAGGTGCAGCTCCATCTGTGAGAGCTCATCATTTTATTGGAATTTTGTCTGGTTATGGAGCTTACCATATCACCAATGACAGCATGGATGTCCAACTGTCAGTTCTCAGCTCTCCTGAACTCCAGAATGGGTACAAGCTTAAGACCAGAACTGGGGAAGGTGTTCCAGTGAATAAATAAAGCACTTGCCACACAAACTGAATTCCAATCCACAGATCCCACATAAAGTCAGGCTTGATAACAAATGCATCTGTAATCCCAAGGATACACATACAAAATTTCAAGAACTCCCTGGGTGGCCTGGCGCACACCTTTAATCCTAGCACTCTGGAGGCAGAGCCAGGCAAATCTCTGTGAGTTGGGCCAGCCTGGGCTACAGAGTGAGATCCAGGACAGGCACCAAAACTACACAGAGAAACCCTGCCTCAGAAAAACAAAAAACAAAAAACAAAAAATGAAACAAAACAAAAAAAAAAATTAAGAACTCTATATAGAAAACCTCTCTTCCTGCATGTGGATTCCAGGGATTGAACTCTGGTTGTTAGGCTTGGCAGCACGCACCCTTACCTGCTGAGGCACCCCAGACTTCCTTTGTATCTGAGCAAATACCAGCTTTGTCTAATTGTTAAGCACTGTCTCATTAACGGTGCATGGAATGAGTCATTTTTATGCATGTGAAGTTTTTGTTTTTGATGATTCAAAATACTAATGACTCGATACATTTAAATTAAACTGCAAGTTGTTAGATTAGGGACTTCAGTGGATGTCAGAGAATACTAATGTGGCTATTAGTCACTTGGGTTACATTAGAAATTTTAGGAGAATTAATTCCACTGTTGGCACACTCCATAACCCAACAGAATTCTAATAAGGTATTCAAATAAAATAAACGAAAGGTGTTTGGGCCACTGCGCTCAAGAGGTCCACATCCACACTTGGGTGCTTCCTTCCCTTGGAGCGCTGCTCCATCTACTGCTCCTGGGGCCTAAATCTGTTAAAAATCTCCTGTTAAGGTAGGCACAGGGAGCCAAGTGTAGTTAGTGGCACACGCCTTTGATCGCAGTGGTTGGGAGGCAGAAGCAGGCTGACCTCTAAATCCAATAGACCAGCCTGGTCTCCATAGTGAGTTCCAGGATAAGGCAGGTATACCATCATTTCAGGTGAAGAAATAAAATCAGGGGTGAAAACTGTCCTGGGCTAAGAGACCATCAGAAACAAAACAAACCCAAACAAAAATCAAAGTTCCAGGACCTGTTTGATAAGAACTTTAAGTCTCTAAAGAAAGAAATTGAAGAAGATATCAGAAAATGGATCTCCCATGCTCATGGATAGGTAGGATTAACATAGTAAAAATGGCAATCGGCAATCTTACCAAAAGCAATCTACAGACTCAATGCAATCCCCATCAAAATCCCAACACAATTCTTCACAGACTTGGAAAAAAAAACCTCAACTTCATATGGAAAAAAAAAAGGCCCAGAATAGCTAATAGAATCCTGTATAATAAAGCAACCTCTGGAGGCATGACCATCCATGACCTCAAGCTCTACTATAGAGCTATAGTAATAAAAACAGCTTGATACTGGCATAAAAATTGACATACGGACCAATGGAATCGAATTGAAGACCCTGACACTAATCCACGCACATATGAACACCTGATTTTTGACAAAGAAGCCAAAACTATACAATGGATAAAAGAAAGTATCTTCAACAAATGGTGCTGGCATAACTGGATCTCAATATGTAAAAGATTACAAATAGATCCATATCTGTCACCATGCACAAAACTCAAGTCCAAGTGGATCAAAGACCTCAACATAAATCCAGCTACACTAAACTTAATAGAAGAGAAAGTAGGAAGTACTCTTGAATGCACTGGCACAGGAGATCACTTCCTAAATATGACACCAGCAGCACAGGCACTGAGCACAACAATTAATAAATGGGACCTCTTGAAACTGAGAAGCTAATTTCACTATTAGGATAAGAATTTATACTGTATCAAGCTGATAATAGAAAAATAAATAAATAAATAAAAATGAGAAAAGAAAAAAATTTAAATTGGCCCGTTGGTGGTAGCACATGCCTTTACACTTGAGAGGCAGAGGCAGGCAGATCTCTGTGAGTTCAAGGCCAATCTGGTCTACAGATTGAGTGCTGGGGCTTCAAAAACCCAGCAAAACAAATAGCCAATACAAGGGCCAAGAGGATGGCTCAGCCTGTAAAGTGCTTACAGTTCAAGACTAACAGCCTGAGTTTGGTCACCATAAACATGGTGGAAAGAATCGAATCAACTCCCCAAGCATTGGTTGTCCTCTGACCTCTACACTCATGCTGTGGCACACATGGTCCTGCACATGTGTGTGCAAATAAATTTTAAAAAAGAAAGTAGGAAGTACTCTTGAACGCATTGGCACAGGAGATCACTTCCTAAATATATAACTAACACCAGCAGCACAGGCACTGAGAACAATTAATAAAAGGGACCTACTGAAACTGAGAAGCTTTTGTAGAGCAAAAGACTAGGTCAATAAGACCAAAAGACAGCCTACAGAATAGGAAAAGACCTTTACCAACTCCCACATCTGACAGAGGACTGATCTCCAAAGTATATAAAGAACTCAAGAAACTAGACATCAAAATATTGAACAATCCAATTAAAAAATGGGCTAAAGAGCTAAACAGAGAATTCTCAAAAGAAGAATCTCAAATGACTGAAAGACATTTAAAGAAATGCTCAACATCTTTAATCATCAGAGAAATGCAAATCAAAACAGACTCTGAGATACCACCTTACACTCGTCAGAATGGCTATGATCAAAAACACGAATGACAGTCTATGTTGGAGAGGATGCGGAGCAAAGGAAACACTCCTCCACTGTTGGTGGGAGTGCAAACTTGTACAACCACTGTGGAAATCAGTATGGTGGTTTCTCAGAAAATTGGGAATCGATCTACCTCAAGACCCAGCCATACCACTCTTGCGCATATACCCAAGGAATGCTCAATCATACTATAAAGATACATGCTCAAAAACCAAAGTTCCTTTCAATAAACCCAAAACAAAACAAACAAAAACCCACTTTAGGTGCTGGGGGCAAAGCTCAGTGGTAGAATGCTTGCCTACCACCACATGAAAGCATTCAAGACCCTGGATTCAAATCCCAATATTGCAAGAGGTTTGTTGTTTTTGTTGTTGTTTTGGTTTGGTTTTTGGTTTTTCGTTTTTTTTTCGAGACAGGGTTTCTCTGTGTAGCTTTGCGCCTTTCCTGAACTCGCTCTGTAGCCCAGGCTGGCCTCGAACTCACAGAGATCCGCCTGGCTCTGCCTCCCGAGTGCTGGGATTAAAGGCGTGCGCCACCACCGCCCGGCTAACAGGTTTATTAAGACTTCTTTTTTTTTTTTTTTTGGTTTTTCGAGACAGGGTTTCTCTGTGTAGCTTTGTGCCTTTCCTGGGACTCACTTGGTAGCCCAGGCTGGCCTCGAACTCACAGAAATGCACCTGGCTCTGCCTCCCGAGTGCTGGGACTAAAGGCGTGCGCCACCAACGCCCGGCTTATTAAGACTTCTTTGTCTTCCTAAGTCTGAGCTGGGCAGTGGTGACACACACCCTTAATCCCAGCACAGCACTAGCGAGGCAGAAGCAGGAGGATCACTGTGAGTTCAAGGCCAGCTTGATCTACCGAGTGGGTTCCAGAACAGCAAAAGAAACCATGTCTTAAAAAACCCACCAAAAAAAAAAAAAAAAAAAAAAAAAAAAAAAAAAAAAAAAGCTATGTCTGATGGAGGTGAGGTGCACATGCCTGTAATTAGAGTTTCCTCCTAGCCTGGGCTACATGGTGAGTGCACCAGTGCTGCAGAGTGAGAGGCTATTTCAAACAAGGAACAAAGCAAAAATTCTGTACCCAGCAAAACCAGCTGCAAACCAGAAACAGGCCGGGCGGTGGTGGCGCACGCCTTTAGTCCCAGCACTCGGGAGGCAGAGCCAGGCGGATCTCTGTGAGTTCGAGGCCAGCCTGGTCTCCAAAGCAAGTTCCAGGAAAGGCACAAAGCTACACAGAGAAACCCTGTCTCGAAAAACAAAAACAAAACAACAACAACAAAAAAATACAAACCAGAAACAGGAACACACACCCGATAAACAGAAGTGGAGAAGTTAACTGACTGCCCTGCAAAACGTTCTAATGGGGGCTCCGGAGGCTGAAACGAAAAAGTACAACTAGAAGTATATTACTAGGCACACGCCTCTAATCCCAGCACTTGGGAGGCAGAGGCAGGGGGATCTCTGTGAGTTTGAGGCCAGCCTGGTCTAAACAGGACAGGCTCCAAAGCTACAGAGAAACTGTCTCAAGAAGAAAAAAATAAAACAAAACAAAACAAACAAAAAAAAAAAAAACAAAGAATGAGATTTAGAGTAGAAATATTAGAAATAAGAAGATCATAAACTTGAATTTAGGATAAATATATAATACTATATACATATAAAGTATAATACTACAACATGGAAGCTGGGTTGACACCAATTTCCATGAGACCCACAAAGAAAATAGTTACAGAATAAACACAAAAGAAATTGTCGCTGGGTAGTGGTGGCGCAGGCCTTTGTTTCCCGCACTCGGGAGGCAGAGGCAGGCAGAGCTCTGTGAGTTCGAGGCCAGCCTGGTCTACAGAGCAGTTTGAGGACAGGCACCAAAGCTACACAGAGAAACCCTGTCTCGAAAATCCAAAAAAAAAAAAAAAAAAAAAAAAAAAGAAAGAAAGAAAGGAAGAAGGAAGAAAGAAACTGTCATTAATTTTAATGTATCTAATAGTATCTCAGCGAGCTGGATGTGGTGACATATAGGTGGCAGAGGCAGGGGGATCTCTAAGATGAAGGCCAGCCTGGCCTACACAGTGAGTTCCAGGACAGCCAGACTATGTCAAGACTCTGTCTCAGCAGGGTGTGTGTGTGCATGACTTCAGTCCTAGCACTTGGGAGGCAGGAACAGGCAGATCTCAGTGAGTTTGAGGCCAGCCTGGGCTACAGAGCTGTTACACAGAGAAACCATCTCAAAAAACAAACAAGAGTCTGTCTCAAAAAAACAAAAACAAAACCCAACAACAAAAAGCATGTGGGGGATTATTTCTGGGGTACCTAGCCTCTTGACAGGGTTTCTCTGCGTAGTTTTGGTGCCTGTCCTGGATCTCACTCTGCAGACCAGGCTGGCTTAGAACTCACAGAGATCCGCCTGGCTCTGCCTCTGGGTGCTGGGATTAAAGATGTGTGTTGCCACCGCCGCCCGGCTAGGGTACCTGGCCTCTTTTTCTTTTAACAGGGTTTCTCTGTGTATCCCTGGCTATCTTGCAACTCTGGCCTCTCAAACTCAGAGATCTTGCCTCCCACGTGTTCAACACTTCTCAGCACATGAACACACGTGCACGCACTTTCCTGGCCTTTTTCCTAGTCTCTGGTCAAGTTACCCCAGCCACAATCCCAGTCTGTCTCAGCAAATGTCATTCTTCACACCCAGTCCTGTAAGGGAGAAGTCTGCTGGGCTATCCTAGGCTACTTTCACCGCCTAGATCTGAGAACAGCTGTCCTTCTGTGTCCATGATTTCACCCACTGATGTTCAGATCCCTTGGATAAATTGGTGCTTGTTTTCAGTTTGGAGAAATCCCCTTTACATCTTAAATCACCTCTTGGCTACTTAGTACTTATATGGCATCAGGAGAGCTCTGTGCTTTTGGAACCCTCATCCAATCACCAGTTGTGATTGTCTCCTCTCCAACAACTCCCTATGTTCACTTTCTCCTTTCTGCTTAAGGCCTGGCATTTTAACTCACACCTGGTTCCTCACAATGGCTTTCTAATTATTGCCTTGAAATGAGCATCCCTATTCTCCAAGAGCACTTTTGGAGGGAGTGTTTGAGTTAAAGGCTTTAATTTTTTTTAGGTTATTATGGACATGTGTGGCTGCACACAACTTAAATCCTAGCAAAAATAAACCGGGCACATTGGTCCACGCCCTTAATCCCAGCACTGGGGAGGCAAAGGCAGGCCAGTCTCGAGTTTGAGGCTAGTCTCGTCTACATAGCCCAGTACAGCATAGACACCTTGTCCCAACATAAATAAAAATAAGATTATTAATGTTTTTAAAAGCAGGACATGGAGCTGGGCGGTGGTGGTACACACTTTTAATCCCAGCACTCTGGAGGCAGAGACAGACAGATCTCTGAGTTCAAGACCAACCTGGTCTACAGAGTGAGTTTCAGAACAGTCAAGGATACACAGAGAACCCATCATTGAACTGCGCCACCCCCCAAAAAAATTAAGTCATGCCATAATCAGTCGAATCTGGCAAATGGCTCCAATAAATACATTTTTCCTCCCCACCCTTTCTATGGTACACAAATCCCTCTCTACAATCCTTCTCAAATCCCTGGTCTACAGAATGAGTTCCGGGGCAGCCAGGGCTACACAGAGAAACCATCTTTGAACAAAAATCAACTCACGCTGTAATTGGTGGAGTTTACCAAAGGGCTCCAATAAATACGTTTTCCTCCCCACCCTTCCCTCGGTACACAAATCCCTCCCTTCACCACCCAACACAGGCTCTAATGCTTGGTTAAAAACATATTATCGACTAAACAAGCCTCCTTGGGCTTGGAGCACAAACTCACCGTGGGAGTCTGATGCACAGCCGGCCACCTATTTTCCTGCTCCATGTCGGCTCAGACCTCACTTCAGACCAGAGGGGAAGCTGACCCGGCTGGTGCCGTCACAGGCGAGTGTGCCACCACCACCACTACGCCACAATTCCAGCTGCGTGGAACTTCTAATAGCCTCGGAGCCTGGGCGGAGTCAAGGCCACACCCACCCAACACCCTCCCACTCGGCGCTCATCCAACCCCACAGCTCCTTAGCAGGCCTGCTGGGTCCCTGATAGGGTAACCTCTGGACTCGACCACTCCCCCCCCCCCCCCCCCCCCCCCCCGGCCCCCGAGACAGGGTTTCTCTATGTAGCTTTGCGCCTTTCCTGGAACTCACTCGGTAGCCCAGGCTGGCCTCGAACTCACAGAGATCCACCTGCCTCTGCCTCCCAAGTGCTGGGATTAAAGGCGTGCGCCACCACCGCCCGGCTCTACCACTTTTTAATGACACTGTGTCCGCCCTTCTCTACATACGTCTTCCAACCTACAGTCGGAGCAACTGTTTGACCCACGGGGCTGTTGGGGAAACCACGATCCGAGCATCCAAACAAGTCTCTTTGACCTCAGAGAAATAGAAGAAAGACTTGGTGACCGAGGCAGGGCCAGCGCACAGCCTCTGTTGACAGGAGGGATACCACCATCCCTCCAGTAGGCTTTTATAGGGCAGGATCCTGCTAAGGCTTAAACCCAAATAAATGGGTTTAATCCTTAACTCTGTGAAGAAAAAGATGCTAATAAACACATGAGCTCAAAAAACAGAAGCTGCCAAGGAGTTCAGGCCATGTGATGCCATTTATGAAAAGTCATTTATTTACTATTGTCATCTTTTTTAATATTTTTATTTGATAATAATTTAATTTTACATATCAGCCACGGATTCCCCTCTCCTCCCTCCTCCCACCCCTCAGCCTCCCCCCCAATCCATCCCCCATTCCCATCTCCTCCAAGGCAAGGTCTCCCCTGGGGAGTCAGCCCAGCCTGGTAGATTCAGTTGAGGCAGGTCCAGTCCCCTCCGCCCTACACCAAGGGTGAACAAAGTGTCTCAGCATAGGCCCTAGGTTCCAAAACTGTCGTCATCTTTTGAGACAAGGTCTTTATTATGTAGTCCTGGCTGTCCTGGAACTCACTCTGTAGACTGACCTCAAAATCACAGAGCTCCACCTGCCTCTGCCTCCCGAGTGCTGGGACTAAAGGCCTGCACCTCCACCATGGCCTGTGAAAAGTTTTAAAACATGCAAAGGAATACTAAGTATTTCTGGATATACACAGCAGATTTACAAAAGATACAAATTCACTCATGGGAGTGACAAGTGTACCGTTTAAGATGATTAAGACTGAGCCGGAGCCTGCAACTTGGTTGGAATCGGGGGCCTCGCCATTGCAGGGGCCATAATAGATAAGGATGGACTCTCCTGCCACCAAGACCGCTGTGCCATCTGGGCCCCGGGTGCTGCCCAGGGCCATGTCTGGGTCCGTGGTCCTATAGCAGCCAGGGTCCAGATTGACGTATGTGGCTCCTGTTGCCACCAAGTGCCATGAGGATGCCCGGAGTCAGGTCAGCCACCTGAGTCCAGGTTGGTGTCCGAGGGCCAGGATGCATCCAGATCTGAGTGGCCTGCGCTGCTATTCAATGTCTTGGTGACATCTGGGCCAGAGCTGCAGCTGAGGGCCATGTCAGGGTCTGTGGGCCTACTGCAGCCAGGGTCTATGCTGATGTCTGATTCACCTGTTACCATCAGACAACATGAAGACACTCGAGATCGAGGGTCATGTTGGTGTCCCAGGGCCATACTGCCTCTGGGGCAGTAGTGATATCCAGATCCAGCCACTGTTGAGGATCGTGTTGGGGTTTATGGTTCTACCGTGGCTGGGTTCTGTGCTGAAGTCCAGGTCCTACATTGCCACCAAAGGTCACATAGAGGCCAAAGGTTAGGGCTAGAACCATTCCCACCTGAATGGCCAGTCCCTCCACCCAAAGCCAGAATATGGACCTGGCCCAAGCTACTGCCAAGGGCCATGTCTGGGTCTGTGGTCAAGTTACAGCTGGAGTCTGTGTGGATGTCCGTGGCTTGTGTTGCCTCAGGAGGCCATAGATGTGAGATGAAATCAGAGGGCCATACTGAGCTGCCCATGCCCTTCCCTGGCCCTGGGAAAGCTGGCCTTGCCTCTCACTGGACACTACAACAAGAGAGCTGGCCCCTGCATGCTGGAGAGATAGTCCCCACCCCTCACCACAGGCCAGGGTGAACTGACCCTGAGGGCATGCATGTAGAGGAGCTGAATCCACCCCCTTGCCTGAGGTAGGTGGGCCCAGGGACCCAGGACTGACCAACTCGGCTACCATCCAGGCCCACAGCTGGGCCTTGGGTTGATCCGCCCTAGCATCTACCCCATCTCGGACCTGCTGGAGCTCAAGAGGGGACAGGTCCTGTGGAACGATACCCACAGCATCTCCATGACTCGTGGCAGCCACTGGATATCCCAGAGGAGTTCCGGTGAGGATCCAGTGATGATGGTGTACCAGAAACCAGAGGCCTTGAACCAGACCAGTGACTGATTGTGATAAACATTTGCAAGTAAAACTGCCGGGGCAATGAGGTACACTGAGGCAGACTGAAGCCTCCAGTGCCCCCAGGACGAGTGAAGAGATGTCGGAGAAGCAGGAAAGAAGGAGACGCAAAGAGATTTTTTTCACCGGGCGGTGGTGGCGCACGCCTTTAATCCCAGCACTCGGGAGGCAGAGGCAGGCGGATCTCTGTGAGTTCGAGGCCAGCCTGGTCTACAGAGCGAGATCCAGGAAAGGCACCAAAACTATACAGAGAAACCCTGTCTCAAAAAACCAAAAAAAAAAAAGAGAGAGAGAGAGGTTTTTCTGTTGAAGTGGTTTTTGTTTTGTTTTGTTTTTGCTTTTGATGGCTTGTTTTCATACTTTGATTTGTTTCCTTATGGGGGGCATGGCAGGGATGAGGGGAGGATATGGGGGCACCGGGAGGTGAACAGAATTGGGGTGCATCATGTGAAACCCCCAAAGAGTCAATAAAGAAGTTCTATTTATTTATTTATTTATTTTATTTATTTATTTATTTATTTTTTTGGTTTTTCGAGACAGGGTTTCTCTGTGTAGCTTTGCGCCTTTCCTGGAGCTCACTTGGTAGCCCAGGCTGGCCTCGAACTCACAGAGATCCACCTGGCTCTGCCTCCCGAGTGCTGGGATTAAAGGCGTGCGCCACCAACGCCCGGCTTATTTATTTATTTTTTATAAAGGATGGTAATAAGAAAATACTGAAATTATGTTCAATTAAATAACATGATTTTAAAACTTTTGTTTTATTTTCGAGACAGGGTTTCTCTGTGTAGCCCTGGCTGTCCTGGAACTCAACTCTGTAGGCCAGGCTGGCCTCAGAGAGCCCCCTGCCTCTTCCTCCTGAGGGCTGAGATCAAAGGCGTATACCGCCACCAGGCTCTAACAGTTTTTTTCCCCCCAAGACAGAGTCTCACATTGTAACGAAAGCTGACCTCAAACCTCACAGAGATTTTCCTGAGGCATGTCCCACCACAGGTGGCTTGAGTTATTTGTCAAATTACTTAAACCTTGTTTTTGTCTTTGTCGTTGCTGTTGTTGTTTTA
Source organism: Peromyscus maniculatus bairdii (assembly GCF_049852395.1). Taxonomy (NCBI): domain Eukaryota; kingdom Metazoa; phylum Chordata; class Mammalia; order Rodentia; family Cricetidae; genus Peromyscus; species Peromyscus maniculatus. The sequence goes on from NC_134853.1 coordinate 136,814,430, forward strand.
AAGGCTTTAGGCTCTCTGTTTATGCCCCCTGGGAAGAAGGAAAGCCTTTGTGAGCCAGGAGGTCTGTGGCTCTGGCTCACTCGTTAGGGAGGGAACTGGGAAACTGCATCCTGGGGAGAAATAAGCCTTAAATCTTATTGTGGACACCTGGGATATTCTGTCTTATTGGAGTATTAAATCAAGGCCCTTTGTAGACATTGGTTTATGGAGACTAATGAGAGATTACATAAATCCAATTTTGCCCTAAACAAAACAAAGAAACTAAATTTCTAATACTTTAAATGGGATAAACAAAACAGAAGCATTTCTTGTAGAAACTGCTAGTAAGAAGTGACTTATTGAGCTGGGCATGCAGAGGCAGGAGAATATCTGAGTTCGAGGCCAGCCTGGTCTACAGAGTGAATTCTAGGACAGCCAGAACTGTTACACGGAAAAACAACAACAATAAAAAAAAAAAGTGGTTTGTGCTGGGTGGTAATGCAGGCCTTTAATCCCAGCACTTGGAGGGCAGAGGCAGGCAGATCTCTGTGAGTTCGAGGCCAGCCTGGTCTACAGAGAGTTCCAGGACAGGCTCCAAAGCTACACAGAGAAACCCTGTCTGGAAAAAAAGAGAAAAAACGTGGTTTGTTTGTTTGTTGTTGTTGTTTTGATTTGTTGCATTAGACAGAGTCTCACCATGTAGTTCTGGCTGTCCTGGAACTCACTATGTAGACAGCCTCGAACTCACAGAGATCTGCCTGCCTCTGCCCCGCAAGTGCTGGGATCAAAGGCGTGGGCCACTTCTGTTGACTCAGAGTATGTAACTTTTAAAACATTTTGTGTCAGGTGTGGAGGTAGAAGCAAGTGGATCTCTGTGAGTTCGAGGCCCAGCCTGGTCTACAGAGCAAGTTCTAGGACAGCCAGGGCTACACAGTTTTGAAACCCTGTCTCAAAAAACAACAACAACAAAATTTACTAATTGTACCCCGTGGCCCGAGTGCCGGACGCCCACCATTCCTGCACCACTAACCAATCAATTCATTATTTTCCAAAAGAGAAAAAGCAGCGTGCGGAGAGCTTGCACAGGGTGTTGGCTTTTATATGAGGACAGGAAGTAGGGGGCTGCACCTGCCCCATGTGGGGAGAAGGGATCGGAGGCAGCGCCCCTGTGGTGGGAGGGGGTGGGGGAAGGGAGGAGAAGGGGGAGCTTCGAGGGGCAGATTTTCTGTATATTTCTGAATAGTTCAGAAGCCCCCACTTCTGTCTTTCAGGGCAAATCTTTCAGCTGCACCCCCTCATTTCTGTGGATGAACTAACATGAATCAACCATTTTCCCCCCTCCCAGTATTCTACAATTGCTTACAGTGATGCAGTGAATAACCTTACACATAGTGTGTCTTCTAGACAAGCGATAGTAACCTTGCACATAGTGTGTCTTCCATGTGTCCTCCAAGGGCACTAGACATGCACATAGTATACATGTATTCATGCTGGTGAAACACTTACACACATTAAATAACAAATAAATAAATAAACTGGCTCTTGACCTGCTCGACTTTTCATCTTGTTGGTGAGTAAGGAGGCTGCAACTCGGAGTAATTCTAACTTAATTTTTCTAGTTACCACTGAGTTCACTTAATCTATAAGATCAGACCTCTAAGGCTGGGCGGTGGTGGCCCACGCCTTTAATCCCATCTCTCAGGAGGCAGAGCCAGGCGGATCTTTGCGAGTTCAAGGCCAGCCTGGTCTACAGAGTGAGATCCAGGAAAGGCACAAAGCTACACAGAGAAACCCTGTCTCAGAAAACAAACAAACAAAAGGACCAGACCTCTAATTTCCAGCTATCAATCTTTCCTTTCCCCCCTGTGGTGGTTTGAAGCATACTGGCCCCCATAGGCTCATTTGTTAGAATGCTTGGTCCCCAGTTGTGGAACTGTTTGGGAAGGATTAGGAGGGTTGGCCTTGTTGGAGGAGGTATGCACCAAGGATGGGCTTTGAGATTCAAAGGCAGACTCCAAGCCCAGGGTTTCTCTCCCTCTGTCTGCCTACAGCTTTCAAATGATAAATAAGCTCTCAACTGCTTCTCCAGTACCATGTCTGCCCACCTCCATGTGGGCCTGGAATTCATATCACCCTGCACTAGAGTCTCAAGAGCCAGAGTCCAGGTTTGAGCCATGACACCAGGGGCAAACCTTAGTCATTTCTAATGTTTTTTTCCTCTACTGTGTTCAATGGTCCCTTCCTGTGAAGGTACTTGTTTGTGCTTTTAATTTTTGTTTTGTATTGTTTCGAGCCAGGGTTTCTCTGTGTAGTTTTGGAGCCTGTCCTGGATCTCACTCTGTAGACCAGACTGGTCTCGAACTCACAGAGATCCGCCTGCTCTGCCTCCTGAGTACTGGGATTAAAGGCATTCACCACTGCCACACGGCTTGTGCTTTTAATTTTTGAGTTTCTATTTCAAGAGGGTTTGTGTGTGTGTGTTTGTTTTGAGGTAGGATCTCTCTGCATAACCCTAACTGTCCTGGAACTCAGGCTGGCTTCAAACTCACATCTGCCTTGGCCTCCCCAGTGCTGGGATTAATGGAATGTGCCACCAGCCTGGCTCTCTAGAGGTTTTGTTTTTTTTTTTTTAATTCCTTTTAGATTTATTTATTTTACTTTATGTGTATGAATGCTTTGCCTGCATGTGTGTGTCTGGTGCTGGCAGAGGTCAGAAGAGGGTAATGATGTGGGTGCTGGGAATAAAACCCAGGTCCTCTGAAAGAGGAACAAGTGCTTTTAACCCCCTAAGTCCTCTCCAGTGGTCTCCTGAAGGAGTCTCCAACCATACTGCAGGAGTTTTTGTTTGGTTTTGCAGCAGGGTCTCATGTAGCCCAGGCTGGCCTCAAGGATCTGTGTACAGCTGAAGATGACCTTGAACTCTTGATTTTCCTGCTTCTGTCTTCCAAGCTCTGGTAGTTCACAGTGCCCACCATACCCAGCTTCTCCTTCACACCCTCAGATGTTTGCAGACAATCCAGTGTGGTGGTTATGCTATCTCTTGCCAGTATGGCTCTGGAAATGTTCACCACCTTCAATATTTTGAGTCTCACTTTGTTTTCTTGCAGGAAATTTGTTTTCATTTCATTGGATTTCACCACTTTTTGACCTTTTTTGATAGATTTTTTTCATGTAATCAGTCCCTCTCTCCCAACTTCCCCCAGTTCCTCCCTGCTACCCCACCCACCCACGTCCACACCCTTTCTTGCTCATTAGAAAATAAACAGGCATCTCAGAAGAAAAAAGAGTAAGACAAATTAAAAACAAATTTGGATAAGACAAAACAAATAAACAGAAGAAAAGTAAATAAAAAGAACCAAAAAAACACATATAGACACAGAGACATACAGAGAGAAATCTCACAAAAACACAAAACTTTTGGAACTACAATATAAAAGCAAAGTTTAAAAAAAAAACACCAAAAAACCCGGACAAAGCATTAGACAAAAAAAAAAAAAAAAAAAATCTCCCAAAATACCAAGTTCGTTTGGCATTGGTCACCTACTGCTGGGCAGAACACAGTTTTGCTTTGTGAACAGTTGTCAATTGGAGACGATAGCTTCTGGGGTGGGAGTGGGGGGCTTGTTCCCACTTCCCCCTCCCATCAGCCACGGGTTCCATCTGGCTTAGACCTTGGTTTCGTCAGTTTTTGGAAGGAAGGTAGTTTCCAAGATTCTTAGTTCAATGGTGCCCCCTTCTGTCCATATTGTGAAGTACAGCTCTTGAATGTCTCAAAGACTTGAGTGCTGCCTTCAATTTAGAATGCGTCAATGATCTAACACTACACAGGTGCTGTGTGCCATCCTCCTCCTCTCCTCTCTCACCTTTATTCTGCCTTTCTTCTCTCACTACCTTCTCTTCTTTGTTCTTTTGAGGCAGCATCTTTTTTAAAGATTTATTATTTTTTATGTGTATGTCTCTGTGTGTGGTGTGTACACCACATGTGTGTGTGTGTGGTTGCCTGCGGAGGCCAGAAGAGAGCCTCAGAACCAGTTATCGGCAGTTGTGAGCCACAGAAGTGGGTGCTGGGACCAACTCCAGTCCTCAGCAAGAGCAGGAAGTACTCTGTACCTCTGAGCCATCTCTCCAGCCTCTTCAGGGTCCTTTTCAATCTCTCCCTGCACTGCTCTGACTTACCAGGATTCCTCTCATCAGACTTGGCTTCCTCTTTTAAGCTAGTTCAAGACTAGGGTTTCTCTGTGTAGCTTTGGCTGTCCTGGAACTCACTCTGTAAACCAAGATCCGCCTGCCTCGGCCTCCAGAGTTCTGGGACTAAAGGCGTGCGCCGCCACACCCAGCTAGATATTTTTTGGTTTGTTAACTATGGCTTCTCATTAGGTAGCCTAGTTTGGCCCAACAAGGGTGGCTGAGGCAGGAGGCCAGTCTGGGCTATATAGTAATTTTCTGGCCGACCTGGGCTACAGCATGAGACCTTGTCCCCCAGCCCTCGAAGGACGGACTGTGGGCTCATGTGCCTGCAAACCAGTCTATACGTGTTGGTTTTTGTCCTCCACTGTAACGTGGAAGCAACCATGAGAGCCCTCCGAAGAAAAGTGCCCTGGATGACGTTCCGACAAATCTTCTGCGTGTGTTTTTGCCGTGCTGGGCATCGATCCGGGGTCATTGCACAGTCTAGGCAAACTCTCTACCACTGAGCCACCCCTCAGGCCTTTCACCACATCTTTAAAACATGTGCTTGGCCCACGGGGCATGAGTTGTTGACCTTGTTCTACACTGATATTTGGAATGTGAAAGGTTCAGATTCAGGCAGTCATTACTATTCTCAGTAACATAGAAGTTCATATTGATTTCTTGGAGATCTTTATATATGCAAAGTAAATACCCATCTCTGTGGCAGCCTGGGAGGGGTGGGCCGGATCCTCTTCTGACGGGAAGAACAGTGGCCCTGCTGCCGGGGATGCATGAAGCAGATGGTGTTGAGCTCCGGAAATTTTAGGATCTCTCATCTGCAGACAGCTGTATCTGGGTCACAGCTTCCAACAGTCCAGTATCTGGTACAGGGTGCTGTGGGGAGATAGGCCTCCCTGTCCGCCTGATTTAACACCCTCTGATGTCTGGCATTTGTTCCAGAGTACCCTGCTGGTGACTGAGGACTCCTGGGCCTTTCCAGTCTGTCACCAGCCCGGTTCCGCCCCCCCCCCCCCCCACACACACTTTCTTCGTAGATGTTTACCCCAGCTAAACTTCCAGCAGGTCCAGTTCCCAATTCTGTCTTAGCTCCAGCTTCTGGAAGATCCAGACTGTGACACTCTTACTGTTGCTGTGGATGGCAGACACCTCCTTCTGTGACTTGAACTTGATTACAATGCAATTTTTTTCTCAGTAGAGACCTGTCTTCGCCCTCATCTATTTCTCCTCTCTCTCTCTCTCTGAGTCAGAGTCTCATGTAGTCTCAAACTTACCTTGTAGCCAAAGATAACACTGAATTTTTTTTTTTAAGATTTATTTATTTTGTGTGTGGATGTTTTGCCTGCATGTATGTATGTGCATGCCTGGTGCCTGTGGAGGTCAGAAGAGGGTGTCTGAAGCCCTGGATACGGTTGTGAGCACCATCTGTGTGCTGGGAACAGAACCTGTGGTCTCTGCAAGAACAAGTGCTTGTAACCATTGAACATCTCTGCAGGTTCCTGTTTTCATTTTTATTCCAATACAAGCCATGTATGTGCAGGCTCCTTCCGAAGCCAAAGAGTATGTCAGATTCCTTAGAGCTGGAGTTACAGACAGTTAGGAGTCTTGTAACATCAGTGCTGGGAACTAAACTTGGGTCCGCTGGTGGAGCAGTACTCTTTCTAAAATTTCTTTCTTTTTTGAGACAGGATCTTTCTACATAGTTCTGGTGGTCCTAGAACTTGCTCTGTAGACAAGGCTGGCTTTTAACTAACAGAGATCTGCCTGCCTCTGCCTCCTGAGTGCTGGTATAAAGGGTGATGCCACCATGGCCAGCTCTCTTCCTTGATTAAAAAAAAAAATTCACTTTTGTTTTTAATCTTACAATATGGGTGTTTTGTCTGTGCACCACATGCATGCAGTACCTGCAGCAGCTGGAAGAAGGCGTAAGATTCTCCCTGGGGACTGGAATTGCAGCCAATGGTTAGGTGCCATGTGGGTGCTGGGAATGGACCCTGGGTCCCTCTGGAAGAGCATCCAGTGCTCTTAACTGAGCCATCTCTCTACCCTCTCGGCAAGCTCTCTTAATGGCTGCTCCATCTCAGTAGACCTGACCTTGAACTTCCGATGCTCTTGCCTTCACCTTCAGAATTCTGGCAACACGGGTATGGGTCACCGTGACTGGCTTTCTGTGGTGCTGAGGATCGAATCCAGGGCATTGTGCACTCTAGGCAAGTTCTCCACCAGCAGGATCTTATTGCCAGCCACCATCACCCCTTTAAACCCAGCTAACCTGATACTGGGGGTGTCAATCCTGTGTCTCAGCTTCCAAGTGCCGAGAGTAATAGGGGTACACGACCAAAATCAACCCATCCCCCTCTGGGCCCCACTTCTAAATAAATAAATAATGCATTGATTTTGTGAGTGTGGAGGTCAAGGACAACTTTGCGGGAGTTGCTTTTCTATTCCCACTGTGTGGGTCCCAGGGGTTGAACTTAGGTCTTCAGGCTTGGCAGCAGGCATCTTTGCCCCGGGACCTCTCTCTGGCCTTTAATATCATCTTTATATAACTTAAACAGGAAGTTTTAGAGAGGAGGTAATACGTGAGAGCAGGGACATGGGCTTGTCTAAAAGAGAACACACACACACACACACACACACACACACACACACACACACACACACCACCTTCTTCTCCAACTTCTTTGGCTAGCTCTCACTGAGTTACCACTCTGGCCTTGAACTCATTATGTAGCTCAGACAGGCCTTGAGTTCTCTTTTCTCAAGCTTCAGTCTGCTTTGTGTACATGTAGGTTTTTGTGGATGGGGCAGCACATACAGTACATATGTGTGTGCATGTATGTGGAGGCTGAAGAGCAACCTCACATGTCATTGCCCAGGAACTATCTACTTTGCTGGGGCGTTTTGTTTTGTTTTCTTATTTTTTTGGGGGGGGCACAAGGTTTCTCTGTGTAGCCCTAGCTGTCCTGGAACTCACTCTGTAGCCCAGGCTGGCCTCAAACTCACAGAGCTCCGCCTGCCTCTGCCTCCACAGTGCTGGGATTAAAGGTGTGCACCACCACTGCCGGGTCCTACTTTGCTGTTTTGAGATAGGGTCTCAAACTAGGGCTTAGGGCTTGCCAGTTAAGCTAGGCTGGCTGGCCAGTGAACCCCAGGAATCCTCAGACTCAGCCTCCCAGGTGCTGGGGGCCACCACTGGGCATGCCATCACATCCAGCTTTTCACATGCCTGCTGGGGGCAGACTCAGGTTTGCGCTTCACCGCCTGAACTATCCGACCCCCTACCCCACACCTGCGACTAGATCTTGATGTCCAGTTTCCACAACCATGGCGGAATGGGTATGTGGCACGGAAGCCACCCATTCTCAGTCCTCAGCCTGGCGGCCTTAACTGACCGACAGTACCCTCCACAGCTCAGCCTCTGTCAACCATGGCAGATGCTTTCGCTCCCTTGACTGGGGCTCAGTGTGTAATGCTTGCTTGGTAAAACTGAAACCCAGTTCTTTCTGTCTCTCTAGCTGTGGGGGTCTCTGTGGACCCCCACACCCAGGAGAGTCATGGTCCCAGGGAAGGCAAAAGGCGGTTTGGTTGAACATAGTTCAGTAGCCGGTGTTGATTCAAACTTTGGGAGTCTGACCCCGAGTCGTTGATTTTAGGAATATTTCAGAACAGCACAATGTGGTGGAAACTTTTCTGGTGATAAGTACCTCAACCCCGTGTGCACAATGAAGCATGCCTAAATCTCCTTGAGGAGCAAAGGAAGCTGCGTAAAGATTGGACGTGACTGCAGGGAAACTCCTTGTAGGACGGGTGGCACTGTCCATCAGAATGGGTTCCGGGGTTGACTGAGAAAAGCAAATGTATGCTACGAGTCTGGTGTGGCCTCCAGCCACACAGATAGCGCAAAAGTCACCAGGTTAGAAGACATGTCCACTCCCAGCCTTCTGGGTGGACAACAGTACCGCATTCCTTCCCTTTTAAGAAATGTCCCTGTGTGCTAACATTCCAGGTTCCCTCGAGTCCTTATCTGCGAGCACAGCGACCTCCTCCTGCCTCCTACTTCTGTCTATGTATCTGTCTATCTAGAGCTGTCTATCAGCTATCTGGCTGTATTCTGAGGCAGAGTCTCATGTACCCTAGGTTAGCCTCAAGCTCACTCTGCAGCAAAGAATGACCTTGACATTTTTATTACATTTTTGATTAATTATTTTATGTGCATATGTGTATGTGTGTGGGTACATACACGGCACAGCACGTGTAGAGGTCAGAGGTCAGTTTTCGGGAGTCAGTGCTCTCCTACCCTGTGTGCCCTGGGACTGGATTCAGGTTGTCAGATCCGGCAGGAAAACACCTTACCTGCCAAGCCATCTCACAGGCTGATCCTCCTGCCTCTGTCTCCCGAATGCCAGGGTACAGGTTTGCACCCCATGTCCATCTCAGAAACTCCGTTCTGTCCCATCCACATCAGTGCTACAAACCAAGGCTGAAGAAAGCTGCCTCATTGGCTTCAAACCTTTAAATTCATGCCGCTCTCCTCAGTGGGCACTTAACTTCCTAGCAATGACTCTACATTTTTTCTAGTCCATTTCCTCTCCTCTCAGAGTTAATTATTTCATCTTTCCCTCCCCCTGGCTCTCCGATGGTCGGCTTCTTCCTTCACTAACAGGCCGCTGGAGAGCACTTCCTCCCAAAGCATCCCCTTCCCATGTGCCCATCGGCAGGCAGCACCAGCACACAGCCCTCAGTCATGGGCTCCCCTCCGGGTATGGGCCTCACCCCTCCTTTGCACTTTCCCCAAACCCCTACGCCACTGAGATTCACTGTCTAGGGCAGAAAGATGCTGTTCCGGGCTGAGGTGTGGCTCAGTGCAGAGTGCTTGCCTGGTGCATGGAAGGCCCTGGGTTTAATCCTCAGCCCACACATACAGTATGTAAAGTATAGCTTTCTTTTTTTTTTTTTGGTTTTTCGAGACAGGGTTTCTCTGTGTAGCTTTGCGCCTTTCCTGGAGCTCACTTGGTAGCCCAGGCTGGCCTCGAACTCACAGAGATCCACCTGGCTCTGCCTCCCGAGTGCTGGGATTAAAGGCGTGCGCCACCACCGCCCGGCGATAGCTTTCTTTTAATGCACGTATGTGGGCGTGTGTGTGTGTGTGTGTGTGTGTGTGTACTGGTGTGTGTGTACTGGTGTGTGTGTGTGTGTGTTCGTGTAGAGGCCAGAGGACAACCTTGGATATCATCCTCAATAATGCCATCCACCTCCCTTCTCATGGACCAGTAGCTCAACAATTAGGTTAGACTAGCTAGCCAGCAAGCCCCGGGATCCTCCCATCTCTGCTTCCTAGGAATTATAAGTGTGCTCCTCCATGCCTGGTTTTTACATGAGTACTAGGAATTGAAGTCTAGTAGCTGAGACAGGAGGATGGCAAATTCCAGACCAGGGCTACCATAGCCAAACCTTCTCTTATTATTTTTTTTCTTTTAACAGATAAGTACCCTTACTTGAATATCACACAATGATACAAGGATCAGAATCTGGGTGTGATGGCATCAGCCTGGAATCCCAGCACTTGCTAAGGGGTGCTAAGGCTGGAAGATCACAGGTCTGAGGTTATGCTGGCTACACGTAAGTCCCAGGCCAGCCTGGGCTGAATAATGAAACCTTATGTTAAAACAAAAATAGCGTTGGTCAGCATGGGTTACAAAATGAGTTCCAGGACAGCCAGGGCTACACAGTGAAACCCTGTCTTGGAAGAAGAAGAAGAGGAAGAAGGAGGAGGAGGAGAAGGAGAAGGAGAATGTGAGCTCCATGAGGGAAGGAACTTCTGCTTTTTTAGTTAATATTTAACTCTGGTACCTGGAGTATTGCCTGCTACATAGTAAACATTCAATAACCATTTATTAAATGAACAAATGGTAATGTCTACTTGCCTATAAATATAAATAGCTTAGCTTCTACCACAAAAGATATTTGTAAACATTTAGATAATTTCTTTGCAAGAAAAGAAATGCTCAATTGATTATGTGCTCATAATTAATGTGTGTGTTCACAACAGAAAACTTTATCAGGCCATCATTAGTCAAAAACTTTGCTCTCTAGTTTTGGCAACCTTATTTCATTTATTTGTTTATTTGGGCTTGCTTTGGGTTTAAACAGGGTCTCAGGTAGCCAAGGATAACCTTGAACTCTTAATTACTTTGTGTAGGCAGATCTGACTTCAAGGCCAGTCTGGTCTACAGAGCAAGTTCCAGGACAGCCAGGGCTACACAGAGAAACTCTGTCTCAAAAAACAAAGACAAACAAAAATAATAATTACTTTGCTTTGACTTGTAACTTATGTATATGTGTGTGAGAGAGAACACATGGGTACAGGTGCCTGCAGAGGTTGGCTTGGGGGGTGGGGTGGGGATTGGGGAGAGGGGTCAGATTCTCTGGAGCTGGAGTTTCAGGAGGTTTTGAGCATTGGTGCTGGGAACTGAAATAGGGTCCTTTGCCAAAGCAGTATTTTTCAACCACTGATTCATTTCTCCAGTCCCTACCTTGAATTTTTGATCCTCCTGCCTCTACCTCCCAAGGGCCGGGATTACAAGCACGCACCACACATCCATCCAGGTCAAATGTTTAAAGACCTAGCAAGTGTGTGGGTCCCTCTGTGCATCCAGACTAAACGGTGGGTTCAGTTCTTCCGCTGGTAGCACTGTAGATGTGCCTGTCTGGCTTGAGATCTCATTTCCAAGGTACAGCAAACACGGCATTCCAAACTGAAAAGGCTCCTCCAGAGAGAAAAGGCTAGCTAAAAGATTTAGATCGAGTCCCCTAAGAGCAGGGTCTCTCCTCTGGGAAGATTTTTTTAATTTGGGTCACGAATACATTGTTTCTGATTGCTACTGATATAGGGCCATAAACCCTCTGCTGCCCCTTCCCCCACCCCTGCCCACCCCTGCCTCCCCCTGCCGATGCCTGCTACTGTCCTCAGTGGCATTTCCAATACCTCCACTCTTTCCACAAATAGCCACCACCATTAAAAGGCTTTAATGTTTCATTCCAAATGGATTAGTTCCTGTGACCAATAGCCAATGTAATTATAATGAATGTCGTGTTAATCCTAGCGCTATTTCCCTGAGTTCAATACATCACTGTATCTCAATCTTTCGCTCTTCGGCTGCTCAATTACCCTATTAGGCTGTTGGTGATCTTTTATTGGGACTTATTTCATCTGTGGTACATGAGCTTACTTTGGGCTCCAAGGAATCGGCCTGGCGGGTGTGATGATGGGGCTATTACCCTGGTTGTGCACCACCTCCAGTCTGTCCCCTAAGCCACATTACAGAATCCCAGAGAATCAGCTGGAACGGGGAAGCTTTGGACATTAACTTTCCCAATAGATGATGCTGCCAGGTCCATTAAGAAAATGTATCTAATGTTTTAGAACAAGGTGGTGATGTCACATAGAATAATATTCTAGAAGACACTGAAATTTAAAAAAAAAAACAAAACCTGCCACTAACAGTGTGGTTCACTAGATATTTCAAACAGCCCTCCTGCTTACTTTGGAAGCTGATGCTAACACACTGATGCTAAGTTTAAACACATAAATATTCACATACTTTATTAGGGCCATGAGAAACTAAGAAAATGTCTAAGAGCCTAAAACAGAACACAAAAAGCTGAGATCAGTGTGTTCTCATGTAGAGGGCAGGTGGCCATGGAGGAATTGTTAGTTAGTATGGGTCCTAGTGTGTGAGAACTGCCCTCCGTGGGCTGTGAGACCAGGGGAAGAGGCAGACAGATCTGGGATCACACAGTGCAGTTCATTGGGGAGGTGAGGGTGGGAGTTACCAGCTGGATCCCTGTCACCTGAGCCTGAAGGAAGAGCATAACACTGGTTAGGAGGAAAGTGAACTTAACCTAAATTGGAAGGTATCTGGTTTATCTTAAACTGAGTCCAGCATGTTCCTGCAGCCAAGGTCTGGGCACGGCTCCATCTACCACTCTAATGGTTTTGTCTAGTTATAATCTGCAGGGAAACTATTGGGGATAAACACCCAGAATTACTGTGGGGTGATCATGACAATCACGACCCAAGAGTGCTGTAGTCATGTCAAGCTGAATCCATATAGGCCCAAAGAAGGCAGAAGGAGCGGCTGGAGAGACTGCCCAGTCAATGAGAGCCCGCTGCGCAAGTATGCCGAACAGACAGCAGGTCCTCATCAGCCATGTGAAAAGCTGGGTGGAGTGGCAGGGGGCAGTGTGGGGTGATGGGCATCCTGGGGCTCATTGACCCACCAGTCTTGAACCAAATTGATGAGTTCCATTTCACTGTGAGATTCTGCTTCAAAACTAAGGTGGAGAGGGATCCAGCGAGACACCCGATGTGCCTTGACCTCCACACAGGGACACAGGCTCACATCATGGGACAAGGTACAAAGGAGAGTGTGGATTGGAGACTCACGACTTCGTCCAGGGCACACAGCGTTGTGTGATTCCCCGGTGTACTTATAAAATATAAACCATTGAGAAGTATTTGATGCAGTGCCAGTGAGGAGGGTCAGTAGGTAAAGGCGCTCGACACAAAAGCCTGCTGCCCTAAGTTCAATGCCCAGACCCAGGTACAAGCAGAAGAGGTGAATGACCTCGACGAAACTGTCCTCTGACCTGTACTTGACCTGTACACATGCACTGTGGCAATACACACACACACACACACACACACACACACACACACACACACACATTACCGAAGACAGGCAGACAGAGAGAAAGAAAGGCAGGAAGGAAGGAAATAGAAGGGGGTCTGTCACACCAGGAATAACTCATCATGATACAATCAGCAGAACCACTCACAAGAAAATAGACTAGGAGTTTTAATATGAATCTAATTCACCATAAACCAAAGAAAGCCTACAGTTACTACATTAAAAGCAGCTAGAAACGCTGAAAAGTCCAACACCTTTGGACTGTAGCTCAGTGGTAGAGTTATTACCCCATGTCTGTGAGGCCACGGGTTCAATCCTCAGCACCACAAAATTTAGCCAAAGGGAAGAAAAAAATCTCATACACATTTTGCTTTGGTTTTTGTCTCATTTTGCTTTCTCTTCCTTTCTCTCACTGTGTAGCCCAAGCTAACCTAGAACTCAGGGCCCTCTTTGTCTCAGCTTCCTAAGTACTAGGAATTACAGGTGTGTGCCACCATGCCCAGCGGCCAACATAGTTTGAAAAAACTAAAAAACGGTGGAAGGCTAGACCTCAGCAGACAGCAGGCTTTGGCATAAAATGAGACAATTCAGCCATGGATGCGTGGACCGCAGAGATGGCTCACCAGTGAGGAGCGCTTGTTGCAGCCTGTGGTGGGGTGCGCACCTTTCACCCCAGCACTCTGGAGGCAAAGGCAGGAAGAGCCTGTGAGTTCCAGGTCAGCCAGGGCTACATGGAGAAACCCTGTCTCCTAAAACAAACATGAAAAACAAAACAAAAGAGCACTGCCGTTTTTCCAGAGGGCCAGGGTTCAATTCTTAGCACCCACATGGCAGCTCACAACTGTCTATGACTCCAGTTCCAGGGGACCCAACACCCTCATCCAGCCTCCTCAGGCACTAAGCATGCACAGACATACATGCAGACGAAATGCCTGCACTCATAAAATAAAAATGAATACACCCTAAACAGTTTTTTAAAAATACACGGAGGTCTTCAAACAACTTTAGACAAACAGAAAAGTGGGCCAGCACACGGGGACAACCTGGACAACAGCATAGCTCACCGGTGCTCACCTGTAGCTAGAGTTTTCCTGCTTTGCCCACAGTCAGGACAAATCTTTGTCACCCGCCAGTCCCACAGCCACTCAGACCCAACCAAGTAAACACAGAGACTTATATTGCTTACAAACTGTATGGCGGTGGCAGGCTTCTTGCTAACTGTTCTTATAGCTTAAATTAATCCATTTCCATAAATCTATACCTTGCCACGTGGCTGGTGGCTTACCGGCATCTTCACATGCTACTGGTCATGGTGGCAGCTGGCAGTGTCTCTCTGCCTCAGCCTTCCGCTTCCCAGAATTCTCCTCTCTCCTTGTCCTACCTACTTCCTGCCTGGCCACTGGCCAATCAGTGTTTTATTTGTTGACCAATCAGAGCAATTTGCCATACAGACCATCCCACAGCACTTCCCCTTTTCTTTTTTTAAAAAGGAAGGTTTTAACTTTTACACATCTTTAAATTAGCCAGCTTGGTATATTTGGGAATTTGGGCGTAGCTTCTCTTACTACTTCCTGCTGGAGGGGGGCCCTGTATCTTATGGGGACACAAAGAAAATTTTAGGATCATGGAGTAGTCCTTGAGGCTGTATTGTGTGAGCCAGTTGCCTTGAAACGATTCTGGATGTTGGGTCATCTGGGCCATGTTGTCATCAGAGACCTTTCAGGTGGTCTTGGCTGGTCAAACCTGATGTATCTTAATCTGGAACAAATCCATAGCCTCTGGCTTTCTGTGGAAACAAAAACAGAGCCTCTTTTCCAAAGCAACATATCCTTAAATCCAAATTTTGAAGTCAAAGTACCTTTAAAATATACATTTTGGTATAACTCAACAGCTTTTGCAATCAAATGTTTTTCTTCAGTTACGAATAACAAAGAGAACATAATCCAGATTCTCTGTGTGGTAGCCATCTTTACGTTGAGCCTATTGCTTTAAAATGCACCATTCTAAGACCAAAAAGGCGCTGTGGCTGCTGGCTCCGCCCACTTTAGCTTCCCAACATGGCAGTGGTAGTTTTCTGCCAGCTCTGGGAGTCATCAAGTCTCAGAAATAGTGGGTCTAAGCTTTTATCAAAGCAGCGTGTAGCCCAGAAACCTCTTTTTTTTTTTTTTTTTTTTTTTAATACTAGTAAAGACTAAATCTACCACACAGCGTAATGTGCTGCTGGCAGACGCCTCATTCCCGCCATACTGCCGGTCAAGAGCACACTCCAGGAAGCCGCCAGTGTTCAAACCTGCGTTTTGCGGCCTCCAGCTGCCCGTATGAGACAAGAAGCAGGAACCTGGTTTTGGCTCTGTTTAGAATTGGTTATTAAATATTCTCAGGTTTAAGGTGGAAACTCGAGCCGTTGGGCGCCATTTGTTGCTGGAGGGCTTCTCTCCAGGTTCCCCAAGCCCTGCAGTCCCACAATCCACTTATAAAATAATCACTCAGATGCTTATGTCATTTATAACAGGAAAACTCTAGCTACACTCACCTATTGGGTGAGAGCAGAGGAATGGGCTGATGAGCTTTCCAATAAATACTTCTGGGTCAAGTGGCTGTCTGTATGGACTCCTGTTTCACACCATGTCGAAAATCTTTTTCAACTCTTCTGTCAGTCTCCCTCCAGCAAGGAAGAAGGAAGCACCCCCAGAATTTGAGTGTGGACAATTTAAAATAAAGAATGACCATCAGGCCCAATGGCACAGGCCCCTAATCCCAGCCACACAGCAGGCTGAAGGAGGGGGATTGTGAGATCAAGTTCTCTAGTGTGAGTTCAAGACCATCTTGGGGAGTTTAGCAATGGTCTGTCTTTTAAAACAAACAAACCAACTGGCAGGAAGCCGGTGAGGGGCAGGGACCTAAGGCTGTGGAGCGGTTTGCCTAGCATGTGAGAGGCCCTGGGTTCAATCCCCAACGCCAGACACAAGAATTACTAACTACAGGGGTAACAGGGCCCCAGACCTTAGTAGCCCCAAGACCTTAGCACAACTGGTGGAAGTCCCATTCAATGTCCGTGTGCTGTGAAACTCCGCACACAGACGCAACACCTGCTGAAACCAAAACAAAGACCTAATCCATCAAAGAAAGAAAGAGAGAAAAGAAAAGAAAAAGGACTGAAAAAAAAGGAACAGACACCAGCTGAAGCAGGAGAGAACAAAAGAGCAGAGGTTGGCAAGGCAGTTGCCATCTTTGAGGTTGGAATGTGGTGCCTTGACCCAGGTCATGAGGTGTCTGCCCACTCAAGCAGCCAGGAGGAATAAGACTCAGCATCTTCTGAGGGGAGGCGGAAGGAGGGATCTCACTGAACCTCCTCTCCCCGGGGTCTCCCCTCCCCGGGGTCTCCCCTCCCCGGGGTCTCCTCTCCCCAGGGTCTCCCCTCCCCGGGGTCTCCCCTCCCCAGGGTCTCCCCTCCCCAGGGTCTCCCCTCCCCGGGGTCTCCTCTCCCCTCCCCAGGGTCTCCCCTCCCCAGGGTCTCCCCTCCCCAGGGTCTCCTCTCTCCGGGGTCTCCCCTCCCCGGGGTCTCCTCTCCCCTCTCCGGGGTCTCCCCTCCCCGGGGTCTCCCCTCCCCGGGGTCTCCTCTCCCCAGGGTCTCCCCTCCCCGGGGTCTCCTCTCCCCAGGGTCTCCCCTCCCCTCCCCAGGGTCTCCCCTCCCCAGGGTCTCCCTTCCCCAGGGTCTCCTCTCCCCTCCCCGGGGTCTCCCCTCCCCAGGGTCTCCTCTCCCCTCCCCGGGTTCTCCCCTCCCCTCCCTGGGGTCTCCCCTCCCCAGGGTCTCCCCTCCCCAGGGTCTCCCCTCCCCGGGGTCTCCTCTCCCCAGGGTCTCCCCTCCCCTCCCCAGGGTCTCCCCTCCCCAGGGTCTCCCCTCCCCGGGGTCTCCCCTCCCCGGGGTCTCCCCTCCCCTCCCCAGGGTCTCCTCTCCCCAGGGTCTCCCCTCCCCGGGGTCTCCCCTCCCCAGGGTCTCCTCTCCCCTCCCCGGGGTCTCCCCTCCCCTCCCCAGGGTCTCCTCTCCCCAGGGTCTCCTCTCCCCTCCCCGGGGTCTCCCCTCCCCAGGGTCTCCTCTCCCCAGGGTCTCCTCTCCCCTCCCCGGGGTCTCCCCTCCCCAGGGTCTCCCCTCCCCGGGGTCTCCCCTCCCCGGGGTCTCCCCTCCCCGGGGTCTCCTCTCCCCAGGGTCTCCTCTCCCCAGGGTCTCCCCTCCCCAGGGTCTCCCCTCCCCAGGGTCTCCCCTCCCCGGGGTCTCCTCTCCCCAGGGTCTCCCCTCCCCGGGGTCTCCCCTCCCCAGGGTCTCCCCTCCCCGGGGTCTCCTCTCCCCAGGGTCTCCCCTCCCCAGGGTCTCCCCTCCCCAGGGTCTCCCCTCCCCAGGGTCTCCTCTCCCCAGGGTCTCCCCTCCCCGGGGTCTCCTCTCCCCAGGGTCTCCCCTCCCCGGGGTCTCCCCTCCCCAGGGTCTCCCCTCCCCAGGGTCTCCCCTCCCCAGGGTCTCCCCTCCCCGGGGTCTCCTCTCCCCAGGGTCTCCCCTCCCCAGGGTCTCCCCTCCCCAGGGTCTCCCCTCCCCAGGGTCTCCTCTCCCCAGGGTCTCCCCTCCCCGGGGTCTCCCCTCCCCAGGGTCTCCCCTCCCCGGGGTCTCCTCTCCCCAGGGTCTCCCCTCCCCAGGGTCTCCCCTCCCAAGGGTCTCCCCTCCCCGGGGTCTCCCCTCCCCAGGGTCTCCTCTCCCCAGGGTCTCCCCTCCCCAGGGTCTCCCCTCCCCTCCCCAGGGTCTCCCCTCCCCAGGGTCTCCCCTCCCCTCCCCAGGGTCTCCCCTCCCCAGGGTCTCCTCTCCCCAGGGTCTCCCCTCCCCAGGGTCTCCCCTCCCCAGGGTCTCCCCTCCCCAGGGTCTCCTCTCCCCTCCCCGGGGTCTCCCCTCCCCGCGGTCTCCCCTCCCCAGGGTCTCCCCTCCCCAGGGTCTCCTCTCCCCAGGGTCTCCCCTCCCCAGGGTCTCCCCTCCCCAGGGTCTCCCCTCCCCGGGGTCTCCTCTCCCCTCCCCGGGGTCTCCCCTCCCCGGGGTCTCCCCTCCCCGGGGTCTCCCCTCCCCTCCCCGGGGTCTCCCCTCCCCTCCCCGGGGTCTCCCCTCCCCTCCCCAGGGTCTCCTCTCCCCAGGGTCTCCTCTCCCCTCCCCAGGGTCTCCTCTCCCCAGGGTCTCCTCTCCCCTCCCCAGGGTCTCCTCTCTGGGAAAGCTCTTGTCCTTGCTCCGTCTCTTCACGCTCACCCAACCAAATGTCCCCTACTTACTGCTTGTAGGCTATGAGATCTGATGACTCTTGTCCCAAAATGTCTCCTACCCAGGCCTGCTTCACTCTATGAGTTTCTGACTGGAGTTGACTGGCTTTGGTTTTGGAAGGAATTATCGCTGAGATAAAAGTTCCTGGAGGAGTGGACTCTGGCTCCTCAGAGGAGGTCTACACCTGAGGAGGAGGAAATGGCTGAAGAAAACACAGGTGAGGGCAGAGGGGAGCACTGTGGATTGCCCCACCCTCCTGAATGGGTCCAGGCTTATGAGCACCTTACATGTAGTTAGGTACCACAGAAAGAAAGAGGCTCCTGGTTAAAAAAGGGTGGGCATGGTTGCCTCCCTCCATGGCTCACATGCCTGGGCTCCCTCACTGTGTGAAATCTTCATGTGACCCAGAAAGAAGACCTCACCAGAGTCTGCCCCTTCATCTTATCCTTCATAGCCCCCACAACAGGGAGCCTAAGACATTTTCATCCTTTGCAAATGACCAGTTTGGGGTATTTGGCTGTGGGCAGAAAGAATAGAAGCTTCTCTCTCAGTCTCAGTTTTAAGGTGGATTTGAACCATTCAGTTAATGAGGTCTCACCAGAGGTGACCCCAGAAGGCCTAGATAGAAGAGTCGGAGCGGCAATTGTGTTGCGGAGAGAGATGGGCAAGGGAACACACTATTTTTGCTCAGATTGTGTCTTTGTATTTGTGAGTGTGTGTGTGTGTGAGTGTGTGTGTGAGAGTGTGTGTGTGTGAGTGTGTGAGTGTGAGTGTGAGTGTGTGTGTGTGGAGATCAGAGAACAACTTGCAGGAGGAGTCAGTTCTCTCCTTCCACACTGTGGTTCCCAGGGACAGGACTTAGGTCTGCAGGTGTAGGGACAGGCGTCTTTATCCACTGAGCCATTCCCATGGATTGTTTCTCAGAAGCTTGAGTGGAAAGTCTGTGACCTCATTTTGGTGCCCCTCTGAAGTAAACAATTGTCAAAGCCTGGATTCTGACCTTGGCCAACTTTGCCAGCAGAACAGAGATTAAAACTTCCTGGTGTGTCCTCCTGTGAGGACGGAATGTTCCACTCCAGAGTGAGGCGGTTTAGGGAAATCCACCCATCATCCAGTGAACCACATACCCCCAGAGCATGAGACCAGGGCCAAGGGGGAGGGGCGGGAGGAGGAGGCTGCCGAGAGGGAAGCCTCCATCCTTCTACTTAAGTAACAGAGGATAGTCCAGGGTCCTGGTCAGTAGGCTGGAGTCCCCCGGCTCACACAGCTAATCGAGGGCTGTGCCCAGAACCGCCATCCACACCGCAGTGAGACAAGAGGCCTCCAGATGACATAGCCAGACAGTGGAGCACATCCCAACACTCAAGAAGGAGAAGCAGGAAACAAGAGCTCGGGCCAACCTCGAGGCAAACTTGGAGGACAGCCAGGGCTATAGGAGACCTTATCTCGAGCTAAATTAAATGAACTGTAAGCCTGATGTGGTGGTTCATGCCTGTAACCCCACCACGTGGAGAGAGGTATGGGGGTGGCTACAATGACATCAGCCAGGTTCACATAATGAGTTCTTGGCTGAGAATCCCAGCTGTAGCCAAGATGAAGAATCAACCAAAATTTCCGTTAATGATGGATGAATACAGCTAGGTGGTGGTGGCACACACCTTTAATCCCAATGCTTGGGAGGTAGAGTTGGATCTCTGTGAGTTCCAGGCCAGCCTGGTCTCCAGGCCAGCCAGCCAGTGCTGTCACAGAGAGAAGCTCTGTCTTGACAAACAAAAAACCAAAAAGGATGAATAAAGAAAATGGGAGGGGGCAGGGTTCAGCCTTTTTGTTTTGTTTTTGTTTTTTTCGAGACAGTCCTGGCTGTCCGGAACTCACTCTGTAGACCAGGCTGTCCCCAAACTCACTGAGATCCACCTGCCTCTGTCTCCCAAGTGCTGGGATTAAAGGTGTGCGCCACCATCATCTACCTAGGATTCAGCTTTGAAAAGAGGAATTTCTGTGATTTGTGATAACACAAATGGAGAACACTGTTAAGTGAAATAAGCCAGGCACTGGAAGACCAGTACTTTGCGGATCCTGCTCACACATGGAGACTAAAAGTCTTGAAGTCACAGGAATAGAGAGAATGACAGTTGCCAAAGGCTGGGGCTGGAGGGAAATAGTTGGTCAAAGATGAGACAGTTTCAGACAGACCGGAGATAGGAATTTTGAGATCAAACGCACAGTGGGGAGGCCACTGTGCACTTCAAAATAACCAAACAAGTACACACCATGTGTCTCACTACAGAAATGATAAGCATGGAGAGAGAGAGCCTTCATCAGTTAAAAGCACATACTGTTCTTGCAGTGGACCTGAAAATGGTTCCTAGCACCCACTTGATCTCCAGCTCCAGGTGAGTCTATGTTCCCTTCTTCAGGCTCCTGCACTCAGCAGCACACACACACACACACACACACACACACACACACACACACACACACGAGTAAAATAAAAAGTTGGTGGGTGGCCTTTAATCCCAGCAGCACTTAGGAGGCAGAGGAAAGCAGATTTCTGAGTTTGAGGACAGCCTGGTCTAAAAAGCGAGTTCCAGGGGCTGGAGAGATGGCTCAGAGGTTAAGAGCACCAACTGCTCTTCCAGAGGTCCTGAGTTCAATTCCCAGCACCCACATGGTGGCTCACAACCATCTGTAATGAGATCTGGCACCCTCTCCTGTATACATAATAAATAAATAAATAAATCTTTAAAAAAAAAAAAAAAAAAAAGCGAGTTCCAGGACAGCTAGAGCTTGTATCCATTGCTTGTAGTGATGAGTTAATAAAGGCATTTTTGTACCTCATGTACTTGAACCATATTTCTCTTCTCCTCCCTCTCCCATTCTTTCCCTAGTCTCAACTCAACCTTTATGTCCTATATACATATATCTTTTTTTTGTTTTTTTGTTTTTTTGTTTTTTTGTTTTTCGAGACAGGGTTTCTCTGTGTAGCTTTGCGCCACTCCTGGGACTCACTTGGTAGCCCAGGCTGGCCTCGAACTCACAGAGATCCACCTGGCTCTGCCTCCCAAGTGCTGGGATTAAAGGCGTGCGCCACCACCGCCCGGCCTCTATATACATATATAATTTTATGTCTCTATAAAATCTGGGACCTGCCGGGTGGTGGTGGTGCATGCCTTTAATCCCAGCACTCAGGAGGAAGAGCCAGGTGGATCTCTGTGAGTTCGAGGCCAGCCTGGGCTACAGAGTGAGTTCCAGGAAAGACGCCAAAGCTACACAGAGAAACCCTGTCTCAAAAAACAAAAACAAAACAACAACAACAAAAAAAATCTGGGACCCACCTTTTTACCTCATCTATTGATTACACCAAAAGGCAATACTGATCAGAGAACTGGATGCTTTTAAACAGAAGTAACTGGACCCCAATTTCTCACAATAAAAAACAGATCAAAGACTTACATGTAAGACCAAAAACCACTGTGAATCTCTCTCTCTCTCTCTCTCTCTATATATATATATATATATATATATATTCAAATGGCCAACAAGTATATGAGGGAAAACGCTCAGTGTCACTAACCAGGGAAGTAAAAATCAAAACCATTATGAGATATGAGTCCATTCTACTCAGAATGACTGTTATCCAAAAGACAAAGACTGGACCAGATGTGGTGGAGAATGCCTTTGACCCCAGCACTCAAGAGGCAGAGGCAGGCCTATCTCTATGAGTTCAAGGCCAGCCTGGTCTATATAGCAAGTTCCAGGACAGCCAGTGATATGTAATTTAACCCTATCCCCCCACCCCCCAAAAATTAAACCAAAACCAAAAGTCAAAAATTAGCAAATACTGGCAAGGACATGGAGAAGGGGAATCTCACTCTGCTGGTGGAAATATAAACCACACAGCCATGATAGAAAACAATATGGAGCTTGTTCACAGAACAGAGCTACCATGTGATCCAGCAACCCCACCAGTGGGTATTTATGCAGAGGAATTGCAATCTGTGCATCGATGACATCTGCACCCCCATGTTTGAGGCAGTAACATAAAGACTCAATCCACGTGCCCCCCAGCTTATGAATGGATGAAGATGCATGTTATATACACAACGGGATACTGTTTGGCTACAGAGGGATGATGTTCTGGTAACTTGAGGTGGGATTCTGGGATATTATTGAGTGAAATAAATCAGTCTAGAAAGAAAAGCACTGTGTATTCTCACATGTGGAAAGTTGATTTCAAAAAGTAGAGTAGTGGTTAGTGGTTACCAGAGCCTCGGAAGGAAGGAGTGGAGAGAGGATGTTCAGTGGATGGAGGAATATGCTTGGACTAGAAGAGTGTGTGTGTGTGTGTGTGTGTGTGTGTGTGTGTGTGTGTGTACAAACTCATGTGTGTGTATGTTTGTGGGGTTCCTATAAGCATCACAGACAGTAGGGAAATGATCTAGGTCATAGAAGAAAGAAAACTCAGCCGGGCGCTGGTGGCGCACGACTTTAATTCCAGCACTTGGGAGGCAGAGTCAGGCGGATCTCTGTGAGTTCGAGGCTAGCCTGGTCTACAAAGCAAGTTCCAGGATAGCCAGGGCTACACAGAGAAACCCTGTCTCAACAAAACAAAACAAAACCAAAAAAGAAAAACTCAGTTCAGCCAGACTTAGTTGGTGCTGGTTCAAACTTCAGGAGTCTGACTCCAGGACAGTTTATTTTAGACATATTTAAGTAAAATTTAATTTTTGAAAAGAGTTTCCTGATAACAATCATCTCAATCCTATGTGCACAATGAAGCTTAAGACATGACTACTTCAAAACTCTCTTGCAGCAGGCATGGTGGCACACGCCTTTAATCCCAGCACTCGGGAGGCAGAGGCAGGCGGATCTCTGTGAGTTTGAGGCCAGCCTGGGCTACAGAGTGAATTCCAGGAAAGGTACAAAAGCTACACAGAGAAACCCTGTCTCGAGAAACAAAACAAACAAACAAAAACTCTTTTGCAAAGTATACGTGACCTCTATCATGAAGATGGGTTCTATAGCTTAAGGGCCCAGATCTGGTGTGGTCTCTGAGATAACTTAGGTATCAGCAGGTCATAACGTATACGTGATAATCTCCCCTAAGGATGGGTTCTGTTGAAACAAAGATAAAGATAAAGATAAAGGTCTAGGGAGGGAGAGTTTGGGATAAACTGCTAAGGGATTTGGGTGACCTGGCTCCACAGATAGCAAAGGTCATCAGGCAATTAATAACGTCCACTCCCGACCTTTTGGGTGGAACTCAGGTATTCCTTCCCTCCATTGAGGAGACACCCATCATGATTAGCATTCCTGGTTTCCTCAGTGTTTAGCTGTGAGCGCTTATGCCTTCTTCTTCTTCTTCTTCTTTTTTTTTTTTTTTGTTTTTCCGAACAGGGTTTCTCTGTGTAGCTTTGTGCCTTTCCTGGAACTTACTTGGTAGCCCAGGCTGGCCTCGAACTCACAGAGATCCACTTGGCTCTGCCTCCTGAGTGCTGGGATTAAAGGCGTGCGCCACCTTCTACATATGTACATGTGTGTGTATGCATGTATGCTCGCACTGGGGTTACAGACACATTCCACTGAAACTTGGCTCGTACATGGATGTTGGGGATCTGAACTCAGCTCCTCATGCATGTGCAGCTAGAGATTTACGCACAGAGCCATCTCCCCAGCCCAGGACCATAGCTTCTAATGCCCTATAGCACAGAAGGGTGACTGTGGCTGGCAACTGTTTATTTCAAACTGGCTAGTAGGGGCTTCAGGGTGTAGCTCGGTGATAAACCATGCACCGAGGCTCTGGGTTCTATCCCCAGCACCCCGTTCCCGAAAGGAAAGAGAAGAAAAAGGAAGAGAAAGTCCCAACGGAAGGAAATGGCATGTGTCTGAGGTGACAGATGTCACCCCAATGTAACCATTGCACATAGAATATATGCATTGAAATGTCACACTGTACCCCAGATAGAAGCATAATTACTATGTGTCAGTTAAAGTTTTTTAAATATAAGCCAGGCAGTGGTGACACGTGCCTTTAATCCCAGCACTTGGGAGGCAGAGGCAGGCAGATCTCTGAGTTTGAGGCCGATCTGGTCCTCAGAGTGAGAGACAGTCAGGGCTGCACAAAGAAATCCTGTCGAAAAACAAAAGCGAACAAATAAAAACAACAACAAAAAACCCAACTTTTAATAGTTTATTGTTTATGTATTATTATTACATGTGTGAGAGATTGTGGGTATATGTGTGAAAACCTTGGACAACTTTCAGGAGTTGGTATTCTCACTCCACTGTGGACTCCCGGGATTGAGCTCAGGCCCTCAGGCGTCCATCGAAAGCGCACTCACTGGGCCAGCTCTCAGGCTCTCGTTTTTGTTTTGTTTTTGAGACAGCGTCTCTCTATAAAGCCCTGACTGTCCTGAACTAGGATTTACCCATATTGAACCTGAGTGTGGTGTCGGACACGTGTACTCTCAGGAGACTGAGGCAGGAAGATCATGATTTTGAGAGCAGCCTAGACCGCATAGTGAGACTTAGCGCAGAAACAAGTGATTATCCACGTTGTGGTGTGTGAGGAATATTATTCATTTTTAAATACAGTCCAGGATTCTATTCCATACTATACCCATTCTGTGTGGTCCTGCTATTTGAATCATTCCTTCTCTCTCTCTCTCTCTCTCTCTCTCTCTCTCTCTCTCTCTCTCTCTCTCTCTCCCTCACACACACACACACACACACACACACACACACACACACACACACATGCACAGTGCTACCATCAACATTCTTTCATATACATGCAAGACTTGGGCACTGCTATGACTTGAATACAAAGCATTCCTTCAAAAGGCTCATCTGTGGAAGGTTTGGCCCCCAGCTGCCGGGGTTGTGGAGTGATTAGGTCACGAGGCTCTGACGTGACCCACAAATTAATCAATCCATGGATTCCTATCTGGATGGCATTATTGGGAAGTGGTGGGAAATGGAGCTGGTGGGAGTAAGTAGGTCACTGAGGGGTGACTTCCTGTCTGGTTGTCTGAGTTTCCTGTCCTCCATGAAGAGAGCAGCTTTGCCCATCCGGCTCCTTCTGTGATGTTCTGCTTCACCAGGCCCTAGAAACAATGTAGTCAAGTGGCCGTGGCCATGAACCAAAATAAATCTTTGGGGCTGGAGAGATGGCTCAGGGGTTAAGATCACTGGCTGTTCTCCCAGAGGACCTGGGTTCAATTCCCAGCACCTACATGGCAGCTTTCAACTGCTTGTAGCTCTACCTCCAGGGGACCTGACACCCTCACACAGACATACATGCAGGCAAAACACCAATGCACATAAAAAATAAAAATAAATAAGGTATCCAAAATACATCTTTCATGTTAGTTGTTTTTCTCAGATATTTTGTCAGAATGGCAGAAAAGCTAGGTATCATAAGTATACACTCGAGTGTATTTGGATATGCCATCCTAATAAGGCAGGATAAAGTTATTCCTTCAAAAGGCTCATCTGTGGAAGGTTTGGCTCCCAGATTAATTTACACGCCCACCATTAGTACAAAAGAGAGCTCACTGACTAGTATTGTCTTCAGAACACAGTGTCAGCTGGGCACCATGGTGCACGCCTTTAATCCCAGCACTTGGGAAGCAGAGGCAGGCAGATCTCTGAGTTCGAGGCCCGCCTTGTCTACAGAGCTAGTTCCAGGACAGTCAGGGCTACAGAGAGACCTTGTCTCAAAACGAAATAAAATGAACCATAAAAAAATAAAGCCAGGTGAATGTGGTGGCATGGGTGTGTAACTCCAGCATTCCTACAGAGGGAAGATAAACCAGAATTGCTGGGAGCTCACAGATGGGCTAGCCTGGAGTATGCACCTCAGGAAGCTCACAGATGGGCTAGCCTGGAGTATGCATCACAGCAGAAGCTACCAGAGACTCGAAAAGAAGGCGGGACCAACTAGATGGCTCAGCTGCTAAGGGACTTGCTGCCAAGGCTGACAAGTTGAATTTTATTCTTGGGGCTCACATGCAAGGAAAGTGTTCTCTGGCCTTCACACGCATGCTGCGGGACATAAGCACCTGCGCGCACACACAAACATGAACATATACACACAGGCACACTAATGAAATAAACACTTAAAAAAGACTTACATTGGTGTGGGAGAGATTGCTCAGTGGCAGTGGAGGACAGGGGCAGGCTCAGTTCTTGGCACAGCAACTACCTGGCAAGTCACAACTGTCTGGAACTCTCATTTCAGGGGATCTGAACACTTCTGACCTGAGGGCACTACATGTACATGGTACATTTAAATACACACAAACAAAACACCCATACACATCAATCTGAAAAAAAAAAAAAAGACTTAGGACGATTTGCTGAAATCTGCACAGCTTTGGGATTGACTTGTCTGGGCATCAGGGAATGAAGGAATAACAGCCACACAGAAAAGCTGGGGTTGGGTGGTCCTGCTGACGCTCTGAGAGCCACCGGCAGGGGAGACTCAGCCCCTTTATTATATACAGCCAAAGGAGGAGGTGAGCTAGCAGATCTCGGTAGGGGGTCTCTGTAGTGGCTGCCATTGTCAGATGGAGCCCTGAGGCTGATACTTTCTGCATGTACTGTTTTTAGCTAAAGGCCAATCATTCATTACCATCCCGACTCCCACCCAACCTGGGGAAAGCCTCGCCATTCCCATGAACCTGAGGCATTGGTATCCTTGACATGGTGGTCCTCATTCATACACAGGGGCATTTGCTCCCCACACTGATTATAGCCGTCAACACAGAAAACAAGATAGTTTAAAACTTGCTCCAGGGGCTGGAGAGATGATTCAGCGGTTAAGAGCACTGCCTGCTCTTCCAGAGGACCCAGGTTCCATTCTCAGCACCCACATGGAACTCACAGGCGGCTCCAAGGGGATCTGAAGCCCTCTTCTGGCCTCCAAGGGTATTGCATCAACATGTTGCACAGACATACATTCAGGCAGACACTGATATGCATAAAATAAAAATAAATAAAATTAAAAAAAAATAACAAAATGATAAAAAATTCCCCCAGGTGTCAACCCCTCAAAGCAATCACTCTCAGCTAGAAATATTATTCTCATTCTAAGTATTTTCTCTACAGATTTATTTTCTGTATAAGGAGAGTTATGGAGTGTTTTATAATGCACCACATGAAGCAGCTTCCTGCAGTCAGTGCATTGCGATTGACTAACAGACTTGATATTTGGTTCACATTTGCTGTTCCATCTGTGACTTTGGCCTGAGCCCTTAGAAGGTTCAGTAGCCAAATGTCTTCAGTCTCGTTTCTGACATCTTAGTCACTCAAGAACATTTTTAATGCTTCAGAGTAAGATGGTATCATACTGCTTATTTTAAACCTGCTAATTGTATGTACAAAGCAATGAGGAAGAATTTTCAAATATGGATTTAATCTTTTTTTTTTTAGATAGTTGTCGTGTGACCTACTTTGTTCTTGAACTCAACATGTGGCCAGGAAGACCCTGAATTCCTCCCCATCCTCCTTCCTCCAAGTTCTGGGATTAGAAACTCGTGCCTCTGTGGCCAGCCTTCCAATACTTAAAAATAAAAAACAGATAAAAATTTACCACATCTTTTCCTTGTGCTGGAGATGAAATCAGGAACTTGAATATGCTTAAGAAGTCCTAAATACCAGCAATTAAAAATGATTAATTATTCCTGTGTGTGTGTAGGTGTAGCACAGTATTGTATGAAGGTCGGAACACAGCTTTCTGGAGCTGGTCCTCTTCTTCTACCTTTGGGCAAGACCTGGGTATTGAATTCAAGTTGCCAGAGAAAGTGTGCTAACGGGTATCTTTTTTTTTTTTTAGACTTATTTATTATGTATACAGTGTTCTGTCTGCATGTATGCCTGCAGGCCAGAAGAGGGCACCAGATCTCATTGCAGATGGTTTCAAGCCACCATGTAGGTGCTGGGAATTGAACTCAGGACCTCAGGAGGAACAGCCAGTGAGTGCTCTTAACCTCTGAGCCATCTCTCCAGCCCCTGTATATGTTTTAAAACCGAGAAGTGTTTGCAAGAAGTTGAATAATGCAAATCAAAACATCAGAGTTATTATATATCATAATCCCATTTGCCAAATAGTTTGACTAATACTATTCAAAAAATTAATGAAATAATCTCAATAGTTATATTGGTCCTGTTTATTATACCTAGAAAAATAAAAACATAGCCTGCACACAAAGGAGAAGGTATTTACACTGTAATCAGTAAAGCCTTAATAATTAGTACATATAGATAATACCCATAAAACAGTAAGAAGGGGCCTGGAGAGATGGCTCAGAGGTTAAGAGCACTAGCTGCTCTTCCAAAGGTCCTGAGTTCAATTCCCAACAACCACATGGTGGCTCACAACCACCTATAATGGAGATCTGGTGCCCTCTTCTGGCCTGCAGTCATACATGCTGTATACATAATAAATAAATAAATCTTTTTTTTTTTTTTCTTCCATTCTTTTTTTTTTTTTTTTTTTTATTGGGATCCTCTTGTTGGGATAATCTTTTTTTTTTGTGATATATATTTTTTATTTTACAATACCATTCAGTTCTACATATCAGCCATGGGTTCCCCTATTCTCCCCCCTCCCACGCCCTCCCCTTACCCCCAGCCCACCCTCCATTCCCACCTCCTCCAGGACAAGTCCTCCCCCGAGGACTGTGATCAACTTGGTAGACTCAGTCCAGGGAGGTCCAGTCCCTTCCTCCCAGACTAAGCCAAGTATCCCTGCATAAGTTCCTGGTTTCAAACAGCCAACTCATGGAATGAGCACAGGACTTGGTCCCACTGCCTAGATGCCTCCCAAACTGATCAAGCCAATCAACTGTCTCACCTATTCAGAGGGCCTGATCCAGCTGGGAGCCCCTCAGCCTTTGGTTCATAGTTCATGTGTTTCCATTCATTTGGCTATTTTTTTTCAATAATTGAGTAAAACTGAAATTTATTATATGCCACAGTCATCCTAGGGACCTCCATGCTATATATATATAGCCTCTATGGTTCTATGGGTTGTGGTCTGATTGTTCATTTTATATCTAGAATCCACCAATGAGTGAGTACATACCATAACTGTCTTTCTGGGTTTGGGTTACCTCACTCAGGATGATTTTTTCTAGTTCCATCCATTTGCCTGCAAATTTCATGCTTTCATTGTTTTTCTCTGCTGAGTAGTACTCCATTGTGTATATGTACCACATTTTTTTCATCCATTCTTCCGTTGATGGGCATCTAGGTTGTTTCCAGGTTCTGGCTATTACAAATAGTGCTGCTATGAACATAGCTGAGCATGTATCTTTATGGTATGTATCAGCATTCTTTGGGTATATGCCCAAGAGTGGGATGGCTGGATCTTGAGGTAGTTCGATTCCTAATTTTCTGAGAAACCGCCATACTGATTTCCACAGTGGTTGTACAAGTTTACATTCCCACCAACAGTGCTGTATACATAATAAATAAATAAATCTTAAAAAAAAAATTAAGGAAAGGTCAGACGGTGGTGGCGCACACCTTTAATCCCAGCACTCAGGAGGCAGAGCCAGGTGGATCTCTGTGAGTTCAAGGCTAGCCTGGTCTACAGAGCAAATTCCTGGACAGGCACCAAACCTACACAGAGAAACCCTGTCTCGAAAAACAAACAAACAAAAACAAAAAAGAACCTTGGGGTTGGGGATTTAGCTCAGTGGTAGAGCGCTCGCCTAGCAAGCACAAGGTCCTGGGTTCGGTCCTCAGCTCTGGAAAAAAAAAAAAGAGAAAATGTTCAATTGAATTCATATCAGAGAAATGTAAATGAAGACTAGAATGAAATACCACATACGTTCACTCAATTATAACTATGATGCGCTATGTATGTATGTATGTATGCATGCATGTATGTATGTATGTATGCATGTATGTATGTATGTATGTATTTTGAGACAGGGTCTCTCTACATAGCTCTGGCTATGCTAAAACTCACTCTGTAGACCAGGCTGGCCTCCGACCATATAGATTCACCTGCCTCTGCTGGGATTAAAGGCTGGTTCTATTTTCTTTAGTTTATTTCTTTATGTTGGTTCTGGGGACAGAGCTTGGTTTATCGGGCTTGCGCAGCAAATGCTTCCCCTACACCCCCCACCGAGCCATCTCGCAGGCCTCAGCATGTCTTTCAATTAAAGTTT
Source organism: Peromyscus maniculatus bairdii (assembly GCF_049852395.1). NCBI lineage: Eukaryota > Metazoa > Chordata > Mammalia > Rodentia > Cricetidae > Peromyscus > Peromyscus maniculatus. The sequence continues at coordinate 136,844,762 of NC_134853.1, forward strand.
AGTTAAGAGTCTCTCTGCACTTGCTATATTGGTAATTGCTTATTTAACAATACATTTGACTGGTTTTGTGGCTCTTTGCTCTTTAGTCTACTATGACTTCCTCGGTTTCCAGCGACTTTTCTCATTCTTTTTTTCGATTTATGTATTCATTTATTTGAGACAGGGTCTCACTATGTAGCCCTGGCTAGTCTGGATCCCTGTCTGTAGACTAGGCTGTCCTTGGGAGCACACAGAGATCCAGGTGCTAAGACTAAAGGTGTGCGCCCCCAGGCCCAACTCTTCATTCTTCTCAGCTGTTCTAGGAAGGACTCATTGGGCAGCTAGGCTGATGGTCTCCATCTGTCCACACTGTCACTTTCCATCTGTCCACACTGTCACTTTCCACCTTCTCCTAGCCTGCTCTGCGCCCCACCCCACCCCCCACCCCACCCCGCCCCCCACACACTATGATCCCATCATGCTTCCTAACAGCAGCCATCCGGGTCTGGCTTCTGCTTCTCTGATCAGTATCATCTAACATCAGTCCAAACCCAGTCCCGCTGACTAAGACGCTGACCAGCCAGCCTCCTCCGAGGTGTGTGCGCGCCCCGCTCCAGCGGCAAGCCACGTGTGTCCAGCTTTCGTTAACTACAGGTCTGCCCCGAATAGCCTTTCGCCTTTTTGCTGATAAACTTTGATCTACTATGCAAACTCATTCCTCCTGAATCAGTGGATGAAGAAAGAAAACCTCAAACAAAAAACTAGAGTGTGCTTGACCCTTGTCTGTTTGTTTTGGGTCACAGCACTGGGGTCAAATCCAGGGCTTGGCACAAGAGAGGCAAGAACTCTACCTCTGAGCCCCAAACCGCGCCCCACAATAGAGGGTAGTAATCTTGCCAGGCAGTGATGGTGCACCCCTTTAATCCCAGCACTCCAGAGGAAGAGGCAAGCGGATTTCTGTGAGTTCAAGGCCAGGCTGGGCTTCAAAGCAAGAATCTGTTTTGTAAAAAGTAAAAAGTGTGTGTGTGTGTGTGTGTGTGTGTGTGTGTGTGTGTGTGTGTGTGTGTGTGTAGGGGCTCAGCAGATAAAGATGCTTGCTGCCAATCCCAATCACTTGAATTTGATCCCTGGAACTCACATGGAGAAAGGAGAGAACTGACTCCCACAGGTATCTTCTGGTCTGCACACACACACACACACACACACACACACACACACACACACACACACGCCCTCCAACCACACACACAAAGTAAACAGATAAACTGGAGTATGGTGTGCGTCTTCAGTTCCAGCACTCAGGAGGCAGAGGCAGGAAGGTCTTTGAGTCTGAGGCTAGCCTGGACTACATAGTATGTTCCAGGACAGCCAAGGCTACAAAGGGACCCTGTCTATAAATAAATAAATAAATTTAATAAATTTTTAAATTAAAAACGAGAGGAAATGAGAGCCAGCAAGACGGCTTAGTGGGCAGAGGCATTTCTGTGGAGCCTGACAACTGAGTTCACTGCAGGATCCCTACGGGGGAGAATTAGCTCCTGCAAGTTGACCTCTGACCTCCATGAGTGCACCCCTACACAAAAATAAAGAAATATCATTTTTAATTAAAAGCATATAATTATTTTATTGTTATACTTGACCTTTGGCTAAACCCTCCCCTTCCCGCCCCCCCCTCCCCCCCCACCCCCCGCAAGCAAAACTCAGACTATGTCCCAATGGTGATTTTTTTTTAAAGATTTATTTTATTTTGTGTGGGCGCCATGGGCCCTGGCCCCCAACTGTGAGTGGCTGCGGCCTTGCTTGCTGACCTCGATCAGATGTCCTCCCTATTCAGATTCCCTGCCGGTATCCACCCTTTTGAATGCTTAAGGGAAGTTCCTTGTTTGTGTATCCTGCATATTGGGCATTAACAATTTAGATGCAAGAATGTAGAACATTGGGTCTGGAATATAGACCATAGGTAGCGAACTTCTGCCCTCCGGGGGTTCCTCCATTTGTGCTGTAAGCCTGTATTTAAGGTTTCTTCCCTCTTTCAATAAACGGCATTCGACATCCAATCGTACGAATGACCCGCTGTCTCTTGTCTCTATTTTTTAATCCGCAGCCCTTCGCTCAGACATGGTGAACGGGTATCGGTAATGCGGGCGTTACCGCTACAATTTTGTGTGTGTGTGTGTGTATGTGTGTGTGTGTGGTGTGTGGTATATGTGTGTGATGTATAGATCAGATAACAACGTGTGGAAGTCAGTTCTCCCATTCTGCCCTGTAAGTTCCTGGGTCAGGTTGATGACAAGTACCCTTACCTGGTGGGCCATCTTCCTGGCACTCATTTGCTTTTTAAATTATATATATATATAAATTAATATTTTTAAAAACAGGTTCTCTCTAGTGCAGACCAGGCCCATAGAGATCTTCCTGTCTCTGCCTCCTGAGTGCTGGGATCAAAGACATGTACCCCTACTCCTAGTTAATCATTTCGTTTTTGAGAGTAAAGTAATAAATGACCAACTGTTAGGTACAGTTGTCTGTTTTCCTCTTCATTGGTTTTTCTTTATAACTTTTGGGGCTATCTAGCCATATCTATTTATTTATAGCTCTATATATAGCATTGTGTCTATTGCCCATGGATTAACACTAATCAGTATATAAGATCTTTGATTTTTCATTTAATTTTTTTATTTTTTGAGGTTTATTTATTTTTATTTTATGTATGCCTATTCACTTACAAAAGCCAGAAGGAGTTAGATACCCTGGAACTGGAGTTACAGACAGTTGCTAGCCACCAGGGGGTGCTGGGAATCAAACCTGATCCTCTGGAAGAGCAGCCAGTGCTCTTTTTTTTTTTTTTTTTTTAACTTTTTTTTTTTTCCCCAAAGATTTATTTATTACATAGATAGTGTTCTGCCTGCAGGCCAGAAGAGGGCACCAGATCTCATTACAGATGGTTGTGAGCAACCGGCTGGGAATTGAACTCAGGACCTCTGGAAGAGCAGTCAGTGCTCTTAACCTCTGAGCCATCCCTCCAACCCCACAGCCAGTGCTCTTAACCACTGAGCCATCTTTCCAGCCCTTGGTTTAAAATTTTTAAAAAGGAAAAATTGCCTAATTGGCTTTAATGGTCAACTGGACACAGCCTAGAGTCATCGAAGAGGAAATTCTAAGGTATTACCTAGATCAGATTGGCTTGTGGGGGCTGTCTTGATTACTAATAGATGCAGTAGGGCCCAGCTCACTGTGAGTGACATCATTCCTAGGAAAGTGGTCCTGGGCTGTATAAGAAAGCTTGTGGGGCTGGAGAGATGGCTCAGAGGTCCTGAGTCCAATTCTCAGCAACAACATGGTGACTCACAACCATCTGTAATGAGATCTGGTGCCCTCTTCTGGCCTGCAGGCTTACTGTATACATAATAAATAATACATCTTTAAAAAAAAGTTTGGGAGTGGTTGAGCTTGCAAACAGCATTCCTCCCTGGTTTCTGATTCAAGTTCCCTTTTGAATTTCTGCCCTGACTTCCTTCAATGATGGACTGTGACCCGGAAATATAAGCCAAATAAACTCTTTCCTCTTCTAAGCTGCTTTCAGTGAGAGTGGTTTTTTTTTCTTTTCTTTTTTTTTTTTTTAATCTCAGCCACAAAAAGGAAACCAGAACAATGGTATTTCCATGCTGACATGGGAATGTCAAGTAAACATCGGAAAAAGACAGGGTTGTACCTGACATAAATAAAGATCGAACATCAGTCTGGGTAATTGGCAGCTGTCACTGATGTAAGCCACTCTGAAGAATTGCCAGCTGTATGATTTTTTACAACATCTTATTAGGGCATAATTTAAATACAATAAAACATACAAATCAGTTGTAGCTTCATTTGTCTTCATGTTTCCATCACCTGGATCCAGACTGGAACAATCCCAGCATTCTAGCAGTCTCTCTCCTTTCCTCTGCTAGTCACGGCCACTTGATAGGTCACCCCACCTGGTGTGCCCCCAGTGGACTAGTGGTGTGAATAAGTCACCCCACCTGGTGTGCCCCCGGTGGACTAGTGGTGTGAATAAGTCACCCCACCTGGTGTGCCCCCGGTGGACTAGTGGTGTGAATAAGTCACCCCACCTGGTGTGCCTCCGGTGGACTAGTGGTGTGAATAAGTCACCCCACCTGGTGTGCCCCCGGTGGACTAGTGGTGTGAATAAGTCACCCCACCTGGTGTGCCCCCGGTGGACTAGTGGTGTGAATAAGTCACCCCACCTGGTGTGCCCCCGGTGGACTAGTGGTGTGAATACGTCACCCCACCTGGTGTGCCCCCGGTGGACTAGTGGTGTGAATAAGTCACCCCACCTGGTGTGCCCCCGGTGGACTAGTGGTGTGAATAAGTCACCCCACCTGGTGTGCCCCCAGTGGACTAGTGGTATGAATACATCACCCCACCTGGTGTGCCCCCAGTGGACTAGTGGTATGAATACATCACCCCACCTGGTGTGCCCCCAGTGGACTAGTGGTATGAATACATCACCCCACCTGGTGTGCCCCCAGTGGACTAGTGGTGTGAATACATCACCCCACCTGGTGTGCCCCCGGTGACTAGTGGTGTGAGATCTCAGACTATTCATGGTAATCAGCTATGTAGTCTTTTGTGTCTTCACTTCTTTCTTTCTTTTCTTTTGTTTTATTTTAGTTTTTTTAAGACAGGGTTTCTCTGTGTAGTCTTGGCTGTCCTGGATCTCACTCTGTAGACCAGGCTGGCCTTGAACTCACAGATTCACCTGCCTCCGCCTCCCAAGTGCTGGGATTAGAGGCAGCATCTTCATTTCTTTCAATCTAAAATATGTGTTAATCCCAATGGAGAGAATAAAACCACTACCACAATTTGAGCCAAATTTGCAGTAAGCTTGATTTTTATTGAGGTTCACCCACGAGCTGGCCAGCAACTGCCTCCTAATTCCTGTTAAAGAGAGAAGGCCTGAATCCATTTCTTGGGATTGGTCAGTTAGATTAGTCCATCCCAAGTATCCTCCATCCATATGGCTAATGACTATTCCCCTTCTTTTGTCCAATCTGTGGATCCTGGTGGATAAAGGCATGCCTTTTTCATGGCAAGACACTATCAGGGTGTTTCCTGTGATAGGGAGCTTTTTATTTCCCGTCAAGACACATTTAGGTTCCGTTTGCATAGGTTTGCATAGGTTGAAAACAATACAACAAGACTGTTAGCCATAGGACAATCATGGTACAAATTCCAACAGCAGGAACACAAAGTTATGTTAGACAGTCAAACCCTAGAAAGTTTGTTCTTTAGCTGTCCTTTTTCAGTGACTGTCCACCTTTGGGGGCTAGGCTCCTCTTTCGTGGGTTTCTCAGGTTCCTTCTTGAGGTGTGAGTGATGAACCCAGGCAGAAATATCAGCAACTTTAACAGCAGTAGGAGTAAGGTCCTTTCCTTCTAGGGTCAAGCTGGTTGGTTTCAATACAGCATCTCTGGCCTAAAATGGGTGATCAGGCGGGTGGTACTCAACAGGCTGAGCAGCCTGGACCTGAGGTAGAATCTCATCTAACGTTAATGTCAATCCTTTTAAGGACTCAGAGATTAGAGTGGGACAATCTGATAATAGTCCAGCATGTACCCAAGGGATCATGGGAGGTGATCACCCATAGACTATCTCATATGGGGTGAACTTTTCTAGGTAGGGGGTACATCAGACTCTAAGAAGGACATAAGGCAAGAGGTCAACCCAGTCACCACCAGTTTCAATAGTGTATTTAGTTAAAAATCTTGACAGTTCTATTCATCCTCTATTTTTTTTGAGCTCTGAGGATGATACATACAACGAATTTTCCAACTTATGTTAAGAGCCTTAGCGAGAAATTAAGATAACTTGCCTGTAAAGACCGGGCCATTGTCGGACCCCAGAGATACGGGGAGGCCAAATCTGGTATAATTTCCATTATTAATTTCTTAGCTACCAGTTGGGCTATTTCCATTTGGGGTGGAAAGGCCTCTACCCAGCCTGTGACAGTATCAACAAAGACCAGCAGATATTTGTAGTCAAACAGTCCTGGCTTGACTTCAGTGAAGTCCATTTCACAAAATTCACCAGGTACTGTACCTTGACTCTGTTGGCCCGGGGGAAGCATGTCCTTCTTTGTATTTACCTGGGCACAGGTCAGACAGCCGTCTGGAATACTCTGAAGTTTCTCTCAGTGTCCCAGGAGCCAGAAGTAAGGGGAGATGAGTTCTGAGATTCTCTTAGGTGGCAATGCATGGCATGATGCAAGACAGCTAGTTTGGACCCAGTACCTTTGTCATGCAGATTCTTCTGTCAGGTGAGATCCACCATCTGATGCAGCTCTTCTGAGCCCCTAAATCAGAATATGACTTGATCTCTTCTGGAACTCTTCTTGATCTCTTCTGTACTCAGGAATATCTTCATCGAGGAAGAATGGGGCTCAGGGACAGCAGATAGTTGCAGGATAGCATGGAGTTTGGGTTCCCCAAGAGCAGCCTCTTTGGCAACTTGATCTGAATGGTTGATACCTTGTGTTTGGGGACTTTTATCTTTTTGGTGTCCTGGCCAGTGAATAATGGCCAGTTCAGTTGGTAGCCAGATGGCCTCTAGCAACTGGACAATTTCATGTTTATTTTTAATAGTCTTTCTCTCTGAGGTGAGTAAGCCCGTTTGTGTGGGCGCCATGGGCCCTGGCCCCCGACTGGGAGTGGCTGCGGCCTTGCTTGCTTGACCTTGATCAGATGTCCTCCCTATTCAGATTCCCTGCCGGTATCCACCCTTCTGAATGCTTAAGGGAAGTTCCTTGTTGTGTATCCTGCATTTTGGGCGTTAACTACTTAGATGCTAGATTGTAGAACATTGAGTCTGGAATGTAGACCATTGACAGCGAACTTCTGCCCTCCGGGGGTTCCTCCATTTGTGCTGTAAGCCTGTACGTATTTAAGGTTTCTTCCCTCTTTCAATAAACGGCATTCGACATCCAATCATGCGGATGACCCGCTGTCTCTTGTCTCTATTTTTTAATCCGCAGCCCTTCGCTCGGACATGGTGAACGGTTATCGGTAACGCGGGCGTTACCGCTACACGTTTGTTTATCTATCTGTCCATGAACATCAGCTGTGGCAAAAGCATGTCCATGTAGATCCTCACCTTTTTTCCCTTCAGTCTATCTTAAAGCCTGTGTCAGAGCAATTATTTCTGGGCAGACATGCCCTTTGACAAGGTTTGTGCCCAAATGACCTCTTCAGGGCCTATGACCACTGGCCCGCCCCCAGAGCATACCTGGTTCCTTCTTGAATGAAGCTGCTGCCATCCATATAGAAATCTGCATCCCTGGTAGTGAGGGGAACATCTGTCAGGTCAAGTCACACACCTTGGATAATGTCCAGCATCTCCAGGCAGTCATGGATGGGCTCCTCAGGGTCGTCATCCAGAGGGAGGGTGGTAAGATTAGTGGCCAGGGATTTATCCAAAGTCAGTCTGTCCTCATCTAAAAGAAGGGCTTGGTACTAGATCAGACGGCATTAGACATTCACCAGCTTCCACTGTGTGTGGAGATATTACCCTTAGAATCTACCCCAACACGAGCTTTGTCAGCTTCTTCTACAAGAATTGTAGTAACTGTGGTGACTCTTAAACAAGGGGCCATCCAGAGGCTACAGGGTCCAGTCTCTTTGAGACGTAAGCTGTGGGCCTTTCCCAGGGACCCAGGGTCTGAGTCAGGATGCCCTTGACAATGCCCTTTCATGAATGTAAAGATGAAAGAGCCTGGAGACATCAGGGAGACTTAGTGTGGGGCCTGTACCGGGGCCTCATTTAAGTTCTTAAGGGCCTGTTCATGTCCTTCAGTCTATTCCAAAGGGATGTTGTCCCAACCATAGCACCGTACACGGGATTGGCAACTTCAGCAAACCCAGGGATCCAAAGAGGGCAATATCCAACAGCTCCCGGAAAGTCCTTAACTTGTTTCCTGGTGCTAGGAGTTGGGATTTGCAGTATGCCTGCTAAGAGGGCTTGGGACACTTTTTTACCTTCTCTCAGCTCGTATCCCAAGTAAGTAACCTGGGGTGAGCAAATTTGGGCTTCCCTTTTTGAAACTCTATAGCCTAACTGGGCTAGAGTTTCCAAAAGGCCTCAGGTGGCTCTTGTGGGGCCCCCAAAACAGCTTGACCACACAGCTGCCATGACAGGCTTGCTGGCAGGCAACACCCAGATCCTGGAAAAGCCATAAACTGACACCACCCAGGGATGGGTCAGAGATGGGGAAGTACCTGACATCACAAACATTCCAATCCTTAGATAAGGTTAGATAAGATGGCCAGATGTCCCTGAGCTTAGCACACACCTATTTCTCTTTGATACCCCTAGACAAATGTCAGTCAGTCTGGGTCTTGAACCCTAGAAATCTGCTCACCCCAACCTCTGCTATGATAAAAACCCTACCCTACCAGGGCTCTGGGCTCTCTGCTCTCAACCCTGTGTCAGACAGACAGAGACACCTAGCTCCGAACTTGAAACAAAGGCTCTTTTCTTTTACATATGAGATTTGGCATCTGTGGTAGTCTTTTGGGGTCCCTGAAGTCTCAAACAGTCCTCCTCATCCTTAGCAGTCAATAATAAATCATCTACATTTAAAGCAAGGTTACCTCAGGGTACTTACTGTGGAAGACACTTACATCCTGGGTGAGTGCTTCATTGAAGATGGTGGGAGTTTTTGATCCCTTGAGGCAGTCTGGTCCAGGTTAGTTGTCCTGGTATCCTCAGTGCAGAGTCAGCTCATCCAAATGTGAAGGTAGCCTGACTTAATTTTGACAGAGGGATGGAGAAGAATGCATCTTTTAAGTCCAATACAGTGTAAACTTTATGCTCTGGTGGAAATAAACTAAGCAAAGTATAGAGATTTGGAACAGTTGGGTCAATGGATTCGACCCTCTTGGTCACTTCCCTCAAGCCTTGCCCTGGTCTATAGTCCCGAGTTCCAGGCTTTTGGACAGGCAACAAGGGAGTGTTCCAGGCTGACTGGCAAGGAATATGTATGCCTGCTTCAAGGAGGCACCCGATATGAATCTTAATCCCTTCCCTGGCTTCTGAACTGATGGAGTACCACTTGACTCAAATGGGCATTGCCCTGGATGTTAGTTGCCCCATGAGAGTGGCACACGATTTTGCCAAGCCAGGAGGATTGTCCTCGGCCCAAACTGTAGGAATTTCCTTAGAGCAGCAACTTTTTTCCATTCTCCTTCCAGGGAATGGGTTGGATTTTGGAGGAGCAGATATTCCTCATTTATTGGGTAGGTTATAGTTAAAGCCTTAGCAGAGTCTCCCAATTGCAACCTAGGAGAGTCTCCTGAAAATGATCTTGTTGCCTGGAGCTTGTTCAAGAGGTCCAGCCCAGTAAAGGGTAGGGACATTCGGGAACAACAATAAAAGAATGAGTCACAGTTCTTGTCCTAGGTTAACAGCCCAGCCAGTGGATCATTTGTATTCTTTGACATCCCCTGTTGCCTCTGTATTTCCATTGTTTGGTTGGTAAGGGATCCCAGGAGGTTCTGTAATACTGAATGAGTAATCCCTGTGTCCACAAGTTGGCCTCCTATGGTGAAGGTTACCATAGTCTCAGGGCCTAGTTCAAAGGAGCCTCACTAATCCTCCACAGCTGGGATTGGCTTGGGTGGGGGTGGGGGGGCTACCTGCATGGACATTCCTTTTTCCAATGGCCCATTTCTTTGCAGTAGGCACATTGGCCCTTTTACAAAGGTCTCTTCTTTTTGTCATGGTGTGCATGGGCAGAGTTGAGAGTGTCTGGGGCTTGTAGTGCAGCACATCCCATCTTCTTTATCAGAAGATCTTCTTGGCTGTCTCTACCGACCGACAAACACCTTCTGGGCTGTAGGGGAGCAAGGACCAAAAGAGGTGCCATGCCAGGACCAGGATCGGAGGAGAAGTTGGGATGGCCATATGGGGTTCCCTGGTGGGTGTGGGGAGGGGAAAAGACTGGGGTTGGGGAGAAGATAGGCAGAGCTAGGGCAAAACTAGATGGTGGGGTAGGGGCAGATGGAGACATGGGGGCAGAGTGAGGGTGAGGCCTTGGTGGCAGGGACTCGGGTGGCCAAGGTGGAGGCTGAGATGAAGAGGGGAGAAGAGGGTAAAGATGATTATATGAGGAAGAAAGTGTTCCTCCTCCTGTGAGCCCTGCATAACTGTCTTCAGAGGGGGCTTGTTGGTCTCTGCTACAGGCCCTCCAAGGGTCTGGCTGCCAACAACCAGGGCTGGGCCACCTGCCTGTTGCAGACCATACAGACCTTCATGGGGCAGGGGCTGGAAGTTGCTTCAGCCCAAAACAAGATTGATACAATCTGATCTGTGTGCCCGGGTTTACTGAGGGTGACATTAACCACTGCCACGGGAGGGCCAGTCTGCTAAGCCCATACTGTAGGGACCCCCAAGACCACCATGGAGACTGAATCCCATATGTAAAAGCAAAGAGCCTTTATTCAAGCTCAAGCTTGGTCTCTCTGTCTGTTTGAGGCAGCAGTGAGAGCAGAGGGCCCTGAGCCCAGGTGGGGTTTCTATTATAGCAGAGGTTGGGGTGAGGGGATTTCTAGGACCCTGATTGACTGACATTTATTTATCTAGGGGTATCTGTAAAGGGAAATCGGAACTAGTCTCAGGGACATTTAGTGATCTTGTCTAATCTTTTTTTGTTTTTTGGTTTTTTGAGACAGGGTTTCTCTGTGTAGCTTTGCACCTTTCCTGGAACTCACTCTGTAGCCCAGGCTGGCCTTGAACTAACAGAGATCTGCCTGCTTCTGCCTCTGAGTGCTGGGATTAAAGGCGTGCACCACCACCACATAGATCTTACCTAATCTTACCTGATGGTTGGAATTTTTGGGATGTCAGGTTCTTCCCCTTTGATGTTGGCCCATCCCTGAGTGGATCTCTGGGTGGTGTCAGTTTATGGCTTTTCCTGGATCTGGGTGTTGCCTGCCAGTAAGCCTGTCATGGCAGCTGTGTCTGGGCTTCTAAGCCTGTCATGGCAGCTGTGTGGTCAAGCTGTTTTGGGCCCCTACAAGTCAACCCCAAATGTGGGCCATTTAGTTTTAAAGAATGTTTGGAGGTGACTCTTGGTGATAGGATAATCATAGTCCTCCTTGCAGTGGAATAAAGTTTATCAAAATTCTTTAGAACACAGGTTAGAGGGGGTTAGGCTTGTTAGTCTAATCACCCATACTGTTCATTAGTTTAGTTGCCCCAAGTCCAAAACAAACCAATCAACACAGAAAGTACAAAAGGCAGAAGAGGACAGTAAAAATGAAGCCAAAGACAAGACAACGGGACATAAAAACAGACCTCAGGTGGGACCGCTTGCTTTTTTACCCTGATGGGAGAATTATTAGGGACCTGTCGAACCCCCTCCACATCCCAGATAGGGATCCTCCAAAACAGAACCAGACTATACCTCACCAGGAGGCCTCTATAGATGCCTGCTGCTTGTCTCAGCATGAAAGTTCACCCTGATAGTCCTCAAACTGAAGGCACCCTCAAGGCACAAGCCTCCTGAGGCAGCCACCCATCACTCCCCCCACTGGAGTTCCAGAACGAAGGTCCAGGTTTAGAATTTGGGTGGGTGGTCTGAATCTCACTGGGGTCTCCAGGAAATGTTACTCCTAATGGCAACAATAAGCACACTACCACAATTTGAGCCAAATTTGAAGCAGACTTGATTTTTTTTTGTTGGGGTGCACCCAAGAGCTGACCAGCAAATTCCTCCTAAGTCAGTTAAAGAGAACAACCCCCAAAACCATCTCTGGGGGCTCTGTTAAGTAGTAATTTTACAGAAGAGACAATGGGGCAATAAGGAAATTAAAAAAAAAAAAAACCTTTAGAAAAAGTCATCTGGTCACCATGTGATTCGGGAGGATTCAAGGAGGGTCAGGGAGGGTCAGGGAGGATCAGGGAGGGTCAGGGAGGGTCAAGGAGGGTCAGAGCATTCTCAAAAGCAAATTAAGGCCATGGGCTGGGGAAGGTCAGGATCCAGGAAAACAGCAACTCAGCTCTCACAGTAAACAGAAACTTACCTTAACAACACAGCGTAATGGCTCCTGCCTTCAAGACGAGGTCAGGCAGCTTCCTTGTGTTTGTTCTTTTTTTCCTCTTATCTTTTTGTTTGTAGTTTTTTTTTTTTTGTTTGTTTGTTTTTTTTAGTTTTTCGAGACAGGGTTTCTCTGTGTAGCTTTGCACCTTTCCTGGGACTCACTTGGTAGCCCAGGCTGGCCTCGAACTCACAGAGATCCGCCTGGCTCTCCCTCCCGAGTGCTGGGATTAAAGGCGTGCACCACCACCGCCCGGCCTTTGTTTGTAGTTTTTGTTGTTGTTTTGAGATAGTTTCCTGTGGCCCAGGCTGGCCTTGACTTCATTATGCAGCTGAGGATGATCTTGAATCTGTGATAGTTCTGCTGCCGCTCCCAGAAGCTGAGATTCCAAGTGCTTCCCACCCTGGCTGGTTTATGATCAGCTGGGTGCGACATCTTGTCTGTCAATTCCACGCATGTGGGAAGAGGGATCCTCACTTGAGGAATTGCTTCTGTCAGATGGTCCTGTGGGCATATTTGTGGGACATCTCTTCATTGCTAATTATGTGAGAGGGCCCAACCCACTGTGAGCCTGGTCTGCACTTTTGAGGCAGAGGCTGGTGGGTCTCTGTGGGCTTGAGGCCAGCCTGGTCTACATATCAAGTTCCAGGACAGCCAGGGCTACATAATGGTACCTCATATCAATCCCCACAACTGCCCCTATGGTGTGTGTGTGTGTGTGTGTGTGTGTGTGTGTGTGTGTGTGTGTGTGTAAACAAGCCAGAGGAAGAAAGCCAGAACGAAGTGTCCTTCATGGTTTTATTCAGTCTCTAGCCTCCAGGTTCCTACTTTGAAACCTTTTCTTTACCCAAGTTGTGTTTGGTCCTGGTGTTTCTCACAGCAACAGAAAACCAAACTGGATAAACATTCTTCCAACAGAGCCTCACCCAGCCCGGCCTGTTCTTTACTAATGCTATGTAACACGCATCAAAATACACTTGACCCGGGGAGACTGCCGTCCTGTGCTAGACTGCTTGCTCACCTAGTACCACAAACATAATTTAATTAAAAATTTTGGAAGAAGACTAGAGAGATGGCTCAGTGGTTACAAGTACTAGCTGCTCTCCCAGAGGATCTGGGTTCCATCCTCAGCACCTACATGGTGCTCACAACCATCTGTAACACCAGTTTCAGGGCATCTGAAGCCCTCTTCTGGCCTCTTGAGGGCACCAGGTATGAAAGTGGTGTACAGACATACATGCAGGCAAAATACCAATACATATAAAATAAGTGTGAAATAAATAGATAAATAAGGGTCACTGAGATGCCTCATCTGGTAAAGGCTCCTGTCTCCAGGCCTGATGACTTGAGTTTGCTCCCAGGGTGGAAAGAGAACTGACTCATGCAGGTTGTCTTCTGACCTACACACACACACACACACACACACATGCACACACACACACACACCAAAGAAAGAAAGGAAGAAAGAAAGAAAGAAAGAAAATGTTTTTAAAAATTGCCATTCTGGGACTGGAGAGATGGCTCAAAGGTTAAGAGCACCGACTGCTCTTCCAGAGGTCCTGAGTTCAATTCCCAGCAACCACATGGTGGCTCACAACCATCTGTAATGAGATCTGGCTCCCTCTTCTGGCCTGCAGGGACACATGCAGACAGAACACTGTTTATATAATAAATAAATAAATCTTTAAAAAAAAATTGCCATTCTGCTCCTGATGGACGTTTGCGTTGTTCCAGGGTGGCCGTCATGGGGAGGGCGGCTTGGAGCCGTCTATGGGCCTTCCGATAAACAGAAGCAGCTGCTGAAGCATACCTATTTCCCCTGGTGGTGACATTTTTGGCTTGGAAGTGACAAGGTGGCAAAGGCCTTGAGTAAATATTTTCGCCATCTCACAAGCAAGGTCTTGCAGCCCCAGCTTGGCTCTTCTCCAGCGTCCCCTCTGGGGTCCCACCTGATTTTATCAGTCTTCTTAGTAATCCTTTGTGGAATGGAACAATTTTGCTTTTGTGTCTTGGCCAGGAATTGCTTGATCCAAAGTTCTTTTTTCTTCTTATTACATTTTTTTTTCTTTCAGTAATAGAGTCTCATGTACCCCAGGCTGGCCTCAACCTTACAACACAGCTCAGGGTGACTCTGAACTCCTGATCCTCTGCCTCCCAGGCGCTGGGATTACAGGCCTTCACTGCCTGCCCAGCTTGACCCTGGGATTCTTGAGAGGAGTCCCAGTTAGGACTAGAGTCAAGTACACACACTGGGATAAAGGAAAAGAGCAGATTTGTAAGGGTCTGAAAACAGAATGTTCTCATTTTTAAATGTGGAGGTTTGTGTATATATAGATAGAAGCATTCTATAAAATAAGAGATGTCTGACTGCCTGACTCGAATAGCTAAGCTTGGCAAAGAAGTTAAAATATTTTCTCCAACTTCTGTTTTACATTAGAATTCTAAAAATATTGAACAAAAAATTTGAGTCAAGGTACTGAACTCGGTGGTTAAAAGCATTTGCTACTCTTGCAGAGAACTTGGGTTTGGTTCCCAGCACACAAATGGTGGCTCACTATCTGTAACTCCAGTTCCAGGGGATCCAGTGCCCTCTTCTGACCTCTGCAGACACCAGGCATGCATGTGGTACACACAGGTACATGCAGGCAAACCACTCACACATGAATAAATAAATAAATAAATAAATAAATAAATAAATAAATAAATAAATAAATAAATAAATAAATAAATAAATATTGAACCAGGTACATGCCTGTAGTCCCAGCACTTAGGAGGATTGTTGCAAGTTTGGAGCTGGCCTGATCTAATAGCAAGTTTCAGGCCACTCAGACCTATGTAGCAAGACCTTGTATAGGGGCTGGGTATGTGATCCATACTCGGTGATCAAGCACCTGCCTAGCACATGTGAAACCCTTGGTTTCCCCATTAATTAATTATTTTTCTTCAGAAAAAAAAAGAACAATACCACCAAATGATGGAAAACTTGGGGAGTTCTGTGTGATAGAGTGTTGGCTAACAACTGGCTTTCACAGGAAAGACACCCTGGTCTGTAGAAACTGCCAATTGCTGTGGTGTAAACACTTTTTACCGTGGCTCACCTGCCACAGATTGCTGGTGAGCCTGTAAACTGGTACAACCACTTTATAAAACCATTTGATGCTGAGTATACCGGTAACATATGGGGAAGGATTGGAAGCAAATTCTACTACTAGGTATATGTGCCAAAAGACACACGTTGGTTACAATAGTTAAAGACTGAAAATCTAAACCTGGCTGTGGTGGTGCAGGCCTTTAATCCCAGCACTCGGGAGGCAGTTCGAGTCCAGCCTGGTCTACGGAGTGAGTTGAAGGATAGCCAGGGCTACACAGAGAAACCCTGTCCTGAAAAACAAAAACAAACAAACAAAAAAGTCCTAAAACAAAACAAAAACCTGAAAAACTAAAATGCACACATGGCAATGTACTCATGCAATAGAATACTATACCTCAGTGAAAATGGACAAGCTACTATACATAACAAGATTAGGCTCATGAAAACATGAGAATGTGGGGGGAGCAAGATTATGTACAACTTGTGGCTGGGGCTGGAATCTCAGGGGAAAGTAACATTTCCCTTTCCCTTCAATGGGGAAATGACAATAGCCCGGATCTCATGACCATGTCCTGTGGCTGATCCCAGCTTCTCTGATGAAAGACAGGGATACCACGTCACACCTAGAGAGCAAGTTCCACCATCCAGTGAGAAGAATTTCTTTCCTTTTGCCTCTTAACCTCTTCATTTCCCCCCTAAAATAATATTTCTTAAGTATCACTACAGAAGTGTAGATATCTACACTAATACACAGTATCTTTTAAAAATATCATAGATATGTATATATAGTTGGTTTTGCCCCCTTTTGTACTTACCATTAGATAAATATTTAAACAAAACACCACCAAATCTGAGTGATGATTCCATATAGATTTATTTTATTTTTTATGTTTATGGTATTAGGGATTGAAACCAGGACCTCCTGCATACAAAGCTTGTACTCTTGGCTACACCTTGACTATTTCATTATAAAAAGTTTGCCTATTTTTTAATATGGCTACTCATACAAAATATTGTGTCAATTTGTCATAATTTCTTGAATGCTCCCTCCACTCTTGCCTACAGTAATTAAATCATTCATTTTTGTTTTTGCAATAAAAAAAAAACACGAGAATGTGCTGTCTAACCACAATTAGATGAGGTTCAAAGCTAAATTAAACTCCCTCAGCTAGTGGTTACCTGGGGAGGACCGAAAGGAGTGTGATCAGAGGGAGACAATTTTCTAGTTGGTCACTGCTAGCGACTGAATGTTGCGCCCTCCTGAAACCTTCAGAGGCCCCCATGTCCATATCCTCAGGGGCTAGAGCCATTAGAGGTTGTGATTTGAGGGCATCGAGAAGGCAGTCATGTGCAAGCTAAGAAAGAAAACCCTTACCAGAAGCCAACCCTTCCATGCCTTGGTCCTGGGAGTCCCAGCCTCACGCTGTGAGAAATGTGTCTGTTGCTGACGTACTGTGTTATAGCCTCCCCAGCAGACTAAGGCAGTTAGGTTTACACAGATGTGTTCAAGTGGTAATTATACATAACTTATGATTAATACACTCTT
The DNA here is from genome assembly GCF_049852395.1 of Peromyscus maniculatus bairdii. Classification (NCBI taxonomy): domain Eukaryota; kingdom Metazoa; phylum Chordata; class Mammalia; order Rodentia; family Cricetidae; genus Peromyscus; species Peromyscus maniculatus. The sequence continues at coordinate 136,861,470 of NC_134853.1, forward strand.
CTGCATGAATTAATTATTTACTTCAATAAAGTTCATTAAGTTAATGTATTCATGTACTATTTGCATACAAAAGCAAAAAAAGCATCATTATCAGACTCAACTTTTCAACATGTCTAATTAGTAGACAAATCTTAGAGTGATTCATAAATTAAACACATTACACCTTAGCCAAACACACATTTTTTTCCCAGAGAAATTTAGGTTAACAAAAAAAGCTATTCATTTCTGTACTGAGAAGCCATCCAGATGAAGCCAGAATACACAGTATTAACCAAGCAGTTATAAATCTAGTCATATCAAAGAGAGGCTCAGTCTCCAAACACACATTTTAAGACAAATAATTCCCCACCGAGAAAGAACCTTGAAATCATCTTCTCTTAGACCCAGCTGTCAGTGAACAATCTTCCCTTTCACGGCTTCAGCCAGTCCCCAAACCTGTACCTCCTAAATTCTGGACACTTCCATGAGAGGGCACTACAGCCCCACTTCTAACAGGATGCAGAAGGGCTTGTGAATGCCTCTTGTTATCTGACCTATCACCACAATTCTAGAGAATTGTGTCTCATCCAAGGAGGAAGTTGTTGGCATGATAAGAAAGGAAGCAGGACTCAGCTATTCTTCAATTCCATGACACTGGGCTCCACAGCAGGACCCTCACAATCGGATGCAGCCATTGTTTCCCTTAGGATGACTGACCCTTGGCCAATGTGTTGTTAGTGACATTGATTTCACCATGATGGTCCTTTAACAACAATCTGGGAAAAGTCAAAGTGTCGAGTTGGGTCTTGGGTCATCATCCAATGACCCAATTATCATCAAATGATTATCAACTCATCATGTGACCCCAGCACCAGCACCCATCTAGGCTGAGTTGTTTTGGTACCACCGTTACCAACTCTCATCCCCCTTCCTCCTACCACCCTTCTTCCCAGGACCAACCCTGACTGCTCCCCCCACCCCCCAAGGTTGTTTCAAGTCACCACGAATCTCTGGTTTGTCCAGTGAGGAAAGTCTCATGGGTGGCTTAATGATATTAGCACAACTTGATTTTAGGAAAACAAAATCCAGCGACTCTTTGTATTGAAAGCATTTCTATGCATGAACTTTGCTCATGAATTCAACAGTTCCTCTTGTTATGCATGTTAACATCAACCTGGTCTAGCAACCAAGCATAATTCCACTCAGGGAGGTGTGGTGCCTAGTGCTGAGAGCGCAGGCTGCCCCGGGCCTGCCGCTTACTGGCTACATTGACCAGGAAAGCCTGAGAGCTCTTCACATCATTTCCTTATGAATGGGGAGCACAATAGTACAGTTCAAGTATCCCTCCCTGGCTCCCATGCCGAGGCCAGGCCAGGGATGGAGGTGCACACCTGTAACCTTGGTTCTTATGAGGCAGAAGGACCACGAGCTCAAGATCAGCCCGGGCTAGAAAACAAGATTCTGCCAAATATATATGTGGTATATATAAAATCAGCAATATGTATATATGGTATATGTAAAATCAGCAATATGCATATGATATATATATAAAGTCAGCAATATATATGGTATATATAAAATCAGCACATATATATGGTATATATAAAATCAGCACATATATATGATATATATATAAATCAGCAATATATATGGTATATATAAAATCAGCGATATATATGGTATATATAAAATCAGCAATATGTAATATATAAAATCAGCAATATATGTGATATATATAAAATCAGCAATATATATGGTATATATAAAATCAGCAATATGTAATATATAAAATCAGCAATATATGTGATATATATAAAATCAGCACTATATATGGTATATATAAAATCAACAATATGTATATGGTATATAAAATCAGCAATGTGTATATGATATATATAAAATCAGCAATATATATGGTATATATAAAATCAGCATTATATATATGATAGATATAAAATCAGCACTTTAGATTTTCAAATTTGAGAGTATTTGCATATAAATGAGATATTGGTACATAGGATTCAAGTCTGAACTCAAAATTAATTTACATTTGGGCTGGCAAGATACTCCAGCAGGTATTCGTTTTCTGCTTCAAAGTGTCCTGTCACTTCCTGTAACATGTGTACCTTGGTGCATAAATGTAATAAGTTTTGTGTTTCATATATAACTCATACACATAGACTGGGGGGGCATAATTTTATGCAATATTTTTAGTGCCTGTATTTTGGGTTTTTTGTTTGTTTTGTTTTGTTTCCTTAGTTTTTTTTTTTCATGACAGGGTTTCTCTGTGTAGTCCTGGTTGTCCTGGAACTCATTTTATAGACCAGGTTAGCCTTGAACCCAGAGATCTGCCTCCCCAAAGCTGGGATTAAAGGCATGTGCCACCACTGCTGGCTCAGTCTGCCTTTTTTTTTTTTTTTAAGATTTATTTATTTATTATGTATACAGAAAAGGGCACCAGATCTCATTATAGATGGTTGTGAGCCTCCATGTGGGTGCTGGGAATTGAACTCAAGACCTCTGGAAGAGCAGCCAGTGCTCTTAACCTCTGAGCCATCTCTCCAGCCCCCAGTCTGCTTTTTTATACAATGCAGGACCACCTGCCCAGGGGTGGCACTCTTATGGCCGCATCTCAAGACACCCCCCCTCCCCAGCAAGACTACCACAGAGCCGATATCCGAAACACACAGGGGTTTATTAATAACAAGCAAGCCCAGACTTGGTCCGTGTCCAACAGCGGCTGGAAGAGGATGGCCCTGAGCTCCCAGGGTGAGGGTTTTTAAAGGGAAAAACCACAGCATGGTGGTACAAGCCTTGGCATCATATGATTGGGTGAGGGTGTGTAACCTTTGAATTTACTGGTTGGGGTTTACAGTTATCACTTGGGGGTAGGCCTGGACAAGTCCTAGGCTTTGTCCTTGAGCTGCCATGGGAGCTGGCTGGCCTAGCACATACTGACTGTGGGGGCTGACTCAGTGGCCCAGGCTCTGTCCTTGAGTTGCCATGAAGGCTGGCTGGCCTCATATGTTCACATTGACCCATGCACGTAGCTCTAAGTTGGTGAGGGGTCCCAGACAGTAAACAACTGGCTGAGCCTTGAGCAGTCAGTACGTGCAGAAAGGGAGCTACTGCAAGGACTATGTCTTTTGTTCATGGCCCTCCCAGAAACTGCTTGCTCGAGTCTCAGGAAACTGAAATTGAGGGCTGATCTCTGAGAGAAGACTGAGCAGCCTGTTATGGCATCTACTTGGTCCTTTCAGCACAAGCTACAGTGAGCTGGGCCCTCCCACATTAGGCATCAATCAAGAAAATGCTCCACTCCCCAGCCTTGTCTTCAGGCAGATCTGATGGAGGCATTTTCTCAATTAAGTTTCATTTTCCCAGAAAACTAGCTTTTGTTGACAAAAAGCTAAACAGGATGGTGATACATGCCTATAATCTCTCCACTCAGGGGCTGAAGGCAAGAAAATCAGTTCTCAAGGCCAGCTAGCTTGGGCTGTACCAAACCATCTCAAATAAATAAATAATATAACCAGATATCATGGGGGTACTTAGAAGATGGAGCCAGGAAGATCCTGGGTTCAAGGCCAACTTGGACTACATAGTGAGTTCGAGGCCAGTATGATCTATATAGTGAACTCTGATCTTGAAACAAACAAACACAAAACAGCAGGCCTGGAGAATGACTCTGCAGTTAAGAGCAGGTATTACTCCTGCAGAGGACCTTACCTAGAGCTCCAGCTCTATGTTGAGTAGCTCACAGCTGCCTGTAACTTCAGCTCCAAGAAATCTGACGCCCTCTACTGGCCTCTAAGCATCTGCACTCATTTGCATATACCGGCTTCCACTTCCCACCCCCCCATCCCTACACCACACACACAGACCAGACACATGCAGTGCTTAGAACTGATCCCACACTAGTAAGTACCCAACACAAGTTGGTATTATTGTCTTTCATCAAATTTTGTAGAAGACTCAGACTGACATCTGATACCCATTTTATTTTTCTTACATTCTAAGGTAAGATCACCCTAAATAAAATAGGAAATTATGGCAGGGCAATGGTGGTGCATGCCTTTAATTCCAGCATTTGGGAGGCGGAGGCCGGAGGATCTCTGTGAGTTTGAGGCCAGCCTGGTCTACAAATCAAGTTCCAGGACAGCCAGGACTGTTACAAAGAGAAACCCTGTATTGAAAAACAAAACAAAAAACAAACAAAAAGAATAAGAAATTATATCCGTACACCAACATCTGGTAACATGACTTACGTAAGGGACATCTGGATTGTGAAATTTGTGCCACATTAGCTACTGGTGACTTGGGGTTATAAACCACAGTTTTGAGTGATACTGTGTTGTTGATGACAGTCTGGAGGACGCTAGGAGGTAAAGGACTGTGGGAGATACTGTGGGTGAAAAGGGGCTCAAGATTAATTAAACTGGAGTTACAACCATTTGTAATCACAACAGATGAGATGGAAAAGTGTATCGAGAAAGAAAGAGGGAGGGAGGGAGAGAGGGAAGAAGGAAGAAAGGAAGGAGGGAGGGAGGGAAGGGAGGAAGGAGGGGAGGGAGGGAGGGAAGAGAAGGAAGGAGGGGAGGAGGGAGGGAAGAGAAGGAAGGAGGGGAGGAGGGGGAGGGAAGGAGGGAGGGAGGGGCCTGATTTGTGGCATTTCCAAATTTTATAATGTTAGTATTTCTACTGAAACTTCAAGCAGCCAAGAGGAAATCACAGTGAGCCAGGAGGGTCTGGAAGAAGAGGGTCTGGGCCGAGAGACTGAGGGGGGTTATGTTGTTGGTGGTGGTGGTGGTGGGGGGGGGTAGGTTTTTTTGTTTTGTTTTTCTTTTGGAGACAGGGTCTCTACGTGGTTCTGGCTGTCCTAGAACTCTCTATGTAGACCAGGAATCACATGCCTCTACCTCTCAAATTCTGGGATTAAAGGTGTGCACCACCACACTGGTCTAAGGACTGAGTTTTGAACACATCAACATTCCCAGGCTTGGAGGATGAGCAGAAGCCAGAGGAGGAGTGTGAGAAGTCTGTGGGGTGGGGGGTGGGGGCACTCAGAGACCTACTTGTTAAGAACACTAGAAAGGGGAGGGAATGGTCAGCAGGACTTGGGTGTTTCTGAGATCACCCTAGTTTGGAAGATGGTACCCCATAATCCCGATGAATCAGATGCTATGTCCCCACAACCATCAGGTAAGGACAGGTTGTCAGATCAGCTACCTCTATCGGAAAGACCCCCTCCTCCAATCAGGCGGTTCTGACGGAAATCTTGGCACCTGAGAGCTACGGGCTGTCCCCTGATGCAACCTTAACCAACCCAAGCTCTTCTTCGGGTCGCACTACCAGCAGTGAAGCAGGAAAGAGCTCGTCGCTTTTCCCCTGATGCCACCAACAGCCTTTCGTAGTGGAGGAAGCCCTGTCTGAAGCCCGAGCAGCTGGAAGGAGAAAAGGAGAGGATGTGCCGGTCCCTCCATCCACATCCACTCACGTTCGCTCCAGGCGCGAGCCAAAAAACAGCACATGCCATGCAGCAGGCACGCCACAGATCGGCCCAATAACCAGGAAGGTACGACCCAGGCACCCCTGCTAGGGGTGAAGGAACCTGCCTGTGACCACAGGGTAGAAAGCCAGGGCTTCTCTCATTCTGGGGTGGACAAGTCTTTAATGTAGGGGGCCTGTTTTGAGCATTGTAGGATTGTGGGCAGCACCCATGGCACTTCCTGTGAGAGGCACACGCATCTGCCCTCAGGGTTCTACCACTGAAAACGTGTCCAGTGACAGGCAAACATCTGTGGAATGGGGGCTCAAACTGTCCCAGTTAAAACTCTGCTGCTCCCCAAATTCTTTTCCATCTGCTGTCATTGTGTCGGCGTCAGCGTCACCGGGATAATCTTGTGTTAGCTCCAATTCAGGACCACCCAATCTGTGTCAAATACAAATGAACCAGTGTTCTGCAAACCCTGGGTCAGTCACACATACTGCCATTGAAACCCTGTGTTGCCTAATTACCACACTGCCTGCAAGTCTGTGTCCTCATGTCCTATCCACAACCGTGGTCCTGTCATGGAGACTCATGTGACTCATTACCCAACGTCTTCCATCACCACCAACAGTTTCTCAGGCACAGGCCTGTTGGGGTAGACAGAAAGAAGACAGATGTGTATACTCCGAGGCAGGGAGAGACGAGACAGGAAGCTCAGAGACAGAGAAGGTGGACTTCCCAAGGCCCATACTGGTGGTGTGCTGAATGGGTCGCTGCAGACCCAGGAAGCCTGCTAAACCCTGCCAGTGCCTTCAAGTCCCATCCCCCTACCTGTGGATTACGTCTGGGGGTGGGGAGACTGATTGGGAGGGTAAGGAGCTTAGACCCAATGTGACAGCTAATCAGCTACACAAGGCCTCTGCCTAGGTCACCAAGCCCTGAGCATCCCCACCCCCACCCCAGTAAAGCCCGACATCACCAGGCCCACAGCACAGGTGGGCAGACGGAGGAGTCCAGACCCTCCCCAAATTCCTTCTTCTTCCCCATGTAAGATGCCCACCAACATCTAGAGTGTCAGCAGGGACTCTGAGGGTGCAGGGACAGAGAGCTTGAGTACAGGTCATCCTACCACCAGAGACATAGTCTTCCCTAACTTGAGAGATGTCGTGAGGGACAACGGTCTCTCCTCTTCTGGACACTCCGGTTTGCTCAGGCCCTAAGAGTTACCAAGAGAATCAGGCTGTGTTTGGGGGTAGGCAATAAAAGATTTTAAAGAGCCCACCCCAAGCTTGCTTGGCATGGTTGCCATGACGATGCCCCAGATACTCCCGAGGCGGCTGCTGGTCCTTGAAGTGGGGATGGCTGAGGCAGTGAGTGGATCTTCACACTGAGGCGGGTTGGGGTGAGAGGTCAGTGGTGTCTGGGAACATTCCTGCTGGGAAGATGGCTGGGGCTGAGTTCTTCCCCACTCCAGTGCTCCAGTTCAAGCCCCTGTCACTGCCCCTCCCTTCTCCCTCTAGCCCCCTCCTCCCCAGCTGCTCCCCAGAGCGGGCCGGTGTCCAAGTCTGGCTCCTGTGAGACTACAGTGGCTCGGATGGGCAGATGCAGGTAGGGGAAGCAGATGGCCTCACAGGGAGGGATCAGGAAGTCCCGATGCGGAGGATGGTGTGAAGGCTCCAAAGTTCTAGAAGAATAAAAAGCCAGGGAAATACCACCATTAAGAGGTTCAACGTTATTGGCCATAAACCTGACACTTAGCTTCACTGGGGCTGGGGTAAGGACCAGAGGTAGGAGCTCAAATGGAGATTCAGCTATAAAGGTCCTGGTAAAAGTCAGGTAAGGAGCTGAAATGTTATTTTTTTTATTTTATTTTTATTTATTTATTTTTTTTATGTATATAGTGTTCTGTTTGCATGTATCCTTGCAGACCAGAAGAGGGCACAAGATCTCATTACAGATGGTTGTGAGCCACCATGTGGGTGCTGGGAATTGAACTCAGGACCTCTGGAAGAACAGCCAGTGTTCTTAACTTCTGAGCCATCTCTCCAGCCCGATGTTACTTATTTTTATTTTATGTGTATGTGTATGGGTGTTTTGCTTGCGTATGTGTCTGCCTACCATGTGCATGCAGTGCCTGATGCGGCCAGAAGAGGGTGCCAGATCTCCTGCCACTGCAATTACAGACAATTCTTAGTGCCCGTCTGGGGTGCTGGGAACCGAAACAGGGTCCTCTACAAAACAAGTGCTTTTAACTGCTAGCCCCCTCTCCAGACTCAGATGAAGACCCTTTTAGTGTATATATTTATAGAATTTGAAGTCATTCTTCCATTTCATTAGAGAGAATTTGCTGTCCATTCATTCCTACAGACACCCTCTCATTCCCTGGGGCTGCCTTTTCCGGCTGTAAAATGGATAGTAACAGTGTCTAGCTCACAGAGTCTTTCTTAGGAGTAAATGAGAAAATGAATGTGAGGTTCTTAACATGGAAAGTGCTCCATAAATAATGGCTTTTTTAAAAGTGGAGCTTAGAAACAGAAGAGAGAGAACTAAGCAAGATCACTAGGAGCTGTGTAGCTCTTGGCCAGCCTGCAGCCATATCTGTCCTGGAAACAGTAGCTATGGAAAGTGCGATTTTTTTCCCTCCTTAAGGAGGAAAATAACGATGGACCATGTGGGGAGAAGGTGGCAGCACACACATTCTGGAAGGGGGAGGGAACTCCGCCGAGCGCACTGGGAACAAGCTGAAAATTTGGAACTCATCTGCCATGTAATGTAAGCAATAATTCTTGTGTTCTGGAGAGCGGAGCCCAAGGATTGGGCCAACCTGGGCTACAGACCAAAACTCTTTCTCAAAAACTAATTAATTAAATCAATTAAAAGAGAAAACCAAAAATAATTATTTTATGTGTATGGGTCTTTTGCCTGTGTGGATGTCTGTGTGCCACATGGGTGCCGACCTGGTGTAGGAGGCCAGAAGAGGGCGTCAGGTCCCCTTGGAGTAGATGGTTGTGAGCTTCCATGTGGATGTTGGGAATCAAACCTCGGTCCTCTGGAAAAGCAGCAAGTGCTCTTAATGGCTGAGCCCTCTCTCCAGTGCTGACCCTCCCCACAACTCCTTAATATTGTTCTAATAATAACAAAGTCCCAAGGCCAAAAATAAAATAAAATAAGGGCTTTTGTTGTTTAGGGTTTGTTTTATGGTGGTGGGCATCATGTCCCAGACAAGTTGATATACACCTGAGCCCAAGATGGGTTTTTTTGTTTTGTTTTGTTTGTTTGGATTTGGTTTGGTTTTTCAAGACAGGGTTTCTCTGTGTAGCCTTATCTGCCCTGGAACACACTCTGTAGACCAGGCTGACCTTGAACTCTGCCTCCTGAGTGCTGGGACTAAAGGTGTTTTTTTTTTTTTTTTTTTTTTGGTTTTTCCAGACAGGGTTTCTCTGTGTAGCTTTGCGCCTTTCCTGGAACTCGCTTTGTAGACCAGGCTAGCCTCAAACTCACAGAGATCTGCCTGCCTCTGCCTCCCAAGTGCTGGGATTAAAGGCGAGCACCACAACTGCTTGGCTTTGGATTTATTTTTAATCACATGTATGTGTGTGTATGTCTGTGCCAGGCAACGTCCACATGTCAGTGCAGGTGGCCTCAGAGTCCAGAAGAGAGCATCAATTCCCCGGAACTTGAACTTGCATGTGACTGTAAGCTGCCTTTCATGGGTGCTGGGAACCAAACTGGCTTCTCCAGCAGAGCAGTAAGCGCTCTTAGCCACTGACCCATCTCTCCAGCCTTTTCTTTTTGTTTTTGTTTCTTTCCTGTTTTGATGCAGGGTCTCATGCAGCCCATGCTGACCTGGAGTTCACTCTGTAGCTAAGGATGACCTTGAACTCCTGATATTTCCGCCTCTACCTCACAAGGGTTCAGATTACAGGCATGTGCTATAATGCCAGGTTCTTGTTTTGTTTTTAAAGTAATTATCTAAGCCCTTCATGGTGGTTTACTCCTGTAATTCTAGTACCTGAGGCTGAGGGAGCAGGATTGCCATGAGATTGGAGCCAATCTACCCTTTTTAGTTTTTGTTTGGTTTTGGTTTTTCAAGACAGGGTTTCTCTGTTTAGCACTGGCTCTCCTGGAATTTGCTCTGTAGACCAGGCTGGCCTTGAACTCACAGAGATCTGTCTGCTTCTGCCTCCAAAGTGCTGAGATTAAAGGTATTGTAGCCCAGCTCCACCTGCACTTTAAAAATAATTACAAATCCAAGGAGTTTTATTTAAGTAGGCTTTATCTATCTATACTTAATTTATTCAAAATTAAAATGGAAAGTTTATATATTCATTCAAAATAACATCAACATTATGAACTGTTAACAAAAAAATAATGTCTATATAGCTATGTGTGTGTTATAGTATGCAATTGTAGGGACTGAACTCGGCTTTGCGTGTACGTCTCCTATTGCATTATTATTTATCTGTCTATCTATTTGTATGTGAAGCACACATTTGTACATTCGTGTGGGCATGTTTGTACCAGGGTGCACTGGTTAGTTTTTGTCAACTTGACACAAACTGAGTCCCTGGGAAGAGGAGGGAACCTCAACTAAGGAATTGCCTTCATCAGATTGGCATGTAGACAAGTCTGTGAGGCATTTTCTTAATTAATGATTGATGTGGGAGGGTCCAGCTCACTGTAGGTGGTTCCATCCCTGGGAAGGCGGTCCTGAGTAGTATATGAAAGCTGAGAGCCTGTGAGATAGCCCGGCAGCCCCTGATGCTTGCCACCAGCCCTGAGAGGACCTGAGTCCAGTTCTTGGGGCCTTTGGGAGGTTGTCCGCAGTCACAACCCATGGCCATAAACACAATGTTGGAAAAGCACCTTAATGAGGAGAGCGTCTTCATATACAAACAGCAGAGGTGTTTTTCCACTGAGACCTATGACTTCCCTGGGTACAGGTTTGTGTCTCCAGTTTCCAGTACCAGATGTGAATATCCCCCTGTGGAGTGGACCTTAAGTCCAATCAGAAAGTCGGTTCTGGGGCTGGAGAGATGGCTCAGCAGTTAAGAGCACTGACTGTTCTTCCAGAGGACCCAGGTTCAATTCTCAGCACCCACATGGCAGCTCACGACTGTCTGTCATCCAGCTCTAAGTGATTTAACACCCTCATACAGACATAAATGCACATAAAATAAAAATAAATACATCATAAAAAAGAAAGTCAGTTCTAAGTATAACTGCTCATGCCATATTGCGCTAGCTGGCACATCTTGCCTAGTACTCCATCTTAAGCATGCAGAAACCACAGCTGACTAGGACTTTGGGCCACAATTTTCTGCAGCAACCTTACAGTTCCTTCTGGTACTACAAAAGCTAGCCCACAGAGAGGGGATTTTTGGCTCAGTCCTAGCATTATTTCTTCAAGTGTTGCGACCAAAGCATGTGACATCTTTAGCAACAGATATTCTCTCTCTCTCTCTCTCTCTCTCTCTCTCTCTCTCTCTCTCTCTCTCTCTCTCTCTCTCTTTCTCCTTTATTTTTGAGACAGGGTTTCTCTGTGTAGCCCTAGCTGTCCTGGAACTCACTCTGTAGACCAAGCTAGCCTCAAACTCACAGAGCTCTGCCTTTCTCTGCTTCCTCAGAGATGGGATGGAAGGTGTGCACCACCAGTGCCCGGCTCAGCCTACTTTCTTATAGCATCCAGGACCACCAGCCTAGGGGTGACACCACCCACAGTGAGCTGGGCTCAACCACATCAACCATCAGGAAAATGTACCACAGGCTTGCCCCTAGGCCAGTCTGGTGGGGACATTTTCTCTATTGAGGTTCCCTCCTCCAAAACGGCTCTAGCTTGTGTCGAGTTGTCCAAACACTAACTGGGATAGGACCTTTTATTTCTTCCACCATGTACTCATTCTTCTGACTCTGAATCTTCCTGGGGGTTCTAAGGTTTTAGATCCCACAAAGAGCTCTTTAGCAGAAATCTAACTTGCATAGTCTTTTCTGAGTACCCTGTCAGCTGTAAGATCAGCCACTCTTACATAAGCAAATCCCCACTGAATGGTTGTAGTGGGTAGCTGTTCCAGGTTTGACCTGGAAACACTACTCCCATTGAGGCTTCTGGTAACTGTCACACCTACCTATGACCTGCCCCTGAAGCGGGGCCAAGACAAGAGCCCTTAAGACCCGAGGTCTGGATGAGCTGGCTCTCTTGGTTCCTGGTGACCCTGGATGCTGGATGTAGATGGAGCAGAGTTCTCCAGAGAACACCGCTGGACTGCGCTACACCTCTTCTGGATCCTGTAACCAACCCCTTTACTAGCTGTAAGTTACCCCACAAAACAAACCTCCTTTTTAACTACGTGGAGTTGACTCAATAAACCCCCAATAAGTGGTCATCTTGACCTTAGGCACAGTTTTTGCTGCACATAGCAGTGGCCATGCAACCTCAGGCAACCTGGTGACACTCTTGTCCCTTCTGTGTCGAGGCCTGAAAACTTTGTTTTAATCCTTTAACCCTTTTTAGGACATCTCTGTTGAGGTAACGCCCGCGTTACCGATACCTGTTCACCATGTCTGAGCGAGGGGCTGCGGATTAAAAAATAGAGACAAGAGACAGCGAGTCATTCGCCATGGCTGAAATGCCAAATGCCATTAATTGATAGAGGGAGGAAACCTTAAATACAGGCTTACAACACAATGGAGGATCCCTGGAGGGCAGAAGTTTGCTACCTGCTACCGAATGTTCTACATTCTTGCATCTAAGTTGTTTACACCAAATGCAGGATACAGGTACAAAGATCTCTCTGGTGATTGTTAGGTGAGAAGGAAACCCGCAGGAATCTGAATAGGGAGGACATCTGGTCAAGGTCAGCAAGCAAGGCCGCAGCCACTCACAGTCGAGGGCCGGGGCCCACACCTCTCTATACTCAGACACTGGACCAACCCCACTCATTAAGCAGGCACGCTATCCCACACCACATGGAGGGAGATAACCTCACAGGGATTTCCCTCATGAACTCTCCCCCTAGACTGCCCCTTGGGGACTGCTTGACACAGCACACTATCCCATACCATATAGGGAAAGGTAGCCATATCGGGATCACCACCACCATCCCCACATGCCCACAGGGTGCTCCAGCTCAGTTCCATGCCCTGCTACCCCAGCCAGGACCATGCACTCACTCCTCCCAAGCTTATCTCTGCTTGGGCACCATTGTGTTGTGTCACACTATTCCTGGAGAAATGTAAACAAGCATCTACTCACCCCCAATAGGGAACCCATGATAGAACAAAGTAAGGATAACAACCAAAATCCAACTTGGTAAACCAATGAACTTACTGGCATTACTTACAGGAATATGGGTGAAGGGTTCCTCACAGGATCAGAAATGACTGCGTGACTGCGGCATCACAAAGCCTACCCCAGCATCAATGCAGCAGTCATGAAAGCTGGAAACCTGGGGCTCACTGTACAGCCTGCAGGCAACTCAACAGGATGGAGAGCATCTCTTCTAGGCACTTCAACAGTATCTCTTTGATGACGGATGTCTTCTCCTGGCAGCCCAACTGGTCTTAGAGTATTTCTCAGAAGTCCTTACTACTTATATAAATTTGGAAAGGGAGGAACCTAGTCAATCTGGTCAGGTTCAGGGACTTCCTGAAGCTTTTGAGTTGTTTCCTTCCTGAGTTTAAGGAGCTTCCCTGAGGAATGGAGTTATTTCACCTCCCTTTAGAATAGTGGTTCTCAACTTTCCTAATGCTGCGACCCTTTAATACAGTTCCTCATGTTGTGATGACCCCCAACCATAAGATTACTTTCATTGGTACTTCATAACTGTAATTTTGCTACTGTTATGAATCATAATGTAAATGTTTTGTTGCAGATAGAGGTTTGGTAAAGGGGTTGTGACCCACAGGTTGAGAATCACTGCTTTAGAATATCCTGTGTCTTAAGATGGACTGTTTTATCCCAGAGCAAATTGCTACATGACAAATACCAGCTAATTGTGGCTATTCTTTCATGTTCCAGGAAAGCTGGAGATGGTAGCTTTCTAAAGATGAACGGCAATGAAGACTTCTCACATCTTATTACATTAATTGGTCTACCCTTGTGCAGTGAGAATCATGAGCTCAAGGTTAGAATGGGTAGCATGCAAGACTCTGTCTTCAGAAAACTACCCATGCATCTGCCTTGTACTTTGGACAGTTCTTTTACATAAGCATGATTTTGTAAGAGGCATTAAATCATTTGAAAAATACTGCTTGACCAATTTATACAGCTCTCTCTCTCTCTCTCTCTCTCTCTCTCTCTCTCTCTCTCTCTCTCTCTTTGTTTACACAAAATTTCTCATATATCCCACTATGAATGAAACTCACTATGAAGCTGAGGATACTCTGATCTCCTGATCTTCCTGCTTCTACTTCCCAAGTGTTGAGATTACAGCCATGTGCCATCAAGCTCATTTTTCCCCATTTTGAGGCAGGGTCTCACAGTGTAGCCCAGGCTGGCCTAGCTCAGGCTTGACTAGAACTCATAGAAATCCTCCTGCCTCAGCCTTCCAAATGTTAGAGTCACCATGCCTGGCCTGCAGATCTTCTAAACGTTGACACATACAATATCAAGGACTCAGCAGACATGCCCATTCACGGACATTACTGCCAGGCTCATTGGGCCTGGGAAGCTTCAAATTTGTAGCAACAGATGAAACTTTTGCCAATTCTAGTTTTTACATGGAAGCTCCAATTTCACCTTTGGCAACAAGCACTAATACTTCATTTCTTGAACCGACACACTCATCTCATTCATTTTAGAGAAACGGGATGACAAATACTCCCGTCCGAGAATTCCAGCTCATCGTGTTGAGAGAATCCAGCTCATGAGCTTCCCAGCTATCAGGCCCTGATCACATCTCAGGATCTGCCTCACCTCACAGGGACCCCCACTCTGGTAGGTGGGCACTCTGCTTTCCCTGTGGGCCGGCAGCCCAGTTCTTCCCGTAAATAAAGCATCCTTTCCTTTTATCATACACAATATTAGAAAGGCATGGACTACAGGGTTGGGAGTTCCTACGTCAACCCTTGAGTGGGGTGTGGAGGCACACACCTATAATCCCACACTTGGGAGGCTGAGAGAAGACTAGGATCTTGGCTTACAAAGCAAGTTAGTTGGGGCTGGAGAGACGGCTCAATGGTTAAGAGTACATTTTTCTCCTGTAGAGGACCCTGGCTCGATTCCCAGTACCCTTGTGGTGGTTCCCAACCACCTGTAACTCCAGGTCCAGGAATCCGATGTCATCTTTGGATGCTGCAGTTATCGGGTATGCACACACATGTAGGCAAAACACTTACACATAAAAAATTAAATAAACCTTAACTTTTAAAAAAGCCAGCAATTTTACTACTTCATCTAGGACATCTCTAAACAAAACTAGCCTTTCCTTCCTTTGGGGAAAAAAAACAACAACAATCCATGCCTAGTGGCAGAGAAAATCCAAAGCCTCCCAGTTCAGTTGCCAAGGGCCTTGGTCCCTGCTTACATGCCAACACTTTTACTCACGGTCACTCTTGTGTCCTAAGTGAAAATATCAGCAAGTGAAAGTGACAGGTAACAATTTATTATTGTTAACAAATGGTTTGTGCCTGTGGATTCTCTGAAAGGACCTTTGTGCTTACAGGGATCTGTGCACATCTTAAGAATTGTTCAAATGAAAGAACTACAATAGCTAAGCCAGGCATGGCGGCACATACCTAGAATCCCAGCACTGAGATCTTCTATCTCAGCACTCTCAACCCAGACTGAGACAGACGGCTCCATGTGAGTTTGGGGCCAGCCTGGGCTACAAAGCCAGCTCCAGTCTTAGCCTGGATAATAAAAGAATCACAATAGCCGTACTGACTTTTAATCTTGTGTGTGTGTGTGTATGATAGGTATGTGTCTGTATGTGAGGGCATGTACATGTCACTCTGTGTGTGTGTGTGCATGTGTGCGTGTGTAGGTCAGAGGACAATCTTGGGGTCAATCGTGGGTATTCATCCCTTCCACCTTGTTTGAGGCAGGATCTCCTGTTTGCCACTGCACTTCATGCTCCAGGTTAGCTGGCCTGCAGGCTTCTGTGGCTTCTCCTGTGGTCTCCCGTCTCACCATAGGTGTGCCGGGATTACAGATCTTCACTAGGGCTTCAGGCTTTCACATAGGATGGGATTCGTCCTCAGCCAACGCAGCAGGCTCTTCACCTGCAGAGTCAGTTCTCTGGCCCATTTACTTCTCTCTCTCTCTCTCTCTCTCTCTCTCTCTCTCTCTCTCTCTCTCTCTCTCAAAGATATCACCCCAAGGCATGTAAAATGCTTTCACAAATATCTCATGAAAAAAAAAATGAAGACCAACTCCATCTGTGGTACTATTTGCTTTACTTCCTCAAAAAAATAAAAGTAGGGGGAGGAGAGAATGAGAATTCAGCCCCAGGGGAACGTATCAGGCATGTGAAGCCATCCATCTTGTGTGTCATGGTGAGCCGACTCAGTCCTGGGACTGAAAAGCCAAGTGGTGCTGGGAACTCTGGGAACTCTGGGAACTCTGGTCACCTTCTCTCCTCCCACAATCCCTACTAGCTACAGAATGTCCACAGTACAGTCACAAAGTCATGCTCTCTTTCTGTCTCTCTGTCTCTCCCTCTCTCCCCCGCCACAGACACACAGACACACACAGACACACACACAGACACACACACAGACACACACAGACACACACAGACACACACACACACACACACACACACACACACACACACACACACACACTGCCATGGCTACTCTCACACAACATAAGTAACAAGCTGAACCATGTGTATGTTATAGCTGCACAGTCACATAAAAGACATAGAAAAAAAATCCCAACAGCCAACCTCACAGTGCCCAAGCCAACTCTTACTGTTTCATAGTCAGAGCCAGAGATCCTCAATGGCCGTAGACTCATTCACGACACTCAAATGACCGGTGTGGCTCAAATGTTAAACATCTTCTGGCTCAAGTATCCATTACCCACACTCACTAAGCAGTCTGTGCATACTGGTGATAGCATAGACTTTGGAGACATGCCAGCCTGGGCTCAAGTTCAATCTCCGCCACTGATTAATTGTATAATTATTTAACCTGCATATCCTTAGTTCTAGAAGACGGAGATTATTCTTACCTTATAAATTTGATGTCAGATAGAAAATAACCCGGCAAATGACAATGAATTGTCCGACCCGGTGTGACTTGAGGAGACACAGTAACTGCCATGTGTGTCTTTGGTCACCAGAGGGCACCAGGGCTCCAAGGTGTCTGTGGAATTTCTTGGAAGCAAAGAGCCCAGGAAGGTTGGAATTCCTGGAGTTTGGGGATATGTACAGACAAGGGAGACGCAGAGGTGTGTTGAGGCTGGGAAGGTTCTGGGGGAGCCCAGCTAGGGCCCCAGTATGTTTCTGGGCATGCAGGGAAAACTCTGGGGGAAGATCCCTGATGTGGGAGTCGGGAGCATGCACAGTTCCTACACACTGGGCCGCTTCTCCCTCTTACCCTGGGCAAATCCTTTAATCCCACACATCACCAGGCTTCAGTCACTGCTACCAGCACAGAGGAAGCCTGAGGACACAGGGCTCCGAGTCTCTCAGGGAGGAGTACAGGACCTGGGGTGCCAACGCCGGGAAGCAGGCTTCTGACCACCAATCCCCACGCCTCACAGAAACTCCCTGACTTCCCTTTCCTGGGTGGTGCCAGAACTTCCTGACCCCAGCTGTCTGCCCTGGGACTCAGCCAGCCCCAACTGGCCTTTCCTCCTCTTCCAGCTTGCTCCACACCTGCTCCCCGGGGCCAGGCCCCGGTAAGAGTTTTATCAGACATGTGTGGGGAACAGATAAGACAGGCCCCCTGAACCCCACAGGTCTTATCCAGCCCTGCCTTCCCAGCTGTTTGGACTTGTAGGAAGCTGCCAACAGAAGGAACCCCACCCACCTACGCAACAGGCCACAGTGTCTCCAGCCTCCCCCCCGCACCACCCCCAAGGGCGCTCTCCCCAACTCCATCACTCCCTATGAAATCATCACTTGTATGAAGCTTTGTCCTTCATTCAAGTCCATGAGGGTTACACAGAAAGAAGCCCTCCCCCAGGCACCAGGTCAGCAGCTGGACTGGGAGCAGGGGGTGGTGTCACAGGATCCTCCCCCAGGGTAGACAGCTATTTTGGTGTTGGCCACATCACATATAGCCACTCCTCTTCCTGTCCTCCCAGTCCATAGAGGCTCTGGATTCAGCGGGAGCAGGGACAGAGGGAGGAATTTATCCCACCCCAGGGAAGCACTGGGTATCAGCCTCAGGTCTGGAACCAGCCCTGTCCTCCTCACAGGAAGACCAGAGACTCAATATCCAGGAGTCTGAGGAAAAAGGGACCTTCCATCCCATCTCTTGGAACGGCGCTGAGGAGGGATCATCAGAATGGTCAGTCAGAGGGACAAGGCACTGTAGACTGACGGTCACACGGTAACTCGTGGATACCGCTCCTGGTGACCATTGCGGGCCGACAGCCACTCATTCTCACAGCCCTACCCTTGGCCACGCATGGACTCCAGACGGACACACACTGAACCACACACCAACACTCCAACAAAGACACACATCAAGCACCCCACGTGTGGAGGTGGGGGCCCCTTCTTCCTCAGGGCCATATCCCTGGAGGGTGACACAATTCCCGGCACACAGCAGATACTCAAAAATATTTGGCTAAGTGGCCCCCGAAATTTACAGATGTTGGGACTGGAGTCGGGTAGGGCCTGAGGAAAAGCCTGCTGTCCCCCTCCAGGACCCAGGTGGGAGCTCTTTGTCATCACTACCTCCAGCCCGCCTCAGCCCGGGCTACTCCTCAGCTCATACCAGTCACACAGGGCCACCCCTCCCCTTCCCCTCTTTGGAGAACTAGGCCATTGGCGCTCTGCAAGTTGGATGTTCAGAACATTGGGTGGTATAGTTCTTCAGCATTATGCCCACGGGGTTGGAGTCCTCTACAGTGTCGGGAGCTGCCTTGGCATTATAAAGCTCTGTTAAAGGTATCTAAGAATCTGGGCATTGACTGCTCTAGAAATTTGGACGACTACCTAGACGGGGCCAGAATCAATGCTTTCTGTCTGTGTGCCTGATCTCATTCGGGGCCACTGAGGTCCAGCCAAGATGGACTTAAGCTGGCAAGAGTGGGGGCGGGGAGTGAGAGAAGATGCCCGAAGAGGCACATGGAGCCCCAGAGAAACTCATGGATCTAAGCAGCTGTTCCGAATTGGGTCAGGGCAGGGAAGGAGTCAGGTCATGACAGGTGGGTTTTGAGTTCGAGAGAGGATGAATCTGAGAGCAAAGCCAAGGCCAGGTCCTCCTAACAATGCTTCCTGGCCCCTGAGGCTAGGACTCTAAGGAGGTAAGGACCACTGACCAAGCCACATGCAAATTTAAGGAAAAAAAGCCCACCTTGAATTTCCCGGCAGAGTGCTCAGCACCCCTCCACCGAGGAGCCTCTAAAAGTGGCTAATGTCTGATATCTCTCCTCCTGTACCTATGCTGACACTGATTAAGTCCTCTGAGACACAGGACTTAATCCTGCCGGCTTGTTGGTGAAAGCATACAGGCACCCAGCCAGTACTGGGGGATCTGATGCCGGGCCCAACCCTCCCAGGAAGTAACTCTGTCTATAACTTGAGGTTCCTGAGACACGCCTCAGTCGGCAGTGGGTGTAGCACAGCACTGCCCCACCCATTTGCTGTCCTGTCCCCAGGTAGCCGCCAGGCGGCTGGGATCTGACTCCATCCTTCCTCCTGTCTATCCCCAGACCTAACCGCCCCTCTCTCCCACTAGCTGGCCATATCTTTTCTTCCTGTGGGCCAGCTGCCCAGAGCGGGGACCTCCCTGCCAGGCATGAAGGCCATCCCAGCTCTGACCTGGGCTAGGCCTGGACCTGTCTCCCCTGGGACCTCATTCTGACTGGAAAAAAACAGACACTCCAGTTCCTGTCTCACGGAGACAGCTTTTCGCGAGTCTCTCTCAAGTCTCACCTCAAGACCCGCTGTGAGCAAGTGTGTGGCCGTCTGAAGCTTTTTATGATTCAGATGGGTAACGTGCACACATCCATTAATCTTTGTATACAAATACACTTTCTGCTGTGTCACTGTTAACCTAGCAAAAAGCTCACAGTCGGCACCCCAGCTTCTCCAAGCCCTTAAGATAATCTTTACCCTCTTACCTTGAGCTTAAGCACTCGGCTGCTTCTGAAATCCCAAACTCTCTGGGAGTACTAACTCTGCACACCTCCTTCTCTTCTTCAGAGCTCCCTAGGCCTCAGCCCTAGTCTAGTGTGTACCCTGGGTGTCTGGCTCTAGCTCTTAGTATCCCTGCATCAGCTTCCCTTCAAATGGGTTCCTTAGAGAGACCTACTTTCACTGGGCCATTAACAAGAGAGGTAGAGGCAGAGACAAGAGGACTGTCAGAAGTTCAAGGCCAGCCGGGAGCACACAGCAAATTCCATGCCAGCCAGAGCTACATACATAGTGGGTCATTGTCTCAAAAACACACACAAAGCCCAGCATGGCTGGCGCATGCCTTTAATCCCAGCACTGGGGAGGCAGAGGCAGGCGGATCTCTGAGTTCGAGGCCAGTCTGGTCTACAGAGCAAGTTCCAGGACAGCCAGGGCTACATAGTGAGACTCTGTCTCAAGGAAAACAAAACAAAAAACACAAATAAATTTTGAAAATTTTTCTTAGAACCCTCTTTTAGGTTCATCTCATCCTTATAAGGAGGAAGGGGGCCTCTCCCCCAATCCTCTCTCTACCTGGTGGCTTCTCCCAACAGCTCCCAATCCATTTGTCTTGGGAGGGAGCCCTTTTTGGATAATCTGAAAAGGAAGCAGAGTAGAAGAGACGGTAAACAATTTGTAGAGGAGTAACTCTTAGTAGGAAAGATGAGAAGTGCTTAAATACTATCTGCCCAGATCCAGGACTTGAGCACACACCCAACCACACAGCCCTGCTGCAGGACCCACAGCTACTCACTCTTCCAGAGGCTTCTGCACAAGCAAGTCAAAGGCCACAGACACAACAGATTGCTTAGGTAGAACTGTGTGTGTGTGTGTGTGTGTGTGTGTGTGTGTGCACATGCATGCGCCTTTCCTACTCTATACAAACCACCTGTGATGAGTTCGTAGGCGACTCTAAAGCCCAAACAGGCTGTATCTGCTGTGTTCAGACTCAAAAGGGACATAGTGTCTCGCTAGGTCTGATCAAATCTCCAGAGTGAACAGATTGTGAGTTCCCTGACAGTAGAAAGCAGTATACATGGAGCAGGTCCTGGCAAAGGGCTGCGAATGCATTGCGTACCAGAGAGAGGCAGAAGTGAAGGGGGGTCTTCTGGATAGACACCTGCTGTCCTTATCAGTGATTATAAATTAACAAGGTGGATCCTCAACCCCAGTCAGTCTTGTGCAACTTTGACATGGATGCACCTGCTTTTTGGAGCCCGAATGTCAATAAACAAACAAACGTTTCCTGGCTGGACAATGATGAGAACTCAGGGTGCAGAGTGGAATCCGGAGCATGTCCCTCCAGACTGTGGCCTTCACTGGCAGTCAGCACAGCCTGCTTTGATGGAAAGTTGGTGGATTGCTCAAAGTAAGCAAATGTGGACGCCCAGTCCCGACGCCAGGCCCCACTGCCCGTCTAGAGCAATGCGTTTCACGCGGGTATACATTTCTTTTAATTCATCCTCTCCATTTTGCAGAGGAGGAAACCAGGGTTCAGCAAAGCACCTTTTGGCAGAGACTGCAATCCAGGCTCTGTCTCCCGACCTGAGGAAGTAGGCAGCTCCTGTAAGCACTACTCCTGGACAGGGCTGATCAAATCAGTGCTGGAAAGTTCCTGGAGAAAGGGCTCCCCAGCCTTGCAATTCCAAGGAGTGGGTCCCAGGCCTTACTCAGCTGTGCCCGCAGTCTCTAGCGGCGCTACTCCAAAGGGAACGGAATTTGCTCTTGACTTCTCTCTAGGGGGAACGCAGGCGCAGAAGGCCAGGGGCCTGGCGGGCTAACTGCAGCCCCAGCCCCCCAAAGCGCCCCAGGCCTTTTGGCTTCGTTCCAAGCCTAGCCCGAAGGGGAGGACATCTGCTTCCTCCAAGGGTCCCAACTGAAGGGCAAAGAGTCGGGAGAGAAGGGGACTCCTTCGGCGAGCCCCACTCCCAGGGGTTCGTGAGGATCAATCATCTGAAAGCTAGAGCCACTTGTAATTTTATTCCCTGGTAGGAGGAGCCAGAGTAGTCGGCACGCGGGAGGGAGGAGATGGGACCAAGGCGGGGGAGGGCGGCCAGGGGAGCCGCTCAGGGAGGGGAGGGACTTGGCTAGGTTTCTCAAGCCTTCTTCACTCTCCAAACTTTCACCAAACTCTTAGCCCCCGCCTCCCCGAAACCAAAACACAACAAGCTCTGGAGGAGCGGCAAGCAACGCGGCGGGGCGGGTGGACTGGCGGCTGCAGAGAGCCTCGGGAGGCTGATGCAACTTTCCCTTTAAGAAAGCCACCTGGGCGCACCGCGGTGCGGACCCAGCAAGCCTGGGCCGGGGGCTGCAGTATGGTAAGAGAGCTGGGGGAAGGGGGGTTTGCGGCCCACGCCTTGGTCGGTCCTGTCGCGGTTCTGGGCGTTTCTGTGACTCTGGGAGGCTGAGCCCCAGGACCAGCGTGTGGATGTGTGTGCGGTGCGTGGATGCGATAGCGAATGCTTGCGGGCATCTGTGGCTAAGAGTGAGTGCTAGCACCGGGATGTCTGTCTGGCCGCGAAGGTCGGGGTAGGTGCGCGAGTCTGTGTGTCATCGCTGTCACCAAGGAGCTAAAGCAGACGGGAAGGGGGGGGGTGCTTTAGGAATAGGGGGGGGGGGAGCTGCGTGCCGACGCCGGCTCGGTCGGGGGCGGCTGGCGCGGGGCTGTGCGCACAGCGCCGGAACCGAAGAGTGTCTCCGGTCCGTCTGGGGCGCCAGTGGGTCTGCGGCGGGCGGCGGGCGGCGGGGTCTATGCCCCGCGTGCAGCCCTCTCGCCCCACCTCCCCTCCCAGCCGTCCTGGCTACCTATCTAGCGGCCCCAGCCGGCGGCCTCCCTAATCTGCCCGCCCACTCGCTCGCCGGGTGCTGGTTCCCGCGCGTCCGTGGTTCCTGGGAAGCAGCGAGGAAGAGCCCCCAGCGCCCTCCAGCTCTCTTTTGTCCGCGACTCGCGTGGCTGCGGCAGTGGGAAGAGACTGCGGGCGGGGAGTGGTTTTGGGGGGCTGCTGCTTGGGGCGCGCGCGGGGGGGGGGGGAGAATCCGCGCCCTGCCTCTCTAGCCTTCCTTCTGGGCGCGCCTGGGGTGAGTGCGGGCGGCCACAGGTGAGGCCTGGGTTCCCGCAGCTCCGGGGCGCCCGCCCCCCAGCTTGCGCCCCGCAGCAGGCAGCCACGCACGGGCGGGAGTGGAGGCCGGCGAGCCGGGAGGGGGCTCGGCCGCAGACCCGGGAGGGGCCGAGGCCGGGCGGGGGCGGGGCAAGGGGGCGGGGCCCTGGGCACCCGGGTACTTTTCCACCGCGGGGGGCGGGGCGGCCTCCTCCACGCCAGCTGAGAGGCGCACACGTGGTGGCTGATGTAACGCCCGCCCCCCCAACACACCTTGCACCCTGATTAAAGCGGACCGGTCTCGTTTCGAGGAAGTGGGCACTCCGGGCGGTGCCGCGGCTCTAAAAGCGACCGCGCCCCACGCTGCCGGCCCGGGGGCCTTGGAGTCGTGGCCGGGCCAGCCGCTACTTAAAGGGGCCGCACCCCCTCTCGGGCCTGCTTTCCTCAGGCCACGCCCCTCGCGAATCGTTCTTAAAGGAGCTGCATACCCACCCAGCGCTCTGACAGCTCCTTCACAAAGCCTGTTCTATTTCTTTTTCTTTTTTTTTTCTTTTTTGGTTTTTCGAGACAGGGTCTCTGTATGTAGCCCTGGCTGTTCTGGAACTTGCTCTGTAGACCAGGCTGGCCTTGTACTCAGAGATCCGCCTGCCTCTGCCCCCTGAGTGCTGGGATTAAAGGCGGGCGCCACCACTGCCTGTTCTATTTCTTAATTGAAGCAAGTCCGAGGCTATGACCGCTAGAAGATAAAGGATGAGGGGCAAAGAATGGGCAAAAAGAGCTTAGAGACATCCTCAAAGTGAGAGGCAAAAGATGGTTGGAGAGTTGGGCCGGCTCTAGGGACCAGTGGAGAAAGCTGAGCATGCCCAAGTGTTTTCAAGGACCTCAGAGAAAATGCACCCTGATTTAAGTGCGGCCGGACTGCAGCGGTATATAACTCTCGGGATGCAGAAGAATCACACCTCTGCCCTGGCAGAGCTCTCCAGCTAGAGGGGAGACTCACTTGGACACGAGGAAGCATGCTGCTCTTGTGACCAGCATGCTAATCAGTACCCTGCATTCATGAGGGGTACTGTGGACCGGTTGACAGCCGCAGAAGGTGGCTTCGTGAAGACAACGACATAGGAACTGGTTTTGAAGTAGGTAGGCTGTGTACAGGTGAAAACGGGGAACTGAGAGCCTTAGAGAGCCGTTGCCTGGGCAAAGGCAGGGAGGCAGAAGCTCCCGTGGAGGCTGAAGAGTTTCACGTTAAGCAGATGGCAGCAAGTGGCTGGCTTGGGATCCCAAGCGGGATACCTTATGCACCCAACACTGTTCTGACACTTCTTCCACGATACTGAATGGGGACTATGCCTCCTCCATCCAAACTGTGAAGTATTCAAGGTCAGGGAGACCCGTTACCTTCAGTCACCAGTGAGAACTTGGTTCAGATTGACCCCTAAAATTGGTCTACCTCGGGGCCGGAATGATGGTTAAGAATGCACGCTGAGATGGTTAAGAGCACTGGCTGCTCTTCCAGAAGACCCAAGCCTGATGGGTTCCTAGAACCCATGTTGGGGTGCTCACAATGGCTTGTAACTCCATCTCCAGGGAATATGATACCTCCATAGGCACACATACCCTGTCTCTACTCCACCCCGTGTGGGTACACAAACATAAACACACACACACATACACACACATAAATAAAAATTAAAAATACTTTGGGCAGTGGTGGCACACACCTTTAATCCCAGCATCCAGTACTCAGGAGGCAGAGGCAGAGGGATCTCTTTTGAGGCCAGCATGGTCTACAGATTGAGTTCTAGGTCAGCCAGGGCTACACAAAGAAACCCTGTCTCCAAAAACAAAAAACAAATTAAAAATAAATCTTAAAATAAAACAAAACAAAAATCCCATACACTGCTCTCGCAGAGAACTCAAAGGTTCCCAGCACCCATGTTGTGGGGCTCCCAACCACCTGGAACTGCAGTTCCAGGGGAATCTGACTCCTTCCCTGTACTCACGTGCATATACTCACACATGTGCACATAATTAAGAATAAAAATAAATATATTGTTTTATTGGTCCGCCTGACTGCTTCCTGGTCACCATGAAACCAGGAACTTTAACATGGGCACATTAATGAGTAGATCTTTGACTGCAGCCTCTGAACCCATATGCAAAAACAGACCCCTCCCTCCTTAAAAAAAAAAAAAAAAGGTCCATTCAACAATCCCATTTGGGATTGATACCTCTCAGTATCAACCTTGGTGGCTCCGTCTGTCCACTTCAGACCTCTTCCCTCTGTCACCAGAGTTCTTGTCCCCGGGACTGCCCCGGCTTCCTCCAATGGCATCAGCAGGAAGTAGAGACCCTTCATTTTCTCCCACCGCCCGCAGGGAATCGGTTTATTACCAGGTTCCACTGTGCCGCCATCTAAATTTCTCCCTCATTGGCGCCCCTTTCCTGGCACCATCGTCGATTTCATGACCCAGGCCCCTTCCATCACATCTCGTCCCTGCCTGATGCCTTTTCTTCCACACTTGCTTCAGTGTTTGCTCTCCACTCTATTGAGCGAGTCATATTCTCTCTCTTTTTAGTACTTGATTGTGTGTGTGTGTGTGTGTGTGTGTCCCCGTCCCTGAGTATGTGTATGTGCACCCCATGTGTACAGTGCCCAAGATGGTGAGAAGAGGGCATCAGATCCTTGGGACCTGGAGTCGCAGATGGTTGTGAGCCACCTGGAACTGGGAATCAAACTCGGGTCCTTTGAAAGAACAGCAGTGCCCTTAACCACGGAGCCATCTCTCCAGCCCCTTGGTTTGTTTTTGTTGATGATGTTGTTGGTTTTGGTTTTTTGGTTGGTTGGTTGGTTGGTTTTTCAAGACAGGTTTTCTCTGTGTAACCCTGGCTGTCCTAGAACTCTCTCTGTAGACCAGGCTGGCCTCAGACTCAGAGGACCACCTGCCTCTGCTTCCTGAGTGCTAGATTACAGGGTGTGCAGCCACACCCAGTGCCCCTTGTTTTTGTTTTAAAATAGGGTTCTTCCTATGTTGCCCAGACTAGTCTCATGCTTGCGGGTGCAGATGATCCCATCTTAGTTTCCTGAGTACCTGAGACTCTAGGCGAGTACTGCTACGCCCAAGGAATGATGCTTTCACGGTGCCCGTTCCAGCAATCCATTCCCCTCCCACCTGGTCTAATGCTTAAAAGCCTCTAATAGCACCAGTGACCTCAGGCCTCAGATGGCCATCCAGACCCCAAGGGTCCTTGCCCTGCTTATCTATCCATTTTGCCTTCCTCTTTTGCTACCAGAGCTTTACCAGTTTCGTTTTCTCCATCACCTCTGACCTCTTCTTCCCTTCCTTGCCATTGCCAGTTGTCCTTTGGCCCAGAGAAGCCTCCCAGACTGTCACCTGCCTTAGAGTGTACATATAGAGTTTCCGCCAGCACACTCTTCTCTCCATCTGTAATTGTTTAGTTTGACATTCACCCCACCCCTGCTGCCCTTTGTGTTCTTGGTGCTTAGCGCAGGTCTGGCCCAGAGGGGACCTGCAAGAAATATTGGTGGAACAAATGAATGTAATTGTAGCCAACCTTAAAAAGCCGGCTAAACAGTTCAGACCATATCCTGTTGGCTGTATAAAACCCTAGGAGAGAATTGAAGCTTTAGGGTTTTAGGAAGATTAATGGATGGGAAGAGAAGAAAATGGGGAGAACTTGTAATAGACACCGAAATTGGGCAGAGACCCCCAGGCTCAGCAAGGAAGTGATAACTAGCCATATTCTCCAGCATGAGAAAAGTCAGGTTCAGAGAGGTCGGATAACGCTCAGAATCCTAAGTAGTGAGTACCTGAGGCCAAATCTAGCCCAGGCCTATCAGATCCCAGAGCTGAAGTCTTCACTATACTCTATAGTGACCATGACCTGCTGCGTGTTAATGTTGCTTCATGTATAGGTTGGAGCAGGTCTGGGGTCTGTGTATTTCGGGTCTTTGCACCTAGATGAGGGCCTGGCATACTATAGGCATTTGATGAGTACTTAGTTCCCCCCTCCCAGTGCTATGGATTCAACCCAGGGCCCCCAACTTGCTAGTCAAGCACCCCCACTGATGTGTACCCCTAGTACTCCATTGATCCTTTTGAATGGATGGATAGGGCCATTCCCCAGAAATGGTAAAGGCAGGAGAAGCCACCAAGCTTCACACCACCTCATTCTCCTGGTGCAGATGCCAATCAGTCTCATCCTTATTAGTGAGTGAGTAAGCTACCGGAGGGCAGGGACTGCGTCTGTGGTTGGTACTCAGTACTCCAGTGACTGCCTGGGTGTGATCAGAGACGTCTGCTATAAAAGTTGTCTCAAACCTTCCAGGCTAGGCATTGGCCTCTCTGCAAACCCCAAGAGAAGCTTCGGTGTGTCCTGGTGAGAATACTCATAGATGCAGACCTAGGATGTTCTCAGTTTACTGAGCTGCCCGGAGGACCTAACTTCAGCCCAGGAGGTGGCTCAGAATGATATCACCTGCCATGGTTGCTAGCATCTCTGTCATTATTGGCCCTGGACAGAGAAAAAGCAACTTTGGGAAGTCAGACCTACTTGCTTGATGGGGTCAGTGACCGAAGAGGATACAGGTATGATTGCCTTTTAAAGGGCACTGTCCTCTTGTGACTGTCATCAAAAGGCCAAAGCCACCAGCAGGGCTTCTTTCAGAGAACACCTGTGAGAGGCAGAATCCAGCCCTCGTCACTGGTTCCTTCCCTCCTCATCCCTGCCTAGAGAAAAGGAAACTAAGTGGTTGGGACAAAGGAACCAGTGAATCAGAGGCTGATTTGTATAAGTAAACAGTGGCCTACCTTTCCTCCAGACTTGGACTTCCTGTGGGTGAGAGGTAGCCTTGGTAGGTGGCTGTGGGTGGCACAAGTGATTCCGAATAGACTTTGGCTTGGAGATGATCAGTGGCAGAGCCATATCTTCCCTGGGACCAGCCCAGGGAAGGTTTAACCTCATAATCCGCCTAACCCCAGGTTTTCCTCCCATGACTGAGCTCTTCAAGGCTCCCTAAAGGCTGATCCCTCCCGGGCCTGTTCTGTCCACATCTGCCACTGATGCGTGAGCTTTGCCACGTGGCTCGATCCTCCTGTTTTTCCCCTCCTTCTCTCCACCTCACCTGCACACCATATACATGGCTCTTAGATGCTTCCCGTAGACTCCCAGGTTGACAAGAACCTCATTCCGGGACCTCTGTCTCACCAGCTCCCCTTTATTGTAGCTCAGCCTATACTTGCTAGCTGACTTCTATGCTAGGACCTAGGCCCAAAGGGGTAAAGGAAGCTCTGTCCCGAGCCCTCGGGTGACCACTGACTTGGGGGTCGCTAGGCTTCGAACCAAATGTGTGTGATGTGAGATGATGCTAAGGGTGCTCGTACAAGTTTGTACAGAGCAGAAAGGGAGACACTGTTGCTGGTGCTGCTGGAGCAGTGTTGGGGAGGACTACACAGAGGAGGTGACGTTTAGGCCCAGTCCTAAAGGACTCGCAGACTTTCACTTGGTACAACTAGGGGACCGTGTTGTAAAATCGAGAGATGTGGCTACACATGGTGCGTCCCGCATGACCAGTGACACAGCACCAGGCCCAGCCATCCTGGAGCCCAAGCTGAGTGGCACTAGTCAGGGTGAGGGGGCATGGTGGTTGCCTGGCTAGGGAGTGCCCACTGATCCAAACCGTCACCCCGCCCCTCCTGGGGAAAGGTTGCAGCCATTCACACAGATGATGAAGGGCTTGGACCCCATCCCAGTTCTGTGTTCATTTTTTATCTTTTATAGGATTGGGCATCTGGAGAGTCAAAAATAGACCTTTGCCCATTGGGACAGGAAGCCCAGAGAATAAGGGATCTGGGGGGAGGGTTGAGAAGGCAGCTAGGAAAGAGCTGGATCCCAGGGTCACTCAGAATGGAGTGGGCTACAGACTGGCCTGGCAGAGGGCCTGGGTATAGAGTGAGGGACCTTAGGTTCTTCTAACTGGTGCTGTGGGGGGCTCCATATCATAAGAACGTTATGTTAGAATCAGATTACAGTATCTGCAGTGGCCTCCTCTCACAGATACCCACAGGCTCCGTACTGGGACTCTGTGAGTCCTTAGCTAACAGACATCCTGCGGCCAGGATCTCTCACCTGGGATGCCCACTCTGGGTATTGGTCCTACCTATCTCATACCCCTTTCCCCCTTCCCTGGCTCCTGCCTGAGAATGGCTTAGGCTGTGCAACCATCCCCATCCTCAGAACGGGTTAGGAAGAGACTCCCACTTCTGCCCTGCAGGCTCCGATTCCTGTCTTCAGAGACCCCGCCATGCTGTCTGTCTCCGGTGCCAGGACCTGAATTGTCTTTGTCTGCCTGTGTGTCGGCCCATGGCATTAGCAACCTTTCTAATAAACTCCTTATTCCCTGGTAATCCCTCTCAGTGTCCTCCTTACCTCCCGCCTCCAAAAGGAAAAAACAAAAACAAAAACAAAACTAAAACCTCTTACATATGACTTCTTCCGGAGGGCCCCGAGGGCCAGCCTGGTTTAGAGCCTGACCCCACTCTGTTCTCTCCACAGCTCTTGAGGCCTGTTGTCTGAAAGGCACCGAAAGCAAAGTCTGCAAGTGTGACCCAGGCCTGCAGATCCAGCAACCCACTGCCACCATGGTCGGCAAAGGTGCCAAAGGAATGTTGGTGAGTACCGGGGCCAGACTTCAGGAGGAAGGGGCATCACAAACACTGCCCCAGGCCCTCTCCTGCCAGCTGCTTATCTTGACAAGGGGGCCTAAGAGGTTCTGCAGGGCCGGGGTTGGCACTACCATGGCTCCCAAGCGCCAGGGCTGCCCCAGGCCTGGGCAGGCAGCCCCTTACCCAGCAGGTTGGACAGCACCAGGCTCCAAGCCCACACCTGGGCTGGTTCTACCACAGGCCCAGCAAAGGCCTGCCAAGGGGCAGAGGGCATCTGTCCCATCTTGGTCATAAGAGATACTGTAGAGTGGACACAGGTGGTCTTGTTGAGAGGCCAGTAGGACACCCGCGACTGTACCCCATGCCCACCCAGTGCTGAGCATGCTCAGACCTGTCCAGTCTCCCCTGCTTCTCTGCGGCCTTCTCACTGCAGGAAGTAACAAACGCCTTGCTAGGTTTTTCGGGCGACTCCATTCCTCTACGTCCCTAACCACAGCCCTCTCTTCCCTTAGGGCTCAGGAAAGGTGCTGGTGAGGCCCTTCAATAAGCAAGAGCCTAGGTTAGGTTCCCCACCCCCACCCTTTTGAGGTGGGGGGTCTCACCGTGCAGCTCTGGGTGTATGTGTGTGAGACTCACCATGTACATGAGATCTGCCTGCTTCTGCTACCCAAATGCTAGGGGTAAAGGCTCAGATCCTTTCTCCAGCCCTGCCCAGCACCTCCAGCTACCAGTCCCTGGCTCAGTTCCTCATGCCTGCCCTAAACTGAACGCCTTCCTTCAGAATGAGTCTGAACATGCGCAGCCATGCTTGGCCCTGGGTCATGTTCCTGAGGAAGAAGTGAGACTCACTGGTGGATGAGGCAGGTTGGCACTGGATGCAGGAGCCGGAAGGAAGTTGTAGATCCTATCCTGAGTGCTGGGTTGTATGTTTTTTCCTTGGGATCTTGTTTCAAGGAGAAGCTGAACTGGGCAGTTACTGAGGTGGAAGCCTGTGATAAAAGAGAGCCCCCTTCCACCAGCCCCCACCCATCTGTGCCTGCTACCTGCCTTCTTTATTCAGTGAAAGGCTGATGGGCTTGAGGTCTCCACTGAGCCCTCTCCAAATGGATTCTGTCTCTCGCCAAAGATTTCTGTGATTGCAGGGCTCTGGTCTTGAACAGATTGGGAGAGGGTTCAGATCCTTTCTCTAGCTCTGTTCAAAGCCTTCAGACACCAGCCCTTGGCCCCTCAGGTCTGTTCTCGAGTCACCCACTCCTGTTGGAATGGGTTTGAGCAGATAAAGCTGTTCAAAGTGTACCTGAGCCGATCTGAAATCAGGGTTCTCAGGGACGCACACAGATAGGAGGTCATACTCCCTGCACACTCGATGGGGTGGATCCCGTGTTAAGACCCAAAGAGGACCTGACCTTTTCCTCTGAGATGTCTTAGATTGTTGTAGGCCCAGGTAGGATGTGGGGTATGGCTCTGCCTCCACCTGCTGCGGAGATTCCAAGCCACATGAAACCCTCTGAACATTCCATGGCTGTTCCTTTTCTCTGGCGTGACCCTGGAAAGGCTAGACAGGCAGGAGACATGGGGAACCCACGTGGGCAGGACAGAGAAGTGTGAATCACAAGGTCCCACAATCCCTGCCCCAGCTGGGCTTCCGGGACCCGGTTCTCTGTTGGCCAGCCAGGCCAGTCTGTCTGTGGGAGGGAACGCTGTCTTGGGACTCTCATTCCCAGCACTGGGATGTGCCTAAAGATAGCTGAGTCTTGCTTTGTCCGTGTCCTCTGCCCCTTTGGCTTTTACCCATTTGCTGTGTTTGAGGCTCAGAGCATCTGTCCCATGGGTACCCCCGTAGATGCTCTGAAATTTATTCCTGCCTCCGTTCCGTTCTGCTGATGACCTTGGGCTACTCGACTCTTGGGTCTGCTGGGAGCAGATGCTG
Organism: Peromyscus maniculatus bairdii; assembly: GCF_049852395.1. Classification (NCBI taxonomy): domain Eukaryota; kingdom Metazoa; phylum Chordata; class Mammalia; order Rodentia; family Cricetidae; genus Peromyscus; species Peromyscus maniculatus. Next base: position 136,892,951 of record NC_134853.1, read on the forward strand.
CCTCTTTCAGTGTTTGCCTCCAGGGTCTAGCCTCGGAGGTGTCCTGGGCAGCCAGCCGGCCCCTGCCAAGCCCCAGTTTTGCTCTCTAACAGGGGAGCTAAGTCAGCACCCTCTAGGGTGTTTGTTTTCCCGAGACCAAGTAGATGAGCTGAGGGAGTTCCTTGCCAGCATGCTCCTTCTTTGGCTGCCCAGGGAGGTCAGAAGAGAGGATGATGTGGGATGTGTGAGTAAGCTGATGGCCCTTGGATCTTTCCAATTCTCTGTGGAAGTATTGCTCTCCTTGTGCCCTGCCGTGTAGAGCTGACAAATGATTCCCTACTGTGGAGTCCTCCTTTCTGTCGTCCTCTGCCCCGGGTCTGAATGTGAGGACCGAGCCACTCCGGCCTCCTCACTGTCGGTAGACACACGGTGCTACCCTTGGTACTTCCGCCTGGCCTCTGGAGCAGGTGTCCCACGGAGAAGCAAGTCCCTTCCCAGCACGTGCCCAGGCCCACATGCTTGCTGCACGTGTCCCTCTCCCCACTTGGAGCCCAGATGGTCTCTGCCAGGCCAGCTCAGCTGCCTTCCTCACGGCTCAGTGGCTCCTAGGACAGGGCCGCAAGAGAACCCAGCTGGCCAGGGTGCCTCGAAGCAGGGGAGCAGCTGGGCTGCTTGGGGCCACGGGGGGTGGGTGAGGTGGTCCTTCCGTGAAGACCTAGAGTCTCTGTACACATGTGGGGCAGGGCTAGGTCTCCAAGGACAGGAACTGGAGGAGGACAGCCTAAAATAGGCAATGTCAGCATCTCCACTGCCTCCGTGTTAGCCCCACCGTCTCACAGAGTCCCCGTGTTGGCCATCTCGGTCCCGACCTATGTGGTACGCCTTCCTTCCTTCCTCCCATAGGTAACGCACTGGTTGCCTCTGCTGCTGGGAAGCCTCATAACGAGTAACAGCAGAGTCACTTGACACCAGGGTCCTTGATGCCAGAGCGTCTAACTCCCAGAAGGCTCTGCAAGTACCGCAGGCCACCTGGGGCTGCCCCACCCTGACCTGTCCCCTTGTATTTGGCACGAGAGTTTGGCTACCTCCTGCCTGCAGCGTCTGCACAGGGCCTGGCACGCGGTGGATGCTGCCTCACCAAGCCTAGTCTTGGCATTTAGCAAGGGCCCAACTAGTACAGGCGTGGCATACAATGGGAGATCACCAAGCCTTCTGCTTGGCACGCATTGGACACTCCCGTGGTTAAGGGCCTGACAGGGTTGGGTATAAGTCTCAGCATGTAGCCAATGCCTAGCTAGTACAGACTTAGCGCATGTTGAGCGTCCCCCTCAGCACGGGACCTGCCACCCAGTGGGCACTCATGGAGCATGGGGCTAAGGTGCCCAGTGGGTGCTTAACCATATCCGGTCCTTTCCTAGAACAGGATTTGGCATAATACAGGTTATTCACCTAGTACGAGGCCTCATACCCCACAATAGTTCACTCCGCATGGGCTGACACACAGGGCTCTCGGCATTGGACACAACACATAGTAGGCACTCTTCTAACAGAACCGGGGGAACACACAGTGGGTCCTTTCCTGGTACACATCTGGCACATGACATATATTCTTGAGGCCTTGGACTGGGTACATGGAAGACTCTCTGCTGTTGCAGGTCCTAGCGTACAGTGAGGGCTTTCCTAACACAGACACTGCACATAGTGAGTTTTTTCCTAGTGCACAGCTGGATCACAGTGTATTTTCCCTCAGCGTTGCACTTAGCACTCAGTAGGCGCTCTGCTGACACTGGCCAGCCGTGGCACGGTCCCTGCTTCCCCAGCATAGGGTTTGACACAGCGGGCATTCTCTTAGCTCAGAAACTCTCTGTGCTCTAGGGAAGGTCCCTCCTGGCCAGAACAGGCTGGGCAACGGCCGTCCACTGCTCCCAGATGTGCGAGGGCTGTACCTGTCAAATGGAATCTCGAGATCCGGAGGGAAAAGGGCCTGCCTTCCCCGTGCCCGTCCTTCCCTTTTTCGGCTCATCTTCCCCTGTAGCCCATCTATCTACTCAGCCCTACAGCCTCACCTCCTCTCCCACAGCTTCCGCTAGCCTTCCCCACCCCAGCATGCCTCAGCCCCAGCTCAGCAGGACCTTCTCTCCAGAGCCACAGAGGACAACAAGGCCCCGAGACTCCTTGCCCCTCTGGAAGCATGCCCACTCTTATTAAGAAAAGTCAGGGGCTGGGGCTGGGGGAGTCGGCTTCCTTAAGTGGGGATGGAGCAGCTGGATCCCACTAATGAGGCCTCATTACAGCCAGGGCCCAGCTGGGCTGCTGCCTCCTGTCCCCATGGCCAGAGCCAGGGAAAGCCATCCAGCCAGGGCTGCCTGTTCTGGGCACCCAGCCCAGCGCAGGGCAGCCAGAGCCCAGAGCCCACCCTGGGTGGAAGTGAGCATTTGGGCATCATGGGTGACTGGGTCTTCCTGGAGCCAATGGCCCAGCTAGGGCCGCCTTGGCCCTGAGTCTGTGCCTGCAGGAAGTAAAGGAGTGTCTAGGGAGCCGACGCCACGACACAGACTCAGTGAGCAGCTGAGTCAGAGGGGTCTGAAGCCACTCAGGAGACTTACTCAAGCAGGGCCTCCTCAAAGTGTCGAGAAGAATGTGTTGACCTCTTGGGGCTCCTGAGAGGCCGGTGTTAGTAGATATGAAGTGTTTAGGCAGAGCCTGGCTTATAGTAAGCACCTACTGTGTGTTATCTGTTATTGCTAGCACTAGCTGGCTTCAGTGAGTGTACATGTTATCCCATTTTAGAGAAGCAGAAACTGAAACCAGACAATTGAGCAAGTCACCTAGGCTGTATTTGGTAAGAGACTGGACATCTGGGGTTTGAGCCTAGGCCTGTCTGATTTTTAAGCTTGTGCTTTTTTTTTTCCCCCTGAAGATTTGTTTTATTTTTCAAATCATGTGGAGCAGGGATGGGGGAAGTATATGCAGGAGCGTGCAGGAGCCTCTGGAAGCCAGAAGAGGGTGTTGGATCCCCTGGAGCTAGAGTTATAGGTACTTGTGAGTCACTTGATGTAGGTGCTGGGAACCAAAGTTGGGTCTTCTCTAAGAGGAGTATGCACTCTTAACTCCGAGCCATCTCTCCAGTCCCAGCCCCAGTTCCGTGTTATTTTTTTCCCCTAAGTAATAGTCCCCCATGAGGTCACACTTACAAACTTCCAGGAGGGCTGTCCTGACACCAGAATGATTCATTCGTGCCTCTCTTTGTCAGGTGTTTGCTGAGACCCCACGCTGTGCCAGGCCTTTGCTGTTTTAGTAGGTCTTCAGAGGGTTGGGTACCCTCTCAGCTCCAGAACACTGATGTCTACCTTCCTAAATCTCCTGGCTTATGGTGTCTGGGTACCAGTGAGGGACCAACCAGTGGGTGGTCTCAGAGAAGAGCAATTGGATGGGTCACTGGATAGGGGCTGACACACAGAGCTCTCTCAGACCTGGATATGGCACACAGTAGGCATCTTCTAACATAGAACCTGGCGTACAGGTCAGGTGTGGACTGACATCTACTGCAGTCATGAGACATTGCCAGAATTACCCATCCTCCTCCTCAGATGCCAGGTGATGAAGCTCCAGTCCCCACACATCCTTATTCCACACCTGCCTCCCTTTGTCTGGACTCTGTAGCCATGGCTGTCTTGGGCAGTGCTGTTTTTTCTGTAAACAGATAACGGCACAGTCATTAGGTCACAGTCACATTCTTCTGTGAAGATACTCCATCATTTTGGTTGGATGGGAAATCTTCAGTTCACCAGAAACAGGCGCAGCCGTGGGACCCAGGATCTCCTAGTCTACACCACTCACTCACTCTAAACACGCTGTTTGCTGTGGGCTGCGCTTTCCACCCTCCTGTCCCAGCATCAGCAATACGTACAGGGACAAAGCCCATCACCCATCTGTAGCCACCTACCCTCCCAGGAGCCCACAGTCGCCCAGCCTGCAGGCTCAGCTCTGGAGGCCAGGTCTTTGAAGAGAAAAGCCATCCCGTTGCCCTGTCCTATGCTCATGATGTGTGTGTGTGTGTGTGTGTGTGTGTGTGTGTGTGTGTGTGTGTGTCCGTCCATCCATCCTTGTGCAATTGCACATGTGTGTGCATGTGTTCTAGTAACTTGCTGAAAACAAGAGAACAACACAACAACCCCATGCCTCATTCTCCAGCTCTGGAGCACCCGCCTCGCCGGGCTGCATAGGGACTGGCCGGAGCGGGAGGGCCGGTGGGGGGGGCTGGTGGGGGGGGTAGGCAGAGCTTCGGGAGGAGATGAGGTGAAAGTAATTGATGCTGCCCAGCCCGGCAGTGGGAGAGGCAGGGGATGTGTCGTCAGTGTCGCGCTGGAGCTGGCAGAGGTGTGAATGAGCGGTGGAGACACTCGGGCTGTGAGTGCCTGTCCCAGGATGGCTGCAGCTCATGGACCTGTGGCCACCTCTTCCCCAGAACAGGTCAGTCACCTTCCAGAAGGTCAAGGTCCCCTCCCCGATGCCAGGCAGGCTCGGTGGCTAGGCTGGTGGTGGAGCAGGGGACTCAGTGGTCTGTGCCAGGAGGGGCAGGCACAGCCAGTGAGTGAGACAGACACCAGCCAAAGTGACCCAGAAAGTTGTGACTGCAAAGGAGAGCAGGAAGAGTTAGCTGCATGGTGGGGGTGAGAGGGAGGCGAGTGGGGGTGCTAGGGCTCCCCCAGCCCAAGGACCTGCTGAGAATCTGCTCTGAGTATCAAAGCTGCATTGTCCCAGCTCCCGGGGAGACGGGCCGGAGGTGCCCAGGAATTGTACTAATCAATACAGCCTCATTGTCTGTGCCACGGCAGTTACTCCTATGGGGAGAGAGGGTGTGGGGGGGACAGGGAGTGTGGTACATGGGCTCGGTGGTGAGGGCTGGGGGAAGGGGACAGGCAGAAGTCTTTGCTGGGAGGAGAGAGACCCTTTGGAGCATTTGCCAATGTCCAGGGCAAGTGCCCGCATGGGGTGGGAGCTGTATATCCTCAGCCTTGGAAGTTGAGACTGAGCAAGGGTGATAGGCACAGTATAGCTGATGGCAGTGAGGGAGAAGGGACCGGGAAGGCTGCTCTTCTCCCTGTCGGACATCCTGACTTGACCTTCTGAAGGCAAGAGAAGGGATGTCCTCTGAGGCCATGTGGGCTGATTTTGGAAGAAGCATTATGTAGGCTGTTCTCAAACTTCAGGACTGCTTAGAGCCAAGGAAGCAGGGCCACTTCCCAGAGTACCATCCTGCTGCCAACTGATGAGGCAGAGACTGCCCACAGCTGCCTCGGCGTAGTCTTCCAGGCTGCTGGGCTTCTCCAGGAAGGAAGGTGAGGGCATGGGCAGGGCCCACCCAGCATCCTCCGTCACTCTCTCCAAGACCTGGAGTAGAGCCTGGCATGCCTAGGGGGCCAGTCTTCTATCTGCTGACTGCAAAATTGGCAGGTCACTCTCTGTCCATCAGGGCTCTGTAATGAGCCAGTACCAGGTATTCCCCGATTGATTCTCTTACCTACCATATAAGGGCCTGGATTATGCAGGCACCTAGAAAGGGTCCTGGGAGGAGCCTAGCATTGTTCTGAGCATCCCTTGAAGCAGAAGGTACTCAGAACCCTGGAGACCATGCAGGACGGGCCAGGATTTACCATTTCTGTCCCCTCTGTCTCTCCGGCCTCTGGCTGTCTCACACCTCGGTGACTGAGGCCAGAGATCAGGCGTGTGGTTGAGTGTCTCTGCTCCCACCTGCTGTCCTACAGGTGAAGGATGAAAGCCTATAATGGCACCGGTGCTGCACCCGGAGGCCAGGAGAACAAGAGCAGAGGGGTTCCTCGGGGGTGGTGTGGGGTCCCCTGAGGCAGCGTGGACTATAATAGCTACCCTGCCTCGGTTCCCTGCTGGGGCTCCGAGCAAGTTGCTTGTGATCTGACTTGGTTCCAAGTCAGTCTGAGATGTAAGGTCTTGCCCGCTGTCCTCCGTTGAGTTTGTTTTGGACAGACTTCATCCCATGAGCAAATCCTGGGGCCAGAGAGTCCTGAACAAGAAGCCTGCTGGGTCCCAGCGGGGCCAGCCTGCCAGGGCAGCTCCAGAGTTCTTCCATGTCCACAGAGGGCAGGCGGAGGGAGTTCACAATTCACAAAAATATCCACGGAACACTGACCTGGGAGGGGGTGGGAGTCCCCGGCCAGAGAAGCAGTGTAGTGTGGGTCCCGGGGCTGGGCTTCTGTGCCCATATGAGGAAGAAATGAGGGGCTCCTGCCTTACGTTGGCTAGAGTCACATCAGAGCTGGGTCTGCCTGCTATTCCCTGATACTATTCAGGATTTTCACATACAACTTTTCGTTTGCTTGCTTGTTTTTTTTAAAGCCAGGTGTGGTAGCTCACGCCTGTAATGCTAACACTCAGGAGATCAAGGCAAGTTCACTGTGAGTTTGAGGCTAACCTGGGCTACAGAGTGAAAGCTTAAAGGAAAAAAAAAAGGTGGTGGGTACTAAGGGGAGGTGGGGAGACAATCAGAAATAGTTGGGGCCGTTGAGATAGCTCAGCACACAAAAGTACTGGCTGATGACTTGAGTCCGGTCCCTGGATCCCACAGTGGAAGAGGAGAGCCAATTCCTGAAAGTTCTCCCCTGACTTCTACATGCACACTGGCAGATACACACTTGCACACGCACACTTACACACATATTATAGTAATAATAAAGAATGTTTAGTTTTGTTGTTGTTTTGTTTTGTTTTAAAGAAATAGCTGAACTGCAGGTGAGGGAGAGCCAGGGAACATTGGTAGACCGGGGGAAGCTGCCTGGGCTACAGACCATCAGGCTGCAGCGGCTGCCCAGTCTGTCCTCTGCTTCCCTAGATAGGGCCACTGAGACCCGTGGTAGAAGGAACTTGCCCTGGGCTGCTAGAGAGCAGGTTCTAGAATACCTGGTCCCTAATCTCATACCTCTTCGTCTTTGCCAAGCCTGGGGCAGAGTGGGAGATCTTGATTCCGGTAACTCTTCCAGCATATGAGCAGGGCAGAGGTCTGTGTAAGGACCTTACATAAGTGACTCAGCTCAGCGAGGCTCGGCCAGCCAGGTGTGGACATCTGAGATCACAGTCCTGATGTGAGGAGGATGACTTCGGCCTTCATGGCCAGCTCTGAGAGCAAGGGAGTGTTTGAGGGGTGTGTATACACGTGCACATGCATGTGTGCATGTATGGTGGCAGTCGGGTTTCCCCCCTCCGCTGCGGGAAGAAAGCAAGCTCCTAGCCTGAGAGAGCTTAGGTACCCGATAAGGTACCCTTTCCTGGAGAACCACCCACTCAGGCCATGGCAGTGGTCTCTCAGAGAGCTGGCGGTCAGAGGGACTTGTGTGCCAGATCCCAAGGGGCATCTGCTCCAGTGGTCTCAGTTCCCACTGAGCTGTGAGCAGGTGAGAGTGGAAAGACATCGAGGGGCAGCCAGGGTGACATGTGGTGGGCAGGGCAAGACTGGAACTCAGCCCGTCCAAGTTCTTAGGCAGCCAGGCAGCCAGTCTGGGTCAGATTGTAAGCACAAAGGGGTTCTTTGGTAGGCATTTCAGAGCCAGGGGAATGGTTAATATTAGTGACAAAGCAGGTCAAGAAAAACAAGGGTCTTAAAATAGGAAAGATGATTGAGGAGGACAAGAAATTATGCAACATTGAAAACATGGAGCTGGGCTTACCCTGTGGTAAAGGGTTTGCTGAGCATTCATGAGGCCCTAGTTCAATCCACAGCAAATACATGCATGCAGAGGCATGCGCGCGCGCGCACACACACACACACACACACACACACACACACACACACACACACACACACACACACACGGGGGTGGGGAATAGCTTTCGTGAAGCGACTGGCTGGGACATGGAGGACTCTCCAGAGGAGAGCTGGACAAAGAACAGGCCTGGAGCACTTCAGTCCCTGCAGCCAGGCCCGCTTCCTCCATCAGCTGAAGACCATCTAGCTGCTACCTGAGATCTACCCAGAATGGAGGTCGGGGCCAATAGTGAATGAGGTTCCCCACGTCAGCACCACCATGCCATTGGGTGGACAAGAGAAGGGCACCCTGTCTTCAGGCAGCCCTAATTTCATCAGTAACTTCTAGCCAGTGCCTAGTGACAGGCTCCAGTCTGGCTCCTGTCCTGGGGCGTCAGCTTCCCTCCTGCGTGCTTGGCTGAACCAGTTAGCACACGGCTCACTGGTATACGGCCCAGTGGTGTTTGTCTCCTTAGCTAAACCCTAGCTTTGGAAGACTGACTGGAGGAGTCTGTGGCACATGGCTGGGGACTTTACCAGCCCCCCCCCCCCCCCCCCGTCCCTCTTCTGTTCCCCTCTGCCAGGGAAAGAGTCGAATTTAGGGATTCAAATATGGTCCTGCTGTATGTATTTGGTTGGAGAGGCCTGGGGTCTGATCCTTATGGCCTTGGGCCGGGAGAGAGGCTTTGAACTTGAAGCTTTGGAGAGATGGGTGCCTTTGGGGGCCTTGCCCTTTTCCTGCCCATGGGGTCATCTTCGACCCTCAGTTGTCCCTTCTACAGCTGGAACTGCTGCCCTGTGACCCCACCCATGGACTCTGGAGCTGCCACAGTTCTGCATTGTGCTCCTAAGTAAACAAGCCTAGGACAGAATAAAAGTGTTATTGTAGGGCCAACAGATAGGAGCCCTATGTGGCTGACATTTGTTTGGGTGCAGATAAATCACTCCAAGCAGGCCCCATACCCTTCAAAACATGGCCCCCTGGCACTATGGTATAGAAACACCTGCCCAAAGAAAGTACCCTAGAGGTGATGATGTAGGATTCTATAGGGGTGTGTCACTGAGGGCACACTGAGGCTGGCACCACCATCTCCCATGGCATGGTGTGCCTCCATGTCTCTTCACTAGCAAGCCTTGCCTAGACCTCCCTCTGCCTTCCCTTTTTCTTCTCACATGCTCTTAGGACTTTGAGGAAGTCCATGTTGTGATCATACTAAAGTTGCATATAGGATGATGTGTGGTCTTTGTTTGTTTTGGTTTTCGAGACAGGGTTTCTCTGTGTAACAGCCCTGGCTGTCCTGGAACTCTCTTCATAGATCAGGCTGGCCTCGAACTCACAGAGATCCACCTGCCTCTGCATCCCTGGTGCTGGGGTTAAAGGTGTGTGCCACCATGCCTGGCAATGTGTGTTCTTCATTAACGTCTTCTAGCACTGTATTGTTTCCAAATGAGTTGCCGTTGCTTGGCATGTGGTAGGGGACCTGTAAATCTTGACATTTTGTAGATGCATGAATGAATGAATGAACAAACGAATGAATGAATGCAGATGCCTTCAGTCTGCTGGTTTGCTCTGGGTGCTCATGGAAGGAGTCCTCCTCCCTAATTCCTGGTGATGCCTTATAGTCTCCTTTGAGGATGTGAAAGGCAGCATGTCTGAGCTGAACTGGATGCACGGGACAGTCCTCCCCCCCAAAAGTGCTCATCCAGCAGGCATGGTTGCTCCCTAGATCTGTACTCCTCACAGGTCTTTTCAAAAGGCACTGGGGCCCTAGTGAAGCCATTCAGGTTTGTCTGCCAATGTCAGGGTCTGGTAGTGTGTCGGAGCACCAGGCTACCTTGCTAATCATTGGCCAGAGTGGCTGCTGAACTGGAAGATGTCACTTTCACATGACAGTCAGTGTCATGCCACTGTCCCTTGGCCACACTGCTCCAGCCTTGATTCAAGTGTCCTTTAGAGGAACTCCTTCTCTCAGGGACATAGCTCATATCTGGGAAGCTGTTGTTGGTGTACAAGCTCTCTGTGTGTATTTCTTTGCTAGTGACTCCTAGGGTCCTTGTATTTCCTTAATGACACTCTCAGGCTCTGCCAACTCTTGTCTCATGGTGGTTGATTCCCACACATGGCAGGAGGGGGCTGGGGGAACAGTGGCTTAGAGACGGGGCACACACGGAGGGACATGTCGGAGGTAGTTCTACATCCGAAGCTGTGACCCTCATGGAGTGTCCTCAGTGGGCCCTGGATAGCCTCACCCAGCACTTCCCACAGGCAGGCACGGTACCCACCAGGGACTCATCTGCAGGCCACGCTCTGTGAGACCCTTCCCTGGAACCACCTCTGTTTCCTCTAGCAGAGCCTGTCCTCAGAGTTGGGCATGGTGCCTACAGCCGTGGTCTCCTGTCCTAATGCATAGCCCTGAGCGCCACAGTGTCCTGCCCGGGTCTGGCCAAGCCTGGCGGCATCACCCCCTCCCACCCAGCCCTGCTCACCCTGTGCCCCCAGGAAGAAGCCTTTACTAGGGAGTAGTCTAGCCACCAACTAACTGCCCATGGGCAGCGTGCTTAGCCTGGCGATGTGGTAGGCGGCGGGTGGGGGGTAGCTGTCTGGACACAGGCCTCTTTGTGCCCAGCTTGACTTGGCTGCTTGGTATGAGACTCAGCTGCTCCTGGGTCCTTAGCCCGAGAGGAAAGGCAGGTTTTTAGAGGGGTTAGGGGGCTCTTGGCTCAGGCCCCCTCCTCGGTGTCCCGTTTCCTGCTGTTAACAGTTCCTCAGGTGGGCTGCCATACCTGGCGTAGAATGCTGAGGGCTGGGCACCATCTGGCAGCTCTGCCTATCTTTCTTCTGCCAGGCCTGCCCTCAACTCCTGCCAGCAGAGAGGAAGCCCCAGGGTATGTGGCCGGGGTGACATGGTGGTCCAAAGCAAAACCACTAGGGGGAGACGCAGAGGGTCAGACATGGGGCACAAATGCCTTTCTGACGGTAGCTTCTTTCCTGTCCCCACAGAATGGTGCTGTGCCTAGCGAGGCCACCAAGAAGGACCAGAACCTCACACGGGGCAACTGGGGCAACCAGATCGAGTTTGTACTGACGAGCGTGGGCTATGCCGTGGGCCTGGGCAATGTCTGGCGTTTCCCATACCTCTGCTATCGCAACGGGGGAGGTACCCAGTGGGCACAGGGCAGGGACCACCCACTTTGGTAGAGCCCACCCACCAGGGCTTGGGCCACTGTCTCCCTGGCACAGACGCCACTCCAGGAAGAAGTTGACCTCTAGCCCTGGTCTTTGACCATCCCTGGCTTAGGCACATTTTGCCTAAAGTGTAGGCCACCCTCAGATCCTGGCAGCCTGATCTTGCCGGCCTGCTCCTTGGAGGCTAGAAGTAGAGAAAAGACTCGGATTTCCTGGGTTCTCTGTCTAAGCTCCCGATGTTTCAACAGCCCCCCTAGATGGTGCAGAGATATTTGAGGATCCCAGTGATTTTTTTTATTTAATTTAATTTAATTTAATTAATTTATTTATTGTGAAATTGTTGGGTTAAACCATCAAACGCTACCCCAACATGGCAGTTTGGGAGCTGGATTTTCTCCAGAGCAAACTTCCCGGGAGCCTCTGTCAAGTTCAAAGCTAGGCTCTGGGGAGTGTGCCTCAGCCCCAGGCTTCTGCGTAGTGCACACTTCTGTCGCAGTTCTTGGGAAGCACAGAGGTGTAACTGTGGGTTCTGAGAGGAAACTCGGGGAGCTGTTCCCCAAGCTCGCCCTGAGCCTGACCTCTCCCCGCACGCCAGGCGCCTTCATGTTCCCTTACTTCATCATGCTGATCTTCTGCGGGATCCCTCTCTTCTTCATGGAGCTCTCCTTCGGCCAGTTTGCAAGCCAGGGCTGCCTGGGGGTCTGGAGGATCAGCCCCATGTTCAAAGGTGAGGTCCTGGGGGGGTGCGTGCATGCATATATGTGCATATGCTTGTGCGTGCACGTGCGTGTGTGGACACCACCACACGCACACACACACACACACACACACACAGACACACACAGACACAGACAGACACACAGACAGACAGACACACACACACATACACACGGACGGACGGACGGACGGACGGAGGCTGGCTTGTCCATCTGTACAAACATGAATATCCCCTGTGGAGCATCAGTGTTATACCAGGTCTGACTTCAATGACCAAAGCCGTGAACACATGCTGGGGTCCATGTTTACTCGGTCCCCCCTCTTTCCCTCCTACCTCGTGTATACACAAACTCCTTTCTTCCGCTGACTCATCATGGCCCAAGCCTTCCCTTCTGTAGCTCGCCATCAAAGGCTGCCCCCTGGGCCTTTGGGAGCTGTCAACCTTTCGCCAGATAAGTCAGCGCCTCCTTCAGTGCCCACTTGTGCTTCCCCTCCAGGCGTGGGCTATGGCATGATGGTGGTGTCCACGTACATCGGCATCTACTACAACGTGGTCATCTGCATCGCCTTCTACTACTTCTTCTCATCCATGACACACGTGCTGCCCTGGGCTTACTGCAACAACCCCTGGAACACACCTGACTGTGCCGGGGTGCTGGATGCTTCCAACCTCACCAATGGCTCCCAGCCCGCTGCCCTGTCTGCCAACCTCTCTCACCTGTTCAACTACACCCTGCAAAGGACCAGCCCCAGCGAGGAGTACTGGAGGTGAGGCTCCTGGTGGACACAGCATCAGGGGGACCTGGTAGCAGCCCCTCAGCTCTCTCTCTGTCCCCACCAGGAAGCCATGCCTGGATCATCTGCACCTGGTGCCTACGGCCCAGGGGGTAGAGGTGGGCAAAATGGCAGATGTATAGAGGGCTATGGAAGACTGGAAGGTGAACTGGGAATCCTTACAGAGCAGCAGTAGAGGAGGGCTCTGGAAATCTTAAGTCTCCAGGGGCCAGGCAGGGCCAGGGGGATCGCATGTTAGGGAGAACAGCATGAGAGAGGGTCCCAAAGGACTGGAGGTTATTCTCAAGGCTGTGAGGAGCCCACTCCATTGAGACTAACATGGATGAAGAGACCTTGTGGGCTTTGGGGTGGCCTTGAAGGGGCGCTGTGTCGATAGAGAACTAACGAGAGTTAAGCTTCCACTTCATACTGTAGGACAAAAGGAGCCATGGACATTCACTAGGCCAGGGATGCCAGGACAGCCAGACCCATTCTGTTCAGAGGTGACAAAGAGACTAGTGTCTCTGGCCCCGCTGAAGGGAGGCTGCTGCTGGAGGTGTCAGGATCACCTTGTCCCAACTGGCAGATAGAGGGCACAGTAGGGAATTCTTCCTATGTCTTACTGGAGAGTCCCGGAGCAGAGGATCTTTGGATGTAGGAGGTAGGCCTCTTCTCTTCTTTCTACAAACTTCTGTGGCATCTGCGCTAAAGGCCCTGTGTGCCTGGGGCAGATGTAAAGTGGTCCTGAGCCTCTGCCCCAGGAAATGCAGTCTGTGGGTTGTGGTGACTTCTGTGAGATGGGGACAAGAGGAGGTGGTCCTAGCCGCCCGGAAATGGGAGAGAGAGGAGTAGAGGAATTAGGAGAGGTGTGCACGGGTGAGCAGAGCCAGGAGGAGCCAACCGAAGTGGAGACTGGAAACAAGCGGGACAGCGAGAAAGGAGAGGAGAGGGCAGGCGTGCATCACACGACACCTGTTCCGCGGCAGCCTGGAAGCTTGACGCTTTCTCTGTGGTGCGACGGAGGCCGAGGTGAGGTGCACAAGGCCTCAGGCACACTGAAGTTATAGCCGGTCCTCTCAGACCAGTCCTGAAAGTGCAGACTCCAAAGAAGCAGCCATGGGACAGGCCAGTTTCAGAGAGGAGTCAGGAAAGAGAGCAAGACGGAGCTCACACCCACTCAGAGGACCCGGGGTAACTGTCCATCGGGGGCGTGATGTGCACTGGACAGCTTGCCCGAGACAGAAAGACAGAAGATGAACTTCCCTGGAGCTCCCAAAAGCACAAATCCTGCCTACCCTCCTCACCCTGAGCAGATGCTACAGCGTTGCTGGTCTCGGGGGCAAAGCGCTGCAGACGTTAGTCAGTGAAACCAGTGGGGGATAGCTCTCAGAGAGTCTGCCTAGATGCGCTGAGGGGACAGCTGGGCTCTGCTCCCCAGCGAGGCTGTGCCAGGCCTGCCTAACGGGCTGTCTCTAACCCTAGTGGCTCCCTGCTGCCACCTCCTGGAAAGCCTGGAAAGTCCCCCCCCCCCTGCTATACTGGTGATTGAAAACCGCCCCACACCCATCCTTGTGGTTGTTAGGCAAGTGCCTTGCCCCTGAGCTACATCCCTAGCCTTCTTTTTACTTTTTTTTTTTTTTTTAATTTTGAGACAAGGTCTCACTAAGTTGCCCAGGTTGGTCTTGAACTTGTGATTCTGCTGCCCAAACTCTAGAGTGGCTGGGATCATAGGCCAGAATCCACAAGTCTGGTTTGAGCAATGGTCGGGAGGAGAGGGTGGGTGGGTATATATTCAGTGGTGGATCATTTGGCTAGCATGCCGGGGAGGCCCTGTGTTGGATTCCCCGATCCCAGAGGAGACCAGAGCTGCCCAGGCCTCACTGATGAAAGAGGAGTCGGGGAATTGTTACTGCCCTCTGTGTGCCAGTGTTATCGCCGATAGGTTTTGCTAGCCCCATTTTCAGACTTGGAGACGGACATCCCAAGGTTAAGGGGCCGGACAGCTCTGGAGGTGGCTGGCCTGTGTGCTCCAGGCCCGCCTCGGCTCTGCTGTTGTCCGGTCCCAGGCCAGTGGTGCTCTGCCGGTGTTCTTGGTCCTAAGTGTTGCTTTGAAAGGTGGCATGATGTAGTTAACCGTTTTATGAATGAAATCAACGGGCCAAAAGAAAGATGAGGAAGGCTGAGGCGTGGCTCAGTGGCAGAGCTCGCCCAGCGCTGGTGAGGTCCCTGGTTTGATGTCTAGCCCCTAAACAACCAACAAACAAATCCTTTAAAGTGAGAGAATCCGGAAGGGAGGTTTCTGGGCCACCCCTCCCTCCCTCTCCCCTCCCACTTCCCAGACGTGTTTTATGCTCCTCTGTGCTGGTCTGAGAACTCCTTCCAAACGCTAAGCTCATGACAAGGCTTCTCGGCTCTGTGGCAGCCAGCACCTGACACAGAGTGGACTCTGATCCCAGCTCCACCCTCACCCACCAGTGTCTCATGCCAATGTCAGTCATGCTGACCTCTCAAATCCTGGCTCTGCCACCGGCCCACTGTGTGTTCATGGGAGGTCACCAGACCTCTCTGAGTTTGAGTGTTCTCTCCTCAAATCTGGGTAGCTGGAATTCTTCCTCATGTTGCAGAGGTGACATGTGGTGACATGGTATAAATCCCGGAAGTCAGTAGCAAGTGCTCAGGTGCACCTGTGAAGAACCGGAAGTGGGGGGTCCTCCCTTCTCAAGCCAGTTACTGTCTGCTCGAGGAAATAAGATCGCTATGTATCTAGAGTTGGGGATTTTATTTATTTTTATTTTTTTGAGACAGGGTCTTATATAGCCCTGGCTGGCCTGAACTCCTTATGTAGAACCAGGCTAGCTTTGAACTCACAGAGAGCCTACTGCCTCTGCCTTGCAAATGATGAGATTAAAAGCTCATGTTATGCCTGGCTTTTTTTTTTTTTTTTTTTTTTTTTGAGATAGGGTGTCACTGGTATCTGGAGGAAGGAAAAGAGCCGAGTGTGGTCATACACCTGTGATCCCAACAGCTGGGAGGCTGAAGCAGGAGGATCATAATTACCAACATATGCTACCTACTGGACCTAGTCTCAAAAAAGAAAAAAAAAAAAAAAGGAAAAAAAGGCAGGATAATTTTTGAGAGGTCATATGTCAAAAGCCAACTTATAAATAAGTTGCATCCCAAAATGCCCTGAGGTTAATTGTTTGATCTCAAAAGCACATGGTCCAAAGCAAAACAAAAAACTAAATACAGTACAACCTAAAATAAAGCTAGAATTCATTCCTCGGTTCCCAGACTAGCCATCTAAGCTCTGCACTCCCGATACAATAATGCCGTACTCATGCAATAAAAATAACATCAAATACTGCCATTTTAGCATGTGTAATTAGGCAAAGTTTTTTTTTTTTTATCCTTAAAATGAAAAAGGGCTTCTTAACTTGACTGTTGGCATTTTTGACAAAGTGACGGAGGAGAAGCAGACGGAGCCTGTGGTTGTTCAGAGCCTGTGGTTGTTCAGAAGGATCCACCTTGCCGGCACCGGTGTCTTACACAGGAAACCCAGGCAGGCCTGGCCTAGGCTACCAGGAGCCCTAGTCCATTGCCTTCAGCTATGAATGGCCTCTGTCTAATTCAGTGGGCCAACAAAATTGTTTTCTGTGTTATGCTGTGAGGGGGAGAAGGCAGGGAATCAGGGCCAGGGGGAACCTCCAGCCTATGTGTCTCATGGCTCCTGAGCTGCGCTGCTCTGTCTGTTGGTTCCTGTATGGCTGAGCCAGGAGAAGGCCATGCCAGTCTCACATACTGGTGTAGACCGTAGGGAGAGCTGGGTAGAGGGAGGAGTCAGACAGCGCCCTCTGCAGGCCATGCTGGGAAGGGTGGCCTGGCAGGAGAACTGGAAGCCAAAAGGAGGCAGCGGAAGTCTCCTTTGGGTGGTCAGGCCGGCCGGCCAAGCAAACACCAAGTTCCAGCTCTGACAGCATTGTTCCATGAAGACCCAGAGTCATATCCCATCCCAAGACATTCAAAGTGTCTGCATGAGGTTTGAGAGCTGATACGGGTATAGCTGAGGACGGGGGCGGGGCGGGGCGGGGCGGGGCGGGGCGGGGCCAGCCTCCAATGGGAGCTAGGCTGATAGTCTCCAGCGGCAGGAGAGGAAGGAAGGGATCCTATGTTTGACCTCTGTTGTGATGAGGAAGCAGAGAGGCTCAAGATGTCTTTCTTGCTTCCTTCTCACCGCTAGCCTGGACCGTTCATCTGGGCTCCCTCCTTCCTGCCTCCCAGCCCGTTCGCCACAGTGTTCATTCATTCACTCAAGATCAAAGAGTTGAGTACCTCTCAGTGCCGGGCACTGGAGATGCATGGCCATGAACAAAGTGAACAAAAGCCCCCACCATCATAGAGGACGGAGGACAAAAGCCATGGAAAGGCTCAGTTGGTAGAGTGCCATCCTGGCATGCATGGAGCCTTTATTTTGATCCTCAGTACCACATAAAACCTGGCAAGGTGGCACACACCTATAATTCCAGCATTCAAGAGGAGGAAGCGGTAGGATCATAAGTTCAAGGTCATCCTCAGCTATACAGTGAGTTCAAGACCAGCCTGGGTGATATGAGACCTCATCTCATATAAAGCCAACCGACTATCAACGGCAAAATAAACAGAACGAGAGAAGGATGTTGTGCTGTCGAGGAACACAGAGCAGGGGCGTGCTGGGCTGGGGTAAAAGCTGAATTTTAAGCTGTGTAGTCCAGAAGACCCATTTGAGAAGTGGCCTTCTGAATAAAGACTGGAGGAAGTAGGGGTTATACAGACAAACCCAGCTATATCCTAGACGGGGATCTAGCGTAAAACCTGGCGTCTGTTCACATGTGTCAAGACAGCAAGGTGGCACAGGGCGGTGTGTACACATAGATCTCTGGAGGAGGGG
Organism: Peromyscus maniculatus bairdii; assembly: GCF_049852395.1. NCBI lineage: Eukaryota > Metazoa > Chordata > Mammalia > Rodentia > Cricetidae > Peromyscus > Peromyscus maniculatus. Next base: position 136,910,309 of record NC_134853.1, read on the forward strand.
GAGGGGAAGAAGCCACTTCGTTCAGAGACAGCAGCATTTGCAAAGGCCCTGGGGTGGGAGCAGGCTAGCACGTTTGCGAAAAACCAAGCCCAGTGCAGCAAAGGTCAGGGAGAGGGACTCGGAAGGAGGAGAGAAACGGCAGGGCCAGAGACACTGGCTCCCACAGGGCCTAGAGCCGGAGCAGGGTTCGCCAGCGCCTTTGGTGCAAGGCTTGGGGCCATAGAGAGGCACGGCTGTTCTAAAACGAAAGCCTCAGAGCTCTCCCATTGCCTGGGGGGACTGAAATCCTCCAGCCTCGCTTCCACTACTCCTTACAGCGAGGCCCCTTCCCGTCCGTCCGCCCTTCTACCTTCCCCGTCTCCTCTTTCTGCTCTATCCGGTCTTCCTGAGCTAACCAACATGCCCAGGCTGGTCATGCTAGCTCCTGGCCCCCTGCCCTGTGGCAGGCCTGCTCTTCCCACCATCCCTCTCACCCGTATCCTCACACCATAACTCCAGCCTCATCTCTTCAGGGAAGCCTTCATCCTGGCTCTCCCTTCAGGTGAGACACCCCTCCCCCCCAGGGTCCCCCTCTCCCCGTGCTCATCCCACCCCACCCCCGTGCCCCATCCACTCTGCGGTGCCCTCCTGCCGGCTCTCCACCCTCTTCCCCAAGGGCCAGGAAGAAGCCTCCTGTCCCTGTCCAAGTCCAGTATGTGATTGACCCAAAGACCGCAGCCCTCCTGGCACAGGGCTGCAGGTGGCGCTACACCCACGTGGGGAGGAGTTAGGGTGACATCATCACTGCCCGCTCTGCGCTCTCAAGAGCTGGAGCAGACTATTATGGTATACCTCTCTCGGAAGGCTTCCTGGAGGAGGTGCTTCTGATAGGATGAATGGGCATTCCTAAAGTGTGGAATGCCCATGAAAGGGCCTGGGGTGGGCCCAAGCAGAGACTGGGCGTCAACCCCCTGCCCCAGGAGAGGAGACCAGCTCAAACTTGACTTGATCTCTTGAAGCCTTTGAGGGTCCCAAGACGGACTACAGGGCAGAGGGCTGGGGGTCCCCAAAGCAGCTCCTGTTCTCCCACAAGCGGGCTTCTGGGACCTTGCAGTGTGGGACACAGATGGTGAGACCTGGTTGCTGGGCAGCAGAGGCTGGTCCTCAGTGACGGTCACCTCCCCCCCTCCCCAGGCTGTACGTGCTGAAGCTGTCTGATGACATTGGAAACTTCGGGGAGGTTCGGCTTCCCCTCCTGGGCTGCCTTGGAGTCTCCTGGGTGGTCGTCTTCCTCTGCCTCATCCGAGGAGTGAAGTCTTCGGGGAAAGCAAGTACCCCTCCCCAGGCAGGGTGTGCTCCCCACCCTGCCTCTCCGTCCTGCGTTGGTGGGAGTCTGAGGGGAGACCCCCAGGAGAGGAAGAGGGACCAAAGCCAATAGTGGCTGGGGTCAGGGAGGCCGTAGGAGGGTTGGAAAGGTTCTAGAGGAATCCATGGAGCCTGTCTTTATCAGGTGGTGTACTTCACGGCCACGTTCCCCTATGTGGTGCTGACCATTCTGTTTGTTCGTGGAGTGACCCTGGAAGGAGCCTTCACGGGTATCATGTACTACCTGACCCCACAGTGGGACAAGATCCTGGAGGCCAAGGTGGGATGTGGAGGGTTAGCCCCAAAGGGACTAGGGAGCGGGCACGCGATCCGGCATCTGACCACAGTGGCTCGCTGACCACCCTCTCCGCAGGTGTGGGGGGATGCTGCCTCTCAGATCTTCTATTCTCTGGGCTGTGCGTGGGGTGGCCTCATCACCATGGCGTCCTACAATAAGTTCCACAACAACTGCTACCGGTGAGTGCCCCCTGCCGGCCTGGAGGCTTCCCCCCGTCTTCTGTTCCCTCCATAGCCTGACACCCTCGCAGTCTGCTGCTTACAGGGGGCCTCTTGTACTTGTGACCTTGAGAATCCTTTATCTCCAGTAGGTCATGAGAATAGACAGCAAAGCGCTGGCCAGAGAGGGGGATGAGTGGACGAAGGGTCAGGAACCCTGGACTCACTTTAAAAGACCCGGAACGGACAGGAGGAGGAGTTAGGGACACCTTTGTTTCTAGAATATCCTATCTCCATGTCTTCTCTTGGCCCAAACTGAGGAAAGGGAAGCAAGCTGGGTCCCCTAAACTGTCCTGTTTTCTTCCTCCTCAGGGACAGCGTCATCATCAGCATCACCAACTGTGCTACCAGCGTCTATGCTGGCTTCGTCATCTTCTCTATCCTGGGCTTCATGGCCAATCACCTGGGTGTGGATGTGTCCCGAGTGGCAGACCACGGCCCTGGGCTGGCTTTTGTAGCTTACCCTGAGGCCCTCACGCTGCTTCCCATCTCCCCGCTCTGGTCCCTACTCTTTTTCTTCATGCTCATCTTGCTGGGGCTGGGAACTCAGGTACGATACATGTGCGCTTGTGCGTGCGTGCATGCGTGTGCATGTGTGCGTGTGTGTGCATGCATGTGCAAATGCGCGTGTGTATTATGTTGGCAGCTTGGGCAGGAGGAACTGGGGCAGAGGGCAGGTCCTTATTCCTGATGGCTGTGTCTGTAGTTCTGCCTCCTAGAGACCCTCGTCACTGCCATTGTGGATGAGGTGGGGAATGAGTGGATTCTGCAGAAAAAGACCTATGTGACCTTGGGTGTGGCCGTAGCTGGCTTCTTGCTGGGCATACCCCTTACCAGCCAGGTAAGAGTGGAGATGTGGTGGGGAAGGCAGGGTTTCACTTGCCGGGGCATCGGGGGAACGGGTGGGTAGCTGGGCCTGTGGCACCCTGGCTCATCCGCCCACTGGCTCACAGGCAGGCATCTACTGGTTGCTGCTGATGGACAATTATGCAGCCAGCTTCTCCTTGGTTGTCATCTCGTGCATCATGTGTGTGTCCATCATGTACATCTACGGTAAGTGCCCACCCTCCCATGGCCTCCAGTGTCCCGGTCTCTGAGTGGCCCCCTCTCTCCTGCTGAGCTGCTGACCCCCTCGTCTCTCCAGGGCACCGAAACTACTTCCAGGACATCCAGATGATGCTGGGGTTCCCGCCGCCCCTCTTCTTCCAGATCTGTTGGCGTTTTGTGTCCCCAGCCATCATCTTTGTAAGTTCCTCAGGGCCCCCCCCCCACTGCCCCTTGGCCAAGTGTCCCCTTGGGAACTAGCAGGGCGAGAGCAGGAAAACATCCCCCCAGCCAGAGCTCTACCTCCAGCTCCGGCTCTGGGCATCCGAGAGGGCTCCATAGTCAGATGTGTGCAGACTCGGAGGCGCCAGGCCCTGGCCTAGGGTTAGGAAGGGGGTCCTGAGCCCTTGAAGCCAGTGCTGATCTCAGAACTGCAGCAGCTCCAGGGACATAGCCTCACTCCCTGGCATTGCCACCCAGCTGCCTCCAGGGGCCTCAGGAGTCGTTGACATTGGTGGGTTTTCTGTCTACCTTGCTGCTCTTACCCTAGACCCTCATGGAGGCAAGCGGGAGATGGATGGCAGATACGTGGGAATGTGGTGGCGTTCCTGGGCAGCCCAGGACCTTTTGGTGCAGGGCTAGGAGTTTGGTCAGCTCTGAACCTCCAAGGCTGGGAAGTTGGCTGGCTTTGGAGGGAACATCCCCATTTCCAAGAACATTCATCAGAGCGCTGCAGTGGTGGCAGGGTCCCCTGCAAGGCAAGGAGCCGGTCCCTTCCTTGACCCCGTTCACCTGTTAACTCATTCAGGGTCCCCTGCAAGGCAAGGAGCCGGTCCCTTCCTTGACCCCGTTGTTCACCTGTTAATTCATGCAGCACCTCTCTGGGTTATTGTTATCTCCACCCTACAGATAGGAAACTAAGGCACAGCGATGTTAAACAGGCCCATCGCCACACACTTAATAAGGGCAGGAACCCTAGGCAGACCAAACCATGCTATAGGATGATTGGCCTGGGGGCTAAAACTTGGCTCCTTTTCCTGCTGGTTTGAGGTGCGAAGGGGACAGGCTGATGGCATAGTAGTCACTATAGGAGAGGGTCAGAGTGTCCACTCAGTCACTGTACAGAGTGTAAGGGCTCGCTCAGTGGCAGTGCAGTGTCCAGAGTCACCTGTGTCTTCCACAATTCCACGGAATCATGGAGAGCTCTGTGTCAGGCTTCCACACTGGCTCATGTTTCTGCAGAGAGGCCCCTGGAGGACTGAGGCCTCCACCACATGGGGTGTGGGGTGTTCCCGAGCCTGGCACGGGCAACAGTTTTGGCCACGGGCCCAGCACTGAGGCAGAAGGAGCGGAAGTCTCCTTTCAAGGCTGTCAGACCAGAGCGGGCCAAAGCCACTGCCTAGCACCATGCCCTCTGGCGGTGTGGCATTGGCCCAGGCCCAGGCCATAACCTCCTATTACCTGGGGTCACCCACCAAGGGCCTTGGCCTGGATCCTGTGAGTCCTCTAGGAGTAGACATGGAACGAAGCAGGCAGTGCCTGGAAAGCCAGGCTGGAAGTACCTTAAGGTGAGGAAAGGAATCCAGGCTGTGCAGACATACTCATGTTCCCTTTGGGGCTTTATGTGCCCATGAAGCTCCTGACAGACCTTATCCTTCCCTCCCGAAGTCCAGTGAAGGAGTTCGTCCTCACATATATTAGGCTTAGCCACGCCAGGTGTGGCAGTGTTCACCTTTAACCCAGCCCCAGGGAGGCAGGAGGCAGAGGCCGGCCAATACCTGAATTGGAGGCCAGCCTGGTCTACATAGAGAGTTTTAGGCTAGCCAGGGTGACACAGTGAGACGCTGCCTCAAAAAAAAAAAAAAAAAAAAAGAGGCAACAACAACAACACACACACACACACACACACACACACACACACACACACACACACACACACACACACACACACACACACACACCAGGCTCTGCTAGGTCAGGAAACTCATACAGTCTATGTGTGCACCCAGGAAGGATGCCTGAGGTTCAGTGTGGGGAAGGTGAACTTGAGCTCCAGGATGCCCCTAAAGGCCGAGAGGCAAGTTGAGTCCCTTCTACAGGGCCCTCTGGGTGTGGCCATGCCTGTTTCTTTTAGATCCTGTGCTGGCTGCAGCCACGGGCACTTTCCAGTCTGTTTATTACCTGACACTCAGCATTTTTAGCCTCTGGGCACTCTCCAAGCTGAATGTCACTGTTACCACAACCGTCGTGAGGCAGGACCTGTTCCTCAACAACCCCCCCATCCCCCACATCTCCTGGCACAAATCAGCTCAAGTAGATAAATGAGATTGTGCAAGGCACCTTAGGTCCAGAGTTAATGCAATCCTAGGAAAGCAGATGGGAAATGCCGTGAAGAAGCCTTTTAGGAGGCAGAAAATCCAAAAAGGCTTCCTGAAAGAGGTGGCATTCATTGGCTCAGGACTTGACGGGAAAGTGAAGATGTGTCTGCAGAATGAATGGAGGGGGTAGGAAGAAATGCTGAGTGTGGTGGAAACTTGAGGTAGGGTCGCTGTGGCCAGCGAGACAACAGGTCATCAGGCAGAGCTGAAGCCTAAGGCCAAGAATTGGTCCTTTTCTCAAGAGAAAAAAATGGCTGCTCTCCAAAGGTGGTCTGCTAGTTCAGGACTCGGGCAGAAGCACCTCTTTTCCCTTTATGGTGTCTACCTGCCCAACCACTCCCTGGGCGGTGGGTCCCTCCTGCTTCCTTCACTCGGGTGGTGACAAGTTGCCTTTGCCCCAACCAAAACGCCTTTTACTGCCTTGGGAATCCGGAGAGGAAGGGTTTACTGGGAGGGCGAGCCTGGGGTCCAAGCCTGGCGTCCAAGCCTGGCGTCCAGGAGGGGCTCTGGCCAGCCTCACGCCTCCCCACCTCTACCCTCTGCAGTTCATTCTCATCTTCACGGTGATCCAGTACCGGCCAATCACCTACAACCACTACCAGTACCCGGGCTGGGCCGTGGCCATCGGCTTCCTCATGGCTTTGTCGTCCGTCATCTGCATCCCGCTGTACGCGCTCTTCCAGCTCTGCCGCACAGATGGCGACACACTTCTTCAGGTGAGGCGTGGAGGAGGAAGGGCTGGCTGGGCAGCCAGGCTAAGGGGAGACACTTGGAGCTTAAGGGTTCCCCTCTGACTCACTCTTCTCGCTGCGCCCTCTGCCTGCAGCGTTTGAAAAATGCCACAAAGCCAAGCAGAGACTGGGGCCCCGCCCTCCTGGAGCATCGGACTGGGCGCTACGCCCCCACCACAGCCCCTTCTCCCGAAGACGGCCTTGAGGTCCAGCCGCTGCACCCGGATAAGGCCCAGATCCCTATGGTGGGCAGTAATGGCTCCAGCCGCCTCCAGGACTCCCGGATATGAGCACAGTTGTTGCAAGGGGAGAGGATCCCCACCCCCCACCCCTTGCTCCCACCACAGAGACTGGGGAGGCAGTGGACAGGTGTGACCGCCTGCCCCATCATGCCCTGGCCAGGACAGCTGCTGTCACCTTGGCCGCCACTGCTAGTGCAGACATTTGTGCTCATGTCCCCAGTGTTTACATGTCCTTCGGATGCCAAGACAGCAGGCGGGGGGTGGGGTGGGGGTGGGAAGGCGATGGGAGGATTGCGGTGGGGGTGGGGGGGTGTCCAAAGCACTTTGGAGGAGGTCTCAGGCCAGGTCCCCAGAGGCCTGCCAGGCTTCAGAGGGCCTCTGATACCCTCCTACTCTGCCCTGTGCTGTTTGACTAGGGCGTAAGAGGTTCTGGCTCCACACCCCACTTGTTACCCTCCAGCCTCGAGACCAGTGTTCCTGACCACAGTCTCTGCACCTGTGTCTTCCTGCTCGGGACGAGGCCAGGGGCCACGGGCTCACAGTGTTACTTAGACTGTATCACCCAGCCCTGTTGGTGTAATTATTTTTTTGTAAAAATGGTATCACCTGTGGTTGCCACCCCCTACCCCAGCCCTGGGTCCAGTCTGTCTTCCAGGCCGGCCTGCACCTCACTTGGCTGCTCTGGTTCTCTGGCCCAGCCAGCAGAGGCTGTGACCCAGCAGCCTGCCCAAAGCACTTATGGAGAGAAAGAGAGGGGACTTCCTACTGAGAAGTCTGAGCCCGGAGTCCTGGGGAAGGGGACCCTGCACGACATTCCCTGTCCACCCTCCGCCAGGTTGAAGGCCCAGTCTTCCCAGACGTGCTACCCCCCCCACCCCCCGTTCAATGTGCCAAATGGCCCCAGTCCACGTGCCCACCCCCCCACCTCTGCAGTCAGAGCTCCTTCTCCCAAGCCCTGCAATGTCGGTTTGTCCGTCCTCTGTGCTCTCTGCAGTGACAGCTCTGGCCAAGCCACCTCTAATCCTCTGTAGCAATAACGGTGTGCCGCCCGCCACTGCCCATCGTGGGCCACTAGGGTTTTAAAGTCCATAGATTTTAATGAAATTTCTATTCCTGTCTCTGAGCTGCTGCTGTGCTTTGTCTGGGTCCCTTGGGGACAAAAGTCAGGTTGGGAATGGGACCTCTTGTTTGCCAAGCCCCTGTGGAGGCCTGAGTGGAGGAGAGGGGCCAAAGGCTTTGATGGGTAGAACAGGTGTCCTGCCACTCAGTCCTAGATACAAGTGACCTGGCAAGGGGTGGGGCTGGGACCAGACGAACACACAGCCTTGTGGGGACTGTGAGCTCATCTGAGAATGAAGCAGAAACCGGTAGGAGCTTATGGCCGCTGGAGGTAACAACAACAGATGGGCAGGGTACAGCCGAGGCAGAGGCCCGTTCTGTGACCGGCCCTTCAGGTGGGAGCCTGGGACGCCGCGCTGGACACTGGTGTGGAAGCTGGCTCTTCCCAATAGCTGTATCGAAGCTGCCGTCTCCAGCGCTGAGAGGCTGCCTGACCTTGCGGGTGGGGGCAGCGCTCCGAAGGAGGTGTCGGCATGTAGCCGTGGAGACAAGGAAAGGGCCTGAGGCCGGGAATGGACCTCAAGGGCTTCTGCCTGCACGGGATGGGTAGCTGTGAGGTGACCGTGACCTGACGCTTCACACTACCCTCTGCCCGCCCTGGGTTTTGGTGTACCTGTGCTTGCCAGAGACACAGGAAGGTCCCAGGGAGAGCTGTAGCTCCTGTTCCATGGCCGCCTTCTGTTCCTTTATCTCTGAGGAAGGGCAGAGCTGAGACAGTCTCTTCCGGAGTATGTATAGTATAGGGAAGGTAGGGGCAGGGTACTCTGGGGGATGGCCTGGGGTCCTTACCTGCCAGGGTGGGCTCTAGGGTGGCCTTGGAGGGCTGGCAAGACTGCATCTGCTCCATTTCCAGAGAGTGCTGTGGAGAGATCCGGTTCAGGGACCCTGCCTAAAGGTGAGACCAAGAGCCCTAGCGCAGGGCTCAGGAGCAAGACCATGCAGTCTTGCCGCCTGACCATCATGGACGCAGAGCCCGTGGAAAGCCAAGCTTAGCAAGATGGTGGCTGGGCACTGGAGAGAGGAGGCCAGAGGCCTGGGGCTGGCAAGTGGGTTAGTCTAAAACTGCTGACCATGGCCTCTGAAACACGAGAAACGGGTGTAGGACTCACACAACCTTGACATGCATGTAGGTCCACAGACACACGGGCGTGATCCCTGCTAAGCAGAGAACCCGGGGGAAGGCTCAGGGCTGTGCTCACCTGCAGGTCAGAGACCTCTCTCTGCAACATGTGACACTCCTCCTCCAGGAGGCTCCTAGACAGGAGCATGAACAGCCAGACCCTGTGAGGCAGGACCTCCCCAGCTGAACCCGTCACGTGGCCCCAACCTCCAGAACCACCAAGAGCCACACCAGCCCCTCCATTCTCAGGCCATATTGCCCTCTGGATACTGCCTGGACATAGCCTTCCAGCGCCCACCATTTCTAGTCATCTCAGTGTTTGCTCCCTGGCAGGCGCTCTCCTCTTCAGAGCCTTGGCACTGAGCCCGTGGCTCATCCTGCTTCCACTAGCCCCACGTCACAGCCTGCTTATCACCTTCCCTTGGCTCCTCTTGTACCTAGGGCCCTGGCCCCTCCTGGTCTGTACTTGGCTACTTGCGGGTACTGTGACAGGGCCCACCTCAGACAGACGCACGCATGCACGCACGCACGCGCACACACACACGACAGTCTACCTACCTGCACACTCCCTTTCAGGCAGTCCCAGCCCCTTAAGGTCCACCCTGTCTTCTCATCCCCAGTCTACACACACTCAAGGACTCCTAGGCCTCACCTCAGGTGTCTGGCAATCTGGTCAATGTCAGACACATTCAGTTGGTCCTTGATGACACTGAGGTCCCTGTGACAGCTGCTGACATGTGAAGTTAACATCACCCCCTCCATGTTGCTCGCTCTAGTCCTTCGGGGAACAAATGCCACTTCTAGATAATTCTGTTTTCCTCACGCAGGCAACGTACTATAGTGCAAACAATAGTTCCAGAGCCCAGGCTTGCACGTGGATTCCGCCACCTCCCACTGTGTGACCGCGGGGAAATTATCTTTCTGAGACTTTTTTTTTTTTTGGTCTAAAAACCGGGGACAGTACTCAGCTTATAGGACTGTAGGGGGATTTGAATAAGAAATTGGTGCAGTCTACTTATGAACATGAGCCTGTTCATTTATCTCATTCTGTCCCCAGCTGAAAATGTCATTTGTCCCCTCCTCTCAGCTCTTTATGTACCTCTAGCCCAGTCCTCAAGCTTGTTCACTGGGCATGAGAAGAACTGCTCACTGGACATGGCCTCATGGCCTCATGGCCTCTCCCTGCCTGCAAAAAGTCCTCGCCCCTTTATCTGCTTGGAAAACAGCTCCTCATACCTTAGGACCCAGACCTAAGCAGCCGTTCTCCCAACAAGCTCTGTCTGTCCCAAGCTGGGCAGGTGTTCCCTCAGTACTTCAGCCCTATGACAAGTGGCTCTAAAGTGTCCAGCCCCAGAACCCCTCACAGGACTGGGTCCGCTGCACCAGCTGCCTGGGTCCTTCTGCCTGGCAGGGCTAGAGCCCCCCTTTTTACCATCACTTTACCTGGGCTCACCAGCTCTCATCTGGGATAGGTCCTGTTGTGTTGAATCACACCTGGGCTCCTCTAAGGCAAAGCGAAGGACCTTGGGACTATACTGCGCCCACGCCTGGGTCTGGTCCCTGGAAACATAGGCATGAAGGGACCTGAGGGTCTCCTCTCAGGAAACCACACTGGCGCTTACTCAGAGGCAGCCCATGTGATGGCCGGGTAAGGGGGCCAGGCCGAAGACTCCCACCTGCCCTCACAGAGAGCCTTAAAGCGGAGGCACTGGAGCAACTGTCGGAGTTCTTGGCGCATGATATCCCTCAGGAGGGGTGGTGGTGCCAGGAGGGAGGGAGGCTCAGAGACCAGGCGGGATCCCGAGGCTTGAGAAGATCGGAACTCTTGGAGCAGGGCCTTTAACATCGCCACCTGCAAGGAGAGCTGGGGCACCTTGCCACTGGGGCAGAGGGGGTGGGTGTATGTGTGTTGGGGGGCACTGTCAGGGATGGGGGGAGTCAAACGGGAGAAAGGGCAGACAGTGAAAACAAGGTGATGGGGGATCACCAAATAGAGCTAGGGACCCGGTGGAGGCAGGAAATCACGTGAGTTGCAGGGGAGGCGTGGAATGCGACCCACCCCCACCCACCGGACTCCCACCTCCTCTCGCAACTCCAGGCTCAGATCCACCGCTGCCTCCCCCAGAATCCTCTTCACTTCAGGCCGCTCCGGGAGTGGAACATGCTCCTCCACCAGCTCCCACAGTGCTGGGGAGTCCCAGGGCATGGCCTGCCTGCGTCGCGGCCCCCTTTTCAGACCTATGAGACGGACTCACCGCAGGTCAGAGTGCTAGATTTCCTGGGAGACCGATGGTTGCTCCGGACCGGAGCCCCGCCCACCGAGCCCCGCCCATTGACTTCGAGGCCCCGCCTTGTCCTGCCTAAGTCCCTACACTGGAATTGTGCGGTCTCTTAGTGGCCTAATTTCGGGCCGACCCCCCTGGGTCCCGGATCCTGACCACCTCTGGGGAAAACCAAGCGGTGGGAACCGGGCCTTAGCCCCTTCCCTCCCAAGAGGCGGTCACCTGGGAAACCACCGAGCCCCAGGATCGTCCTCGAGAGAGGCCCCGCCCTGCTCACGGTAGCTGAGCCACAAGTTAGTCAGCTAACATTTGGGCTCACCCCGGGGACACCTTTCTACCTCGGAGGAAGTAGAACGGAGAAATTTGGTCCTGCTGGGTTCGTTATTTCCTCACCTTCCTCCTAGCCTGAAGGCAGCATCAAGATAAACTTTCTCCCACGTTTATTAAGTCCCAAGATGGCCCTGGTCAGGTCACCTCCCCCAACACAAACTGGCTTCGGCGAACCAGAGCCCATTCGCACACAGACACGGAGCTGCTCCATTAACGTTTTTTACTAAAGCACCCACACAAGTGTCTGTGCAACATATAAACATTGAGCAGGCCCTGGGGCTTCTGCCTCCTCTCGAAGGCAGGGAGGCCAGAACCATTGGCTGGTCCAAGCCCGACCTGTCCCCCATGCAAAGGCCAACCCCATGATCCCAGGAACGCAGCACCCCTTCTGGCCCCTCCTGGGGGCACTCCTCAGGAGGTGGCTTACCCAAGCTTGGCCCCCTACCATGTTGAAGGAAAAAAGGTTCCCCTCCCCTGGAAGCATGAGGGGTACCCAGATCTGAGGACTCCCCCTGGAAGAAACGCTGCCCCCTAGTCAAATCCTCCCACCTTTCCAGGCCCTAGGGGACTCAAGGGGGGTGGGAAACTGAGGCACAGAGGTGGAGTGACCTAGCCCAGGCCACTCCGCGAGGCAGTGCAGGGGCTGGCCCAACCCTAACAGTGAGGAGGTTTGGGCTGGGGGAAGTAGGGCAGGAAGAAGGATTGACCTCAGAGAGGGCCATAAAGAGGGGCTTGCCCAGAAGCCCCTCAAAGTGGGTTCTGAAACTTCTAGGTGCAGCTGGCTGTCTATTAAGACCTTCAGAAAGCAGCTCACAGTCTCAGTCTTGGGGGATGCCCCCCCAGAGCAGCTGTCAGGCAGGCTGTAGGTCAGTCCTCTGGCCGGCAACCCTCCACGTCGGAAGGGCATGGAGGGCCTTTGTCCGTCAGTGTCAGCCTTGATTGAACCAGGACATGGGCCGACCGATGTCCACTGTGATGTTGGTGAAGAGAGGCTGCCGAGACACTTCCAGGACTCGGTACCGCACTGATCCAATGCCATCCCACTTCATGCTCATCTTTGTGTTCTGAATCTTACTAAACCTGGAAAGGGAAATGAGTTCGGATCAAGGCTAACAGTCTGCTCCATCTTGAATCTCTGGGGCTAAGCAAGGCACAGGCCATTCTCTCCCTTTAGAGACAGAAGCCCATTGCTCTTACATTTTCTCTCAAAACGAAGACCTCACTCCCTTTGGTCGGAAAGCGTGACTACAATATTCTCACAGGTCTCTCCATTCAGACCTTGACCATATATATAATTTTTATTATTATGGGGGCATGTGTGTAGAGGTCAAAGGACAATCACGTGAACTTGGGCCTTTCCTTCCCCCTTTACATGGTTCTGTGGATTGAACCCAGGACTCCAGGCTTACCCAGGAAGCACCTCTACTCACCGAGCTACCTTGCTGGCTTGACTGCAATATTGGAGGCATTCCCCACGTCCCTCCACTGTAATGTATATCCCTGTGAGACATGTCATCTCTACTCTCCTGACCCCTGCCATCTGTCTCTCTTCCATTAGTAACTCCTTCCACACCGGCTCCTCTATGCCAGACTGCACTCTGGGTTCAGGGACGCAGCCATGAACAGGACATGCAAGGTCCTTTTGCTCACAGCAAGTTTGCCTCACTAAGGAAGAAAGACACTAGGCCAAGGAAACATCAGAGCGCTAAGGGTACAAGGTGAGCAGGATCTGGGGAGAAGTACGTGGCGCTAAGCTGAAGGCAGAGGGGAGAGCATTTTACGCAGAGGTCGGAGCACACAACAAAGGGAAAACAGATTAAGACTAGCTTGTCGGTTAGAGCGTGTATGGGCAGGACTCTCTAAGTCATAATAAGCACTTCATATTCTGTAGCAAGGAGACACCACGGGATTCTTAACCCAGTTTCGGCAGAAATGTAGGATGGACTATGGAAGGGCAAGGAGGCAGGAAAACTTGCAGCTGTCAGGGCAAGATCACAGAGACCAGACTAAGGTAAAGGAGGAGAAGGAGTTAAGCAGATGGGCTCAGATGCTTTGGGGGTGGTACTGACATGCTTTGCTGATGATTTGAACATGGAGGGTGGAGGAAAGAATCCTGGAGAACTCTTAAATTAAGGCAAAGCATATTAGAACCACCATCCAGACTTCCTTAGCCCAGAAATTTCATGCTGTCTAGACATATCTACACCCAAGCAGGCATCACTAATTGATGACCAGCTAATTCTACAATGAGACCCAGGCTCCTGGCATTTATCTGCCTGTCATCCCTTCCCTGCTGACCATGGTTTCATCTAAACCACATGCTTTTCCATTGGCTCCCTGGATCCCTGGGGGTCTCATGCTTCTACCAAATCCCAGCCCCAAGTCAGCCCACAATCTGTCTCTCCATTCCTATAGTCTGAGTTTAGAGCAGAAAAGTCAGGGGACACAGAAGTCCCAATGGTCCTTCTGCCATGTCCCCTCCAGTTTTATAAATTCCTTTCATGAATTCAGGCCTGGTTAATTCTCCCTAGGTCTACCCAGCAGCTAGGCCATTCCTTCACCTTCCTTGAGCTCAGAAAGTAAGCCTGCCAAACAAATTAAACGGTGTCTGTCCCTGTTCAGGGACTTACCGGGACTCTCAGGCCCTCTGGGAAAAAGTTAAAACGCTCCTCGTACTCAACTACACAGCACTGATGCCCCTACTGTGGCCCCTAGCCTTCAGCTGTCTAAGAACCAAATAGCTTCAAGGTTTCCATATATGCATATATGCTCACTCTGACCTACGAAGGCAAGTCCCTACATCCTCTGGCCTTCTCCATCAGCCAGGCAATACAGCACTGGTGAATATATGCCCAAGGGAATGGGAGGCAAATTCTAGTGAATAAGTAAATTTTCAAGGCCCAGTTTATGTTCCCACTACCTCACTCCTTTCTCTGCCAGGAAAGCGGCTGGGTTCTCTGACCTGTGGCATAAGTATTTTCCTTGCCTAGTGTGAGCCTCATAAAGGAGAGCAGGACAGGGATTGGGTGTGACTCCAGAAGGCTTGGCACCACTCAAAGACCTAGGAAGCTCAAGGAGTCTTTGCTTGTATTTCACATGCCTATCAGACCTTTCCCAGCCAGCCACAAACATCCAATGTGGGTATCTCAACCCTAAAAGGAGTTGGCTGCTCTGAGTGGTCTCAACTCTCCCTCCGCGTACTTCCTCTGCTCGGCGCACCTTTGTTGAGCTCCTAGGATCCATGGCCAGAACCCACTACCTGTCATCTGATCTGCTTTGACAAGGCCAGTATAAGCGGGGGTCATCCAAGGTACGTAAGTGGGGTACTTGAGGGCACTAATGGAAATGCAGTCTATGCCATGACAACCCAAGCTGGAATTTAAATTCTAGTCACCTCTAGGAAGCAACCCAGGGGTGCTAGGAGTCACCTTTAGAGGTCAAGGGTCAGGAGCATGAGGGTCATTTCTAGGGACCAGCTGCCTCTAAAAGGCACTTCTCATGAGCCAAGGATGCTCAGAGGCCTCCTCTATGGGGTCAGAGATGAAAGGCATTGGGGATAGTGGGAAGTTACCTCTAGGGAGCAAGGGGTCAGGGGCACCTGGGGTCAGGGGTGCTGGGGTCACCTCTGAGGGTTGGGCTCGTTATGTTTGTCTCGGTCGTGCTTGATCATGCGGTAGCGGCCTATCCGGACATCCGGGCGCGAGATCTTCATCCCAGTCAGAGAGATCCTAGGACGGGCAACAGGCAGACTGAACAGGCACCGGGGCAGGTGAGGAGCCCCACCCGGGTCTGTGACTCCTCGCTCCCTCACCCAGCCTGCTCTCGGCCGGCCCCACCTCTACTTACCGGTTGAAGATGTCGTCATCCTCACCGCCCCAGCCCCAGTACTCGTTGGGAAAGCCGTTGATCCTCAGAAACTGGGCCTTACTCAGGCCTGACACACCTCCGAAGTAGCTGGCGTAGGGCAGCCTAGGACACGGGAGAGCGGGTGTTAGGGTCACGAGGGGACGCCAAGATGCGTGATCACAGATGGCGCGTGGGGAGATCGTGTGCCTAGCACCCAGGGAAGAGCGACATTACACAGAAGGATCCGAGCCAGGGGCCAGAGGCTAGGAAGGCACTGAAGCCGGAACTGCGGGTCTGGGTGAAGTGGGGGTGGGTAGGTCCGATGCTTTGCTAAGTAAGTCTCACCGGAAGCCAAACTTGTCCATGGCGATGGCAAAGTGGCGGGGCTGGTCACCACAACGATACAGATTGCGGTCATCCATAGGGACCAGGTCCACGTCACTGAAGATGAAGCAGTCATAGGTAGCGTCCTCCTTCAGCGCCTCTAGGAAGCCTACGTTGAGCAGCTTGGCCCGGTTGAAGGTCTCCTCACCATGCTGGTGGGTGGGTGGACGGATGGGCACAGATCAGCTCTGGGTCCGTAACCAGCAAGTACCTGCCACTTGCGTTCCCAGCGTTGTCCCCCATTCCCACAACTCCCTCACAGTCTCAGGTTGATTTCCCCATCCAGAGACCCTTTACAGTTTGGCTCCAGTCTCCAATTTGGTATTGCCAGATTCTATGGCCCAACCACATTATATTCCTTAGACACCACAGAACACAGGGGACCTTTTGTTACCGGGCACTGGAGGTGGTTAGCAGTGCCCCTGTCTAGAATGCAGTGCTCTAATAGTCAGACTCATGCCAGCAAAGGCCGACTTCTGAGCAAACCTCCATTTATACCGGGGTCCACTAAACCACTAGAGAGTGTTCACCTCATCCATTCAAACACGCCCCGTGACTTTCTTTGTGTCACATGAGCCTCCTCCGTGCCGGTGGAGAGTCTACAGATGAGTAGCCCCGGTCTACCTCCCTACTGAGCCTACAGTCACGACGTGACACACATAATGAACGCCCTAAGTGACCAGCACGGGAACAGCTCCTCTGGCCCATTTCAATCCACGTCCAATTCCCTGGGCGGCCTGAGACAACACTGGACTGTGCTGGATGATCCTCTCCTCCCTCAAAAAAGACAAGCAACGGGCTACATATAGGCAATCACACTTCTGTGAGCTGAGGGCCCAAAGAAATAGGACTGCCGGGCTTTTGGCCACACAGGCCCAGGCGACTCTGGACAGAGAGGGGTGGATCTGACAAGAATTGGCCCCTCGGCGTCTGCTACAACCCATACCGAAGACAGAAGCCTCTGGAGCTGGCATCTGTGAGTGGTGCCTCACCAGGAAAGGAGAAACAGCGGCCTCTCCCGGCCCTGGCCAAACCTGATAGGCAGGAGCTGCTCCTGGAACACTGACCTGACCAGGACACCCGCTCACTGCCTTCCCCTCCTTCCCGACATGTTCTCCTCTACCAACCCTGAGAGGGATTGGCAGCTTTCTCCCAAGCCCTCAGTGTTCTTCCAGTCTCTCTCATCAGCCAGGAGCCCCTGGTCTTTCCCACACGGCTCATAAACACGCTCGGTTTTCTCTCTCTAGAAAAAAAAAAAAAACAACCCCCCCCCCGCCATCCCCCTACCTTTTGCTTTCCCGTCTCAGCAGAGATTTTTTTTGTCTTTTAAGAGTTGTCTCCAATTAGTTATTTTGTCAAATCTGATTCCTTCCTCAACCCACTGCAATCTGCTGCCGCCCCCTCCATGCCCCTGAAATGGCTCTCACTGGGCCCACCTTGTTGCTAAATCCACTGGACGCACTTGGTCCACATCCCTGACGCCCCCGCGACACTCACACAGCTGCCACACTTCCTTCCCGCTACTGGCTGCGGGGCTCCCAGGATATCCCTCTCCAGGGTCTCCTGACACCCTCCGGTCCGTCTCCTGGGCCTCTGCGGCCGCTTTCCTTCCCCCATCTAACCCTGCAATGATGCCCTGCCCACCCCCAACACGCCATGCTCTGTAGGTTTGAAGAACCTTCTGGCTGGTGAGATGGCTCAGCAGATACAGCAATTCCTGAATGAGCCTGACGACCTGGGTTTGATGCCAGCACTTCACAAAGTTATCCTCTAACCTTCCCAAGTGTTCTACGGTTGGTTATTCACACACACACACACACACACACACACACACACACACACACACACTAAAACTCACCCATCTCTACATTATGGGCTAGTGGAGCAGCTCAGTTGGTAAACCGTTTGCTGCACAAACCTGACAACTGAATTTGATCCATGGAACCTCAATCCCAAAACCCATGTAAAGGGGGAAAGGGAAGAACTAACCCACAACGTTGTCCTCTGATCTCCACATGGGTGCCATGGCTTGAGTGTGTACATACACACAAATGTTACACAATAAAGAAAAAAATGAGCTGGGCAGTCTGGGCTCCTGTGCCAGGACTTGGGAGCCTGGTCTACAGAGCGAGTTCCAGGACAGCCAGGGGTATGTAAGTTGAAACCCCTTATCGAAAAATAAGCACAAAACAAAAATGTCTGCACACTAGTGTTTCCATATCCCCGTTTTCATCACAGACCGCCCTCCTAGGTCCAGACTTACAGTCTGTCTGCAGAATGCCCCTCCTCTACTTCCCCAGGCTCTCAACCCTCCAGGCAAGGCAGCATCCCCAGACACTCTCCTCCAGATGTGGCCTGGCTCCTCCATTCTCCCATCCCACTCACAGGTGTAGCTATGAACACAGCAGACGCCAGGACTAAAATCCCTGCTTTGTTGCGACATCTCTTCTCTCTCCACTTTTACGCTGCCCCGCCCATAAGCACATCTTTTTTGGCTATTGTCATCTCTCCCTAATTGGTCACACTGCCTCTGGGCATCCTCTCCCTCTTTTCTTCACATACAATCACGGCCACAGACACAGGTTACTCCCACTTCAGACGATGGTGCCCCACCAGTTCAGGCTAGACCTCACTGCCAAACACACCTCTCAAGCTCTTCTCGACATGGCCTCCCCAACTAACTATTCCTCCAGCTAAGCTTTGCTACCCAGCCTGTATGCTGGACTCCACCCCTCAGCTCAGTCCCCAAAGGCAAGGGATCAGTTCTCTTGCTCAGCCCTGGTCTTCCGGCCCCTCCTCCTAGAAGGTCACCTCCCCCTGGTCCTGACAACTTCTCTGACAACTGTAGGGCTGAACCAGGCCTGTGTCCCCACTGCACTTACTCCAGTTCCAAACATATACCTTCCTCCTTACCAGGGCCTCCCTGAGACCGACGGTACTCCTAGCCAGAGCTAAGATGCTGTACTTAATGTTTCAGACTTCCTGTATTTTTCAGGGTCTAACTCTCCCTCTCTTCAAGGCCCTTGACATTGCCTCCTGGCTGGTGCACACTAGGCCTCTACCACCTTTGTTCTGACATCTCTTGTCTCTCTACTGTTTTACAGTGACATCCCAAAGAGATGTCAAAACACGGTACACACAAGAGCACGTGCCAACATTTATATGCTCATATTCCCTTCCACACACGTAACCTTCCTGAGTTCACTGACAGACACGTACCCCCCCACCCCGTATCCACGTAGACTCACACAACCATCAACAGGCAAGGACCCACAGATTTCTCCAGCCTTACGTGTGCACCAGCAGGCGCATCCACAGGTACATGTGCATTCCTTGATGGCTAGTGCTCAGCCAAGGGCCACAGACCACGCACCTGGTTGATGACATAGATCCCGTAGCGCAGCCGCTGCCGCCTCAACATGGGGTGCAGATAGTGGAGCCAATAGCGTAGGTGGTGCTCCCGGTGTCTAAAGGGGATGATGACTGCCACCGTTTGGGCTGGGGTGCAGTCAGGTGGTGTATAGCGGCCTCCCAGGAGCACGCCTGGGTTCTCCCTCTGCACCCGCTCCAGAGGCATGGGTGAGGTGAACTCGATGACCACTCGGCCCACTGCAGGCAGGACAGTGTCAAGAGTCAGGGCCTGTGCCAGAATCCAGGGACACTAGCCACCTGGGAGTGGGCAACCGAGCCCCAGGAATAGCCCTTTCCATAGCTCTGGAGCCTCGGGGGGGCCCCCATGGTCTAGCACTCCAGTCCCTAGTCACACTGGTAGGATCCTCTCCCCACCCCTACAACAGGTAGGCCCTACTCTACAGGCTCACCAAGACCAGGTGGCACGTCAGGACAGGGTGGGATGGCCGGAGCTGTGGGGCCAGGCCGGGCACTGGGCACTTCAGGAAGCCCAGAGCTAGCGGCAGTGGCATTGGGCCGAGAGCAGTTGGTGCTGCTGCTGGATGCAGGGTAGAGGGCATGGGCTGGGCTTCGGGTACTGAAGCGGCTGAAAAAGGCCAGGTGCTGGGCGTAGACGTCAAAGTAGAGGATGACGGCCACGAGAAAGTGCAGCAGGCAGAGGAGGAGTACAGCCTTGCAGACCCGCTCCAGCGTCCCCCCCAGCAGTCTGCTCATCCCGCAGGTGGCCAATGGCCTGCCCAGTGGGCCCAAGCATCTGGCTGCCAGCCTGAACAGGGGGAGAGAGACAGATCCCACAGGTCAGGGCAGGACAGGTCATGCCACCCACCTGCTTCCTACTCGGCTGCTCATTCACAGACCCCCTAGTCTCACTTACCTGTCACATACCTTGAAGCTCATGAATTTGTTTGTACACAACGGTCCCCCTGGCGACTCAGGGTCTGCTATCCCGGACACACCCCAGCACTGAGCCACCCATACATACACACGGACCCTCACTGTACCACTCCATACACTCATACTCACAGCAGTATGGACAGGTGAACTGGATTAGACAGGATTGCATCTCGGCACCCAACCACTTTTATCTACAGGCTCCATCTGCGCCCCAGAGACCAGACACCTCGCAGGGTAGAATTCTCAACCCAGGACACATGGTTTAGGGAATGGTCAGTGACTGAGTGCCTATCACATAGGAAGACTTCGCACTAAGATTTCATTTAGTCCTTGCAAGGGTCCCGATGGGAAGTCATTCAGACCGATGGCAGGTTTGGGCATTCAAGTCCCAACAGTAAGCAGGCCTGACCAACTGGGACCAGGCTGAGAAGGGGCCTTCAGCATTCAGGGGGCCCAAAATGGAGAGGGTGTTTCAAAGGATCCTTCCAGTTGGAACAAGGGGTGAAGTCGAGTGCAGGGCTAGGGAGAGACAGCCCTCACCTAAGATCTTAGGCTGGCTCTGGAGCCTCATCAGCCAAGTTAGTTCTCCTTTCTGAAATGGAGTATGCTTGGGCCCTGGAGGAGGAGGAAAGTTCTTAGGATGGCAGAGGTGGACAGGGGGTGGAGGTGGTGGAGGTGGTGGTGGTGCCTGTCTGTCTTGCTTGGGTCAGGAGCTCTGTTGCAGTTCCAAAAGGTCAACAAATAACTTCTGCTCCTGGGAGCAGAATATCTCAAACATACACAGAATCACAGACAGCTTTAGCACCAGCAGTAGGCACCCACACTCAAGGGACACACAGAGACCTACATATAGAGCCAGACACACTTGGGGTGACAGTAACATACAAGCCACATACATCAACAAACCGCGGCTCCCGGACTTACACAAGCTTAGCCATACACCCAGACCCACGTGCAAGTATTCCCACCTCTCCCTCCGGGGCAGGGGCTCTGGGATCAGGCTAGCCACCAGTCTGAGGGGTGCGTCTGGGCGGGGCTGGGAGGCTGAACACGTGGCACCCCGGGACGGGGGAGGCAGCAGAGGACAGGTGGGTGTGGAGCCCCGGGGAGGGGTGCATGCAGTGGGGGATGTGGATGTGGGGCCGGGGGCCCCGAGCGCCTCCGCCAGACACAAGGCCGGGGCGATCGAGGACAATGAGGGAGGCCGGCTGGGGGCGGACGCAGGAGCCCGGGAGGCTAGCGGGATGGGGGTAGGGTGGGGTGCAGCCAGGCCAGGGGCAGCGCCGGCGCCTCGCTCACCAGGTCCTGGGCTGGGATCTGGGGCGGCGCGCGGGCGGCCCCTTAGTGGGGCTGGGTCTGGAATGTCGGGGCCCCGGGCTGGGGGCTGCGCGCGCCCTCCTCCTCTCACCCAGCGCTCGGGGCTCAGCAGGGGGCGCCGCTCCAGCTTGGGTAGGGATACCGGCTCCGGCAGCTGCGGACGGCTCCGTCCCCCATGGTCCGGCCCCACCGCCCGGTCAGCGGTCCCCGCGGCCCCCGGGCCACCTCCCGCCGCCGCCGCTGCCGCTGCCGCCGCCGCCGCCGCCGCGGGCCATGGAGCCGAGCCGCCCCGGGAGGCAGGGCGGGGCCGGGCAGACCCGCGGACCGGCGGACCGACGGACCACTGCGCTGCCGCCTCCCTCCCGCGCTACGGCTCCTCGGAGGGGCAGGCCAGGCCCGCGCGCCCGCGCGCGCGCCCCCGCGGCCCCCGCCTCCAGCGCTCCCGCACGCGCCGCGCGCCGCTCCACCGCCCGCCCCTGCTGTTGGCCCTGCGCGGCCCAGGCAGCGGGGAGACGTTGATGCGGATGCCCGAGACCCAGGAGAGGCGCGGGAATCAGTCAGGTTCCTCCACCAGCTTGCCTTAGGGATGGAAAGAGGTCAGGAGCCGGCTGGCTAGGTCCCTCAGCTCGATGGGACGGGGTCTCGATAGTGCGCAGCCTGTTGGCTAGGTCCCCCCCAGGTCGTGGGGACCGGGTCTCGATAGTGCGCAGCCTGCTGGCTAGGTCCCCCCCAGGTCGTGGGGACCGGGTCTAGATAGTGCGCAGCCTGCTGGCTAGGTCCCTCAGCTCGCTGGGACGGGGTCTCGATAGTGGGCGACTCAGACAAGGGGTTAGGGCCTTGCCAACTCTTTCATGGGCGCAGGATTCAAGGTCAGCCGACCAGGGCTGCCTGCTGGGTAAGACCCTTGAAGGTGTTGACTAAAAATGACTTCTGGGGTAGGAGCAGGTTGGGTAAGATTAGGAAACAATCTAGAATTGGAGAGGTATGGGCGGACTGAACAGGGCCCCAGGAATTGAGATCAGAGAAGAGGTTTCTGGAAGAGTTTAGGTGTTCATACAGGACTATAAAGAGAAGATAAAAATTGGGCTCCAGGAAGACAAGCTGTAGGGAGTCTCAGGAGTTCGAAGCCTGAAAGGTGAACTAATTAGCTAATTCACTTGGGTCCAGTGCATAAGGGTCCAAGGGCATCGGGCTAGGAAGATCCTAGAGCTGAGACTTTTCAAGGAAGAGGCTCCCTGCTATAGTCAGCCTAGCGCCCTGCCCTCACCACCCAGGGGCTAGCACTGTCCAGAGCAGAGATGGTGTGTACAGAGAGAAAGTTACAAGAGGTTGACGTGAGCGCACAGGCCCTACCCTTCTTCTGTGTGAGGTGTCGCAAAGGGCCAACAGAAGTCTCCATGACCGGGACAAATAACAAGTTTATTTCACAAACACTAGGAAGATGGGCTGGATGGGGGGTAGAGGACACAGGTGCACAGCTGTACACAGTCACCATCAGCAGCCCACCCCCCACACCGGGGTTCAGGCTGGACTGCAATGCCTTCGAAGTCAACAGGCAGCCGGAGGTGAGTGCAGGAGGGCCCTGAACACCAAGCCCAGGAAAGGCTAAGGGATACAGCTCCAGCTGTCCCAGGAAAACCAGCAATAAATAACAGCGAGGCACGGCCCCATCATTCAGATCACCTAGTCACCCATCTTCACTCTGGAGGTCTGCAAAAGAAGAACAGGACAGATCAGGCAGCGGCAGTGATAAGATAAGAACCAGCAGGACAGTGGGTGGATAGACAGACCACAGATGACCGTACAAGGACAGACACACTATAACAGACAGGCATGGATAGTGCCAGTGTCCCCAAGAGTCAACCCAGTCATGTTTAGACCTTCAGGTTGGTCTTTTAGTCACAAACCCACACACTGACAAAATACAGAGTTCAGACATGCCAGTCTACTGACAGGCATGCCACGTACATATAATATGCACATAGACCCAAGTGCCTATCAAGTCAAGACTGTCACAGATATCCCACCCCAGGCTTTATCACAAAGAAGACATTTCCAGAGGCGGCAGCAGAGAGGGAAAGGATGGAAATAGAGGGGCTAAAGGAGAGATAAACACAAAGCAACAGACGGGGAACCAGGAGATGGGAAGGGTTCCACAGTTACGGGTGGGGGAGGGAGGGGCTTTTATTGCTCTCAAAGCAGAGTAGGGCTGGGGACAAGGACAAAGACCACAGTTCCCAGGGGGAATTCAGCACCTGAAGGATTGCGACGATGACCCCAAAAAGGCCAATGGCACTGCCAAAGATCTCCACGATGAGAATCTTTACAAAGAGGCTGGGGTTCTGTGCATCAGCTAGGGCGGCCCCACTGCCCACGATGCCCACGCAGACTCCGCAGAACAGGTTGGAAAGCCCGACTGTGAGGCCAGCCCCAAACATGGAGTAGCCTGGAGGATAAAAGGCAGCTCGAGTGAGGCCAAGACAAGCACAGGAGATGCCGCCCCATGGGCTGATGGGCCATCCCACCCCAACTCTGTAAAGCAGGCCAAGCAGCTGAGAATCTAGGAGTCTGAAGCTGGGAAGTCGGAGCTCGGAGCGAGTGTGTAGATGAGGGTGTGGGGATGCCTCACTGTGCAGTTATGTAGTGCTGGCTGGCTTCTTAACCCTGCCTGCCACTGCCTCCCAGTCATGGGATAAAAGGGCCCACCCTTTTATACCACCATGCCTGGCAAGACCGAGCTTTTTGCTACCCACTCACCTGCATGGTAGTTTCGATGGCCAATGGCCTTGGGGTCAGTAGCACTGAAAGGCTGAGGAGGACAGGCCATCAGAAACCATCCCCTAGTGCACCTACCTTCCCTCTCCTCCAATCTTTAGGTAAAGCATAAACCCTTGGGATGGATTGCCCTCTGCTTTTCTCTTACCTCAGCCATGTTGCTAATGACAATTGCCATGATGATGCCATAGATGGCCACAGCTTCACAGAAGATAATGCTGTCGATAGTAATGGTAAAGGTGGGGGGCAGGGTGAAGAAAAGAGGTGAGAAGGAAATCAGCCATTTCTTCAGAAAATCCCCAGCCAACTTTCCTTGACTCACGATGACAGACTGGTCAGGAGCCAGACTGTCACCAGACCCCCATCACAGCTGGTTTTGACAACCCAAAGCCCTCAGACTTACCTAACCAAGTTCTTGGTCTTGATTCTGGGGGCCTTCACCCCACCCCCAATGATGGAAGAACCGGTAATATAGATGCCCCTGGAGGAAGGGTAAGAAACGGATGAAAGGAGCCCAAGTAGTCACTGTCCCCAGGATGATTAAGAACCCAGTGACAACCACGGGCCACGACTCAGAGCCTGCCACTCACTAGTCCCACCGACACTCACCAGGCTGCTCCGACCACAGACAGGGAGATCGCTAGGCCAATGCCCAGATTCGACCACATGAAGGGAGAAGTTTCGGTCAGGAACCTAGTGTGGGAAGAGGGAAGAAAGCGATTCGGCTGTGGTCAGGAAAGGGCACGGCTGGGGAGAGCACACCAGCTCAGCTCCCACCCAGCTCCAGCCCACCAGTCCTGGACTTCCTATTTCCCAAAGGTCTGTGTGTCTGAAGAGCCGGGCTGGGGCTCAAACTCCACAAAGAGAGCGGCTCCTAGGAGAATCCCTTACCATGCCACATCAAAGCGGAAACCCAGGTCAAAAATGGTGTAGCAGATTCCTGCAGCAACGAGAAGAGGAGTCAAGGGCTGCACTTCGGAGGCACATTCTCCAACCTCGAGAGACACTGCCCAACTGCTTGACACATCTATCTCGGTAGAATCCCGGGGCGAAACAGCACCTCCGCCCAGGCCTCCATTTTTTTTTCTTTGCCACTCCCTAGGTAACCCGCCTTCCTCGATGACACCAAACCCCTCCACGGGCGAGGGTGGGGGGGTGGGGATAGGTCGGAGAACAAGCGCTGCGCCCGGGGCCGCGCCAGATCCCGCCGGCCCAGTTGCTGTTTACCCAACAAGCCGAGAAGGGGGAGGGCGAGGAGAGAAAAGAGGAAGCAGGGCGCCCAAGTCTGCGGCTCGAGGACAAGAGGGGGCCGGCAGTCACGGCCCTGGAAGGGCCAGCGTGGCTCTCCCAGCCCGGGGTCGGCCTCCCAGGTTGCGGTAGGGCACGGCGCCGGGCCGGCTCTGGCTGCCACCTGCCCCCGCCCCAGCCGGCCAGCCCCGCCAGCCCGAGCCCCGCTCACCCACGACGATCATGCAGGCCCAGAAGGCCACGAAGATCCCGGTGTAGAGCAGCGCCAGCCCCGTCATGGCAGCAGCGACGGCAGAGGTCGGATCGGTGGGACCTGGGAGAGCACGGAGACCACCGTCCGCCCCGCAGTCTGTTGGGCCCGCCCCGCAGTTCCACCTGACCGACGCACGTGACGCGCCGGCTCACGTGACCCCCGCGCGCAGTGGCTGGCTGGCTGCGGTCGGGCCGCGGCCGACGTCGTGCCGCGGAGCACTGTGGTAGTTGTAGTCTCGCCCGGCGCTCTCCTCGCCAGGTACGGGCTCTCCACCTGAGCCGCCAGTTCCCTAACCTGCCCAGTGGACTTGCCGTTTATTCTCCAACCGCTGCAGATCCTTCCGGTCTTTTCCAGTCCTACCTAGTTCTAGGAAGGTGCTGGACCGTTCCCTCTGCTTGAAGGAGGATTTCATGGCCTTCACACTGGCGAACATCAGAGGTCATTCTAGGTTGCCTTTCCCAATCCAGAGGCAGGGTGGAGTGCCCGCTGTGAGCCCCCACGATGTCCAGGTGGTGCTTCCAGGGCCATGCCATTCTCCTGCTCAAATGCCCCTTGGTTCCTAGTTCACTCAGAAATACGGTGTGCAAAGCTACTGTGCTCCCAGGCGCCTCACGCATTCTGCGGCCAGATTACCCTCCTAGCTACTCCTGTCAGTCATGGCCGCCCTCGTTTCTTTAACACTTGTTCACCCTGTTTCTAGTTCCTCATGTGCCCCACTCTCTAGCTTCCAGTCTTTGCTCACCTTCAAAGGCCTTCCTTACCCATTCTGTGTAATTTCCAACTCCTCTCTCTAACAACCCTTCCTCTTTGGCAGCTTTTTGTTTTCCCGTAATCTTATCACCACTTGAGATACTACGTTTTGTGTCTGTCTGTCTGTCTATCCTCCCCAGGAGGTGGAAGCGCCATGGTTTCTGTTGTACTCACTGTGTGTCTAGTGCCTGGCATACAGATGGGTCCTCCGGACATGGTAGAATACATGACTGGTGCTCACTTTAACCCGGTTCCCATGGCGGTTTACAGCTCCGCCTCTACCATTAGCCTGGACACTACATGATCTGGACAGTGCCATATAAGATTCTTGGGTGATGTGGACAACAATACGTAAGTTCTGCTGGGATTCAATAAACACACCCCAGTGCTGGGAATTAAATCCTAGGGCCTGGGGTTCAGCACACACACACACACACACACACACACACACACACACACACACACACACCATTGCTGGGAATTAAACCCTAGGCCTACACATTACATAAGCACTCTGCCAAGCTACCTCTCCAGCCCAGCAACTCGACTTTGGTTGAAGCACCCACCATGTTGACTGGTCTGTGTTTAGGTCCAAATGTTCTTTTCACTCATATTATTCTAACATTTTTTTCTCTACAAGATCCAGCTTAGGACTGCCGTCTGGGATGCCTCTTAAGTCCCCTTCAAGAGCCTGCTATGAGATCCAGCTGCCCTTGGGGCTCCCTTCTTCACATACAAGTCTATTCCATGGGGTCACTATTCCTTCCCAACCACACTTTGAGGACAGGAATCTGGCTAAATCTAACTCCCATATCCATCCACAGGAACTGTATAGAATTGAGGTGTGATGAATAAAGAGAAACAAGAGGAAAAGTATTCAGTTTATTTGAGTTTCTTTGGTTCCCCCAGAGACAAGTCTGCGTCAGCATAGCCCGGCGCTGTCCCACAGAGCTTTGTACTGTGACAGGATTGTCCCGCATGTAGCCATGTGAGCGCTTTATGTGATCAGTGTAACTGAGAAACTGAGTTTTTCATCCACTTTAAAATTGCAAAAGCCATGTGTCTAATGAATACTGTCTTTGTGTGGGTCTCGATGAGTGGTTCTCAATTAGAAGCAGTTACATCTGCCAACATCTGGAGATAATCTGGGTTGTCATAGCTTGGGGGTGGGGATGCTTCTGCTCAAGCTGAACATCCCACCATACACAGAATAGCCTCCGCAGTACAGAGCGACTCTGCCCAGAATGTCCAACAGTGCTGAGGTGGAAGAACCCTGGTCTGGATCATCTAACTCCTGCCCCTGAACAAGAGCAGAACTATATACCTGCACACCAGGAACTGAGGTCAGCCCCAGGCCCAGGCCGCTGACAGATGGGCCCAGGAAAGCCCTGGAACTTTTTTCCCCCACCAGTCTAACCGGCGTTTATTGCACTGATGCGCGCTGAGGCAGAGCCAGGGCAGGCTAGACAGCACCTCGGGGAGGAGCTACCTGCATGCCCTCTGTCCGGGCTCCTTCAAGCATCAGTGCGAGAGGACGAGACGCTGGTTCAGGGAGCACGCGGCCGCAGATGTGTCTCTCTGTGACTGGCCAGGGATGGCATCAGCTGCTCCCCTCATCCTCATAGGCAATGGCAATACCCCGTCTTCCGCGGACAGCTTCTTTCACTGGTGTCTGGCCCAAGCGGGGCTCCAACCCCTGCCAGCTCCGGGCACTAAGGAACGAAGCTGTAGAAGGAATGAGAACAAGCTGTGTGGGCTGGACCTGGACAAGAAGCTAGCAGGGGCAGATATTAGCACACTTACCCACAGGGCTGCTCTCAGCCAGCTCCAGCTGGGGCCTTGGAGCGAGGGCAGAACACCCAGTGCCATTTGATGCCTTCCAAGAAGGTGGCGGTCGGAGTTCCCCAGAAATGAGCGACATGTCTGGGGTGTCCCACAACTCGGACTCAGGTGGCGGGAGGGGCACATGGAAGGGCGAGCCTGAAATGGACAGAAAAGATAGCTATCCCGGCTCCTTGACTCCGAGCCCCAACTTTCAAGCTGAGATGCGGGCCCCCACCACTCACCGGGCAACAGCTCTGCATAATGTGTGAGGTGGGGAGCCAGGCCTGGAGGTGGCCAGGCAGGGTTACAGGCAGCCTCCAGTTCACAGGGTGTCAACACAGGCCGCAAGAAGCCACCTGGAGGCTGGGGGGCTAGGGCTCCCAGAGGACAGGCCAAAAGCACAAAGATGTCCATCTCAGGGAAGTTGGCAAGCTTAGCAGGCGTGGGCCTCCCCAGGGCCAATACATAGCTGCGCTTTCCAGCGGCCTCTGTCAGTTCCCGCAAGTGTGCCAGGGCCTCGCGGTGCTGAGCTACACCCAATGTGCCCGCCAGCAGCCCTACGACACGGGCATCCCTGGCCCTCTCGACAAGATACAGTCTTCGTGCTCTTAGCCGCCCAGCCTGGGCACCCTGGTCTTGGGTCCGTCCTGTGTTTGGACAGCAGGAAATGAAGGGCCGTCCTGGTGTCCATCCCAAGAGCAGTCTGCTCAGATCCGGATCGAGGATGGGGTCAGAGCTGGCCTGAGAACCTCCCACATAGAAGGCACCATATTCTTCCAGGCACCTTCCCGGGCTCAGGGGGAAGCGTCGTCCAAAACGCTCCAGGGGCTCAGGCTGTGAACTTGGGGACCCCACTGGCAGGGGAAGAGCTGGGCTGGAGATGAGCAGATCTTGGTACTTGGGGCGCAGGAGAGTGGCCAAAGCCTCTGAAAGAGAAGGAGATGGCATCAGAGTTGAAGTGTGGCAAAGCAGGAGATGCCTCGTCCCCAGGTGACTAAAAGTGACCCTTAGCACAAACTAATCCCCAGGTGACTAAATGTGACCCTAAGCACAAACTAAGCTAAGCAGCTATCAGGAGCTCTGTGGAAGTGTGCTCAATGGGGTAAATTAAGGCATGCAGCCACGGACCTACCCCTCCTTCCGTCGCAGGTATAATTTCTCACCTAGGGCATGGGCACAAGCTGGCTCACTCAGCAGTGCCACCGGTGCTGTGGGATCTGGGTTCTGGGCTTCAAAGGCCTTTGCACAGAGCTCTAAGGCAACAGAACGCTGACCCAGAACGAAGGTGACAGGCAGCAGGCGGGCAGGGGGGCTCAAGCAGGCAGGACCAAAGTGGACAAGGGCTTGAGCGCCAGCCTGCTCAGCACCCAGAACATCCACACAGCAGCTGCAGGAGAGAGAGTGTTGGTGAGAGGCGTTCTCTACCCGGAAAGGGTTGTCATCGATGGGAACATGTTAGGAATTCACTGTCACTGCGGGGAAACTGGCATTAGGAGCGTCTCATCATTATGCAAACAGTCACTGGAGGCAGACACTGTCAGCAAGGAAACCCCGCGGGGCCTGGATCCTCAGACCTGACCACTTACTCCCAGCACAAGTTCATACCTGCCATAGGCCGTGTCCCCTAAAATGAACATCTTAGATCCCGTGACTTCCTCCAGCCGCGCAGCCACGGCTCCGGCATCTCCCAGTAACTGGTCAGGGAACTGTAAGGCCACCTGTAAACACAACCATAAAGTCAGCAACAACCAAACTCCTCCACCAAGAGCGTCTACGAAAGAAACACTCAAGTTTCGAAGATCCTACTTCCGGAGGGACACTCCGCCCCACGGAGTGGCGGTGGTCCGTTCGACGCGGGCGGACTCGCGACTTCAACCCACCAGTCCTCATGTAGCATCCCCAATCCCAAGCCCTCAATCCATGCCCAGAGGCGAACCAACCCTCCCTTTCTAAGCTGGCCCTCACCCGCTGACACCCTAAGTCGCAGACAAATTTCGCGACTCGCTCCAGCTCGTACACTCGGTCGAGGTCTTCTGGCGGGGTGAACAGTCCTGGGACGCCCGCCTCCCGCTGAAGGGCCTCCTCGGCGGGGCTGCTGAACGTAGACTCCATGGGGTGGGGCGAGGTGCAGCTGCGCCCTCAACAGTCTTCGAGGTCACAGCAGTTTTGTTGGTGGCTCGGGACCAACCTGTCCACGGGCCCTAGGATCCACGTCCTATGCTTCCAAACTCCCGGTTCTCCATTTACACATGGACCTGCGGAGATTACTTCCGGGTTGAGGCGTGCCCACAGAGAACCAATCACCAACCTCATACTCAGGACCAACCGGAAGTGCCGCGAAGCCTTGTGGGTGTTGTGGTTCCACAGGCTACTTCCCGGGTACTCTCAGGTCAGCCTGCGGTGCCCTGTGGAACGTCCTTTCCGTTGGCCACATTAAGTATCTCATGTGTAATAAAGTTTGTTTTTAGTGTGTGTCTGCGTGTGTGTGTGTGTGTGTGTGTCTGCGTGTGTGTGTGTGTGTGTGTGTGTGTGTACACATGTGCATACAGTGAGAGCAGGGGTCCTTGAAGATCCAACTCAGGTCTTCAGATTGGGCTGCAAGCTTCCTAATCGACCAAGCCATCTCACAGACCCCATAATTTGAGACAGGGTCTTGCTGTGTAACAGAAGCTGGGTCTCTCTGTACTGCATAATTTCCAACTCGGTGCCCACTGCTTGGGTTTAAGTATTTGTGGGTGGGCACTTACTGCCAGGCGTTGTAGGAATCAATGTATCTGTGCCCTTTGCCTTGTCTGCTGGAGGATTGCCCCAAGGGTCCAATTATAACTATACCTGTTACCTTCACAGTCTGTCAATCAAACACTGAGCCCTTGCTCAATTCATCAGGCACTACATTCTTAGGAGCAAGAATCATCCCATGTTATAGATAAGGAAGCAGATTTGAAGTAACTAATAAGACACAATAGGTCAGTGGCATAATCGCATCAAAACCAGTTCTACTGACTTCAGAAACTGGGCTGTAGACCCCACATTAATTCTCTCTCCCCACTTCCTTGGGACTGAACCCAGGGCCTCACACATGCTAGGCAGGAGCAGTACTGCTGAGCTGTATCCTCAGCCTACATTCTCCAACCTTACATACACTACTTTGTCCTGAGGGGGGCGGGGAGGGACAAAGGCTCTTAACATGATGCAATGGGGTAAAAGGGCTGAAAACATGTCACTCATTTCTGCATCCTCCAGGAGAGATGAGAAGTCAGGATGGGACTGGGAGGGGGTGGAGAGATGGCCCAGTGCCTAAGAGCACTTGGTGTTCTTGCAGAGGACTGGGTTCAGTCACCAGCACCCACATGGTGGCTCACAACCATTTGTTACTCCAGTTCTAGGGATCCCTCTTCTAATACCTGCAGGTAACTACACTCGTGTGGTGAACTCATATATTCAGGCACGCATACACCTAAGATTTTTAAAAACTGGGGCTGAGAAGGAGTGGGATGATAAACGAGAAAGCATTAGAGACAGATGCGAGCTGGCTCAGGAAGACACTGGATGAAAAAGGAAAGGACGGAATCAATACAAAAGCTGGGAAAAGAACAGAGGAGTGGGCTGCAGGTCCCCCATGAGTGCACGCAGATGTCACAGATGGGAGCGGGGAGAACTCAGCTCTGCTCTTCAGATCTTACTGACAAGACTGGGACACCAGAAAGGCAGGGAAAGAAAGGCGTCCCACAGCCCGGCGCTGTCCATGGTCCTGAGGAGCCCCACGTTAGCGTTCCTAAGAGGGCAGGGCTGGCTTCCCAGGCAACACTAGGTGACATCCTCCTGTAAGGGCTGAAAGGCCTTGCAGCCCCCCACCCCCACCCCGCCCTACTTTGTACAGCCCCCTTGACCATGTGCAAGTTCGGGTTCTCTAAAACACCTCATCAGGCTGCAGGTGGTACACTAGTCATGGCCCAGCTCTCTGTCCTCTCGCAATGTACTCGATAAAATATCTCCTCCCCAAATATACACAGAAATAAATGTAAATTAAAAATAAATGAAATCTGGAAATAAATCTCCACTCCATTTCTTCCCATACCCTACATGGTTCCTACATTGACCCTGAATACAAGGTCCATATTTTCTCATCAGAAATGCAACTTCCTCCATATAGCCATCCCTCACCCATTCTCCAGATTAGGGTAGCTATGAGTGGGGTCAGACTTTGGTTGGGGTAGAACCAGGGACCTAGTACTCAGCATTGCCGATTAAAGATGTGCATGAATCTAACAGGAGTGTGTGTGTGGGTTGCTGATGCTGGTGTAGCTTCTCACCCCAGGAGCAATGGCAGTATTTGGTTCCCGGTAAAGTGGCTTAGACAAGTGCTCACCCTGGGAGGTAGGTGTCACTACCCTGGGAGGTAGGTATCTAGGTATCCCCACCACTTTTTTTTTTTTTTTTTTTTCCGAGACAGGGTTTCTCTGTGTAGCTTTGTGCCTTTTCCTGGATCTCGCTCGGTAGACCAGGCTGGCCTCAAACTCACAGAGATCCGCCTGGCTCTGCCTCCCGAGTGCTGGGATTAAAGGCGTGCGCCACCACCGCCCGGCCCCTTTTTGTTTTTTGAGACAGGTCTCGTTTTTTATCTCTGGCTGTCCTGGAACTTGCTCTGTAGACCGGGCTGGTTTCAAACTTGCAGAGATCAGCCAGTCTCTGCCTCCCGAGTGCTGGGATTAAAGGGGTGCACTTTCACACTCAGCCCGTGCCCCCACTGTTGTTAACCAGGGCCTGGGTCCAAGCCTCCTCCGATTCTCCCATCAGGCCTGGGTCCAGGTAGGCGACGGGGAAGCAGAAAGGAAGCAGAGGCAGCGGTGAGGGTCCAGGTTTATTCTCTGGGAACAGGAGGGGTGAGAGTGGGTGGGTGGGGCTCAGGGTCCCTCAGTAGTCAGCTGTGTAGTCTGTGCCATGGAGTCCGCGGCACAGCAGTGTGAATTCCTTCACCATCTCCTTCACCCGTCTCTTGTTCACTCGCTCACTGGAGGAGGGGCGGGAGAGCACATTAGCACTGTCTACCGACACCATCGCCTCCAGACCCGAGCTCAGGCCCACACCAGCTCTGCTCACCGGAGGATCTGCTGGCTGAAAGTGTCCTTCTGCTCAGGGCTGAGACGGGCAGATGGGAAACCAGGCGGCTGTAGGGCCTCCTTGATCCACATGCTCAGGAGGCTAAAGCAGTGTTTGTTCAGGGCGAACAGGATGTCGGCGAAGCAGTCCATGAGGCTGCGGGAGGCCTGGCCTCCAATGGCCTGAGGAAGAGGGGTTCCCAGTACAGAGTCTTTCTCCTCTGTGGCAAGGAGGCCTAACCATATCAAAGGCTCTCAGGGACAGGCCTGTAGCCAAGCTGTGTGAGTGAGCGCTGTCTTTCGAGAGCCTCAGGGCAAGCCCAACAACGTTCAGACATTAACCGCAGGAGAGAATCTGAGAGCTTAGGAAACCAGAGACCCAGGCCCCCCGCACATAGCAGCTGCCTCAGCAGCGAGGGCCTCCCCACACAGCAGCCTACCACCCCCTCCAGCTCACCTCCAGCACTGCTATGAGCAGCATCCGGCCATCCTCCTGTACCACTTTCCCCACAGATTCTACTTCCCCGCACCGAGGCAGTAGCTCAGTCTGCAGAAGACGAGAGGCCTGTGAACCCCAGTTCCCTCCCACCTCTCCCTGAGGACAAGAGCTGCACACCACACCTCCACCCCGAGTCCTGGGAGGGGCGGGGGTCAGGGGTCAGCATGGGACTCACAAAGAAGCCACAGGAGGCCTTGACAGTAGGTGCCTCAGGGAACTTGAGGGCTAGCACAGCTGTGGGAGAGGCGGAGGTAAATCAGATGGGGCCTAGTGATGCAGGGCGGCCCCAGGCCCTCCTACCCACTTGGCCCCACTTACCACATTGGAACACAGCTTTGACATCCAATCGCTCACACAGGAACAAATCTGGCTTCCGCTTCAAAGCCTGCAGGAGGTGGAGCTGGTAAGCCCAGCCCCAGCCAGCTCCAAGGACCATCCCCCCCACTCACCTGCCACCCGAGCTCCTAACTGCACGCATCACAGGTACAAGGTGCCACCCAGCCATCTCTGGGAACCCACATCACCCCAGAGTTCAGGCAAGTGAGACGCTGTCCCAGGGATGCTGAATATACACGTGGGTATACCCGAACGCACAGGTTTGGGAGAGGCTGTGGGTGGGGACCATTAATGCAGAGTATTTAGGCCCCAAATGACCCCCTAAGCAAACAGCTGCCCCGCTCCCCTCCCGAAGGCTCCGGGTAGCCAGGAGTGACTGTGTTTTCAATCACAGGGAGTGGAGGCCCCTTGGGTCTGTGAGCAGGGTGGTGAGAAGAGAGAGCGGTTGGACACGAAGCCCCAGCCCAGCACCTCCCACACACACAGAATTCCTTTTGTTCTCCCAGCTCCTCCTCAAGAAGAGGAGGAACAGAATATCTGGATCCCTCGTCCCTTCTTTCCTCCAGGATACTCTGCCCAGGGCCTGCTCAGCCATCCCCACCCTAGGAGCCAGTGCTGCCATGGAGGTAGCAGATGGAGGGATGGGGCAGATGGCCTGCCCCAAGTGCTACCAGACATGGTTGGCACATCCATGAATCACAGAAGACGTTCGGCACAGCTCCAGCGGTCCTTAAATCTGCTGTTCTCCAGTGATGCCCCCAGTGCACACCACACAGACCCTCCAACCCCTCGTGTACCTTGTATCCCCATGTTTATTCAAGTGCAAACACCCCTCATGCACCCCAACTTGAAATGCCCTACTCCCACACCTCTATCACATCCTCACATACACTATTCTTCACTTACATCATACTCTCATTACAGTCGCACACCCAACGCCCACACAGCCCAAACCATCCACACACTCAGAGCCCTCTCCCGGTACAGCATCCCAGCATACCCACAAATACACTCAAACAGCCTCCTTGCCAAAGATACCCCTTCACAGATACCCACACACACCCGTCCAGGGTCAGAATACCCTTATTCTTCATCCCTTTCCTGCATCTCCCCACCAGACTGTCGGCTCCAGGAGAGCAAGAACCACAGTTACTGTGTGTGCTCATCGTCTCCCGGTCACAGCAGCACTACAGACTCGGTGAATACGGGAGAGGAAGCAGACACCCTGTGTACTCCAGCTCACAGAACCCTTCCAACCCACAGGGACCCTCTAACAGAACCTATCACACTAGCCTCCACCACCCACAGCCTGACATACATCTGCCCGGTCATATTCATTCAATGTAGGCATGCCAACGACTCACAACACATTCTTATTTCCATTAAAAAGCCACCTCTCCAGTCCAAACACACACACACACACATACACACACACACACACACACACACACACACACACACACACACACACACACGTCCATGTTCAGTGTCCATGTCTACCATATCACACATCCATGTCCATACAATATAGAGGCCGCCTTCCTCACACGTCACATCGGTTTCACATCTATATCAATGTCCAGCACAATGTACATCCTACTTGCAACACGTGACTTCTGTGTCCTTCCTAATCCAAACTCCAAACATACAGAATAAGGTGAACAAACACAGTTCCGCACACCCCAGACACAAACACATTCTGCTGAGGGCTCACAGTGGAGTCTGCACCCCACGGCCCAGCAGCCCCCCCCCCCCAACCTCTCCTCCGGATGGACTCTGCATATCACAGTGCACATTCACTGTAAGCTCTGCTCCTCGGACCTGCTCCCAGCCTACCTCCTAGGAGCACTGGGAACACTGAGGCGGGAGCACTAAGGCAGGCAGTCCCCGGCGGGAGCACGGGGACAGTGAAGCCCAGGCCCTTCGACTGCAGCCCTACCCTTGACGGTTCTGGGTAAGCCAGCCACACAGGAACTGTTGGGGACAGTCCCCACCCCACCCCTCCCAGCCCCTCCCTCCCTTCAGGAGCAGCCTCTCTCTGGTCTTGGTAGGTGACTGAGCTAGTGGAGGCAAAGGGGCACTAAGGGGGGTGCTGGGTTGTCAACTTCCACGGAAACAGATGAAGAAACTCTATTCAACTGAACAGAAAAAAAAATTTGTCAACAGAAAGCTAAAAATAGGCTTAAATTGAATTTCAACATAAGAGAAAGAGAAAGAGAGAGAACAGAACGTGAATGAATAAAACTAAAACACACCTGTGCCAGGAGTTGCATAAATGAATCAACAATATCAGGATGATCCCTGGGCCCTAAAATATAATAAAGATGGAACTTAAGAAAAAATTATACAAACAGCAACTCAACCTCATATAGTTTATGTGGGACTGAGAGTCTGCAGGAGACAGCGTGGGGCACATGAGCAGCAGGAAGCAAGATAAAGAAACAAAACGTACAAAAACCATGAACTGGGAGAAGGCCAACAGAAAGAGACGGTAAAGTGAAGGACGGGCCTGCCCAGCTCCCCGGGGCCTTCCACTGACTCCCCAGTCCACCTCAGGCCAGTCCCCCAGCCATCTCTTGGTGCTCCAACAGTTCCAGATTCCACAGAGCCGAGGACGCTTGTGGCTCCGACGGTCGGGGAGCCCTGCGCTACCTCTCGGCATACACTTCCTCATCACAGCCATCTAAGAGGAGGGTTGGTCCGTGGCACCTCCTTTTGAGGCTTGGCCCTGGGAAGTCCACGGCGTGAGGGCGTGAGTAAGTCTGATTACCTTAGAGCTCCCGGTCTGGCCAAGGGAAGGATTTTGCTCAGTTTGCTCAAACTAAAGAACTCTTCTTTGGGTAGGACAGGGCCCTGGGTGCTATGAGGCTGGCCAGATGGGTCACTGGTAGGGCCAGGAGAATAAACTGCATTCCAAGGCCATGATTTTGCTCGACATGGGGCACAGACTTAGGAACAACCCATCTCGGGGCTGAGGATAGCTCCCAATGTCTGGACACACCAAGAAAAGGGGGGCCCAGGCATTGTGTCACCCCATGACCCCCGGGAAGGCAGAGCCTGAGGAAGCCTGAACTGG
This sequence comes from Peromyscus maniculatus bairdii, assembly GCF_049852395.1. Taxonomy (NCBI): domain Eukaryota; kingdom Metazoa; phylum Chordata; class Mammalia; order Rodentia; family Cricetidae; genus Peromyscus; species Peromyscus maniculatus. Next base: position 136,947,127 of record NC_134853.1, read on the forward strand.
GTCAACAAACCAGGTATATGGACCATCCTGCCCCACAAGACAACCAACAACCCTGACAACTAGTGATGCTGGCCATCCCTGCCACCTCAGCTTTGGTAGGCATGCGCCTGCAGCTCCTGCCTGGGCTTCCCCACTCTCAGGAGGATGCAGTACAAAGGCACCTGCCGGAGACCAGTGAGTAGCTGTGTGATCTTGTGTAAGCCGCAGATGTTGTTCCCCACCTGTAACACATAACCTCTCCCTCGCTTCCTTCTGCAGGCTACGAGGAGCCACTACCTAAGGCTGGTCCTCTCATCTCTGAAATCTGCGCTGCTCAGGTCCTGGAAAGGTCCAGTGTACCATATGCCTGGGCCCCAATGTAGAAGAGTGGGTTCAGTGTGCGGTTCCCTTCCTGCTTGGGCCAGATAGTGTGGAAGAGAGGTTCTGGGGCAAGGAACCTGCCTACATTCAACAGTGTCTGAGACCGGACACAGGCAATGAATGTAGCAGAGGAGAAGCAATCCTGCCCCCAGGGGGTCCAGTCTATGAAGAGAGACAGACAGTTGGAGGATATTCATTCTGTGGCCTGTGCTTCATTGGCAATGGAAGTATGGTGCAGTTTGAGCCCAGAGCTACAAGTCCCCAGTTCTGCCTCAGAGTCGCTTGTCTGTGGAGTAATGCCTGACTCCTCACAAAGGCCTGAGAGAGTGGGGGCTCACCCAGTCATGGGCACAGCACCGTTCAACTGGAGGAGCAAGGCATGGGCGTGTGGCCGGACTGCTCCCTGCTTGAGAAAACACTAGGGACACACCAGAGCTTGGCCATACGGGAATGTGACAATAACCTGAGGGCAGTGGGTAGCATGTGAAGGGTTGTAGGCCAGGGAGGAAATGTGATCATGTTACTATTTTGGGAAGCAGTATGACCGCTGTATGTTGGAGAGATTGGAGACGGGGCAGGTGTGCACATCGGGGTTTATGGCATTAATTCAGGTGAGGCTGAGCCTAAACTGAGGAAGGGCTCATGAAAGGTGAGGAGGAGTGGACCCACTGAGGGATGAACAGACCCAAGATCAATGGGACTCATCCAGAAAAGGGGTATAAGTAGTGGAAGACGTGGAACTGAGGACAGTCACACCACATTCTTCCCACTCTGGATCTGCTCCATGGCCCACAGAGGACCAGACCTTAACAATATGAAATGGGAGCACTCTGGGCTCCAGCTGAGACCTCTAGTTGGCCTCAAAGCTCAAATCCAGGGTAGGCTTATAGGGCTGAGGCATAGTATTGCTTCTATTCCAGGTTAGAGCCTGGGTTAGCAGGAAACCTAAAGGCCAGTTTCCAACTCTCTCAGGCAGAGAAGGCCACAGAAGGAGGGGCTGGGACCATCCCCAAAGGGACTTTGGGCTCAGAAAGGGCTAAACTTTGACATGGGAAAAAGAATCAGCACTCCTGAGTACTTCATATACAAAAGCCCAAGCCAGGACCCAGGAACTCGAATGCCTGAAATGATATGGAAACAAGGCTCAGCGAAGGTAAGGGACTTGCCCAAGGTCACACAACTAGTTTGGAGGTGATGAGCTTAGATTCTAGGTCTACCTGGTATCAATGCCTATGCTTCTCTGACTTCTCATTATATCCCACAGGCAATGAGCCAGACTAGTGTCCCAAGTCCCTCAGAGGCCGAGCCCAGCTTTCCCCGGTATCCAGACTGGCCTGGAGTGCAGGCGGGCTGTAAAAGACACCATTCACCATTATTCACTTCCAACCTACAGAATCAACTTCTTATAGGTAGCAACTGTGCTGTGTTTCATCTCCCACGTTTCCCATCCAGTCCCACGTGCGACCAGGGGATTGAGAACAGAGTGGGTAGCTTTGGCTCCCCGGTGGAGGAAGCAGAGGCAGTGGCAGGGCGGCGGCGGCAGCAGAGACCCTGACTGGCACTTACCTTGCTGGAAGAGAGTGAGTGTGACGGAAGTGACCAGCAGGAAGAGGGCCTCGATTGGGGGAAAGTGGGCAGGCTCATGAGCAAAGATGTGGACCAGCTATAACAGAGCAGGGAACGCTGGTCAGCTGGGGTCCCTGTGACACAGGTGGGGACCCCAGCCATGGCAGCCATCTGACGGCCCCCCCCCCCCCCCCGCCCCACCCCCAGGGTCAGATCTCTAACTAGGGTGACCTCCAGAGCACTGACTGCCCACCCCAGAAGGCCTACCTGCCGAGTGAGGTCAAGAGCAGAGGCCTGGGGGATGGTACTGTACATCCGACCCAGCATCTCACAGAGCTGTGGCACCATGGGGGCAAAGTCATCCAGCAATGTCTTAACAGACTTCTCAAAGATGGCACACACCGCCTGAGGAAAAAAGCGGAGAGACCCGTCAGCAGGTCAAGGGATGAGGCCCAAGAAAGGACTCTTACCCAGAAGTCCAGCCAAAGCCTGCAAACCGAGCGAGGTAAAGAATCTACTCCTCAGCCTGAAAAGCGGGGACAGAAGGCTCTCCCGAGAGGAGAGCAGGCTCAGACGCTGTCACTGAACTCCCGTTACCCACGCACGCCGTCACCATTCCCTCTCAAGGGGCAGGAAGGGCCACGGAAACCTCAGCTCCAGAGGATGCAAGGCCAGGTCTCTGGGGCTATGGCAGACACCAGCTACTTGGCCCTGCGGCCACTATGGTTCCACCCAGCACCTCTGCGGTACGGGGGTGGTGGCAGGGATGGGGGTGCCTTCCTAAACGACATCCGCTCTTGTGGCCCCACAGTGTCACGGCCTCCCTCCTTGTCCGCTACGAGCAGCAGCGAGGGATCAAATCCTTTACTCTGGCTCTTTGGGCCAAAGTCGGCCCAGCAGCGGGGCGGGTCAGGGCTCACCTCGACCACCTGGGCATCGTTCAGCCACTTGCTCAGCACCTTCTGGATGAGCTGGAAGACCTGCTGCAGTACCACCACCACCTAGAGACACGCACGGGGAGGGGGGTGTGAGGCGGCTCCTCTGCCCCCCCCCCCAGGACCTGGCCGGAGGCAAAGGGCTCAGCCCATCACCCTCCACTGCACACTGAGAGTGTGGTACACAGGACCCGTGGGGCAGGAAATGGTGAGCTTAACCCCCCAGCAATGAGGGAATGTTCTGGACCGTAGGTCATCTTAGAGGAAGACTCAGAGCTGCACAGCAGAGGTGTCCTAAGCTCTGGGTAAGACTGAGGTAGCTTTGCAAACCCGACAAGACAAAGCAGAACTCACTCTCTGCTCACCTCTGCTCAGAAAAAACGAAAACAACGGGCCAGCCCTGAGGAGGAAGGGATGCTGTCTCACCCAAGCAGGCGTGGGGCGGGGAGCCCCAAGGGATGCGTAGATATGGGCAGCTTATGGCAGAGCAGAGAGCAGGCTGAGGTCCTGGGAGATAGGGAAGGCAGGAAGATGACTGCCACAGAAGAAAAGGGGGGCTCTGCGGGATGATGGGGGCCCAGGCTTGGCCTACGGCCCAAATGGTAACTGAAGCCGAGGCGTGGAGCCGAGCAGAGGCCATGGTATCCCTGCCTTCTTTTTTCCCAGACGGTCTGGGGCATGCAGGATCAATGACCAAAGCAGTCCCCGGTATGTGTCTAGAACTTTCCAGGCTGCCAACCTCTCTCACTCAAGCCCCTCTGCTCCAGTGGCCCTGCAATGGGCAGGCGCAGATCCTAGTGGCCCACAGCTCTGAGAGGGAGGCTGAGGCTTGTCCCAGACCAGACAGCTTGTAAGAGGTCACCTCAAGGGCTGGGGATGTAGCTTGGTGGCGAAGTGCTTGCCTAGCATGTCCAGAGCCCTATGTTCAATCTCTGGCACCACAAAAACAAAACCATCCGATTACAAGTGTCTTTGATGCCAGCACTCGGGAGGCAGAGGCAGGAGGATCTCTGACTCAAGGCTGGTCTTTTTTACATAGCAAGTTCCAGGCCACCCGGGCTATTTAGCAAGACCCTGCCTCAAAAGAAAAACAAAAACAAAAAGCAGAGAGGTCATCCCAAAGCCACGTCCATGTGATCCCAGTGCTCAGCACTCTGTCCTGCAAGTCTGTTTCCGTGCGTCTCCTCTAATGGGGGGCAGCTTGAGCGTCTGCAGGGACAGTGAGGGCCCAAGCAGGAGGGCCCTAAAGAGACGGGGTTCAGCATGAGCTCACAGGACAGCTCAATGGGACCAAAGGATAATGTCAGTGTCCCTTACAGGTGGGGGCAAATAAACCTCAATGACATCATCCCAACTGGGCTGAGGACAAGGAAAACATCTTCTACAGGATGAGGGATTTGATGACATGGCCACACACAGAGTGGAGGGTCAAAGGACCAAATGCATGACCTCTGTGGGGTCAGGAAGCAGCGTCAACGTCCTCTCCAGGGTTGGAGAGTGACATCCATTCCCACGCGGAAAGGAGGAATGAGTGGCAAAGACAATGTCACCTACTGGGTTGGGTCCCTGTGGCACTGGCAACTTCCGGAGCTCGGGGCCTTCGTGATCATCCTCATGATGACTGACATCCAGCGTGGTGAAGAGGTTGGAAAGAAGCCCCAGGATGTGGACAATGGCCAGCTTGTTGGAGGGATTAGGCTATGGGAAGAATCAAATCTAGCTCCAGACCTCTGAGCCCCAGCCTAGAGGCCAGATCACTCAAAAGCGGACCCGAGTGCCAATTCCAACATCCCCACCACTACGCCCACAGAGAAGGCCCTGAATGCCAGTCCTGCCCCAGGTCCCCGGAGCTCACTCACTATCTCTTCTGCCAGCTTCTCCAGTTGTTGGATGTAGGGGGAGATGAGTGAGTGCAGGTTCTTAAGGATCTCCTCCACCTGCAGGGCTGACAGCAGGAAGCCCAGGGCCTGCATTAGCCACATGCACTGGCTTGTCTGTGGGGCAGAAAACAGGGATGGTCCATCCTGACCACATCTGCTGTGAGCGGAAAGGAGAAGGAGCCTCTTGGGGAGGAGTATAAGAACAAAGAATAAGAGATCAGTAGGGAGGAGAAGGTAAAAGGCGGGATTTCGGGGTAAGCAATTCCCCACCAAAAGTCCAAGGAGACCTCTAGAAAGCTGGAACCGTACCTTGTGGACCTGCTTCATCAGCACATCCTGGGGGTAGAGAATAACACATCAGCATGGAGCGGGCACTCTGAGGCCCAGCACCACCTGGAGCACCACATACCTGGGAGACAGCTACAATGTTGGCAGCATAGGGGGGCAGGTCATATTTGCACTCCCGGCAGATCTTTTTGAGGGTAGACACGGAAGAGACAGACAGCTCAGGATTGCCGAGGGCATGCAGCACAAGAGGCAGCACACTGTTGATCATGACGGGGTGGTCAGCCAACCATTCAGACAGAGCTCCTGGAGGGAGAGGCAAAGAGAAGGCTCTCTGAGGCAGGCAAAGCTTTAGGAACGGTAAAGTCGCAGCCTCGGTACATCCAGAGTGCGCAGAGGACCGTGCGGCCATAAAGGCACTGGTGCTCAGACATGAGCCTCATGGCTGAAGGGTAGAAAGGGGTTACTCTACAGAGGCCCAGCACTGCTGCTTCTGACCGACAGCAAGCGAGCAGCACTGAGATGCAGCTCAGGGGACCGCGGAAAAGACTTGCCAGGACAGGGAGTTGGCTGCAATGTTGACTGCACTGGGGGGAGATGTATCTCTCTCAGTCATGCTTAGGGATGGGTGCTGGAGCTCTAAGAATGTGGCCATGGATGGATGCCAGGTCTCACCAATGGTGAACATGACAGTATCTGCCAGCTGCACGTTGCTGATGCTGATCCGTGGGATGAGGCCAATGAGCCCGGGCACCACATCAGAATAGTTGACATCGATGGTCTCCGCGATGGATTGGAAGCCATAGAGCAGGGCCTCTGTGTGCTGGGGAAAGAGGGTGCCGCTGGCTTGACTTAGGAGGAGGGTGTCACAAGTTAGGGAGGGCAGAAGGAATCCGGTGTGGGAGGTACCTGCCAGGAGTAGGGCTCCTCTGAGCTGGTGAGCAGACGGCCCAGCTTGTCATAGAGGTTGCTAAGCAGCTCAGCCCCCAGCATCTCATAGACATACATGAGCGTGTCTGAGATGTCCACCCTGAAAAGCAGATGAAGGCCTTCTATAGTGCTTGGGTCTTTAACATAAGCCAGGAACCTACCCATGGACCCTCATCACACTGCAAAATTGCCTAAAGGCTAGAGAAAGGAGCCCCCAGGAGGCAGTAAGCCTGGCTGATTGCCTCTTCCCTTACTTCATTACTTAGGACTGTTCAGAGTGAGGTTTGGCCTGCTACCATCACCTGTAAATCCGGAACTGCTCCTTCTCATCCGAGGACCAGAATCCGTATTCCTCATCAGAAGGGAACTGGGCCTTATGCAGAAGCACATCCACCAGCTGGAAGTAGACTGGCCGGTACACCTGCTGGTACACGGCCTGCTTCTCCGCCTCAAAGGACAGAATGTCATCCTGAGAGAGCCAGGCAAGACAGTTAGCTACCTCCCCGGCAACCACAGAAGCATGATCCACTTTCATGAAGGCCCAGTCCGACCGATGGTCACCCAGACATACCTGCAGCGTGTACCAGAAGGTCAGAGTGAGGGAGCTGGTGGTCTCATTGACAGGGTAGTGGCCGGGGATGCCCGTGCAGAACATGATCATGTTGACGAGCGCCAGGAAGCTCTGCCAGTGTTCCACTTGATCTAGCAAGGCCCTGGGGCGGGGAAGAGTTAGCTCATCGTACCTCCGCAGGGAGGGTCCGTGACGTTAACCTTTAGTGGGCCCTGCCGTCCCCCCAGAGCTGCCCCACTCCCTACCGAGAGTGATTCTCGCCCAGGGCCACAGCAATGCGACAGATGCCGTGGGAGGTCTCCATGTCCCCATTCTGAACTGCTTGTCGCAATTGTTCCTGCAGTCCCAGAACCAGCGGAATGAGTTTCAGGAGTGTGTTCACATACCTAGAGGCATGAGGTAAGGGGATCCATCAGAGCTGTCTGTCCAACCCCAGCCCGCCAGCTTTGAGAGAAAGGCACAATTTCCCTGCCTTCCACCAAAGCCTTCCTAGCAAAGAGAGGCCAAGGCTGCTTTGATGCCTGCTCATGCTGAGAACATTGGGTCAGAGATCTTCGGGAGAGCTCTAGGCAGGAAGCACAAGAAAGTTCAAGCTACAGTACTTCCTCCAGCAGGCCTGGAAGCTGATGCTGGGATGGGTTAACGCTCGGAGGGAACTAGAATGAAGAGAAGGCATTTTTGCGTGAGAGTGACATGAATTTTGGAGGCCCAGAGGACAGATGGTTATGAGTTGAAGTGTACATCTCCTAACAAGATATGTTGAAGGACTGGGGAGATAGTTCATGTCATACAATCATGAAAACATGAATTTGATCCCTATAACCTATGCCAAAAAAGCTGGGTGTACTTGTGATGCCAGTTCTGGGGAGACCTCTGTCTCTACAGGAGGATGCTAGAGGCTTGCTGGCCTGCCAGTCTAGCCAGTTGGTAAGCTCCAGCCAGGGAGAGGTCCAGTGTCAAAACACAAGGTGCACGACACGGCTCCTTAGGAACACCGAGGCTGTTGTGAGCGTGCACAGACAATGATGGCATCCTATCCCCAGGACCTGAAAACGCGGCCCTACTTGGAAAAAGCATCGTTGCAGATAAAAAAACGTACTAGAAATGTGCTCCTAATCCAGTATGACTCGTGTCCTTACAAGACAGCCATGTGATGACAGAGATGTCATGGGACAACGCCAAGTAAAGGGAAAGGTAAGCAGGGGAGCTTGCAGCTGCAAGCCAAGGAATGCCAAGCTGCCAGCCAACCGCCAGGCAGGACGCGGCTGGGAAGAAATCTTCTACAGGTTTCAGAGGAAGCGGAGTCCTGCTGACACCTTGCTTTCAGACTTCCAGCCTCCACAACTGTCAGGGCGTTTCCGTCATTCAAAGCCATCCACTTGTGGTACTGTGTTATTGTGGCCCCAGAAAGGAACGTAGTCAGTGTCCGGAGACACTGGACAAGGGTGGTCATGTCAGGAACACCATTAAAGAAGACTTCGGAAGGTCACAGGGCATCAGTTCCCCTGGCTGCCCAAGTCCTGAGTCTGGGGGCAGCAGGATGGGGTGAACAAGATGAACTTAGAGCTGACAGGTGACGTGGACAGTACGTGATGACTGGCTGATTACAAAAGACAACTCTCCACGTAGGTACAGCGTGGAGTCACCGAGACACAGAGAGGAAACGGACACCTTAACAAGAGGTGACGTTTGAGACGAGATGTGCAAGCAGAAGTTGAGAGAGAACAGGACATAAAACTCCGAGAGGTCAGAGCAAGACACAGATCCGGGAGTCTCCGGCTGGCAACTGAAGATACAGGAGTCGGTAAGAGCGGACCAGGAGGAAAGCATGGAGCAAGAGAAATGGAATGTCCAGGCCAGAGTCCTGAAGCACAGGACAGGCAGGGAAAGCCAGGACACAAAGGGGACAGGACGACGGTAACAACCTCCACTCTGTGGGGATAGGACCAAGCAGAGGAACCATATCCCAAGAGAAGGTCAGATGCTCGGGACCCCTCAGATGTCAACCAGTGTCACGGCAGCAATTTGTGTTGGCAGGAAAGGGGACTGAAGGTCCCGGTTACCTGGAATTGCCCTAAGCAAGTTGCTAGGCAACATCATCTGGACCTCAGTGAGAAGATGAAAGGACATAAAGTGGCAGCCAGACCAGGAATGTTGACATCCTTCTCCACATCCCCCCATTCAAGAGTCTGCCAGCAAAAGCTATCCATCCCAGGATACCCCCAGTTCAGAGACAGCCCCAAGGGGTATCGCCTGGAGACAGCTGGGATAGCTTCAGTCTCAGGATCCTGACACAGGCTGCACCATCAGACAATGGGTACCTTCAGGCCAGGCTCTAGCACAAAGAGTCAGGGGCAGGGCCAAGGCTATGGCCCAGGAGCTCCCCAGCAGCTGAGATGGAGGCTATCTCCATAGCATCTCTGCTGTCTTCCGAAGTATCCTCTACCTGCCTGCATTCGTGCAGACAGAAGGTAGGTAGTGAAGGCTCTTAGCGTGTTTTATCTGAACCTCGAATAGGATAAATCAAGGACAACACAGCCCAGAAGGGCTCAGAGTACTGCTCAAGGTCAAAGAGCTACTTAGACCCAGATTGGACTGAGACCGACCGTCTTACACTGCTACAGGTCTGCTTCCCTTTCCTGCAAAGGATCTGTGCAGATCTGGGTGTGGCTCTCCAGTCCTTATGATGGGAACCCCAACATCCTATCCAGTTAACTTCCTCTACCCCCAGTCCCCTATCAGCAGTTATTCCAGTATTAAAAATAAATACATTCCAGTATTAAAAATGTATTTCAAAAGCTGGGCATAGTGATGCACAACTTTAATCCCAACATTCAGGAGGCAGAGGCAGGTGGGTCTCTGAGTTCAGGGCCAGCCTGATCTACAGAGTGAGATCCAGGACAGTGAGGGCTGTTACACAGAGAAAGCCTATCTCGAAAAACAAACAAACAAAATGTATTTCAGGGGGAAAAAAAAAATCAAAGGAGAGAGCCAGGAAGCAGGAGCAAGTGCAGAGGAACAGAAAAAAAGAGGACTCTGCGCTGGAGGGAAGGCTATTATCAGGACACCTAGGAATCAGTCACTGAAGGTGACTTTCTTAACCTAAATATGGCAAACAAGCCTGGACAGAGCAGATCCCCGTGCCAACCCCTGGCTTGCTGTAACCCACCCATAGGGAAACTGCCTGTGTAGATTTCCTGCCACACATGCTGGAGACCTCTGAGCAAACAGAACAAGCCTGTGGCCTTAGAGGTTTTTAGACTTGCTACGGGAAGGCTGAGAGGATGTCTTTAGGACCATGGTTAAGGGTGCATTCAAGAGGTCTGGCTCGAGATGGTCAGCTCCTGCAGCTGGAGCAGAGCTGTTGGGGATGTCTTGGCTGCCGCTCACACTGAGCTCAGCCCAGACCTACAATTAGAGCTCTGGGAGCAGAGATGAGAAAATGGGAAGAGTTGCTAAGCAACCAAGGGGCTGCAACCAATGGGCGCCCAGGAGGCTATGGGTTCCCTCACTGGCCCCTTGCTTGCTCATTCGTTCAGAAGAGAAGGGGCATCAATTACTTGCTAAAGCCCTTGAGACAGATGGGTGGGTGAACTTGGATGTGTCCAAGGATACCCCACATCACCCTGGTACTTGCCCTGACAATTCTCCGAAGCCACTACCTAAGCCCACCCAGCACTTGAGTCTCATGCTGCCACAAGAGCTCTGACGTGAGACTTGGTATCCACATTATGCTAGGGACCCAGAGATATCTTACTAACTGCCCCTGCAAAGGTAACAGCAAATATTAGCAAATACACAGGATATTATGGAGTCCATGGGGAGGGACCACACTAGACATCTCATGTTCTTTTATTTAACCTTCAAACCAAAAAAATGTTTTCAACCAACACTTTTTTTGTTATCTTTAGTAGTGGGATTGAACCTAGGGGCTTATGCATGTTCAGGAAGCACTCTACTACTGAGCCTTGCTATATCCACAGCCTTTAACGTTTTAAAGAACAGTGATTAACCACATTACCTACGTGTGTGCATGTGTACTTGTGTGGGAGCTCTAGCTCACCGCCTGTAACAGTTTCTACTTCTACCACCAATTCTAAAAGCGAACAGCTTTAATCAGCTTAACAGTAGCTTCCTGTTTCTCTCTTAAAAAATAAGGTTACCATTAAACTTAGTCACAAATGGTAGGACAAAAACATCACACAGAGTCCCTAATAAAGCACATGGCACGTGCACAGCATATATGTACTAATAGGTGCTCCTGATCTCCCACCCTGAGTAAAAGCCACAAAAGAGCTGCCATCACTCAAGGGATTGAAGGATTCTTTCCTGAATACCAAGGGCTGCCCTGTGCACACCATACTGTTCTAGCATTACAATGGCTCCTTATGTTTTGTATGATGGCCTCCATTTTTGCTTAGGAGTGGTTTACCCAAGGTCTCACATTTAGTAAAGGAACTCTGAAGTTCACACTCAGACATGACTACTGACAAGGCTCGTGCTGTTAGCCACTCCTCCATGCAGCCTTCAGTGGTGTTCCCCTCCATGTCTACCCAGGATTTCCAAAACCCTATCTCTGAATGTCAGGGTCGGGTTTTCAAGTCTTGTTCTTTCTGGCCCAACTTACACCCAAAAGAATCTCAATAGATCATTTTCTCCGTAGAAAATCTTTTAGTAACTTTATACCAGCCCCAGGAAGAAAAAAAAAATTCTCAAGCTTGGCTAACAAGGTCCTACATGATTTGAACCTGGTCCTCCTACAAGTCTGGCCTTTAAATCCTGCTATCTAATCACACCTAACGATTCACAAGCCACCACTAATTCCTTCCCATCTTTCATCTGTCTGGGGTCTTCTCCCCATATCCATCAACTGCACCTGACTAACTTTCCAAGTACAGCTTGGCTATCGTTTCCTCTGGGCAGGCTTTCACCCACCCCAGCCTGAGTTAAGAGCCGCCACTGGGTTCTTAGAGGCTCTGCTCGCTCCATTAACACTGACCGGTAGTTGATGGTATTTGTCGACTCATGTGCTCACCAGACTGTGAGCAGCTGACGTGAGTTAAAGCCTTCACCTGTGTGCTCCGAGTGCTCATGAGCACAGGGCCCAGCCCGGCCAGTCCCTGACGGCTGTGGGACAAACGCACACTGGCCTGCCTTCACCTCCTTTCTGGTCTCTGAAAGTGCTGCGGCACTGTCCACTCCAGGGCTTTGTACCTGTTGTGGTTCCAGAAGCTAAAAGCATGCCTTCTCCTCCCCAATCTCCTCTATCTCCGACCCCACGCCCATCCATCAGGCAACTCCCATTTTTTTAAGCCATTCAAAAACGGGTGGACACTCCATTTCCCAGGCACAATGAGATAAAGTAAAATGTCCTTGCAGTTGAGGACTTGGGGGGTGGGGGGGATGCACACTGATTTATAAAGGAATCTTCCATTGCAGGCTAGGAAGGAAAACCAGGAACATCACTAAGAGCTCTAAAAGAATACAGCAGAATACAACATCACTAAGAGCTCTAAAAGAATACAGGCTTGCTCTGAAGAACCCTTGGAACCTCCCTGTGGAAGTGAGATGAAATCTAAGTGGGAGCAGAGGTGATGTGCCTCCTGTTCAGGGGCTGGACGGAGCAGAAAGGAACAGTATAGAAGCATAGAAAGTCAGCAGAGTGGCACGAGATAAGCTGGTGTGTGCCCCACTGTGGAGGCATCTTTATGAGTTAGACTCAATTCTGAACTTTAAACACAGAGAAAGCCATGGTCAGAGAGCAAAGCTTAGATCCTCATTTCAGGAGGTCCCTCTGACTGTTGGGATGATGAAGGTACAAGAGAGAAGAAGCAGGAGATTGGTAAGAAAGCTCTGCTAAGATCTGGGAATGACAGCTGGGACTAGGGTGGCAGCAGAAACTGAAAATAATCCATCTGCAATATGGTCAGGGAGCAGAACAGCCAGGACTTAGCGACTGGCTGGGGGAAAGAGAGGAGGCAAATATTTTAATAGTCTACCAGATAATTAGTTGTTTAATGTCTGCCTCGCTTTCTCAAGCACGAGGACAGGGACTGTCTCTTTGGTATCCTTGTTTTTGTCTCCAGTATAAGATAAAGAGTGTGACAGAACAGTCCATTGATGTTCACTGGACGGACGCACGGGGCTGCCCCTCTCCGGGGAGCCGGAGACAAACTCACCTCTGGGCATCGGGCTGGGAGATGGCATTGACGATGGCCTCCACGCTGCTGTCGAAGAGCTCCGAGTCCCGCAGGGCGGCGAAGGCAGCCTGGATGAGCGCCTCGCAGTCCTGCAGGGGCACCTCCAGCTGCACCCAGCTGGAGAAGCACTTGAGCACCTTCTGACGCACGCAGCCGGGCGAGCTGGGCTGCTGCAGCAGTTGCTCCAGCAGTGGGAAGACGGCCCCACACTCCACAGCCAGGCTGGCCCGCACCAGACCTTTGCGGTACTGGGGCAAGCGGCTGGTCTGGAACTCCTCGGGCAGTACCGTGAGCAGCTCAAGCAGGGCCAGACAACGGCCCTGGCCATCCACCGGCGAGTCCTCAGCCTGGAAGAGCCGAACCATATCTGCCACAGCACACGGCCAGGCGTCGGGCATCATGCTGAGAGCCAGTGAGGCCAGTGCCACACAGAGCCGAGTCAGCACAATTTTGGAGCCGCTGGCAAAGCGGGTGATCTGGGTGAAGAGCTGTGCCTTCAGGCTTTCATACTGGTCGGTGGGGATGTCACTCCAGTAGCGCGAGATCTTGATGTGCAGGGCACTGGCCCCAAAGTACTGAATCTCAGGCACCTTGTCCGGCTGTAGGAGCTGCCAGCTGAAATGCCAGGCCTGCGGAGAGACCTGGGCCTGCATCAGCCACTTCTGAGCCAGGTTCTTGTTCTCAATATTGGGGTCGTAGTAGAGCTGGTGCAGCGCCTGCAGGACAGCACAGGACTGAGCAGGGGCGGGCTACCCTGGATGCTGCCAGAGCCCACAACAGAGGGTGTGACTTGCTTCTGCAAGATGCTGCCTCTCCCTGACTTGGGGGGAGAGGGGGTGAGCAGGAAGGGAGAGCTCAGGGCTCCGCTGACCTCTTGAGAGCCCGAATCTTGCCCACGCTCTATCATATCCTCTTCTTATAGTACCAATGGGTTCTGAGAGGGGTTCTCCACGGGAAAGCAGGAAAAGTGGGGGCTGGGCTCTCCCCATGGGGAGCTATGTGAGGGCAAGGCCTAGGAGGAAGGTATGGGTCCATAGGGATAAATGTAAGCTCGAGACAAGTACAGAACAGCCTGAGGGGGGCCTGGCCCTTTCAGATACAGCTGCTCCCATGGACTCCAACAAGCAAATTCCATTTGCTCCCCAGGATCATCCCGAGGTCACTCCGGAGGCTGGCACTAAAGCCAGTGTGGAATCTGAGAAGGACTGCTTCGGGCCAGGTAGCCCTGGAATAGAGATACACTGGAAGGGAGGGCGAGAACATCTTCACAGAGCACATGTAAGCCTCCAATCAGATGACGCAGAGAAGCCTTGGCCAGAAGCAGTCCAAGCAAGTGCCTACCCAGGAGCTGTCAGGAGCAAGAACCCCCAGGGCCCCAACTCCAGTGGGACTTCATGTAGCAAGAAAACAATGGCTCATCTCCCTGGTAGCATATGGAAGCATGTGCCGCCATGCCAACACTGCCCAGCCCCAAGGGCCAGGTTCCCTAAATGGACTCCATCCAATTAGGATTAACCGTTATCTATAACCCCTGAAAGCCAGTTCTGTCCCTTGTTCAGCCACCAGGGATGCAAAAGGGGACACAAAACAAACAGAAGGGACGCATGCTCCACATTTGTTGGGGCAAACGGGGCTCAAGAAGAACCAATGAGTTTCTACAAGTGCCCCTTGCTTTCCAGCTAGGTATCCTTAGCTCTCTCTCCATCTCTAGAGGTATGGGGGAGGGGACGCACGCCTGCATTCCAGGCTGCGGGGAGAAGCACAGAATCAAAAAAGATGGCCTGGGCAATGGAGAAGTCTGGGAGGAGGCCATGGCAGAAAGCCATGTGGGCAGGTAAGGAAGGAAGGGCCTGTTAAGTTGCCAGCAGAGCCAAGCCCCTTGGATCCAGCACAAAGCAAGAGAGCCAGACACACTCCTGCCTGCCCAGGACGGGCTTGACTTCCATCCAACAAGTAAAAGACCCTTCTCTGAAGATGAATGAAAACATAACCCGGATGGCTTTAGTTCCAAATATCTTTGTGAGCCTTTGACCGAACCAAGTGAGTCAGGTCCAGGATGGTTCAGCATCAGTGTGGTTTCTAAGGTGGAGGTGGGGGGGGGGGTGGCTGAGTGGCAGGTATTGTGAGTTCCTGGTTCCCTCCAGCACTGCTGCCTTTCTCCTGGAGCTGGACAGGAGCCAATCTGGCTATAGGTCTAAGCTCTCAGCACCCTGGAGGGCACAGCCCAAGACCCTCGAGTATCTGTCCGAAAGGGGACTGTGTCTACAGAAAGCCAAAAATAGCCCATTAGGCACTGCGACGCTGCTGTCCAAGCCTGCCGAGAGACAGTAAATACCAGGTGCTCCAGGGGCACCATCCCAGCGGGCACTGCGCCCAGGCCTGAGCGCTGGCATTAGTGTCAGTCCCCAGAACTTCTGCTCTGTCACTGGTGCGCCCACCCCGAGGCCCTCATACCTTCTCCACGTTCTCCACAGTGAAGTCCAAGGCTGGTGCTGCTCCAGCCCCTGCAGCCCCCAGCTGCTCCTCCCGCCGCTCCATCTCTGCTCCCTGCCTGGCAGGGAGGTGGACCCTGATCTGTCTCTTGCCCCAGCCCTTCGGCTGTCGGCCCCCTGCTAGACCCCGGCTTGAGTACCCAGGAAGCGGTGGGATGCGGGGATGCCCAGGGCGGGCATGGCTGCCGAGGCCTCCCCACCTCGTTCGGGTTGTGGGGGGCTTGCAGAGGTCAACAGATGTGCTCTTCGGAGGGAACCCACTGAGGCGGCTCCCAAAAGGGAGGCGTCAGTGAGGCGCTGCCAGGCAAGGGTCCTAATGGGAGGTCACGGTCTCTCCCTTGAATCAGAAGTCATAGGGGAGGGAGGCCTATGGGGGAAACCGAGGCCCTGGCCCGTGAGGGGTCACAGGGTCAACGGCCCGTACCCACAACACCCCAGTCTGGGTGAGCTCCTAGATGCTGTGAGGTCAAGGGGCTGGGAGATCACCCGGGAGTGAGCCCTTCGCGGGATACAGAGGCGTCCAAGGAAGCGCCGGGCTGCAGTTTCGCGAGTCTGGGGCAGAGTCGGTGGAGTTGAGGGGCTGAGCTAGGTCCCTCCGTTGGCCTGGCCCGCGATCTGTTCGCCTCCCGGCTCTGGCCCCGCTATGGTCGCTGCCTCCGCCCCAGTGACTGACAGACGGGCCGGCCCGGCCGGGACGGGGCGGGGACCTCTGTGAGATGCGGGCTGTCCTGAGCGCCTGACCCCAGTACCACTAACTCAGGCCTCCACCCACGCCTGTCCTGGCCCGGCACGGCCAAGCACATCCAGGCACGGCCCAGCGGAACTACGCGGAAACTCATTCCGGGTCTTTGGCCCTGTCCTCGTGCCAGCCCGCGCGCCCCCGAACAGGCGACAGAACGGCGCACCGCCAGGGGCCCCTGCCCAAAGCAAGGACCCGCCTCTATGCACCCTGGGAAATGTAGTTTTCGCTGGGCCGGAAGGCGGCGCCTGATGAGGGAGCTCGGAGCACGTGGGTTGGGGTTCTACGGAGCCCTAACCTATTCCCGGCTTACCACGGAGGACCGTCGTGCTCAGTCACATTGCCCAGGAATGCAACTCCTGCGGAGACGTGATTCTTGGGGCCTGTGGATGGAGTTGGAAGCCAGGGCTGGGGAATGGAGGGGAGAGGGTCAAGTTCTACCAGTGCTCACTGCAAGGACATGGGTCCGGTCCAGGAAACTGGCTGGGTTGGTGAACCATCAGCACCCGCCGGAGAAGAGATAGGGGTTACTTGGTTCCCCACAGTTAAAAAAAAAAGGCGCTGCGGATCAGCAACCAGGAAATCACATACCCTCTGTGTGTGTGTGTGTGTGCGCGCGCGCGCGCGGAGAGGGGAACTCATAAGGCTTTCGTTATTTTTTATTTTTATTTATTTGTCTGTCTGTCTGTTTCGAGACAGGGTTTCTCTGTGTAGCTTCGAAGCCTGTCCTGGAACTCGCGTTGTAGCCCAGGCTGCCAAGGCTTTCATTATATATCATATGAGTAAGAGGAGCTCACAGCTTAACCTTAGGTTCTTCTCTCTCTCTTCTCTGCTGTGGTGGGTTAGTTTGTTTTGAGATGGGAGTCTCTGGTGGCCGGCTTGGTGGCACAGGCCTTTAATCTCATTGCTCGGGTGGCAGACAGAGGCAGGTGGATCTTTTGAGTTCAAGGCCAGCCAGGTCTACACAGAGAAACTGTTTCAGAAGAGAGAAAAAAAAAAAAAAAAAAAAAAAAAGGAAGAGGGAGAGAGAGGGTCTCTGGCGACCCAGGCCAGCTTCAAATTGACTAGTAGTGGAAATGTCTTGGACCTGACCCTTCTACCTCCATCTGCAGAGGGCCCTGATTACGTGAGTGTGCCACCAAGCTGGGGGTACCAGGTGTTGTGGATCGAACCTAAACACCCTATCTACTGAATCACATCCTCAACCTTGTTTGTTTTTGAGACAGGATCTCACTATGTAGCCCAGGCTTGTGGTGAGTATTTTTATTCATTATTTCCATTTAGACCTGGTTGAAAAATTTACCTGTCTTTTCTAGCCATGAGGTCTTGTCTTCTTTTGGAGACAGGTAAGAAACTGAGAGATTTGTCCAGTGAAGCACAAACTGAAATAATTCATGGGTAGGGCCTGGCCCACAAGCCACAGCATGGCTGCTGTCTTTTCTTCCTGTTTACAGCTAAGGACTCATTCACCTCACCGTCCCCTCTTACTGTTAAGGTACCTAGACAAGGCAATTGCAGGCCCGGAGACCAGTGAGGGTAAGTCCCTTCCTCATAATATGCTCTGGGCCCCGCCTTCTATGTCCTGTAGCACTGGGAAGTGTCACAAATGTCCCCTCGAGATTTAAAATGCTGGGGCTGGAGAGATGGCTCAGCAGTTAAGAGCACTGGCTGCCCTTCCAGAGGACCCAGGTTCAATTCCCAACACCCACACTGCAGCTCACAGCTAACTCCAGGGAACAGACGTACACGCACTCAAAACACCAATGCACTATATATATTATGAATGGGTCTGGAGGTGGCTCAGTAGTTAAGAGTACTGGCTCCTCTTAGGACCTGGGTTCAATTCCCAGCACTCACATGGTGGTTCACAGTTATCTGTAGCTCTGGTTCCAGGGGATCTGACACCTTCCTCTGGTCTCCACTTGTACAAAGCACACTGTGCACACTCAAGCAAAACATCCATACATATAAAATAAAAAATTAGATAAAATGTCAAATGAAAAAGTGAAGGTATCAGGGTTTGTTGAGGCCCATTACAGAAAAGCTCCCTCCTGGTCAAAAGAATGGACTCTGCCTTCTCTCCTGGCTCTGGGCAAGAGACATGACATTTTGATCTGACTCAGTAGGTAAAGGCACTTTCTGTCAAGACTGAGGATTTGAGTTCAATTCTGGGGACCCACATAGTAGAAGATAACTGACTCCCCAAACTTGTCCTCTGCTGTCCATGTGTGTCCATGTGCCCCCCAACACATACACATACTGTATCACTAAGTGGGACTTTCAGAAAGTTGATCTAATTGGACCTGTCAATCAGCTGGCTAGGAGACCGACCGCCCCTCAGGAAAGCAGATTCACCTGAAGACAAGCTAAGGCGGTGGGAGGAATAATTATCTCCTTAATGGGATAATGTCCTTGCGCCCTCCAAGAAGCTTCTCTCACAGCAGTTGCTTGTGGATCTTGTCAATTTGACATTTGTGTCTAGGTTTACTTAGATAAATCTGAGAAAGGAGACTCCATTGAGGACTTGCCTCCTCAGATTGTCCTGTGGGCATGTCTGCCCAGCCTGCCTGTTTGAGTTGTAACTCAGAAAGTGTGACTCCTTTTGTATCTCATTTTCAGATACTGGCCAAAAGCCTAAGCATGCTTTCTCTGAGGCTCTGGACTTCCTCACTGTTTCTCTGAAGACACCCCGCCTTGCCTCGGCTGCTTGCCAGCCTCCTTGCCTAACTCAAAAGGCATAACTGTGTCTGCTCTTCGGCTCCCTCTTCCCAGCAGTGGTCCAGACTGTCAGCTTCCTTCTGTGTCTGTTTTAACATGATTTTTTTTTTTTTTAAAGCTGAGGACCGAACCCAGGGCCTTGTGCTTGCTAGGCAAGCACTCTACCACTGAGCTAAATCCCCAACCCCTGTTTTAACATAATTTTATCAGTGAGAGTAAGACTTCAAAAAACATTCCCATCACATTACACAGGAGCCAGTGATCCATCAGAAGCATACTGTCTTGGCTTCCTTTTCTGTTGCTGTGATAAATACCATGGCTTATACGTTCTGATCATAGTCCATCATAGAAGTCAAGGCAGGTGTAGAAGCAGGAACCTAGAGGCAGAAACTGAAGAAACCACAGAAGAACGCTGCTTCCTGGCTCAATTTCCATTGCTCACTTGCTAATGCAGCCCAGGACCACTTGCCCTGGGGGTGGTACCACCCACATCAGTCATTAATCAAGAAAATGCCCCACAGACATGCCCACAGGACAATCTGATGGAGGCAATTACTCACCTGAGTCTCTTTCCCCAGATTTGTCTAGGTAAACCTAGACATAAATGTCAAATTGCCAAAAACCAAGCGGGACACTCCTTAATCAAACCCACAGGAAGCCCTTCAGTGGTCCCAAGGGACAAAGCCCAAGAGCAATGGTATAACATTTAGAGCCTCGTGAGGTGTCTCCAGCCCTTGTCTTAATCTGTATCCTCCCCAGGTTTACAAAATTTCCCATCGTCCTGATGGCATGCCAGCCTGTCTCATACTTCCCTAACTGCTACTTCTGGAAGGCTCTGTGCTGGGAAAAGTGCAGTCAATGAGGAGAGAAGCTAGGTAGTAAGCCGAAACCGAGTGTAATATAGATTAAACTTAAAAAAAAAAAATGGTTTAGGCTGGGTATGGTGGTGCACACCTTCAATCCTAGGCTTCAGGAGGCAGAGGCAGGCAGATCTCTCTAAATTTGAGATCAGCCTGATCTACATAGTGAGTTCCAGGGCAGCCAGAGCTATGTAGAGAGGCCCCATCTCAAGAAACAAAAATAAGTAAGTAAAAATAAAATAAAAATGTTTTATTAGCATATATTAGTTATGTATAATGGACTTCATTGTGACATATACATTCATAATGTTATAATGTATTTTAATCATATTCATCTCTTGTCCCCCTCCCAGTGATATCCTTTCCTTTCCCAACTAATCCCCTTTCTATTTTCATGCTGTGTTGGTGTGTGTGTGTGTGTGTGTGTGTGTGTGTGTGTGTGTGTGTGTGTGCATGTGTGCATGTTTGTGTCCCTATGTATTCCACTAGGGTTGGTTACAGGAGCATGGACACCTTACCACTGAAGAAAATGTCTCTCCCTCCCCCATGGACCATTAGCTGTCTATAAATCCTCACAGGGAGCTGGAGCCTCATGAGCCCCTCCATGATTCTCAAGTGGCAGACCCAGTCTCGTGCAGATAATCACAGCCGCTGGCTGGCATTCTCTGCTCCCTTCTGCTCTTCCGGGAGCCTTGGGGGTGTGTGTGACAGATGACCCACTTATGGCTGGGCATTCGGCAGCCTTATTCTTATCTCTGACCCATTATAAGTCTCTGCAGTTACTGCTGCCCACTACAAAAAGCTTCTCTGACCTTAACCAACAGCGGCCCTAATCCCGGGACATGCATATAGGCATGTATTTATGAAGGCAATGTGCTGGGCACACCGTGTCAATTTAGTAAAACAACAGACAGACATAGGTTTCCCATTAGGGCCTATGACTTTCCAGCTATGAATTTTTGACTAGGTTTACAATACCAGATATGAATTCCCCCACGTGCAGTGGACCTCAAGTTCAATCAGGAAGTAGCGAGTGGTTACCCCTATACCAAGTTTGCCACTATTTCACCAATCTTGCCTGGCAGGTCACCAGTGCCACATGCGGGGCTCGCTCACAACTAAGGAAGACTGTGGATGATAATTCTCTTCCGGCAGCCTGCACAGCACTGTTTGGTACTAGCAAGGGAGAAGTTTTATTCCTCTATGTCCTCTATGAAGAGTGCATGCTGTCTTCAGCAACAGAGTTTTTAGAGACCAGTCAACAGAAGCAGCAATGACTGATTTAGGACCCTCGGATGAGCTCAGGGAGTTAGGGATGTTGCCCAAGTTTCCGTCTTGTGCCATCAGGTAGAGGTTGCTGAGGAGGGATTACTGTAGAAGTAGGGGAGCGGGAAGAAGGAAAGGCTATCCATGGGAAGGAAGCACAGAGGGTGGGCAAGGATGGAGAGCAAAGCTGAAGCCACCAGGAAGCTCTGTGCCGCTTGAAGGTACACGGACAATCCTTAGATCATTGGCTTAGGGCTCAGAAGGGTCTAGGTGAAAATAAGGTGTGAGCACTGTTAGCATGGAGGTGGGAACTGAAACCCTGAGTGTAGATTAGCTGGTGGGGGCGGGCTCAGTTTCAAAGCCCTAGGGCCACATAAAATGCAGAGGAACACAAACATAGAGCAGTTGGAGTGGTGGGAGGAAACTGGAGGGCGGAGGGTCCAGTTAAGGTGAGTTTTCTAGGAAGTGGCCATTGAGGTCCCCGAGACCTCAGTAAAGTCTCTTTTAGAGAAGTCAGAGCAGACAGCCCACCCCTACATGCCATACTTTGAACATCAGTTCTTTTTTTTAATAATGTGATTCTATTCAAGTCAGTATGAATACAGAGGACGAGATGTGAAACAGAGAAAGGTCGAAGTGTGGCGTGTAGTGTAAATAATTGACAAAGTCCTGATATTGGAGCCTCAGTACATTCAGAGGAATCAATCCAGCTACAGGAGGTACCTAGAATAGGGCATCACATGGGGGCCAAGGACTCCAGGGACCTCTAAATGAGCTTCAGAAGGTGTCCCCTGCTCCCCCGACTCCCACCTTAAGCGTATTGCCTGGATTTACAAATCAGCAACCTTTTCAGCATGTGGCATGGGGAGACAGCCATAGCTTTCACAGGGGCTTCTTAGAAGGCTCTACTTCCAAGGTTGAGACCCTTCCGAGAACAACAAAGGTACAATGGTGGGACACAGTCTCTTCAATCTTTTTCTCAACTTTTTCCAACCTCTCCTTTTCAAGATGAGACCCCAGTCAGTCCCCAGACACTACACCACAGGAATCTATGGCCAGGGATAAGTTAGAGTCACTGCCAAGGGCCATCTGCCAGAGCAGGTAACTGTGGGCAGTGGGCAGTGTGTGTGTGGGCAGGGAGTGGAACCGAGAAGCACATTCCAGATGAAATGAATCTAGAGGAAGTGTGTAGAAAAACACTTCAAAGTTGCTTATAATTTTCCGATTGACACGCTTTCAGAGGAGACCATTCAACGGGAAGTGTAGTTTTGTAAGTGTAAAACAGAGACCAGAATGAGAATGCATGCCTCCAGGTGTCCGGGTGTGCTGCCTGGGCTGGTCACGTGACTGGTTATCTCGGCTAGCTAGTAATAAATCAGGTACAGCCCTGCGGTCTTGTTTCTTTGAGGAGAAAGCATCCTTTCGAGACTGACTTGGTAGTTGGACTTGGGAAGGAATGCTGACTTCTTGTGGGAATGAGTCTGTCTTGGAGAAGATGTTAGACTGTAAGCACAATGCAGCTTGCAGCTGGAGGCGGGCCCTATTCCCTCGGGGATTGGCAGTTTGGGGCATGTGGAGAGACAGCACTTAGCAGAGCATGGCTGATCATGCCTGTTACTCTTGGGGAGGCTGAGGCAGGAGGATTGCTACAAGTATGAAGCAAGATTGAGGTAGAGGGGCCTGAAGAGATGGCTCAGAGGTTAAGAGCACTGGCTGCTCTTCCAGAGGTCCTGAGTTCAGTTCCCAGCAACCACATGGTGGCTCACAACCATCTATAATCTGGCACCCTCTTCTGGCCTGCAGGTATGCACGCAGGCAGGATACTGTATGCATAATAAATAAATCTTAAAAAAAAAAAAAAGATTGAGGTAGAGTAAGAACTTATCTCAACAAACAAACACCTTCCCCCCACCCCACCCCACCCCCCCCAAAAAAAAAGAAAAGAAAAGAGGAAAAAAGCAACAAGAGCTGCCACTTGGCTTGGGTTGAAATCTGGTCCCCTCACTGTGAGCATCTTCGTGAAGGACCCAGAACAGCGGTACCCAGGGAAGGCTTGAGGCACAGGGCTCAAAGTCTCATCAGCAGGTTCTCCCTAACCCAGTCATCTTAGAACTGATGGGCTGTTCCCAAGTCCTTCAGCCAGCCCCTTGTGAGCGGTAAGGCTCTGTTGCTCTTTTCTTCCGTGAGTGTGTGTGTGTGTGTGTGTGTGTGTGTATAAACCGAGGAGTTTCAGTTTGGAGGCAGAGAAAGGGGCTAAGAGCGTGTCTGTGGGTGCAAACCCCCCAAAGTTTGGGGAGCGTATAGACCTGTGGCTGATCCTATAGAAGAGCACAGGCCTGGAGTGCCTCATTGGCCCAGAACAGGCCCAGTCCTCTACACTTTTGCTCTTTCCTCGCAGGCTGGGTGAAGGGCTCCCGTGGCAAAGCCGGCAGGCTCGCAGGTAGACGTGAAGGACAGGCCCTGCAGACCACGTTAAATGGTTGCCATCCTACCTTCAACCCGACCTTGCCTGTGGGATCTCCTATACCCCCGGCCGCAGCCTCGGTGCTGACAGCTCTCAAATCTCTCCCAGCGCCGCACGCGCCCCCCCCCCCCCCGCTCTAGACAAGGGTGTCTCTGCCTTCCAACAACCCCTGTGTTGTAACCCCTCAGACATAGCACCTTTTCCAAATGTCCCCATCTTGGAGGCCCAGGAGCTGGACAGCGGCTGAAGTGTTTTGGCACAAACATGAGGAGTGGGGACCTGAATTTGATCATCAGCACCCACATTAAAGCCCAGTGCTGAGGCTGAGCAGGATGGCTCCATGGGTAAAGGACCTGCCACCAAGCCTAATGTCTTCGTTTGATCCCCACGACCCGACATGACAAGGAGCTGACTCCCATAAGTTGTTCCCTGGCCTCTAAATGTGTGCATGTTCACCCCCCCCCACACACACACAACTAAGATAAACAAAATGCAATTACATTTAAAAAAATTATATACCTGTAATTCCAGAGCTGGGGAGGTAGGAACAGGAGGGCCCCTGGGTTTTCTGGCCAGCCAACTTAGCCAAATTGGCCAGCTTGGGATTCAAAGAGAGACTATGTCTCAAAAGTTAAGGCAGAAAGCAACTGAGGAAGGAAGACACAGGATGCTGACCTCTGGCTACCACACATACATGCATGCCCATCCACACAAAAATAAAAAAAAGTGTCCTGTCATGTTTTAAAGGCAAAAAACCACACTGGCCTCTTCAATACAAATGCCTAGGACCAGGGAAACAGTTTTCCTTCCTTCTCCCTTTCTCTTTCTCTTTCAGACAGGGTCTCATATGTAGCTCATGACGGACTGGAACTTGCTGTGTAGCTGAGGATGACCTTGAACTTATTCTCCTGCCTCCATACCTCAAGGGCTGGATTACAAGCACGCACCATCACAGCTGGTTTAAAACACTGTTTCCAAAGCCACACAGAAAAGCTCAGATGGTTGCCTTGACATTTTGGAGATGACCCGAGGACAGTGTGAAAGGCCAGGGCAATGCTGACTTTCCTTCCAGGAGAAAATGCATCCTTCCTAGCTTCCAGTTGTTTCTCATACCATTAGCCACACTGAACTTAAATGATTACGTATGCCATTGCTTGTTTATTATCTGTCTTTCCTGGGGAGAGCTTAAGGACAGAGATTATGTTCCTTTCACTTCCCTATCTTTTTTTTTCCGCTCTTTTGAGACAGACTGTCATGTAGCCCAGGCTAGCCTGGAACTCAATATGTAGCTGAGGATGCCCTTGAATATTTGATCCTTCTGCTTCTGCCTCTTGAGTGCTGGTATTATAGGCCTGTGTGCCATATATCGTTTATGTGGTGCTGGAAACCAAACCAAGGGCTTCGAGCACACGAGGCAAGCACCCTACCAACTGAGCATGTGCACATCTCCAGCCAGCCTCACTTCTGTGTCTTTAGTGTCTACATAGTAGCTGACGTTTCATTGTTTATTGGGCGAATACATGAATATGCTTGTTCATCACCCAAAATTCACGAGCTGCTGAGACCCTCAGCGCCTTCCTGTCTTCCTAGACCCACAAAGCTCTGTGCTTCCTTCCCTCAAGCACCCTGGTGCCCCCTCCCATCCTTAGGCCTTCAGATGTTCTCTTCCCCTGGGCTGCTTCAAGGGCTGACTACCTGTCAAAGGAAGCAGCGTGTGCACCTGTCAGGGAGCCTTCAAGACAGGTCCTTGCCTGGTAAGACGCCGCCGCCGACATTGATGGAGTGGGGCAAAGCATGGTTTTCCTTGTCTTTACCCACTAAGCAGGGGCCTCAAAGGTCACAGGGCAGCCTTTCTCCCCAGAAGGCTATATAGTTTATTTTTTCCACAGGTACCCAGGCCCCAAGTGCTGAAGACTGTGCATCTTGGTCACCCATCTGTGCCTCCCATCTCAGCACCAGCCAAGGAGAGAGCAGTAGGTGATCCAGGTCAACACTGTGATTGCCGAGTGTGAACTGTGGAAGCGGAGAGGTGGGCACATCTTCATCCAGCCTCTTCTACCCATCCCCCGTGTCCAGGAAAAAAATCTGACAAACCAGCAAAGTAAATAAATAATTTAGAAATAATAAATAGGGCTTCAGCTTTAGCACAGGCTCTTCCAGCAACGTGAGTACAATGTATCTTCTCAAGATTCATTCATTCCCTAGGGCCTGGGGCCATTTCTGGATGCTCCCAGAGGAGTTCTCCTTAGCTGAGGTTTCTGGTGTCTATAGAGCTGGGATCCATGAGCGCCTTGGAGCTGTTGGTCAGTGGTTAGGTCATCTCTCCCGGCTTGATGCCTGCCACTCACCGGCCTGGCGCCTGAGCTCCGCAGCTTCCCTTTCCGGCTGAGGTTCCTGGCTAATGAGGCCGGGTGAGGTTGTTCCAGGCAGGGCAACACATGGGTAAAGGTCCAGTGTGCAAAGGCTTGGAGATCATCCTCAGCCCAGACAGCCGCAGGCAGTGGCGGAGAGGTGGTCCACGGTCCTCCAGGTGCTGTTCACGTCCATGAAGGAGACGGCCTCATAGCGAGTGGGTCGGCAGCAGGGCTGACTGATCGGCCGGGAGCCGGGGGGCGACCGCAGGGCCCCGGCGCCCAGCAGGCTGGCCAGGCTGAGGTCGTGCGGGGAGCGTGCTCGGCGGCACGAGCCGCTGCAGAAGCGGAAACGAACCAGCTCGTCGGAGCTGTGGCCCAGGCCGAGCGCGCTCACCCGCACCAGCTGCGAGCGCAAGCGACAGCCGTGCGCATCCGAGCCCCGCGCGCGGCTGCTTCGGGTCCCCGCACGCGCGGCGCGTACCCCGCGGAGCGCAGCGGGAGGAGACTGGAGCGCGGGCCCTGGCGGTGGGGGTGCGGGCTGGGGAGACTGTGGCGGTGGTGGCAGGGCTCTTTCGCTGCACAAATGCGTAGTGCCGCCCCCTGGAAGGAGAACTGGTCACTTTCGGGGGTGGGGTGGGGGAAGGTCTAGGGCTAGCCTCGCCCCTGCTCCGCCCTGTCGCGCTCTCACCTACCAGGCAGGTGGCCGGTTGGGGGCGCCAGGACCGGCGAGGGACCATCACGAGTGGAAGGGTTGCGGGACATGGGGTCCAGGGAGGCTTCTGTGACGCTGCTCAACAGGGCAAGAGCAGCTAGGGTTGGCCACAAAGCTGGCTGCACAGAGAAAAGAGAGGGAGGAATAGGGCACTCGGGGGGACTGTCTTGTCTGTAGCCCGGATCAGAGACCGCTCCAATCGGCTTCCTAGCTGGGTGGCTGAGTGTAAGGAAGGGCACTGATCATCCAGAGAAATCCTATTCCTTTCCACCTATGACTGGCTCCTCCCTCTTTTATTATTATTATTATTATTATTAATTATTATTATTATTATTATTATTATTATTATTTGAGACAGGGTTTCTCTTTGTAGCTTTGGGGAAATCTCGCTCTGTAGAACAGGCTGGCCTCGAACTCACGGAGATACACCTGGCCTTGCCTCCTGAGTGCTGGGATTTAAGGCATGAGCCACCACTGCCCGGCGCACCTCCCTCTTGAGAGTTCCCCTTTCATATCTGACCCCTGCCTAGGCTGTGTTCCACGCTCTTTTTCCCAATTAAAGTCAGTTGGGAAATGCAAGGGCGTGACTCACCTGCCACCTAGGCCGGAGGCAGTGGGGCAATGCAGTAGGGTCTCCAAGTCCGGGTTCCATCTCTGTCAACACCAGGAGCTCCCATCAGCCTTCGTGGGCCTGCTTTTCCCCACCCTCTTTTCCAGGCAGCTGCAAGTTGAAAGCGGGCTTAGTTATCTTTGGGGTATTCGTTCTTCCACTTCAGTTTCTCAAAGCTTGGCTGAGCTCAGAGATTGTCTGAGGTCACAGGGGGAGACTCACACAGCTGTGGTCCTGTCTTCTAGGACCCTTCTGTTCTGTACTTCAGGGCTGAAGGTACCAGAGCGGCTGGAGGAAGAAGTAACTGGACACCCTTAGTTCCGTACTGAGCATTTGCTCCAAACCCCGGGGGAGGAAGCAGAGCCCTGGAGAATTAGAGTGCCAGTTGGTCACTCGGAGTTGTCTGGTGACTGGGAGCCTAGGCCTCCTGCAATCTCTGTTCTGGGCCCAGAGTCACTGGAGTTCTCTCTTAGGGACACAGATGACCCCAAGAGCCGGCCTATTATCTGGGGGAGTGATGTGCCTTCTGCAAACACAATGCCTGGACCATGGCTTCCCGTGGCCACCAGGGGGCAGAGTTTGCCAAGCCTGCGGATTTAAGGGGAGGGGGTGCTTTTCCACATCCTCTGCACGTTCAGTTCTGAGCCGTTCCCAGGAGGACCAGCCAGTCCTCCACATCAGCCTGGTCTCAGAGGGCTGAACCACTCTGAGAGCTGGCCATCTGGGCCATCAGCCTTCTGTGGCTCTGGCACTCTAGCCTTGCTCCTACCAGTTTCCCCCGTGAACCATCATTATCCTTCCCGACCCCAGCCGTCTTTACTGAACACCACGTCTTTGTGAGCCACCCCTCTGGGGCCCTCAGAACCTTGAAGACTAGCTAGACTCCTCTTGGGTCCCAGATGTTATCCTCCATCCTTCTGCTAGCACACAGAATACATGGGGACATCGACAACGACACATACCTTCCAGGCCTTTACCCAGGAAGTGGTCCTCCAGGGCTAGCTGTGTACCTGTTGGCTAACTAGATTCAGATCCCCAGAGACCAGGCTAGTGACTATTCTCCCCGATGGAGGGCAAGTCAGACAAGGCAGCCTTAGGGGTATCTGCGCTAGGGGGAGCCCAGGAGCAAGTCCCTCGAGGGCAGCTCAGACCAGTCTACTTCCTTGCCATCTGGGATGTTTGGCCCTCCAGCCCTTGCCACCCCTATCCACCGGCTCTGTACTCACCAACGGGGTCCTGCACCGAGTCCTTCTAGGCACCTTTCCTGGGACCAGTGCTGGGCTTTCCCTCGACGCTCAAATGGATCATGCCCAGAGTTGTGCACCTGGCAGCGTCTCTTTTAGCCAAAAGTGGGGCCTTGGCTGCCGGTCTGTGCCCTGTGGCGGCAGCGGGAGCTCAAATTACAGCTAGCCAGGAGAGCTAACACAGTCCAACACACTAGCGACAAAAGGGACTGGAGGGACAGAGAGCTGCGCTGAGGGCCCAGAAGAGAGAAGCTGAGAGAAAAGGGGGAGGAAGAAGATCTTTCTGGCTCTTCTCCTGCCCTTAGGAGCGTCCGTCAGGGGATGGGCAAGAAGGCTGGCTTACCTCGGGTGCAGGGCTCCGAGCCCCAGTCGCAACGAAGGCTGGGGCCCGAGGGACTTGTTGCTGGCAGAGCCCGCGGGCCGCATCTGGGGGCCGAGCCCAACTCCATCCCTCAGCAGCCTCCTGCCCGCCGCCGTCCGGTGTCAAATTCCAGGCCCGGCGTCACCAGATCCCGGGGTGGGGCCCAGAGCGCCCCCGCCCCGCCCCACCTTTCAGGGCTCACCTGGCCGCTCCACCCTTCAGATCCGGTCCCCACTGGCTCGGCTAGGTCCCCTTAGGTGGGGGCTAGACATTGGGAGAAGACCCCAGGAGGCAGAGTAGAGATTCGCGGGCGGCAGCGAGGCGCTGAAACTGGGAATTCGAAGTTGGTAGACACGCAAAAGTAGGGAACTGGGAGGCCTGGCCGAGGGCGGAGAGAGCGAGGGAGGGCGGCGAAGGAGGGGCAGCCTGGAGGAGAGTTCCAGCTTGGGTCGTGCAGATATCGGGGTGCTGGCTAGCTACCCTGCAGCGCCAACTGGTGGCTCCGGGACCCCCCAGAAGGCTCAGCTGCCTCGAAGCCGCAGGGCTCTGCATTGGGCTCCCAAGGTCCAAGGATAGTCTGTTTCACTGCTCAGTTTCAGGGTCTCGGAGCTCAAAGGAACTCATGCACACTGTCTCAAGGAAGGCAATGATAGTGTGTGTGTGTGGGGGGGGGGAGCAGGGGACAGAAACAGAGGGTCACAGAGTTGAACTGGGTTTTGAGGTGCGATAAGGTAATTTGGCAGGTGTCTGGGGGGTGGTTGATGGCTATGATTGGAAAGGTCTAATTGGTCTGCAGCTCATCAGCAAAGATGCTGGGGACCACTGACCTGCTCTGAGTGTGGTCACACACGCATTTCATTGAAGGACTGCACCGAGGAGAGTGTGGTTTCGAGACAGGCAAGACAGAAAAGGGGGTGCAGGCTGCTGGGGACAAAAAGATAAATCCTGAGCAGGGTTGTGGGGACCCTAGGGGCTGCCGGGACCCAATCTCCATCACCTCCTTTTGCCTGCTTGATTGGACAAGGTGAGGTGGTACAGCGGACAAAGGCGTGCCACAGGATGGATTCTAGGAGCTGACACTCCCTGGGGGATGTCCAGGTGTGTGTGTGTGGGGGGGGGCGAATGCATGAATTCAGCGTTGGGCATGTTGAATTAGAAAGAAGGGTCTGTGGACCCTCCTGCTGGAATCGCCCTGGAGGCGGCTGAATCTGTAGCCAGGAGCAAAGTGAAGGCGGCTGGGCTAGTGATGGCAATTGGGTATTTGCTGACCAATACACATGTAACTAGATGCTGGGGGTGAGAAAGAATACCCGGGGGATGTGTATGGTCTAGATGTACCCTGGCTATGCATCAGCACCTCGGTGGACCTTTAAGAACTACCCACATCCGGGCCCCATCCCAGATCTGAATCAGAATGCTGGTGCGGGTAGGTGCAAATGTCCATGTTTCCTTTACCTGTGATTCTGGTACACAGCCAGGATCCATAGCCACGGGGTTTTGAGAGGGCAGTTTTGTGCAGTGCTTGAGACTGAAGTCTGACTGCAGACACTGCGCTGCTGCTGCCGCCGCCTGTGAGGACTGTCCCCAGGCTCCGCAGGACTGCATGGGATGGGAGGATGTGCGCAGAACAGCGTGCTCGCTTTTCTCATGTAACTGGCTGCTGAACTGAAGCAGTCTTTTCAGCCAGGGATACTACTGAGTGGCATGTAGTTTAGGCTACACGTGGGAGCACTGTGGGCCTTGGGATGGCCAGGGCTCTGTAGTTAGGCCTACAGGTGGGAAGGCCAGGGCATGTCTCGGCCCTGGGATTGGGCTGTCCCACTTACAGCCATGGTAGCCGGTGTCTGGCAGGGATCTACCTCCATGATTGCAGGTCAGGGTACCACTGAACAGTCTCAGACCTGCCTGGGGTTCCTTCAAGGGAGGTCAGAATCCAGAGCGCTAAGGGGGTAAAATAGGGTATGGATGCCCTTTCTAAAGTTCCCAGAGGTGCCTAGGGCTGGGCTGGGGGCTTTCCTGTTTTCTGCTGAGAAGGGTAGAGTGCTAATGGGGAGTGGGCCATCTCCACTTCGAAGTGGAGCCATCATGGGGGTGACAGGAATGGAGCTATGTGGGTTTCTCTGTGCCCTGGGGGCCTCTTCTGGTCTTATTTGTTTTGTATGTTTGCCTGTTTGAGTGTACGCATACCACAGGAGCCTTGGAGGTCAGAAGAAGGCGTCAGATGCCCTGGAACTGGAGTTACAGGTGATTGTGGGTGCTGGGAACTGAACCCAGGTCCTCTGCAAGGGCGGTAAGCACTCTTAACCCCTGAGCGGGATGCCTCAAAGGTCCTGCACTTGAACGGAAAGTGCAAGGGCCCCAGGCGTCTGTGGGCTGGAGAGAAGACCCTTGAGTTCAGTGCAGGTGTTAAGGCCCCATGTTTCTGTTTCTTCCAGAAAAGTTAAGAGAAAACAGGAGACCAGAGTCAGGGGATTGCTTTATTGCTTCCATGAGGGCTGCCTGGGACAGCTGTCGCAGCCTGGGTAAGGTCCTTGATCCTCACTTCCCTCTGGTCCTGGGTAAGACCCATGGAGCTGGCAATCTCAGCAAGAAACCCAGACCATCTGACAGCTGGTCAGTCCAGGAAGGAGCATTGCTCCCACAGACCGGGACAGCTAGGAGAGGAGCCATTCCCCTCAGGCTGGGCCTTGCCTCCTGAGTTCTCTCTGCTCTTGTCCAAGAGCAGTCCTGTTGGCTTGAAAGGGATGGCTCTGGGGTTCCCCTGTGGGGACACTGGGGGCTGGTGGGAGGGAGCACTCCATCTTCTCCCCAAGGAAGGCCAAAGCGTGTCATGAGCTGGAGATGGCTGACATGAGATACTGCCCGCCTCCCTGTGGCCCTGAAGCATGGTCTGACACTTCCAGCCTTCAGGGAGCTCACTGGTACCACGGCCTGATGGGCCCTCTAGTGGACCTCTTTCTGCACAGCAAGGGGACCAAATGTGACATCTTATTTAAAAATAAATTATCCCTCCCCTCCCACACCCCAGTTCACAAAATGCTAATACACCAAACACTGCTTAGAGAATGATTCTGGCGGCATTCTCGCTAGCAAATGTCCCACCTCCTGCATGCTGGGCCCTGCTGGCCACAGCCAGTGGCCTCCTGGCCCTCTGGCTTCATCGACCCAGGCTGCCAGGCAGAGTGCTGGTCTCTGAAGCTGGCCCGGAGCAGGCACAGCTCTGGTTGCCTTGCCAAGGCCTCGCTGGCCCTCGGTCCCTTGGCACTGTCCTTCTCTGGGTCGGAAGACTCCTGTGCACGTGGCTGCTGCTTGTTCCTGGCATGAGCCTCGACGGCCCGGTCTTGGACCCACTCAGATGCCACTGCTTAGGTCAGTGATGACACGGGCCTTCACCAGCTTCCGTAGAAACTCTTTTTCTCGCTGGATGTTGTGTGTCCAGGACTAGAAGGGGAGAGACGGGGACGTTACGAAGTGGGCAATCTATGAAGAGGGCTGCTGGGCCGCAGCCTGCCTTAAAACTGGGCCGCCGCCCTCTTCCAGTCATGGCCCTCGGAAACGCTGTGACTGGGAACGTCCAGGCACACATTTGTCCGGTGTCTCCCTACAAGACCACAATAACCTGGTAATAAATGTTACAACTCTTCCCTCAACAAGCAAGCCTGGCACCCCATCATCACGCCAGAGGAACTCTGCCCTTGGCTTCTTCCAAGTCTTGAGTAATCTCAGCTTCCCCGTCCTCAGTGCTCAGAATCGCCTTCCTTCAGACGGCAGCCCACAGCTCCTTGGCAGCAGCACTCAGGTCCTAGACACCCCGAGGGCAAGGAGGTGAGTCACCGGACCGCACAGCAAGGGGGCATGGGCTGCTTCTCTGATGCAATCCATTCTCCAGGCCTCAGGCAGCTCACGAAAGCCTCGTTCCCGTGCTCTTTTAAAGTGTTATCTTTGTCTAAACCAAACATTAAAATTTTATTTATTTATGATGGGTGGCAGCGGCACACACCTTTAAGCACTTGGGAGGCAGAGGCAGGCGGACCTTTGAGTTTGAGACCAGCCTGGTCTACAGAGCAAGTTCTAGGACAGCCAGGGCTATACAGAGAAACCTTGTCTTGGAAAAAACACAAGTTTGTTTTCAATGTATTACTACTCTGTGTGTGTATGTATATATGACGTGTGCATCTCTGAGGGTGGGCCTGAGCACACTGAAGTGTGGAAGTGGAAGTCAGATGATGACTCTTGGCAGTGGGTCTCCTTCTGTGGGTTCCAGGGATTGGATTCAGGTCACCAGGTTTGTATGGCTAGTGCCTTTACCTACTGAGCCATCCTACCTGCCCTGAGGCTTCGAGACTGAATCTCACTTAGCAGCTTGGGCTGGCCTGAAATGAATGTACATATGTACGTATGTATGTAGCCTAGGCTGGTCTCCAACTCATGATCTTTGTACCCCAGCTTCCCACATGCTGGATTACAGGTGTGAACCACTATACCCATCTGCTTCATTATTGGAAGGAGTATCTCACTATGCAGCTCACGCTGGCTTCGAACCCCTTATCTTTCTGACTCCATCTCCCAAGACCATTCTACCAGGCTGGCACCCAGTGAATGGCTAAGAGCACTTCCCCCCCATACTTGATTTCTCTCTGTCTTAAATAAACAAACAAAGAGTGCTATAGACTTAAAATCGCATCCTTAGTAAGTCAGAGAAGAAGCCACCATCCCGGGCTTATGGGATTAGATTCCTTCTGATTTCTCAGAAGTCTCCCCAGGAAGCTTCAATGACTAAAGCCTCTCAGACAAGGAAAAGGCCTGACTGAACGAAGGGATGAGTGTCCTCAGTCTCATGGCTCATCTCCAGCTGGCCTCTGCTGTGTGTCAGCATGGGCCCCTCCATGTCGGCACTCACAGCACTCTCACTGGGACAAAGGATGAGGGCCTGTCCAGCCCTTGTTTTGATGTCTACAACCCTCTCCAACCTTCCAAATCTCTGTAGTCTAAACCTCAGAGTCATTAGCCAGAGTCCCTGTGTCCCACTGCTCTCGAGCTCCCTTGAAGCCTCTGGGGTGAACCACAAACCCACATCCCCAAGTGGTAATGGTTTCCTCCCTCACAATCCACAGCACAGTGCCTGAGGTGGGCCAGTCTCCCCCAGTCTTCCTGTTTCCACCATCTATCCCCTCAAACTCCTAGAGAAGCACAGGCCTGGTCATTCCACTCTACTGTTGCCTCTGCAAGTCGCTCTCCTTGTCTCAGACCCCTGGGGGACTCATGTCCACTCTTTGAAGATTCAATCATCTTTCCAGAAGTTTCTGTGGATAGAGATGGTTAGACACAGAGTAGGCACTCCATGATATTCAATGAAAATAGATGGAATTTCTTTCTAATCTTGAGGTGTGTGTGTGTGTGTGTGTGTGTGTGTGTGTGTGTGTGTGTGCTTGTAGAGAGGAAAGCATGATGTTCCTGTCTCTCACTGATCCCTGAGCTAAGCTGGTGCTCAGCAAACCCCAGGGATCTCTTGTCTGGTACTTGTGCAACCATGCCTAACTATTACTTCTTTTTTAGAATTAAAGATGTTATTTATTTATTTATTTATTTATTTATTTATTTATTTATTTATTTATTTATTGTTTTTCAAGACAGGGTTTCTTTGTGTAGCCTTGGCTGTCCTGGACCTAGCTCTGTAGCCCAGGCTGGCCTCGAACTCACAGAGATCCGCCTGCCTTTGCCTCCCGAGTACTGGAATTAAAGGCGTGCGCCACCACCTGTCTGTCTCCACTGCCCCAGATGAGGACCCAACCCAGTGCCACTCAGCTAAATCCCCAACCCGCTTGGTTTTATTTTATTTTAAATGATTTATTTATTCTTATCTGTTGTGGTGGTTTGGAAAAAAAAAAAAAAGCTCCCATAGAGAGTGGCACTAATAGGAGGTATGGCCTTGTTGGAGTAGCTGTGACCTTGTTGGAGGAAACGTGTCACTGTGGGGGTGGGCTCTGAGGTCTTCTATGTTCAAGCTAAGCACAGTGTGGCACTTACTTCACTTCCTGCTGCCTTCGGATCAAGATGTTGAACTTTCAGCTCCTTCTCCAGCACCAAGTCTGCCTGCATGCCACCATGTTCCACCATTATGATAATGGACTGAACCTCTGAACTGTAAGCCAGCCCCAATGAAATGTTTTTCTTTATAAGTGTTGCAGTGGTCATTGTGTCTCTTCACAGCAACAGAAAGTCTAACTAAGACATGTGCATTGGGTTTTTTTTGCCTGTATATATGTCTGTGTGAGGCTGTTGGATCCTCCTGGAACTGGAGTTACAGACAGTTGTGAGTTAGGTGTTAGGAACTGAACCCAGGTCCTCCGGAAGAGCAGCCAGTGCTCTTAACTTCTCAGCCATCTCTCCAGCTCCCAGACTTAAAGGTTTAGTTTCATCATTACTTAATACAAATAGCACAATTACAAATATAAAGATTTGTAACTTGTTAGAGCCCACAGGTTTTATGAATACAAAACAGAAATTCCAAACAAATTGACTTTGACTTCTCTTAAGAATTTCTTCCTTGGCTTAGAAACTGAAAATCCTGCCTTTCACATTTGATGGGTGTTAAGGGTGAAGCTTTGAATGAGCTGACAACTTGGAATCTGTGCTACAAATCGAAGGGAAACTTCAAACACAAGGGTTTGTCTCATAGGAGGAACTCCGTCAAAAAGGCTTTCATCCTTGTGAAACCTCTCAACTAAGGAGACTTGACGTCAGACCCAGGACAGGAAAATAACTAGAGAATAACAAGAATTAGTTTATAAGCTATGGGGAAAAAACTTGTTGCTTTCCGACTTTTATTACGCTCCCTTATTTCTGGCAAAAAAGATGGAGATGATCCCCTCTTTTGCCTCGAGGACAGAGGAATGCAGGGAATTCTCGGGGTGCATCTTTTGCAGTTTGCAAACAATAACATGAAGACCAAGGAGACAAGGCTGAGTGCCCTGGTAGGGGAATAACAGGGAACTGCTAGAAGCTGATCTTTCCGCGGTTGGCTAGAATCTGCATGACTCTTTTACCTTGGGAAAGAGTCAAACTGCATAGAAGAGGGAGTCTTGAGCTTTTTAAAGTTTTACCCCAGAAAAATGGTGGACACTGTATCAGGCTCTAGAGACAGTAGCTAAAGGAAGGACTCTAGAAATCTAAGAGCAAGTATTTCAGCTATGAAGACATCACTGTCCTCGGAAGATTCTGGATGAGGCGGTGGTGGAGGGCAATCTCTTCCCATTTATGCTACACTTACACTAGCAGACTCTGTCTGAAGTAACCGTGTGGAACTCCAGAGTCTACTGAAGGAATAAACTTTCAGAGGAGAACTGAAAAGGCCGGGTGGGGCTGGCGAGCCGCTCGGCCAGTAGTTCCATGCCTGATTCGACATTCTGACTTCTTGGGATTCAAACTCAGGCCCTCATGCTTGCGCAGCCATTTCCCAGACAGAAATTAGCAACGCAACACAACAACACAACAAGAAACAGGCTCAGAAGAATGGCGGGATGGGGATCCAAGCAAACACAGGCATTCCTAAAACGGTTTATCCCACACCTTCCCCTTCCTCTAGAAGTAACCAATGGATGTGTTAGTTTCGAGAGCACCCACTAGGAGTCACTGAGGGTTAACATGTCAATAGAGAACTGGATATTCCACAGTACTAAGAAATGATTAACTTTTTGAGGTGTGGTATCAAAATAGTCCTTATCTTTTAGAGTTACTGAACTTATGGCCATAATGCCATGTCTAAATGCTGTTTCCCAGCAGTCACTGGGGTGGGGAGCATGAGAGGAACCACAGGGGAATCTGGGAGCTCTGTATTCTCGATCAGCTTATGCTCATAAAATGCTGGATCATTTGCTCTCCTAATGAAAAAGTAGGCATGGGGCTGGAGAGATGGCTCAGTGGTTAAGAACATATAACTGTTCCTGCAGAGGACATGAGTTCAATTCCCAGCAATGGTTGTCAGTGGCTCTCAACCACCTGTGACTTCAGCTCTAGGAGATCTGATGCCCTCTTCTGGCCTTGGTGGAAACTTGCACTCATGTGTGCATACTCTCACACACACATACACACATATACATAATTAAAACTAAATCTTGGGGAAAAAAAGTGTTGCAATCCACTAGGTTTTCTAGTAGGTGTACCCAGCAGGACTGCAGAAGAGGTTGACTGGACCACGGGTCTGAGTATCAGGTGCTTGTAAGGGTCTACACTTGACTGTAACTAGCAAGGGGGAGGTCTTTTGCTCCACCCCTTGGCATTGTTATAAATAGACCTTTGGAATAAAGTTCTGGGCCAGTGGATAAGGATCCAGGCCCTCCCGAGGCTATCCTGTGTTTTCTCTCCCCTCTCTATTTCTAACTAGGTCTCTTCTCCCTCAATTCCTCAAGAGTCCCTGGGGTAAATAAATGTGGGGGCTGTTTCACCACAAAAGAGAAGGTGCAAAAGTTTGTCCTGAATGTAGCTCTTAGGCCAGGCCTTGCCCTACTCAGGTACTCTTTCCTGATCCCTCCTTCCATGCAGGAAAACTGGGAGCCTCCTGTGGGCTGAGGCAGGGTATGACAAGACTTGTTCATCTACTGCAGTCCACATTTTCGGCAGAGTTTCCTCTGATACTTTTTTCTTTTAAATAAGTTTTTTTTTTTTTTTAAGATCTATGTATTTTTAGGCAGGGCATGGTGGCACATGCCTTTAATCCAGCACTTGGGGGCAGAGGCCAGCCGATCTCTGAATTCAAGGCCAGCTTGGTCTACAGAGTGAGTTCTAGGACAGCTGGGGTTACACAGAGAAAACATATAAATTTTTTTTTAAAGTTTGTGTGTGTGTGTGTGTGTGTGTTTGCGTGTGTATACGCTACTTTTGTATGCATGAATATGCAATGTGTGTGCTGTATGTACTCAACTGCTGATCCATTCATTTCTCTCTGGCCCTACAGCTGCTTCTTTGTTTCTTCTATTGAGACAGGGTCTCACTGTAGTCCTGGCTGGCCTAGAACTCACTCTGTAGACCAGGCTGGCCTTAAACTCAGAGAGACCCACCTGCCCTTGGCTCATGCAGAGATTAAAGGCATGTGTCACCTGTCACCATGCCTAGCCTAATGCTATTAAGAGTTAGACCAAAGCTGAAGAATGAGAAAAGAGAGAGAGAGAAGGGGGCTGGAGAGATGGCTCAGAGGTTAAGAGCACTGGCTGCTCTTCCAAAGGTCCTGAGTTCAATTCCCAGCACCCACATGGTGGCTCACAACCATCTGTAATGAGATCTGGTGCCCTCTTCTGGTGTGTAGACATACATGCAGGCAGAACACTGTGTACATAATAAATAAATAAATAAATCTTAAAAATAAAAAGAATGAAAAGAGAGAAGGGTGGGTAAAATAAGAAACATCTGAAATTAGGGGACTCTAAGCAGGAAGAAGTGGTCAATATAAAAAAGGTTTCTGAGCAATCAGAAAAACTGACGCACGGATGGAGAATAAAAAAGCACTTATCTCATAAGCCTTGATGGCCTGAGTTTGAGCCCCAGAACCCACGGTGGGAGGAGTGGGAGGAGAGAACTGTCCGAAAAGTCGTCCTCTGACTTGCACACAGGTACCATGGTACAATGTAACCCCCCCCCCCCATAATAAATAAAAGGAAAAACGTGGCATTTGTCCATTCCATGTAGCTTTCTGAGACAGGGCACTGGTAATTTTGAGGGCCGTGAAGTCAGGTGATGCAGTGAAGGGCTGAGTGGGAGGGGAGAGTGGAAAGGGGGTGCTCCATAAGGGGGTCCTTCAAGCCCCCCGTGTGCCTTCAGTTTTCTCACTGGAGGAGGGAGGGTGGCTGGGAGCTTTCACTGGGTAAGGATCGGCAGCGGTGTGCTGAGGGCTGGGGAGGTGCAGGTAAAAAGGCCCCTGAGCAGTAACGGGGACTGGTGGCCACCGGAGCCCCTGGATTCACAGGAGTGTGGGCCTGCACGAGGGAGCAGTTTCCCCAGCCACTCCCACCCTCCTGCTCGGCAGGCTTCAGGCATGGCTCAGCGAGAGGCTGCAGCAGAAGCTGATGCATGGGAAGGGTTCAGTCGTCCCCCCCTCCCCCCCATCCTTGTTGTGGGGTGCAGAGGCCTGGAGAGCTAGAAGCTACCTGTACAGATAGATGGGTTGCCTGGGAGCATGCTGGGTGAGGTCTGCGGTTGGTGGAGAAAAGAGTGGAGGGGATACGAGAGACTTTCTGGGAGCACTGTTTACTTGTGGGTTGTGTGAAGGGCAGGGGATCTTCCCAGGGAAAGCAGGGTCTGTGGAAGAGGATGATGGGAGCTGTGGACATGAAGGGAGTGTGAGGCCAGGTGTATCAAGGAAGGTCAAGGGTCAGGGCCAGGGCAGGAGGGCCATCGAGGGAGTGTTCAGGAAGAAAGCCGAAGACAGGGGCTCTGGGTTCAGGGGAAGGCTAGGGAAGAGGATGCATAAGTGGCCAGCAGCCTGCATGCAAGCTAGACCGCAGTGGCTGCTTAGGGGAGCCCGGGTAACAGCGGCTGCGGGTTCCCCCTTCCTATCTGTACAGATGCTGGAGTCCGTCCCTCGCGCCGGAAGCCCCTCCCCCCGGCTCCACCCAAAGACTGCCCCCTCGCCCAGCTCTCACCTCTTGGATGGCGGCCATGCGCACAGTTTCGTAGTAGTGCAGGGGCGCGTTGGGTGTGTTCATGTCGTAGCCAAAGCCTGCGACTGCCACTTCATCACAGCCATGGAGAGCCATGGTCACCGCCACACTGCCAAGGGTTGGGATGTTCTGGAAGAGAAGAGCGGAGGGAGGCGTGTAGAGTTCTGCGGGGGTGGGTGGGTGTGGCTGAGACCTCCAGAGCTAATTGGCCCATTTCCAAGGATGGAACTTCACACCCCCCCCCCCCCCCCCGAGCCTCCTTCCCCACCCATTTCCTTTCCAAGGCTCCCCTGCCAAATCCTCCTCCTCCCTGCCCCGGAGTCTCACCCCCCTGCCCATGAGGCCGTTGTTGAAGGGCAGTCCAATGAGAGTGAAGGCAGCCTCCTGGATGAAGTATGGATTGAGGATGCGGATCTCAGGGGGCTCCTTGGGCACGCGGGTGGCCACAGACTTCCAGAAGCCATCGGATGCACTCTGTAGACACAGCATAAGAAGACATGAGCTGGGCACCTGATAAACCAGCTAACCCTGGAAGGCTTTGGCATGTGAGCGCTCATGGGATGTGTGCCAGACACAGATATGTGTTGGGGAAGGGTGACCGTGTGGTGGGACCAGGGTGAGTAATGGGGGACACAAAGTGAGCTCTGAGGCAGGGGACAAAGTGTGGGACACTGTTAGGGGTGCTGCTTTATCCTGAGTGCAGGGGTGAGGTGTCCTTGGGCCACAAGGAAAACCCCCCAGGCCCAGCAGCCCCGCCTCCCCGCTAGAGGCGGGGCCCACCAGCGGCTTGCCCTCATCCGCCTATCTGCTCTCCTGAGCTCGCCTCCTTTCCCTTCTGTCTGTCTGTCCTGGCTCTCAGTCAACTGTCCTAAAGTAGACCTGGAAAACAAAGACATTTCGTGAGCCGTCACAGAGCAGCAGAATGACACTCAGATCTCAGTCCTGCCCTGACCAGAACTGGGTGGCTTCGGGCCTGCTGTGTGTAGAATAGTTAGTTCATTCTCTCTCACGGAGCTTGGTTCCAATGCGGAGGCATTGCTTCTGAAACGTATCCCAGCGTCCGACTCTGGGCCACGGGGCCTCTCCTCTTCACCCTTCCCCTTCTCCCTGTCCAACCTCACAGAGCCTTTCCTGGTCTAGACCCCCAAGTCAGTCGCTTGAGCTGCTCTTTCATGGACTCCCCTTTCTGGACCCTACAGCAAGGGCTCTTCAGAACGCCAGGGGAAGCTGTGAGCCAAGCAGCATCGGAACCATTACCACGGCCTCCAAATTTGCAGCAAATTTGTTACTTGTCTAGGAGACACCAAAAAAAAATAAAATAAAAAAAAATCAACTACACTTAGAGTGGAAAAGTACTGGGCACACCAAGAGGAAATGATCACTGGGTACGAGAAGGGAAAAGATGGCCCGGTGGGTAAAGGTGCCTTGCTCCCTAGGCTGATGACTGGAGTTTGATCCCAACCCACATGGAAGGAGAGAACCAAGTTGTCCTTTGACCTCCACACATGTGCCCACACACGTATGTGTGTCAAACACATAAAAAATAAACAAATACATGTTAAAAAAAAAAAAACAAGAGAT
Source organism: Peromyscus maniculatus bairdii (assembly GCF_049852395.1). Classification (NCBI taxonomy): domain Eukaryota; kingdom Metazoa; phylum Chordata; class Mammalia; order Rodentia; family Cricetidae; genus Peromyscus; species Peromyscus maniculatus. The sequence goes on from NC_134853.1 coordinate 136,987,907, forward strand.
TTCCATTTGCAAGTGCCTTTACCTGCTGATTCATCTCATTAGCCCTAAAAATATTCCTACTTTCCCCCAGCCTTGGGGATCAAATCCAGAGCCTCAGGCATTCTAGTAAACGCTCTACTACATCCTCAGCCCAACCTCACAAACATTCTTATGAATGTACTTCAGAACACACACAGAGTGTACACAAACAGAGTTTAAAATAAACGAATCTCAAAAAAAAAAAATTAAAACAAGACAAGCAAATTTAAGAGAGAAACAAAACTGTGGAGAAAAGTTTGTCGCAAAAAAATAAAGACATTCTTGTTTTAAAAGCTCATGAAAAGTAGCCAGGCACGGTGATCATAGTCTTGTGATCCCAGCCCCTGTGAGGCTGAGCAGAAGGATGGCCTAGGCCTTGAGGGAAGCTAGACTACAGCAAGACCCTGTCTCAACAACACCCTAGCTCCAACAGACAAACAAAACCCAAAAATTAAGAAAAAAAACATCAGTGAGATCTCACAGAAATGGGCAAAGGATGTAAAAGAAAGTTAAGTGGTAACCTGGGGCCATCCTCACTCTAGCCAAGCATGCAACCAATTACTCACCCCCCAGGCTACAAGCCTGCTCATTACAGCGCTACTTAGGAATGTGAAATGCCAGGAAAATCCCAAAAGTTTACAAAAGCAGTTCAGCTAAGTGATACCGGATACAGGCCCAGAAAAGAAACGCTAGGCATCAGAATTGTGTACTCTGAGAATTCTGTCACCTAGATATCATTTATTTAACAGCTATGTTGTCCACATCTTTTCCTGCTTCTTATCCCTTTCCTCTACTGTCCATCCATCTTTCAAACAAGAAACCTGGGAGTACACGTCAGATTCTCCTCCATCCCTCACCCATTCTGGCCCCCTACTTCTTACATCTTATCCCATAGATCCACGCCTCTCTCCCAAAGCCACTGCTCCTACCCCAGGTCCCTGCCTTATTACTGTCCATCAGGACTACCATACCAACTGGCCCATCCTACGCCAGCCTAACACTCCGGAGCCCTGTAGAGTGAATGGAAAACACGAGCCACGTGAAAATGATTGAGATCCAGTTGCTTACTTAACACACATGGAGCTGAGTATCCAGAAGGGCCGCCTCTGCTTCCCAAGCCACATCACCCTGCCAGAATGATTTTTCCAAATACGCACCAGCTCATATCACATCTGGCTGCCTCCGTTCTTACCACAAGCCCTCTGAACCACTGCTAGCCAACTCCTCCATGCTCCTGGCCACTGCTTATCTCTAATACCCCCATCCCCCCCACCCATACAATGCATCTTGCTCATCTTTCCTGATCTCCTGCACCCCAAGGAAGAAGTGCCTACTAGCCTTTGAGAAGTGATAAAAGAGAGCTAAGAGCCTTGGTCCTGGGATTCAGCTTCAGCTCTGTTCCATGGGGACTCTGAGCAAGGAAGTATCCTTATGGACAAATCGGGGACACTCAATACTTACAATGTGGACCACTGTGAGACTTACACAGGGCCGGGCTCCTTTTTGATTCATTTCTGTAGCCCAGGACCCAGCTCAGCTGGGGCAGGGCATAGTACTGAAGGAGCTACGGCTTTCTTCCAAAGCTCCTCCACTGGCCAGTACCTCCCCAGCCCTGTCTCTGCCCCAACCACATTCTCCTGTCTTCCTCCGAAGGCGACCTCTCCTTCTCTGGCAGCTGTTTTCTGTCCTTTCATGGGTCAGATCAACTTCTGGATCTCAACCTATTAGATTAATCAAGTAGGCACCAGTACTGTGGCTTCTGCACCCCGCCCCAAGTCTGTGGCTGTGTATGTAAAGGAGGAGATAAAGGTGGGGATCGGAGGATGACATAAGACCAGCATGGAGGAGAACAGGCTGAGCCACTGGACAGAGTTATGGAGAAGCCCCTCCTGGATGGGCCTGGCTGTGACAGATATCCAGGAGTGGGAGATGTGCTGGTCACACGCCTTAGACCCGTCTCTTCTCCAGAGCCCAGTAGGCCCCCAACAACCCACCCCCAGGCTTCTGCCTGTGCCTGTTCCCATACACCTCAAGAGGAGACTGAAAACACAGGTCCCCACCCCCAGAGCTGCAGGGGTGTGGGGAATGGGCACAATAGGGCCAGGGGAGGTCACAACCCTTGAGGCCGTGCCTAGACTGAAACCTAGTCTTGGTCCCAAGACAGGTCTTTGCAGGGTATCCTAGCTTCCCACAGCTGTTCACATCTGGAGTCTGAAGCACAGGGGAAAATCACCTCCCTTGCCTTGCAAGAGCTACGAGGTGAGTCAGGGGTCACTCAGTGCCCCATGACCTACACATAATTAATTCTACACAGGGAACATGCCGAGGCATATATACGGCTGGCATAGTGGAACACATCTAAGCTGGATTCCACTCCAGAATCCACCCATGATCTGAGGCACTGTCATCGAAACCATCATTCATAGCCTTCCCGTGCTGTAAAGGTCCAGGATCTAACCACTATGTGAAACTACAGGGAATTAGCTTATTGCAAATCCCTCTAAGAATCAGAAAAGAGGCGCCAGGGGGAAGGGCGGGCCAGCCTTGCTTCCCCCCATTAATCTTCTGAAAGGAGGAACGAGTGCCCCATTTCCAGTAAGAAGTGAGTAGTCTCTTACACACTGATACACACATGCATACATCTGATGTGCACACACACGTGCACAGCTCCTCCTTAAGCTGAGACAGGGCCTGTCCTGAGAGCAGGTGAGCACTTCCTGCCCCAGCCCCATATGCATGAAAGCTCTGATGTCTGTTCCACCTGGGGGCAGCCAGAAGTGGCTAAAGGCAGTGCTTGGACCCTGGGGAAGTGTCCCATGCTTAGGTCCCAAGTCCCAGGGAGCCCCACATTAGAGGAGCAGGCAATGGCACAGTCAATATTTCAGCGTTTCTTCTGCTTCTTGTCCCATTGTAGAGCTTCCTTGAGAATTCAGGGAAAAGCAGAATATCAAGAACAAGGTGTGAGGCCGGGCAATGGTGGCGCACGCCTTTGATCCCAGCACTCAGAAGCAGAGGCAGGTCGATCTCTGTGAGTTCGAGACCAGCCTGGTCTACAGATCGAGTTCCAGAACAACCAGAGCTACACAGAGAAACCTTGTTTTGAAAAACAAAAACAAATAAACAAACAAAAGAACAAGTGTGATGTTAGCTTTTGTTTCCCTAGCTATAAGATACGTATTGGGGCTAGAGAGGTAGCTCAGTGGTTAAGAACGGCAGCTGCTCTCCCAGAGGACCTAGGTTCAGTTCCCATGGCAGCTCACAACTGTCTGTAACTCCAGTCTCAGGGATCCAACATCCTCTTCAGGCCTTTTTGGGTACCAGGCATAGATGTGGTACCCAGATATACATACAGGCAAAATGCCCATACACATATACATAAATTAAATTAAAAAATAAACCAGGAACCAACCAAATCTCAGCCTGTCTCCTAGCATCAAGCAGGCAAACAAACACCCCACGGCTCCTCTTCTCAGATGTGTACACGGGACAGATCTTTCTAATGTAGAAAACTGAGGCTCATATCCCAATTCCACATCTCTGTGACCCGGGGCACATCACGTCATCTGTCTAAGCCTCAGGTTCCTCTTGCATAAAACAGAGATGACAAGACCGACTTCCCAGAAAGCTGAAGGGATTAAAGGAGATGCTGGGTCTGATAGCATCTGGCAGTGTCTGGTATACAGAAAGAACTCAATAAATCTTTCCTATTATGACTGAGTGTTTCAGAAGCCAAGAGATTGAAACAGAGGGTGTGGCTGGAGGTGTCAGCCACCACAGAAAGGCCAGCACGCATGCACACCTGCACAGGTCCACACCTGCACCCGTTCAGACACGGGAGTGTGGAGCTAAGCTTTTCCCGCTGGTTCCTGCAGGCAGGCAGTGGGTGCCGGAGGCCTGCCGGATGCTGGGTGCACTGTCCAGCCCACCACTGGCAGGAAGGCTGCTTCCATCTCACCTCTCCCACTTGCAGGACCCAGAGGCCAGTCAGTGCCACCACACCTCTCCTGGAGGACAGCTGTGGGCTGCATTTCTCGTCACTCCCTCCTCCAGGAATGTCCCTGCCTCAGTCAAGTCTGGGCTGGCTCCCGAGCGTGGAGCTGCCAGGCTCCTGTTAATACAACCTGCTCTGCTCTTCCCGGCATAGCCAGAACCAAGGGGAAGAAGGTCTGGGAAGAAAAGAAGGGAGTGCCCCCTCCCTCTCAGGGTCCTGCTACTGAGATATTTCTTAGTCCCTGTGGTCCTCAGTGCCCCATGACCTACACATAATTCTACACAGGGCACATGCCAGGGCATACATACAGCCTCTTGGGAGGCGTCTGAGGGCAGTGATGACGGTCTGACTTTCTGTAGCCACTGATAGGGCAGGTGTGCCCACGGCTACTGCCTCGGGCTTGGTCACCAGTTCTCCTGGGATCTTTGTTTTGGCCACCATCTTGCTGTGCTTCAGTTCCCTGCATGAGTCTGGTCTTGACCTTCTCAGGTTTAATATCCTCAGTGGCTCCCACTGCCCTCTGGGATGGCTGGTGTCCACAGCTAAGACTTGGGGGTCTAAGATTCAACCCAAACTCCCAGCGGCTCCCTCTATGCCCTGAGGCAGTTCACTACCCTTTGGAGGTCTCATATCTTCAACTACAGGCTAAGAATACCAGTTTCAGCCTTAGAGTGATTGGTTGTTTTGACAGTGAGAAGCCACCCATCCAAAATGTTTGGCTCAAAGCCAGCTCCTGCTGGCTTCTGCTGGTAAGTCTTTAAGATCCTAAGTGCAGAGACTGGAGAGAGAGCCTGTGGGTAAGAACATTTCCTGCTTTGCCACAGGGGGCCGGCTCAGAGGTAAAGCACGTGCCTAGGATGACCCAGGCCCTGGCCTTGATCTTCAGCACTGCAACAGTGAGAAAATAAGTTGTTAAATAAAACACAGTCTACCTTTCCTTTAAAAAAGTGCCATGGTGGTGGCGTATGCCTTTGGTCCCAGCATGTAGGAGGCAGAGGCAGGTGGATCTCTGTGAGTTTGAGGCCAGCCTGGTTTACAAATCCAATTCCAGGACAGCCAGAGCTGTTACACAGAGAAATCCTGTCTTGAAAAACAAAAACAAATGAAAGAAGAAAGTACCATGGAGGGCAGAGTTGGAATCTGGAACTCAGACCTGAGACCTATACTGACCATGGTGCTGTAGGAAAAGCTGGCCAAAGCTCTCCTCCTGCCCAGGCCCTGTTCATGGTCTCCTCACTCTGTATATCCAAACTCTGCTTGTAGCCCATGCAAACAGCCTTCCCAGGGTTCAAGAGTAGGCTCAGAGCAATACTCTACCCTCAAGGATGGAAGTGGCCTTGGCCCTGTTAGGGTGGAAGATATGGAGGTCTCCAGAACATGAAAACGGACTCAAAAGGGTTGGATATTCCATAGTTTTCTTCACTCCATCTCATTGGATGTGGCCAGAATATGGTGAAGACATATACTTCTTTGGGCAGCAATTTCCTGACGTCATACCAGTTGAATGGAATTGTTTTTTTGACATAGGATTTCTCTGTGTAGCCCTAGTTGTCCTGGAACTCACTCTGTAGACCAGCTGGCCCCAACTCACAGAGATCCACTTGCCTCTATCTTCCAAGTACGGAGATTAAAGGTGCATGCCACCACTACCTGGCTGAATGGAATGGTTTTTAATTCGCTAAGAAGCACATACCTTGCCAATGTCATTCTCTGTGCCCAAAACTTGGCTCATCTGGCCTGCCTCTACATGAGGCTAGAGACTAAAAAGCAGCCAGTTAGGACCTGGAACTTATATTAAGCATCCCAGGGGCTAACAGATGAGGCAGTTGTACCCCTCTGGCCAGGGTCGCATCTGTTGCCAGGCCTGCCTGGTTGCTTGCCCTGACTCAGCGACTCTTGGCCCTGAGGCTGGGCATTCTCTCCAGTGGGCTCAGTCTCACTTCTCAGGAGGTAATTGGTCTTGCAGATGAGTACGGGATGTCAAGGGTCGCCATGCTCACGGTCCCATTGAGTCTCTACAGCTGGGTGACAGGTGGCTGTGGCGGAGGAAGAGGACAGCTTCGTTCCTAACACTGAATCTAGCTCCACGTCCACCAGCCTTCCTCACATGCAAAGGACAGGAGGATGACCGTGATGGCGGGTCCAGATGTCCATTCCACTGAAGGCTGGCTACGTTGCTGCTAAGTGACAACCATAATTTGTGTAACTAATCCCTTGGGTCATATTTGGGTGTGGCTACTATAGAGACCACCATGCTAAAAATCTTGCACGCAGGTTTTCCCTTCCTCTTGCACTACGTAGCCCTTCCTTTCCCAGACCCACGCCCTCACTGGTACAACCTGAGAGCCCCTGTCCCCCGACTCTTGCCAGCGGTCTCTGTTATAATTTCAGTGTCTCTTTTGAAAATGTGACAGGTGACACATGGCACCCTGCTGCCCACACGTGCATGTCTCCACCTGCTAGTGAGGCCACACGCATCTCTGTGGTAGTCTCTGCGTCCCTGACAGCCCTCAGAATAATAAACCTCTGTCTATCATATTTTCTAGACATACTTTCAAAATGTTTGATAGGATATTTCTGTTTGGTTTAAATTGATATCGCCAAGTTTCTTCTGGCACTTCTGTGCCTTAAGTTTGTCCCTTCCTGCCAAGCATGGTGGCTCCAACTTGTAATCTAAGCACTTGGGAGGGAGATGCAGGGAGACTGTCCCCTAATAGCTCCAGTTAGGGAATTTAATTCCATTTCAAAATGAAAAAAAAAAAAAAAAAAAAAAAAGAGGAAGAAGGAGGAGGAGGAGGAGGTGGTGGTGTGGGAGGGCTGGGGTGGTGGCACATACCCTTAATCCCAGCACCAGGGAGGCAGAGGCAGTTGGATGTCTCTGAGTCAGGACAACATATTAGAACCTGTCTCTAGAAAAAGGATGTGGCTGTGGGGTGGGGCAGAAAGATGCTCGGCAGGTAAAGATGCTCGCTGCCAAGTCTGACTTGAGATTGATCTCTAGAACCCATACAACGCAAAGAGAGAACTCACTCTTGGAAGCTGTCTTTTGATGGTCACGTGAGAGGTGCGGTGTATAGCCCCGCCCCCAATAAATAAATAAAAATAATTTTTAAAGTATTTTTTTTTTTTTAAAGTTTGGTATCCTATTTTCTTCAAGATTTCCAGCTAGATGTGGTGTTTCATGCAATCTCAGATTCTGGGAGGCTGATCTGGGCAGATTGCTGCAAGTTCAAGCCCAGCCCAGGCTACATAGTTCTGGGACAGCCTGGGCAGCACAGTGAGACCTGGTGTGTGTGTGTGTGTGTGTGTGTGTGTGTGTATACGTATATGTATACGTATGTATGTATGTATGTATATGTATTTGTATATGTATGTATGTATGTATGTATGTATCCATCCATCCATCCATCCTCTAGCCTGCTTGGAGTTTATTTTGATGTGAAGAGAGGGTCAAAAAAACCTATCTGTAAGCTATATTTGGGAAAAGCCAAGAACAGAAAGAAGAGCCAGTGTGAGGCAGCCAGGGGACACCAACACTCAGGCAGGGAGCCAGGGCAGCTTAGCTTTCATATCCTTTATCAAGGAATCTTCCTGGAACCAGGAAAGAAAATCAAACACAGTAAAGAGGATCCCCAGAAGAAGCAAGAGATCAGGAGGATACAAGGGTCCAGAGCCCAGAACAATCATCTCCTGGGGCAGCGATAGCAAGAGGAGCCATCCAGGCTGAGAGCCCCACGTCCTGGCTAAAACCCTGACTCCTCGGAAGCGACCAGCCTCGGTTTCCATGTTTATTCCTTTAAGTATGTCAGCTGTGATCCAACATTGCTCTAGGGCCCGGGCTTGCAGCAGACAAGCCGGTTCCTGCCTGCAGGGGCTGGAGAGAGGACTTCTAACAGCCCTGGGTGGTGCAGGCTGAACGCAGGGGTGGGAAACAGGACGCACATGTTGGCTGCTGCCTGGATGGAGTGCACGTGTTGGGGAGGAGAAAGTGGCAGAGACTCTTTCTCTGTGGAGAAAGTGGAGGCTCTGAAGATGTCAGGGTTTAGCTTTGATCCTGTAGGCCCGTGGTTCTTCCGCTTACATCTGGGGGACTCGTTCTAACAGACACTGCCCAGCCCCCGAGCTTCGCATTCAGGAGTTCTAAAGTGGACCTCCCCCAAACGGCGAGATTCCAGGCGATACTGATGATGTCTGTCTGAGACCTCACACTTAAACGCTGGTAGCCATTAAGCAAGAGAACAAGCCAGCCATAGGGAGGCTTCAGCATGGTCCCGAAGGCACATGTGGTGAGCGGACTGGAGGAAGCTTAGCCGGAAGCAGAGAGCTAAGAAGCTGCTGAAATGGCCGGAGCGAGCCATTTGCAGAAGGATCTGCTTGTGGATCTGGGTGATGAGTGACTGAATACACAGGGCAAAGAGAGAGTAGAAAGAATCGAGGCTCCCGGAGTTTTGGTCACTGGCTTGCGAAAACCAGAGATTGTCCTTAGACTCTCGCACTGCCTGGTCACAATACGTGCCCCGAGGATACCAGCTGGTGGGTGAGTTGTCCCTTTAAAGTGAGGGCAGAGGTCGAGCCTCTGCATTTACCATCAGAAAGTCAGACCAACAGAGCGCGGGTGCTGGATGCCAGGCTGGAGGGGCTGAGAAGCCAAAGGGGTCGCCTCTTCCAGCTGCCTCAGACCGAGAGTGAGAGGGTGGGTGAGACAATGGAAGAGCTTGAGTTGTTTTATTGTTTGTTTATATATTCATGCAGTGTGTGTGTGTGTGTGTGTGCGTGTGTGCATGTGTGTGTGTGTGTGTGTGTGTGTGTGTGTGTGTGTGTGTGTGTGTGTAACTCAGAAATGGAACCCAGCCATGAGATACTAGTAAAGGATCATCATGGGCTACCTCACCACAGCTTGTATTGGGGGGTCAGAGGACACCTTGTGGGAAGCAGTTTTCTTTCCTCACACCATGTGGTTTCTGGGAGCAACCTCAGGCTGGCAGGTTTGATGGCAGTTGCCCTTACTCACTGAGCCACACTGCCAGCTCACAGGCTTATTTTTAAGGACAGAAAGACCTGGACAGATAGACAGATGTGAGAAGAGGCTCGGCAACAGAGGTGAGAAGGAAGGGATGGGGGAGGGCCACCTCAGGAGATCCAGGGAGAGGGCCTCTTGGTTCAGGAGAAAACGGTTAGGGATGGAGGAAGAAGAGCAGAGGCAGATGTGGATTTTATTGTGGTAGTCTGAGTGAGAATGGTCCTCACAGGCTCAGATGTTTGAATACCTGGTCGGTCCCCAGTGGGTGGAGCTGTTTGGGCAGGCTTAGGAGGCGTGGCCTTGCTGGAGGAGGTGTATCACTGGGGGTGGGCTTTGGGCTTTAAAAGCCTCAAAACACCTCTAGTATACTCTCTGCTTCCTGGTTGTGGTTAGGGGGATGAGCTCTCAGATGTTCCTTGGCTGCTGTCCACTGTCACGATCTCCTGCCACGATGGACTCCTAGCCCTCTGGAACCGGACGCACCAGTAAGCCCTTCCTTCTGTAAGTTGCCACAGTCACGGTGTTTCAGCACAGCAATAGGAAAGTAACTAATCCGCATGTGTGGACTGGAGGCTGGGAAGTTCACTGATGGTGGCCTTTATCTGCCCTGCATGATGGATGGGAGATTTCTCCCTGCGACACACACAGGTCCAGGAGATAGATCTGCAGGTGGTGAGTCAGAGCATTTGATCGACAACTAGGGACAGGGTGCTGGCACAGTGACATTACAACCCTGGCCTCAGTTTCTGTCTCTGCTGTGCCATTCAGTCCCTGGTACTGGGCTGACTGGATGCGGAGAAAGGGGTGTGGTAGTGTTGTCAAGAAAACGGGATGAGGATGGCAGCCGAGAGCTTGGCATGGCTTTGGTGACGGGTCTGACTTTGAATGAATGCACATAATGGAGTAAACAAGAAAGGCCGTAGTGAAGAGTCACAATGACACAGCTCTGACTCACAACACGGCGCTACCACTTAGTGGCACTACCGCTTACAGTGCCTGCCGCAGCCAGCCAGCCAGCAGCTGGGAGGCAGGCATCCCTGGGGGCCTGTGACGAGCGAGAACTCAGTAAGCAGGGGTCTCCGAGGCCATGGAAGGAAGGGGCTGAAATGGAGGGTTCTAGGCAGGAAGGTATGTGGTCAGGCTCCTCACGGGGATTCCTGGGGCAGTCAGGTGTGGGTTTTACACCCAGTTCTAGCTACTACTTAACTAGCTGCATTACCACAACCAAGTACTTCATTGTCTCAGTGCCTTGGTTTGCTCGGCTCAACACTGAGGATGGTAACAGTACCTGTCTAACAGGGTTATTAGGAGAACCGAATTAACGGATTCAAGGGAGCTGGGAACTGAGGGCTTTGATGATGACGATGATGATGGTGATATGATGGGAAAAGAAAGAGAAGGAAAAGAAGCAACAGGGCACGGAAGGGAGTGAGTAATGATGAAAAGCAGAAGCAGCGAAGAGCAGTCTGGCGCCCGAGCACTGGAATCTGCTGCAGAGCAAGCAATGGGGAGCAGCACGGGCCGGGAGGAGAAAGGCCTTCGACTCCTGCGTGGAACAGTGCCTGGGGTGACAGTATGGCGGCTGGTGCTGGCCTGCAAAGAAAACGGTTAGCACAGGCTCCTGGCAGAGGTCTGGAGAGGAGTCTGTGACCGCTTGTTCTCCAGGTGGGCCACGTGGAAGGCCTACCCTGCGTCTCCCAGAGGTCAAGTGGCACCCCATCCAGCTTCCCCTGAGCAACGTTCTCTCAGGTCAGAACAGAGTAGAGACTCTAGTATAGATAACATCCAACCCCAACTTGACCCTGTCCAGCAAGGCCTCGTACTCGGAGACCTGATGGCCCTGCCTGCCCTGGACAGTTCCCAGCCCACTCTCCCGCTCTGATCTGCTGCTGTTCTACGGGGTTTCCTCGCCTCTGGACCTGGCCTCTGACTCCTCTTTCTGACTCACTGTCTAGGCCAGACCCCACAGCCTAGACAGAAAAACACTTCACTTTCTCCTGCAAGGGGGTCTCTTCTAACAGCAACCACCAGTCAAAAATAACCTCCAAGAAAGCCGGAGGGCTGGGGTCTCAGCACTCGGGAGGCTGTGGCCAGAACACCGGCAGCCGTTTGAGCCCAGCCAGGGCTACAGAGTGAACCTCGTCCCATGAAAACAAACTCTAGGAACTGCCTGCGGCTGGGAACTTACTCCAATGTTTTGTGCTAGGTTTCATCTCTATTTCATCTTCATTTTTAAAAACATCAGCTGAGCATGGTGACTTACATCTATAATCCCAACGCTTGGGAGAAAGAGGCAGAAGGATTGCCCTGAGTTTAAGGCAAGCCTGGGCTACAAAGTGAGCTCCAGGCCAGCCTACCTCAAACAAACAAACAAACAAACAGACAGACAGACAGACAGACAGACAAAGAGAGGTCACCTCTTGAGTATGAATGTGGGACCCTGGCTGGCCTTTTAAACCTCCCCCCCTCCTTCCCCAGGGAAAGAATGTACCGCTGTATGGTCCAGCCTGTGGTGACCATCCAAGGACTACCTCAAGCCTTATTCTTTCTCTTCCCTCTGCATGTTGGGCCCACAGCTTCACTGGCCCAGTCCAGACAGGGGCTTCTCAGTAGATGTCAGCTTCCCAGCGTCGGTGGGAAGCTGATGGGGAAGGAAGAAAAGGCCACACAGGCGCTCTGGAACCCTGGGCCACCCGGCATCCTGGGGCACAACTGGGAAGGCTGGCAGATGCACAAGGTGGGGCCTGAGTGACCAGAAGAGGTGCCCTGTCCTTCACATGTCCTGTCCTCTCCAGTCTTCATCTAGGGACTGAATGACAGGTAATGAGAGTCTGGGACCCCGGGCCTCATGTTCTGACTTATCAATGGCTATGTGCATTTTCCATACAGTCTTAGAGCGTCCTACATGGAGCATGCCCTCCTGGGGTGTCCACACTTAGGGTTCCTTTCGTTTGGAAAGCCGGACTCGCTCCTAGCTCTTCCTTCCCATCCAGTGTTTCTCGGGAGGCCTTCTCTTGGCCTTTCCTGTCCGCCCCAGCTGCTTTAGAAGACACTCCCTGCACTGAGCAATAATTCTAGTTTGGGGATTGTGTCTCCCATTAGACTGTGAGCTCCTTCTGTTCTAGAGCAGAACTGAATTTGTCTCTGAAGTCCCGGGGCCGGCTCAGGCCTTGCACCTCACTAATGCCTGGCCAACAGGTTGGCCTGGCACAGGGGAGGCCGCAGTCCGCCTGAGAAGAGCTTTTTACTGGGCTGCGTCTCTCGTTATAGACTTAACCACTGGCTGCTTCTCCCTCTCCCAGGCTCCGCCCTCCTCCTCGGCCTTACTTCCCTCCAGTACCCACCAGCGCTTTGCTGGACACGCAGTCTGTTGGGAGGCCCATTAGACGTCCTTGCTGGCTTAATCAAGGCTCCTGGGACCAGGGAGGTACAAGGTCTTTTAGTAATCAGTTTGGAGCTATCTGGGCCACCATCCAATGTATTAGAGAACCAAGCGGTCACACATGGGGAAGGGCAGAACCATCAACCATCTTCCTTTCCCACATCCTCCCTGCTCCCAGTGTTCACCAGGACTCCTGGGTACCAGACAGGTATGTGCCATAAGCAGCACAGCAGCCGGCAGCAACTGTCTGAGTCTCATACCTGCTCCAGCCCTACCCAGCCAGCCCTGACCCCGGAGCAGAGCTATTTCCAGCCAGAACTCTGCAGGTGAAACTCTAGACAGGTTCAGAGCTTGCTAGGAGCGGGAGGCTGAGTAGCTAGAAACATCACCGCAGGAGTAGGTCGAGCCCCAGAAGGAGGACTAGAAAGGGCAACCTGATTCACATCTACCCTACCTGGGTCTTAGAGGCCAGGGAGGTGATGAGCAGCCTAGAGATGTCCCAGGAGGGCACCGACCTCAGGCTTGGGAAAGGGGCACTCAAGAATGGGCCTCTGGAGGTTCACCTCAGGTGGTGGTTTGAATAAAAACAGCCCTCACAGATTTGAAAGACTGGTCATCGGGAGTGGCACTCTTTGAAAGGGTTAGGAGGTGTGGCCTTGTTGGAGGAAGTGTGTTACTGGGGGTGGGGCTTTGAGGTTTCAAAAGCCCAATGCAGGCCCAGTAGCCCTCTCTCTTCCTGCTGCCTGCGGATCCGGATGTAGACCTCTCAGCTCCTTCTCCAGCACCATGTCTGCCTGCATGCTGCCATGCTTCCCATCATGATGATAATGGACTAAACCTCTGAAACTGTGAACAAGTCCCAATTAGATGCTTTCTTTTATAAGAGTTGCCATGATCATGGTGCCCCTTCACAGCAAACACAACACTTACTAAGACTCTTGGGGTGTTGAGAAGGCATTGATATCACTGCTGTTACTGGTGGGTTATTCAGAAGTCCAGAGCCACCCTTGACTGTGGTACCACAGAAAGCCCGCAGGTCTTCAGAAGACTCCTTGTCATCCTCCCTCTCCCCATCACACTCAGAAGGTGTTCTCCCTGACACAGGCTGGCCATGTGTGCCCAGGATGGGGTTGATTGAGGCCCTGATCGTACCTCACAGTGCCTCACTCACTGTGTCAGGATCTTGACCTACTAGCTGCCAAGGCCAGGCCACCAGACCAAGTGGCGAGCTCCTCGGTCTTCTTGGGAGCAGCTCCCCCACTTCCACTGACTCTCCTGCCTGCCTTGGGGAGACAGGACGAGCTTTGACTCCACTGACCTTGGTGCTCTCGGAGTCAGAGGCGACCACATGCATCTCTGGTCTGCTGTCCCCAAGGAATCTGGACTGCCTCACATCTCCCACACTGGCCCTCAGGAAGCAGGAACTGGTTTAAGCTAATTCCAGATCATGTGCAGTGAATGGGCACCATGGGGGGAAAACCCTATGGGGTCAGGGCCCTACCCTCTGGCTCTCCTGCCCTGGGAAAGCCATGAAAGCTTTGATAGGTGTCTACAGGCCAAGAGCATGTGGGCTGATGAGCAGAGGGCATTATATGAGAAGGGTTCACCAAGGCAGGTCCAGTTCACTCCCATGTCTCCCTCTGAAATGTTTGCCTGTTACCTTAAGGCAAATAGAAAAGCTGTAGGGATTCTGAAAAGAGAAGGGGCCTCCCCAGCCCCATTCCTCCCTAGTCTGGTAGACAAGAGGCTTGCTTGACGCCAGACCGATCACCTGCTTCTTTGTCCTTTCCTTCTCTTTGGAAACCCGGGCTGCACCCAGCACAGCCAGCTGCCTCCTGGCTCTGAGTCGGGCTCCCGTCACCGCTGCCCCACCTACCTGAGCTTCTGAACCTGACTTCTGTCTTCGCTCCTGCTTGCTATCTACTTGATACTGCCTGAACTTGGCCTTGCTTGGAAGGGGCTGTGGAGTCAAACCAAATTGCACTGAGACCCTCACAGGCAAGCTAAGCTGTTCTCACCCCCAACTTCTAAATCTAAAGGGACAGCTAGCTCCTTACTGAAGGCAGAGGGCAACTGTCATCGGTCTCCAGGAAGAGGCTTGGGCACTGGGAGATGAGTGGCCTGAGCCCTGCACACCCCTCCCCCAGGTGACGGATGACAGCTGGAGGGGAGGAGATGAGGGTTGGGAGTGGGAGACAGACTCAGACAAGTTGGCAGGTGTCCCTACAGGCCCAGAACTGGGAAACAGGTCTCAGGAGCGGCCCCAGTCGGTGGTCTACAAATGGGCAATCTGACCCTACACTACCACATACACTCCCTAAACACACGGGCCCAGATCCTAGCCAGCTTAGAGCAGTCAGCACAGAATCTGACCACACCCAAAGAGAAGAACCAGACTTAGTGGCAGGCTGGAGATCAACCTACAGGCTAGCACTGAAAATCTGAGGTCGAAAATGGTCTGGATTCGTGCGTTTGGGAGCTAGAACCCTTGCCCTGAGATCCCCTGTCCCTGCAGAATGGCCCCAGGGTCCCTAGAAGGCTTTCTTTCTCTGTTGAGAATGAGGTGAGGCCATAAGAGCAATCAGAACGGCCTCATGGAGGGAAGTGGGGCCAGGGAGGTAGCTACAGACCAGGGCACGAGCCTGTCAAAGCTGCGAGTCACACTGGCGCTGGCCACAGGGACCAGAGCTTTGCCTCCCTGGGATCACCAGGCCCTGGCTATCTGGAGGCAGGCAGCAGAAAGCAGGCATTTCAGCTCCAGGAGCCCGTTATGTACCCTGGCATCGTTTGGCCTCTGTCCCTTGCTGGATTTGCTGCCTTTTAGCTTCGGGTCATTTTGAAGTTTCCTATTTGTTCTTTGTGGGGTCCAGGGGGAGGGACTGCCTGGGAGGCGAGGGGGGGGGGGCTGGACGCGGGGGAAGGGATGCTTGCAGTAGGCGCTCACCACTCTCTCCTTGTAGACGATGTACTTGAGCCATTTGAAGTCCTGCCACTTGAAGCCGGCGAGGACAAAGAGAGAGTCCCGTTCATACTGCTCAGGCCGCTGCATGGCACCCTCGGGGTAGGTGATGCGCAGGGTGGTCTTGCTGCCCACGTCCCTCTCAAAGCCCTTCACGGGCGCTGAATTCAGTCTACAAAGAGCCAGCGGAGTCAGAGCTGGCCTTGGGCCTGTGTCCGGGGAGGTACCCTGAACCCCAAACACCCCGGGGTGCAGAATAGGAATCCGGGCCACCTACTCGTTCATTTTAAAACCTGCCAACCCAGCAGCATTCTTGAGGCTTCTGTTAACCCTCAGGCTAGGTGACCGGACGGCAGAGACAGTTCTCAGGGCGCAGGCAGGGCTCAGGATTTGGTCCACAGCATGCATGTGCCCGGGTGTTGTTCAGGGGAGCTCACCTGACCACGATGTCATAGTCGTCAATTCGTGACCCCAGGGACTTGTTGGCAAGGACCCCTCCATTGCCTACAATGATGCAGCGGCGGCAGTGGAGGCTGGGGGGAGAGAGCAGAGGTCTGTGAAGGTGGGTCCCCCCGCCCCCGACTTTGGTCAGGTCCATGCAGCACTTCCGGGAGGAGGCCAGTGCCACTCCTCGGGAGCTGGACCCTGGGACACTCGACACTTCTAAGGGAAACACAGGGGAGGTTTGGGGAGCGGCCCAGGAAGCAAGGAGGGGGGCTCTGGTAAGACTCTGGGCAGAGGTGGGGGAGGCTTGGTGGCCTTAGAGGACAGGGAACGGCGAGGGAAGCTTGGAGATCTCTCGGAAGAGGAAGGGCAGGGAAACGAAGCTGGGCGCTTCAGGACTTACAGCTGGGCTTAATTTCGACTCAAGCCTCTAGGCTCCCATAGCCACTGACGGCCTTGCTCACTTGGTGTCCTGTCTCCTACCCTGACCCGAGGCTTTCCCTCCAGGGCTTCAGAGCTGTCGTTACCTCCGACTCAAGCTCTGTCCCCGTCGGCTGCCTCTGTCGGCACCTCATCACCTTCAGTTCTTGTTCCCAAACCCGCATGTCTGAGGACTGAGAAGCCTTGCCAAGTGCTGTACTCGGCAGGTGCCCGTCCAGAAGAGCCGTCCGGCTCACACACTCTACCCGCCGCGTGTGTACTGTTGTATGCATGGGGAGGCATGGAGAGCACCTGTCCAAACCCGGCCAAGAGCTTCGGGGCCACAGCACCTCTGCTCGTGCTGGAGAGCCAGGGGAAGGGGGTGGGCTCACCTGTCCAAGGCAGGGGTCAGGCGGTACTCTTTGGTGACGGACAAGATGGCTTTGATCAGATTGTCTGTGGACAGAGGAGGAAGGTCACTGTTAGCGGGTCTCTTAATTTCCCAGAATACATTTGCTAGTAGTCGTCCTGGGAGGCCTAGGAGTGGGACAGAGAGGAAGTGGGGGTGGGTGGAGGGAGCTGCAGGCTAGACCACTGCTTTCACTTTTCGCTTGAGCCAGGAGACAGAGGTAGGGAAGGAGGCAGATCCAGCCCTGCTGGGAGCCAGGCTCTCACCCCAGCACGTAACTTCTTCCCACGACCCTTCACCTTCCTAGGAGACTCATCTGTTTCCCCATAGCTAGACCCTAGGACATGTATCTGTGGGCCAGAGCCTTGTTTGGAATGGGACTCTCTAGTCGGAGACAGATCATGTCTTACCACTGTGTCTCATGGAGCAGAGTCCAGGGAACAAGTCAGACAACCAATGGCTGAAGAGTTCACTCCAGTAGATCATACAGCCTGCTCATTTCACCCCACTCTGTACTGCCCATCCTGACCCTGCTCTTTGCCAGGCTGCCTCTTCTTCCTCACCCATCACACCCTGCAGCCAGGCATCTGCCCGCCAGGACTACTCCCAGCCAGGACCCTGAGACCTCTGCTCCCGGAGACTGAACCACGACTCATCTTCTTGGCCTTTGGATGACCACCCTCCTTTAGACTCTGGCTCGGTAAGAACTTTATACTGTAATGGAGAAGAAGCTGTTGGCTCCATCAGATCTGGTTCTGCTACTTAACACTCTGTGACCTGCTACAAACGGCCACCTTCCTTTGAGCTCGTTCCCTTGCCTCTGAAAAAACGATAGCAAGGCCTGCTTAGCTCAGTTGTTGGGTAGGTGCAATATATATAAAGGTCTGTAGACAAGCAGCTTGGTACTACCACGGCAGAAAGCATCTTTGTAATAAAACAAGGGTGCGGCATACAGACAGAACCTTGTGGCTATCCTCCAAGGGCACGGCACTGAAATGTTCACACAAGGAGACACGCTCAAGAATCTTCAACACAGAACTGTCTGCAAGTGCAAAATGCTAGAAGCAGCTGAACCATCCACCAAAGGAAAAGGACACGTGGAACACGAACTACTATGTGGCAAACAACAAAAACCCATCAATGACGTATAGCTCAACACAGATAAAGCTCAAGTATATATGCAAAATATCATTTTAAAGAACATACACACACACAAACACACACACAGATACATACATTCTTTTTTTCTGAGATAAAGTCTAAAGCCCTGGTTGGCCTAAAACTCCCCCAAACCCAGTACTGGGATTAAAGGCACTCATTACCCATAAAGAAAAATTGGTTTATGTTTAATGGATATGTAAGTATGTAACAAAAATAAAAATCAAGACAAAGAAACACTAAATGCCAACATCCAAACAAGGATGGGGTGCTGGGGAGGAGCAGTGGGCGGGCAGCAACTAGAAGCTCTCCTGCAGCTCCAGCTTTATTTCTTTTCATATATAGGTGTTTGTGTGTCTGGTGCCCATGGAGGCCAGAACAGGGCATGGGATGCCCTAGGACTGGGGTTACAGACAGTTGTGAGCTGCCATGTGGGTGCTGGGAATTGAACCCGGGTCCTCTGGAAGGGCAGCCAGGGCTCTTAACCACTGAGCCATTCTCCAACACCACCATGCTTTATTTTATACATTAGGAAGACAGTGCATAGTGCCCATTACATTATTTTATTAATTTTGAGACATGGTCTCATGAATCAGACTCAACCTTGATTTGTGGCTGAAAGTGACCTTGAACTTGTGATTCTTCTGCCTTCATCTCCTGAGTGCAAGGATTTCAGGCATGAGCCACCATGCCTAGTTATATGTGGTCCTGGGGTCAAATTTATGCACGCTAGGTAAACACTCTATCAATTTGGCTCTACCACTAGCCCTTCATTATATTATTCTAACATTATTTTTCTGGGTGTCTGAGACATTTCATGTAACGAGGACTCAAAAACAAAAACAAAAACAAAAACAAAAACATAAAACCTTTTGTCTTTTTGTTTGGTTTGGTTTTGTTGTGGTGGGGATTGAACCTAGAGCCTTGCACATGCTCTGTCAGCACCCTACTACTGAGCTACACCTCAGCCCTCTCATAATTCTTTCAAAAGGGGGTAAACTGGACATGGTGGCACACATGCTTTTCATCCCAACACACAGGAGGCAGAGGCAGGTGGATTTTGCTAAGATTTTGGTCATTTAAGGCTACATGGTGAGACCGTGTCTCAGAAACACACACACACACACACACACACACACACAAATACACACACACACACACACACCATATGCACGCATGCACACGCACACACACCCCTCGGGTACAGCAAGGGGTCACGTGATTGACTGGAAAGTATCCTTTACGTCCCACAGAGGCGGCCTGGGCCTGGGCAGGCTCTCCAGAGGCTCGATGGGAGAGGGCCGAGGAGCAAACCTTTATCGAGGTTCTACACTAAGTGCCTCCAGACACACCTTCAAGTGGGGACACCTCTCATTCCCTTCTTGTCTCACCTCCAAATCTGCCTCAGGACTGATGAGGAAGAGCTCATCACTGTTGGTGACAGGGACAGGGGCACAGCCGGGGACTTTGCTTTCTGTGACGGGACCTTTTACGGAAAGGCACCGGTGAGGAGCCGCGCTCTCCTCGCTGGCTGAGGACTCTAACGGCCTTCGCTGGCCTTTGGAGCTACACAGTCAGTCCTGAGTGAGGAGGATTCGGGAGGAAGGAGCCGTCTGCCTGGATACAAGCACGAGGAAGGGAATCTCCACATGGCTTAAACTAACCCATTGGCTGTCCCCCTGGAGGCTTGAGGTCAGAGGCCCAGCTCAACAGTGTGTTTGCTGGCTTTTGTCTTTTTTTTCCAGAGAGGACTAGGCTAGCAGAGTAGAGAGCTAAGTTTCCCGGCCAAAACCTAGCGCCCCGTAACAGTTCCCTCCTTAATTCCGACCCTAGCACCCCGTAACAGTTCCCTCCTGAATTCCGACCCTAGCACCCCGTAACAGTTTCCTCCTGAATTCCGACCGTCACCTTGTAACACGGCAGCGCTTCTATTTAGCTGACAGAGACACCAAAGCGCAGACAGGTTAAGAAAGCTGTGCAAGGTCACAGCTAGTCAGAAGGTAAGTGGAGGGATCTGACGCCCGACCTGACCCTCCCACCAAGCCAGGAAGCAGCCAGACACTTGACCGAGAAGCGGGGCTGTGTGCAAGGGAAAGTGGAGAGAGAGAAAGGCTAGCCTGGGGCAGAAAAGGGGCAATTAGAGGGAGACCAAGTCAGCATGGAAGACCTTGGGCGGGGATTACAGGAGCTGTGTGCGCGCGCGTGTGTGTGTGTGTGTGTGTGTGTGTGTGTGTGTGTGTGTGTGTGTGTATGTGTGTGTGTGTGTGTGTGTATGTGTGTGTGTGTATGTGTGTGTGTATGTGTGTGTGTGTATGTGTGTGTGTGTGTGTGTATGTGTGTGTGTGTGTGTGTATGTGTGTGTGTGTGTGTATGTGTGTGTGTATGTGTGTATGTGTGTGTGTGTATGTGTGTGTGTGTATGTGTGTGTGTGTGTGTGTGTATGTGTGTGTGTATGTGTGTGTGTGTGTGTGTGTGTGTGTGTATATGTGTGTGTGGTTCCCAGGATCTTTTCCATGTAGCCGCAGCACTATGACAATGTCTCTGAGCATCTCTTCTGCAATCTCACGGCCCCGGATCTGGCCCCTGCTCCTTCACTAGACTAGGGCTTTGAACAAAGGGACCGTACACACTCATCACTGCAGCAGAGCCAGCTCCGGCCAGTGAGGACCATCTCCAGCAGGGAACTGTTCGGTTTATTTTGAGACAGGGTCTCACTATGTAGTCCTGGCTGTCCTGGAATCGCTCTGTAGACCAGGCTGGCCTCGAACTCAGTGATTAAAGGTATAAAGGTATGCACTGCACCACAGTCTGTCTGTCTGTCTCTCTCTCACATACACACTTATTTGTGTGTGTGCACAAGTGCACACTCACTTACAAACGGGTACCATGGAGTCAGAGAACAATTTATTATGATTGGCTCTCCTTTCCACCATGTGGATCTCAGACACTGGACTTACTAGGCAGCAAATACCTTCACCCACTGAACCATCCCACCAGCCCCCAGTGGGGAACTTCTAAAGACATAATCCTGTCTTGAAGTACAGGGAAATAGCATGGGAAAATGGGTGTTTAATGTTTAAAGGGTTCCCAACATACCTTGACCTTTGATTCCAAAAGGTGGCACGAACTCCCGGATCCTAGCCCACTTGCGAAAGGAGTCATCCAGGAACATGGGTGCTGGCTTGGAGAACCTGGAATACACCAAAAAATGCAACAGCTACAGTGCTGGTTGGCTGTGGGTACATAGCCTTGGTGATGGGTCTGTGAAGCACCCTCCACATTCCAGTCCGCCCGCCCCCCCACCTCCCCAACCTTTTAACTGGGTAGTTGCTGATTTTATTGAGGAGAACTTGAGTCTGGGAAAGCAGGCCTGGTTAGTCTTTATTTGGCTCTGGGAGTGGAGGGACAAGGCCTGCTCAGCGAGGATTAATGTCCAGAGCTGGAAGCTCTCCGGAAGGTTATCCAGGCATCCATCTCCACTCGCTGCTGCCCACTCTGTTCCTCCACTCCGGGAACATGGGGATAACACAGTGCCAGCGGTGTACAAGAGTATCCAAAAATCCAGCCGGTACGGGGCGGTACGGGGAGACAGAATGCTGGAGAGGATTCTGGGAGTCAGACCACCCAGGGTGAGGAAGAAGGCAGATTCACAGTGACACAGCAAAGTGGGGATGTAAGGGAGAGAGAACTGTGCTCGAAAAGAGAAAGAAAAAGCAGAGTTGGTGATTAGGGTGCAGGGCTGAGAGGAGAGGTCGGATCAGCTAGAACTGGGGTGCACTTGTTAGTGGACCCTAAGTTCCTATGGAGGTGGGGAAGTGGCTAATAGTTTAAGGCAATTCACTTGGGCTCACAGGAAAGACAGAAAGGAAAGGAGGAGAAAGGGGAGGGGAGAGAGGGAGGGAGGGAGGGAGGGAGGGAGGGAGGGAGGAAGGGATGGAGAGATGCTGAGTGGGGAGGAGGAAATGGCAAAATACTCCTCTTCTTGGGCAGGGCAGGCTGAGGCTTGGGGATGGCTGTACAGGTGACAAGAATTGTAAGGGAAGTGGGGACAATGGACAATGCCACAGGAGTTAAGCTCTGGAGATGCCTGGAGGACACTTCACATGGAACCCAGCACCCTGGTTTGAGACCCCGCACAGGCTGGCAGCCTTGGAGGTGGCCAGCACACCGACTGGGCTGGGGATCCCGCTGGGGGCCCTCCTGATCAGGAGGGACCACGTGGAGGCCTAGGCCTTCAGTGACCCACACACCTTTGCTTCTGACTCAACCCCAGTTAGCTCACCGTGCAGCGGAGGCTACAGGAAAGCATCCCCTCCCCACACCGCCCAGAGGCTAGACCATTCCCTCCTCACAACCTGTAACCGTAAGCATCCATTTCCCCCCATCACCACTGACTCCGTCATCCCACCATCCCAGGAGGAATAAGCTAGTCAGCCACTCAGAGGCCTAATATTAGAGACGTTGACATGAACTTGAAAGGGATGGGAAACACTCAGGCCTGCTCTCTCCGCCACGGTTACGAAGATGGCCACACTCACGGCCGTGACGGTCTGCCTCCAACACTCTCCGTCAGGGTTGTAGGTACCAGCAGGAGTCAGCGCTTTCCTTTGTTCAATTTCTCACATATAAAATCCAAGTAAATAGATAGCATATTTGAAGCTTTCCTGAAGGCAAGCATTTGCCCAAGGTCTACGAGACGCAGCAATGGGAACAGGTCTCTGGATGCACACACATCAAGAACGGCCCCCTCTGTCTCAGGACGGACCCTACCGAATTTTTGTAACCTTCCAGAGTCAAGCTTGGACGGGATTTTATCTACTTCCCAGTATGTACAGGGTGCCATATGCTACTAAAATCTCCGATCTGGCCTAGTGACCTGCATTATCCCCCCTTCTCTTCCTTTCCCATTTGTCCTCCAGATCATCACAACTTCCTTATCAGTTCTGCTCTGAAGAACACCATATTGGGAGGGCTGGAGAGACAGCTTAACGGTGACCAGAGCCTGCTGCTGTGCCAGAGGACCCAAGTTCAGTTTCCAGCACTCACAAGAGGACCCAAGTTCAGTTTCCAGCACTCACAAGAGGACCCAAGTTCAGTTTCCAGCACTCACACCAGGGGGCTCACAAGCACCTGTAACTCCAGCTTCAGGGCATCTCCGACCCTCTTCTGGCCTTCACAGGTACCCTCACCACATGCATAACATGCACACATAAATAACAGTAACACTTTTTTTTTTTTTTAAAGATAGGTTCCCACTGTGTAGCCCTGACTGGCCTTGATCTTACAGGGATTCTTTGCCTCCCAAGTGCACTCCCACACCCCAGCAATACCATAGTTTAATTTTTTTAAAAACAAATTTTTTTTTCCAGGCTGGGCAGTGGTGGCGAACGCCTTTAATCCTAGCACCCAGGAGGCAGAGGCAGGCGGATCTCTGTGAGTTCGAGGCCAGCTGGGCTATAGAGTGAGTTTCAGGAAAGGTGCCAAAGCTACACAGAGAAACCCTGTTTCGAAAAACAAAAACAAACAAACAAAAAAACCACCAATTTTTTTTCCTATGTGATTTACTTTTGCCTCTTGTTTTATGTGAATGCTATAGGTCCAGCAATGAAGAAGTAGCTCTGTGTGTGTGTTGTGTACATGAACACACACACATTTGTGGGGTCAGAGGCTGATACTGGCCGTCCTCCTCCATGGTTCTCCATCCATGAACCTGGAGATCCATCCACCTGCCTTCCCAGTTCAGGGATGACAGACAGACACAATGGGATGACAGACACAATGGGAGGACAGGTATGCTGCTTCCGTTTTTTATGTCTGTGCTGGGGATACAAAGTCAGGTCCTCAGGTCTGCACAAACACTTTACCAACCAACCATCTCCTCAGCCTCTAAAATTATGAAAATGGTTTTAAAATGGCTTTTTTGTATGACGTGTAATATGTGCTAATTTGGGGAAATGTGCAGGCAAGCACACATGTACCCCAATCCTGTACCACAGACACAATTACCCCTTTTTGGCACATGTCAAAACTGATGCTCCCTTGCACATACAATTTTGTAGACTTCTTTCTCCTAATTCAGAGAGACTGGGTCCATTTACAAAACCTGGAAGCTGTTGATAATGTGACCCATTTTAGTCCCTAAAAGTGAAACAGAAAAGAAGGGACAAATGAAAATGTGACCAAGAAAAGCAGGAGTTTCCATATTAATAAAGAGTCAAAAAAAGTTTACAGGACAGACTGTGGAAAATCCATTAAATGGGCCAGATAAGGCCTCATAAAAACTGTCCATTTTCAGACTATAACCTACTCCTTTCCTGCTTTTATGATGTTTTCAAACACCTGCCACTCGGTCTCATCCTTTTACTGGGCTTTCGTGTTTCAGATGCTCACTCTGTAGCCTATTTTTATATCCCTTCAAAAAAACAAGCCAGCTCCCCTAGGGTTTCTCGCTGCTGGGCGGCTGCACCCCTTTACAAGCAGGGCCCCTCCCCTTGCAGTGTATATACTCTTAAACTTAATTTTTTTTTCTTGTTATGCTGTGGGTACAAACCAGGTCTTCGTGTCTGGCAGACAAGTACTCCACCAATAAGCTACATCCTCAGCCCTGATTTTTCTTTTCTTTTTTCTTTTTGCAACACGGTTTCTCTAGGTAGTCCTGGCTGTCTTGGAACTCACTCTGTAGACCAGGATGGCCTTGAACTCAGAGATCTGCCTGCTTGCCTCCTAAGTGCTGGAATTAAAGGTGTACACCATCACTTTTCTTATTTTTTTACATTAATTTTATCTATCTATCTATCTATCTATCTATCTATCTATCTATCTATCTATCTATCTATCTATCTATCTATCTATCCATCCATCCATCCATCCATCCATCCATCCATCCATCCATCCATCCACCCACCCACCTACCTACCTAATCTACCTACCTACCTACCTACCTACCTACCTACCTATCACTCTATCACTCTATCTATCACTCTATCTATCTATCACTCTATCACTCTATCTATCTATCTATCACTCTATCTATCTATCACTCTATCTATCTATCACTCTATCTATCTATCACTCTATCTATCTATCACTCTATCTATCACTCTATCTATCTATCTATCTATCTATCTATCTATCTATCTATCTATCTATCTATCTATCTATCTATCTATCTACCTACCTACCTACCTGTCTATTGTGTGTCTGCATGTGTGTGGAGGTCAGAGAACAGCTTGTAGGATTTGTTCTCTCCTTCCACCACGTGGGTCTCAGGGGTAGAACTCAAGTCTTCAGGCTTGGTGGCTAGTACCTTTATCCACTGAGCCATCTCACTGACCCATCTTCTTCCCCTCTTATTTTTTATTTAGTTCTTTGAGAATTTGTACATATTCACCTCTCCCCCAGTTCCTCCCAGATTCAACTCCTCCCCAAGTTCCCTACCCCCCCAACCTTGTACTTTTTTTTTTTTTTTAACCCATCAAGTATACATTGCATTCTCTTGGATGTGAGACCTTCTGAGGGAGCATGGTCTATCTACCAGGAGCAATGTCATAAATAAAACTGACTCCCTCCCGGGTTATCAGTTATGAATAGCTCCTCAGCCAGGAGTGGGACCTGATGCCCTGTCCCCTCTCCACGCTGGGATTCTGTCTGGCTTGCGCTTGCTCAGGTCTCGTGCACGCTGTCACACCGCTGTGAGTTCACACCGCTGTGAGTTCACGTGTGCTGCTGCCCTGCCGTGTCTGGCAACCTGTTACCTGCAGTCACCCATTGCCTCTGGCTCTTAGACTCCTCCCCAGTGATTCCTGAGCCTTGGGAGAAGGGGGGTGATACAGACATTCCATTGGGAGCTGAGCACTTCACGGTCTTTCTCTGCTGGACCAGTTTAGATCTTTGTGATCTTTTGTCTTTTTGAGGCAGGGTCTCATGTAGCCAAGACTAGCCTTGAACTCCTGACCTTACAGCTTCCACTTCTGGGATTATAAGCACGACCCACCATACCAAGTTCCCAGACCTAGATTTTTTTTTTTAATAAAACATTACATTTTTCTCTGCCCCTTCCTCCCTCTAATTCCTCCCAAGTATCCCCTAGCTCCCTCTCAAAATTAAGGCCTCTTTACTTGTTATTGTTTTACACACACACACACACACACACACACACACACACACACACACACACACACGCCTAAGCATATAAACACATCCTGCTCCGTCTGTTTGGCGTTGCCTGTATGCATATGATTTCAGGGCTAACCACTTGGCATTAGACAGCCAATCGGGGGCTCATCCTTGAGGAAGACTCTTTCTCCATCAGTATTCCTTAGTTTGCCTGTAGTTTTCTTCCAGACCTATTTTAAACTGTTTCATTATAAAAGTTACATGCATATAAAAGCAGGAAAAATTCAAATAATAAGAGCAGTAACAATCAGTACAGCGAGCTTCCCACGGACCCGTCAGGACCGATCACCTTGACTTGGCAATCATCAGCTTTGGTGATATATTGTATACCCTAATAAATTTGCCTGAGGATAAGAGGACAGAGCCAGCCACTAGATTAGACACAGAGCCAGGCAGTGGTGGCACACACCTTTAATCCCAGCACTTAAGATCTTATTCCTTTAATCCCAGGGAGTAATATGGCAGGACAGAGAAAGGTGTATAAGACATGAGGAAACAGGAACTCTCTCTCTCTAGGCTGAGGATTTTGTATTGGTAAGAACTAGTGGCTGGCTGCTCTGCTTCTCTGATCTTTCAGCTTTCACCCTGATATCTGACTCTGGGTTTTTTTTTAAATTAAAAGACATTGAAGATTCGAACAACAATCAACCATCTACTTTTTTTCTGTTTCTGTTTGAAAACTCCTAGAAATGATGCCACTTTGTCACAAAATAGTTTACCATTAATTTCCTCTCCATATGTATAAATTGGTTGAGAGAGAGAGTCTCATATAGATTTTGCTGGTCTTGGATTCTTTTTTTAAAAAATATTTATTTAGCTATGAATTCTATGTATATGGGTGTTTTGTCTGCATGCTTGTCTGCACACCAGAAGAGGGCATCTGATCCCACTAGACTACAGTTACAGATGGTTGTGAGCCACCATGTGAGTGCTAGGAATTGAACTCAGGACCCCTGGAAGAGCAGCCAGTACTCTTAACTTGAATTCTTGGTCCTTTATCCTCCATTTCCCAAGTGTATCACCACCCTTGACATCCCAGCATTAATTTAAAAAATTACTTGCTGGAGCTGGAGAGATGGCTCAGAGGTTTAGAGCACTGGCTGTTCTTCCAGAGGTCCTGAGTTCAATTCCCAGCACCCACATGGTGGCTCACAACCATCTATAATGAGATCTGATGCCTTCTCTGGCAGACATACATGCAGGCAGAACACTGTATATATAAATAAATAAATAAATTTAAAAATTATTTGTTTATTTATTTTTGAGACAGGGTTTCTGTATGTAACCCTGGCTGTCCTGGAACTCACTTTATAGACCAGGCTGGCCATGAACTCACAGAAAGCCTCCTGCCTCTGCCTCCCGAGTGCTGGGGTTACCAGTGGGCATCAACCTGCCCGCTGGTGCTAGTTCAATAGTTGGTTTGTTCAGATTTGGACGGAGGTGCAGTCCACACATTGCGCTGATCTCTTTATCTCTTAAATCCATGGTTTGTTCCTTTCTCTCCACCCCCATTTCCGTCTGTGGTGAAGAACATGGCACTTGTCCTATGTTTTCATTATAGAACATATAAGGACATGCCTGTAGGATATATTCTTTCCCTGACTGCATCCAGATATTGTTTGGCATGTTTCTTGTCATTTGTCGCCTGTAAACGGGGGCTTCATCAGATTCAGGTTCTGTCCTCTAGAAGAGGACCTCTGGGACACAGACACTCCCTGTGGCATTAAGAACTGACAAAGTTTGCATACGGTGCTTTTAGCAGTCTCTGGGTCAGGGCCTAGACCCGCTCCCTCTTTAGATGCTGGAAAGGAGCTTTCATTAACGTCTATCAGCACTCATCAACTCTTGGGTCATCCTCAGCAACTGGGCAGACGGGAAAGGCAAAGAAAATGCCTGATTTTCCCCTTCACTGACCAGTTTTCAGGGCAATGAGATGACTCTTTAGTGCCTTTCAGAGCTGGCTATTTCCCGAGATTATTTCCCTCTTTAAATCGTTAAGGAGTTATACATCTTATTTTATTTGCTAATGCCAATTCACTGTAATTATGACTCTCTTTGACATTTAGAACAAGCTGTCTTTGGCCACTAGAGCCTTGGCAGTTTGGCTCCTGAATTCTTGGGTACACCTTTTTCCAAGTCATTGGCCGAATCTAGCAATCTCTGATAAAGACCTGGCTTTCTTACATCAGAAGATGTCCCAGATTTATTCAGTCCATTTCTTGGTCCCATCTGGACTCCATCATTCGCCCAAGGTGCTGGAAATTATTCAGAGAGATCCCCATGACAGTGCCAGGATTCTCCTGTGCCTATAGGTTGCTCACTGTCCCCAAACCAGGAAACAGCTTTTTGAACAACAGAAAAATCATTTGTACTGATATTCTCAATTCAAATTTATACTTACAAGAAATGTGCTTGCTTTCTATTTCAACCATTTCACTTAGATACAACTCTTATAACATAAAATTCATGTTTATTGACCTCATTTGATTTTATACTGTGCTTCTCTCATTTTATTTAATTTTCTTATCTTTCTTACCTCAATATGTAGCCCAGGCTGGACTGGACTATATATACATATACATATACACACTTTTTTTTTTTTTTTGGAGACAGAGTTTTACTATGTAGCTCTGAATTCATTATGTAGTCCTGGAACTCACTACATAGATCAAGCTGGCCTCAAGCTCACAGGAGATCTCACAGAGATCTCACAGAGATCCACCTGCCTTTGCCACCCAAGTGCTGGGATTAAAGGTGTGTACCCACCCAGCTTGGCTCTTTTTTCTTAAAACTATTTTTTTTTTTAAAAAATTACATGTATGCTGTGTGTCGGTGTGTGGGTATGTGCATGTGGGCGCTGGTCAGAAGTGTTGGATCCCCTGGACCTGGAGTTACAGGTGACTGTGAGCCACTCAATGTGGAAGCTGGAAACTGAACTCAGGTTCTCTGCAAGAGCAGTGTGTTCTTAACCAATGAGTCATCTCTCTAGCCCATGATGCCTCTTTGCTGTTAAGTTGAGCTCCTTTCTAGTAACATCAGCACATTGAGTTGCTTTATCCTAGCATATACATGCAGGCAAACATGAACACACACACACACACACACACACACACACACACACACACACACACACACACACACACACGACATTTTCAGAACAGTACCAGCATCATTACTCATGCTAAATTAAAAATAAATTGTGTATGTGTCAGAGGACAGCTTGTAGAAGTTGACTCCTCCCTTCCACCATGTGGGTCCTGGGGATTGAGCTCAGGTCTTCAGTTGGCTGCAAGGACCTTTATCCACTGAGCCATCTCTCCAGCCTTACTACACACTCTACAACTCTCTACAACTCACTCTAAAACACCCTGCAACTCACTCTACAACACTCTACAACTCACTCTACAACACTCTACAACTCACTCTACAACACTCTACAACTCACTCTACAACTCACTCTACAACTCACTCTACAACTCACTCTAAAACACTCTACAACTCACTCTAAAACACTCTACAATTCACTCTACAACTCACTCTACAACACTCTACAACTCACTCTACAACTCACTCTAAAACACTCTACAACTCACTCTACAACACTCTACAATTCACTCTACAACACTCTGCAACTCACTCTAAAACACTCTACAACTCACTCTACGACTCACTCTAAAACATTCTACAATTCACTCTACAACTCACTCTACAACACTCTACAACTCACTCTACAACACTCTACAACACTCTACAACTCACTCTACAACACTCTACAACACTCTGCAACTCACTCTACAACACTCTATAACTCACTCTACGACTCACTCTAAAACACTCTACAACTCACTCTACAACACTCTACAACTCACTCTAAAACACTCTGAAACTCACTCTCCAACTCACTCTCCAACTCTCTACAACTCACTCTGAAACGCACCCTAATCTAAGAGCACTCAAGTCCCCCCTGCATCTTCTTCTCCGTAGGGAACACCTGCACACAGAATGACAAGTGCTTTTTCCACTTGAAATGATTCAGATGCGTTGAATTCATGAGCTGGGTTTTGTTTCGTTTTGTTTTACAGGGGCTGCTTTCCTCTCATGTTAGTTGAATTTTATCTTTTGATGTCATAAAGCTTTATATAGTTCCCAAATTAAATTCACAAAACAAAATATTCAGAGAAGCCAGCTTTCACCTGTGCCCATCTCTTAGTATCACTTCTAATCCCTCATGGTTCATTCTCTCTCTGTCTCTGTCTCTCTCTCCTTCCTTCTTCCTCCTCCTCGTCTTCATTCTCCTCCTTTTCTTTCTTCATCTTCTCCCCTTTCCTTCTTCCTCCTCCAAACTTGAAAGCCTCTTGCCTCAGCTTCTGCTGGAGTTACTGATACAGCCATTCCATTCCCAAAGGTAACTTATCATACACATTTGGACTATTGGGTTTTTATTTGTTTGCTTTTTGTTATTGATTTTTTGGTTTGTTTGCTTTTTGTTTTTTGAGACAGGGTTTTTCTGTGTAGACCAGGCTGTCCTGGAACTCTCAGAGATCCTCCTGCCTCTCCTCCAGAGTGCTGGAATTAAAGGTGTGTACAACCACTGCCAAGCCTGACTATTGATTTTTATAATAATAATAATAATAATAATAATAATAATAATAATAATAATAATAATAAAAACCCCAATATATCTGGATATCATCCCATAACATATGGATAATACTCCTTGACAATTATGTATCATGTAAAATGCAGTCAGTCTCTTTGTTTCTTATGTTTTATGAAACAGATTCCAACAGTAGTTGCTACCAACAGCTTCATGTTTTTTTCTTTTCTTTTGGAGACATCTTCTCACTGTGTCCTGGCTAGCCTTGAACCTGTGACCCTCCTGTTTCCGACTCCTGAGATAACAGGTGTTTACCAGTGCACCTGGCCCCATGTATCTTTTCTCTTTGCCAATAAAGAGTCCCAGGAGGGTGTCTGCTGAATCAAAAGCAAACTGTGTCAGAGTACTATTGCTCCATACTGCCAAACTGTTCTCCACAGAGACTGTGACATTTTGTGACACCCATTGGCAATATATAAAGTTCCATCCCCCAAACTGATGTACTGGAAGAGGACATTGCTAAACTTCAGTTTTACCACTCCGAGAGCAATGAAATGGTGTCTCACTGTCATTTTCTTACTTTGGGGTTTTTATAATTTTATTATTTTTATGTGCCCGAGTGTATGTCGGCATGTATGTCTATGTACCACATGCATGCTTGGTGCTCACAGAGGCCAGAATATGGTGTTGGATTCTCCGGGACTACAGTTACGGATGGTTGTGAGCTGCCATGTGGGTGCTGGGAAGAATCTGGGTCCTCTGGAAGAGCAGCCAGTGCTCTAAACCACCGAGCCATCTTTCTAGTCCCCCGTTTTTGTTTTTGTTTTTTTTTTTTGAGACAGGGTTTTACTGTGTAGTTTAGGGGAGTCACTATGCAGCCCAGTTCGGCCATGCACTCACAGGAGTCTTCCGGCCTCTTGAATGCTGGGGTGACAGATACATGCCACCACACTGGCCCTCACTGCCCTTCTAAGCTTACTTCCTCCCCGCTCCCTTTCAATTAAACTATTCATTGCTTTATCATTCTGTGTGTGCACAGGCAGCCTTCAGGGGCCAGCCAGCCTGTGGTGTGGACTGTCTCCTTCCACCTTCCCAAGGCTCTGAGGATTGAACTCAGGGTGCCAGGTGTGTGTGGCAAGTGCCTTCACCTCTGAACCAGGGCTTTGACTTCTCCTTTTTCTTTTTTCTGAGACAGGGTTTCTCTACCTAACAGCTCTGGCTGTCCTGGAACTCACTTTTTGTGGACCAAACTGGCCTTGAACTCACAGAGATCCCCTGCCTCTGCCTCCCAAGTGTTGAGATTAAAAGTGTGTTACACCACCACTGCTCGGGTAGCCATGACTTTTTTTTTTTTTTTTTGAGACAGGGTTTCTCTGTGTAGTTTTGATGCCTGTCCTGGATCTCACTCTGTAGACCAGGCTGGCCTTGAACTCACAAAGATCTGCCTGGCTCAGCCTCCCAAGTGCTGGAATTAAAGGTGTGCACCACCACTACCCGGCTCTAGCCATAACTTTTTAAACGCAGCCTCTAGGGCACTAGGATCACAGGTCTGCACATCCTACCTGGTTGCATGTTGTTATGAGTAAGATCATATGAAAAGGTCATTTGTGGTTTTCTGTGAACTTTAACTTTGTTTAAACCTCTTGTGTTTCTTTCTACAGGCATTAGTCTTTTCCTTTTTTGAAGTCATGAAGTTTTTTTACATATTAAATATATAAACCCTCTGGGATAAAATTACATTTCCTCCAGTTTGTTTGTTTACTTGGCTTGTGGCATTTTCCTTGCTTTCTTTTCTTCTTTTGTATTTGTTAGGTTTTTTTTGTTTTGTTTTGTTTTTAGAAATGTAGTCAAGAGTCTGTCAAACCTTTTTATTGTTCTGGGTTTTGAGGCCCAGGACTAAGTCTTCCTCACCCCTAGGCGACAAAGAAACCCATCCACGATTCTTTCTGCACTTTTTCACATTTAAATGTGATCCATCTTGGCTGGTGTAAAGACTGGATCCATTTTATCTATTTCCAAGTCTATCAACAGACTGTCTCCTTCAGGACTATGCTATGGTTCTTCACTCTTTCTTAGGTGTGCATACGCATGTGTCCATGGGTGTCCATCTGTGTGTGTGTGTGTGTGTGTGTGTGCGCGCGCGTGTGTATGTCCGTGTGTGTCCATGTGTGTGTCTGTGTGTGTCCATGTGTGTCCGTGTCCGTGTGTGTGTGTGCACACGCGCACGCGTGTGTGTGTGTCCGTGTGTGTCCATGTGTCCATGTGTCCGTGTGTCCGTGTGTGTGTGTGTGCGCGCGCACGTGCACACACATCTTGGTTCCCCCTTTCTGTTCCACTGACACTAGCTGTACAGAGTCAAGGGCAGTGCACACCGATCCCTCAGTTCAATCTGTGCTAGTTCAGCCTCCAGCCTTCGTTCCTTAGCCTCGCACAGGCTCTCCTGGTTAGAGGGTTAGAGTTTCAGGATGGGAATAGGGCATGGTACATGCTACATTGTTGTGTGTTCTTCCCTTAGAACTCTCAGAAGAGAAGGCAGATGCTAGAACTTACAGGAATCACAGCTAACACTCTTAACTTTCATATCACCAATGCCATCACCACCACCAAAAACAACACCAACAATCCCACCACCACCACCACCACCACCACCACCACCACCACCACCACCACCAACAACAACAACAACAACAATAATCCCATCACCACCACTACCAACACCACCAACAATACCACCACCACTACCACCACCACCAACATCATCATTACCACCTAAATCTACTTTTACCAGGCTTTCAATAAATCACCTACAAATCTGCCATGTGCAGTGAAGATTCAGCATCTGCATCACCTTGCATGTGAATCCAGTCTTTGCTCATCATTTTTAGAAACACCAATGTCCTGAAAGCTTCGTAAGAACTTCCTTCGTTCTAGTCACCTTGTTTCTACTCCACATCAACCTCAGTTTCTCAGCCGGAATCTTTCATCCCTCTGAAAATATTCGTCTCCAACATTCTTGCACACATCCGCCTAACATTCCATTTTCTCTTCTCTGCTTTGTGTTGTTACTCCTGGACCCTGGGTTTCTAAACACATTTCTAGTCTGCCATCTCCCTGGCTAGAGCCCATATCCATCTCTTTTTTTTCCCCCAAAACAGGGTTTCTCTGTGTAGCTTTTGGTGTCTGTCCTGGATCTTGCTCTGTAGACCAGGCTGGTCTTGAACTCACAGAAATCCACCTGGCTCTGCCTCCCAAGTGCTGGGATTAAAGACATGCACCACCAACCCCCGAGCCACATCTATCTCTTAAGTGACTTTCTTGTTCAGGACTACATGCCCCTCCCTCTGCTTCATCTTTTTGTCCCATTCAATTGTCCCCTAACCAGAAATTGATCTAATCCCACACCTTTGTACTTTTTATTATGATATGGGACCAACAAGGAATTTCAGCCAGAACATTCTTCCTTCATCCAGAATATCCAGATGCACACACACACAAACACATGAACATACAAACACATGAACACACACACATATATACTCAGATGAGTACATATACATAAACACATCTACACACAGATGAACACACACACACACACACACACACACACACACACACACACACACACACACATATAACCACTCACACGAGCATCTACCCACAGATGAGCACATGCATCTACACATAGATGAACACACATATACACACTAGGCAGACACTACCAGTTCACAGACCTGAACCTTGACTTGGCTTGGCAACTTTCCCAAACATGCTCCACAACTCTGACAGTCCCAGCTTCTTTGGGCAGAATCTCTCTTATTTCAGAGAAAACCCAAGACCATCAAATGGAAACTTCATCAGCTCTTGCTTCCCAGACTCTCCAGGCCCTTTACCGATCTGTAAGTCTGGTTTCCTTATCCAACCCCTACTCCACCAGAGCTGGTGCCGACTTCATGCTGTGGATTCTTTTCCTGCTCCACGGGTCTTCCTCATGGGAGCAAAATCAATCAATGTTTCCTTCTTTTTAAAATGAGTTCTTTTTTTTTTTGTTTGTTTGTTTTTTTCAAGACAGGGTTTCTCTGTGTAGCTTTGCGCCTTTCCTGGATCTCGCTCTTAGACCAGGCTGGCCTCGAACTCACAGAGATCCACCTGCTTCCGCCTCCCGAGTGCTGGGATTAAAGGCGTGCGCCACCACCACCTGGCTTTAAAAAGATTTCTAAAAAATGTTTTCAAATTATGTTTGTGGGCTGGAGAGATGGCTCAGTGGCGAAGAGCACTGGCTGCTCTTGCAGAGGACCCGGGTTCAGTTCCCAGTACCCACATGGCAGCTCACCACCATCTGTAACTGCAATCCCAGGGGATTCAATGCCCTCTTCTGGCCTCAGCGGGCACCAGGCACGCATATGGCACACAGATACACATACAGACAACACTCATACATTTAAAATATATTTAAAAACAATTTTTCTTTTATTTGTATGTTTTGTATGTGCACATGTGTGTGTGTGTATGGTCAGAGGACAATTTGCAGGAGCTGTTCTCTCCGTCCACCATGCGGGTGCTGGAGATTGAACTCAGGTTACTGGGTTTGACGGCAACCCCCCTCCCCCCACCGCGTCATCTCGTCAGCCCCTTAACAAACCTTCCCGACCATGTTACCCCCTTTAGCTACAGACATCTTATCCCTAGAACTTTTACAAAGAGCAGAGGAAACTCTGTCCCCCTTCATCCCATCTGTACTTGAGTCCTGAGGCCACTGCTCTCCTGGTCATCCTGCATCTGTGGCCCCCTGGTCACACTGGTCCTCACTCGTTTGCCTGTGTTGTCTCTCTGCTTTCCACACATGGCCCTCCTCTAGTCTCCCAATCTTGCTTCTCTGGTTAATTGGAAAATTTGGTATTTCCTCTAGAAAACCTCCCCGGGCTCCCCCAGGGGGACCTGTCCTCATTGGCACTTTGTTGGGCACCTGTGAGGTGGCTCAGAGCCCGAGAGGCCTTGGAAGCTGAGCCAGGGCACACAACAGGAAACGTGGGGGCGGGTGATACAGTGTGTGTGTGCCACTCTGAGGTGGCCTGTGGTGGAATCTCACCTAACACCCAGAACAGTACCCAGGGCTCCTCTCCACCCCAGTGTGCCGGTAGGGGGCCTGGCCAGTGTCCTGGTGGCTTTTCAGGTGAGGAATGATCGGTCAGGTATTAGGGATGTGGGGTGCCTGACCTGTTTGCCCTGGCCTAGTGGGTAGCAGGGCAGGCTGACGCAAGCGCTAGCAGACAGGCCCCAGCCCGCCAGCCCTGCCAGAGCCCGGGCACTGAGGCAGCCTCAGGATCGGGTTCCAGCAGGGTGTGTGAGTGCGTGAGAAGGTGCAAGGGAAGGAGGAGGCGGAAGTGGTAGAGACCTGCCTGTTCTTTTCCCTTAGATCTAAGAGGCCAGTGGTTTGGGGGACTTGGGGCCCTAGAAGGGCACTACCTGAAGGTAAATCTGACCTAAGTGCCTCTATGGCAAGTCAGGAGCCAGGAGCATGCCCATCTGTTGGCTTATACACTGAGACAGGACCACGGTGAGGCATCGCAGTCAGCCTGCCATCCAGGAAAGATAACATGGGACCCTCCTAAAGGATTCTCCAGCTCAGCAGTGTGCCTGAGGTTCAGTGAAGGAAGTAAAGGCTTTAATAAAAATACGTTTAGTGTGTGTGTGTGTGTGTGTGTGTGTGTGTGTGTCTACCACCAATATCACAGCCCATTTTTGGAGAGCAGAGAACAACCTATAGGAGTCAGTTCTCACCTTCCACCAAGATAGTTCTTGGGATTAGAACTCAGGTAGCCAGGATTGGTGGCAAGCACCTTTACCTGCTGAGCCACAGCACCAGCCCAATCCAAAATACTTTCTAAGGCCGAGAACATCAACCCTATGCCTAGAGGCCAACAGGAAAGTTGACTGGGTCATATTATCATAATGAGTGATGGGTTACATGTGGGCACCAGCAAAGCCCATGTAGATCTTCCTTCCTGACACTCCCCACCCCCTTGTATCCACATAGAAAAGGTGCCTTTGCATGTGAGCTTGCTGGATTAGAACACTAATCCACTTCAGCTTTGTGTGTCTGGCGGGTGGCCAGCCTTTTAGGCCTTCTTCTAGAAATACGATGGAAAGCATGGAAGGCACAGGAAGGCAGAGCCTTGCACTGAGGGCTTGGATCAGACATCACAGCACTGTCTGGTAGACTCAGCTGTCGCTTTGCGTCACCCCAGCCTGAAAATGATACTTATCCAGTAGGGGAAAAGCCAGACCCCACAGAAACACCTTTCGAGAACCCACAGTGAGGAGGATGGGTACACAAAACAGAGGGACGCAGGTTTCTCAGACCCACCTGGTCTTGCTTGGGACCTAATCGCTGCAACGCTGCCGGGAAGGGTCTTGCACGATAAGACCCTGGGATGTGTCTAAGCAAGGAAGAGAAATGCTTTCTAAATGCCTCGCCAGCCTGATGCTGCCCTCTCCAATGGGAAAGCAAGAGTCTAAGCAGGAAGGGCGCTCAATCTTTTGGCTAGGTGGCCATACACCTTTGGAAGGCAAGCTCAGGGGCAAAGGGACAGACAGCAGGTGTCAACCCCCGAGGACAATTCCACATGAAGCGCCTTTCTCCACAGATTATTCAGGACTAGCTGGAACAGGAGACCTCGTCTCTGTCCAGCAACTACTGGCCACCTGATCCTAGGACGTGGATCTAGTGCTGACAGCATGAAGGTAAAGCGGCCCCGGTCATTCTTTCACAAGCTGATGGTAGAGAAAGGAAGCAACCACAGGGAACTACGTACGTCTGCAGAGCCGGTATTCTGGACACAAAGGTCATAGACCAAATTGGGCGCACAGGAAAGATTTCTTGAAAGGAGATGATGACTAAGCTGGGTTGGGCCTTGAGTGACAAGTAATCACGAGCCTGGCAAAGAATGCCAGGGAGGGCACTGGAGCAGCAGAGCAGGAGAGACAAAGGCCCCCAGGGAAGGAAACCATAGCAACCCTTCCTTCAAGGTGAGGCTGGGCAGAATGAAGCCGTGTCTACCCACTTCATTCAGCCTGAGCCCTGCTCCCAGGGACTCTGCCCTCTCTGGTCCCACCTAGGTAGGTAGAGTAGTGCAAAAGGAAGAAGTAAGAAAGTGCTCAGGATTTTCTGACAGGGTGCAGTAGAGTTGCCTAGGTGCAAACACTGCATATGGGAAAAGGGTAGGCAGGGCGCTCATCAGCAACGCAGGGCCGGCCGGATCCCCAGGGCAGGGCGCTCATCAGCGATGCAGGGCCGGCTGGCCGGATCCCCAGGGCTGTGTCAGTGTGTTTGGAGCTGCAACATCACTGGAAACTTCAGATGCTCAGTTCAAGCTCTCTCTTACTGGTACTTTGCAGGGGATGTTCACGTTTCAGTCCCTTCTCATTGTAATGACATCCTGCTTTTCACTGCTCAGCAGTTAAGGGCACTTGTTGCTCTTGCAGGGGCCCCTTGCAGCATCCACATAGCAGTTCACACCTGCTATCCATAACTCCAGTTCCAGGGGGACCAGATTCCCTCTTTGGATTTCCAAGGGTACCAGGTACACATGTAATATACATGCAGTCAAAACACACATACATATAAATAAAATAAAGTTAAAAATTTATATTAAAAAAAAGACTAGGTATTTGGACACTGGGGGAGATGGGAGCTTTATTTTTCTCTATAAAGATCACAAATCCTAGGAAAGGGATTGGACAGACAAACTATAGCCTCTAGGCTAGCTGTCTGTTCCCATAAATAAAGTTTTATTGGAACACGGCCACACCCATCCATTTATACAACAGTCTGTGGTTGCTTTCATGCTCCAACGGCAGAGCCAAACAGTTGTGGCAGAGACTATCTAGCCCAAATACAGCCTAAATTTACCAAAGCCAACTACAGCTGTTGTCTGGTTCTTTTGGAAAAAGTGCTGGCCAATCCAGGCTTAGAAGCGCTGGAGCCATCTTGGACAGAGCTGCCATCTGCAGAATGTCCAGAAGAAAGTGGGAACAAACTGCAGGTCTAAGTGGGTCGGGAAGTCCAGCAGCCCATCAGGCTTAGTCATCTGATGGACATGTTTCCTTTGTGCTTGGAAGTCCGGTGTGATATCCCACCAGCTGCGACTGCTCCCTGGAAGACGAGTTTCACCCCTCCAGTCTGGTGTACGTGTTTGCAATCCAGCTCCTTCCGACCTCTCTAGTTCTCAGATCCCTGTCTTTCCTTCCTTCCCTTTAGCTCTGGTTTATTTTATAATTATATAACCAGAGTTTCAAGAATCCACTGGGCTCTTAGCACCTCATGTCTTCTGTAACTGTTTCCCTTGCCCGGAAGTCTCTTCCTGCAAAATTCCCATGAACTACTCACTCTCCAAGGCCTGCCTCTAGCATGTCTACCTCTCAGACACCTTCCGTAAGCCACACTGGGCTGACCAAACCCTTCTAGTCCACCATATTCTTTTTGCTTGTTTGTCTTTTCTTTTTGGTTTTTCCAGACAGGTTTTCTCTGTGTAGTCCTGACTGTCCTGGAACTAGCTCTGTACACCAGGCTGGGCTTGAACTCACAGACATCCACCCGTCTCTGCCTCCCAGGTGCTGGAATTAAAGGCGTGTGCCACCACTGCCCGGTTCCACCATATTCTTTGTGCATACTATGCTCTTAGCATTTACCAAATACTAACATCATCATTTGGGTCCCTACTAGACTGTGGTGCCCTTAATATAGCCAAGCACACAGCAGGTGTTATTTGTTTGTCTGTGGGCTGTGGGAAAGGGTAGCAGTTTGGGGTGACAGCCCCACAGTATGGATCTTCCAGGGCCAGTTCAGGTTGAACCCTGCTAACCTGTGAAGGTCTAGATGCTACATCTGCGCAGTTCCTCATAGACAATGTGCATGTTGAGGTCAGAGGTCAACCTCAAGACCCATTTCTCACATATGGTCCACCTTGTCTTTTGAGAGAGGATATCTTATTGGCCTCGAACTTGCCAACTAAGCCAGACTGCCCGGCCAGTGAACCTCAAGGATCCACTGCCTCTGCTGCTCCAGTACAGGAATTACAAGTGTGTACCACCACACGTGGCTTTTTTTTTTTTTTTTTAGAGGGGGTAAGTGTTTGAGACAGGGTTTCTCTGTGTAGCCCTGGCTGGCCTAGAACTCGCTCTGTAGACCAGGCGGACCTCAAACTCACAGAGATCCACCTGCCTCTGCCTCCCACGTGCTGGGATTAAAGGCGTGTGCCACCATGTCTGGCTCACACTTGGCTTTCTAATATGGATTCCGGCGATTGAGCTCAGACCTTCATGCTTATGAGGCAAACCCTTTACCAACAGAGCCAATCCCCCCAGCTCCTCAGGAACATTTTGGTCCCCCTGTTTCAAAGGGCTGGGTTTTCAGTGATGTCTCCATTGTTCAGAACCACCACCCACTCCCCAGATCTGAAAGGCTGCCAATGACTGCCCTCTGCCTGTAGGAGGGACTGTGGCCACATCTGTGTCCAGACAGGCTGGAGCCACAGCCTGACATGTATGACAGGCAAGGCAGCCTGTGCTGAAGGAGGCGAGGAGAGTCTGCGCCAGAGGCCCTCGAGGGGCAGTGTCTGA
This sequence comes from Peromyscus maniculatus bairdii, assembly GCF_049852395.1. Classification (NCBI taxonomy): domain Eukaryota; kingdom Metazoa; phylum Chordata; class Mammalia; order Rodentia; family Cricetidae; genus Peromyscus; species Peromyscus maniculatus. The sequence continues at coordinate 137,028,098 of NC_134853.1, forward strand.
GCTCCTGCTGACAGGCTGGCTCCCTGCAACTCTGATGACAGCCTGTACCTAGTGTGGAGGAGGAGGGAGGAGGGGAGGGGAAGTTGTGGGTTGCTGCAGGACAGAATAGCGAGCATGGTAGTTGTTCCTACCCAGGAAGAAGCCCAATGATGGCCAGATGGTCTACACAGGTCACAGAACCCAGAGCCCAAGGCATGGTCCCACTGGTCCCCAGAATCCATCACCTGTCTCTCCAATTCACTTTGCGTATTATCCCAGGCACTGTGCTAGTCACTGGGAATATGGGCATAAAGGACTCAGTCTCTGCCTCTGTGGATCGCGGGTGAGGCAGTCAGGTAGAGAGGCAGCCGTGAAGCACAACAAGCAGCCAGTTAACAGCAAACAGCTCCTGAACTTCCTGCCTGTGTGCCTGGTCCTATGCTGAGGGCACCGCACCCATCATCTTATTTAATCAACGCAGTGACTTCACGGGTCAGCACTATTTACAGCCAGCCACATTCTTACTCACTCACTGTGTTGCTCGTGGGAATACGTGACAGTCACTAGCCCCCTAGGGGACATCCTGCTGGGGCTGGAGAGGGGACAGAACCAGAACCTGCAGGAGTTGGGGGACACAGAGAAGAAGAAAGTGATGAAGACAGAACTGTGACCACTTTGAAAAGAGCGGAGATGGGGGAGACCAGAGTGGAAGCCGGAGAGCGAGGCCACATGGGAAGAATGCCACGTCTGTATTCAGAAAGGAAGAAGACAATATGACGAGGGAAGGGCTGTGGGGACAGATGTGACAGTGGAGCGGAGACCTCAGAGGGAGGGGCACAGAAACAGATGCAAACTCTGAGGAAGGATGCCGTCTGAGACATGTGAAGACGGCCACGCTTAGCGGCAGGGGGAGCCAAGGGGATGCTCCGCAGACTCTTCTCTGGGGTTGGGGTGTGTGTGTGTGTGGTCTGCAGTGACCCGTCAAAGGTAAAGATCTACTACAGTCCCAAGACAAGCCAGCCAGGGACAAGGACCTCTGAGTAGTGCCGAGCCGTCCCAAGAGGCTGGGCCCACGAACCCAAGGCCGGACCAAGGTCGGCACTTGTGTGTGGCCGAGGCAGATGGGCTACATTGCCCAGAAGCACCCGCAGGAGAAGTGGTCAGATGGGTCCAGCCCAATGTGGGGATTGCTGTGAGGCCAGGAGAGCGATGGACTTAAGCGGTTGGCTGAGCACGGAGGACCACAGGCCTGGGGCGGTGGCGGTCACCGTGAGGAAGGCCAGCCTCACGCTGTCCGTCAAGCCCCCAATCCAGGAATCCTTCTTTTTCCCTTCTTCAGTGCCACTCGCCCAGACCCTCAAGTTCTACAGGAGGCGTGCCTATTTTACAAACAGATAGATCCCTTTCTAGCCAGCCGGGTAGCATTCCTCCGAGTCACTCCTGACTCATCTCTTTTTCTTGGCTGGGTCTCAATCCATTTCATCCGCAAGTCCTGCTAATACTCTCTCTAAACACAGTCTGAGTTGGCCTTCCCCATCTCCTACCACCCAGCGTCACTTGACTACTGCAATGGTAGATGGCCAGCTCCGACCTTTGCCCTGCTTTCAGGCAGGCTCCAGGGGCCCCGCCAAAGCACCCATGTGCCACTCATTCCTCCGCCATGAGCTTTCTCACCGTCTCTGAGGAAACCCAACCACAGGCCGTGGAGTAGAAGCCGCATCTGCTCCCTCATCTCTGATCATCCTTCCTCCTGGTCCCATCCATGTACTGGCAGTCTCTGGTTACCCTTAGATAGAGCAAACTTGCCCAGTGTCTGGACCTTTCTCCAGGCTGGCTCTTGTGTGCACCTCTTTAGAGAGGTCTTGATGGATTCTGCCATCTCAGTAGGCTTCCTATTCACGCTCTGGTACATCTTGTGGTGTCCTCCTAAGCATAGATTACTATGTAAAGCTGGCTCACTGCTTCTCCTTTCCCATGGGCCCTTGCTTGTTATTATATGGGGACCTAAACCAAGGACTGTCTGTGCCCGGCATAGCAGATAGGATCTGGTCGATGAGGGCTGAGCGCCTCTTTGGCCCAAATCTACAAAACTGCGTAAATCTGTTGTACATCCTTCTCTAGACCTCGTGACAAAATGGATCAAGTCCTTTCCTCCAAGATCAAGCTGTCCACACACTAGGCCTTTGCATCCCATTCAGAGACTCTTCAACGGCCTGTAGGCCTCAGTTTCCCCTCTGACCTAATCTCCTACTAGTTCTTAGAACTATGACCCCACCCTTTGCTGCCTTAGGACCTTAATTTGAACCGTTCCCTTGGCTTGGAATGTTCTTCTTCCACATACACACTGACTTCACCTTCTCCCTCTTTCCAATCTTTATGCAGATCTCACGGGGCCAATTCTGACCAGCCTGCTCCCCGCTGAACCTGTCTGTTCCTGTCCCCCAGCCACACTCCTTTGCTTTCTCCCTCTAGTGTTTACCTTGCTCTTGTTTGTGAGGTGACTTACGCATTAGTGGTCGTTCACTGCCCGCGCTGTTTCTCTGGCAGAGACAGACCTCACAAAGTAGGGCTGTGGGATGGGGAGATCCTGACTGGATCCTGGCTGGGAGGGCCTGCTCTGCACTCCCGGGAGCTTTAGGTGAGCAAGGCAGAGGGAGGCCTCACTGCACACAGGAGAGACATCGTCGTGACTACAGGAGCCCAGCGGAGTGGCCACTGGACAAGGAATGCCGACCGCCCAAGGGCTGGAGGAGCGGAGTGACAGGTAACGGTCCCCGGCACGGCGGGAGGCGGGGGCATGGCTTAACTGACACTCATTATCAGCTCAGGTGCCTGTTTTCAGTTCCGGCCTCCAGAGCCATGCAGGAAGAACCTTCTAGAGCAGCCCCAAGAACCCAGTGATCCCCACAGACATGTTCTAGAGAAAGAGGGGGTCACAGTTGTATGCTTTCTTCTGTTCGGGATTGATATGAATGGCAATGAATGAGCAGAGGAGACCCTCCACCTTCAGGAGAGAGGCCAAAGTGGAGGCTTGGAGATAGGCATACGGGCATTTACCATCTACCCTGCAAGCCCTTATTGTCCATGGTCTAAGGAAGGATGCGCTGGGGGGGCGGGGGGGGCTGGGGAGTGTGGGTGGTCAAACATTACAGACACCTGGTCTCCTACGCTGAGCTGGTGGCTGCTAAGGACACAATTAACTAGCCACACCCTGAGCATCTTACCCAGACAGCCTGTGGGCCATTGGGCTCACCTAATAAAGAGTTGAGCCATCCACATACCCCACACCTAGCCTCCCCGCCCCCAGTGATAATCAAGGTAAAAAGCAAGCATGTGATACCCACTGCCCTAGAGTCTCAAGGGTGGTCTTCGGGGAAAAGGGGAAATTGTGCCACTTGTGATAACCAAAGAAAGCCCAGCTCCTGTCCCAGGAGACTAGATTACATCATACTCTGTACCCATGATGCTGGGTTACATCACATTCTGTGACACCGCCCTAGGGCAGTAATGCATTAACGCAGGCTGTCCCTGGGATTTCCCATGCAAATTCCCTTGGGGACTGTGCTCCTAGGAAAGTGCTCTGGCTGCCTTCTCATGTTCAGGGGCTCCAGCATTGTGGCTAACTTTGAGTGAGGGCTACAGTGACAGAATTGCCTTTTTCCTAACACCAGATGAGTCACCAAAAGGAATGGGAGAACTGGTCTACAGTTAGAATTCCGGTCACTGCATGACACAGATGTGGCTCCCCTACCAACCCAGCCCCTCCTCAACCTCTACACAAGGCTAGCTCTCCGGGGCCTGGTTTTGTTTGTTTGTTTTTGAGACAGAGTTTAATTATGTAGCTCTCTGGCTGTCCTGGAACTCACTCTGTAGACCAGGCTAGCCTTGAACTCATTGAGATCCACCCGCCTCTGCCTCCCAAATGCTGGCATGCACTACCACCACCCAGCTTTGTGGAGGGCATTTTTGAACTCAAGAGAAATGACTGATCATTTCCCTTCCTCCCTCCCGCAAGGGATAGGATTCAGGACCCTGCCTAAGCCAGACGTGTTCTGCTGAGTTACATCACTTTACCTTCAACACCACATCCCTCGTACCTAGAATAGCGCTTCGCATATTGGAGACCCTGCGCATGGCACAAGGGCCTGTCATAGCCATAAACTACAGGGCTGCAGCATTTGATTTCCTTATCCACACCCATCTTTAGCGCTCCCAATTCCCTGGTGCAATCTGCACCCCACGTTGTCCATCTGGGACTAGAGATTTACTCTGGGTCATTCTAGCCACATAACAGCCAATCCTGGTAGGGACAAATGTGGGGATGAGCAAGTCCCATCTCCTCTTTGGAAGCCCTAATTAGTACTAGTTCGTGTGAGAATCCCTTGTCCTTGATGTCCACAGTGTCTTAGGATGGCACGTGAGACCCAGCGTCTCCCACATTACAGCTCGGTCCCCAGTTCTGATTCACATTTGCGCTCTCTCTGTCCCTCCCTCCCGCCCCTCCCCTCCCTCTCTCTCACTCTGCTTTCTGACCTTTCTGAAAGCCTTGAGCCTTTATGACCACAAGGCAGCAGTGACTCATGTGTTTGGTGGAGTCTATCACCCCGTTCTTAGCGGGTGTGTCTCCTCCGGCTGTAGGGTCTGTCAATATCGGAGGGCCCGGCTCTAACAGTTATCAGTCTCAATACCTCTAGTGACCTCCCTCCTCAGAAAGCAGGAAACTGGAGTGCCTTCTGAACACAGGCACTGGGAACCTGAAGGCAGATGTGCCTGGCCTCGTCTACTCCAGGCACCTGCTTTTCCCTGCCTGGTCCAGCTACTATCTCCAGGTAGCCCATCCATTCTTACAGCGAGATGCAGTTATCTTCAACACTTGGGGGCACCCGCCATCTTTTCAGTGTCCCCTTCCCGGCAGTCCTCGCCTCCTTAAATTCCAAATCCGTAAGTGTCATCATTGCCCGTCCTTGGGTCTCAGCTTCCTGGCTTTTCTCGACTCTTGTGACCGGGAAACCTGTTAACATCGCCTACCCTGCCCACCCACCTGCACAGAAAATGTGAAGGAGAGAAGTACACTCTGGCTTGGTCTCACTCTGAGTTCACGGGAGGCCCGTATGCTGCTTGCTGTCACGTGACTTTTGAGCCCAGACATTCTCTAGTCTCCTGGATGGCCCGCCAGACTTCCTGCCCACACTTCAGCAGACATCCCACTGCACTGAGGTATCCCCAACAATGGGAACAGAGTGTCCACCAGCTCCACGGCACTGTCCACCCACATCTCTACTGCACGCTTCTCGTGCATCTGAGCTGTCCATGCTTGTGACCAGGGTCAACTTCTGCGCTCTCAGGTTTACCCCCCAGGCCCCCGCCACCCCACCGTGTGAAACGGCAGCCCCTGCGGCACCCACTTCTCCATTCCCCCCATACTTCCTGCCGTACACCATCCCGGCGTTACTTCCATGTCCCGATTCCGGGTCTCCACTTAAGCACGCACACCGTGAAGGCAGGGATGTCTGTCAGCTTCCCTCATGGCCAGCAGGGCTTGACATTTCATCGTCACTCACTAAATACGTGATGAATGAGTGGATGTGATGTGGGCTGAGCAGACTGCCTATCTCCCGGTCGCCGCGGAGATGAAATGTGATAAGGCGTAGGAAGTCTTGGCACGCCACGTTGCTCAATAGCTGGCAGGCTCCTTTCGTCCCCCTTCCTCCCCTCCCAGCTCTGGTATCAGCCGTGCCCTTCTCACTCAGGGAGTGCCAGGTCAGAGGCAGGGGTGAAGGCAGCCCAGCGGGCCTCCCTCAGCCTCAGGCCAGCCTCCGCTCCGCACGCTGCTTTCTCTGGCTAGGTGTGAGCTATTCTGCTCCAACTCAGGAGGTCTGAAGGCTCCAGAGTGACTGGAACACTTCAACCAGCCCTGTCCTCACAGAAGAGCTTTGGATCGGAGGCCTGGGCACAGCTACATCTCCCACAGACCCCATCCACGCGGTGCAGGCTAATGTCTCGTTCGTTCTCGCTGCTCCTGCATGCAGAGTCAGTGTCTCGTTGCATCCCCCCGCCCCCCCCCGTCCCCTTTCTCCAGGGGTCTTGATTGGGTTCTGTTGCATTTTTATTCATCACGAGACAAGGTCTCACGTATCGCAGGCCGGCCTTGAACTCACTATTTATGCTTGTGTGTATAAAGGTCAGAGGAGGCCGTTGGGCATCCTGCTTGACTACTCTCCGCCTTATTTCTTTGAGACGGAGTCTTTTACTCTAGCTAGTCTGGCAGCCTGCGATTCCCAGCAGCGCTGCCACCCCTGCTCCAGTAATGCAGTAATAGATGCATATGTTCTCCTGGGACCTGACTCCAGGCTAGTGTCATGTATCCTGGACACTTGGTTCCTACGAAGGCAAGAAGACACCGCCCACCAGAGGATGCTGCAGTCCCTGCATGTAGGGAGGGTCCTAACCTGGTGTGACCCATGCTGCATGGCTGGACCCTTCTGGAACACATACAAACCCTGAGCATGTTTCTCCTCGCTAGGAACAGACACTGTGTTATTGCGTTTATACAGGAATCCCAACAGGAAGGACAATTATTCTGGCCGATGACTTCTGACCTGGGGGCCGGCTGCTTCTAGAATCCCCGCTCTGCTCTGAGCTGGGTGCTGGAGAGAACCTGCTCAGGTTCAGGGATGGCATCACCGTAGACCAGGGCTCTCCACTTAGCCCGTTTGCTGCTCTCTGAGTTGCCCTAAGAAAGCCTCCTCCGTTCTCCACAGTGTCCCCGACAGGTACCTCTTCTACACTTCTGATCCTGTCACGTGGGTGTGGCTCCAAAGTGGCATCCAGGTTTGGTCTGGGCCCACAAGTGCCATTGCACATGCCGAGCAGCTTTAGTTAGCAACTTGAACAACCTGGAGTACCTGGGAAGAGAGTCTCAATGACGTATTGTCCATGTTGGTTTGGGTTGTGGGCATGTCTGTGGGGAACTGTTTTAATTAAGTTAATTGACATTATGGGAGGACCCAGCCCACTGTGGGTGGCACTATTTCCTAGTCAGGATATCCTGGATTATATGAGAGTGAAGAAATCAAGCTGAGAATATGCCCGCAACAAGGAGGCATGATGCATTCATTTTCTCACTGCTCTTGACCATGGATGTGACCAGCTCCCTCAAGTTCCTGCCGCTTTGACTCCCCACACGACGGAGCTAAAAATTAACCCTTTCTCCCCTAGTTTGCATTTTGTCAGGGTATCTTATCACAGCAACAGAAAGGAAACTAAGAGTCAGTGTGACATGATCACTAAAACAGCAGCATACTTGGACTGTTGGTTAGTATGAATACCATCCTCTGTCAGGCCACCCCGGAAGGAACAGTAGTAAGTGGAACTGACTCAGGAGAGGTCCACCAAGATGGGAAAGGGCTCCTGTGGATGCCTCATGAGGGTAGAGGCTTGAAATCATGTGATCACCAGCTTCGAATCTCTGGACCAATGGTGCAGACGAGAGGCTAAGTTTGTTCTGTATGGCTCTGAAAGGCACGGGGAGGCCACAGGGGAAGTTACAGGCCTGAGGAGTGTGGCTTTTCAGAGTTGAACTCTCCAGTGCCCGAGTGTCTGGGATGGCTGCTTCTGCTGGTCCAGGCTCCCCAGTTTGGGGAAGGGCAATCTGCTAGGGACTCTCGATTTACCGAGGTCAGGAGAATGGCATCTACCATGTTCTCCCCGGGATCACTCTGGGCTGACAACTGTCCCAGCTTCCAGCCTGGTCTGGGTGAAGTACAGCTTTGTGGGTCATTGGGGCTGGGGTCCAGGAACTTTCTCGCAGGGCTATCCACAGTTCGGATTAGCTGTTTGTTTTCTTTAAAAGGAAAACCCTGGAAGAGGGGGGACACAGGGGGAGACTATTTCCATCCTGAAGTCTACCCCAAAGCTCTGGTGGTTTGCCAGGGGTTAAACATGGTATACACAAGGCTGTTAAAAATAACCCCTTGACTGAACAGAAGGCGTGGGAGAGGGGATGGCCAGGCGACTTTGCTAGAGGGTGGGAGAGGTGGGTAAGGAGAGGAAACTTGTACCCAGAGACCCTGGGAAGAGTTTTATTCCAGAAGAGTTATGCAGGCTCAGAGGGACTGAGGCCAGGGAAACTCTGCCCCGACTGCGTCTTTCCAGGAAGAATGCCCCTTAGAAGAATGCCTTGCAGGACAGAAAGGAGCTGCTGGGTCTGAAGGGTTCTCCCGGGATGGAGTCTGCCACTTTTCAGCCCTGAATGCCAGCCCAGGAGACAAAGGTCAGAGAAGACAAGCAACAGGACAGAGGCCACAAAAAGGTCTACTGGATGTAGTCACTGGGGATGCTGGTGATTTGTGTACGAAGACTCCAGACTTCTCTCTCCATAAGTAGACATATAACACAAGTGGAATTACCTTATGTATCTTGTTCCCATAACTCACTTTTAAAACTTTTAACTATAAATTAAGGGTGATGTCCGTCAATCCAGTTGGGACACCATCATTTTTCATGAATACATACTATTTGTCATATGGACAGACTGCTTGAATCATTCTTGGCTAAGAGACATATTCAGTATTTAGGTTATTTCTAATGTTTTGCTGTTATTATAAACATACTGCAAAGGCACATTACAGTGATAAATGTACACATAGGATTTCCCCCTTATGTTAATATTTAGAAGTAGATTATTGAATCTAATAAAATCCACAGTTCATATTCTATTATATACTGCCTATGTTGCCTCATCATTTTAGAGAGGACAAAATTCTGTTTCCTCCTAATTTAATCTCTCTGGTCTTTCTGTGTTTCCTCCACTTCTCTCCTTCTACAATTAAATCTTTTAAAATTTCTATTATTTTGTAAAGTATGTGAATGGAAGTCGCTATAGATGCCAGAGGAATTGGATTCCTCTGGAGCTGGAGTTCTGGATAGTTATGAGTCTCCCAATCTGAGTGCTACAATCAGAATTTGGGTCCTTTACAAGACAGTACATGTTCTTAGCCGCTGAGCCATCTCTGCAGCCCCCCCCCCCCCCGTTACTTACAGAATCGTCACAGTTTAATTATGAGGAAACAAAGACTTCTAGTGTTTTCTTCCCATCGTACTTTAGCATATATCAAACTAACGTACCTTTGCACTATACTGTCTTAATGCTTCATTTAAATATCGATGCTTCAGTTTTCGGTCTTGATCAAAAAGAATCAGTCAATGAATTCTGACTTAGAACTTAGACAGAATTTCCAGAAATTTCTGAAACAGCCTTCACATATTCCAGTCATTATGTAATTAATACTTTATGTAAAATGGCATTCTTAGCATTAATGATTATAAAATCAAAATATTGCTCAACTCTGAAAAATGCTGAAGACTCTCTCTGTCCTGAAGTATGGCACATCCACCTCACTCATATGGAAATGTTTTAATCTTTAATAAAAAGCAAAATTATATCAAAGAATTATTTTAAAACAAATTTATGATTTATTATCAGCAAATGTTGATTGGTATACCTATTCTTTTTTTTTTTTTTTTTTAGCAGATTGAATACAGATTTACTAAGAAAGGTGAGTAGGAACTCCCAATGTGGGAGGGGCAACAGGGAGGAGGAGCACCTTTTACATCTGGTTCACATATTACACATGGGGATTACATCAGAGTTTCCTGGGTGAAAAGGAGTCACGAGTGGAAAATTTTAAGAAGCCTTGGGCAACAGCAGTCCTCTGAAAGTGTAAATCCAACCACAGCGTTCTTTCGTCTCTTGCCTCAACCATGTCAATAGTCTTCTAAAACAATGTGTGTGTGCATGCACAAGCATGCACATGTGGAGGTCAGAGGACAACCTGTAGGGGTCAGTTCCCTCCGTCCACCACGGGGAGTGGGGGTGTGTGGGGAGGAGGGGAGTCCCAGGGACTGAACTCAGGTTGTCAGGTTTAGCGGCAAGCATCTCTAGTCACTAAGCCATCCTTGCTGACCCAGCCGCCTGTGTCTTTTAGAATGGACTCTAAAATCTTTCCAAGTGGCCTGTAAACTCTCCCAGGATCTGGCCCTGGGTGACCTCTCCCAGCACTCTAGGATGGGAATGCCACACCCCAAACATGCCCAGCTGCTTGCAGTCCTCGGGACATCTCTGTGTGTGTGTGTGTGTGTGTGTGTGTGTGTGTGTGTGTGTGTGTGTGTGTTTCAGCTTGCACTTCCCGTTCTTCTAGAACATGTGCCCTGCTACCTTCAGCAGCCCAAGGTCCTGTGTAATCTTTAAGATGTGACTAAAATATCACCTCCTCCAAAAATCCTCTTCCCTACAAACACAGCTTCCCCCAGGTACTGTCAGCCATTACTCCCCCACTCCCTGCCCCCACCCCCCAGGGCTACACCCACCTAGTGGGAAGGAGAGACAGGGCTGAGAAGACAGGGATGGTGTGGAGGAGGTCAGGAGAACAGAAAAGACACAGCCTGGCTCTGGATGTGTGTGGCCTCAAGCGGCCCATGAGTGGCTCAGGTCCACACACCCAATACATTTGCTCACAATTCTAACACCCACCCCTCCCAAGTGAAGTGCAAAGACAGAAGAAGAAAGACAGCTTCCACTGAATGAATGATGGTGAGACACCACTCAGCAGCGTGTCAATGGTCTCCCCTGGCCTTTTCCCACCAGAAGCGGACGATCAGAACGGGGCCAAACGGTTCTGTGAAGGGTAGGAGCAGCAGAGGTGTGGCTCCGGAAACTCACATTAAGGGAGAAAGCCTTCTTTGGCCCCTGGGCTTAGGCAGGTGTCTCCTGTGTCCCCGGCGCCCTGCACCTTCACAAACCCAGTCTGCGCTGTGTGATTTTGTTTTATGTCTGACTCCACTTCGGGAATGAAGTTTGGTGGTGGGGTTATTCCTTTTCATTGTGCCCAGCATGGTGCCTAGGGCACTGAAATGCTTCTAAAATAAAGAACGAGAGAGGGGAGGGAAAAGGCCCGTGACGATCAGTTTGGTGACGAGAGACGATTACATTTTTACTCTGCCAGGAACGGCATCAGCACTTAGCTTTGAAAACGCAGTTCATAGTGGAGTTGCTCTCAGCAGAGAGAAACTGGGGAGTCAGTCACTCCTTCAGAGGACGATGGTGTACACATCTCCATGGGAACTGGAGGAGCCCAGCAGCTGGCTCCAAGGTGCTTTCCTCTGGGTTAGCACTGGCTTCACCATCTCGCCAGCTGCCTGACACTGGGGGCCTGGCTCCTGCCTCCCTCTCACGCAAACCTGCACCAGCCTGCACCTGCTGTGTCCTTCCCTGACCTTCCACTAACCCATCCTTGCCCTGATCACCGCTTCCTAGGGCCTCCATGCCCAGGCTCACCTCCTGCGATTGTTTCTCTCCATGTTAGGCAGTGGCTTTTGAAAAACACACGTCTGATGCCGTCCCCCCCTTCCCGCTTTCAAACCTTGGCTGACTTCATAACACAGTGCAAGTGTCTCAGTATGAAGTTGAGGGCTGGCGGCCACCTGGGACCAACACTCCACGCAGGCCAAATTACTTGCACATGTGTCTCCTTCCCTTGGTGAGTCCTTTCTGGATGCTTTGCCTGGAGAGTTTGCTTATCTTATTGTATTCTAATTTTCTTAACTTTTAACATTTCTATGTGTGTGGGTGTTTTGCCTGTATGTATGTATATGTGTGTGTGTGTGTGTGTGCCTGGTACCCTTAGAGGCCAGAAGAGAGTGTCAGATCCCCTGGAACTGGAGTTACAGACCATTGTAAGCTATCATGTGGGTGCTGGGAATTGAGCTCTGGTCCTCTAGAAGACCCATCTCTCCAGCCCTTGCATTTTAATTTTCATGACATATCAGTTGTACATATTTATGGGGTGCAGCATATTTCGGCACATGTGGGAGACACCTAACGGTTGGATCAGTGTGACTGCCATACTCCATCAGTCATTGTTTGTGTTGGAGTATGTCTTCCTCTCTGCTACAGTAGACATTATTCCTCCTAACAACTGCCTGTCTCATCAATCGCCCTCCTTCCCACCTCCGTTCCCTTCCCAAGCTCTGGACACCACTCCCCAGCTCTTCTGCACTGGGATCAGCGTTCTAGCTTCCACACGTTAAGTGGTGAACATGAACTGTGCCCGAGTCACTTTGTTACCATGGCGTCCTCTACTTCCAGCCAAGTAGCTGTAAATGGCAGGATTTCATCATTTTTGATGGCTGACTGGTATTCCACCGTGGAAATGCCCCCACAGTTTATCTGCTCATCCATCGATGGCACCGGTTGCTTTTCCATTCTGCCCATTGCTGACAATGCTGTAATAAACACGGGAATGGACTCGTCTCCATGGAGTCACACCAGTGGTGGAATTGCTGTCGTACAATGGTTCTGTTTCTAATTGTTTTGTTTTAATTTCTTACATCAATTTCTTTTTTGGGGGGGGGTGTCTTGAGATAGATTTCTCCATGTAACCCTGGCTGTCCTGGAACTAGCTCTGCAGACCAGGCTGGCCTTGAACTCACAGAGATCCCCCTGCCTTTGCCTCCGGTGTGCTGGGGTTAAAGGCGTGTGCTGCCACTGCCTGGACACCTTTTTTTTTTTTTTTAACTTCCAGTTCATTTTATTATGTGCAGTGCCAGGGACTGAACCTAGAGCCATGCTAGGCACTTTTTATAAAACATTTGTAAAAAATGGGGGGTAGTTTGCAGCATGGAGGTTGGAAAACATTGGGCCCTGTTTCTGCTTCCCACATTGGCTGTACTGTCACATTCCCGTCACAGGAAGGGAGTCCCTTTATGCCACGCTCTCACTAGCATTTGTCATTTCTGTCTTTCTGGTCACAATCATTCTAAGTGGGGCCAGCAGGCTTCTCCTAGTGGTTCTAATTTGCGTTTCCCTGGTGATTTGTGATGTTGAACGTTTTCCCATACACATTTGTTGGCTATTTACGTTTTTTGTTGTTGTTGCTGCTGTTTTTGGGGTTTTCTGTTTGCTTGCTTGCTTGTTTGAAACAGGGTCCCACTATGTAGCCCAGCCTGTCCTCAAACCCACAATCCTCCTGCCTCAGCCTCCTGAGAGTTGGGATTAAAGACCTGTGGCCCACCTGACTCACTTGTTACTTGTATAACATACCTTTGTCATTTGAGACAGGGTCTTAAGTATCAAAAGCTGGCCTCGAACTCTTGATTCCCTTGCTTCACCTCCCCAGGGCTGGGATTCCAGGCTTGCACCACCGTCCCTGGTTTATATACTTATGAAAAGCATTTATCTGGGGCTGGTGAGATGGTTTAGCAGGTAAGGCTGTCGGCTGACCTGAGCTGGATTCCTGGAACCTACATGGTGGGAAGAGAGGACCGACTCCTACAAATTGTCCCCTGACCCCAACACACATGTTGCGGAATAAATGCACATGACAAATAAAGTACATCTTTTAAGGAAGTGTCTATCTGGGTTATCCATTCATTTTTAAATCAAATTTTCCCTGTCAAGTTGAATGAGATCCTGGTAAGTTCTGGGAATTAATGTTCTGTGGACGTAGTTTGCAGATGTTTTCTCTCATTCTGCAGGCTACCTCTGCACTCCATTGGCTGTTTGCTGTTCGGAAGCTTTTGAGTTTGCTGCGGCGATTCTGCTGGTCAGCCATCTGCATTGGTTCCCTATGTTTCCAGGATCACATCCAAAACATCTTCCATTAGAGCAATGTCTCAAAGCATTTCTCCTGTTTTCTAGTAATTTCATTGTCTTAGGTTTATGCTTAAGCCTCTGGTCCATTCTGAATTCATTCTTTATATGGTGTGAAACAACAATCTGGGTTTTTTAAACAATACAAGTGGATATCCAGGTTTCCCAGCACATAACTCAAGAGGTTCCTCTAACAATGTTCTGGCTGGCTGCCTTGCTCAAAATCAGCTGGTGTAAGTATGTGGGGCTGATTCTGTGCTGTGTATGCTGTCCCACTGACCTACAGATCGCTTTTAGCACCAATAGTATGCTGTTTGGGTGACCACAGCTTGTACTTTTTGAGATAGGGTAGGTAGGACTATGTAGCCCAGGCTAGCCTCACACAGAGATCCACTTACCTCTGCCTCCCAAGTGCTGGGATTAAAGGCTACACCACTGTGCCGGGCAGGCTTGTTTGTCTGTTTTTGACTCTTTCTTCTGGTCTCCCCCTATCGTGTCCATAACTCGATCGTTGAAAATGTGTTCACTTAATTGTAACCTCTGAGTCTGATGGTTTTTTTTCCCTCTTTTTATTTTTTTTCTGTTCTTATTTCCTCTTTTCTTATCTGATTAGACCCATTCTGTTATTGAGGCCTTCAATGGTATTTTTATTTTTATTTATTGACTTCATTAGCTCCAAGGTTTGGTTTTTTGTTTTTCTTGTTTCTTTAAGATCCTGTCTCTTTGCTAAATTTCTCTAATGTCATACACTGTCTTCGTGCTGGTCGGGCTGGGTGCCTGTCAATGTCTGAGAGACACAGGCTGGACCAATGGATCAATAAGGAGTCCTTGTCAGTGTGCAAAGGGTCAACAGGTGACTTTGCAGCTCCCCCCCCCCAAGGTGAGGGACTAACTTATCCAGGGGTAGGTCAGCCCTTTTGCTTCCTAGGGCCAGAGTTACTTCTTGGGGGTCTCCTGGGAAGTGGGGAGCTGAGTCACTCAGGATAGGCTGCCTGGCTGCCCCCCCACCCCGTCCCTGTCCCTGTCCCCGAGCTGAGAGTAAATGGATAGGACTGGTCAGGGTCAGGGACCAGCAGGTAGGGAAACTGGCTGCTTCCCAAGGCCCTCAACAGGTCAAGCTGCTGAGAATTGACGATCTGGCGGCTTTTTAAAGAGCTGAGGGCAGGAGGTGGCACTTCCTGGTCACTTTTGGAACAACGGGAGGGTGGTTAAGGACACATGAGTGATATTGTGAGGGGTGTAGGCCTGCCAACCAAGCCGATCAGGTGAGCTGATCAGGTAATTCCTAGGTTTAGGGAGGATGGAAGGGTGGGCAGAGACATCTGGTTAGCTCATGGGCTGGGTGCACTGAACATCTGCTCTGCTGGTCACCGGACTATTGGTGGGTGGAGTCTCCCCATAGCACTGATCAATCAGCATTTGGGTTTCAACAGACACAATGTGAGCTGGGCTCACTCTCTGTGGCTGATAATGTGGAAACCCGGGAGCTCCCCCAAACCACTGATTCATTTATTCTCACCGGATTCTGACTGTGTAGCCCAGGCTCCCTTGAACTCACCATGGAGCTGAGCTGGCCTAGACCTTGTCCTTCTCTCGCCTCAGGCTTCTAAGAACTAGGATAACATGCATGAACCCCAGCCCCTACCTCCAAACTGGCCTTTGGCTCGTGAGGGCATCAAACGCTTTAGGGGTCCATGTGTAAGTGGTGACTACCAGGCACCTGACTAGTCTCTAATCTCCTAGCAGCGATGAGCACACCTCTAACCTTTTCTAGGAAGGCTCCTGCGCACAGTTTAGTCAGACGCCCTTGGGAAAGCACGCTCAGCCCACTGTCCCTGCGGTCACCACACTGCCGCACTGCCCACTCACTGTAGCTCTTGGGAGGCGACAGCTCTTATTCGTTACTCTCCCCAGAGCTCTGCAAAGGCCTAGGGGCCGGCTAGGGGAGAGCTGACCTCAGTTCCCTGGCCTAAGGAACAGGGTGAGGAGTCACAATGGAGTCGGCACGATCACATTCTGGGAGGTGCAGGTCAGGATGGAAGCTGAGTTCCGGCCCCCACCGAATCTGGGGGGAAGGAAGTTTTCTCCTATGCCCAGGGCATACTCTGCAAGGAGCTTCCAGAATTAAGCCCGCATGCTGTGTAGACACACACCAACGGGCAACACCGACTTAAGGAGCTACACTTCCCCTGACCACCCCTGCCTGCTCCCCTTCTGTACTTCCTCATCTTCTTTGGCATTTTTCAGAGAGGGTCTTGCTATGTAGCACTAGCTGGCCCTGAACTCCTGGCAAACCTCCTGCCTCAGCCTCTTAAATGCTGGGATGACAGACATGAGTCAGACACCTGGCTCCATTTTTCATTCTTTACGGTCTTGGAATGGCAGAAGCAGAAATGGCTCACCCTCAATCTGAAGCTTTGTATGACCTGCTCAGAAGAAACGTCAACAGCCTTTGGTTTGGGCTTGACTTGGGTGAGCGTGCCAAGACCAGCTCAGAGGACTCTCGTCAGATGCGCTGTGTGTCTACAGTTCTGCTCTGCACCAAGTCACCCACAAGCTTGTTTTTCTGAGGCTCCAAAGCCGTCATCCTTTGGTTCCTAATAGACTCCTAATAGAGCTACACTGTTATCGGCTTTTAGCCTGGGCAGGCATGAGGTCTCTCCAGGGTCCCCTCACTTGGCAGTCATTCCAGGGCCAGGGTGGGGTGCTCAGCCAAGTGCCCACCTTTTCAGTCTTCCATGGATGTCATCAGAACCCCGAGATCCAACTTCAGTTCACCTCCCCCAGATATCGCAGAATAGCTGTCTTGGCTGAATTTTTCAAAATTATCTTCCCAGTGTCCAATGCAATTCCCGGCACTCAATACAAAACGCACCCTGGGCTGGTAAGATGGCACATGGGGAAAAGGTACCTATAGCCAAGCCTCGTGAGCTGAGTTTGATCCCCAGGACCCCACAGGGGAAGGAGACAGTTGCCTCCTTCAAGTTACCCTCTGAGTTCCACATGTACCCACACATGTCTTCCTCCCCCACACACTAAGTAAATAAAATCTAAAAACATGTTTGAGCCATTGAGCGAGGCCATTAAACTTAATGTCCGAGGGAAGAATGATCTAGAACATAATACACTCTCAGTCCCTTTAGCCTCTCCCCACTGTTGATGCTGGTGGGGTGGATGGACAAGAAGCCCAGACTACTGGGCAGTGTGGTGCAGTGGCCTGGACTTGGCAGAGTGTATGGGCGGGCCATCAGGAGGCTCGATCTCACCTGCCTCGCCAAGCCCAAGCCTGGCGTGAGGCGTACGGTGCCAGGGGAGAAGAGGGGAATGCGAGGCGATCCAGATCAGTCGGTAATGCTGACACAAGGTAAATTAAAGACAGAAGTCGGACAAGAATGAGTGAGGACCCAGGCAGGAACTTCAGAACATCACAGAAAGAAATATACAAAGAACTATGGAGCCCGAGGTGAGAAAAGCGTCACAGACCAGGTGACATTCTGAGGGAGAGCTGTAAAGGCAGAGAACACGGAGGGACACTTTTCGGTAGCCTATGTGTGGACAGAGTGCCAAGCCGAGTGCTGGCTTCACCCAGCCCCCGCTCCCAAGTCCCCCACCTGAGGGGAGAAGGGGAGCAGTGTGCAATGAGCAGTTCTGCCAGAGGAGACTGGAGTCCTCGGTGCCGGCAACCCCGGAGCCGCTTGATAAAGCACAGCAGTGGCTCTCAGGGCCAAGACCGGGAGGCATTCCCTGCTGAGGAATGGCATGCACAGTGAGCAGGGACAAAAGAGGGGTTTTCAGGGCAGTGCCCGGAGCTGAGGTACCTGGAGACATCATCCTCTGGTGCTGACAGCTCTGTCAGGTGGTCAAAAGGCTTAAAAAAACCCAAATTACCAGTTATCAGTTGCATCCTGTGTGGCTGAAGATGCCAACGGCCGCTTTCCTGCTATGTGCGGCATTCCTGTATCAACAGATGCCAATCACTGGGTTTGTGTGTACAGTCTATACAGGTCCCGACAGCTCCTGGCCAGGAGATATTCCGGGAAGGTACACATAGTGTGGAGCGGGCGGGGTAAGGACAGAGCAGTCAGGGCACTTCATACTCCTGACTGCAGGCCAGGCCCCAGGCCACAAATTATGGTTGTGAGGGCAACTGCCCGGGCGGTAGGGGCTGCTGTTCCCACTCTTGCAGGGGAGGCTGAAGCTCGGCTTGACTGAGAAACCTGCACAGGGTCACAGCGCTAGGTAAGTGGTGAAGCTGGATGGAAACCCAGGTTTGCCTGGCTCCCAATCCTCGTCTCTTCTCCCTCGTGTGGACTGAGGAAGCCGGGCCCCCAGCTGCATTCAGTCTTTGCTAGGACAGCATAATGAACTACTGTGAGCCTGGCCAGAGTCCTGGCATGGTTCTACCCACAAAGATCAATGACCCCAGGGTGAGGTCATGGGCCAAAGACGCCCTTCCCCCACCCCCACCGGCTTTATTACAGTGCCAAGAGATGACAATCTGAGCATGGCCAGATCACCTCTGCTCAGCTGCCGAGCTCCCGGCCCCTGCAAACCCAAGTCCACCCTCAGAGAAGGTCTGGGATGTAGCCAGTAGTTAACCCAGCCATGTTTTTTTTGGATGTGTGTGGGGGGTGGGGTGGGGGTAGGGGCAGGTGTGGGCATTCTCCAGCTGGAGGTAACATAGTATTTATAATTGGTGTAACCCAGGTCCCCGGGTGACCCTGTGAATATCCACCCTCCAAGCCCTGCCTCCAAAGGGGCTCATGGTTGGACAAAGTGACCACTGCTGACGGACGGCAGCTCTGGATGCTGTGGGCCAGACTCGCTGGTCTTTCCTTTTCTTCCCCTGGTAAACTTCTCCTGTGTTGAGTCCCTGTGTGAGGACTGGGCCAGAGGTGACAACCAGACTTCCCCTCCCCTTCCTCCTGTGCAGACAGCTCTGCTCGGGCTCCTGCAGACCCTGACGTCCAAGTTCTCCCCTGCCAATCTGAGACCGCAAAACAATGAGTGTTTGTGAGGCAGCTAGAGGCCGAGCTGGTAGGGGGCCTGACCTCCCTGACAGCCTTCCCCACACCCCAGTGCTGGGCATGGATGGCATCCCGTGATCTGGGCACAGCATGCCATGCTCTGTCCTGGCGCCTCCTGCCTTTTCTTCCTTCTCCCCCAGTAAGACTGGTGACACGCAGAGCTAGCAGAGCCATCAGAGGTGGCCACTGACGGCCAAGATCACTGTTTCTTTTCCTCAAGGAACCCCATGAGCTAAGGTACCTCCTCTGACTGGTGGTCATTCTCATTGCCTCCTACCTCAGGGCAGGGGAGAAATGGAGACAAGTTCACTGCTATCAGGGGCACCTGTGTACGCTCTCTGAGACAGGTTCAAGGGCATGGACAGGTGCTGGCCAGAAGCACTCCGAGGGGTATATACGCTGAACGAAGTCCTACATGTAAACCTGGCTGATCCTGACGGTGTGCCCGAGAGTGGATGGAGTGATGGAGCCTGAGGTGGCAACGGCCTTTTGCTTGGTCAGAAGCTCTGTGCCCCCAGTGACCCCAGAGGCAAGAGATCAGGGCCAATGGCAACGTCAGGCCCTAATCAGGCCCCTCAGAGATGGCTTGTGAGCCCAGATCCCAAGCACATGTCCTACCCACTTGGTGCTCCTGCCCCATTTGGGCGTCTGCTTCTTGGGGTGAGCTTTGCAGCTGGCCCTGAGCCCAGATGTTCTATCTGATGCCGAGCAGCAGAGTGATGATGTCTGTCTTCCATCTGTGTCAAACTGTCTAACTGAAGGAAACCCTATCTGAGCCCTCAGAACCGGGGTGGGTCTGCTCCAGCACAAGAGGCACAAAGATACCACAAGCTGACAGCAGCCTTGACCTCCCCACCACCCATGCTTTCACGATGCTGTCAGGGGTCAGAGGTCAGGGGTCAGGTACGTGTCTTTCCTACCAGAGGCTACCCTCTCACGACTTCTTCTATTTGCTTGGCTTTTTGATAAAGTTCTTAGACTGTAGCCCAGGTTGGCCTAGCATTCATTATATAGCCCAGGCTGGCCTTGAACTTTTAGCAATCCTCCTGCCTCAGTCTCCCAAGTGCTAGAATTATAGATGTGAGCCACTATACTTACTGGCTGAGACCTGGACTCTGTATTATCAGGTAGAGCAGGCAGAGAATTTCCAGGAAAGGCAGGCATGGCTACAGACTTGTCTCCACCGGGAGAATGAGAACCTCAGCCAGGCTCTTCTCTTCGAGCTCTGGCCGTTTGTGGAGGACAGTCACACAGGGCCCTCCTTCTCTGGGAGCAGATGAGCAGGGGCCGTGTCCTGCAGGTGGGTCAGGCAGCCGGCTCTCCACCCCCTAGGACTGAGACTCGGGCTCTCCCTCTCCCAGGATTCCCTGCGGAGGCATGGCAGCAGCTTTGCAGCTCCCAAGCACCCGAGCTCCCCACGTGGGGATCTTGTACCTGAACCAAAACAAGCCAAGCTACTAATCTGAAGAGATCAGTCTTCAAATATGACAGGAATGCAGCCTGCCTGCCTGCCTGCTCGCACCAGGGACTGTGCTGCGCTAAGTAGCGCCTCCCCCCCCCCCCACTTCCTACTGAAGCCCCAAACTTCCTACCACAGCCCGGTTACCAACCAACATCTCCTCATCCTCAAGGGTTGCTGGCCTTTCCAGGGTGTCCGAGCTGTGCTGTGTCTCCGGGCACTGCCCTCCTGAGCCCCGGTGCAGGCAGTGCTGAGGACAGGGGGCACAGCAACCCTGCCCCCTCCAAAGCCCGCGCCCTGCCCAGCACAGGCCAAAGCTTCTCAAAGTCTGGGAAGGATGAGTGTTTTTGCTTTTCACACTTCACTTCTGCCCCAGAATGATAATTGTAAAACAAGACAACAAAAAAAAAGCACCACTAGGGAAATTAAACACCATGGAAAATGTCATCCCCATCTCAAAATTATTAGCTCCATCAGCATAAACTCAAGTCTCCAAATCTTTAGTCTGTTTGCAGAGAACTGTGATGCAGACCGGTTCACGTGACTTTTCGTCCCAAGATACACTAGGGACTCCAGGATGACTGATACCCAGTCTGGGGCATTCTGCTGAGGGTAAGCTGGAGAACTCAGGCCCTGCCCTGGGGCAGGAGAAAAGACACTCTAATGCTTTGGGAACAGTCACAAGACTGAGGCCTAGCACACAAATTTACAACCAGTGGGAGCACACAGCAGGTCAACAGTAGGAACCGTGCAAAGTCATGTGGGTCTCTAGGCCTCTAAGAAAGGAGGACCATCTCCTCAAACAAACAAACAAACAAACAAACAAACAAACAACCTCCCAACTCTGCCATCCACTAAAGTCCCAGCTGTGAAGGTTGGAAGACAGAGCAAGGAGGAAAGAGAGGGGCGTGTAGCTCTGGGGTACTGGTGAGGTGAGTTCCTTGACCTGGTAACAGGACAAACACAAAGTGGATTGGTTTTCAGAGGCAGTCAGAACACTGGATGCTGAAGAACATCCTGGGGACGGGGGATGGGTGTGGGTGTGGGTGTAGATGGCCAAGGAGCCAACCAGACACAGTTAAGTGACGTCCATGTCAAGGACGGGTATGTCTTTCGGTCCTTCAACAGCTTCCTGCACTCTGCAGAGGAAGGAGTCTGAACTCCTGCTCTTTCCAGAGGGAACCCCAGAACCCAAGGGCTTTGCTGCAGAGGGAGACGCATCAAAAACACTCAACACATCCTCCAAACAAAAGCAATCTGCATTCCCCCGAAAGGTGCAAGGTTCAGAGCCTGAAAAATGAAGGTATAGGATGGGGCTGTTGGATTTGGACCGGGCTCTGTGCTACCATAACATCGGGCAGGTTACAGCTTTCCCATCTATAAAATGGGCCTAAGAACACTTACAGTAGGGTTGCTGTGCAGAGGTCGAGGTCAAGAATGTGGTTCAGCATTGTGGCTGGCTTGGAGTGGGGTCCCCAACAACTGTGACTTTACATGTGTATGGCTGGCTGGAGTAGGTGCCATGTCTCTGGCATCTAGAACAGTGAATGGGACCTTGCAGAAGGAACCAAGGGGTCAAGAGTGACAGTACGAAGCCATCGAGGGATAGAAGACACCAGAACAAAGCAGAGCAACCGCAGAATGAAGGCCCCAGTTCCCCAGCAGAGGGAGAGGTTGATCTGGTGAGGGGGAGGGGCTGACTTCAGAGAAGAGATTTCATAGCTTTGGGAAGGGCTGGAACTCAGTGGCTGCTCAGATATTCATGTGGAGAAGGAGAAAGACTCCAGACTTTTTGCTCAGGTGCAAGTGGACAGCAGTGTCATTTCCTGACATCTGTGATGTGATCTGATGCAGTGTATCTGAAACTTGGGGGGACTTTGGGTTCGAGACGATTTGAGTCCAAGGGGAGCTGTCCCTCGGGAAATTGAGTCTTTGGATTAGACAGCTAAATGCAATGGGGTCAGAAGAGAGGAGAGGAGGGCCGTGCCGAATGCCAACAGGACCAGAGCGTGCCTTGGGTAGAGACCCAGGACTCATCAGAGAGTCAGAGGATGGGGTGGGGGTGACAATAAATCAGAGATTCTAAGCAGAGGAAGAGCCACCGTGAAAAGAGCAGGCCAGTTGTCTGGTGCATTTGTCCTTGGGGGCTTTTTGATGAACTGGACAATAGCATTGAAAGGAAAACGGTGTGAGGACAGAGGCTGGGCACCACAGATTCAGAGTTAGCAGGATAGGACAAACAGGAAGTCCTTATCACACTCCTGGTAGGGCAGGGGTGGGGAGAGGCTGGGCATCTTCCTGGAAGCACAATGATTCTACTCGAATGGAGATGAAGACTCTGCTTTCTGTGATTTATAGTATGGGACGGACAGAGTCTATGCCGCTCAGTCTTACCACACCTCCTTTGAGTTGTAGAGATAAAGATCCCAGGATCCTCCTCTGGAGGAGCAGAGAGGAAAGTGCTTTGGAATGTGGGGATACCAGCTACTCAGCTACCCTGGCTAGGAGCCCACAAGCTTTTAAAGCCCCCAGGGCAATGCATTAGGCCTCCTACACCTTCTCACGCAAGGGTCCTAAAACAGGCAACAGGGACTATGTTGCCTCCAGACTTCCTGCCTCAGAGAACTCTTCGAGGTCTGGATGGCCACCCTTGCAAACTAGGGAATGCAGCCAGCTTGGACCAAGGCTTTGCAGTCCAAGAATCACAGTACCAAGCCTTCCTAAAGCAAAGTGTGTCTCAAAAAAGCACGACTTTCTCCTGCAGAGCTGCGTAACGGGGCATTACTCCACCCCTGCCTCAGCAGCCATCAGCAGCATCTGGCTAACATCTGTACCCTACCCACTGGCTATCTGTCCGCAGCTGTGACAGGGGGTAGGATGCCGTCATCAGGCATGCAGGCTCTGCAGCCAGAACACTTGGATTCAAAACCCAGTTTCAACCAGAAGTGATGGTTCATGCCTGTAAATTCTAGCCTCGAGAGGCTAAGGCAGGAAGGCTGTCATGAGTTCAAGACCTGCCTGGGCCACATAGTGAAGTTCAGAATAGTGTGAGTTACGGAATGAGTCCTGTTTAAAACACACACACACACACACACACACACACACACACACACACACACACATGAGAGAGAGAGAGAGACAGAGAGAGAGAGAGAGAGAGAGAAACTAGTTTTCATCCTTTCTTATCTGTGTGACTTCAGACAAATTCCTTGAATTCTCTGTGTCTCCATTTCTTCATATCAAAACTGGACTAATAATAAAATCCATCTCATAAAGTTGTCAAGAAGATTAAAACAGAGAAATAGGAAAAATTCTTAGCACAGGGCCATCGGTAGCTGTGGCTTTCTCTTTGCCTGGGGATGACATTCAATACTGAGTGGCCAAACTGGCCACCATATAAAAGGCATGGTTCTCGGGCTGGAAAAATGGCTCAGTGGTTAAGAAAGAGCACATGATGCTCTTGCAGAGGACCTGAGTTTGATCCCCAGCACCTACAGCAAGCAGCTAGCAACTGCCTGGATCTTCAGCTTCAGGGAGCTGACACCCCTCTGGTCTCCTCAGGCAAACACACAGACACACATATATAAATAATACATTTTTCAAAGGTGTGCTACTCAATGAACTTAATCATATCTTCCATCAATATGCAAAAGAGTCACTCAGGCTAGAGAGATGGCTCAGTGGTTAAGAGCACTGGCTGCTCACTCACACAGCAGCTCATAACTGTCTGTCACTCAAGCTCCTGTGGATCTGACTCCCTCACACAGACATACATGCAGGCCAAATACCAACACATATAAAAACTAAATGAATAAATAAATAAAAATAAAGAGCTACTCACATGTATAAATAAAGGATTTCCAGGAATGTGGAATATCAACTATGGTTCTGAGTGACACATTCAAATGAATTACAGTTTCTTTTCCTACAGTGGGTTCTCAATCTTCCTAATGCTGTGATCCTTTAATATAGTTCCTCACGTTGTGGTGACCGCCAACCATAAAATTATCACACTGCTGCTCCATAACTGTAATTTTGCTACTGTTACAAACTGTACTGTAAATAGCTGATATGCAACCCCCAAAGGGGTCACGACCCACAGGTTGAAAACCTCTGCTTTAAAACAACATTTAAAGTATTTATTGTGATCAAGCCTGAGATGTGTATTTCCCAGAGAGTAAAATAAACAAAACAACAATCACAAAAACCCCAAACTCATCTAATTATAATGAAAGTCACTGGCAAGTGGAATTTATTTGCTAACTGTTCAACTTACTGAAATGACTTAATTTATACAGCCCCAGGAGATGTCATCTGATCTCACTGATTGACTCATATGGGCAGCAATGCTCAGACTTCCCCAAGTTCACACAGCCTTTACGTGAGAAAAGTCACAAGGGCTCAGTGTCACGAGAACACTGTCCAACACTCACGTCTTTCCAACGCAGTGTGCACTGCAAGATGCTGGAATAATATAGATGCAGATATAATATTGGTTTTATTTTATTTATTTATTTATTTATTTATTTATTTATTTATTTATTTATTTATTTATTTATTATGTATACAGTGTTCTGTCTGCATGTATCCCTGCAGGCCAGAAGAGGGCACTAGATCTCATTACAGATGGTTGTGAGCCACCATGTGGTTGCTGGGAATTGAACTCAGGACCTCTGGAAGAGCAGTTGGTGCTCTTAACCTCTGAGCCATCTCTCTAGCCCAGTTTTATATTATTTTAAACATATCTGTTTTCTAGTAAGAGAAAGAAAGGGCATGATCTGGGTGGGAAGGAAGGTAGGGAAGACCTGGGAGGAGTTGGGGGGGGAATCATAATCAGAACATATTGTATGAAAAAAATCTACTTTCAATAAAAAAATAAGGAAAAAAGAGATGATGCTAGATAGTTGATAGCTGCTGGGTTTCAGCCTAATCCATGGATTGAAGCTGGATTCATTTGAAAATGTAGAAGAGATCAGAACTAGGTTTAAGCTTGTGTTTCCAGTCTAGACCTCTTCATTGCAGTTGAGGCCAGCCTGGTCTACATAACATGGGGAATGTATCTATCAAGAATACAATTGCAGCCAGGTGGTGGTAGCACATGCCTTTAATCCCAGCACTCAGGAGGCAGAGCCAAGCAGATCTCTGCGAGTTCAAGGCCAGCCTGGTCTACAGAGCGAGATCCAGGACAGGCACCAAAACTCTACAGAGAAACCCTGTCTCAAAAAAAAAAAAAAAAAAAAAAAAAGAGTACAATTGCAGTTGAGGCCAGCCTGGTCTACATAACATGGCAAATGGTATCTATCAAGAATACAGCTGCAGTTGAGGCCGGCCTGGCCTCCATAGTGAGTTCCAAGGCATCCAGGACTACATAGAAAGATCCCAAAGGAACAAATAGACCACAACAAAACAAGAACACAATGGCAGCAAAGCTGAGAGCTGTCTGAAAGAAGAGCATATAACGCAGCAATTACAGGGCCAGGATGCAGAACTGGTGTCTTTCAAGGCAGAGGCCACCTCCATGCAGACAGTGCTGGAAGAATATAAAAGTCCAGTGATATCTCTAGGAAATGTGTGGAGAGCAATCGCCAGTATCAGAAATGTCTCTGTGAAAGTTGTAGGCTACAAAATATCACTCTAGGTTCCCTTGGCCCAGCTATGATCCCACAACCTGGTGTCTTTGGGTTTCCAAGTTTCCTCTGGGTCATATGGGAGTGGAAAGTGGGATGGTAGAGACTAAGATGCTGGTTCCGACCATTGTCTGTGGCCCCCACCAGCACCCAATGCTGGCTTCAGCAGCAGCCTGAGTTTTGTGTCTCAAAGTCACGAGTCAGAGCAGAGCAAGTCTGCAGTGGGGTCTTCAAAGGAAAAGGACTCCAGCGCATTTTTCATGTAAGGACTGTTCTCTGCTCTCAGCGACTTCATTTTCATATCATCTTTATTCTAAAAGCCACCATCAATACCCTGCATTATTAAGCCTTTGAAGCTGTCTTTGCATTTTCAACACGAGAATTTCATTGGCAGTAGGATGGGTGGCTTTCTCCTGCCTGGCTTCTTCGCTTTCATTATCCAGAGCACGGACATGTTATGAATCCTAATTTCACAAAATAACAGTGTTTACTGTTGAATCTTCCCCACTGGTGAAAATGTCACATTGCTGTGTGTCAGGGATTTCTGTTTTGCACCATGTTGTATATTTATGTCCATGCATGTAAGCACCAATGTTCCATTTCTACATGCCACCTTGGTTTCTGGGATTTGCATGCATATAGAAGCATTGTGCACTGACGTTTCTCTATTTGCCAGTATACTCATACAAAAATTAGGGTCTTGGAAAGTGATGGCTAATATGGCTTGTTATTTGGGTGTTTTGCACATCTTTATGTATTTTCGTTTGTATGGACTTGTTGGAGGTGTGTTCATGTCAGTGAATGAAGGCACAATTTGCTGTTCAGTTTCTTCATGTTTAAAACCAATTTATATTGATAAAAACAAATTACATTGATATAACCAATCAACTTCTGCAAAATTGATTTTTTTTATAAAGTAGAACTGCTTCTTTACCTTTTAAAAATATTGATGCTATAATACAAACCCAAACCTTACATTTGTACAGTGTTCTTGGTCAAAGTGTCAAGAAATATTAGTTACCCACATAGAAAGAAACCTAGGTTCCAACCTCATTCCTAACATCAAAATCCAAAACTGATAGATTAATAATTTAAGTAGAAGTTATAAAATTAAAGATAATAGAAGAAAACAAAAGGAAGGTATGATGGTTAATTTTTTTTTTCCTTTTGAGATAGAGTCTCACTATGTAGCCCTGACTGTCCTGGAACTCACTCTGTAGACCAGGATGGCCTCCAACTCCCAGAGATTTGCCTGCCTCTGCCTGTGCTGGGATTAAAGGTATGTGCCATCACATGTCATGATGGTTAATCTTGACTGTCAACTCCAGGGGATTGAGGACCACTGTGGAAACAAATCTCAGGGCATCTGTCTGTGTGTGTGTGGGGGGAAGGATCCAAATTAGGTTAACTGAGGTATGAAGACTCACTCTGAACCAGTGATACAGTTCCCTGGACTGGGATCCTGGGCTGGACAGACAGGAGAAGGGTGCTGAGGCTAACACTCATCTCTGCTTCCTGACTGTAGATGCGATGTGGCCAGCACCCCACACTCTCCCGGCCAGGCCAGGATGTATCCTCTCCAACTGTAAAGCAGAATAAATCCTCTATCCTTAAGATGCTTTTTTTTTGGGGGGGGGGTATTTTGTCACAGAAACAGGACAAGTAACTAAAACAGAAAGTGCCATCAGATACTAACACACATGCAGGCAAATTTTAAAAGCCACTACAGAAGACAACTTGCAGATAACCATTAAAAATGCTTACAATGTTTGATCTGGAAATAGTACTCTGTCCTACACAATCTTGAATGTGATGTACAGAAAAGGTTATTCATAAGGTAATACTTTTAAGAGTAAAGTTTGGAAACTGTCCCTCAAAAAAGGAACTGCTTAATTAAAATATAGAACACCTACCTGACAGAATGCTAGGTAAAAAAAAATATGAGAGGAGTTGGGCATGGTGGCACATGCCTGTCATCCCAGTACACAGGATGAGTTCAAGGCCAGCCTCAGCTACATATGAGTTCTATGCCAGCCATGCTACATTAGACCTTGTTTCAAAACAAACAGACAGACAGATAAATAGACAGACAGACAGACAAAATAAGGGCACATTTGCTGCTAGCTATCATGGAATATAGGAACAAGTTTTACCTTCCAAACTTAACAACTAGAAAAATATATGAAACAATGGTCTTCAGAAAGAAATACAGTGAGCCTCATAGGCCTAGGTCACTGCATGAGGACAGTGTCCAACCTGCAGTGAGAATCGGAATCTAGACAGAGCTTGGAGGTCTTTCTGAGGTGAGCACACACGTCAACATTTAGGAAGGCCACAGAGCCTGTAACTCACAGGAGAGACTGCGTTAGATGAGAGAGCAGCACAGAGAACTCTGAACGTCTGCAGAGGGCACCCCGCCCCCAAATCTTCAGCCAAGTACTGATCTGAACACACGTGAGAGGAGACTCGGGGGCTAAGAACCACCAGGAGGAAGTAAAAAAATAAATAAATAAAAATCTAGTGTTCAGACCAGACTAGGAGCTGTTTCTATTCGCATGAAGTAGAGTGGGAACGCATCAGCAGGAGTGGAATTACTAACACAGGAATCTTGGGGCAGCGTTCTCAGAAGGACGCTGCATCCGAAGGACAGAGGGCTCCAGAGAGGACTGCTCAACACCTGCTAAACACTGCTAAGGCAAGCCTACAGGGCTCCACTGTTTCCAAGTAACTTCACCAAGTGCACCAACATCTAGTGCCTTTTACAGGAATACAACAAAGTCTAGCACAGGAAAGTGTCAAAACCTATCATGTCCAATAAAAATGGCCAGGTAAAGAACCAGAAAAATATACCATAGAAACCATTCCAGAATGAGCAGACAAGAATGTAAAAGCAGCTTGCCTCAGTCACTTTTCTACTGTTGTAATAAGACACATGACCAAGGCAACTAACTTACAGAAGGAAGAGTTTATTTAGGGCTGACACTTTCAGAAAGTTAGAATTCATGACCGTCAGGTCAGGGAGCATGACAGCCAGGTAAGCATTGTGCTGGAGCAGTAGCTGAGAGCTTGCATCTGACCCACAGCAGGAGGCTGAGAGAGAGACAGACAGACAGAGAGAGACAGACAGAGAGAGCGCTAACTGGGAATGGCATGGTTTTTTGAAACCCCAAAGCTCACCCCCAATGACACACCTCCTCTAATAAAGCCACACCTTCTAATCCTTCTTCAACAGTTCCACAAACTGGGTACCAAGCATTTAAATATGAGCCTATGGGAGCCATTCTTATTCAGGCCATCACACAGCTACTAGAAACATGTTCATTAAGCAGAAAAAACCACGGACATAGGGCTGGAGAGATGGCTCAGCAGTGAAGAACACTGGCTGCTCTTCCAGAGGACGCAGGTTCAATTCCCAGCACCCACATGGCAGCTCACATCTGTCTGGAACTCCTGTTCCAGGGTTCTCACACCTTGACACAGACATACATGCAGGCAAAACACTAATGAACATAAAATAAAAATAAATTAAAACATGGACATAAAAAAAGAATGAGATGGAAGACATAAAAAGACCTAAAGGAACTCACAGAAATTAAAAACATGATATCTAGAGATATCGAGACCATGATTGGAAAAAGTACAGAGACAACTAGCCAAACTAGTGGAAACACATCAACTGTGGTCCAATAGCTGAGGAGCCCCCATGGTACTGGACTAGGCCCTCTGGATAAGTGAGACAGTTGTTTAGCTTGAACTGTTTAGAGGGCCCCTAGGCAGTGAGACCGGGACCTGTCCCTAGTACATAAGCTGGCTTTTTGGAACCTAGGGCCTAGGCTGAGACACTCTGCTCAGCCTTGGTGCAGGGAGGAGGGGACTGGACCTGCCTCAACTGAATCTACCAGGCTCTGCTGACTCCCCATGGGAGACCTTGCCTTTGAGGAGGTGGGCTGGGGAGGGAAGGCTGGGGGGTGGGAGGACAGGGGAATCCGTGGTTGATATGTAAAAGGAATAGAAAATCTCTTAATAAAAAGAAAAGAGCCGGG
Organism: Peromyscus maniculatus bairdii; assembly: GCF_049852395.1. NCBI lineage: Eukaryota > Metazoa > Chordata > Mammalia > Rodentia > Cricetidae > Peromyscus > Peromyscus maniculatus. The sequence goes on from NC_134853.1 coordinate 137,057,881, forward strand.
TGGTGGTGGCGCATGCCTTTAATCCCAGCACTCGGGAGGCAGAGGCAGGCCTGAGTTTGAGGCCAGCCTGGGCTACCAAGTAAGTTCCAGGAAAAGGCGCAAAGCTACACAGAGAAACCCTGTCTCGAAAAACCAAAAAAAAAAAAAAAGAAAGAAAAGGAAAAAAAAAAAACATGATATAAAAAAATAATACAAAATGTGTACTTGGATTGTTTCTACCTTTTGACAATTATGAATACTGCGGCTTAAGCTTAGTTATAGATATTACAAAAGAAAAAAATCAGACAAAACAAAACAAAATTATGAACCCAGAGCCCCTCAAGCAAAATGAACCTCCAGCCAAATGAGCACAAAGAGCACCCTGACAAGGTGAAGCCCCCTACGGGACACCATCGGTAAAGAGAAAACCTCAAAAGCAGCGGAAGAAAATGCAAATCCTTCTGTGAAAGAAGAGACAGAGAAGAAGAGACAGAAAAGAAGGGAAAACTTTTTGGCAGAAATTACACAAGCTTTAAATAAAGAAAAGAAAATAGTAAGCCCCCAAACAAGCACTTGATAAGTAATTCAATAAAATCACATGCAGTCGTGACAAAAAGAAATGGGGCTGTTAGCCGGGCAGTGGTGGTGGTGGTGGCGGCGGCGGCGGCGGCGGCGGCGGTGGTGCACACCTTTAGTCCCAGCACTCTAGAAGAAGAGGCAGGCGGATCTCTGTGAGTTGGACACCAGCCTGGTCTACAGAGCGAGATCCAGGACAGCCAGGGCTACACAGAGAAACCTGGTCTTGAAAAAAAACAAAACGAAAAATTGGAACTGTTTTAAAGTCCTCCAAGGCAGTGTGGGTGTGGGAAGAGTTGTTATTTAGTCAGGAAAACCTTCAAAGCCACAAGTGTAACAAAGACTTTTTCAGTCAAACTGAAGGAGTTCATATGCCACCAGATCTGCCACACACACAAACACTTGTGCACAGGCACACACACACTAAGTTAAAAGAGGTTCAGGAGCCGGGCGTGGTGGCGCACGCCTTTAATCCCAGCACTTGGGAGGCAGAGGCAGGCGGATCTCTGTGAGTTTGAGGCCAGCCTGGACTACCAAGTGAGCTCCAGGAAAGGCGCAAAGCTACGCAGAGAAACCCTGTCTCGAAAAAAACCAAAAAAAAAAAAAAAAAAAAAAAAGAGGTTCAGAAGATGGAAATATATATTTATTATGTTACTGGAACCACCAACATCTGTCCCTTTGTGACTGGCTTATTGCATTGGGTGTAACATCCTCAGGAGTTCACACTGCAATGAATCAGAGTCGCTTCCTTTTCCTGCTGAAAAATACTTCGCTGTCAGAACCAGTTTTATTTCCCCTTCACCTGCTGATGGGCACTTGGGTTGCTTGTAGCTTTAAGCAATTATGAACAATGACTCTATGACCTCAGGTGCACAGATTCCTGGGTTCCTGACTTCAGTTACTCTGGCTATGCACCCAGAAGAGGGATTGATGGATCTCATGCTAATCCTATTCTAATGATGTTAGGAACGACCACACTGTTTCCCATAGTAGTTGCACCATCCTACACCCCTAACAGTGCACAGGGTTCTAATTCTCTACACCTTACAAGCTTTTCTGTTTTTTGGGCAGCTGCTCTGGGTATCAGGTGGTTTCTTGCTGTGCTTCTGCTTTGCATTTCTCTAATTAGTCATGCTGAGCAACTTTTCATAGGCTTCTTGGCCATTTGCCTATCTTTCTTGCCTATATAGGTTCTTGGTCTATTTTAAAACCAAGTAGCTCTTTTTTGTTGAAGAATTTTAAGAGTTCTTTGTATATATAAAATATCTTATTTTTTAAAATACGTGTATATGAGTATGTTAGGAAATAAATGAAACAATGTTGTGGCTTTATGATAGATGGATAAACAGATGTAAAATGCATGAGAAAACAGCACAAAGAATGGAAAATATTATTGCATAAGATTGTTACATTCTATATGGTTTTGAAAATAATTATAAATAAAAAATGTACCTTATAAAATGCAAAACACCCATTAAAAACAAAACTAAGCAATACAGCTATTAAAATGAAATCATAGTATGCAATTAATCCAAAAGGAGGCATGAAAAGAAAGAAACAAACAGGAACTAATGGTAATGTAGATTTAGGCATAACCATATTGATGACTTATATATCAATGGCATATAATTTTAGAAGCATTCCAATAAAAGGCAGACATTGTCATATTGTATTAAAAAGCAAGGCTCAACTATGTGCTGTCTACAAGAAACCCACCTTAATTATGAAGACATAAAGATACCAGCAGATTAAAAGCAAAGATGGACAGTTGCCCCACCATACATGTAACAGCTTAAGAGCAAACAAATGTATACTTCTTCATGTATATATATATATATATATATATATATATATATATATATATGGCAAACGAGTCGATAAAGCTAATTTTAATCAAGTGGAGCAGTTACAATGATTGACATTATCTAAGAAAACTTCACAAGGATAATTACTAGTGAAAAAGAAACATTTCAAAATAACAGAATCTAGACATCTAAAAAGGTGATATGATAACTATAGTGTACAAGAACCAAATAACAGCTTCAGACTGAATGAACAAAAACTGATGAATAAAGATTTCAACACTCCTGTCAGAATTAAGTGGATAGAAAGCCAGTAAAGACATGGCAGTTTGACAAACACTATCAACCAGGCTCATCTGATATCACTTGTAGAGTACCCAGTAACAACAAATACACTCTTCTCAAGAACATCTACGAAGATAGATCAGATTTTGCCCCATAATGCAGATCTCAATCATTTTTAAAGTATCAAGATCATTGAAAGTATATTTTGATTACATATACACCCTCAGACAACTACAAATTAAACAACACTTTCAAGGAGCTCATGAGTCAAAGAAAAGTCATTAAGGGAAGTTAGAAAAAAAATACATTATCTATAACTTTATTTTTTTAGGTCTCTGCCCCTGGTTCCTAAAAACTTCAAGATAACAACACTAGGGCTATTTTCCTCTTATTTTAAAATTTGTTTTTAATTACTTGACATTTCATATGTGTATATAATGTACTTTGGTCATTTTGCCCCCAGTCACTCTTTCTCTTATCCCTCTCCCACTCTTGATGGGAAAGTTCACCTACTCTCATGCCTTTGGGGGTCTTCATGCCTTTGGGGGGCCTTCTGTTCCAATACTGGGGAGCCTTCTGTTCTAATACTGGGGGGCCTTCTGTTCCAATACTGGGGGTCTTTTGTAGTGGTATTTGCTCTGCCCATGATCTTGGGCTATGTATCCCAAAGGAGGCAGTGCTTCTTGCCATTGTATGTGACCTCTTAAAAGGAAAGGGAGAGGGGTCATAAGGTATATTCTCCCTGGTTCCTGCTTCCTGGTGTGAGTAGACTGCCAGATGGATTTGCTCCCAGTCAGAACAGATGACTTCAGTTGTTTACTTGGTTCTGTATTCATGAGTGTATTTCCTCAATTTATACCCTAATAAATTCTCTAATACTTCTTTTTTTTTTTTTTTTTCTCAAGACAGGGTTTCTCTGTGTAGCTTTGCGCCTTTTCCTGGAACTCACTTGGTAGCCCAGGCTGGCCTCGAACTCACAGAGATCCGCCTGCCTCTGCCTCCCGAGTGCTGGGATTAAAGGCGTGCGCCACCACCGCCCCGGCCTCTAATACTTCTTAAGCAGACTCCTGTGGATTTCTTGCTTTAATCTGGTACCCCATGTTGGGCGCTAGATGTAGGTGGAATGTTTCTCTCCCTCCTGCTTGTTCCCAAATAACTGATTCAGAGGCTTAATATTACTTATAGATGCTTGGCTGGTAGCTCAGGCTTAATACTGACTAGCTCTTACATTTAAATTAACCCATAATTCTTATCTATGTTTAGCCACAGGGCTTGGTACCTTTTCTCAGTGCAGCATTCTCATCTTACTTCCTCTGCATGTGGGTGGTGACTACTCACTCTATCCTTCCTCTTCCCAGCATTCTTAGTTTGGTTACCTGCATATACTGGCTACTGGCCAATCAGCATTTTATTAAACCAATTCGAGTAACAAGTCTTTACAGTGTACAGGAGAATTATTCTACAGTAGTCTTCTGTTCCAATACTGGGTGTCTTCTGTTCAGTACTGGGGGGGCGTCTTCTGCTCTAATACTGGGGCTTTTCCGCTATGGTATTTGGGGTCTTCTGGTCTGATATTGGGAGATCTTCTGCTCTGATATTAGGAGTCTCCTGCTCTAATACTGGGGTCTTTTGTTATTAAATTTGGGGTCTTCTGTGGTATTGTGTTCCCCGAAATATTGTGCATGCTAATAAACTTATCTGGGGTCAGAGACAGATCAGCCACAATATTAAACATAAAGGACAGGTAGTGGTAGCACACGCCTTTAATCCTGGCATTCCAGAGGCAGAAATCCATCTGTTCAAGGATACAGCCAAGCATGGTGACTCGCGCCTTTAATCCCAGAAAGCGAGCCTTTAATCCCAGGGAGTGGTGGTAGAAAGCAGAAAGGTATATAAGGTGTGAGGACCAGAAACTAGAAGCATTTAGCTGGTTAAGCTTCAGGCTTTCGAGCAGCAGTTCAACTGAAAACCATTGGGATGAGGACACAGAAGCTTCCAGTCTGAGGAAACAAGACCAGCTGAGAAGTTGGCCAGGTGAGGTTAGCTGTAGCTTGTTCTGTCTCTCTGACCATCCAGCATTTCACCCCAATACCTGGCTCAGGTTTGATTTTATTAATAAGAACTTTTAAGATTCCTTCTACAGTCTTCTGCTCTAATACTGGGGTCTTTTGTTATTAAAATTGGGATCTCATGATCTAATGTTTGGTCTTTGGCGTTCACTCCTGACCCAGAGCTCCTAAGACTTTTGTAATTTTCTGAGTGACAGGAACTAGCATAGAACTCCAAGTGCCTTGGAATTTTGGGGGTGACAGGAACATCTTTTATTCTAATGAAGAGGCTGTCGGGTGCCTGGAGAGCCTCAGAATGGGGCGGACTTCAGGTGGACCAGTCACGTGATTAGAGGACAGACCATTCCAGCCACATCTACTTCACCTCCTCCAGGGATGGGAGAAGGGCTGAGGGGGGTGAGCTGATCAAACTGCTAACAATGTAATAATCATATCATTTAATATCATATTGAAGAGTCCACTTAATACAGCAAGTCAAGAAAAAAGAGTAAGAGGCTCCGGGGCCAGTGAGCTGGCTCAGTAGGTCAAAGTGCCTGCTGCCAAGTGTGAGAGCCATGGACTCGCTTCCCAGAACCCACACAAAGGTGGAAGGAGAGAATCCACTCCCAAGTTTTCCTCTCACCTCCACATGCACGCTGTGGCATGCCTCATCTCATCACACACACCACGATGATAAGTAAGATAAAAAAGGAGAGGCTACTATACTGGAAAAGATGAAATAAAACCGTCTTTAGTAACAGAAGGACAGACAGAGATCAGCAAAACAGCAATGCACATGTCAGCTGATTTTCAATAATTCAATAAAATCAAGGTATTTTAGTGCATGTGTATGCATATGTGTGTGTTGTCGGGGTTGCCAACACTATTTTGGAACCAACAAACACCTATATGCAAATAAGGCAATCCCAAGCTCTTACATGCCACTATATACAAATAAGAACTCCAAACAGGTCAGAGGCTTGAATTTGAGAGCTAAACCCATAACAATTCTAGAAGAAAACAAGAAAAAAAAAACACCTATCTGACCTTATGTTTGAGAATATGTCTTAGATACAACACTCAAAGTTAAATACATAAAAGGAAAAAATGTGATGAGTTGGACTCCATCAATAATAAAAATTCCTGCCCTGTAAAGACATTGAGAGAAAAACAATCCTCCCACTAACCCCCCACCCCCATCCCCGGACACTCAGCATCTGGACTGTCAGTTACAGCTGGTGGGACAGACAACCGGTACAATCACATTGAAAGACAGACAACTTGGCAGTTTCTTGCAAGTGAGCCACACATGACACTGGACCCAGTCACTGACTTCTAGGCATTCACTATGAAAGGTGAACATGTGTATTTATACAGCACCTCTGTGTTTTAATGGCTTTCTCCCTCCCCTTAAGCCATGTGCCAGTGCCCTGGTGGCTTTCTCTGTGATTAATCGCCTCAAGTTGGAATTACCTTACATGCCCTTGACTTCTGGGCGAACAGAGCGTTACATCTCTATTATGAAAACTACTCAGCAACCAAAAGGTGCAAACAACAGTGTATACAACAGTATATAGTATATACGACAGATGCATGGACTCGACTACATCCCACCAAGTGCCAGACGCTCCCTCAGAAAGCTACACACCATGACTCCATTCACAAGATGTTCTAGAAACACAGCAGGTCAGGGGTTGCCCGAGGCTGAGGATGAGAGAGGAGCTCACCAAAAAGCAGCATGGGGAATCTGAGGGAGACAGGCATGTGCTACTGATCGTCAAATGTTCTGAACGACACCAAAGGCGAATTTTATTGTATACATTTTGCATAAATTAAACTGCAACAAATATTTTTAACAAAATTATGATATAGTGATACAATTATGTGTAATAATTAAAAAATGATATGAGTTTTAGCACTTGGGAGGCAAAGGCAGGCGGATCTCTGTGAGTTCAAGGCCGCCCTGGTCTATACAGCCAGAGCTACATAATGAGACCTTGTCTCAAAAAAAAAAAAAAAAAAAAAAAAAAAAGAGGGGAGGGAAAAGGTCAAGCCTCCTCAGATGTTTCACACGCTTGAGTCTCAGCCCACACTGTCCAGGCATCGCAGAACGGGGCCACTTACCTGGGGAAAATGGCGGTCATCAGGGCTGAAGCGTAGCCGGGTTTGCAAGCTCCCTCTGAAAAGTTTGCGTACTTGGTGGCTAGCTCGGCAGGCCTGCGGGAGAGAAGGAAGGTCAGGGCTTGCTGAGCCCAGAGCCGCAGGGACTAAAATGGAATGAAGCGCTCTTCCCCAAGATAGGCATTTCAGGCTCTTTCCACATCAGGGTTCAGGAATGAGACCCACAAGTTCCTAATTAGAGAGCCCAGTAAAAAAGTCCCTTGATGGCCTCCACAAAAGGAACACCCTTGGTGTCAAAGAGTCTTTGTAGTAAGCCTGATCACCCATGAGGCAGTGCCTGGGACTGGACACAGTTACCCAGGCTTTGACACATCCAGAGGGCACTGGCCCTCGCACCTTCCTGGCACGTCCCCGTGTGCCCGGTCTCCTCTGCTTTTATCCCCACCACCCCCACCCCCACCAGCCACCCAGTGGGAACCATCCACAGTGGCCTGACCACAGACACAGCAAATGTGTGTGACTGAGCTACCGATGAATCCCCTGACTGATTTTCAGTTGAGCGTGTCCGCCTATTCAGTTTGGAATTTTCCTGGTCCTCCTGGTGGAGAATGCCAGGCCCTTCACTCAGATGCGGGCTTCCCAGGAGTGATGCCCTGACCCACGGACTGGGCTGCCTGCCTCTCTGCTCTGGGAGTTTCCCAACCCACCCTCCTTATCCTACCCTCACTCCCAGCTGCCCGGCTCCACCACAGAACCGTCTCTCGCTACAGCACAAATTCTTGAGATCAGACCTCGGCCCGCACTTTACAGAGATGGGCACGCAAAGACCCCTGTAATTGTTTTGAGAACCAGAATGATGCTGACGGCCTCCCTGCCCTATGATCTGGAGACGAGGCCATCTCAGGAAGCCACGGGGTAGAAAGCAAGCAGTGTCTGGAGGGTCGTGTTCTGGCCTTGTCTTTGCTGTGTGACTAGGACTGTATCATCCTACGGCACCAGGCTTCCGCATCCTGATGTGTTCAGTGTGGTGCTGGAGTCACAGTCCTCCCCCACAGTTCTGCCCCATGCATGCAGTCTGGGAAACATCAGGACATCGTCAGTAAATGACCCAGTGAACACCAGGACTGCAGGCCCCACCGGCTGCCTCACCTGCCAGTTTTGAATCCCAGCCTTGCTGCCCCCGCCCCACTGGGCAATTCTCTGATGTCTAGCTCCCCCCCACCCCCGGGGGTGTGGTTCAATAGCAGGCTGGCCCTCAGGACGGCCCTGCAGGGATTGGAGTGTGGGTGTGTGCGTCTCTGCTGGACAGCCAGGAAAGATGATATATCATCTGCTGGGTGTCAAGTCCAGTTCACCCACGGAGGTCTAGTCCAGGGCCTTATGTAAGTGATTGCTTGTGAAGTAGATGCAGAATTCTAGAAATCTACATTTTTAAGCCTTCCCTGCCAATGAGACTCAAATGAGATGCAAACACAAAATGAGGGGCTGAAACTTTATTTGATAAACAAAACAAACGTAAAGGAGAAAAACTGTATTTTCCTGGGTAAACAACTGTATTTTGGAAATGAAATATAGACATCAGTGCAATTACAGAACTTACTGGAAGCTTCTGGATGAAGCGCAGTGACTAACAGTTCCTCAACAGCCCTGGGCGTGGGTGCCATGCATCACAAATAGACTCTCGGGGCTCAGAAAGATGAAGAGCCAGACCCAAGACCATGTAGCTCCATCTGCCCGTGGCAGGCGTACAACGCGACATGGCCAGCAACACAATTACAGAAGCTGGCCTGGAGCCCAGCACCAGTAGGGGCAGTTGACATGGCCGGATACGGGTAGCAATGAGGGTCAAGAAGGCCTCACCCCACTCTTTGAAAGTATGTACACAGCGCTTTGGCCTTCATGCCTTGTCTCCAGAACCCTCACCCTCAGGGTTGTCCGAGTGTTGTACCGAGTGTCTGTGGTCTTTCTGAATTCCAGGACGTTTACAAAGACGTTGGAAGACAGATGGCAGTTGTCATTCCTAACACAGTGCGTTGCAGAATGAAACGCTCAACAGATGGACCTCTGGCCGTATCTCTCCTCTCCCCAGAGCATGCTCTCAGCTCTTGGAACGTGCCTGAAGAAGGGCTATGGGACAGCCCAAGCCTAGGCTTGGGTCATCCATGGTAGAGAGAAGAACCTGCTGGCTAGATGGAGTGCACACAAGTGGGAGACAGCCAGGGTGGGCAGGAATTTGCTTTTCCTAGTGTGCAAGGTGGTCAAGCATCAGGGGTGATGAGTGCTAACCAATTCATTTAGGAAGCCGGACTGGGTATAGCAGGGCATGTCAATTATTCCCAAATTAAAATGCCTTAGAAATGGCCTCCCGAATGTCCCAGTGAGAGAAGAATAGGGGGAGTGTTGAGGGTTCTGAGTCACACAGCGGGCTGGGACCTCTGGGGCAGACAGCGGTCAAACCCACTAAGATTAATGGTCGCCTGCTCCCTCAGGCCAGAACAGTTAGTTTCTCTAGGCACTCACTCCAAATGCCAGGGGGCCCCCCAGATGTCTGATCAGATCATTCTGCCCTTGTTCTTCTCCTGTTCTGCAGCTGGCCTTTCACTGTGGAAGACGGAGCATTTCACTCACTAAGAGTACCCATTGTGCTGAGAACGTGACTAACAAGTCCCCGGGGTGAAGAGTGTAAACCACATGCTCTTCAGAGGAAGACCAGATGACCAGACTGGAGCCCACAAGAAACCCCAGCTTCCACTCCCCCGCTTTGATCAGAAGGGCCGTGCTCAGGGAACCAGGCCAAGTATCCGGCAGTGAACGGAAGGACGGCTACCTATGGAATCTGAAGCTTCCATGGGGGACGCCGGAAAAGGGAGCGACGGGTTGGAAAAACTCTCGCCCTTAGCCTCCTATCCCGGGGATCCGGTGAGGATGGGGCGAGAAGCACGTTTGGGGAGCAGAGGGCCGGCCACATTCTCAAACACCGTACACATGCTGTAAGACACGGAAGGCGGCAGAGGCAGGCCGACTTCTCATCCAGGTGCTAGGCATCTGGCTCACGTCTGTCTGCATTCAATCTCAAGGGAGAGTTGCTGTGCTGAGTGATGTGTGTACCGCAGAAGTCAACATCTGGGGGTCTTCCCAAGCAACATATAGGTGCTGTAAGGAAAATGAGGTGGCAGAGGCAGGCTGAGCACCTGGCTCATGGCTGGATTGAGTTGCCAGGGAGAATTGCTACTTTCTGACAGACATGCGCATTGGGAGGAAGATCAACGTTTGAGACCCGACCAGAAGCATGGGGATGGAGCAGTAGGTGGAGACAGAGAACTAACCAGGAGACAGGCAAGGAGGCGCAATCCTAGAATCTCAGTTCCCAGGAGGCTGAGGCAGGAGGATTGACACAAGTTTGATGCCAGTCTGAGTAACAGAGTGAGATCTTATCCCCCACAAAAAAAAACAAAAACAAAAAAGCAAAAACCAGGAGAGAGTGTGATATCCCACAGGGGATGGTGGTGACCAACACAGGGTAGGCTGTTGAGGTGAGCCCTGGGCTGGAACACTGAACTTCCCTGAAGCTGTTTCCGTGGTGGGCGTGGGTGGGAGTGTGCATATGGAGGGTTGTGGGTGTTCAACTCAGGTTCCACTGAGTTTAGGAGGAGGCAATGGAGAGACCAGTCAGATCAGGGGCGATTTGGAGGAGTTTGCCCTAAAGGGAGACAGAAACAGCTGGAAGGAGGGCGAGGTAAGAGTGGTGATGGGTTTTTATCGTCGTCTTGAGGACGAGAAGTGTTTCAGCACGTTTATACACTGATCAGAACAAGAAAAACTCCCGATGCTTCAGAGACAGGGCAGTTGCAGAAGGGATGTCCTTGGGAGGGTGGGAAGGGGGGAGATGTACCCTGACTCCCCAAACCAACTCCTCCCACCTGTGGTCCCCACACACTTAGAGCACATGTTCATCCTAGAGCGCATGTTTTCAGACACTCTTTCTGCCCCACCTCCTCCCCTTTCTGGCTCTCCTTCACTCACTCAACAAGTATCTGGAGGCAATGGCGTCACTGCTTGGATTTTTAGCCTGGCTGTGTCATCTTGCAAGCTGTATAATTTGGAGGCATGTTACTAAACGGTAAGATTTTTTTTTAAATTAGGAAAGTGTGTGTGTGTGCGCGCGCGCGCGCGTGCATGTGTGCGTGTGTGTGTGTGTGTGTGTGTGTGTGTGTGTGTGTGTGTGTGTATGCGCGCGTGTGGCATGTGCATGTAAGTGTGAGTGTGTGCAGAGAACAGAGGTATGAGCAGGTGTTCACTGAAACATCTTTCTGTCCTAATTTGGGAGGAGGAAGGGGCCAGAAGAGGTGAGGACAGTGGAGGGGAGGGGGTGGTGAATATAATAAAACTATATACATGTACGAAAACATCGCCACGGAACTCACCGTTTTGTACCATCAACATGTTAGTAAAAAGTAGGAGACATGCCTGTCCTAGATCATTTAACACAGGATATACGGCACAGAGTGTGTAACAAGCCATCAGGCAGAGAACAATTAGTCACTTTGACTTGCAGTGCTAATCAGTGTGAGGGAGGGGGCTGATGCCTGGGGCCAAAGGTTTGAGGGTCAGTCTCAGGGACTCTACAGCTCGGTGACGGACATCCTGTAACCAGCAGACCCACTCCTGGAACCATCCTATGGAGGGCTGGACACTAGTTATGAGAGAGGCCTGAGTGGAACACTAACCCACCGCTTGGTCAGCGCCAACCCCCCGGCAGGGGTGGGGAGCCCCTTAGCACTGTCTCCTCAGTTCCTGTCCTTCCTGAAGGTCAGCTTCTCCAGTTACTAGAGCTGTTTCTGGGACAACCGTGGGGCCCGGAAATGGTAGAAGGAGCTTTGCTTAGCTTGGGTCATCTTATTTGATTATTAAACATTTCCATTTGAATTTCCCACTAAAACTGCCTTCGTGTAAGAAAATAACTCAATGCCATCATAGCTCCTCTTAGGCACCCAGATGAACCTTTTCTCCTTAAGGGTAGTCTGTCTGTCTGTCTGTCTGTCTGTCTGTCTGTCTGTCTGTCTGTCTGTCTATCTCTCTGGTGCTAGGGGTCGAGTCCTGAGATCCTGTATGCTTGGTGAACGTTCTACCACAGAGCTACAGCACAGTTCCTGGCTTTTCCACTGTCGTCCCTCCAACCTTGTGACTGTAGTACCCAGGCCCTCTTCTGGGAGTAAGGGAGCGCTGGGCTGGCTGTCCTTGGACTGTCCTCAGTTTCCCCCAGTAGCCGCAGGTGGTGGGTGTCAAGCCGCTCCACCCTGGCTGTCTCGGTGCAGACATGGATCTCTGTACTGTGTTTGTCTGTGCTCCTGCTTAACTGGGGATTCTGAAGCTGACATTGCTGTAGTTTTAGCCTCATTTTGGGGCTTGGCCATTGTCTTCACCCTGGATGGGAGGATGCTCTCCACAGCCCTCCCTGTGCGCTGGCCTGTGCGACACAGACAGTTCTCACAGAAGCTCCACCAGGGGCCTGCTGCAACGGCTCCAGATCAGTTCTGTTTCCACACTTCAGTTCTTTAAAAATATAAACACACCCTCCTTCTGGGTGGTAGTGAAAAGAGCAAGGGAATTAACACACGGAGCGTGAGCCAAGTGCCCGGCAGCAGATCTATGATCTAATCTAGCCTGGTGTAAGCCTCGAAAGCAGCCCCGCCAGAAGATGGTTAGAAGTACTGCTCTCTGTTCACGCTCAAAACTTCAGATGATGAACTTAATGCAACCAGAAAAACCCATTTCTACCCCTATTTTCCCATATGTTCTGAGTGACAGTGGCGTCAGTGGGCATCACTAGCAAAGCAGTCACAACCCGTGAGAGTTACTGAAATCCAGGACTCATGGACATCAGGAAGGTTAGCACCGAGCAGTGACGTCACCGGCTGATGTAATTGGTCCTGCTCTGCTGCTGTAAAACAGGCTCCCAAAAGACACGACGCCGAGGAGAGCCACCACATTGCCACCCTTTTCCTGCCACAGGGTGGGTTAACTTTTCACGAACCATGTATCTGACAACACAGACCAGAAAGGTTCCTGAGCCCAAACAGAGAGAGGAGGATCTGTGTGTGAACTAGATAGGAAACTGACACCTTAAGCATTTCCACCCACCACCTAGATACTTGGCAGAAACACCCACCCCATCTCAGCAACCCCAGCAACTGGTTTATTCAGGCAGCTGGGGCTTTGCATGCCCCTAGAGCAGCCTCACTCTAAGTAAGGTAAGTGTGCTTACCTATTTATTGTGGGTGTGTAGGGGGAGCTATGTGTGTGGAGGTCAGAGGAAAACTTGCAGGAATCAGTTCCCTCCTTCCACATCAGCCCTGGAGACTGAACTCAGGTCATTAGGCTCAGTGGTGAGGCCTTTACCTGTGGAACCACTCACCAGCCCCGATCTTTTCATTAATTTTTTTTAAGATGTGTTTTATGTGTATGAGTGTTTTGCCTACATGCATATCTGAGCATGTGTCTGGTGCCCATGGAGGTCAGGAAATGAATGGCGTTGGATCCCCAGGAACTGGAGTTACAGACAGATGGTTATGCCAGTTGGTGATGGGACCCGAACCTGAGTCCTCTGCAAGAGCCCCTGAGCTGTCTCCCGCTTACAAATCCCTCAGTCTCTTTGGTAGAAGGAGCACTGACTTAAGCATGTGTGTTTCAGCATGTGGCCTTGGGCATGTGCATCCCATGATGTCGGTAAATATCAGCACATTTGCAGATGACAGTGTCTGTCTGTCGCAATGTGAAAAGGTTGGGTGCAGCTGAATCTTAAAGACTAGACCAAGTATCACACTCTCCTGCCTGGTTTCTGTGGCTCTTAAGAGAGAGAGCAGGAGGGCTGACGGGAAGATACAGTGCTGGCAGGTAGGACAGAGCACTCCGAGGAAGTTACCTGTCAGTCACAGCTCCTGCTGTAGGAAGGCTGACTTCTTTCTACCTTCCTGCTCCTAGCTCCATCTGGATGGTCAGAGTTATAGTAATACAGAGGAAAATAACCGTTCTTTTCTTGTTTGTTACCTGAATTCTTCTAAGCCGCTTGCCGGCTCCAAACTTTTGCTTGATAGACCAACATTTGTGTGCACAAGCTTGTCATCTGCTGGCACCCCAGCATCTATGCGAGCACCACAGAAGGGCTAAGTCTCAACAGATTCTTAAAGTCACAGTAAAGACTTGTGTCTGGGGATTGGGGATTTAGCTCAGTGGTAGAGCGCTTGCCTAGCAAGCGTAAAAAGGCCCTGGGTTCGGTCCTCAGCTCTGAAAGAAAAAAAAAAAAAAAAAAAGACTTGTGTCTGATTTTCCTATGCAGGATCAGATGGGTCCTTATCATCATTTCCAGACAGCACTGTCCCTAAGTCCACTAGGTCCAGGCTTCTCAAAGTGGGTATATTTACTGGAGTAATAAATATACTTGAGGGGCTGGAGAGATAACTCAGCAGTTAAGAGCACTGGCTGCTCATCCAAAGACCCAGGTTCAATTCCCAGCACCCACATGGAGGCTCACACTCATCTGTAACTCCAGTACCAGGGGAAAATAACACTCTTCTCTGACCTCTACAGGCACCACGCATGAACATGGTGCACATATGTGCACACAAGCAAACACTCATACACTTAAATAACCTTGATGGAGAATTCTATATAAGAACAACACATATGTATTATGGAATAGAGCACAGCACTTTAAAAATAAAATGAGAGCTCTTAAAGACCACTCTGCTTGAAGGAGGCCCTCAGTGGGTGTGCTCTCCCCCACCCCCCATCCAAGGTGCTCTGGAGGAACTGGTTCAGAAGTACAACACTTTGAGACTGATACTTCCATGTTGGCTCCTGCTCTCGAGATGCTGATAACCCTGAGGCAAGAAGATAAGTCAAAAACAGAAACAAACAAAAAACCTTCAAGGATGAGCACAAGCAGAGTCATGCACAGGGTGTGGGGAGATAAGGCAATTATCCTAGGGATCTGGGAGGGCAGAAGGGCGTTCTCAGCAGGGGACACAATATATACAAAGGCCAGAAGAGAGAGGGTGTGCATGCGTCTGGAATGCTGTGCAATCTGTGAGAACAAATCTTGGTTCTGCTGCTAGGAGTCTGTATGGGAGGACTCATGAGCAGAGGATTCATAAGCGGAGCAATGCATGCATCTGCCCAGGAGAGAAATGAGCAGGCCTGCATTAAGGGGTGGCATTGGTTACCAAGAGGAAGGAAGCTTTACTCTCAGCTACTTGGAGAAGGAGAACAATAGATGGTGAAGGAATGCAATCAGCAAACATTGAGCACTGCCAGCGGTTTGAGCCTGATTCCTTTAGTTTACATTATTGTTGAGTCCTCAATCCCTGTGTGGAACTGGTGGATGACATCATCACTCTGTGAGTAAGGACATATAGACATTCAGCGGGGCAGGAGCAGGAGGAAGACGGGAACACAAGGCTGTGGTGATGTGGAGTTTGCCCTGCTGATTTCCAGTCTTGCTTTGGCCCGGTGTCTCCTAACTACGTCCTGATTCCTTCCCTTTGGAATGGTAATGTATATTTGGTGCTACTGTACTTTGGAAGCATGTAATTTGCTGTTTTTATCTGACAGGGGTTACAATTAAGAGCTTGCTTTGAGACTTAGGAGAAACATTGAACTTTGGAGTTTTAAACAGTGCTGAGACTGAAAGACTGTGGTGACCCTGAAAGTCACACTAAATGCAATGTTTTGTGATATAGCCATGAGCCTATGGGGCCCAGGGGGTGGAATGTGATGGTTTAAATGGGATTGCTCCCACAGGCTCGTGTTTAAATCCTTGGTCCCCAGTTGGTGGAACTGTTTGGGAAGGATTAGGTGTGGCCTTGTTGGAGGAGGTGTGTCACTGGGGCTGGGCTCAGAGGTTTCAGAAGACTCCAGACATTCCTGGAGTGCCCTCTCTGCCTCCTGCTTGTGGATCAGGATGTGAGTTCTCAGCTGTTCCTATCTTCTCCCCCTTGATTTTTAAAGTGTGGTAATATACTGCTTGTAATAAAGCTTGCTGGAAGACCAGAAGACAGAGCCAGCCACAGAGTTAGCCACAGAGATCAGGCAGTGGTGGCACATAACTTTAATCCTAGCATTCGGGAGGCAGAAGCAGAGGCAGAGATCCATCTGGATTTCTGTGAATTCAAGGCCGCACTGGGCTACATGAGATTAATCCAGTCTAAAGAGAAACAGAGCCAGGCAGTGGTTTCATACATCTTTAACTCCAGCATTTGGGATCACACACTTTTAATCCCAGCACTAAGAAGGCTGAGACAGGAAGTGATATGGCTGGGCAGAGAAAGGAATATAAGGCAGGAGGAGACAGGAATTCACTCTCCTTCAGGCTGAGGAGTTGGTGAGGTAAGAGGTGGTAGCTGTGGCTTGCTCTGCTTCTCTGATCTTTCAGCTTTCACCCTGATATCTGGCTCTGGGTTTTTATTATAAGACCACTTAGGATTCATGCAACATTAAAGTATGGGAGAGATGCTGGGTTCTTTGAAGTCATTGTAACTGTGACAGCAGGTCATGGAGTGAGAGACCCTCCAGCAGAGACAGAGCTCGGGAGCAGGCAAAGACAGGAGCCACCTGTCAATTCTGAAAAATCTACTTCCTAAAAAGCAGACCTCACTGGGTTTCCTAGTAAAGGCTGGCACAGTGATCCACTTCACTCTCCCCTCTCTGATTTACCAAACACTTGCTGCACTGTTCACTGGGTACCGCCACACTGTGTGGCACTGTGGATACCCCTGTGAACCCAGTGCCCATTCCTGCCCTTATAAAGTCTACAGTTCCCCAAGCTAAGTATGGAACTCTCCGAGTTAGCTTCAGCAGCCAACCTGACACAGCCCAACTCGGAAATGCCGTCTTGGCGTGAACCAGAGGAAGCAAGCCAGGGGACAGTGTTCCTCCGTGGTCTCTGCCTCAGGTCCCTGCCCTGACTCCCCTCAGTGATGGACTGTGACCTGGAAGTGTAAGAAGAAATAAACACTTTCCTTCCCAAACTGCTTTTGGTCAGTGCTTTGTCACAGCAACAGAATAAATTAGAGAGAAAAAAATAGACTTCTTTTAAGAGTCAGTGAGCCGGGTGGTGGTGGCGGCGGTGATGGTGGCGCACACCTTTAATTCCAGCACTCGGGCGGGAGGCAGACAGAGCCAGGCGGATCTCTGTGAGTTCAGAGCCAGCCTGGTCTACAGAGCGAGATCCAGGACAGGCACCATAACTAGAACCCCTGTCCTGAATAAAGAAAACCAAACAAACAAACAAAAACAACAACAACAAAACAAAAAAGAGTGAGTGGAGACGTAAGAAGATTGCTGCTGGGAGGGGGGCCAGGTGGGGGTTGAGGCGATTCTCTGAATGTGACTAAACTGCTTGCTCCACCCCTGTCATCTTCTCATTTGTCAAAAGCATTTAAGTAACATCTACTTCATGCAGTTGTCCACCAATTCACGCATCCGTTCTTCAAGTACGGACTGGGCAATCACTAAGTAACAGGTGCTAGGCAACAGCAGAGGAGGAAACCAAATGGCGGCCCCGTGCTCTCCGGGGTGGGTGGAGGCAGACGATGAACGAGGAGACAAGATGTGCGGAGCATCCAATGGTGATGAGCGCTCAGAGAAGAACGATGGTGATGAGGAATCAGGCCTGTTGGCCCAGGTCTACAAACCCAGATACCCAGGAGGCAGAGGCAGCATGAGCCCAAATTCAAACCCTAGTGAGTGAGACAGTGTCTCAAGATGAGAAGTAAAATAAAGGCTGGGTCACAGTCCATCCACAGAACGCTTGCCCAGCATGGGTAAAGAAAGCCCTACGTTCAGCTCCCAGCACTGTAGGGAAAAGAGAGAGGGGATGGTGGTCAGGAAATGTCAGCAGGAGCCAAGAGTGGGTAAATGGGCAAGGAAGGGAGCAGCCTCTGCCGCTATTAAAGGGATGCGCACATGCCAAGAGTCGGAGGCTGGAAGGGGCCTGGGGGACTCGAGGCACCCAAGTACAGAACCTGAAGGGAAGCTGTAAGGACCCAGGGTCTACTCTAGACCCCCACCCCTCAGAGCCTTGGAACATCTGAGTCACACTAGAAGGTCCTGATCACAGGAGTTCAGATCACAACATCACCTCACTTTTTAACACGATCATTTTTGCCTCTATGTGGAGGTCAAGGCTATGGTTTGGCTCTTAAATATTCCTTGAAGGTCATGTGTTAAAGGCTTGCTCCCTGGTGAGGGTACTTGAGGTAGAGCCTGGTGGAAGGATGTTAGATCCACTCGGGCATGTTCTTGAAGGGGATGCTGAGATCCTAACCCCCTCCTCTCTGCTGTCCAGTAGCTACAAAGTGACATCTCTGCTTCACTATGTATGGGCTATCATGAGGTTCTGCCTCATTACAGGCCCAAAAGGACATGGCCAAGCAACCATGATCAGAAACCTAAAACCATGAGCAAGAACAAACATTTCCTCCATTGAAGTTCATCAGAAAGCTGACTAGTGCATGCCGGGAAGCAAGCATGTGAGCAGAGAGCAGCTGGAGAGCAGCCGTGGTGTGCAGGGGAGGCTCTCTGGACAGGGTGATGGCCTGGAGGCAGGAGGAGGCTGGACCTGGGATACTGCACTTAAGAGGACCCTTGTTCTAGATTTGTGAACTGTGCGAAGCCAAAAAACACAGCCAAGGGAAGAAGGTTCTGGATCAATGACTCTGAAGTGTGGGAAAAAGGATTCAGCTTGATAAAAACTTGGGAGCCATCAGCATGTAGAGGACTCATAAAACCAGGAAAGAGATGAGGTAAGATGAATGAGGTCATATACATTACTGTTATGAGGAAGAGGTAACAGACTCCCCAGCATGGCACTGGGCATAAGGCAGAACTTCACAAGGCTGTTTTAGAATCAGTAGATTTACCTCTGGCTGCCTCTCCCTTCTTGTTCCCATGATTCTTCGCTGTTGCTGCTGAGACAGCTATAGCCAGGTAGCTCTGGCCGACCTTGACCATGACCTTGACCTCCTGGCTTGGCCACCCAAGTAGCTGGGAAGACAGCGCTGCCACACTCAGCCTCCTCCGGCAGCACTTCAGGCTGGCCCATGTTCATAGGCCTTTCTCAACAGGCCTGGTTCCCAAGGGGCTCTGGGGGCTAAAAGTTGCTGGTTTCATACCTTTGTTGTCACATGGAATTCTTCATGAACTTAGTCTGAGCATTTAAGTCTCTGTACACCTGCACATCTGGTAGCTATAAAACACCACACGGTGCATCAGACAGTTTCCACAGAACACCTACCCAAACCCAGCTAAAAGAGATAAAACCCGAGTTTAATCAACTCAATGTCCAGAAGGCTCATGGGAGCTCAGCAACCACACACCCCAGCGCCAGGATCTGGTTCCTTCCAAGGCCTCCAGATGGCTGTCTCCTAGGCCTAATGGGCAGGCACCTTCTTGACTCACGGTGTCACATTCCTGAGCCTGAGATTTCCTTAGGGTTCTGGGTGGGACGCCATGCCCTCGATAGGGATGGGGCCTCCACATCACCACTTTCAACCCTTGCTGAAACATCACTTTCCCAGGGAGTCCTGCGGCCATCGTCCTCTCACGCATGCAGTGTCCTCCACAGCAGCCCTCGCTGTACCGTTGACCTCCCTAGCACACATTACTGTGCAGGTATGGGAACTTATTCATAACATTTTAAAAAGATTTCCTTTTATTATTTACGTGTGTACTATGTGTGTGAGTGCCCATGGAGGCCAGAAGAGGACATTGGACTCCATGAAGCTGGAGTTACGCATGGTTGTGAGCCACTGGATGTGGGTGCTCCTAACCATCGAGCCATTTTCCCAGCCCCCACAACATTTTGTTTACTGTATAGCAACTTATCAAGATCTCTGTTGAATGAAAGAGGAGTATTCCCCCTTCTGCTGGCGTGGGACGTCTGTCTCTGAGCTCTTCCCACGTGGGAAGCAAGCTTTAGCAGACCATTTCAGACAGCCTGCAACTCCTGAGGGACCGGACTTGAACTCCTGAAGGCAGACTGTGGCTACGAGCACTAAGGCCCGAATGGCCAGCCCTGGGGGCAGGCGGGATCAGTTCTTGGGCAACCTTGTGGCCAACATCACTCACGACCTTGCTGGCCTCACATCTTACTCATGATTCTTGTTCACTCTCCCCACGATACTCTTGATAGTTTTCTCATCTTCAACTCCTTGCTCTCTGAACCTCCTTGACCTAATTTTCTCTCATCTTGCTCCTTACTCTAAGGTTCCATCACATTCCATCGTTCCTTGGTATCTGCAGCCTCCTCGGGGAGTGTTCTTTTTACCTTCTGCTCTCAGAGAAACCCAGGTCTCCTCTGAAAACACCACTGCTATTGCCTTCCGTGAAGGGGGCTTTTTGTCTCCACACCACACACCTGGGGATGCCTGGCGCACCTCCATACGACATCTGGTGTCCAAACCATCAGCGTAGATAGCCCCTTATTTTAGAAACAAACGTGCACTGCTCACGCTCCCCAGCCACGCCGCCCCTGCTGCCGCCGTTCACTCCCGTTCACTCCCGCTCTGTTCGCTAAGCTAACGTGACTTGGACTCGGTTTAGCATATAGCTGGTGTCAGGATGTATCTGCTGAATGAATGAATGCACAAAGGAAGTCAGGCACAGAGCCGGAGGCAAACAGAGTACAGGTCCTGTTTGGAAGTTCTGTCTTCCCGGCGGTAAGCCGATAGAAGACCCGGATGAAGATACAGGGGAGGCTGCATCTCACTCTTGGGTCATTACTCTTATGGGAATCTGATATTTAGTGATTAGACAAAAGCCCAAGGTTAGAGCTAATGAGATGAAGACTGGGGCATTTAAAACCCATGGCCGTAGCCGGGCGGTGGTGGCGCACGCCTTTAATCCCAGCACTCGGGAGGCAGAGCCAGGCGGATCTCTGTGAGTTCGAGGCCAGCCTGGGCTACCAAGTGAGTTCCAGGAAAAGGCGCAAAGCTACACAGAGAAACCCTGTCTCGAAAAACCAAAAAAAAAAAAAAAAACAAAACAAAAAAAACAAAAAAAAAAAAAAAAAAAAAAACCATGGCCACTTCTAGAGCCTCTTTTTGGTTTTGTTTTAGTTACATTTTTATTTGTTTATTTACTGTGTGTCGGTATGGACACTTGAGAGGCGGTCAGAGAACAACTTATAAGAGTCAGTTCTCTCTTTCCATCGTGTGGTTCCTGGGGATCAAGCTGAGGTCGGCAAGCTTGGTAGCAAGTGCCTTTACCTACTGAGCCATCTTGCCAGCCCTGTTTCTGGGTTTTTGGTCTTCCTTGTAGTCCAGGCTGGCCTTGAACTGCTATGTAGCCAAGGCTGGCTTGGAACTGAAGATTCCCCCTACCATTGATTTCCACTTAGGTGTGTGCCGTCATGCCTGGCGCCCACAATTTATGTTTTTAACTACCAAAAAGTATTGTCTTCCTGAAGGCTAGACTTGGCATTGAGTTTCAGGTTCAATGACAGACTGATCCTCTCAAGGAATAAAGTGGAGGGTGATGGAGCCGGACACCCAACATCTCCCTCTGGTCTCCAAGCACAGCACACACAACACAGCACACACAACACAGCACACACAACACAGCACACACAACACAGCACACACAACACAGCACACACAACACAGCACACACAACACAGCACACACAACACAGCACACACAACACAGCACACACAACACAGCATACACAACACAGCACACACGTACCCAAGAGGGAGAGCGGAAGATAGGGAGGGAGGGAGGAAGGAGGGAAAGGGGCCAAGAAGAATGTCCCCAAACCTTTACATTTTTGCTACCTGGTTTATCCTCTAGCTGACTATCTTCATTTGCGTCTCTACAGCTAACCCCCTCCACTAAGATTTCAAGTTTGGCTACTGCAGCTTTGAATTCTAGAAGCTCATTCATTTTTATTTGTTTATTTTTTTAGTTTATTTATTGGGTGGTCATGGTAGGTGAGTGTGTGCTGTGGCCTGAATGTGGAAGTCAGGACACCTTGAGGCATCAACTCTCTCCTTCCACCGTGTGGGCTCGAGGGATGAACTCAGGTGGGCAGGCTCAGCCTCGAGCACCCTTACTGGCTGAGCCACTTTGCTGGTCCTCTTTATTTTTTTAATCTAGGCTCCTATCTTACAGTTCTCAATCCTAGGCAGTTCAGTCTTGTGTGGTACACAGAACTGTTTTATGACCGGTCATTCCAACTTGAGAAGTCTCTGCGCGCTCTCCCGCCCATGGCCTGCTGTTTGTCACGGTCCTCACCAATGGCAGTTAGTTGTCCCGTTTTTTCTGTGAACTGCTCGTTTCCTTGAACGGTTACTTGCCAGGAGTTCCCATCCTTTTCCAGAGAAGGTCTGAGTGTGCTCCGGCCAGGTGCTTGGCAGCCCTTGCCAAATCTGGGATGTTTTAGGGTGGGCTTGGGAGCTCCTGGCTTCCCCAGCATGCGACTCTGGCAATGAACAGCCAGTGCTTTTGTCTGCCGACTTCTGAGCCTAATCCACTCAGAGCTGGGCTAAGCTCCCTTTAATCCTGGCCTGGGGGTTCAGAGTCAAGTCTTGTTTATTCTTACACAGAGTCCTCTGGGTTACAGTTTAGTATGGAAAGGGTCAAAAAGTAGCGAATATGGAGAAGTTAATAGACCCAGAGGCTATGACTGGAAGCTCTAAAATTTAACTTTGAAGAGTAGGGAGTGTGGAAAAGTGGAGTGGTGTGGAGGCAATATTTAAAGAGAAAACAGCTGACATTTTCAGAACACGCACATTTTTATACTCAAAAAGCTAAATTAACCCGAATTAAGATAAACACAAAGAAATCCTTCCATTTGTATGCTTACAGTAGATTACACAATGCTTTCTTTTATTCTCCATAGACTACAATGAATGTAAGTGAATAGTCTACATTTTTCATAAGGAAAAAAACTGAGATTCAGAAAGCTTGAATGGGCTGTTGAAGGTCACATAACACTAAGGAGCAGAGGCAGAACTCAGGCCCAGCTCTGATGCATGCTGTGTCCCTTCCTATATATCAGGAACGGGGCACCACATTACCAGAACAGGCTCTGGAAGGAGAGATGGAAATATGACTGAGGGATCGCCCCCACAGCAGACTCCTTACCTAAGAAACCTCTCCCTGGATACAGCTGCGTTTCCCTCGGAAGCAAGCCCTGGATGGAAAAGCCTGTGCACCACGAGGCAGGAAGGTGCTAGCTTGCCCCTCACAGTGGGAGTTAAACATGGGGCCCAGTCAATTTCTTGGCCAAAGTCCAAGTCCCCTCAGTCAGTTCACGGAGCTGGCCCAGCACGCAACAGCAATCTACACATGGAGCTGTCCCACACTGCTCAACTGTCAAGACAGCAGGGTAGGAGTGTCCTCCTCCTTCACTGCCGAAGACAGCTTAAACACTGTGGTTGGTATGTCCAGGGCAACATCTCCTTTGTTCATCCACATGATCTGACTGGCTAATTACTGCCTCTTTCCTGGTCTGGTGGCATTTTACTTGCTTATGGCTTATACTTGATGTGTTTTCTTTTGTTTTTCTGTTCAGAGCACGGAATGAAGACATTTTCAAGAGGGAAGTCTGCAACTCTTTAGCACAATCAAGGCCCACACCCTAGATGTTAATATGGGCCTAACATCTCTCTGCCTGCCTTGTAAAAAGAGATCCGACAATTCTTCCCTGGAAGCTGCCTCTGTGATGAAGCTGGGGGAGCTACAATGCCTGAACCGATAGCCAAGACTCTAGATTCCAGGAAAAGGGGCCGGCTGCCAGACAGTTCCACAGGAAAGCCTCCCATGGATGATTTATGGAGGTGTGACTACCACCATCTGAAGAGCCATGTATAAGACCTAATGCAAAAAAGCAAGAAAGGAGATGGAATTCTGATCTTCCATGATGTCCATCTCAGTTAGGGACTCAGGAGCACCAAGATGGCTGAAACAGACGAGAGTGAGCATCAGCCATGTGAGTGGTCCTGCACAGGGCATGAACAAACAGAACAGAGAGAGCCAACTCATAGTGCGACGATCAAATGGGTTTGTGTTCATCCATCCACCCACCCATCCCTGCATCCATCGGTCTCTCCAGCCACTCCACCCATCCATCCATCTACCCATCCATCCACCCACCCATCCCTGCATCCATCCGTCTCTCCAGCCACTCCACTCATCCATCCATCTACCCATCTATCCACCCACCCATCTCTGCATCCATCTGTCTCTCCAGCCACTCCACCCATCCATCCATCTACCCATCTACCCACCCACCCATCTCTGCATCCATCCGTCTATCCAGCCACTCCACCCATCCATCCATCTACTCATCTATCCACCCACCCACCCATCTATGCACCCATCTGTCTATCCAGCCACTCCATCCATCCATCCATCCATCCATCCATCCATCCATCCATCCATCCACCCATCTATCCACCCACCACCCATCCATCTATCCAAGCACTCAGGGTTTGTTGAAGGCCTAACACAATTATACTTATGCTGTTTAGGCACCGGAGAGACCAGGAAAGAATGCTAGGGAATAGGGTACCCAGTACTCAAAAGTCCTTGAGTGAACCACTTCAATTAAATCCTTATAACAACTTGTAAAGTATGTCTACTGTCTCCATCTTATAGACAAAATGGTCTCAAAGTAGTTAAGGAGCTTGCCCGAGAGCACAAGTTCAGTAAGTGGCAATCTGGGATTTGAACCAAGCTTTGCCTGGCTCTGAGCCCATGCCCTTAATAAATTAATAATCACCACAGAGTTAATTATAGGAAGCCAGACAGTTGGCAGGCATCAGGGGTAGGAATTTCAAAGGAAGCACAGAAGACACAATTTGGTGTAGAGAGTAAGTGACCTCGGGGTTTTCCAAGTGGCCTAGCAAGGAGAGGCAGTGTTGGGTGCGGGCACCAAACCTCTGAGAAGCAGACTGGAAGGTCTGCCTGTGAGAGGAAAACTCAATGGGCAGAACTGGGAAACAAGCACAGGATTGCCTGGTGGGAGAGCATCTTTGACGATTTCTCCATCACTCCCACTCTGTTGGAAAAGCTATTCCAGCACCTCAAGCTCCTGCAGTGGCCTTCTGTAACAAGCTACCTGTGCCAGCTTAATGCAAGGCCTTAGTTTGTACCTACCATCCCATCCCGCCCAGGCCCCTGTAGACAGTAACATGCTGGAAGATTCTGCTTGCAACCTGAGGACAGAAACCCCAGGGAGTCCCCCCAAAACTAAAGGGGTACGCGGGTGGCCCTTCCAAGCTAGACCCCCACTCTTCCAGATGTCTTCCCAGAGTCAAAGCATTTTCCCAGTCTACTTACAGTTTCGAGTCCAGCTTCAGGAGGAAACCCAGCCGATCATACTCTGAAAAGGAAAAGCAGAAATTGAAGGCAAGCCATGCTGCCACAGCGGGCTGCATTCCCAGATCTCACCATGGGGACAGACAGTGCGTGGAAAGGAACGTGTAATTCAAATGCTTCAAAGAACAGAAAGAAACACATATGCCACAACCAAGTTTAGTCACATAACATCCACCGAACATTTATTTTGTCTGAAGAGCCAGGTTCGGAAGCAGCTATTTTTCAGGTCTTCCCAACCATCCAGTCCTATGTTAATTCAGAATTGCTTTCTGGAATAAGCATGGTGCTTGAAACTGAAACTTGTTAAATTTGAGACTGGCCTCTGAAGAAAGAGGTTCCTCAAAGCTCTGAGCACAGAGCCTGTTCAATGAGCTGGTTTCTTGTTAGCATCAGCTGTCAACTTGACCCCCAGTTACCTCAGGGCATCTCATTTGTTTCCATCAAATGGCCTGTGGCCAGGTTCCTGAAGAATTTTTTCCTAATTATTAATTAATATAGGACAGTCCAGCCCACTGTGGGTGTTGCCATACCTAGGCAGGTGTGCCTAAGCTGTCTAAAAGAAAGCTAACTGAACAAGCTATGAGGAGCAAGTCAGTAAGAGCATCCACCCCTCCATGGTTTCTGTTTTAAACTCCTGCCTTCGCTTTGATGATGGACTATAACTTGTAAGATGAAATAAATCCTCCCTCCAAACCCACTGTTGTTTTTGTTTTGTTTTGTTCTTTTTCAAGACAGGCTTTCTCTGTGTAGTTTTGACGCCTGTCCTGTAACTCACTCTGTAGACCAGGCTGGCCTTGAACCACAGAGATCCGTCGGCCTCTGCCTCCAGAGTGCTGAGATTAAAAGCCTACACCGCCACCCGTGGGCCCCCAGGTTGGCTTTAGTCAATGTTTTATCACAGCAACAGAAAGCAAACTAGAACGGCCGGGCTAACTGGAGTGAAGATGTGTCAGTCACAAGCTCCTCAGATCTATAGCAGCAACTCTCAAGTGTGGGAACCATGGAGAACTGTGGGATCCAAGACCATAAAAAGGAGACTGAAGAACAAAAACTGGCAAGATGTTTATAATACAATGAAGCCGCTAGCGTTTTTAATATTTTGCCTTGTTTTAAAGTGAGATTAAAGCAGTTTGTAGTGGTTTAAATGAGAATGTGCCCCATTGGCTCCAGCATTTGAATACTGGGTCTTTGGTTGGTGGCACTGTTTGGGAAGGCTTAGGAGGTGTGGCCGTGCTGGAGGTGAGCTTTGGGGGTTCAAAGCCTCATCCCTTCCCTAGTTTGCCCTCTCTGCTTCCTGCTTAAGGTTGCGTATGTGAGCCCTCAGCTTCCACCTCTAGCTGTCACGCTTGTTTGCTGCCAAACCTGCCCTGCATGCCAGGCTCTGGTCTTCCCTCTGTAAGTGGCCTTGGTCATGGTGTTTTATTACAGCAACTGAAAATTAACTAATACATGTTTTTAAACATTGTGTAGACCATGGGCTTCCAGAAAGGACTGGGGGGGGGGCAGGTAGCATATAAAAAGTAATAAAGTGCAGCTGAGGGGAGCATGCCACAAGTGACTATCCTTGGGTCCTGTGTGCCTCCTGTGGATTTCAGATCTGTCTCCAAGATTTTCCACAGCTCAGATGAAATACACAGCATGGATTTCACGGCTCAGAGCTTCCATAACGTGGGAGAACCCTAGCCATTTCCTTCAAGGGTATTGTCTGTGGCCTCCAAAACACTTTTGCACAAGGAAAATGATGTGAGTGAGATGGAGTTGTTGCTACCACCACCGCTCAGTGATGGCAGTGTGCGCCGATGCCAAAGGAAGGTGTCTTATGAATGAGGTTGTCAGCTGGCCTGGCTCACTCTGAGGCCAAAAAGGAATACCAAAACCTAAACTCAGAACAGAAAAGGCTGAGCAACAAGGTTTTCGAGGAACTCAAATTTTAATGAGCAATGAACAGTCAAGAGAGATAATTCATACACATCAAAAAGGACCACAGAGAACCAGGCAGTGATGGCACATGCCTTTAGTCCCAGCACTCGTGAGACAAAGGCAGGCAGATCTCTGAGCTGGAGGCTAGCCTGGTCTACATAGTGAGTCCCAGGACAGCCAGGACTATACAGAGAAACCCTGTCTTGAAAAAAAAAAAAGTATCAGAGTCATTCTGTGGGGCGGTTAAGACAGGCACCTGGATGTTACAGTCAGAGGGTTATGATAGGAGATGTGTGTGTGTGTGTGTGTGTGTGTGTGTGTGTGTGTGTGTGTGTGTGTGTGTGTGTGTGTGTGTCATGCAGGCTGTGGGGGCCAGAGGAGGACATCCAGTCTCCTGCTGTCACTCCCCACCTCATTCCCTTGAGACAGGGTCTCTGACTGAACCTGGAGCTAGGCTACTGGCCAGCAAGTGCCAGCAATCCTCCTGTCTCTGCTCCCACAGAGCTAGGGTTATGGGCATGGGTGGGCTTTGAACTCAGTCGGGATTTGAACTCAGCTCCTCACGCTTGCTCAGCAAGTGTGCTTACTTATTTTCAACCTGAGAGGAGTCATCTTTTTAGCACCGAAAATCTCAACGAGGATACAAAAAGAAACAGAAGGCTTGTCTCCCAAGAGAATTTCTTTAGGGAGTGAAGCTTTCCTCAGATAATTCTAGCCTTTCTCTGATTCAGATAGAGATGGGGCTTTACTTTATAATTAGGAACTTATAAATAAAAAAAAAACAGCAAGAAAACCAAAAAGGCTTCAACTCTAAAAACTAAAAATACAACGGAAAAGAGTTGCTTTCAAAGTTGAATATCCTTTCAACACGGGTATTCTGGCATTCTAGGAAGAAGAAACATCACCAGCTTGCCCAATACTTGTGGTCTGTCCCTGTGATACATGGCTGTTCCTCAGACCTAAGCACACACAGTGTACCACACTCCAGTGGACTCCTCCCAGAGGTCGGAAAAGATCTTCCTCTGGCCGTCAACCCAGATGTCAGGAACAACACTGATGAGGGCGGGGAGCATGCAGCACCCTTTGGAGGGACACTTCACACCAATTTCTCTACGTGTCTCAAAAATAAACCCAAGCTGGGCACAGTGGCACACCGCCATTATCCTGAGTACTCAGCAGTCTGAGTTAGAAGGTTGTTACTGTAAGTTCGAAGCCAGCCAGGACAATTTGGCAAGACCAAATCTCAAAATAAAACTTTAAAGGGGCTGGGGATGGCGCTCAGTGGTAGAGAGCCTGCCTAGTATGCAAGGCTCTGGTGTTAATTTTTTCCCCTTTTTTCTTTTTGAGACAGGGTTTCTCTGTGAAGTCCTGCCTGTCCTGAAGTCACTCTGTAGACCAGGCCGGCCTCGAATTCAGAGATCCATCTGCCTCTGCTTCCTGAGTGCTGGGATTACAAGCACGTACCACTACCACCCAGCTGATTTCAATTCTTAATGATGGAAGTGGGGCAGAATTCTATTGAGCTGTCTTTTTAAAAAATCATTATCACCCTGTGTTAGTATTTGTCTTCTTGTTAAGTAACTTAAAGAGGTGGGGGTCTATTTTGGTTTACGGTTCAGGGCACAGTCCATCCTGGTGAGGAAGCCTGGTGGGAAGGGCCTGAGGCGGCTGCACGGTATGGTCAGGAGGCAGGGAGCGGTAGAGAGAGGTTCCTGCTCAGGTGGCACCCCCTCCTTATTCAGTCCAGGACTCCGGGCCATGGAATGGTGCCACCCAGCTCAAGGTGTGTCTTCCTACCTTAATTAATCTAGTTTAAAAATTCCCTCCCAGACATGTCCAAAGGCTGACTTCCATGGTGATTCTAAGTCCCATCAAGTTGACAGTCAAAATTAACTATCACATTTCTCACACATAGTTAGTAAACAGTAACCATAATTACAATAATTGGTTATTTTCCAATGTCATTTTGAACTCTGTCCTATATCCCCACCACACACACACACACACACACACACACACACACACACACACACACACACGGCACACGGCACACACATGGAAGGAAGGAGAGGATTCTATAATAAACAAATAAGAATACTGCATTTCCAGCCCACCCTAGTAATGGGAATGAAACCCAAGGTTTACATGTGCCTGGCAAGCACCCTGCTACTGAGCTACATGCCCGGCCAGCATGGCATTTCCGAAGAATGTCCCTTCCAAGGTCTTCCTAGTCTATCCTCAGAGACTTAAGTTTCAGAACATTCTCTTCAGTCCTTAGGAACTGAGCCCTGGGGATTACCGACCTTCTGATCATTTTGTTTTTGTTTTTAAGGTAAAATTCATCACTCTATAAAGATGGGCAGTAGACTGAAGAAACAGTATCTATATAGATGGTGTACAGAAACCAAAACATGCCAATGGCAGGATTTGGCCAGCAGGGTAACTAAGCAAACTGTCTTAGACTGGCTTAGACTGGTATCTGATGAGTGGACAGATGCTCCCTAGAGATCATTGGCTGTTCTTAAGAAGATCATTTGGTCATGACAATCATAAGCAGAAATAAATTAATGTGAAAAGAAAATTTCAGTCAAGTTTTAAACCAATTTCTTTTTTAACTCTGTGTGAGTGTGAGTGTGTGTGTGTGTGTGTGTGTGTGTGTGTGTGTGTGTGAGAGAGAGAGAGAGAGAGAGAGAGCACTTGTGTGCAGGTGTACTGTGGAGGCCAGAAGAGGGCATTAAGTTCCCTGGAGCTGGAGTTACGGGTGGCGGTTAGCCACCCAGTGTGGGTGCCAAGAACCAAACTCAGATCCTCTCTAAGAGCAGCAAACACTCTTAACCACTGGGCCATCTCTAGTTCTTAAAGTAATGAATCTCACATATAAACAGAGTGTTGAAGACCCTCCTCACATTAAATACAGGAAACCAGTGGTCAGAGATGAGAAGACAGTTTGAAAACTCCTTTGAGGAAAACTGTTATGATTCCCGCATCTCTGGAAGGCCGGGTGCGTTGGCTTGTCTCTCACTCCAGGTTGGCAAGGGACACTTAATACATGCCCCTCAAAGCATGGAGACACAGTGGCTGCCTGTAGAAGGGCTTCCCATCGGGCAAGCCCAGAAGCACTGTGAGATGAGCTGCCATAGAAGGAGAGCTGCATGGGGGCTGGCCTGTGTGCCCATCAATGAGCTAGGGGGGTATTCTTTTAGTTCCTTCCCCCCAAACATCTGCCTAGATCAGTGTTTCTCAACCTTCCTAATGCTTTGAGCCTTTAATGTGGAGACTCCAACCATAAAATCATTTTGTTGCTATTTCATAACTGTAATTTTGCTGCTGTTATGAACCTTAATGGAAACATCTGATGTGCAACCTCAAAGGGGTCAGTGCTGGGGATGCTGTGAATGTGTTGCTCTGATTGATTGATAAATAAAACACTGATTGGCCAGTGGCCAGGCAGGAAGTATAGTGTAGGCGGGATAAGGAGAGAGGAGAATTCTGGGAGGTGGAAGGCTGAGTCAGGAGATGCTGCCAGCCACCGCCGACACCATGAGAAGCAAGATGTAAGGGTACCAGTAAGCCACAAGCCACATGGCAACTTACAGATTAATAGAAATGGGTTAATTTAAGATATAAGAGCTAGATAGCAAGAAGCCTGAGCCATTAGGCCAACAGTTTAAGTAATATAAGTGCCTGTATGTTCATTTGGGTCTGAGTGGCTGCAGGTCTGAGCAGGACGGGAGAAAACTCCAACTACAAATGGCTCCCAATGGCTCGAGTTTCCACCTAAAACCTGAAAATACTGGCCAAAGGGTTCACAGATAGGCTCTCAGCAGCTAAAAGCAAAAGCAGACATCCAGATCCCCAGGAGCTGTGGAGATGAACACTAAGACTGAGGTGAGGTACCCACGATGAGCAGGAGTCTGCCGAATGCCTATAGGAGCACCCAAAAGTCAACTTTAAACACACCCAGGATCTAGAGAGCACAACATTCCCCCGGATTTTCCTTTTCTTCCTATATAGCTATCCAAGAGAAGCCAGAAAGAGCAGCCAGCAGCTGGGAAAACACAGGAAGAAGACAGATAACAATCAGGCTTCCTCTTCCCTGAGCCGGCCCCAACCGGCTAAGGCCTAATGAGCTTAGAGAAGTAACTACAACTTTGTGGGGTTTTTTTTGTTTGTTTGTTTTTTGAGACAGGGTCCCACTATGTAGCCTTGGCTGGCCTAGAGCTTGCTATTATAGACCAGGCTGGCCTCAGACTCCGAGGCCTGCTTCTACCTCCTGAGTGCTGGGATTAGAGGCGTGCACCACCCCACCTGGCTTCAGAACTACAGCTCTGAATGAATTGAAAATTACGTAAGGCTGGATGCTCTAATTCCGGACTTGCCAGTCAAAGTGATCGTGGGTTTCTGTTACTACAGACATATCAAGAACTTCACTGGACTTGGACACTGAGAACAAGAAGGGGACAGAAGGTGAAAGGATTAAAAAAAGAAAGGCGAAGTGGGTACCTTTTGCGGGGGGGGGGGGGGGTCGCCAAGATACGCCACTAAGTAAACACGCCAGGCGTGATAGAGTTGGTGCAAGCGCAAGCGGTCTCTTGGGGGAGCGGGGACATGAGAGAGGCAGGCAGACGGACAGACAGAGAGACAGGAAAGAAACAAGAGGAAGAAGAGAGGCAAGAGAGCGAGCTGTGGCTGGCGGGCACACGTTTAAGGGGTGCACGTGTCCTGTCGCACAGCTGACAGCGGGAAGGCATCTGGCCACAGGTGATGACGTCACGGCTTTGGCAGCCGAGGCGGGCTGCTGCTGCAGCGGGAACTAACGGAGGGAGCCCAAATAACGAGTATTTCTGTGGTTACAACGTGATGTGCCCTGCATTTTCAGCTGCGCTGGGGCAGGCAAAGGGCAATTTACACGATTAGTTATTTATTGTTTTGGTTTTCTGTGGTGCTGAGGACCCAGAGCCTCCCCCATGCTAAGCAAGCTGGGCTCGCACCCCCAACCCAGCAGATGGTTTTAGGTTCAAATGGAGGGAAGGGCCGACTGTAGAGGGCTCCGGGGACTGCCAGAAGCCCAGCAGAGCAGCGGATTGACTGCCCCTGGGCTGGCCTCACCTTCCCCACGAGAGCTTTCATCACAACGTTTCAACATGGCCGCCAGCAACCGCTAGGCGCTCTCTTCAGCATTAGCATGGAAAGGGGACTGCAGTTCTTTCCCTCCGCTCCTGATCTGGAAACCCCTAGCGAGGGATGGCTGTGGACCGGGCCTGCAGCGGCTCTTCACCTGTTGTCAGGCACAGAGGAAGAGCTGGCGGAGGTGACGAGTCTCCATGACACCCACGGAGAGGGAGGTTTACCAGAAGGAATGTGCCAGCCTGAGCAAAGGCCCCTTGGAACAGTAGGAACAACCTCTGGCAATGTTCGCAGCAGCGACTCTCTGAGGAACCACGGGCCACAGGCCCCATTCTCTCTCCTCATTCATCTTCCCTGACAGCCTCCTACATGAATCATGCTCACAGCGCTCCCTGAGCTGCGGCTCTCACCACCTGCCTTTCCCCACCGCCTCCTGCCTGAGCCCAGGCCTGCTGGCTTTGCCTGAGGCTCTCTGGGGGCCCTGCAGGCCACCTGCCTGGAGGAAGAGGAGGGATGCACCACACTGGTTTCACAGCCTTTCTTGATTTGGGGTTTGTGGAGGGTCTTGGATCTGTGGGTATTAATCAAATTTGGAAGAAGAAAAAACCTGGACGTAAACTTATTCAAATATTTTTCTTCCTTTCTCTCTTTTTCAACTACAGATGAGGCTGCCAGAAGTCCCACGCTTCAATACTGCCCTGCTTGCTGTTTTCCTAGTAATTTTTCACTCCATTTCATTTTAAATAGTCTCTATTGATACATCTCCTGGTTCACTTCTCTCTTTTTCTACTGTATCTAAGTGGTCGATGAGCCAGCCAGTATATTTTCTCATCTCAGACACAATTCTTTTTATATCTAGTTCCTTCTACATTTCCCAAGCCTTTCCCTAAGTTCCCAAGCTTTCTCTGCATTCTTGAACATATGGAAAATGTTATAATGTCCTCGACTACGAACGCTAACATTCACATCATCTCTAGGCTTGCCTTTACTGATTTTTTTCCCCCTCCTTCTCTGGGATTTCATTTTTCATCCTCTATGAATTAGCCAGCAGCATCTGGTTCGTAGCCAGCCATACGGATTTTTCACCTTGTTAGAACGTGGTACATGGGGAGTCTGTAATTGTTTTGAGGTAGAATTAAATTCTTAGAAACAGCTCAATCATTTCAACAAGGCTTGCTCGTACGTTCCGTAGGTCAGAGTTGGAGGCAAGAGTGGCCTGTAGTCTAGAGCTAATTTGGCATCATCCTTCAGAGTACATTATGGAATGTTCTGTGTTTTGTGAGCTTCCCTTACTAATCCCAACCCCAAGCAACCTCTAGATGTTATCCTGCATGCCTCTTTCCATGGTTCCTTCCTAATCCCTGTAATATCTGCATCCACACAGCAGCCGAGCAGTCCAGGGGGACTCGATGCCCACCTCCAGCGTGCACAGGCCCCTCCTCCAGCGTGCACAGGCCCCTCCTCCAGCGTGCACAGGCCCCTCCTCCAGCGTGCACAGGCCCCTCCTCTTGGGCAATCTGCACTGCTTCCTCCACTTCTCAGCTGCTTCCTCACCTTAGGAAGAGCCTTGTCTTCCCTTCACCATGGCCTGGGACTGTCCAGGGGTGTAGCTGGGGTGAGTAAAGGTCTAACCTCATTAGTTTCCCTTCTTTCCCGAGTCCAGCACCTTGCTTCAAGGGTCTGCAAAAAAAAATTCTTTTTCTACAAACTTTGTGGGGTTTTTTTTCCCCTGTCATTTTTCTTTTCTTCACTTTTTCCTTATGCAGTCTAGATTGTGAAGCACCGTGAAGGCTTCTCTGGGTTTTCTCACAACTGTACTGTGCAGGCTAGTTTTTGTCAACTGGATACAGATAGGGCCTGAAGACATAAACTCAATTAAGAAAATGCATCTACTGGAGTGCCCGCAGGCAGGTCTGTGGGTCACAGTCTCGATTCACTGTTGACGTTGGAGGGTCCTGCTTATCAGAAGTTATGCCATCCCTGGAAAGGTGGCTGAGCAAGCCAGTAAACAGCATTCCTCCACAGCCTCTGCTTCAGTTCCTGCCTCTGGGTTCTTTCCCTGAATTCACTGATGGACTATAAGCTGTAAGCTGAAATAAACCCTCTCCTCCCCAAGTTGCTCATCCTGGTATTTCACCGCGGCATTAGAAAGCAAACTAAGACACATACTGCTGGGCTCGATGTGTTAAGGGGATGCCGGGAGGGTGCAGCCTTCTCTGTTCTCACTGTATGCTAAGTACCACTCGCCTGTGCTCTCCACCAACCGCAGACCTTACTGCCTTTGTTCGGGGCTTCTAGAGCAAATGCACTGGTCTTGTGCTCTTTTAGAAACCGGCCTCTTGGTTTCCTGCAGGGAGCTGCTCTCCTACCTCAGGCAAGTGTCAGGATCATCAGCAGGATGTGTGCCTACAGCGCAGGCGCCTGATGAGTTAGATTTGCTGGATTCTGCTTCTCCCTTAAGCTACTGAAAAACCATGCTGAGGAACTGGATTATTTGTTCCTGCAACCCAGAACCCCAGAGCTGCCTCTCACATTCCTGGGGACCAGCGCTTGATTTTGGGTTTTTCATTCTATAGGTACTCGGGCCCTGCTGGTAAATTCCCTTCCTTAAAGATTAGCCCAAATCAGTAGTTGCTGCTCAAACTTAAGCATTGCTAACTTCCATGAACAACACACACACACACACACACACACACACACACACACACACACACACACACACACCTTGCATCTCCATCACCTAACATGGGGTCTGGTGCAGAGTTGGGGCTCCATAAATGTGCTGGCTGAGTGCTGTGACCGGGATAGCCCAAGGGCTAGCCTGGGACCTGGATTCTTTGTCCTGTCTACTGTGGTGAGGGCAGTGTTAGCAGTGGCAGCAGTGGCAGGCACAGTCTGCAGCCTCTCTGGGTCAGTCATCTTTCATAACAGCAATTGCCTTGTTCTGACCATTCCTGACTCTCGGCCCACTTAGGCAATGACATTGCAGACACCCACCCGATGAGGATTTCCCATGATTCTTTGTAGACATAACTGTCTACTTCTCTGTTTAATTCCCCTTGTGTTGACATTTTCAAGCTCCAGTTTTTGGCTGGGCGGTGGTGGCACACACCTTTAATCCCAGCACTCATGAGGTAAAGTCAGGTAGATCTCTGTGAATTTGAGGCCATCCTGGTTTACAGCGTGAATTCCAGGACACCCAGGGCTACACAGAGAAACCCTGTCTCAAAAAAACAAACAAACAAAAAAAAAAAAAACAAAAAAACCCATAAAACAAACAAGTTCTGATTTTTGCTTTGGGGTTTCCTCTGAGAACCTGTCAGCACATCATTTCTAAAGGCCTGAACTTTAAACTCCTCCACAAAGACCTCCCAGGCTTCCAGAGCATCACACTTTACACAAATGAGTTCTTGGAATTGAGTGTCCATGGCTGCCCACAAAGGAAGTGCTGCTTTGAGCATACCAATGCTTCAGAGACAATTTGCCTCTGGGGTAGCCTGCAGGAAGGTCCAGGTCTCACCAACCTAAGAACAAATCTGCACTAAGGTCTGAAGACTCTGGGGCTCCTGAGTCTACCAGGCCCAGAAGCACTGACAGCCGCAGGCGGCTGGTGCAGCAATGGAAGGCATTCTCCCAGACACCATAGCAGCAAGCCAGCAGCCACCCGTGCACTGAAGGAGAGATGCTTGTCTCTTGGTGGCTTAGGCCTCCTGCCTCAGCCAGGCCAGAAAGTGCAGGATCCACCAAGGTGCACAAATGTGTCCTGGGCTTGGTCCTGGCAGGAAGTGGCCTGGAGTATGCAAAGCTTTGCCCTTCTCCAGCACCTGCACCAGGTCGGTCAGAGCTGTGAATGCAAAGTGCTTTTTCAGATGCTGAAAGCCTTTTAAGTAAACCATTAACTCTTCCACAGTTCCTACCAAGGGATTAAGTATGCCTTTTGAGTCACAGTAAGAGTTGTATAAAGTATTGGGGTAAAAAAACCCTAGTGAATTCATGCAAACTCCTGAAAGATTTAGAAACTGGACATAAACAAAAGCAGGCCATAGCAAACACAATTGGTCTGTTGTCATTATACTAGGAAACACACGAGCCACTGAAAAAAAATCAGACCATAAAACCAGCGGGAATTCAGGAGGTTTGAACAGAGCAATTACTACCATGAACCAACTGAAGGGCAGAGAGCCCCACACCCAGCCAGTAGAGAACATCCTTCCAAGCACGCAGCGGCATTTCTGAAAATGAGAGATGAGGAGGCCCAAACTTGCGTCAGCCCCCAATCCTAGTCTAATCAAAGGTTAAGTTCTGGGAGGCTATCCAGTGGAAGTACCTTTCAGAAACACGACTGTTCCTGGGAATGGACACATGGAACCACTGGTAACAAAACACTCAGTTGCTTGAAGCAGCTTGCTTGCTCTTGCTCCTGAGATGTCTGCTAGACTCTGGGCTTTCAAAAGCCTGGAGTTTGTCCATCTTTCTTTCAGGTAAAAACAATGTTTTAGGTAAAAACTGTCTGTAACTCCAGTTCCAGGGGACCTGACACCCTCACACAGACATACATGCAGGCAAAACACCAGTGCATATAAAAATAAATAAATTATTATTTTTTAAAAAAAAGACTTGGCCTGCTGTGTACCCAGCCTGTTTAACCTGCCCTTGAGAGAACAATGTCACAACCAACCTTATTTCCATGTCATTAGCTTTTTAAAAAATATTTATGATTACTTATTTATATGACATGTGTATGTCTATGTATAAGGCGATCAGAGGGCATCAGATCCCCTGGAGCTGGAGTTCCAGGCAGTTGGGAGCTGCCTGATGTGAGTGCTGAGAATTATACTCTAGATCTCTGCAAGAAAAATGTGTGCTCTTAGCCACTGAGCCATCTCTCTAGCCCCCCTCACTCCATGTAGTTAGCTTTTACACCAAAGCCAATGCATAGCATCAATCTTTTTGTTATAATAATAATAATAATAATAATAAAAATATTTTTTCAATGTCCTATGCATACACTCCACTCCCCTTCCTCTTTATCTTAGACTGGAATGCAGAGGTTCTCACTCTACCTACATTCTGAAACAGAAACAGTCAGGAGTACTATGTTAAACTGCAAGATCCCATTCTAGGCAACAAGAAACGCTCACGTTCACGAAAGTTCCTGAAAGTGGGGGTGACAGCAAAGCCCCAAGTACTGAGCATCAAATGGACCTCCAGTTAGCAGCACAGATGGTGGTCTGAATGACAATGTGCCCCACAGGCTGGGCATTTGAATACTCAGTCCCCATCTGTTGGAGCTCTTTGGGAGGGATGTCACTGGAGGAGGCAGTGAGTTTGAAGGCTCACACCGGTTCAAATTTGATTTCTGTTTCCTGCTGTGGTTCCAGATGTGAGCCCTCAGCTTCTGCTCTAGCCACCATGCCTCCGCTCTGGCATCATGGACTCTAACCCTTTGAAACCATAAGCTCAGATAAACTCTCCTTCTAAAGGTGGCCTTGGTCACGGTGTCTTTATCACAGCAACAGAACAGTAATTACTGCAGAGCCTGACGTGGTAGGCCGTGTCCGTCTTGTGGAAGCCTTTCCTCTCCTCATTCTCCAGAGCCACCACCATCCCCATGAGCTCACATGCAATCAGTACCGAGCAATTAAGTGACCCCTACTGAGGACAACCATATCTCCCATCTAGAGCAGTTTAGGGGAACATTAAGGAGGTAAATATAAAGCCATTGGCTTTATCAGATAATCACAATTCTTCACATTTAATTTTTTTTGAGACAATGTCTCACTGTATAGTCCAGACTAGCGTGGAACTGGCTATGTAGTCCAAGCTGACCTTGAACTCACAGAGCTCTACTTGTCTCTGCCTCCTGGATATCAGGATTAAAGGCGTGTACCATACACCTGGCCATCTTCAAATTTTAAGTCACAAACACATATAGGCAAAATGGTCTATCAGGCAGGCAGGCCACTCCCACATGAGAGGCAGCTCCACCCACCTTCTTTCTCATGGTCACTGGCTCCCGTCGCTCAGCTATGATGAATTCCCAAGTGCAAAGGGGGCAGCAGCAAATGGAGGAACTATCTTACCCAAAATAGACCTTTCACTTCCAAAGAAGCAACACTGTACAGTCTCCCATAAAAGCTCCATTAAACATAAACACTCTGTGTCAAGGCTTGGGTGGGGGGAGGAGAGGGCAGCAGGTCCAAATGGCTGTCACACATGCAGAGTGAGAGCAGAGGCTGAGGGGGGCTACTGGGTACTGACCAGCTATACTTGGTACTCCGGCCACTCTTGGGGCTGCCACTGCCACCTTCAGTTTAATCCTTGCACCCCACGAAGCAGGAGCCTCTTCATTTTCCAGACGAGGCTGCATGAGCGGGAATGCAATATGCCTGGGATCCCCAAGCCCTAAGCAGACTGTCAGGAAAGCTGCTGAGCCAGGCCAGGCCCAACTCTTTCCTCAGTCCACACGGGCTCCCCAGAAAACATGAAGAGCAGACCCGCATCTTAGGACAGCTGCACCAGAGCAACTGTGTGCTGTTCTCTCTAGTCCCTGTCCCAAGGGTGATGTCCGAAGACCCGGTCACGTCACACATGAATCATGGGAGTCAGAGGGGGTTGCTGAGGGGGGGTGGTGGTCAA
This sequence comes from Peromyscus maniculatus bairdii, assembly GCF_049852395.1. Classification (NCBI taxonomy): domain Eukaryota; kingdom Metazoa; phylum Chordata; class Mammalia; order Rodentia; family Cricetidae; genus Peromyscus; species Peromyscus maniculatus. Next base: position 137,096,758 of record NC_134853.1, read on the forward strand.
AGTGCAAACGACTCCCACATCATCTCTAGTCGGGGAAATAAGCCACAGCATGGGATCAATTTATCAACGACAGACTAAAATAGGAAAGCAGTTGTATAAAACACAGAGAATCCCACTGACCTAGACCAAATTAGCTGACCCAGGAAAATAACTTAGATATTCACAAACTAAAATCCAGTCCCCACTGGATGTGTGTATGCTGGTATGGGGGAGACGGGACAGGGTCCCCTGTGGCTGACTGCCGGTCCACAGCAGGGCTAGGCTCACATGTGGTACTGTCAGGAGAGGCACAAACGCTTCCCACCACAGCAGAGATCTCACTACCCCCACCTCCTCTCTGTCCCGGGAAAACCAGGGCCAAATTCGATCCTGTTCATGACACCAAGTGAGCCTATGCCCTCTCCAACGCCTCCCCCACCCCGCCCCTGCCCCGGCAAGGTCACCTTCAATCAGCTACAGGATCAGGAGTGACATTGTGGCAAAAGGAGAAAGAAAATGACCCACTCTGCAGTTTGCCCCTCAAACTTCATGGAGCTTATTATCCCAGGGAAGCAATCCTGACTGCCGTGGTGTGAGTGCCCCAGGTCATATAAAGGAAGCCAATCCCCAGTGTGGCAGTATGGAGAGGTAGGGCTGTTCGGGGTGATTAGGTCAGAAGGTCTCCACCCTCACTAACAGGATTAGTGCCCCTACCACATAGGCTTCAGAGATCCTGTCTGCACCTCTGTCATATGAAGACACCCAGTGGGGGAAAGCATCTTTCGCAAATGAGCCATCACCAGCCCCTGAATGGGCCGGCTCCTTGACCTCAGACTCTCTGGCCTTCAGAACTTCAAGGGAAAAAAATGTCTTATTTATAACTTGCACTGCCTGAGGTATTTTTGTTATAAACATGAATGGACTAAGATTATCAAAACATAAGAGTTCCCTCTCCAGACAAAAATAATAAATTCTGTCAGTCATAAAAATAATACACACTTGCCGGGCGGTGGTGGCGCACGCCTTTAATCCCAGCACTCGGGAGGCAGAGCCAGGCGGATCTCTGTGAGTTCGAGGCCAGCCTGGGCTACCAAGTGAGTTCCAGGAAAAGGCGCAAAGCTACCCAGAGAAACCCTGTCTCGAAAAACCAAAAAAAAAAGAAAAAAAAAAATAATACACACTCAATCAAGAAACCGAATCAGGGCTGGGGCCATGGCTGAGCGGGTAAAAGGCTTTGGTCATGTAAACCCGATGACCTGAGTCCAACCCTCCAAACCCGAGGTGGAAGAGAGAGCCAGTTCCGGAAAGTTGTCTTCTGAACTCCACATGCACGCCATTCTCGGCATGCACGCGCGCGCACACACACACACACACACACACACACACACACACACACACGCAATAAAATAAAAAATTTAACTTTAAAAATACAAATTAGGGGGAAAAAACTCTCATAAATAGCCGGGCGGTGGTGGCGCATGCCTTTAATCCCAGCACTCGGGAGGCAGAGGCAGGCGGATCTCTGTGAGTTCGAGGCCAGCCTGGGCTACCAAGTGAGTTCCAGGAAAGGCGCAAAGCTACACAGAGAAACCCTGTCTCGAAAAACCAAAAAAAAAAAAAAAAAAAAAAAAAAAAAAAAAAAAAACTCTCATAAACAATGAAGCAGGACTCACCTGACATTTCTATTACCTAAAGGTAATTGCTACATTTTGATGGCTATTGAAATCTCTTCTCATTGACATGGATGTGAATGTGTATATATATAACCTTACTTACACATGCCCTTAATTACATGCTGATTTATACCATAATCTCCAAGGCATACTCTACATCAATGAAAAGAAAATCAAATAATCCTTTTTTTTTTAAGGTAGGGTCTCACATAGCTCAGGGTGACTTTCTACGTGCCAACACTGGAATTACAGGTGTGTGCCACTATACCAGGCTCTAAATATCTTTTTTTTTTTTTTTTTGACACGGTGTCTCTCTATTGTGTAGCCCTGGCTGCCCTGAAACTCGCCATGTAGACCAGGCTGGCCTCGAACTCACAGAGATTCACTCTGACTCCTGAGTGCTGGAATTAAAGGTGTGTGCCACTATGCCCAGCTCTAAATCCTCATTTTAAACAACCACATTATTCTCCTGCATGAGTGTATCATTATTTATTAAATGGAAATTATTGCCTGTAATGTTTTACTTAAAATTTTAAAATATTTTTATTTTTTTAGTGTCTGTGCGCACTCGTGGAGGGGGGAGTGTGCATGACACTGTGTACCACAGCAGTTATGGTAATGTCAGGGGATAACTTTTGGGGAGAGTCTGTCCTTCCCTACTTGGAATTGGGGATCACACTTAGGTTGTCAGACGTGGTAGCAAACACCTTTTTTGCTGAGGTACTTTACTGGCTTCCTGTGTTCAATTTTCCAAGTCACCAAAACAATTTTACTATGGAAGATTAAGCCAATTAAGACAAAAGGCCAGCAGTTTAAAGAGTAGTCTATGAGGAGGCCACAAGAACGTTTGTGTCAGAGGAGGGTTTTGTGTTTATAGCTAAGAATGGAGGAGCTGGGCATAGTGGCGCGTGCCTTTAATCCCAGCACTTGGGAGGCAGAGGCAGAAGGATCTCTGTGAGTTCAAGGCCAACCTGGTCTACAGAGTTCCAAGACAGCCAGAACCACAAAGAGAAACCCTGTCTCAAAAAACCAACAACAAAAAGAATGGGTAAATAGTGGGATCCCCCCCCACATCTGTCTCTTGTGTGTGTGTGTGTGTGTGTGTGTGTGTGTGTGTGTGTGTGTGTGTGTAGATGCACTCATACTTGCACACATGCACTTGCTTTTTTAAAACAAATATTTACCAGAAACTTATTACATGCCAAGTGCTGTTCTAGGGGAGACTGACAGAATGCAAATGGGGCAGCCGATCTGAATGGGTGGGTGCTCGGGAGAATGGAGACATAGCTCTCTAGAGACAGAATGGGTGTCTGAAAAGACACCTTGGATAAAGTGACTGTCCTGCAGGGTGACGCTGGACAATGCAGGCAGTCATGCCATGCAGGAGGTAAGAGCAGTCTGGAAAGAACAAAGGCCCTGAGGCAGGAGACCTGGAATCTTCAAGGAGCAAGAGCACCACGGCTAGTGGTCTGCCAGGAGCGTGGGCATCAAAGTGAAATCACGGAGGAAAGTAAGGCTTTGTAAGTCCGTTAGGACCGTGGTCAGTGTGCAGGGTGAGAGCTCACAGTGGCCACCAGACAGCAACCAGCTTTCTGTCCCAGAAGCCTGCCCAGGCTGCACTGAGCAAGGCCCCTGGGAGGCAACAACCAGCGGACGGCCAGGGAAGTGGTTACTGGTCCAGGGCAGAAGAGCCAGGACCTTGGACAGTGGTGCTAGGAGGAAGCGGCAGAAAGAGCCTTCCGAAGTGGGGGCGGGTCTCCTGCAGGGAGGAGGACCGAGGGCTTAAAGAGCGAGGTCGGTGGGGAGGGCAGGAGGAGAGGAGGTGATTCACGGCTTTACCCATAAATACTCTGATTTGGGGGAGTTAAAAATGTCTTAACGTTCATTGCCTGTGTTTAACGTCACAATTAACGTTTGTATTTTAACCTTGGATTCTGTCTCTAGCAGTTCTAGGAGTCGGAGTGGGGGGGCATTTCGCACAGTCTCTGGGATTTTCTACCTGATGAGTGAAGAGGACAGTTTAACTTCTTCCTTGCTAACCTACATCCGGTAAGGTCCTTTTTGCTCACTTCACCACTATCTGGAACCTGGACCCTGACCTCAGGCATGTGGGCTGTAGTTCCTTGCAGGTGCCCTCCATCAGACAGAGACATTCCTTTCTTTTTTCAAAACACTTTGGTGAGTTCTTTGAGAACTTCATACAAGGTATTTTGATCATATTCACCCTCCTTTAAGAAGTTCCTTTCTGACTGATGAGTTGTTTCTTCTTCACGAATCGAGGTTGAATTTGTCAAACACTCTTGAACTGATGGTGTCATGTAGTCTGTTTCTTTAATTAAAAGAAATATTTTTGAGATAGCATCTCATGTATCTTAGGTTGACCCCAAACTTGCTGTGAAGCCAAGGATAACCATGACCTGATCTCTGCCTCCACCTCCCAGTGCTGGGCTAACAGGTGAGCACCGCCAAGTCTAGTTTATGCAGTCCCGGGCCTCAGGAATGCTACTCAAGCATTTTACAGACAGCCATGCCTCTCAGCCTGATCACACAGGAATTTTTGTTTGTTTGGTTGGTTTTGGGGTGTTTTGTTTCTGGTTTTGTAGACAGTGTTTCTCTGTGTAACAGCCCTGGCTGTCCTGAAACTTACTTTGTAGACCAGACTGGTCTAGAACTTACAGACATCCTCCTGCCTCTGCCTCCTGAGTGCTGGGATCAAAGGTGTGCGCCGCCGCCGCCGCCGCCGCCGCCGCCGCCGCCGCCGCCGCCGCCGCCGCCGCCGCCGCCGCCACCACCACCACCACCGCCCGGCCCAATCACACAGGTTTTTGTTGTTGATAATTAATACGGGAGATTACATGGACTGATTTTGAACAATATTTGGCCATCAAGTTTCAGAGGTTTTAGGCAGTCTGTCTTCTAATGTCTGTCTGGCTAGCACTTGCTTTCCATCTGGCACTGCCCAGCTGGCAAATCCTCTAGTGTTCTCAAGAAAGCCCCAGGAGCTGTTAACTGGATTGTTTCTTTCTTCTTCCTTTCTTCCTTTCTTCCTTTCTTCCTTTCTTCCTTCCTTCCTCCCTCCCTCCCTCCCTCCCTCCCTCCCTCCCTCCCTCCCCCCCCCCCCCTCTCTCTCTCTCTCTCTCTCTCTCTCTCGTTGGTTTTCAAGACAGGATTTCTCTGTGTTGCCCTGGGTGTCTTGGAACTCACTCTGTAGACCAGGCTGGTCTTGAACTCACAGAGATCCATCCACCTGCCTCTGCCTCTGCCTCTCGGGTGCTGGAATTCAAGGTGTGCACCGCCACCGCCTGACTGGACTGGATTGTTTGGCAGTCCCCATCTCCAAGAACACTGACTCCTCACTCTGTTATTTTGTAGATCTCAAGAACTCGGTTACTGTATTTACTTATTCATTTACCACCTTTACCGAAGTGTTTCCCTCTCCTATTAGTTTCAACAGCAGTGTTTGCCCTGACTTTTGAGGGTACTTTTATCCGAATGGGTCTTGGGTAGGACGTCTGCACCGTCCCAGCCCAGGCAATCGTTGGTTGCCTTTTCCCATGCAAGTTGAGATTTCTCTGGTTCTTTATAAGATGATTAATTTTGGCTCCTGTCCTGGCTATTTTAATATTGTGTTATGAAACCCCAGGTCTTGTTTGAATCTAGTGGAGGGTGTTATTTTTGTTTTAGGAAACAATGGAGCAGGCTGGGTTTGGGCGGCAAGTCCTGACCAGCTTTCTGTGGTTTCACTGTCGGCTCCACTTTCGAGCCTTTTCAGACTCATCTCCTGTGCGCGCCACCCAGGGTCCAGCTGACACCTGGGAGGTCACTGTCCCTCGGTGGGTTCTGAAAGCCTCTGTTTGGAGCCGCTCTCCCAAGCACCCCATTCCTCTGATTTCTCCCCTGTGCGCTCTGGTTCCTTGGGGCTCTGGTTCCTGGTCCTTCGGCCAATGAGCCCAGGCCCCACTTACCACAGTCTGTTAGGATTTTCCTAAACTCTGCACCCAGACCCGGGACAACCAGCAGGAAAACAGAGACAAAAATCAAACACCCGCACCACCCTCTCGAGACTTCAGCATCGCTAAAGCCCTCAATGCCGCTACTGTCCTGACGTCCACCACCACCGTGGGACTGCTTAGGGCTGGACACAGGGAGACAGAAGGGAAAACCACAACCGTGGGAACTCCCCTCTGCACCAGCCTTAGGAGCACACAACCCCCACCCCCACCCCCCCAGCCATGGCCAGAGGCCATTTCCTGGAATGGTTTGTTGGAGTCCTCCAATGGGTTGTGGACTTCCAGGATGTGGGACACTGAGGGGAGACTGGGAGCGCACTGCCAGTCTGCTAATACATTAAGTTCTGGTACTCTTCCCAACCTGTCTGCCATGACTAATGTTTCCGAGTTCTCAAATAGCTACGAAGCGCACTCCGTCCAAGCCATTAGCGGCACTGGGTGACAGAGACATGGGGAGTGTATCTACTCCTTATCTAGGACGGAATCTTGCTTTCCTATGCTTAATTACTCATGCTAAAGAAAGGACATAAAATAGGGATTAAGTCCAAAGTTGTTTTGCTAAGATACTAAAGCTTTTTTGGCAACGTGGTATGCCCAATGCTGCGAAAAGTCCCTTCCACATAAAACAGTCAAGTGGCCGCTGGGGAAAGCCTGCCCAGCTCTCCTTGCTCTCAGGAATGATGCAAAGCAGAAGACTACCGGCCAATGTTCCTCGAGAGCGTGACTAAGGTGGAACTACCTGAGGAGTCTAGCAGGTGAAGTCAGGAAAATGGAATGCTGGGTAAACTGAGAATGGGTCCTAATCTGAGTTTGTATATATATATATATATGTCCTTTGTAAAGATGTCATAACAAAACCCATTGTTTTGTACACTTGCTAAAAAAAAAAAAAAAGCCGGGCAGCGGCGGCAGCACCCACCTTTAATCCCAGCACTTAGGAGGCAGAGGCGGGTGGATCTTTGTGAGTTTGAGGCCAGCCTGGTCTACAGAGTGAGATCTAGGAAAGGTGCAAAGCTACACAGAGAAACCCCGTCTCAGAAAAAAAAAAAAAGGCGGGGGGGGGGTGGGGGGTGGGGGGGTGGGGGGTGGGGTGGGGTGGAACGTTAAGAGATGGCTCAGAGGTTAAGAGCACTGGCTACTCTTCCAAAGGTCCTGAGTTCAGTTCCCGGCAACCACATGGTGGCTCACAACCATCTGTAATGAGATCTGGTGTCCTCTTCTGGTGGGCAGGGATTCATGCAGGCAGAGCACTGTACATATAATAAATAAACAAATCTAATTTTAAAAAAAAGAGCTGGGGCTGGAGCGATGGCTTGGCAGTGAGGAGCACATACTTCTTCCAGAAGACCTGAGTTCAGTTCCCAGCACCCAGGCCGGGTGGCTCCCAACTGCCTGAGACTGGAGCCCCAGGAGATCTGACGGATCCCCTGGCCATTCTGGGCACCTGCATGCACGTGCACAGACCTACCCAAACACACACAATTGAATATTTTTATAAATATTAAAAAATAAAGCTGACTTGATCAATTAAATCTATCCTCTACTACAGGAGAGCTAGACAGAAAAGGATCCGAGACTTCACTCTTCCCTTTCACAGTGGACCATGGGCAACCCCGGGGGTCTGGGCCACTCAGTTTTATGGCAACTTAACACAAGGCATAGTCATCTGGGAAGAAGGACTCTGAGTTGAGAAAATGCCTCTGTAAGACTGGCTAGCAGGGCATCGTCTGTAGGGGCATTTCCTTGGTTAATGATTGATGTGGGAGGGCACAGCCCACTGTAGGTGACACCAACTCTCGCAGGTGGTCCTGAGTTATATAAGAGGGCAGGCTGGGCAGGCCATGGGGAACATGGGAAAGCAAGCTAGTAAGCAGCCTCCCCGTACCGTCCCGCTCCCCCCCCCCCCCCCAACACTGCCCAGGGCCTCTGCTTCAGCTCCTGCCTCCAGGTTCCTCCCCTGGTTGAGTTCCTGCCTTGACTTCCTTCAGTGCTGGACTATGACTGGAAGTGTCAGCCACACCGATCCTTTCCTCCCCAGGTTTCTTTTGGTCATGATGTTTCATCACCGTAACAGAAACCCTGACTAAGACAGAACTACACCTCCTGTCCACAGTTAATTGCAAATTAAGATTAATCTACACTTTATAACTCCAGGAGAGATGGAGGTGAAGGACTAAAACCCCCTTGGAAACTAACGAGAAGAGAAAGAATCAGGAAGTACTTGGACAAGAATATGGACACAGGAACCAGAACGCCTGCACTCAAGCCCGGCTCTGATATTGACTTGCTCTTTGATGTTGGATCGGACGCTTCCCTTCTCTGTATGTCCATTTCCGTAGCTGAAGAAGGGGGAGGGGTAACCACAGCTATCTCACTTGGCTCAAGGGAAAGGGATGAGAACTCTGTCTGACACACAGTGACGTCCCATAAATATGAAGTGTCCCCTCCTCCTCCCGTTTCCAGGCAAGGGCTGCTTATGGCATGCCTGGGTTATAGCTTTTGCATGTACAGAAGAGTATGTAAAATGTTAATGTACAGCCTAATGAGTTACTGTGAAAGGGATATTCTCCTAACCCCCACTCACTAGAGAGAACATTCCAGTTCTGAGATGCTCCCACCACTACCCCAGCTATTCAATCTCTTATTTCTCCTTACTGTTTTAACATTGAATTGTGCATCTAAACAAATACGGTTTCATTTAGCTTTTGAAGTTCATACAAATGAAAACCAATGTATATTCTCTATTGTCTGTCTTCTTTTTTTAAGACTCATCCATGTTATTGTTGGGCATGTAACTCAGTGGTAGTGCACTTGCCTGGCACACACAAAGCCCCAGGTTCAATCCCTAGTACCACAAAAATGAAATAAAACTTTAAAAATTGTCTTGTCTCTTAGAGCAGGGCTTGGTGGCACACATCCACAATACCAGCACTTGGAAGGCTGAGGCCCGAGGACTGCTGTAAGCCTGAAGCCACCCCGGGCTGCACAGGGGGTCCCCAGCCAGCTAGAAGTGGGGGTACCTAGTAAAGCCAGGTGTGGCAGCACAGGTATGTAACCCAGAGGGAGAGGCAGAGGCAAGGGGATTGCCACAAGTTTGCAAAGAGCCTGCTTTACAAAGAGAGTTCCACAGAAGCCAGGATTCCACCTTGACAGTGGGGAATCCATAGCAAGATCATGTCTCAGGAAACAAAAATTTAAACTTAAAAAGGGAAAATAAAAAACGTATTTATCTATGTTGTCAAATCTAAGTATAACTTGCTCATTTTCTTCTGTTCCATACCAATACGATATTCATAGTTGTTCCCTGTGTGGGTTGTTTTGGGGTCTTACAATTCTGAATATTGCCTGGGACTGGGAGAGCCATCTCCCTGACCTGAGCGAGGCTGGGTCAAAGGGCAGCGTGTCAATCAGTGTGTCTAATGCAACTGAAAACCTTCCTATGTGTTTATTGACCTCTTTTCGGAAATGCTTTTTCAAGTCTTCTGCTCATTTCTGTACCGGGTTGTTCATTCTTTTTTCTTTTTCTTTTTCTTTTTTTTTGAGGCAGGGTTTCTCTGTGTAGGCTTGGCTGTTGTCCTGGAACTCACTCTGTAGACTAGGCTGGCTTGAACTCACAGAGATCCACCTACCTCTGACTTCCGAGTGCGGGAATTAAAGGAGTGCACCACCACCAGGCAGGGTTGTTCATTCTTAATGATTTTTGTAGTTCTTTGTTCTAGAGACAAATTCTTTGCTAGCTAATTATGATGCAAGTTTATTTCTCAAGCTGCCTCTTCAGGATCTTAATGGAGTCTTTTGATAAAAAGAATCCTTAATTGTATTAAGTTGACCAATCTTTTCTTATAATGTACAGAGGCAACTTGGGGTTCCTTTAAGAACTCTTCCTTGTCTTTCCACACTGTTGAAGTGACTTCTCAGATGGTGGGGGTGCCTCAGTCACAAACAGCCCTAGACGGTGGCAAAGTTGGTGTGTGTGGGCTCTCGAGCTGGACGGGGATGGACGGGCCCTGAACAGGTGACTGTGTGTTTCAGGACAATTAGGGAAGCCAAAGCTAGTGTGAGGGATAAATAACTGAGGGCTGCAGAAAGTTCCAGCACAGCAATGACACAGCATAGGCCTTCCCTGGTGGGAACATCTTTCCTTTTGTCCCTCACAACTGCCTGAGCCTTGTGAACATGAATGAATCATGTATGAGGTCAGCGAATGAGATTAACCACCCTCCAAAGGCCAGCCAGGCCTCCCTGTATTCAGGGTGACACCCCAGTAATGAAGTAGACCATCTTCACCTAGTCACACAGGGATGCCCTTGCCCTGGTACAAAGTTGTTCCGAGCTCCCCCACCTGGGGGGGAGGAGGGGAGGAGGGGAGGAGGGGAGGAGGGGAGGAGTCAGAGCATCAGTCCTTCCTGCTCTGCCAACAGAACTGAGGTATGGGGGATGGGAGGGCTGCTTCAGACCGGGACAGCCACCTCCCGGCCTCAGTGACTCTGGGTCAAAATAGCGTGTGCCAAATGGCGTGTCCTGCACTGTAAACACGGGAAGGGAGTGAGTGTCTGCCTGCGCTGGCACAGGCAGGTGTAGCTCCCCTCCCGGAGCGCTCTACCCGAACACACGGGTGTGTCAAGTGAACATGCACAGGAGGGCATGTCCTCAGGAAGCTAGGCTGCTCAGAGCTGGCAGTCTCTCAAAGTCCTCTGCCCTGCTTGCTCTGAGACAGGGCACACGCTCGGAGACCAGGCATCCTCTCACATAGAACGGGGCAGTTCTGTGAGGAAAAACCACCAGCTGCAACTTCCCAGTGCAGACTTCTTTATTTTAAGATAGGGTCTCACTAGGTAGCCCTGGCTGGCCTGGAATTCCTCATGAACACCAGGCTGGCCTCGAACTCATCGATACCCACCTGCCCGTGCCTCCCGCCCCCGTGCCCAGCTCAGCACACACTTGTCAAACAACTGGAAAAGTGTCTCACACCATGTCCCTCTTCTGCTCCCTCCACGGTGAAGCCCCCGGGGACTTTTCCCACAATTCTGCAGGTCTCTTGCCCTCCCGAAGCATCCCCAACTCATCAGGCTTCACTACACACATGGCCAACGCTAAGGGCTGAGAAGATGATAGAGGGGAAGAATTGGTACCTGTGCCTAGTGCTTGTCCAGCGGAGTCAAGGGAAAGAAGCAATGAATCTGCAACACAAGAGGACAAGATCATGTCTTCTTTAGTCCACCCAAGCCCTGCGGCAGGCTCAAAGCACCAGCCCCTCCCCCTGGGCCCCCGCTCCCTTCCTTATATTCATAGGCATGTTCGTTTACTATTCTCAACCGCCCGCCCCCCAAACCCTGAAAGTAGCGTATGATCACTTAGAGCATCTGCTGGAGTAATAAAGTGAAGATGTTAAAGGAAGAGAAGACAGTATATGGCGGGGAAGATGTGAGTGTGCAAAGCACATGCGGCCAGGGCCTTTGCAAACACAGCAGGCAGAATCAAGGTGGGTGTGAGCTCTGAAGCAGCCAAAGCGAAGGAAGGAAACAATTCCGGGATTCAGGGTCCACGCTGCATCCTTCTTCAGTTCAATCACACTGTCGGGAGATGTTCGTTGCACATCTAACTGTACCAGGACAATAGTAGCCAGCAATAACAACAACAAAACCTGGCCTCCACTCTCGTGGCTCTCCTTGCCTTTCAGCTTGGAAAGAGAAGTTATCAGGGAACAAATTACTTAGCTAGAAACTGATTAAAAACTAAAGCTAAGGAGAGATTGCCTGAGGGTGCTGGACAGGAGGGCTCCGCTGGAGAAGCTGGCCCTGGGGCTAAGGGTTGAGGGATGTTGAGGGTCAGAGCCAACAAGAATCTCAAGCAGAGAGAAGGCCTCGCGTAGAAAGACCCGAAGGAAGAGGGGACCAGGTGTCCCGAACAACTCAAAGACCCAAACCCAAGGCACTGCTGTGCTTTCCCTGTGAGTCTTGAGTCTTAGCAGAGAGGGGACCAAGTGATGATGATGTTGTTCCTCCTTCGACATTTCTTGAGTGAGTAGTTGGGAATCTTGTATGGTGTCTCTTAACATCTGACCCAACCTCAAATGATGCTATAAAGCCAATGTACAGTTCAGCAATTACACGGTGAGAGATACCAAGATGAGGTGTGGGCCAAACAACCCAAACTCAAGAGATCAGATCCAAAAGGCTCACTCGCTGCAGAGTGCTAGCCGGACACACACAGGACATGTGTGTAGAGCCACGGTCCCCTCTCCAGTATCTTCCAGCTCTCACTACACACGGAAGTTGAACATAATCGTTATAACTCTAAATGACAGGTTCCCGATGCTGGCATATAAACTCAACAGAAGCAGCCAAGACAGCTGCTCGTACAAGGCGACGTCACGAGCACCACACCTGACACCAGAACCGCTGTGGAATTACAGTGTCTAGAGAAATACCCGGACAACAAATCCTTCAGGCAGTCCTTCAGAGACATGCTTACTAAGAACCGTGGGACAGTGAGCTGGGGATGTGGCTCCTGAGAGTCCCGAAGCAAGTATCCTGCATCATCAGGTAAGGGCAGATCATGTGCTTTGAAATCCACCAAGAAAAAGGCAGGGCAGCCTGCTCTTCATAGATATGTGGGTGCGCCATCAGGTCCCCTGAACAGCTGGCCATCGACCTGTATAAGCAGTGTCTAACTGTGGGGTTCTACCTCTACCTTTGTCAGCATGGTTTGTGTCTGTTTCCTCTCAGAGAGGTATGCACCTCCTTTGAAAACTGCAGCTGGGGTAAGGAGAGGTCTCACCCACCTGGAGGACGCGGAGGATCCCCTGAGGAGTTGACTCCCAGAAGAGCAACACTTTCGAAGACAGCTCAAGATGAGCAGACAGCTCAGTAAATAAAACACTTGCTGTTCAAGTGTGAGGAGTGGCGTGCTGAGCCCCAGAACCCCTATAAAACGGCAGGGTGGGTGTGATGTCCACCATTATCCCAGAGCTCAGGAGGCAGAAACGGGTTCCCAGGGCAAGCCGGGTGGCTAGACTAGCTGATTCAGTGAGCTCAGAGGTCAACACAAGACCCTGTCTCAGAAGATAAAGCGGAGTTCAAGGAAGACACTTGACATCAGCCTCTAGCACACATACAAGCATATATACACGCTACATACACACACACACACACACACACACACACACACACACACACGAAAAAAATAAAATTTTAAGTATCTAATTTTCACTGCAGTTGACACATTTTTCTGATTATAATTTACTTTTTTTTTTAACTCATAAGCAATCCTGATTTAATCTTTTTTTGAAACTTTGATCCAAACGTTAAAAAAAAGCCCTAAACCTTAACTAAATATCTGAAGAACAGTAACTGTTGACAGGAACTGCCTTTGGTGGTAAATTCTACAATGTCCGCTGTGAACATGTGTTATTTGTATTAAGGGGGGTGGGGGTGGGGCTGGGTGCTGGCCCTCACTGGAGTTCCAGCTACTTGGCCTGAGGTGGGAGAACACTGCTTGAGTCCAGAGATGGGGTGTGGGGGGGGGGGGAGAAAAGGATTAAAAATAACTGCGCAAACTTGCCGGTGTGGAAGCCAAGGCGTAGCAGATTCCTGATCTCTTCCATTATCTGTGCTGAGGGTTGTTCAGCTTTCCAGTTACTGGGATTCAGATCCTGAGAGCTCAGACCAGCTACAGCAACCCCTTGATGAAGCATTTCACCCTCTTCCTTTCTTCTTCCTTCCTTCCCAGTTTATCCCTTGGTCCTAGAGATGGAAGCAGGGCCTTGCACACGCTGGGCAAAGCTCCGCACTGACCTACACCCCCAGGCCCCTTCCCTCAAATACTACCAAGCACCAGCGCTCAGTAAGAGAGGCCTCGGCCTTGCAGGCCAGGAAGGCGGATGGGTTGGGGGTAAAGTGTGATCAGGGTCTAGGGAGGGCAGCCCAGGCAGGTGGCTGTCTCCTGGGGAGGCAGTCTCTCTCTGCAACGGTCGCTATGCTCCGGGATTCCCGGCTCAGATGATGCGAGCGAGAGGAAGTGAGCGACATATTCATGCTGTGTGTAAGTTCAAATGAATTTTGTTTTGAGTATTAAAAGCACAGCCCAGAAACGGTTCGCCAATTCGTTATTTGTGTTTATTCTAAAAGATGTGAGATTATTTTAGTTATAAACCACGTTGACAGCTTACGGGAAAACTTAGCATTCAAAAAAAGTGAGAGGTTTGCTTTGCAAGCAACAGAGCAAGAAGCCAGGCTTCTCCCTCTGCAGCTAACAAATATGTCATTTTCACTTGAGCCTTCCAGGCCCCAGCTGTTCTTGGCCCCCAGGCTGGGGGCGGCCATGTGGAGTGTTGCACAAGTGGCCGAACAGAATCCCAGACCAAAGCATGACGGCGCTCGCTGCACGATGAGGAGAGCTAGAATTTACTGGAAGCTTTTTATTATGCTCAGATGTTTCCTGTGTCTGGTTTTTGAAGCAGAATACAGAGAATATGGAGGGAGTAAGGAGTGTGCAGCTGGTACTCTCAGTTTGGGGCCAGGCTTCGGAAGCCCCAGGCATTCCTGAGTGAGCGGCACTCCGGGGTGCCGCCTGCCTGTCACCCTATACATCCCACACATCTAGATCTTCTGCTATCCAGCCCCTGCAAGCTTCAGGAATGTAAGATGGGGAGAAAACAGATCGTTTCCATGTAAACAGGTAAAATACAAACAGATAAAACCAACACGTCCCTGTGACAAAGACAGGAAAACGGGCAATATGGGAGATTTCACTGCTCTGTAATACAGAAAATATTAACTACCGCACATCAGACATAGTACGAACACCAGCGAGCGGATAACAGTAAGAACAGGAGTGTCCCTGTTCTCAAGAAATCCACACGTTAGTTGGGTGGTGGTGTAATACCATCTAAATAAATGAACAAAGTCATTTCTGACAGTGGTAGCTGATGTGAAGAATTTTAAGCAGTGTTGAAAGGCCAAGGGTGGGAGAACAGACATGACCCAAAGCATGTTTGCGGCATGTGGGCTGAGCCCTGAAGACAGGAACCAGGGCAGGAAAGGGCCACAGGGGAGTCCCGGGGGAGGGGCAGCAAGGTTGGAACCTCCCTCCACTGAAGGAGGGCCAGCTGCTGGGCCAGAGAAAGCAGGAAGGTGGGGTGTGTTGAAACAGGAAAATGGCCTTGTGGAGAGATGTCTGCATCTCATTCAAGAGCAGAAAAGAAACCTCTTAGGAAAAAATTTTCATGTGCTCAGGGTTTTTGTTTTGTTTTACGAGACAGGTTTTCTCTGTGTATCCCTGGCTGTCCTGGAACTCACTCTGTAGACCAGGCAGGCCTTGAACTCACAGAGATTCACATGCCTCTACCTCCCGAGTGCTGGGATTAAAGGTGTGTGCTGCCGCCACCACCTGGCTTCAAGTATTTTTTTTTCAAGATTTATTTTTATTTAATGTGTATAAATGTTTGTCTCCATGTGTACTACATGGGTCCCCACTGCCCATGGAGGCCAGGAGAAGGCAACAGATCCCTTTGAACTGGAGTTATGGATGGCTGTGAGCCAACATGTGGGAGCTGGGAACTGAACCTGGGTCCTCTGCAAGAACAGCAAGTGTTCTTAACTGCTGAGTCCTGTCTCCAGCCCATGTATGGTGCTTTGACTTCATACAAGTCCATGCACTACTTGTGTGCCTGGTACCCATGGAGGCCAAAAAAGAATGTTGGATCCCTGGGGTTGGAGTCACAGATGGTTGTAAGCCATCATGCGGGTGCTGGGGATCGAAGTCAGGTCCTCTAGTTAAGCAACCAGTGCCCTTAACCACTGAGACAACTCTCCAGGCCCCAAGAAGCCTTTTAAAACCAAGGAAGTAGGCTAGGCAGGCAGAGGGCACGTGCCAGGGGTAGAGTGCCTAGCCAGCTTCCGTAAGGACCGGAGCTCAATCTCAACATCGCCAAAAACAAAACAAACAAAAGCTTCCAAAAAATAGGAGAGGAAAGGGTTCTGGTTTGCATTCTCAAATCTATACTTTGGCTGCTTTATAGGAACTGAGTTGATTACCAACAGTGTAGACGGTGCATGAGGAGAGTGAGACTGAGGTGAACACAGAGGAGGAACATTACAGATGAGAAGGGACAGTATTTGAACCAAAGCTGTGATTTTGGGGCGGGGGGGAGTGGTAGGGGACCGTGCTAGAGGCTCTAAAAGAGAAAGCTTCAGGCTTTGCAAGTAACAGGCAGGAATGAGGAATAAGACAGACAGAAGGCCACACCCACAGTTTGGGATTGTGCAAACTGATGTCAGCTTCTCTGTGATGGCGAGTGGCCTACTGATGGACCACCGGGGTGGCCTGATTACAGGAAGGCCAGCCACTCACACCCATCAGTCAGGCAGATGGGAGGTGCCTTCTGGAGACAGGCACTGAGAAGCATAGAGTACTGGGAGCCATCACAGCAAAGGAGAAGGGAGACTGGGGGGGCATAGGCCAGGCTAGAGGCCAGGTCCTGTGGCCCAGGCTCAAGAGGCAGAGGACTATCGGTCTATGCTGTAGTCACCAATTTGGCTTTACAAAGAGCCTTCAACTTGGCTGAGGATGGATAGTGTTAGTGGTCTATTAGGAGCACTGATACTTTGTTTTCTTCTTATTGTTATCTATCTATCTATCTATCTATCTATCTATCTATCTATCTATCTATCTATCTATCTATCTATCTATCTGGACAGTGTTTCATGTATCAGTATTAGAGGATGACCTTGAACTTCTGATCCTTCTGTCTCCCAGTGCTGAGATTGTTGGTGTTTTCCATCGTGCCTGGTTTTATAGAGTGATGGGAATCGAACCCAGAGCTTCTTGCATGCTAGACAAGCACTCTCCCAATGGAGCTACAGCCCCAACCACAGATAATATTTTAGCGGCCACACAGCCACCTGCTTGTTTCCTTCCCAGTTTTCCCGTGCTTAGATGCTGGAACGATCAAGTGCCATGGCCCCTAGTCCCTCAACTCCTTCCCTCAACCTCAATCCCACCCCCAGAAAACAAACAAACAAAGTGAAATTACTGAAGAAACAGAGGGGGGAAAATGACTGAGGCGAGTGAGCCAGGAGAGATGAGAGCCGATGACAAGAAGGGTGTCCTAATATGGTGTACAACAGATGGTGGCCTGACCGGAAAGATGGGGGGAGCATTCCTAACTCCAGCGGGATCAGGTTCTGTCCAGCGATCTGGGCCGGTTTCAGGGACTCAGCTGGAGCCATAAACGTCTCCGAGAAGGTTCCCTTAGGCTTTACTCATTTAACTGACCAAGCGTATGCTCCAGAGCCTTTACCAAGTTCAAGAAACTGGACAAAGGCTGGTGGAATGGCTCCGTGGATAAAACATCTGCAGGGCAAGTGTGAGAACTGGAGTTCGGATCCCCAGAGCCCAGGTAAAATCCCAGGAGGCAGAGACTGGAGGATCTCCCAGACAAACCGACTGGCTAGACTACCCCCAACTGGCAACTCGACAAGTAGAAAGCAACTGAAGAAGGCACCTGACACAAGCTAGGGCCTCCACACGCATATGTATGCGCATGCACCTACCTACATGCAAACAACCAAACACAAATGGATGCATACAATGCGCACACATAACACATGCACACATATGGGGGGGAGGAAAGGGGGAGAAAGATCAAACATGGTCCCTGAAATCAAAGAATGTCTGAACTATTCCGGGATCAGAGTCAACTAACAGCGGTATGAGTCTCGTACGGCGGGAACTCAGATCTAGGGGTTTTTACTGGGAGCAATTAGGAAGATGTGGAGGGATGGGTACCTGCGCCCCGTATGAGGTGGTCAGGCCTCAGTGGTAGGGTGGGACCGAGTAAGTAAGGCACTGAGGTGTGGGAAGTGAAGCATGTGAGGTTTCAGGATATGATCATCTCTAATTAATATCTTAGAGTTTCTTTCAGGAGGTAAGAATGCATGTGACTAAGGGAACGGGTCAATACAATGATTAAAGTTTTTTTGTTTTTTCTAAGGCATTAACACATCAAAGACTATTTTTAAAAAGTGAGTCACCATGAAATTGAGGGGAAAAACCTGCTAGGTCATACCAGGAGACAAAAGGCACTTGGCTTGAGCTTGGGGCAGGACAGTCCCTGGGGCATCAGCACACACAGGGAGAGCAGGAAGTCTGGGAGGAGCTGGCCCTCTACCAAGCGCTGCTCTCTGAGCCTGGGTACCGGGGACGGCACTGCTCACACACCTGGTGTGTGAAGAAGCCGCTGGGAGGAAGCTGCCGCAGTGTGGCACGCTATGTGGGCACGCGCTGAAACTGAGGGCGAAACACGAGACGTGAGCGGAGGGCTTCAGGGGCGTGGGAAAGGTCAGGGTGGCCGCCCGAGGGAGGGACGGTGAAGGGAATGCAGACTGGCACCACCTCGAGCCAGGTGGGGCCCAGGTGGCAGAGGAGTGAGCAGTCCTTCCGCTGAGTCTCAAGTGAAAGTCAGTCAAGAGCGTGACTGAGGGGCAGAGGGGCCCGGGCTGGGATGACGGGAGGGTTCCTGCTGTTGGCAGGGCCCAGCCTGGGCACAGAGCAAGGTCTGGACGGGTCACTGGGGGAACAGAGGGCAGAGTCAGGAACCCGAAGCTGTCTGATGTCCAGCCATGGCCCGTAAGGTGCCAACTTTTCGTCAGACTCTCGAGTTTATCTAGGCTCGGCTCCCCTCCACCCTCACGCACTATGGCCTCAGATCTGATTCCTCCTGTGTAAAGACAGTAAGGTGAGAGCTGAGTCTCACCCAGAACCCTGAAACCCAATAGTTCTAGGTCTTGTCCTTTGTTACGTGTGTGTGTGTGTGTGTGTGTGTGTGTGTGTGTGTGTGTGTGTGTGTGTTAGCATATGCAAGAATGTGTGTGTGTGCATGCATGCGGAGGCCAGAAGACACCCTTCCGGGCCATTCCTTAGGTATCACTGTTTTTGTGGACCGGGGTCTCTCCCAGCTTAGAACTTGCCAAGATGGCTGGGCTGCGTGTCCAGCAAGCTCTAGGGATCGGCCTATTTCTGCTCCCTTTCCTCCTATTAGACACGGCCTAAGGATCAAACTCAAGTCCCTCATGCTTGTGAGCCAAGTCCTTTCTGACTGAGCTCTCTCTCCAGCCAATGACAGTGTTTCAGACGTTAGAACGTCTACACGCTGCACAAATCAAACATGACCTGACACCCCAGCACTGGGAGGCTTGGAGGCAGCATGCTGTAATGAAATATTTCTGCCATGAATTTTTACACTAAATGGGAGAGGCTATAAATACATCCATGTTACTTTAGGTCAGAATTGCAGACAAATGACTTTTTGTACTTATGCAAAAAAAAAAATGCTTTAAAAAATTGTTAAGGGTGGGAAAGACAGTTCAGTGGTTAAGGGCACTTGCTACCAAGCCTGACGACCCGAGTTCAATCCCAAGGACCTGCATGTGGGAGAAAAGAACTGACTTCTGAAAGTTGTCCTCTGACCACTCCCCGCCACACACACAGACACACACATGCGTATACATGCATGTTCTCACACACTCGTGAGAGCATGTAAATACACAAGCACACACACACACAAGCACACACACAAAAGCATTCACACATGAGCACACACACGCACAAGCACACACACGCACAAGCACACACATAAAAGCATTCACGCATGAGCACACACACGCACGAGCACACACACAAAGGCATTCACGCATGAGCACACACACACACACACACACACACACACACACACACAGAAAATAAAGAAGATGAAGTTTTAAAAAAGAGGAGTTTTAAAGTTAAAGTTCACACGGTGTGGCGATGGCACCTTCAGCGAAGGTGGGCCTTTGTTGGAACCTGCTCGTGAGGAACATCAAGCGCTCAGCATGGAGGGAGGCCTCGGGGCATGGGCTGTTGACAATTTTGTCATCACCTTCATCATCATTATCACCACAAGGCGGTCTGGTGACATGGACAGGGCAGTGGTACACAGGGGAGGGAGAACAGAGGGGTGGGGGGAGTGAGGGGGAATAGGCCAGGGTGTGGCTCTGGAGCCCTGTTAGGAGTCTGGGTTTTCCCAACTGGAAGTAGAGAGGCAGAGAAAGGCAGTGTAGATTTTTATTTTTTTAAGTAAGCTGATGATGTCAAGACTTGGGCTTCAAGAAAACCACTGTAATGGTGAGAGACAGAACAAATGCACGCAGGCAGGCATGCGGGAGGACAGAACAAATGCAGGCAGGCAGGCATGCGGGAGGACAGAACAAATGCAGGCAGGCAGGCATGCAGGAGGACAGAACAAATGCACACAGGCAGGCATGCAGGAGGACAGAACAAATGCAGGCAGGCAGGCATGAGGGAGGACAGAACAAATGCACACAGGCAGGCATGTTAGGAGAGTGTTCTAGCAAACCGGTGAGGGATGAAGAGGATCTAGCATGGTGCTGAGGTGCAGGGGGTGAGAGGGCAAAGGGAACATGGAAGGATCCAATCCGACATGGGGAGGTGAGGACCCTGGGAGACTGCAATGGGGGAATAAAGGATTAGAGGGGAGGGGAGGACCCCGGGAGACTGCAATGGGGGAATAAAGGAGTACAAACACTCCAGCACAGACAACCGGCAGCCATGCTAACACAGCAGAAGAAGCGGCAGGAGCAGCTTGAGAAGCTTCCCCTGGCGCTGCTGTTAGAGCACGGTTTGCTCCCTCTGGCGCGCAGGCCGGAGTTTAATCCACTGCAAGGTACTAGAGAGGCTGGGAATTTAACACAACCCCATAGTGGTAGAGCCACTAGGAGGCGATTAGGGCTAGCAGAGTGTTGTGAATTTGATAATATGGAGGACACCGGGATGCAGAACTCACGAATGGCCGGTGGCCTTTAGGAACAGAGAAACCAGAGCATGGCTCAGGTGTACAACTCCCATCATGCAACCCCTGCACAGCGTCAGGACTGCTGTCTCGCCTGACATGGGCCCTTGACCCTGGACCAGGACCAGAAGCCCAAAGAAACCTCTTCACCATGTCGATTACTCATTCTGTGGTGGTACGTTCATAGCCAAGAGAAAATGAAACCAACACCTGTACCCGGCAGTGGGCCAACCAGTGATCTCAAGAGCAGGTTTAACTAAGTCACTCGGGGTGGAAGCCACACTCTCAAATGCCACGGGTGTGAAAAGAAGACCACGGAGGGCCCATCTGGATTGTCTAGCTGGTGGATTAAGACATACTTATGAGACAAGAGAAGCACTCTTCTAGGTGTGTCTGTGAAGGTGTCTATAGCAATCAGTAGATCGTGAGGATTCTAACCTATGGATAGATTGGCTCCTGGATGGCCCCACAACATGGTGGTGTTATTAGGGGGACTGGGACATGTCCTGGGGGCTATTATCTGGCCTTGGTTCTTCCCTCTGTTTCCTTGCTTTCTGTCCACCATGAAGATGCTCTTCTGCCCTACCCCCACCACCATGATGTCCTTTCCTACAATGAGTCCAGAAATATGGGGCTCAGTGATCGTGGACCAAATCCTCTGAAACCTTCCTTTTAAGTTGTTTATGTCAGGCATGCTGTCCCAGGGACAAGAAGAGCAATCCATACACAGAAGGAAAACATGCCCGCTAAAGTCAGTTATAAGACCTTTGGTGACAGAAGAGGGCATCAGACCCGGTAGAACAAGAGTTACAGAAGATTGTTAGCCACCGTGTGGGTGCTGGGAATTGTACCTGGGTCCTCTGGAAGAGCAGCAGAGTGCTCTTAATTTCTGAGCATCTCTCTAGTCCCTGATTGCTTTATTAAAAGCTGTACGTTTTAGAGATGTGATTTCAAGTATTTGTGAGCAAAATGACAAGCTTCCCAGCATTTGTTGTAAAATCCAAATAATAAAATGTCTGCAAGAGCAAGGCCTGTATAACACACACACACACACACACACACACACACACACACACACACACACACACACACACACACACACCAGGGGCCCCTGGATGGGGAAGATACTGAAGTCACTGCCTGATGACATTCCGTCCTCCATCTGGGAGAAAGATGCCCTTGACACATTAGAAGAGCATGGCACCTCTTCACCCTCAAGAGAGAGCACATAAAGAAGGAAAAACAGGAAAGGTGCTCAACAAGGTTTTTTTTTTTTTCCCTAAGAAATCCTGAATGCCTAATAATTTATAATAACATTTCCACTTAAAAAGGGACGATACACAGCTCCCAGTGGCCCAGCTGAAAGCTGGAAAGTAGCAACAGGTGGTGATCACTGTCTGCCACCTCAAGTACCAAGAGTGGGAGGCACGGGGAGAAACAGACCCTCATTCACGGCAGGTGACGTCGTAAAATGACATGTCAGATTTGGGAGCTAGCCTGGGGAGTCCCTCCGTTGGTGTGGTGGCCATTCTTGATAGTCAACTTGACTGCATCTGGAATTAACTAAAACCCAAGTGGCTGGGGACATCTGTGAGGGATTTTTCTTTCCTTAATTAAATCATTTGAAGTGGGAAGACTCACTTCTAATCTGGATCTTTTGAGGTGGGAGGATCCACCTTTAATCTGGGCCACACCTTCTGGTGGTGGCCTATATCAAGGACATGGAAGAAAGAGGCTTTGGCTCTTGGCCTGCTTGCTCTCACTGGAAAGTCCACATCTTCACTGGCATTAGAGCCCATTTCTTCCGGATTCTGGCGTACACTGAAGACAGCTGAGACATTCAGGCTTGTAGACTGAACAGCTACTGGATTGTTGGACCCTCGTTGGCATACAGCCATTAACGGACTAGCTGGACCACATCCTGTGAGCCAGCAGCTCTCAACCTGTGGGTCGGAACTCCTTTGGCAATCTCTTGTCTCCAAAATTATTTATATTACAACTCATAACAATAGCAAAATTACAGTTATGAAGTAGCAACTAAAATAATTGTATGGTTACTGTGGGTGGGGGAAGGGTCACAACAACATGGGAAACTCTATTAAAGGGTCGCATCATTAGGACGGCTGAGAACCACTGCTGTAGGCCATTCTAATAAATCCCCTCCTGTATATGAACAGGCTCATTCTGTAAGTCCTGCTCCTCTAGAGACCCCTGACTAATGCAGTTGGTTAAACACAGTTATCAGATGACCCGGTAAATCCACTGCTAGGCATATACCAAGAGAAACGGAAAATACACAATGCCCATAATATTCGAAGCAGTATTATTTCCAATGGTCAAAAATGGAGGAACCTAGATATTCATTAATGCATGATGCATGGATAAGTAAAATGTGGTCATTATCCTATTAAAACTATCACAGTCACCAAAAGGAATGAAGTACGGATATGTACTATAATATAGATGAGCTCTGAAATACTATGCTAAGTGAAAAAAACAATGGCAAAAGTTGTATGATTCCCTTTACTATATAAACAATGCCTTATAGAGACAAAGTATCTATGGTAGGGCATCACTGAAGGAAAATGGGTCATTACATAGGTCATCACACACACACACACACACACACACAAACACACACACACACAGCATCACTGAAGGAAAATGGGTCATCTCTCACACACACACACAGAGTTAGGGCATCACTGAAGGAAAATGGGTCATGATACACACACACACATTACTAATCTGGCACATGTCTTTTTATGGAGGATCATAATATAGATTGTTTCCATTTAAAAACTGTCCTGTCAGTGGTTGAGGTGATTTTTGTCTGAACTGTTAAACCTATTTGTATTTTATATTCATTTAGAACTCAATATCTTCAAAGCAGATGTTTGGCAACTCAAACTAAAAAGAACATTTTGACCTTTGACAGTGGATACTTTATATTGGAAAAATATTATTATTAAAACATATTTCTTTTGAGATTTATAGAAAAATACCTTAATGAATAATACGTGTTTCTTATTTTGAGACCAAATTTTAGACAATGGCATATACATGCTAAGCAAACATCACATATCATAAAGATCAGTACGTGCAGCAGTCCACCAAATTCTTTATCACATCCATTTCTTTGGGAGCACATGCATGTAGAGGTCAGATGATAACTTTCAGGAGTCGGTCTCCTCCTCTACCCCATGGTCCTGGGAATTGAACTCAGGTTGTCAGGCTTGGTAGCAAGCACCTTTTCCCATTGGTCCATGTCACCATGCAAGTCCACCAAGTTTCCTTTTTTTTAAATTTAAAATATTTATTTATTATGTATAAAGAGTTCTGACTGTACGTATGCCTACAGGCCAGAAAAGGGCACCTGATCACATTACAGATGGTTGTGAGCCACCATGTGGTTGCTGGGACTTGAACTCAGGACCTCTGGAAGAGCAGCCAGTGTTCTTAACCTCTGAGCCATCTCTCTAGCCCCCAAGTTTCCTTTTTTGAAAGTAAAATTATTCTGAGGTGTCTGAGTCTGGATACATCACATGTGTGAGTGCCCACAGAGACCAAAGAGGTTGTCAAATTCCCTGGAGTTAGAGTTACAGGAGGTTGTGAGCACTTGACATGGCTCTCAGGTCCTCTCTAAGGTTAAAAAAAAAATGTTCTTAACCACTGAGCCACCTCTCCAGCTCCCTCAAATTCATCAGATTTCTTAATGTTCCTTTGTAGTCTCTCCTACTGGTTCCCAGTTCACCTTTTTTTTTTGGAGACAGGGTCTCTCTACATAGCTTTGTCCTAGAATTCGATCTGTAGACCAAAATGGCCTTGAATTCAGAGATCCATCTGCCTCTGCTCCCAAGTTTGGGATTAAAGTCATACACCAGAATGTCTGGCCAGTTCTCCTTTAAATTTTCTATAACAATAAATCTGTTTTTTGTCTGATTTTACATAAAGGAAATGATATGATTTTTATTGCTGAGCAATATCCTATCCTATTCCAATTTTCTTATCTACTTATCTACAGACCTAGAGATGATTTCTAATAGTGCAGCTTTAGAAATAAAACTTCTGTGAATCATTTTTCATAAGTTCTGTAGGAGCATATGGTCTAATTTTCTTTGGATAAATATCAATGAAAGGAAAGTATGCATGATGTGACATGTGTACTCTTGCCATATTAAGAACATGAAAAAAATGCTTTCTAAAGTAGTTGCATAACATTTTTTTTTTTGTTCTGATTCCTGCCAGAGCTGAGAGTTTCAAAGCTAACACATGCTTGTCAACAGTGCACGGTCAATCTTTTTCATTTTAACCCTCTTATCAAACGTGGATTTTTAGTTTACACTACTAGATTATTGAAGACTAAAAAAGTTAATCTATAAAGAGTTCATTGACTGTGGTCTTATTTGCATAATTCTATGAATATACTACAAACAGTTGAATATTCAGCTTTAAAGTGAACTATGTGGTCTTATAAATTATAAACAGGAAAGCTGTTATCTTTTGTACCTGGTGACCCAGACCTGTAATCCCAGGTACTCAGGAAGCATCCAAGTTCAAGGCCTCCCTAGGCTACAGAGCAAATTCAAAGCCAACCTGGACAACTTTACTCTGTATCAAAATAAAACATCTTTTTATAAGAAGGTTGGGGATATAGCTCCATGGTAATGCTTACCTAGCAAGTATAAGGCCCTAGGTTCAATCCTTAGTACACACAAAAATAAAAAAAAATAAAAAAAAAAAAATCAGGCCCACCCAGCCTCCTAATGACATTGATCAGGTTGGGTCACGGAGACCAACAATGGACAAATCTTTTCAGCTACCCCTTACTCGTAGATCTTCATCGTTTGGATTAAGGGAAGGAAGGAAGTAGGAAAAGAAAGAAAAGTATAATTAATCATTATTAAAGATTACATTGGGGATGGGCTGGAGAATGGCTGAGCATTTATTACGCTCGCTGCTCTTATGGATGACTGGACTTTGGTTCCCAGCACCCATGGAAGGGGGCTCATAACCACCTGTAACTCCAGCTCCAGGGGATCCAACGCCTTCTTCTGACCTCTGTGAAAAACTTCATTCACATGCACAACCCCCCCGCCCCCCCACACACACATATGCAACCCTTCACATGAATAAAAACAAAATTCATCTCGGGCTAGGCGAGAAGGGAACTTCCCTTTATCTTTGAATCAGAACTCTCACTAACTCAATAAACTAAACTTCTACGAGAAATTTCACTAACTCAATAACAAACTTGCGTCCCGGGATGTTGTAAACTGGAAGTTCACAGATGTATCGAGTTTAGCCCACAAAATGTTTGGAAAATTCTGAATTTGTTAACATTTATAAGTCAGACTATTTCACAAAATAATTCCTATTTCTAACTTCTTGGGGGTGGGAGGGAAGGGTGCTGGCTTTACTCAGCAAGGATTGGTGAATTTCCTCACAGACTGGGATCCAGGGTATTCACAAGGAAGGTCAGCTGGTTCTTACTCTAAAGCTAGGGAGGAGCCAAGCACTTGGTGGAAGCGAGGCAGAGGAGGGGGAGGGGCAGCATCCTTGGATCTTCACAGAGAGGCGACGACATCATGGGCTGGCAGAGTGACTCTGCCTTTACTCTCTCTCACAACATCTCCGTCTTCTCCCTGGAGAGTTACCAAAGCCCTAACTAAACACTCATTTGTGTCTGATGTCGGTTTCCTAGTGGAGACTGAAAGTCCTGAGCATCATAGGATATCCTTTTCATAATACAGTATTCTCCCTTTATCCGTAAGTTTCACTTTCTGTGGGTTTAGCTGCCCACAGTCAACTATGGCTTGAAATTGTTTGATGGAAAATTCCAGACATAACTATCTCTTGAGTTTTAAACTTGGTGTTTCCAAATAGTGTGATGAAATCGCTTGCTGTCTTGTCCATCTGTGCCCTCTCCCCTAGGGATATGAAGGACTGACTTCTTGGTTGAAAGTGCTCACACTGCATATGCTAACCTCCCTACAGAGCTTAGCCATGGATCCTGGTTTTCAGACCAGTGTTGCAGGACTGGAGTGCCTGTGTTCAGATAACTCTTTCACTTAGTCAGGCCCCCCAATACAGAGGTAGTGATGCAGGAAATGCTAATAGTGTTCTGTCATAATTTTTGTTTGTTTCTTTGTTTGTCTGTCGAGACAGGGTTTCTCTGTGTAGCCCTGGCTGTCCTGGAACTCTGTAGCCCAGGCTGGCCTCGAACTCACAGAGATCCACCTGCCTCTGCCTCCAGAGTGCTGGGATTAAAGGCATGCGCTGCTGCCGCCGCCGCCGCCGCCGCCGCCGCCGCCGCCACCACCACCCGGCTGCCATAATTATTTTATTACACTGCTAAATATCATTGTTAGTCTCTTACTGTGCCTAATGTGTAAATTTTTATCCCAGGGATATATCTGTAGGAAACCCCAGTATATATAGGGTTTTCTACAACTTCCTGAACCCACCAGCTGTTGTGGCATCCACTAGTGCCCTCCGACACTGCTCCCATGGATGAGCGTGCCTGTCACCCAACACACGGCCCAGAAACAGCTACTGAATGGCAAAGGAATGAACAGATGAACAGTGACAACACAGGGGCCAGGGAATCTCTAAGACACAAAAACCCTAGCTGGGCGGTGGCGCATACTTTTAATCCCAGCACTCAGGAGGCAGGGACAGGCAGATCTCTGTGAGTTTGAGGCCAGCCTGGTCTATAGAGAGAGTTCCAGGACAGCCAGGGCTACACAGAGAAACCCTGCCTCACAAGCAAACAAAAACAAAAACAAACGTTACCACACACTTTCACACTGTAAATTTTACACTGTAAATGGAAGGACACAATTCTACAGCGTCACAACACTTAACAGTTGAACCTCAGAATACCACAGCTCTGGGGCTGGCTGGCTGCACCTTCCACACAGACGTTAGTCATTGTTTTCCTTCTCTTGGGGCTTGCACATTCCGTCCAGTCTCTCACTTAGTTCATAGTCAACGAGACAAAAGTCCTGAATATTCCAGAAGGAAGCCCTAGACACCTGCACATGCTGCAAGGCAGCAAACTTCTGGAAACATCCCAACACTTTCCACAACAACAAAGGATATAAAACTGTCCATTTTTTTCATCTGTGCAGTGAAAGAACCAACTTGTCACAAGCCCCACTCTCCAAGGATTGGATGTCCCCATACACAGTCCCCATTCGAGCGTACCCAACGGCACCCAGCTTCTTGTCCATCTCCTTCTCCTCACATACAGGTTCTATTAGCGCTCTGCCCACTGAGCCTGGCTGTTTGGCCCCTAATTTAGCCTCTCTGACTTAGGACCAGCACGCTCACTTCATTTTTCTTTGGTCTCTGCCTTTTTTCAGAGTCCAGGACAACTGGTCCAGAGCACACCTTACATGTGTAGCTTTCTTGGCTAACCCTTGGTGGTTAGAGTCAAGTTAAACATTTTGGCAGGGCAGCTGTGGAAACCCTGTGCATTTCACGCTCCTCTCTACAGAAGGCTCATCATGACAGGATGATCTGCAGCTGCCAGGGATGTAAAGGCTGAGCATCCACTGGCTACTGAAGCACGGAACATGTCATCTCCTGGAGACCAGTAAGTGGACTACTGAGTAACTCGTGTAAGAGTTAATAAGACTGTTTTCTTAGCATGAAAATGCCATTCTACTATGTAGAATAATCTTATTCTTTAGAACCAAGCTAAGATGATCTATGGACTTCTTTACACTCTGGGCTTGGTGGCTTATGCCTTAATTCCAACATTTGGGAGGCAGGGGCTGGGGGGAATCAAACCTCAGGGTCATCCTCAGCTTGATAGTGAAGTAGACGCTAGCCTGGCCTAAAAGAGACCCCAAAGAAAGAAAAGACGAGGGGAGAAGAGGAAAAAAAGGGGAGGAGAGGGAGAGAGAGATGAGCACAGAAACACACACACACATACACACACACACACACACACACACACACACACACACACACACACACACGAGAGAGAGAGACAGAGACAGAGAGAGACACAGAGAGACAGAGACAGAGAGACAGAAACACAGAAAGAGACATAGAGACAGCAAGAGATACAGACACACAGAGAAAGAGGCAAACAGACAGATAGACACTTACCTACCTTCCCATCAATGGAGACAGAATAAATGTGGCCAGTGTTGATACCAGATGCCCGCCCAGTATGCAGAAGGCCCTAGGTTCCACCCTCGGCACCCCAAAAAGAAAGGGTTAAAAGATAATCTGTTGAACTGACAGTGATGGTCGTGAAAGTCCACTGTCACAGAGTCCTAGCTCTCAGGCCACTAGTACAAAAAACATCCATAATTCAGGATTAAAAAAAAAAAAGATTATCTTTACTAAACATGGTGACAAGTGGCCTCCTGGAGGAAAGGAAAATGATGCCAACATCCTTTGCCGAAAGAGACAATCGCCAGAGAGCAAAAAGAGGTGTCCATCTGTCTAAGAAATTCATTTTCTTGAAGTTATCAGGTTATCACCCTAACTTTAACAACCATGACCATGTTCTGGAGAGGACAGGCAAGGCCACACATACACAAAAATCTGAGGCCTGACTCTAGGGCCTCACTCAGTGGAGTCAAGCGCTCTACCAGAGTCACATCCACACACAGACAGAGCAGACAAACAAACAACAAAATACAGCTGGGATGTGGCTGAGTTTGAAGACTGATCTCCCAGAATGCGTGAAGCCTTGACTTTGATCCCTAAAACCACATAAACCAGGCACAGTGGTAAACACCTGTAATCAGGGGGTAGAGACAGAAGGATCAGAAGTTCAAGGTCATTCTCAACTACATAAAAAGTTGAGGACAGTATGGGACTTATGAGACTCTATGTTTAAAACATACACACAGAGAGATGAAGAGGGAGAGGGAGAGGGAGAGGGAGAGGAAGAGAGATACACTTATACAATTTTGAGTTCTGATCTAATTTTTAAGTCCTAGGTCAAAAGTAGTTTCAAGGGGTTGGAGAGATGACTCAGCAGTTAAGAGCACTGGCTGCTCTTCCAGAGGACCTAGGTTCAATTTCCAGCACCCATTATGGCAGCTCACAACTGTCTGTAACTCCAGTTCCAGGAAATCTGATGCCCTCTTCTGGCTTCCATGGGCACTGGGCTCACAAATGGTGCACAGATATATATGCAGGCAATACTCATACACAAAAAATAATATAATTTAAAGTAGTTTTTTTTTTAAAGTCACCCATAGGTATAAAGCATTCTAAGAGTTGAGTTTATCGCATGTGGGAAAAGGTCTCCTAATTCACGTTTCTAACCAGCCAGTATCTCTAGCAGACATATTGAGGCAGGCACTCATTCTGAATATAAAATACACTCACAGCTTTTATTGGTATGCCAATAAAGGATTAAGTTTATTGCCCAAATCTAGAAGAAAGAGGAGGGTGGAAGTGTTGAGGCGAGGGGAATCCATGTCTGGAGAGGGAAGTCCAGGGGCTTGAGGATTTGTCACTGGAAGAGGCGAGGCAGCGAAACCTCACCCTCGGGACCCTCACTCTTGGATGACAGTGGCCTTTACTGTGGAAAATGGGGCTGCAAAGACAGCCAGAGAGCCAGAGTGAAGGGCTGTGTACCTTGAGAGGAAGTCCTGCTGAGATCTCCAGCCAGAGAGAGCCTGGGTTTCCCTGGACTGGCTATCCCATACATTTGGCAAAGGGCCTATCAGCAGCAGGGATTTTAAATGCTTGCTAAGTTGAGTAATTTCTTCCTTTGGAACAAGGGAAGCAGGGCAAGAATTCTTCAGACTGGCTTTGTTTCTAGTCTGGAGAGTCTGCCACATCTGTCCAAGCCATGTGTATCCCTGTCCTCATCTCTGGGGTAGCTCATTTCCTCTACTCCACTAACAGTGGCCTTTCGACAGGACACACCCCCTCATGACTGTGTCCTTGCCCCCTACCGAACCTCAGCAAGTCAGACTAGGCGTCCCTCAATCCTGTGTCTGACGTCTAAAATCTCTGCTGGCTGCTCTTCCACAGAACCTGGGTTTGGTTCCCAGCACCCACATGGTGGCTCACAACTGTCTGTAACTCCAGTTTCAGGGGATCTGATGCCTTCTTCTGGCCTCTGTGGACACCTGGCATGTTCACAGTGCACAAACATACATGCAAACAAGCCAGGCAGTGGTGGCACGCCTTTAATCCCAGCACTCGGGAGGCAGAGCCAGGCGGATCTCTGTGAGTTCGAGGCCAGCCTGGTCTACAGAGTGAGATCCAGGACAGGTGTCAAAGCTATACAGAGAAACCCTGTCTCGGAAACACACACACACACACACAAACAAACAAAACAACCATATACCTAAAATACAAATAAATACCTTTAAAAGTCTGTTCTATTTGTGCTAATTTTCCCACAGAAAGGCCTGAGCTGTTCAGGTCTTCTCTCCCTGGCCCCTATTCTCTATCTCTTTCCTCTCCCCTTCTCCCTGTTACTTTCTTTTTCTTTTCTTTTTTCTTTTTTTTTAAAGTAGCCCATGCTGGCTTAGAACTTGCAACGTAGTAGAGAATGACCGTGAACTCCTGATCCTCCTGTCTCCACCTCCCCAGTGCAGGAACTTCAGGTGGACACCACCATGCCTAGTTTTTCAGGGTGCCAGGAATCGAACCCAGGGCCTGGGGTGTGCTAGGCAAGCACTCACTAGCTAAGCTACTTTGCCAGCCACTCCCCTCCCCTGACTTTTAATGGGGTGTGCTCTGTGTGGTTCCCCAAACTATGTTTCCAAGGCCTCCACATAGATGTCCATTTCAAACATCTTTTGATTTTTGTGCGTGTAAGTTACGGTTTATTTACTCCTTGGGCGGAAGGTTCAAGTTTGAGGCCCATCAGGACACGAGGCTGCTTCTCTGCCTAAAAGTCAGGAGTGAGCACTCGCCAGACCTCCTCTGACTTCAAAGTCCTCTGTGCTGCTGATACAAATAAGAATGGAAAGTACTGCCATGTCTCCACCCCCCATGTCTCCACACCCCCATGTCTCCACACACCCCCATGTCTCCACCCCCCATGTCTCCACACACCCATGTCTCCAGCCCCCATGATTCCACACCCCCCATGTCTCCACACACCCCCATGTCTCCACACCCCCCCCATGTCTTCACCCCCACCCCCATCTTCACCCCCCCATGTCTCCACACACCCCCATGTCTCCATACACCCCCATGTCTCCACACACCCCCATGTCTCCAGCCCCCATGATTCCACACCCCCCATCTTCACACCCCCATGTCTCCTCACCCCCATGTCTCCACACACCCCCATGTCTCCACACACCCCCATGTCTCCACACACCCCCATGTCTCCACACACCCCCATGTCTCCACACACCCCCATGTCTCCACACACCCCCATGTCTCCAGCCCCCATGATTCCACACCCCCCATCTCCACACCCCCATGTCTCCTCACCCCCATGTCTCCACACACCCCCATGTCTCCACACACTCCCATGTCTCCACACACACCCATGTCTCCACACCCCCATGTCTCCACACACCCCCATGTCTCCACCCCCCATGTCTCCACCCCCCATGTCTCCACACCCCCATGTCTCCACACCCCCATGTCTCCACACACCCCCATGTCTCCACACCCCCATGTCTCCACACACCCCCATGTCTCCACACCCCATGTCTCCACACCCTCCCATGTCTCCACACCCCCATGTCTCCACACACCCCCATGTCTCCACACCCCCATGTCTCCACACCCCATGTCTCCACACACTCCCATGTCTCCACCCCCCATGTCTCCACACCCCCATGTCTCCACCCCCCATGTCTCCACCCCCCATGTCTCCTCCACACCCCCATGTCTCCACAACCCCATGTCTCCACACACCCCCATGTCTCCACCCCCCATGTCTCCACAACCCCCCATGTCTCCACACCCCCATGTCTCCACACACCCCCATGTCTCCACCCCCCATGTCTCCACCCCCCATGCCTCCTCCACACCCCCATGTCTCCACACCCCATGTCTCCACACACTCCCATGTCTCCACACACCCCCATGTCTCCACACACTCCCATGTCTCCACACACCCCCATGTCTCCACACCCCCATGTCTCCACACACCCCCATGTCTTCACCCCCCCATGTCTCCACACCCCCATGTCTCCACACCCCCATGTCTCCACACCCCCATGTCTCCTCACCCCCATGTCTCCACAACCCCATGTCTCCACACACCCCCATGTCTCCACCCCCCATGTCTCCACCCCCCATGCCTCCTCCACACCCCCATGTCTCCACACCCCCATGTCTCCACACCCCCATGTCTCCACACACCCCCATGTCTCCACACCCCCATGTCTCCACACACCCCCATGTCTCCACACACCCCCATGTCTCCACACACTCCCATGTCTCCACACCCCATGTCTCCACACACCCCCATGTCTCCACACACCCCCATGTCTCCACACCCCCATGTCTCCACACCCCCATGTCTCCACACCCCCATGTCTCCACACCCCCATGTCTCCACACACCCCCATGTCTCCACACCCCCATGTCTCCACACACCCCCATGTCTCCACCCCCCATGTCTCCACACCCCCATGTCTCCACACACCCCCATGTCTCCACCCCCCATGTCTCCACACACCCATGTCTCCAGCCCCCATGATTCCACACCCCCATGTCTCCACCCCCCATGTCTCCACACACCCCCATGTCTCCACACACCCCCATGTCTCCACACACCCCCCATGTCTTCACCCCCACCCCCATCTTCACCCCCCATGTCTCCACACACCCCCATGTCTCCACACACCCCCATGTCTCCAGCCCCCATGATTCCACACCCCCATGTCTCCACACCCCCATGTCTCCACACCCCATGTCTCCACACCCCCATCTCCACACCCCCATGTCTCCACACATCCCCATGTCTCCACACCCCCATGTCTCCACACACCCCCATGTCTCCACACACCCCCATGTCTCCACACACTCCCATGTCTCCACAACCCCATGCCTCCACCCCCCATGTCTCCACACCCCCATGTCTCCACACCCCCATGTCTCCACACACCCCCATGTCTCCACCCCCATGTCTCCACACACCCCCATGTCTCCACACCCCCATGTCTCCACACCCCCATGTCTCCACACCCCCATGTCTCCACCCCCCATGTCTCCACACCCCCATGTCTCCACACCCCCATGTCTCCACACACCCCCATGTCTCCACACCCCCATGTCTCCACACACCCCCATGTCTCCACACCCCCATGTCTCCACACCCCCATGTCTCCACCCCCCATGTCTCCACACCCCCATGTCTCCACACCCCCATGTCTCCACACACCCCCATGTCTCCACACCCCCATGTCTCCACACACCCCCATGTCTCCACACCCCCATGTCTCCACACCCCCATGTCTCCACACACCCCCATGTCTCCACACCCCCATGTCTCCACACCCCGTCTTCACACCCCCATGTCTCCACACACCCCATGTCTCCACACACCCCATGTCTCCACACACCCCCATGTCTCCACACCCCCATGTCTCCACACCCCCTGTCCACCTAAAGACGAGTTTACTGCCTGATCCCCCTTCCGTTCCCTGATGACTGCCTGAGCTAAAGACAGCAAGAGAATATAAATGCACTAACAGAATGCATGAAAGCCTCAGTCCAGAGCCTCCCTCGGGGGACCAGAATAGATTAGATATCAGGCCCCTTTCCTCTGCCTCAGTGCACCAAGCTCAACATCCAAGGGTGCTGCTCAGCAGCCTCTCTGTCTCACTTTCAGTGGAATGGAAACTTTACATGGAAACTTTACAAAACCCACCCACGGGAAGTTTGGGTGGATGAATGTGTGGTGGTGGTGGTGGTGGTGGTGGTGGTGGTGTGTGTGTGTGTGTGTGTGTGTGTGTGTGCAAGAAAGCAAACACACGTGCGAGTGTGCTGCAGAGACAAGGGGCGGACCTAGAGTGTCTTCCTCTAGCACACCCACTTTGTTTTGGGTTGTGTTTATTTGTTTGTATTCTTGACACAGGGTCTCTCACTGAACCAAGAGGTCCCCGGCGAAGCTGGACTGGCTGGCCAGAGAGCTCCAGGGCCCTTCCTGCCTCAGCCGGCAGCACCGGGGTCTGAGCCGCAGCTGCCCTGCTCGCTTTTATGTGGGTCTGCATGCTTACCCAGCGGGCACCTCACCCACTCAGCCATCCCTAGCTCAGCCACCTGAATTTTCAGATCCTCTTTTGCAGACTGAAGCTCCCCACCAGTGCCAGCACACAGAGCAGTTCCAGGATGAGCAAATGCTGAACTTTATTTATTTACTTAAAAAACAATTTTATAAACTGAGTGTGGTGGCACACACTGGGGAGGCAGAGGCAGACAGATCTCTGGGAGTTCAAGGCCAACCTGGCCTACAGAGCGAGTTCCAGGACAGCCAGGGATACAGCGAGACCCTGCCTCAAAAAAAAAAAAAAGTTTTTAAAATATGTGATATGTGTACATGTGTGTGTATCCATGTTCCTGTGTGGGTACATGTGTGTACAGGTGTCCATGCATGTGTAGGCCCTAAGCTGATGTGGGGTGATCTTCAATTGCTGTTTTAGTTGGGGTTTCTATTGCTGTGATAAAGCACTGACCAACAGCAGCTTGGAGAGGAAAGGCTTTACTTCAGCTCACAGCTCCACATCACAGTCTATCACCGAGGGTAGTCACAGCAAGAACTGAAGCAGGGCAGGAACCTGGAGGCAGGAGCCGATGCCGAGGCCATGGAGGAAGCTGCTCACTGGCTTGCTCCTCATGCCTCATTCAACCTGCTTTCTTATAGCACCCAGGACCACCAGCCCAGGGGTGGCCCCACCTACAGTGAGCTGGGTCCCCCTTCATCAATCATTAATCAAGAAAATGCACCCCAGGCTTACCCACAAGCCAATCTGGCAGAGGCATTTTCTGAATTGAGGTTTGTCTTCCCAAACGACTCTAGCCTGTGTCAGGTTGACATAATCCTAGCCAGCACACCCTCCATTTTTTTCCTAATGAGTCAGGGTCTCTTGCTGAACCCAGATCTCACAAATTCCAGCTAGCCTAGCTATCCATCCAGCTTGCCCTGGGGATTCCTATCTTGGCCTCCCAAGTTCTGGGATTAGCAGCAGCTTCCACGCCTGGCTGGCTTTTATGTGAGCTCTGGGGAACTGAACTCCAGTCCTCACATTCCCATAAGCCATCTCCGCAGCCTAGTAAATGCTGAATTTTACTAAACTGATCCATATATACGAATTCTCAGAGCTTTTTGGCATAATTGCTGCTCACAAAAGCCTTGCTGTCTTTAAAAGTCTGCAGCTTTTGTGGCGTTCACTTGTTTGTTCCCAGCTGCTCTGTCTCCCCCGGCTCCTGTCAGCCGCCCTGCCAGGGAATTTCTCAGTTTTATCACTCTCTGGAAAGAATGCCTTCCTTTGGTGGTCTGCATCCGGGCAGAACGCGCTGCATCCTCAACGCTCCCTTACAGCCTGCTTCCCTCCTTCGGATTTAAGGTGCTGTATGTTTTGTTTTTGTTTTGTTTAATTAAAAAGAAAAGAGAGGCTTACATTTATTTTTTGTGTATCTGGGTATGTGACATGTACAGGAGCCTGGGGAGGCCAGAAGAGGCCATTGGATGCCCCGGAGTTGGAGTTACAGGCTGTTGGGAGCCACCTGAGGGATGTGGATGCTGGGAAATGAACTCACTCAGGTCCTCTGGAAAAGCAGCAAATGTTCTGAATTACTGAGCCATCTCTCCCGTCCTTAAATTTTTTTTTTCAATATTTATTTTTATGTGTGTGTGGGTGTTTTGCCTGCATCTGTCTGCATACCACATGTGTGCAGTGCCCATAATGGCCAGAGGAGGGCGCCGGATCCCCTGAAACACAGATGACTGTGAGCTGCCGTGTGGACATTAGAAATCAAACTGGAGTCCTGTGGAAGAGCAGCCAACACCTGACACGGTATCTTCTTCTTTTTTTTTTTTAGATTTATTTATTTATTGTGTATACAGTGTTCTGTCTGCATATACACCTGCATGTCAGAAGAGGGCACCAGATCTCATTATGGATGGTTGTGAGCCACCCTGTGGTTGCTGGGAATTGAACTCATGACCTCTGGAAGAACAGCCAGTGCTCTTAACCTCTGAGCCATCCGTAGCCTAGGTGGGCCTCAAATTTGTAACTCTCCTGCCTCAGCCTTTTTAAGTAATAGGATACAGGCCTGCATCACCATATTTTCTAACTTCTCAAAATTGATGTTTAAATGACTGTTTTTTTTTCTAATAGATGCAATCAACTCTATACATTTTCCCTTAAGGTTGTTATTATTAGCTTTATGTAAATTCTAACATGTAGCATTTTCAATATTATTTAGTTGCAAGTATCTTCTAATTTACATGGTATTTTCCACTGGTCCAATGAGGAGACATTTATTGATTAATAGCAAACACACTGGGAGGGCAGGCTAGTTATTTTTCCATATCGGAATTCCACCTGTGGTGGGAAACTTCCTCGATATCAATTCTGGGAAGGCTGCTGCTTTAGGCAGTGTCTGCAGCCTCCCCTGCATTTCCCGAGTAAGGTCTAAGCCCTCTGAGGTGACTGGTGTGTCTAAGCCTCTGTGACCTGACTCACTGCCCACTCACCCTGAGTGCCTGCAGTCATCCGTCCTCCGTGACAGCTACTCCAATCCTCCCGGGGCTCGGTGCCTTGGCTCACAGCCGCCACTGCTCGCTCTCCACCCTTCCTGTCTGTGTGGGTCACTCTTGGGCTGCTGTGACCCCCCATCATGGCCGCGAAAGCACACGGGGAGGTTCACATCGCGGCAGCCGAAGCAGAGGGCAGGGGCGGTTCACGTCACCGTGGTGCAGCAGAAATAAGGCAGAGACTATTTCCACCGCCTAGGTCCCAAGTTTCCAGAACCCGCCAAAACAGCACCCCCAGCGGAGGACGGAGCACTCCCTGCCTCATTCTGTCAGTCAGTCTTCGG
The DNA here is from genome assembly GCF_049852395.1 of Peromyscus maniculatus bairdii. Taxonomy (NCBI): domain Eukaryota; kingdom Metazoa; phylum Chordata; class Mammalia; order Rodentia; family Cricetidae; genus Peromyscus; species Peromyscus maniculatus. The sequence goes on from NC_134853.1 coordinate 137,134,269, forward strand.
TCTCAACGCTGAGAGCCTCCTCTCTAGTGCTTAAAATCCTTCCATCGGCTGCTTCCTCCAAACTCAGAAACTGTGGTGGGCTACTGAACTACAGCTATGCCATCTCATGAAAGTATTCCTAGGGGGGAAAGAATACTCCCCCCCCCCCCCGAGACACAGTTTCTCTGCGTAGTTTTGGTGCCTGTCCTGGATTTTGCTCTGTGACCAGGCTGGCCTTGAACTCACAGAGATTGTCCTGGTTCTGCCTCCCAAGTGCTGGGATTAAAGGTGTGCACCACCGCCCTGCCTCCTAAGAATACTTTAAGTGCTAAAACTATCTTGGGTAAAACTGGTCTCTGGCCCAGCCTTAAATTCCTATGCAATGTGACCCTGAGCTAAAGGTGGACTGCCTGACCATTTAACCGCGCTCTCTCTACCTCTGTAAATGAGACTTGCTTTCTGTATAGTCATAATTGTGGGGTTTGCCCTTAAAAACTCAAGCTAACTGGAGGTCAGGGCTGCTTCTCACTAATCAGCTTCAGACAGTCCCATTGGGTGTGGTTAATGCAGACCCCACTCAACTTATTCAGCCTCTCGGGAGCTCTTCTCGCCAGGGTCCCACAAAAAAGCAAACAGCATCCCTACAAGACTGGCCTTTTCCAGGCCCTTCCAGCTCACTCCTGTCTTCTGTCTAGCATGTACCCCGCTTTATTCATTCCGGCAAGTCCAGGCTTGAGCTATGGCTCCCAAGAAGGCTTTCCTACATCCCTCCCCAGACTGTGTCCCTGGGTCAAATTAACCCGGCCCTAGACATTTGTTTTGGAATATCAAGTAAAGGCGACTACAGACATTCTACAAGGCTGATATGCATGTAGGTTATTGAAAAGTTTACCTTTCTAATTCAGACCATAGTTCCCTCAAAAGCAGAGCAAACTCTAAGGTAATTTTGGTTCTGAAAATTAGGTCAAACCAATTTTGATCTCAAGAATGGCTGTCCTAGTCATACAGATTGATAGGGTAACTTGTTTAGTATGTGATTAAATGGATGTGGGATGAATTCTGCTGAGAAAATAAGGGAATTTTTTCACAGTCCCCAATTCTCAGTTCCAGACACTATAATCCTAGCACTTGATGGGGTTGGGGTGGGGTGGGGGCGGCAACAGAACCAGAGAATCAGGAATTCAAGGTCATCCTTGGCTTCAAAGCAGGTTTGAGACCAGCCTGGGCTACATAAGCCCATGTCTTTGAACAAACAACAAAGAAAATTCTAAATCAATTTATTAATCCTAGGCACTGAAATAAATCACACACCACACACACACACACACCACACCATCACCACACCACACCACACCACACCACACCACACCACACCACACCACACTACACCATCACCGCCGCCGCCATTCCTCACAGGTCGCTCACAAGACAGCACTGGAGCTTCAGAATTTTCTAACATCCCACTCACCTGGAGCGTTTTCCTCGGATCCCCGAGGGCCGGCCCCACTTGCCAGAGCGCGGCTCTCAGTCTGCCTCTAGCTGGCTTCTTCCTCCGCTCTGAAAGCCCTCTCCTCACTCAGTCCTGTCCCGTCTCTTCCCGTGAACCTATGGATCTGCAAGACATCTCGGGCCCAGGCGCCTCTCTCCTGTGCTCACACCCACTGGGATGGAACGGCCCAAATAAGCTGCCCTGGGCAGGTATCCTCCTTGACTGGCAGGGTAAGTAACTGATATCTCTTCTGGGCTTCTCCAGGCCCCGAGCTACGTGGGTGGCCTTCCCCTGAGTACAGCATGGAGGGAGCTGTCGGGGTTACTGCATGAACATTTCCTTGTAATCCAAGGTCCCCCAACTCTGATGTCATCTGCCAGAGTTGAGGGAAAGAGATGAGCTGATTCTCAGAGTCTCCTGACAAGTTAGGGGCTTCTCAATCTAAAAATACATACACCAAGCACGTGCATACTTGCATGCTCGTGAACACACACACACACATACACACACACACACACACACACACACACACACACACACACACACAGGAAACTATTTTAGCTCCCTAGAGCAAAGAATCTTTGGATTCCTAGTTTTATATTCTTTCTTTCCCGCTGGTAACATTTAGCTCTCCCTGGCCTTTAATTTCATTTTTAGACACCACCCCACCTCTGTCTTTTTAAATGTCCCCAGGTAAAGAAAACGATGAAGTTATGTTGGTAGTGACTTAAGCTTACAACTTTAAGGAATCTGAAATGTAATTTTTAAAGTGATAAAAATCAAGCTGCCTCCAGCCATGAACCATGCAGAACTGCAGCATGAGGGTCATACGGTCTTCCTGTCCCCTCTCTGCTAGGTGGAACCACGTGAAGCATGTGATGGCTAGGCCTGGCCCATCAGCTCCCTGAGCACCTACATAAACTCTGGGCACAACACAGTACATGTCTATAACCCCAGCATTGGGGAGGCGGAGACAGGAGAATCCCCAGCGCCCAAAGGCTTCCACTCTAGGCTAACTGCCAAGCTCCAGGTTCAGTGAGAGACCCTGACTCAAAAAACGAGGGGAGAGCAGCTAAGGAAGATCCTTGATATCAACCTGTGGCCGCTATATGCATGTGTATACGTGCACACATTCGTGTGTGTGTGTGTGTGTGTGTGTGTGTGTGTGTGTGTGTGTGTGTATACATGTGCTCACTCTTGATTACGTCTAAAGCCGTCTTTTTTTATACTAGCCATACAAACTTGTGCTACAGTTTGGAAATGCTCTGTCCCCGCAGGTCCGTGTGCTACAAGCTGGATTCCTAACACAGTAGTGGTGCTGAGAAGTGGGTGGTGGGGCGTTTCAAGAGATAGAGCCTACTGGAGGGCAGTTAGCTTTAGGAGTACTATCTTCTCGAGGGATTAATGCTTGCCAAAGAAAACACGTTGTAAGAATGTGAATTTGGGAGCCTGTTTGTTGGTGCACACCCTTGATCCCAGCACTCAGGGGGCGAAGGCAGGCAGATCTCTGGGAGCTGAGGGCAGCCTGGTCTATCAAATTCAAAGCTAGTTCTCTCTAAGTAGTCACGGATGACCTTGAACTTCTGCTTCTCCTGCCTCCATCTCCCATCACACATCCAATACAGGACTTCGAGCATGCTAGGTGGTTGCTCGAACACCTGAGCTGCCTCCAACCCTGAAAACTGCCACCCCATGTCAGGTATTTTGTGGAGGCAACTCAAATAGATTAGACATCATGTTACCACTTCCCCTGTCAGGTGACGTGGACCCCGCAGCAGAGCTAGATCTCCCCTGGAGAAATAAGCTGCTGTGATCACAGCGGCCAGAAATCGCCCCAGCTGTCAGCGCTCCTGACTGAAGGGGACAGTCTGCTCCAAGGTCATGTCCCCTCCCTGGAGCAGCCCTCCCCCTGTGAGTGGTGGTAACCAAGGAACCACAAAAGCACACTCCCTCTCTCCAACTCGAAAGGACCAGCTCAACTTCCATCTCCAGGTAGAGTGAGGTCTTTACTGAGACAAAAATCCTAGCGTGACTTGTGTGAGCATCCCCGAGTCCTTCCCTCCCTTCCTGTCCTTCCCAGGCTGCTCCCACAACCTCGCCCTGGTGAGCTTATCCCACGCCAGCTTTTATCTCAGAGTTTGCCTCCTGCATGCAATACCATGTTGCCCAACTGCCTCAGCATAAGCATGGACACCCTATTTTCCCATCAAACGCACACGGAGGCACACTGTGATGAGAGCTTTAAAATGGAGACTACAACATCCAGAACACACACACACACACACACACACACACACACACACACACACCTTTAATCCCAGCACTTGGGAGGCAGAGGCAAGTGGATCTCTGAGTTCGAAGCCAGCCTGGTCTACAGAGCGAGATCCAGGACAGCCAGGGCTAAATAGAGACCCCCGCCTCAACAAACAAACAAACAAACAAACAAACAAACACCACTTAGAATCCATTGCCCATCTCTGCTGGTAACTGATATTATTTTAATTATGAGCAGTTATTTAAAATTTGTTTTGTTGTTGTTTTTTTATTTTCTGAGACAGTTTCTCTGTGTAGACCAGGCTAGCCTTGAACTTACCTGCTTGCCTCTGCCTCCCGAGTGCTGGGATTAAACGTGTGCACCACCACCGCCCGGCTATCTAAAATGTTTTTGCATTAATGTACGGATTGTGTGTATGTATGTATGGGTGGGTAGGAGTGCATGTGGGGATCAGAGGGCTGGCAGGAGTCACTCCTTCTTCCCCTGAGTGAGATCCAGGGACCACACACGGGGCGGCGGGCTTGGCAGCAAGTGTTCTTCCCCGAAGAGCCTGGAAGCCACTATTTCAAACGCTCACCGAAGCATGGTGCTGAGGGATTTAGTTAGATTATCTCACTGATAATCTTAGGTTTGCAGAGTAAGAATGTAAGCGGCCCAAGGATGCAGAGCTAGGACTCGGTGTCAGGTGGCCGGGCTCCTAAAGCCTCAGCTCTCACGCGCTAGCACGCTGCAGCCTCCCCTGAACCTTGAGCTCTGAAGGTCTGTAACCCACTAAACAACCTGCAGGAGCAGAAGGAAGGTGAAGAGCACATCTCTGTGATTCGGAAGCCCACCCCTTCCCCCCGCTCACCCCCTGCTGCTCTGAGGACGATGCACAAACTGCCCCGACTTCTAGGTGCACACAGTTGAGTGGGACTGGAAGCAGCAGGACTTGGCCGAGAGATGCGTCCTGCACGAGCCGGTGCTGCTGCAATCAAAGGGTTCTGCTGCCCCCTTGTGGTGCAGGCCGACTGCTACTCAGCAACGATGCAGTACAAAGCCGAAATACCATATAAAGGCACTTGGCCACCAGACACAAATCAGCAGGAGGCCACTCTGATTGGCTCAAAGTGGAACAGATTTAATAACTTGAAAATGTGATTTTGTCACTCTTCTGTGCCAACTACTGCTTATAATAAAAAAGCTCGTAATAATGATGTGTTAGAGCCCAGAGGAAAATGTTTTAAAACTATTTTACAATAAAAGGAATATAATAACCAGCTGCACCCACTTTGAATGATGACAAACAGAGCATTGTTAGCCCCACACAAAACCCCTGATGCTTGGGTCTTGTACCTGAACATAACATACATTCTAGAAACCCTTCCCTACCAGTGCGTAGAGGCCCTTTAGCTCCAGCTGCAGACTCACTAAATGGGAAGCATAATTCATTAACTCATTCCCTGCTGACAAATACCTAAATAGCTTCCAAACATTTCTTGCTACTGAAGAAAACCAAGGGTGGACTAGAGAGATGGCTCGGATGTTAAGCGCTCTGGCTGGTCCCGTAGAGGACCCAGGTTTGGTTGCTTGCCAACACCCACGTGAAGGCTCACAACTCTCTGTCACTCCAGTTCCAGGGGAGCCAAGAGCCTCTCCTGGTCTCAGGGCACCAGATACACACATGGTGCACAGACATACATGTAGGCAAGACACATGCATACAACAGAAAAAGAAAAACAATGGTGCAAACAAACACATAGAAAATTCTACAGTTGGTGACTCTGCAGGAATCCCTGTGGATGAATTCCGGGGAGTGAGAATGCAGGTTCACACAGCATGGCACACACACATACACACACATACACACATATACACATAAACACACATACACACACACACACACACACATACACATGCCTACATACATAAACACACACACATGCCTACACACATAAACACACACACATGCCTACACACATAAACACACACACATGCCTACACACATTCACACACAACTATACACATACACACACACACACCCCTTAGCAAGAGCTCCCGGCACCCTCTCTTCCTCTAGCCCGCCTCTCCCCAATACTCTCACCTTTTCCTATCTCACATCTCCCAGCTTTCTTCCTGGAAGGCAACCAAAGTTATTATTTCTAGATTTCATGCTCACAGTTATTTTATACACACGTATACAAATCTAGATGTGATATATGCTTATGTATATATAAACACGAACATATGTATAATTTCCCACCCTCTTCTGAGTAAATGGCGGCATTTATACTCAAATTAGAACAGTATGAAAGGGATGCTGCCGCGGCCACCTTCACATTCACACTGCGGCTTCACACAGTTTTCAACTTCTATTTGGGCTCTTTGCCAGACCACTGCTGTGGACTCCCAGGGAAAGCTCAACTAGAAAAACTGGCTCCCACCAAAGCCTCCTGTTCCTGAGGGTCTCACAAAGTTCATCAGGCCAGAGATGAGGCTGCTGGAGAGATGGCTCAGCGGTTAAGAGCACTGGCTGTTCTTCCAGAAGTCCCAGGTTCGATTTTCAGAGTGTGTGTACACACACACACACACACACACACACACACACACACACACACACACACACTGGCTCTGATGGTGCCTGATTTTGATCCCAGGGTAATCCAATACCTCTGCCCCTGTGGGTACCCGTGGTGGTTTGAATGAGAATAGCCCTCATAGGTTCTTAAGTTTGAACACTTGGTCCCCAGCTGGTGGAACTGTGTGGGAAGGATTAGGAGGTGTGGCCTTGTTGGAGGAGGTGTGTTACTAGGGTGGACTGTGAGGTTCACCATTTCTAGTTTGTCTCCTCTGTCTCTCCCTCCCTCCCTCCCTTGTGACTATGGATCAGGTATGAGCCCTCAGCTGCTGCTCTAAGCCACGCTTCCTGCCATGTTGCTCATGGACTATACTAGTCTCTGAAACTGTGAACCCTAAAATAAATGCTTTCTTTTATAAGTTGCCTTGGCCATGGCATTTTGTCACAGCAACAGAAAAGTAACTAGGACAGTACCTAAACTCACATGCACATCCACATGCACACACACACAACACTAAAAATAATCTAAAAATTGAGCCAGATGTGGTGGTGCACACCTTTAATTCCAGCACTCAGGAGGCAGAGGCAGGCGGATCTCTGTGAGTTTGAGGCCAGCCTGGTCTACAGAGTGAGTTCCAGGACAGCCAAAGCCATGTGGTAAGATCCCGCCTCAAAATAAAACAAACAAAACAAAAATGCATGATGCAATGCACCTAATGTGTGAAATATAGCTTCCCTCAGGCTACCGTATTAAACATGCTCGGCACTTACATTCCCTACCACAGTGTAGCAAATCATCTAACATATCTGAGATAAAGTGCTGAATGCTTTGTGTAATGTGTTGGATACAGTACTGCGGGTGAGAAGCAGGTGTCTGTGTGGGGACTCTAAGATTTATTTTGATGTGAGTGTGTGTGCGCGTGTGCGTGCGCGCACGTGCATGCACATGAGTTTACATGCACCACACGTGCAGGAGTTCTTGGAGGCAGACTGCATGGGGACATAAGCTGTAAATTGGATTGTCATATGTCTTTTGTTTTAAACCTATTCCGATTGCTACGCCAAAACAACCTTCTGAAAGCCAGCCAACGAACAGACCTACCACTCAGCTCACAGAATCCACAGGAAAGGTCAGCCAACCCCTAGGTATCACAGTTTTTAAAGATTCTAGAAAAATAGCTGTACAAAAACTTGTTGGCCTTTCTAATCTTTTTATAATTTTGTTTGGTAAGTTTGATGGTCAAACTTCTTGAGGACTGTCAAGAGTGTCTGTCAGTCAATACTTCCGTTAATATTTACTGTATTAGAAATGAAAAGAATTTAATACTAACTCAGCCAACAACAATAAATTCATTAACTATCACCATAAACACAAATTTATGAAACTGTGTTTTGCAAAAGAAGATGAGTGAGACCTTATTTTATATTTTTGCAAATGTCTTCAGTTTTCATCTTGGTCTGGTTTGAATGTGCAGTGTTCTCACAAGCTCCCAGGTGTGAACCGCTGGTCCTCTGCTGCTGTGCTGTGTGGGGAAGGTGTTGAACCTCTGGGGGGAGGGGGGCTGGCTAGACAAAGTGAGCCGCTGGAGAGCCGGGCCTCACAGGTTACAGCCCAGCACATGCTCAGCTTCCTGATCCACAGATACAAAGAAATCCTGCCACAAACTCCCTGTAGCCCTGAATCTCCTTCCTCCCATACAGGATTTCCAGCTGTTGGTAAACAAGGAACTGATTACAGATGGAGAAGAGACATCATCGCTCTGCACCTTGATCTGGGGAGCGTGGGATGGGGTGGGGGGGGACACACAACACACGACACATGGACAGACACTCTTGGCGGCAGCATCTACAATGTAGATTCTACGTGGTGCTTTTTTGTTTTGGTTTTTCAAGGCAGGGTTTCTCTGTAGCTCTGGCTGTCCTGGAATTCCCTCTGTAGCCCAGGCTGGCCTTGAACTCACAGAGATCCACCTGCATCTGCCTCCTGAGCTGGGATTAAAGGTGTGTATCACTACCATGGGGCTATGGTGTTATTTTTTTCCAAGCATACATTACAGGGTCCTGAAGGCTGATGCCAAGGTTCTAGGAACCTGATGAGTCCAGACAATGTTTAACAGGGTCCAATTTCTCGAATGGAACTCTGGAGTGGGCTGTGCAGGCGAAGACTACGCTGTGATGGAGATCCCAGGAGGCTGATGATGAGAGGAATGTGGGACCCTGGCAGAGGAAAGCTGTGGGTACCGGGTGGGGCCGCCCCGAGAGATCCACGGAAATAAAGAATCCTGCCACAAACTCCATCACCTCCTTAGACCAAACTGGTCCCAGCCCCTGTGCTTTCCCTGCCAGGACAGACTGTAGTGCCCAGACCGGAGAGCTGGAGGAGTGGGAATATCCAGATCCACTGGGGTTCCGACGTGGCAAGCCCCGGTGTCAGACGCAGTGCTGTTGACGACTGCCCTGCTCCGTCTTCTTTGTCCCTCCCTGCCAGGCCCCACCTCCTGTCCTTCCAAATGGGAATGTTTATTCTGTGCTGTGTGGATTCAAAGGACTGGCACTTGGTTTTTGTTTTGCTTCTCATTTTCCAGGAGCTCAAAGTTAAGAGTTTAGCCTGAGTGTCAGAAGGGACTTTGGACCTTAGACCTGTGTCTATGGGGACTTCTGAACTGGGGTTGACTGCACTTTGCATTGGAGCCAGGGAACCGGAAGAGAACGCCATGGCTGGAATGTGCAATATCCCTACAAGTGGTCTACAGGTGCTGTTTAGGGAGATGATCGAATATTCAGGAGACGGAGCCTAACCGGAAGAGGTAGGTTGCTGGGAGAAAGTTGCCTCAGTTCCAGCCTCAGCTCTCTGCTTCCTGAGCAGTGAAGAGGTGAGGAAGCCAGGCCACCAGCTCCAGCTGCTCCAGGCCACCTCAGCCACCAAGGCTTCTCCACCATGGACTGTATCCCCTAAACTGTAAGCCACACAGCTGCTTCCACCCCACGGCTGTTTCTTCCAGGTGCTATGTCGCAAGGACAGGGAAGGTAACAAAAGGCACTGTGTCCTAACGTGTGCTTGCACTCAGTCTTACAAATCACTATTGTGAATAAAGCATATATGATCAACCTCTCACAGAAAGATGGAAAAACAAGGAGTATTACAGTTAACTTCTCCAAATGGCCGTGGATGGTCTTGGATGCTAACTAAAACTAAACTCTAATTTAAAAATGCAATTTTGGACTAATATCAGAGGGCACTCCTAAGATCCACATCATTAAACGTACAGATGCAGATTTGCCTGTGCATGGCTCTTTTAGCCATGCATGGTTTCATGGCTTCCTAAAGGAGGTGAATGAGGCGTCCCTGTTCCTCGGGGTTATGACCATCTTCTTCCCCAAGTCTCCCAGTGACCACACGACATAGCCACACTCGTTATATCACTAGGGGTGGAAACAGGAGGGTGCTTAGACAACAGAGCTGGGTCCTGGCAGCTGTGTGATGTAACTATTTTCCCCTGGGCATAACATGACCATCCATCATGGAACAGATTGCTGTCCTGACCTACAGAATACCTTGGCCCCACAAGCAAGGAAACAAAACAAGCAAAATACAACAACAACAACAACAACAAAAAAGGCCAGGCAGTGGTGGCGCACACCTTTAGTTCTAGCACTCAGGAGGCAGAGGCAGGTGGATCTCCATGAGTTCCAGGACAGTCAGAGGTACACAGAGAAACCCTGTCTCGGAAAACCAAAACCAAACCAAACCAAACCAAACAAAAAAGCAAAATACAGTGACAGTGAGGCCCATGGTAACCGTCATGAAAGTGTTAGCTTCCTCTTATGGGGTGGGGGTCCCAGACTCTCGCACGTCCTGGGGGCGGGGGCGGGGTGCTGGAGCACAGAGGTGATCTATCTGAGGTGAATTTGAGTTTACAGGTCTCCCCAGGAAAAGTCACACAACAGCAGCAGATTCAAGTTCTCCAGAATTCTGATCACTTGAAAGCTGGGTTTTGTGCTGCAGCACCCAGCCGGTGGCTTCCTTGTGGCTTCCTTGTGGCCGGCAGGCTCACCTCATTCAGTTCTGAGAAAAGGTCATGCATACCTGACCCTAGATCACCCAGATTACCATCGTTCGCCTATGAGTCATTTCTCCAAAACGGCAGCGATCTCAGCCTGCAATTCAAGGAACACACAGGCACTCTCTCTCAAGACAGTACGCCTCGGGGTTTGTGAGGCGCGATGGTATTTGCACCCTCTATCACCCCGCATCCGGGTAAAATGGTCATATCCAAAAGCCATCACTAATGAACTTAAATGTGTTTCAGCAATACTGTTAAGTAAAACCGGCTTTTTTTAAAAAGGCTGAGCGGCTTGCATGGTTTGGTGCCCTGCTCTGATCTACGCTGTGGGGTGAGCAATCTCCCGATTATCACTTCGTGCTATCAGTGCGGATGACACTGGACACTGGCAGGGAGCACCTGACTCGCATGAAAACCCTCGGAAGGAACACCACGTACTGTTTCTGTGGGAGACAGCCCCTTGCTTCCCTCGGAAACAACATGTGATGCACAGCTCCCCTACCTTAAAAACGTCCACTGTTTAGCCCAATATAGTCCACTCTTGTGGGCTTTTTCCTTCTACACTACTTTTTCTGCATCGACTTTCCTGCCTCCTTCTCACCCCTCTTACTACATTTTGCTTCTGTTAAGTGTTTTTTTTTTCTTTTTTTGAAGATTTTATTTCATTTTTAATTATTTGTATGGGCATGATGTGTACATGCAAGGGCAGGTACCCATCACGGCCGGCCACAAGAGGGCGCAAGAGTCCCTGGAGGGTCTGAATCGCCTGAGTTCAGGGTATTGAACTTGGTTCTCTGCAAGAGCACCAGACACTCCTAACCACTGAACCATCTCTCCAGACCCTTCTACTGCTCTTTAAGTTATGTTCTTTCCATACATTAATTTCTAATTAACCTAGAAATCTCACCTACCCATTTAACATAACAAGGGCACCAATTATCTGTATACACTACCAGATAATGCAAGAAGGTGCTTCAGCTCCTGACACTCTTCCTATTCAGATCCTATCAGGAACTAGCAACATTAATGTCCTCCTTTAGTCTGTGATGATGCCAAGTGCTGATTGGACAGCGCTGCCTGGAGGGTGGAACCAAGGTTTACTTGGATTTAAACCTGTGTTTACCGTTTTCTTTGCCCATTCCTTCCTGCAATCCCTCCTAGGGGTTCAAACTCTGTCAGCCCTTTATAGGTAGTGACTTTCCTTCAGCGTGTCTCTGTTTCTTAAAAGACGGTTTCACTGCCCATGCAGTGCGCATACAAGGGTGACAGCGGTTTTCTTGAGTGATAAAACTGTTCATCATCATCTAGATTTTACTGCTCTTGAGATACCAACTCTCTGACCAAGTGGCATCCTTCAGGGGTAATCTTTTTACTCGCTGGCTGGTTTTCAGACGCATCGCCAAATAGCAATTCACATACAATAAACAGCCCCTCAAGAAGGTGCGCAAGTTGACATCAGTACTTTGACCGTCGTAATCTGTGACATACTGTGACATCCCAGCGAAGCTAACGGCATGCACCAGCCCCATGCTCCTGTGCCTCACTCATTCATGAGACCCCCGATCTGCTTTTTGTCACAAAAATCAGTTTGTATTTCACAGAGTTCTGCATAAATATAATTACATAGTATGTTCTTATATCTGACTTCTTTCACTCCGAATAATTATTTGAGATTTGTGTAAGCTGTTACAGGCATCAACTGCTTGTTCATTTGAATACTGAGTGGCATTCCCACTGTGTATGCATGCCTCGATTTATTGTTCAGGTTGTTTCCAGTTTGGGCTATTACAATAAAAGTTGTTAAAACCATTTGGTACGAGTTTGGGCATGGATATATGCTTTCATTTCTCTGAGTGTGGTATGGCTGCAGGGACGCTGGGTGAATGTTAATTTTCAAAATATTGCCAAGTTGGCTTTCAAAATGGCTGTAGCATTTTCCATCTCCAGCAGCTGTATAATCACCGCCGCGGTTGCTGACCTGATAGAGTCTTTTAATTTTCGACATTCTAAAGGTTTATTAGAGCAGTCTATTACCACAGCTTTAATTTGCATTTCTCCTAATTACTAATATGGTGAGCAGCTTTTCAAATGATTACCTGCCATCTGTAGGTCTACTTCAGTGAGGTGCCTATTTGTACCTTTGCCCAGTTTTATTTAATTGGTCCTTTGTCTTCCTGTCCTGGATTGTAAGACTTCTTAAGTGTTCCAAGTACACAACATGAAAGCAGAGGGTGGCTGCGGCCAGAGGAGCAAACAGGGACAAGGAAGAGAGCAAAGGGGGACGACAACATTTCTCTAATGTGTGGAGCTTACTGTGTGTGTGTGTGTGTGTGTGTGTGTGTGTGTGTGTGTGTGTGTGTGTGTGTGTGTGTGCGTGAAAACAGAGAAATGGGGCTGGAGAGCAGTTAAGAGCACTGGCTGTTCTTCCAGAGGACCCAGGTTCAATTCCCAGCACCCAGACGGCTCACAAGCGTCTGTGACTCCAGTTCCAGGGGACCCAACACTTCCTTCTGGCTGCCACAGGCACGGTGCAGATGTGATGTACATGCATATACATAAAGTAATCTTTTAAAAAAGAAAAATAAATACAAATCTGTCATGGTTTGTTTGTTGAGACAGTGTCTCCATGTAGCCCAGGCTGGCATGTAGCCTTCATTTCTAGAGTGTTAGGATTACAGAGGTGATCCACTAGGCCGGCCCCCAAACAAGCAAACATTTTGAGATAAGTTCTGTGTAACCCAGGCTGGCTTTGAGAACTTTCTCCTTCAGCCTCCTGAAGCTGCGGCACCATGCTCTGCTAAATAAAGTTCAACATACTGAGTGATTCTTAGACCATTTAAGAAATCGTTCCGAAACCCGAGGCCGCTCGGATTCCCCTCCTGCACTGTTGGTTACAGTCTTCCCTCCATCAGGTGTCATCCATTTCGAGTAAACACTAGCTGGTGACAGGTAAATGGCAGTCTGTATTTCTTCTGCAGCCACTGAGTGAACAGGCTGTGCTGTCCCCACGGATGGCTCTGGCCACACACATGTGGATCCATTTCTGGACTCCACTGTCCCACTGATCTGCATGTGCACTTTATATAACACTCCCAGATGACACGAGCACCCCCCATGTGCTTCTGTCTAAAAATGTCTTTACCACCCGAGGGTCTCTGTACTTCCACATGAATTTTAAAATCCGTTTCCAATTTCTACCAAAAAACAAAAGAGAGAAAATCTCATATGAGAAAATCTCATAAAAACAAAAGGCTGAGAAATCTTGACCTTTCTCAGATTTTGATTGAAAATGATGTTGAATTTTAAAACAAATCGGGGCCGTTCAGTGTCTTAGCAACCACATGGACTCTGACCCTCAGCAAGGGATGGTTCTCTGTCTCAATGTTCATTCATTCTCACAGCAGCGTCTAGTGGGCTTGTGGACCTGCTGGCCATCTTGGTTGATATGGCTGTCTTAGCTGTCGTGGAAGGTACAGGCACACAGAAACAACTGTCCCATCATAATCAGTGAGTGCCACACCCCACCGTCTGGAGCGTGACATAAATCAGGTCCCCGGTGTCTTCCCCTCCTGTTGTATTGACAGTTTGGATCCCTTTAGCCACATCTGCTTTCAAGGGTGGAATTTTTCAGATCAGTTCTACTGGAGAATTGACATACAGTAAATTGCACTAAAGCATACAACTTCAAGAGTTCTGACAGGTACACAAATTCACACAACCCTCACCATAACCTATAGCTCCTTCCCATCCGTCTCAAAAACTCTGGGTGCTCTTGCGCAATCCCTGGCCCTCCCGTCACTTTCCCGTAGAGGATGCTGACCTGCTTTTCAGTTACCACCAGCTGGTTTCTTTCTTTCTTCCTTTCTTTCTTTCTTTCTTTTTTTTTAAATGAATGGAGTCATGCAACAGGTACTCCTTTGTAGGTTACTTTAATTCATTAACTAACGTGTGTGTGTGTGTGTGTGTGTGTGTGTGTGTGTGTGTGTGTGTGTGTGTTCTGGTTGGGGAAGGGGCATGCACCTGTCACAAGCATGACTGCCAGAGGATAACTCTCAGGAGCTGAGTCTCTCCTTCCACCACGTGGGTCCCAGGGATTGAACTCGGGTCATCAGGCTTGGCTGCTGCCTTAACCCACTGAGCCACCCTGCTGGCCAACAAAGTGTGCTCCTTTGTATCTAGTTTCTTTGGCTCAGAATGAGTTTGATATTCACCCACGGTATTGCGTGTATCCACTGGTTCTGGTGTATGTGTGTACCTATGCGTACAGACATACTCACCCATGTGTACATGTGTGGAGCCAGAGACTGACGCTGGGTGTCCTCTCTATCACTCCCTACCTAATACTTTGAGACAGGGTCTCTTACTGAAGCTATAACCGGCCAGGTGTTAAACCTGCGGGGCAGAGACAGGGGAATCTGTGAGTTTGAGGTCATCCTGTTCTACATAGAGAGTTCCAGGACAGCTAGGGCTATATAATGAAATCCTGTCTCAAAACAACAGCAAGAAACACACACACACACACACACACACACACACACACACACACACACACACACACCATAAAAAGAACCACTAAACCAGTCTGTAAACTCCTGGGATTCACCGTCTCTGCCTCTCCTGTCTGGGATTACAGGTGTGGGCTACTATGTCCAGAGTTTTAATGTGAGTGCCCGGATCCCACTCAGGTCCTCACGCTTCCACAAGCCATCGCTCCTGAGCCTCAATCTGTTTCTTTTACACTGCTCACGGTGCTCCACTATGTGGCTACGTCACTTTCTGTTTCAGGTGGGGTCTTACGTGACCTGGGCTTGCCTTGAGCTTGCTACGTAGTGTTGGATGATCTTGCCCCCTGATCCTCCACCTCAACCTCCCAAAGTGCTGGGACCACAGGCATGTGACACCATACCCGGCTGGCAATGACATGTTTGGTCTATCTATCTATCAATCTGCAGATGGACATCTGGGCTGTGTTGTAGTTTGAGACCATGGAGAACAGAGCTGTTGGTAGCATTCCAGTGCAGGTCTGTGTGTGGACATCCATTTACAAAATTTTTCTTACATATACACTTAAATAACTATGGATCATTTGTCAACCATATGTTTATCTTGCTAAAAAACAAACTAGCTTCCAAAGTTCTCGTACCATCTCCATTTGTGACAGACTACAGGATGCTTTGTGGGCTGCACATCCTTGCCAATGCCTCACCATGTTTCTTAACGTGATTGCTCCGGTGGGTATCTACCTCAAGTCCCTCAGAGATCCTCTTTCATGAAGCATCCCTCCGAGTCTCGCTCATTTTTATTGGCTGCTTATCATCTCACTGCTAAGCTGTGAAAACCTTGTATTTTGCACATAAATCTACAGAAGTATTTAATTTCCACTACTGGATATTCTATACATAAGTACTGAGTATTTTCCCAGTCTGAGTTTTATCTTTATTTTTATTTTCCGAGACAGGGTTTCTCTATGTAGCCTTGGCTGTCCTGGAACACACTCTGAAGACCAGGCTGGCCTCGAACTCACAGAGATCCTCCTGCCTCTGCCTCCCGAGTGCTGGGATTAAAGGTGTTGGCCACCATCACCCGGCTTCAGCTCACACTTCAGTCTTTGTATGTGTACCTTTTATGGGTTTGTAATTGTTTTCGAAACTCTGTAGCCCACGTTGGCCTTAAACTCATGGCAATCCTCCTGCCTGAGCTTCCAAAGTGCTGAAATTACTGCTGTGAGCCACCATACCTGATGGTGTCCTTTCAGTTTACAAAAGCGAAACTGTCTTGTTCTAGTTCTTTTATTAATTCAAAGAGGGTTTTCTTTTTACACCCTGTCCATGTCTCTTGTCTGTAGCTTTTTGATTCAAATCGTTGTACATCATTTCTGACGTCACCCGGCTTCCTGCCCACTAGGCTCCACCCTCGGTGGAAGTTTACTCCTCCTCCAGCTGCTTGGTCCCAAACAACGCATGTCTCTGATGAGCTGTGTGGCGTATGAAGGGGAGGTGGGGGCTTGCCTGGTGAAATAACGCTCATGCATAGCTCAAGTCAGTTCTGTTACACGGCTCTCCAGAAGAGTTGTGCCTCCCGCTAGCAAAGAATATAGGTTACAGGATTTTCACACTCTCACCAACATTAGACACTGTTCAGCCTTCTAATTCATGTCAAAGAGGTAGAAAGTTGTATTTTGTTTTAACTTCACTATTTTGTAGACTGAAAATTTATCTCTTCCTATGCCTAGCCTTGGAGGTTTCTTAATTCTTTAAAATGCTTATTACAATTCTTTGCCCATTTCCTATGGAGATATTGAGACCCCCACCCATTTCTATCTCCGGACAGGGTCACGTGGGCCAGTCTGGCCTTGAACTGAGACCTGATTTTGCTGCCAACGCCCCCCGATACTGGGATTTGAGGTATGCCCCGCCTCGCTGGCCTTCCCGCAGCTCTGGAGGTCAGAGCTGGGCTTCCTGCGTGCCAAGCAAGTGCTCTCCCAAGTGTGCTGCCACTGCCAGGGTCTTCTCCTTGACTGCAGTTCTCTGCGTGCCCTGAACACCAACCCTCGTGAATTTCAAACACTGACACTTTCTTTCCTGGCACATTATCTGTATGCTAATTTTGTCTGTGGTGCCCTTAATAACACAAAGTCTTTACATTTAATTTAAGGAAGTTCAAGTTTTCTCCCTATAAGTTTCTTTCTTTCTTCTTCTTTTTCTCTTCTTCTTCCTCCTCCTCCTCCTTCTAGTCCTGGGAACTGAACCTGGGTCCTCCGCAAGAGGCAGTGGATGCTGCGAATTGCAGACTCACCTCCCCAGGCCTGACTCTGAGAGCCTGAGTCTTCTCTAAAGTCTACGTTTGTGTGTGGATTTCATGGAAGCTCGTCTCCTCAGGCTCTTTTAGTGAGATGTGTGTCCTCGCTGCTCTCGGTGTCCGTGACACACTCATTAAATCCCTGTACATGGACGGGGCTTCCATCTCTACTCTCTAGGTTTCAAATTGTTCTTTTTTTTCCTTCCCATGTTAGCATCAACACTAATGTTTCTCACTGTCTGACACTAGAAATGTCTTCTAATGTGAGAGGGCGCGGCCCCTCCTTGCTATGGAGAGAGGTCAACCTGCATGTGCTCAGTTTCAAAGACACAGGAGGAGCTTCCTCAAGCCCAGGAGGGAAAGAACAATGGCAAAGGTCAGATGTCTAGACAAGACGGCTGTCGCGTGAGTTTAGAACCTGAGACCTACAACAGAGAAAGACAGGTGATTCTGGGGCTGGGGTATGGCTCAGCTGAGAGAGTGCCTGCCTTGCATGCATAAAGCCCTGGGTTCAATCCCCAGCACCACATAAAGATGAGGAGTGGTGGCACACACCTGTGAACCCCAGCAACATAGGAGGTAGAGGGAAGGGCCAGTAGTTCAGAGTCATCCTCAGCTCCACAGAGAGTTTTAGACCAGTCTGGGCCACATGAGACCTTGTCTCAAGAGAAAAAAAAAAAGTTGTGACTTTAGAACAGCACGCTGATGATTTTTCTAATAATCTACAAACTGTCCCAAAAATTCAAGTTCATTCTTTGTGACACAAGGTATTGCACATATTTTCACTTTTATTCATAATTAGACCTTGCCTAGTTAATGGAGCTCTACACAAGAAATGACTGAATTATGGAAATCTGACTTAAGTAAAACCAGAAGGAGCATGAGCCGGAGTGCCCTGTAAACTGAAGCCGGGATCTCTTGAGCAGTTGGCAGAGAGGCCGTCCAGCTATGAATCACTGTGTTCAGACAGCTCCTCTCCGCCTACATCCTGACCCTTGCCCTGCAATCGGTAAGTTTCTAGTACTGCCGAAATTGGGCACGGTATGAAATCGCAGTTATTCTTGCTAAAGTTTCAGATCTGAGTCAGCTGAGAACTCCACAGTTAGCCCGGTGCACACCGACTGCAGCTGGTCCCGGTGCACACCAGTGCACACCGACTGCAGCTAGTCCTGGTGCACACCGACTACAGTTAATACTGTTAACTATAACTAGTGCACGCTTACAACAGTATGATTTCTGAGATAATTTCATAGTAAGACATCTGGGTACTTGGGGTTCTGTTCAAACATGAATAGTCTCTCAAAGTGGATGTATGCACCATTACTCTGTTTGCTTGTATGGCGATCTCCATCCATGTCACTGCATTCTGTTTCCTCTGAAGTAAACTGGTAACTCACCAAGAGAACTCTCTGGCCTTCAGTTGGCTGTGGTCAGACATGCTGCTGAGGGATGTACAGAAGGAAAGACAGCTCTGGACAAATGGACTCTGTATCACACAGATGGGGATTGGACCCCAAGACACCAGTACTGAGTGTAGACCTGTCTCCACTTAGGACCAGTTCACTTAAAACTCAGTTTTCCCATACACCTCTAATCCTAATATGGCGGAGGTGGAGGTGGATAAGAAATTCAAGATCATTCTCAGCTACAAATCAAGTTTGAGGCCAGCCTGGGCTACATAAGACCATGTTCTCTCTCTCTCTCTCTCTCTCTCTCTCTCTCTCTCTCTCTCTCTCTCTCTCTCTCTCTCTCACACACACACACACACACACACACACACACACACACAAAAAAAAAAAAAAAAAAAAAAAAAAACATAAGAAGCATAAGCTCAGCTCCAAAAATATGAATCGTCAACATATTTTAGTGGGGGCTAGAGAGAGGGTTCTGCATTTAAGATCACTGGCTGATCTTCCAGAGCCCCTAGTTCAGCTCCCAGCATGCACATGGTGTCTGTCTTAGTCAATGTTCTATTGCTGTGAAGAGACACCCATGACCATGGCAACTCTTACAAAGGAAAACATGTAATTGGGGCTGGCTTACAGTTCAGAGGTCTAGTCCCTTATCATCATGGTGGGAAGCATGGCAGCACACAGGCAGGCATGGTGCTGGAGAGGCAGCCGAGAGTTCTACATCTGGATCAGCAGGCAGCAGGAAGAGAGAACGACACTGGGCCTGGCTTGAGGATTTGAAACCCCAAAGCCCGCCTCCACAGTGACACACTTCCTCCAATATGGCCACACTATCCCCACAAAGCCACACCTCTAACAGTGCCACTCTCTGGTGAGCAAGCATCAAATATATGAGCCTACCATATCCAAACCACCACAGCGGCTCTCGACTGTCTGTAACTCCAGTTCTGGAGGACCTGAAGTCTCTTCGGACCTTTGAGGATTGATTCATGCACATTATGCACAGACACACACTCAGGCACACATGTACACATAATTTTTTTTTTAAATCTTTTCAAAGGGCTGCCAAATCATAAGAGCCATGAGAGAAGAGCAGCAATATAAACACGTGTATTTATCCCAAAACCCTGACAAGGAGCAAGGGAGGACCACTGGGCCAATAAATGCTCCCTGCTACTGATTTTGCACTCTTTGCAAACGACCTCCCTTCTGTATGGAGGTGCACGTGTACAGACATCTTTACTAACACTCTTCGTGTTGGTATGTAGCCCACCTTAGTTATGCCAACGGTCTAGCGTGCCCCTGAGTGGAGACACCATCACAACCACACTAAAAAACATCCCCAGGACTCTTCCCAAGACCAAACTCCAAAGGTGCTCCAGTCCCTCCTGTGAGAGAGTCTCCTGCATGTGGTGGTTTAAAAGAAAATAGCTCCCATAGGGAGGGGCACTATTGGGAGGTGTGGCCTTGTTGGAGGAAGTATGTCACTGTGGGGGTGGCTTTGAGGTCTCCTATGCTCAAGATGTGCCCAGTGTCACAGTTGCTTCTGCTGCCTGCGGATCAAGATGTAGAACTCGGGGCTGGAGAGATGGCTCAGAGGTTAAGAGCACTGACTGCTCTTCCAGAGGTCCTGAGTTCAATTCCCAGCAACCACATGGTGGCTCACAACCATCTGTAATGAGATCTGGCATCCTCTTCTGTATACATAATAAATAAATAAATCTTAAAAAAAAAAAAAAAAAAGATGTAGAACTCTCAGCTCCCTCTCCAGCACCACATCTGCCTGCCTGCCACCATGATGACAATGGACTAAACCTCTGAAGCTGTAAGCCAGCCCCAATGGCATGTTTTCCTTTATAAGTGTTGCTGTGGTCATGGTGTCTCTTCATAGCAATAGAAGCCCCAACTAAGACACCACATGAAGCCTGTGCATATACCACCATACCCTGCACACCATCTCCTCTCCAGTGCACTAACATCAGAACCGCCCAAGGAGATGTAAAGGGGTGCTGTCAGAAGTCTGCAGAACTGTTTGAGAACCGTTACAAGAGGGGAAAAAAACGGGGGGTGGGGGGCATACCTTTAATCCCAGCGCTTGAGGGGCAAAGGCAGGCCTATTTTTACAGGTTAAAGGCCAGCCTGGTCTGCAAGTTCTAGGCCAGCCAGGACCATATAGTGAGACCCTGAAGCAAAAATCAATCAATCAATCAATTAATCAATAAAATTAAATTTAAAAGTCTGCACACTCACACGTTCAGTTACAACTGCAACTTTTCTCTGAATATTTTTGATGTGTGGAATCCAGAAGCAGGCTACAGATGTGGTCAGCCAGCTCTGTGTCCCACTGGCCTTCTCAGTAGCTTTCATCTCTTCTTGTAAACAACTGGGGTGGACACTGGGGCGTCCATCTTGGCATGTTGTTCCCTGCTTCTTCAGGAAGTAAAACCGCTGCTGGTCTCAGCTCCTTGGCACGTGTGTTCACACTTGTGAACGGCGGGGCTGGAGAGGTGGGCCGGCGGTTCAGAGCACCTGCTGCTCTTACCCAGGACTCGGTTTCGGCTCCCAGCACCCACATGGCAGCTCACAACCATCCAGTTGTGAGCAACTCCAGTTCCAGGGGATCTGACACCCTCTCCTAACCTCTGTGAGCAAAAGGCATGTAGACAAAAATGTAGACATTTTTTACATAAACGTTAAATAAATCTAAATTTAAAAAAATTTACACAAGTTCTTAATATATATTAAAAATGTAAGTTTAAGTGCGGTAGTGCAAGCCTCTTGTCCCAGCACTTGGGAGGCAGAGGTGGGAGAATTACTTAGGCCCAAGAGCTGTGAATATCTTCGGCAACATGTGATGCTCTGACACAATAAATAAATAAGCAAATAAATACAAATAAACAATTTAAAACAGTATTAAAAAAAAAAAAAAAAAAAAACCTCGATCACGGCTGCTGAACTTTGAGGACAAATTACCGGGGTCTGCTGGGAACAGGACTTCTAACAGGCAGAAGGCCATTATGGTGCAAGGCCGCTTTTGCTGGCTGTAAGGGAAGTCTCTGGAACCAAAGAGAGCACACAGCTCAAAGCTGTTTATGCCTGAGATGAAACTAGAGATGTGCTTCTGGGTATAAAGCCAAGAACAGCCCAGTGAGTCCTGGAGGCAAACCAAAAAAAACCAGATAATCTGGGGAAAGGTAACTTGGGTCCATGGAAACAGTGTCATGCTTCGTTGTCAATGCTGAAGCAACCTTCCTCCAAAGGCCACGGGGCACGGGATCTGTGTGAGGGTGCACCCCTCCCAGACTATAGTTAGTGAAGAACAAATAGAGAAAAGTGGATTTGTAAAAAAACAAAAACACAACCCTCTATCATACACAATGAAAATATGTTCTTTGTTGTTTGTCTTGATTTTGTTTAAAATTTTACAATTTCTTTCATATAAAAATTTAACAGACAAGAATAACATTTTCCTCTTTTATGATTCCTGCCCTTGATGTCATGTCAATGAACTCTTTCCAGCTTTAATAGTATCCTGTTTATAGCTTTGATAGGGAATTGATTTTTGTGTGAGATATGAGAAGGATTTCACTTGAATTTTCTGACCAAATTAGGTGGCTGTCTGAGAACAAAGTAGGGTGATCCATCTTTGCCCTCAGATCTTAGTCCCTGGCTCTCAGGACCACACTTCTGTGCGCATGCTCCTGCACTGCCGGTAACAATTCCCCTGACTTCTTCCCACACTCTGGTGCCGCCATTTCATCACTGTGGCTTCAGAACAGACTCTGATGTCTGGAAGGGTAAGTCTCTTGCTTTATAGTATTATTTTCAGTTTTTTAAAAAAATAGGGTCTGGAGAATTGGCTCAGCAGTTAAGAGCACTTGTTGCTCTTGCAGGGGACCCAGGTTCGATTCCCAGCACCCACATGACGGCGTACAACCATCTGTAATTGCAGTCCTGGGGGATCTAATATTGTCTTCTTACCTCCTGTGAACACCAGGCGCACACGTGATGCACTTACATACAGGCAGACAAAACGTTCATACATATAAAATAATGTTAATAAGTCTTTAGAACAGAATTACATTTATTTATTTCGTGTGTATGTCTACGCATGCACAAGCACGCCACTGTGCACACGGAGGTCAGAGGAAACCTATAGGGGTCAGTTCTCTCCTTCTACCACGTGGGTCCTGGGGATCAAACTCGGGTCCTCAGGCTTCGCAGCAGGCACCTTTACCCACTGGGCCATCCTGCCAGCCCTAACTCTTTCTTTTAAAATAAAGACTTTATGAAATACATTTAATTTTTTAAAAAATGCTTAAAAATAAAATTCACATTTAATTATGTGCATTATTAAATGCACTTCTCTGCACATGCTTCTAACTTTTGGTGCATACGTGCAGGAGTATGAACATGACCTCAAACAAGATGTGCAGCGTTTTATCATTCCAGAAAATCCCTTCATGTTCCCACAGTCCTCTACATAAATCAACCACTGACGCAAATCTCTACAGCCAAGGACTGGTTTAACCCTTTCTAGAGCTGAATCTGAATGGAACCCCACGATTTGTACTCCCCCTACCTAGCTTCTTTCACTCAGAGCATGGCTGTGGGGTTCAGCCATGTTTCTCATGTAACAGCAGCTTGTTCCCCGTTGACTGCTAAGTGATGCTCCACCGTGAGCCACAGCCCGGTGTATTCCACTACCCGTCACTAACAGAAACTGAGGGGGTTTTCAGTACCTGCTGCTGTTGATAAATCTGCCACAGACATTTGTTTCTAATGTCTTAGTTTTAGAAAACTTTAGACAGAAGTTTTCATTGGTCTTGAGTGAATAGTTACAGACACATATACAAAGATACTTAACTTCTTACGGGCCGTTTTCTAAGTTAGAGGTGACCCAAACTTCTAAGACTGTCTTGCTGGGAGCTCTGTCGGCCCTCTAAGAGTGGGTCCGGAATAGGTCTTGCTCTCGGGTGAGGCCTTCCAGTGCCTCAGCTGCACACGGGGTGTTGAGAGCTTCCCACTGCAAGTGGGGGTGGGGGGGGTGGGGACGCCGATGTCCCAGCACTGCTTTCCCTCCTCCCCCCCCCCTCTGCCACCTCTCCTGTGTGTCAGCCTGGGGCAGGGCGGCACTGGACGCCTCAGGGTTTCTGCTCTGAGTATACACAGCTCAGACTCACTGGAATCCTCCCACAGACGCCTGGTACCCCCGGATGGGCCATCCCACAAATTCTCCTGGCTTCCAGTGCTCCAAGGTGTCTGAACAGAGGGGGTGGTTCACTGGCAGGAGCCCGGAGGCTGTGGACTCGCTCAGTGTGTTCCTTCTCGGGGCTGACATCTACACCTGGTATCCTTTGACACAGCCCTTCATTTGTCTTGTCCTTGAGAACAATTCTCTCTAGAGCGAAAGCTACTCTGACACCACTGACTCTATCGTCACAGGGAGCAGAATGTCATCTAACCCATGGCCAGAGGCGCCAACCTCCACTTTACTTTCTGCAGAGATTAATGTGATTATCTGTGTGCGTCCATCTGTGTGCACATACGTGCATGTGTGTAGGGCACTTAGAGAGACCAGAGAGGTCTCGGATCTGCTGGAGCTGGGATTACAGGTGGGTGTGAGCCACCCGGTGTGGATGCTGAAAGCTGAACTTGGGTCCTTTGTCCTATGCCTGTCAGCTCAGGGCAGCCTGTCCTTTTAAATATCAGACACAATTTCCAACTGACTTGCTCCCTGAGATGTTCAGTAGCAATCAGATCAGCAGCATGTGTTTTAGAGCCCTTCTGTTACAATCCTTCACAAATATGAAACTGAAGGGACCTCCTATAATTGATAAACACAGTGGCATAAAGTTTTAAAGATCCCACCACACAGGAAAAAATCCTGGAAGATCCATTTCATTAACAAGAAATAGCAGAACTTTAAATTAATATGCATAGTTTCCATGGAACAAGACACTGGAATCATTTCTAAGAAGAGACACCTACCTCTGCCAGAGCAATGGCCCAGATAAACAATTGGGTAAGAGAAACTCAAGTACTTTACCACCACTTGGGAAGGAAGAAATGGAAGGATACCTAAAGCTTTCTAACCCTGAGGACTACGTTGGTTTGCTTATTAATTTATAAAAATAACTGTGCCAAAGGCAGATGTGCATATTTTCATCACATTATAAATATAATTCTACAGTCTGTATGTGTGGTAGTTTGAATGCATTTGGCTCCTATAATCTCATAGGGAGTAGCACTATTAGGAGGTGTGGCTTCATTGGAGTGGGTGTGGCCTTACTGAAGGAAGTGTGTCACAGTGGGGGTGGGCTTTGAGGTCTTCTATGCTCAAGATACCACCCAGTGTCACAGTCCACTTCCTGTTGCCTGCAAGATGTAGGATTCTCAGCTACTCCTCCAGCACCATGTCTGCCTGCACGCTGCCATGCTTCCTGCCATGATAATAATGGACTGAACCTTTGAAACTGTGAGCTGCCACCTCAATTAAATGTTTTCCTTATAAGAGTTGCCATGGTCATGGTGTCTCTTCACAGCAACAGAAACCCTAAGACAGTGTATATGTGTGCGTGTGTGTGAGTGTATGTGTATATATGCATGTGTGTATGTGAGTGAATATGGATAGTTGAGTGTGTGTGTGTGTGTAAGTACATGTGTATGTGTTTGTTAGTGTGTGTATGCGTATGAGAGTGTGTACATGAATATATGTGTAAATGATTGAACTAAGAGAGCCTTTGTCCAATGATTGATGGAGGCAGATGCAGAGATCCACGGCCAATCGATGAGAGAGAGGAGGGATTCTGCAGGCAAGGGACGTCGGGATCATGGCGGGAAGAAGTGCAGAGATGACCGGCTACACTATTGGAGACCATGAACTATAGACTAGTGGCTATGAAGCCCCCAGGGGACTAGACGAGGCCCTCTGGATACGGAAGACAGTTGTTTGGCTCGAACTGTTTGGGGAACACCTAGGCAGGGGGATCGGGATCCATCCCTGGTACATGGGTAGGCTTTTGGGAATCCGATGCCTGTGGTGTGATGCCTTGCACAGCCTTGGTACAGTGGGAAGGGGCTTGGACCTGCCTAGGCTCAGTGTGCCGGGCTCTGATGACTCCCTATGGGAGATCTTGATTTGGGGGATGTGGGGTGGCTTGGGAGGAAGGGCTGGGAGATGGGAGGAGGAAAGAGGTGCGATCTGTGAGTGGTATGTAGAGTGAGTAGAAAATTTCTTAATAAAAAAAAGAATATATGTGTATGTTTGTGTATTAAATGTGTGTATGAGTGTGTGTGAGTATGCATGCATGTGTATGCATGTGTGAGTGTGTGTGTTATGTGTAGGCGTGTGTGAATGTGTGTATGTGAATGTGTAGGTGTATATATATGTGTGCATGTGTGTATGTATGTCAGTGTATTTATGTGTGCATGTGTGTGTGCATATGTATATGAGTACATGTGTGTAAGTATGAATGTGTATACATGTATATATGTGTGTATGCAGTGCTGGGAGCTGAACCCAGGGTTGCATGTTAGGCCAGAACTTTACCAGTAGCCATGTTCCCAGCTTCTTTTATATTTATATATATATATTTTTTTTCAATTTTGAGACAAGATCACAGTTAGTTGCCCAGACTAGCCTTGAACTCACTAGGTAGCTCAATAGATCTTGAGATTTTGATTTTTTTTTTTTAAGTTGAGTTTTCAAGACAGGTTTTTCTCTGTATAGCTCTTGGCTATCCTGGAACTCACTCTACAGACCAGGCTGGCCTCGAAGCTGGAGATCCATGTGCCTCTGCCTCCCGAGCGCTGGGATTAAAGGCGTGCGCCACCTGAGTAGCTATGACTAAGAACCTGGACCACCAGGCTCAGCTCATCTCGTTTGGAAACCCAGGCTGCTTTAGCTTCTCGGCTGTTGGGTTTCTAAGTGTGTGCTGCATACCCAGTTCCTATGCTTTTTTTTTTTGGTCTGTAATGACTTTTTTAAAAGGTTTTTTTTTTTTTTTTGTTTTTGTTTTTGTTTTTGTTTTTGTTTTTTGTTTTTTGTTTTTTGAGACAGGGTTTCTCTGTGTAGTTTTGGTGCTTGTCCTGGATCTCACTCTGTAGACCAGGCTAGCCTCGAACTCACAGAGATCCTCCTGGCTCTGCCTCCCGAGTGCTAGGATTAAAGGTGTGTGCTACCACTGCCTGGCTTGTTTTGTTATTTTATTTTTTGTTTTTCTGAGTCAAGGACTCAACTGTGTAGCCCAGGCTGTCCTGGCTCGCTAGATGGACCAGGCTGGTCTCAAACTTACAGAGATCTGCCTGCCTCTGCCTCCTGATGCTGGGATTAAAGGCCTGTAACACGACATCTGGCTTAATGGTGTGTGTGTGTGTGTGTGTGTGTGTGTGTGTGTGTGTGTGTGTGTGAGAAACAGGTACTCATGGAGACCAAAAGCATCTGATTCCCCAGACTGGAGTTGAGCCACCTGACATGGGTGCTGGGAACTGAACTTGAGGCCTCTGCAAGCGCAGCGAGCTCTTTTAACCACTGAGCCGTCACTCCAGCCCTGTCTATAGCACTTTATAAAGCAGGGTGATAACTAAACTACTCTCAAGCTACTCTCTGAAGGTCGGTGTCTGATCCAGGCCTCTGGTATATGTGCCCTAAGCTGCCCAAAGCAAAGTGGTTTGCACCCCTCTACAATATGCCTTGAAATTGATGGAACTGCAAAACTTCTATCTGGAAGATACTCACGCCTTTAATCCCAGACTTGGAAGGCAGAAGCTGACAGATCTCTGTGAGTTTGAGGCTAGCCTGGTCTACATCATGAGTTCTAGGTCAGCCAGCGCTACATAGAGAGACCCTATCTTAAAACACACACACACACACACACACACACACACACACACACACACACACACACACACACACACACACTCCCCAATCCCCATCAAGGTAAGCATCTGGGCTTGCCTCTGTTTGCTGAGTGAAGGCCCCTCTCTGCTTGCTAACCCACCTAGGCTTGCTCCTCACCCTCTGACACAACACAGAGATACCACACTGAGATGGACTCAACAACCTACCCCAAGTCAAGTATGACACCACAACACAGAGATACCACACTGAGATGGACTCAACAACCTACCCCAAGTCAAGTATCTAAGAGGCTTGAGAGCCGATACCAGGAACATGTGGAGACTGGTTCATCAGCTCACAATACAAAAGACAGCTGGTGGTCACTAGGAATTAACCAGCCAGGCCCACAGTGGCTGTGAGCACCTACCACCGCAACCCAACCAACCTCCACGTCTCCTCCTCAACCCCCTCTTCCCCCCACCCCCTTTTTTTTCTTTTTTGAGCCAGAGTCTCACTAGGTGACATAAGCTGTTCTGGACCTCTCTATGTAGACCAGGCTGGCCTGGAACTCATAGAGATCTGCTTGTCTCTGCTTCCTGAGTGCTGGGGTTACTGTGTGGAGGCCCCCCCCCCATCTTCTGTCTCTCTTCCTCTTATTCCCTTCTTCGCTTTTTCACTGCCTCTTTGAGAACCTTTCCTTCTCTTTTTATCAAGTAGAATACAGACTTAAACTCTCTCTTCAGTATTTGTTATAGCATTCGGTGTGAAATGGGTCTTAAAGATGGAAAATCTGAGTTCAGGTCCAGCTCAACTGTGTGACCCCGGTACATTAATTAAGTGCTGGGGTTTGTCCAACTGGAAAATGAGGATTAAAGGCATCTCCACAGACTAGTATTAAGAATTAAATTAGATGAAATAAACTGTATATATTATCTGGCTCAATGCCTGATATTATGGGTCTTCCATAATGCTAATTCCTTTTTACTTCTCTAGGAAAATATTATTTGATCCTTAGTTATGACCTCGATGGGAAAAAAAAAAAAAAGGCCTCTGTTCCTTGCATAAGACTGACATGGAGCCACCATTCAGAATTCTACACTGTCTGATCTAAAGGCTCCTTACCTTGGAGCACACAATCTGAATTCTAAAAATAAATCAAGACAGAAAAATTTGAATAACTTCTTGAAACATAAAGTAGTGGCAATCATAAGCTAAGCATTTTTTTTTTTCAGAGTGTCATATAGCCCAGGATGGTTTTGAACTCACTACATGGTCAAGGATGACCCTGAACTTCCAATCCTGACTTCACCTCCTGAGTACTAGGATTACATATATGAGCCACCAGGACTAGTTTTACTTGGGGCTGGGCTCTGTGCATGCTAGGTAGGCACTCGACCAGCTGAACCCAGCCCCAGCCCAAGTTAAACATTTAAGAGGCAGGAACGTTCTACACAAAGCAATAAAGATTTAACATGGTATTTTAAAGTTCAGCTTAAAATTACCGAAGTCATTTGGGCCGTGTGAGGAACACCTGGTCTACTCCACAGCAACAGCTGCTGTGTTAGGGTTCAGTCCAGGGGCCAGACAGTCGGTAGCTACGTCTTCCACCTCATCTAAACCTTGGCCCAGAGACTGACCCTACGCTCTAGACTAGTTAGTTATACACAGATATCCAGGAGCTGTCCATAAAAACAGAATTGGTTTTGAGAAGATGCATCACTGGGAATCAGACTAGGCAACTCAGTGTTTCCTAAACCAGGCTAAGATTAAACGAAACGGCCAAAGAAGAGCCACCATGGGGCTTCCCCATGTGATGCTTCAAGCTGTAGCCAAGAACAAAATGTACAACGACGACGGATGTCAAGTAACGTCATTCCCTCAACTGCACGCCTGTAACACGGAGGACACTGGGGAACAGAAACCAGACCAGTCAGGCCGTGAGGGGGGCACTGTAACACCTGAGGCCAGACGCTCACATGGAGGGGAGGTATTGGGAGTTGCTGGGTCACAGTATTCTAGTTAGACGCAAGTTCAATACCAAAGGGCTGAAGAGATGAAGGAGACAGTTTCCTCAGGGGAAATAAAACAAAGACAGTATCAAATTGAAAATGCAAGGAAAAAGTAAAGAGGAATGTTCTGAGGGCAGAAAAATAAACCAACTTCAATTCCAAACCCCAAGACAGGAACTGAGAAGTAAGAGTGGGGTACCTTTGACTAATCAGAAAAGACAAGAGTCTTCGGGAACTAGAAATCCGGGTACAGTCTGAGGTTGAACGGAAGAATAGCCCATTCTCACTGAGCTCGTAAAGGAAACAGATTTGCCGCGGCATGCAGACTGAAGTGGGAGAAAGCATCAAAGGTCTCAGCCCGCAGCAACTGAATGGGGGCAGATTTCTATGCCTACTCCCACAGGCATTGCAGCTACAGGTAAGCGGCAGGCCCGGCCGGGGTGAACTCCAGTGGCGGTACTTACCAGAGTCTTCCCACTGGAGTAAGTGCAGCTTCCAGGCGGAATAATACAGAAACCCCAGGACCAGGAGGAGGCAGAGGGCTAGCAGCAGGTTGCGCACAAACACCAAGAGTCCCATCTTCACATGATTTACAATTTCCTACATGACCTAAAAGCAAAAACAAAAAAAGCCATTAAGATATAAAGCTATCATCATCCTTATACATGAAGAAACTATAGACAGTTTGTAAATAAAGAGCAATCACTGAGTCATGGCAAGGTGCCTGTCTCCAGAGAACCTCTCCAGGTTTCTGGGAACCTGCTCACCCGTGACCTCACTCACGCCAACGGCCAATTTTTGGCAATTATAAGCTCTCAAATATTTTTTTTTTTTTTGGTTTTTGTTGTTTTTCCAAGACAGGGTTTCTCTGTGTAACAACTCTGGCTGTCCTGGAACTCACTCTGTAAACCAGGCCAGCCTCAAACTTAGAGATCCACCTGCCTTTGCCTCCCAAGTGCTGGAATTAAAGGTGTGTGCCATTATGTCTGGCTGTAAAAGTTTATTTTGATTCCATGCATATTGAGTGTTTTGTGTGTGTGTGTGTGTGTGTGTGTGTGTGTGTGTGTGTGTGTGTGTGTGTGTGTGTACCATGTGTGTGCTTAGTGCCCGCAGAGGCCAGAAGAGGTCATCAGATCCCCTGAAACTGGAGGTATAGATGCTGCTATGTAGATACTGGGAACTGAACCTGGGTCCTCTGAAAGAGCAGCAAGTATTCTTAATGACTAAGCCAACTCTCTAGCCTCTCAATTCTTTCTTTGCTTGTTTGTTTTGTTTGGTTTGGTTTTGGTTTTTCAAGACAGGGTTTCTGTGTGTAACAGATCTGGCTGTCCTGAAACTTGTTTTTAGACCAGGCTGGCCTTGAACTCACAGAGATCTGCCTGCCTCTGCCTCCCGAGTGCTGGGATTAAAGGTGTGCACCACCACCGCCTGGCTGCTCTCAGTTCTTAAAAAAGATTTTTAAAAGATTTATTTATATTTATTCGTGGGTATACCTACATGCCTGTATGTGTATGTACACCACATGCATTCAGGTGCCAGGAAAGCCAGAAGAGGGTATCAGATCCCCTGTGACTAGAATTACAGGCAGTTGTGAGCAGCCCAATGCGGGGGCTGAGAACCCAATCCGAATCCTCTAGAAAAACAATACATGTTCTTAACTACTGAGAGCCATCTCTCTAGCCCTTTTAAAAATTTGTGTATATTTGTGTGTGTGGTGGGGTATAAACAAGTATAAGCACAGGTGCTTCAGGAGTCCAGAAGAGGAGCTCAGATCCTCCAGAGCTGGAGTTATGGGTGGTTGTGAGCCACTTGAGGTGGGTGCTGGGAACTGAAGTTCAGCCCTCTGTAAGAGCACTATTAACCACTGAACTATCTCCGGCCCTCAAGTAAATGACATCATATGCCTTCCCACCATCATTCCCCTCGTCCAAGCCATTACTATGTTTCCACAAATCAGTTTATACGCTCTGCATGCATTTTGCACACAGCATCGTTTGGTTCCGCCTTGTATTGTTCAAGACAAGGGTCTCCACACAGCCTAGGCTGACCTAGAACTTGCCGGTGTAACCCAGATTGGCCCAAAGCTATGATCCTTCTGTCTCAGCCTCTGAGTGCTGGCTGAGACCTCAAGCATGTCCCAGCATGCCCAGCTCATAACCATTTCTAACATCAAATGTTACTGCCATGCTCAAACCCCTTGGAATTCATTTTCTTCTACTTCTGAAACAAGGGTAGGGCAGACTAAACATTTCACAGTAAAACACATTCATTATCTCAGAGTCCTGAAGGCCAACTCCCAATACAGAGTAGCTCCGTCAGGCCCTCAGTGTACAGTCACATGAGTCAGAGCCAGTGCATCAGGGGCTACACACTCCCCAGAAGCCCCAGAAAGAACCTAGAAAAAAGGAATTCTTGTATGTGTATGCATATGCATGTGTTTACATATGTACGGAGCACACGCACATGGATACGTGTGCATGTGGGAGATCGAGGAGACCTCAGGTGTCATCTCAGGAGCCATCTGGGTTGTTTTTTGAGACAACGTCTCTCCCTGGCTTGGAGCTCGCTCTACAGCCTTGGCCAGCTGGCTAATGGTCCAGGCATTCATCCCCAGCCTCTGCCTCCGCAGCTCTGGGACAACAAGGGCACACCACTACTTGGCTTTCTCTCCCTGGGTTCTGGGCTGGAACACGGGTCTTCAAGTCTGCAAGGCCAGTTCTTGCCTGAGCCATCCATCACTCAGCCCTTTTTTATTTTGTTTTCAAAGTTCTTGTGCATGTATATATTGTACGATGACCATACACCACCTCACATCCCTTTACACGTCCTTTTTGGTTTTGCCCCTCCGGTTAGTCCCTTTTGCCCCCACACAGTTTCACTTTTCCTTTCTGGTTGCATACAAAAACATGATTTTATATCTTCATATAAAGTCTAGACATCACAATTGTGAGAAAATATATGACGGCTATCCAAAATTTTTAAAATGAAAAATATAGAGAAACTGAAAGCTGTATGGGGAGTGGCCAAAGTATAAACTGTACTCTATATAAACTATACTATAAACTATAACTATAGTCTATATAAACTCTACTATAAACTATATATTATCTCAATACTTCTACAGCAGGTGCGAGGCCCTCCCCCAGGCAGCAAGCAGCATAATTCAGCAGTGGACACCAGCTGACTCCTCTAATCTGACTCCGTTCTGCTAACATCAGATCCCATTGGCTGAGAGCACAGTCACAGACCCATGCCAGATGCCAATCACAAGCCCCGTCTGGATTTCCCAGTACTTCTGACCCAGGGGCTACAAATCAAGGGTTCTCCAGACCTCCTGCTTTGGTTCCATTCATTTGTTGGACTGGCTCACAAATCCCAAAGAAGCACATTTAGCAGCTGAATGTAAGACTTTACGAAGGATACAGATGAAGAGACAGATCATCACATAAAGGAAAAGGTACACAGGGTTTCCACAGCCTTTGCAGTTGGCACCCCAGGAATCTTCACCTGTTTAACCCCATCCTCCATGTTTTATGGAAACTCTGGTACATGGACCAATGTTTACACCGTGGCCATTGGTATCCAACTTTATATCCCTGAAAAGTTTGGAGGGTGAGACTAAAGGTCCCAATCCTTCACTCCTACATCAGTCTCTTCAAAAAAAAAAAAAAAGTACAGTTTGAATGAGAACAGTCCCCATAGGCTCCTATGTTTGAATATGTGGTCCGCAGTTGATGGAACTGTTTGGAAAGGATTAGGAGGTGTGGCCTTGTTGGAGGCAGTGTATGACTGGGGGTAGGCTTTAAGGTTTCAAAAGACTCAAGCCATTCCATGTCCCTCTCTCTGACTCGTGGTTGTGTCTCAAGGTGTAAGCGCTCAGTTACAGCTCCAGAGTCATGCCTGCCTGCCTGCTGCCATGCTCCCTGCTATGACGGTCATGGACTCACCCTCTGAAACTGTAAGTCTCAAGTTAAATGCTTCCTTTTATAAGTTGCCTTGGACGTGGTATTTTATCACAGCAGTAGAAAAGTGACTAAAACAACCAGCCTCCATCCTGCAGCCAGACAGTAACTGCCAGCTACCAGTCAAGCCACTGGCACACACCAAGAGATCACTTCAGACATTCTAAAGACAGAGTTGAAGACCAAACGTATGTGTCACAATATCTCCAATGAAAATTTACCTTCTCTCATATCAAAACTAACTCCAAGCTGTAATTATTAAGAGACACAGGACAAAACATAGTGGGACCACTAGTGGATTCTAGAAATGAGCCTCCTCAGACAGATATACAGAGGCATAAGTTTATCTACATAGACATATGCACCTTTATTTGATGCTAAACATATACACATAAAGGCCTGAGAGGCACTGTAATTGTTATGCTAGCTGCTCCTCGGGAACAGGATGGGGTGTGTCAGGTGCATCCTTGGGAGGCCTCTGTTTTCCCCTTTATACACTTCAGAATTATATTTGTCATGAGTCACAGTATTGACTCCATAACTGAAATTTACAACGTCCCTACACCTTAACTCAGCTCTGCATCCAACAGTGAGAGGTCTTGTGCAAGGGACC
This sequence comes from Peromyscus maniculatus bairdii, assembly GCF_049852395.1. Classification (NCBI taxonomy): domain Eukaryota; kingdom Metazoa; phylum Chordata; class Mammalia; order Rodentia; family Cricetidae; genus Peromyscus; species Peromyscus maniculatus. Next base: position 137,168,269 of record NC_134853.1, read on the forward strand.
AGTGGACGGCTCAGCGGGAGGGGCCGCTTGCCGCCAAGCCTGGCAACCTGAGCTCAATCCCAGAGAGCCATACGGTCGAAGGAAAGAACCAGGCTTCTGCAAGTTGTCCTCTGACCTCCATGGCATGCACACACACAAATGTGGCTTTAAAACAGTCCTGTGCAGGGATGCCCACCGGCCACACAGATTTTTAAAGATAAAATTCACAGCAGTTCAAATGCCCAGTTAGCAAGGAAGCCACAAATCTCGGGTGCTTTGCAGTGTGTCTGCTGCTGGGCCTTGACAGGAAGCACACTGAACACCCAGAAGGGATCCCGGAGGAGGTGTGATGGCAGGATTTCTGTAAGCTGTGTGGGCAGGGTTTAAAAGAGCCGCTGGGAGACTAGCAAGGGCGGGAGGCTGTTCCTCCTCTCCTGAAAGGGTGAGAAGAGAGGAGGGTGTCCCAGCAGCTGTGGACATGCTGGCAAGAGAAGAGAGACGTGAGACGGAAGCAGTGGGATGCAGGGCACAGCTTCTTCTGGGACAGCGGCTGTGACATGATTAAAAACACTCTAACCTCTCGCTCATCCAGTTCCCTCAATTGGTCCCAAATGGAAGCCAGAGGGCAAGGAAGTGTGGCAGTTCACAAAGGCCACCATAGAACAGAGAAAGGTGAACAGGGTCCTCGAGGGCAGGGGAGGAAATGCAGAGAGAATGAAGCAAAGGATGCGCAACACAGACTCGAGCATAGAGCACATGGCTATGTGGAAATGATCTACAGAGAGACGAGTGTGCATATACAGCCTCATCCTGCCAACAACAGACGGGGAAGCCCGAAAATTTAAAAACTAAGTGGAGAGATGGCTCAGGTGTTAAGAGCACTTGCTGCTCTTACAGAGGACCTGAGTTTGGCTCCTAGAACCCACAGGGCAGCTGACAATTGTCTGTAACTCCAGTCTCTGGGGAACCAGCATTCCCTTGGTTTTGCATGGGTCGACTGTTTTGCACTCTGCAGGCTCTCACTGGGGCAGACGTGCCCAGACAGTGAACCTGGAGGGAAAGAGAGACGTCTCGATCCCCAGTTTTGGCAAGGGACCCCCGGGTCCCGAGCCGCTTGAGATCACCTCAGAAGTGACCATTTGGTTTCAGCAGTCTCCTCCGGAGCCTCTCCTGAGCATTCAACAACCCGTTAGGAGCATCTTTGGTTATCTTCCCCCACCGCGGGAGGAAGTGCCACTTTGTACTTTGTCCCGGGAAATTGTCAGTCTTTTTGTGTTCCACTGTGGTTGCTGTCGGCTTGCCTTCTCTCTTCTTCAGGTTCTATCTCCGACTTTCTCCTTCTACTATGGGGAATACCCCACCTTCACCCCTAGGCTTAACCCTAGCTCACTGGCAGGGCATCCAGGACACCGCCAGCAACAACAGTGTGATCATCAAGAAAAGGAGATGGGTCACTTTCTGCTCATCTGAGTGGCCAACCTTCAATGTCGGGTGGCCAGCAGGTGGGACCTTTGATGCCGCGACTATCCACCGCGTAGAGGAGATTGTCTTCCGCCCTCGCTGTGGCCACCCCGACCAAGTCCCCTATATTGTTACCTGGAGAGGCTTGATAGATAGGGAGAGTGGACCTCTTCCCTGGGTTAAACCCCCACAGCAGGTTTGGGGCACTCAGGTCTTGACCACCCAGCCCAGGAGTTCCCCAGCAGACCAGAAAAAAAAGAGAGAAGAGAAAGCCTGCTGCAGTACTCCAGGGAGGAACTCCTGAAGCGGAACTTTTTCCACCCCCCTACTCTCCTCAACCGCCCCAAGTGCACCCCACGTCACCCCACAGCGCCTGCGGAACAGATCCAAGTACCCCAACCATTAGGGGCAGACGGGGGGTGGGCTCAGTCAACCCGCAGCAAGAGAGGGGGAACCCCACAACCAGACACCACCATGGCCCTCCCCGTCAGGCACGCCAGCCCGCCTGATGATTTAGGGAACAAACCCTTCCACTGGTCCTTCGCCACTAGTGACTTATATAATTGGAAGGCTCAAAATGCGCCGTTTTCCAAAGACCCCCAAGACCTATTAGAGTGTTCTTTTCACCCACCAGCCCACATGGGATGACTCAGCAGCTTTTGGGGGTCCTCTTCACGACTGAAGAAAGAATTAGGATACTGGAGAATGCCCGAAAGCTGGTCCCAGGACCAACGGGTGCCCCTCGGGCCGACCCCACCTTGGTCGCGGCCGCATTCCCATCCACCCGCCCTAACTGGGACTATAACACAGCAGAAGGTAAGGAGAGTCTCCGTGTCTACCGCCAGGCTCTGTTGGCAGGTCTCAAGGCTGCTGCACGCAGACCTACTAATATGGCTAAAATCTATGATGTAAAACAGGGAAATGAGGAGAGTCCATCTGCATACCTAGAAAGGTTGATGGGGGCTTTCAAACAATACTCCCCCTACAACCCGGAGCCCGAGGAGGCACAGCAGGCCGCCATCCTAGCTTATGTTAATCAGGCAGCGCCAGATATTAGAAGAAAATTACAGTCGTTAGAAAGATTAGGGGAGCCGGGCGGTGGTGGCGCACGCCTTTAATCCCAGCACTCGGGAGGCAGAGCCAGGCGGATCTCTGTGAGTTCGAGGCCAGCCTGGACTACCAAGTGAGTCCCAAGAAAGGCGCAAAGCTACACAGAGAAACCCTGTTTGGAAAAACCAAAAAAAAAAAAAAGAAAGAAAGACTAGGGGAGAGGAGCTTGAGGGTCTAGGCAGTGTCGGAAAAGGTTTATAATAAGAGGGAGACAGAGGATCAGAAAGAAGAAAGAAAGGAAAGAGAACGCCAAGAGAGGGAAGATAAGGGAGAAAAGAGACAAGAAAGGAGCCTAAGATACTGGAGCGACAGCAGGCAGAGATGGAAAGAATGCTCCTAGCCGCCGAGGCAGGAAACTATGAGAAGAGCAAGAGGCCTCTGACTAAACTAGGAAAGGATCAGTGCGCATACTGTAAGGAAGAAGGACACTGGGCCAAAGAATGTCCCAAGAACAGGAATAAGAGAGATGTGTTGGCGGGACTGGGGAGAAAGCCCCATCCTCACGGCCCTGCAAGAGGAAGATAGTGATTAGGGAAGACAGGGCTCGGCTCCCCTCCCCGAGCCTACAGTAACCCTGAGAGTCGAGGGGAAACCTATCCAATTCATGGTGGACACGGGGGCAGAAAGCTTGGTACTCCTGACACCCGAAGGCCCCTTGTCAGGAAAGCAAACCTGGGTGCAAGGTGCGGGTAACCCACTCATTCTTAGTCATCCCTGAATGCCCATATCCCTTGCTTGGGCGCGATCTGCTCACAAAAATGAAAGCGCAGATCCATTTCACAGATGCAGGCGCCCGAGTCAGACATCCAGATGGAAAGACCATGGGGTGTTCTTGACAATGCCTTTGGAGGAAGAATATCGCCTCCACAAGCAGAAATCGGCCCCCAGCCTAGACATGAATATTTGGCTCCAAGAATTCCCAACCGCTTGGACCGAGACAGGGGGAATGGGGTTGGCTAAGCACCGGCCTCCGGAATATGTAGAACTTAAGACTAATGCAGATCCAGTCAAAGTCCGCCAGTATCCAACGACTTTAGAGGCCAAGAGGGGAATTACCCCCCACATAAGGCGGCTCTTGCAAGAAGGAGTCCTGTGACCTGTTCAATCTGCATGGAACACACCCTTCCTGCCTATTAAGAAACCACCGACAAATGATTATCACCCTGTCCAGGACCTCAGAGAAGTCAACAAAAGGGTAATGGACATCCACTCTACTGTGCCTAACCCCTACACCCTGCTGAGTATGCTCCCACCAGAAAAGAGGTGGTACACAGTTATTGACCTAAAAGATGCTTTCTTTAGTCTCCCACTCACCCCAAGTAGCCAGGGGTATTTTGCTTTCGAATGGCATGATCCAGACATTGGGGTGAGTGGACAACTGACCTCGACGAGGCTGCCACAAGGATTTAAGAACTCCCCTATTATGTTCGATGAGGCTCTCCAAGAGGACCTGAGTGAGTGTCGCTCTCAGCACCCACATGCCTCTCTTCTACAATCCGTAGATGATATACTAATAGCCACCAGGTCAAAGGAGGAATGCTTAAGTGGAACCAGGGACCTTTTGAAGGCCCTGGGGATGTTGAGCTATCGGGCCTCAGCAAAAAAGGCTCAGATCTGCAAGAAACAGGTAACCTACCTTGGATATGTACTAAAAGGGAAAGAGATGGCTCTCTGAAGCCAGCAAAGAAACCGTGTTAAAAATACCTGTACCTAAGACAGTGAGACAAGTCAGAGAATTCCTGGGCTCTGCAGGATTTTGCAGACTCTGGATCCCAGGGTGCACTGAAATTGCTCGCCCCCTCTATGAGGCTACGAAGGAACAGACCCTGACCTGGGACCCGGGGAAGCAGACTGCCTTCAACACCATTAAGCAGAAATTACTAGAAGCCCCAGCCTTGGGCCTCCCTGATATCCATAAGCCCTTCCTCCTGTATGTAGATGAAAACAAAGAGCCAAAGGGGTACTAACCCAAAACATTGGGCCATGGAAAAGGTCGGCCTACTTGTCGAAGAAGCTAGACTCTGTGGCAGCCGGGTGGCCCCCATGTCTACGCATCATTGTGGCCGTGGCTTTATTGGTTAAGGAAGCCGACAAGCTAAACTTAGGACAAAACCTTGTGGTGGCCCTGGAATCAGTATTGAAACAGTACCCCCCACCGATAGATGGCTGAGCAATGCCAGAGTGACTCATTACCAAGCTCTGCTCTTAAATCCAGGCAGAATAACATTCCAGGTGCCTGCTGCCCTCGATCCGGCTACCATACTGCCCGACCCTGATTTAGAGGCCCCTCTCCAAGATTGTGCTGAAGCCCAGGTGCACTGCATCCCATCTGATCTTCGTGATACGCCGCTGACAAATGCGGACGAGACTTGGTTCACAGATGGAAGCACCTTTGTACATGATGGACGCAGGTATGCTGGGGCTGCAGTGACTACAGCCCACACGGTGGTCTGGGCGGAAGCCCTATCCGCTGGGACCTCAGCTCAGAGAGCTCAACTGATAGCATTAACAAAAACCTTGCACCTGGACAGAGATAAAAGCGTCAACACCTATACAGACAGCAGGTACGCTTTTGCCACCCTACACACCCATGGGGCAATATACGTGGAGAGGGGGTTACTCGCCGCAGAAGGAAAGACTATTAAAAATAAACAAGAATAGTAGAAATACTTGAGGAGATCCTCCCCAGGTTTGGCTTCCCACACATGATTGGGTCAGATAACGGCCCTGCCTTCATCTCACAGGTAAGCCAGGGAACAGCCACGGCACTGGGAGCCGAATGGAAATTACATTGTGCATAGAGGTCCCAGGGCTCTGGATAGGTCAAGAGAATGAATCGGACCCTAAAAGAGACCCTTACCAAATTGGCCTTGGAGACTGGCGGTGACTGGGTGGCTCTTCTCCCCCTATCAGCTGGGAATAACCCCTTTCGAAATCATGTATGGGCAACCCCCTCCCCTCATACCTGGCTTGCAAACAGATTTGGTGATGCAGACGAATGACATCGATCTTATTAGGAGTCTAAAGCTCTTGTCCCAAGTACAAGCGGACATATGGCTCCAGTGGCAGGCTATATATTCATCCTCTTCTCCCCCTAAGCCTCACAGCTTCCAGCCCGGGGACTGGGCCCTGGTCCGCAGACACCAACGCCGAACCCTCGAGCCCAGGTGGAAAGGACCATTCCTAGTCATCCCAACTACCCCCTCCGCACTCAAAGGGGACGGGATCGCTCCGTGGGTTCATCACTCTCATGTGCGCCCAGTCTCCGACCCTGCATCGGAAGGACTGAATTGGACAACGAGGCCTGATCCAGACAACCCCCTGAAACTCAAGCTCCAACGCCATGATCCCAGTCCTGTTACTATGTCTGGCCTCTCCAGACAGTAAGCAGGACCATGCTCAACCCTCACCAACCCCAGAAGGTGACGTGGGCAAGGGTCAATGCCAGTAATGGGGAAGTCCTTAACAGTACCACTTGCGACACAGTTCCTGGAGTATGGTGGCCCAAGCTTTACTTCAACCTCTGTGACTCGGCCCGAGGCTCTTGGGACATAGGACACCAGCCCACGAAGGACGACCAGAATGCAGTGGAACCAAGGGATGAACTCCCACTTTGGCGACTCAAAAAGCCCAAGGTGTTCTCATGTACTGAAGAGAACTGTGTTACGAGATACTCCTTTTTATGTATGCCTTGGAAACAACAGAACTGCAAAGGAGGTAACTCAGTGTGGGGGTGCAGATGATTATTACTGTGCCAAATGGGGATGTGAGCAAACGGGGACGGGACATTGGATAACACAAAAGGGTAACCTCAAGGTTCAGCGAGTCACTCAGACTTGTCTCACACCTAACCCCTTGTATGGTCGGTGTTCCAAATACAGATGCAACCCAATCCAGGTGACTATTACAGAGGCAGGAAAACAGGCCTTCAATTGGGATATGGGAGGCATGTGGGGCCTCCGGTTATATCAGCAGGGACGCGACTGGGGTTGCTTTTCTCAATAAGGAGTATGCAGCCTTCCCAGGAGCCCCAAATTATTGGGCCTATGCAATCCATTCCCCAAACCAGAATCACAGTACCCCCAACGCAACTAATCCCAGAGGAGCGGGTCACTTATCCCATTACTCACAAGGATAGGGCACCCCTCCCCCAGTTCTACAAATTGCCTGAGGACTAAGGGCTCACCCTGTCAGCAGTGCATATGGCGTTTCTAGCCCTAAATTACTCCCGACCAGATTTAACCACCTCCTGTTGGATGTGCTTACACAGACGCCCCCCCTTCCTCGAAGCCATAGGAGTGAACGGGCATTTCAACAAGGAAGGCAGCCCTTCAAGATGCAGGTGGGGTGACCCAACCGTGGAGGACCCCCTGGGCTCTCCTTCCCATTTGTTGCTACTAATATGACCTGTGTCACCTCTGAAAATTATCAGGGCAAATATTGGTCCGGGTGCCAAAGGTTAATTCCACCACTCCTGTATGGCTCCGACCTATAGATGCAGGTGTGTACTGGCTCTGTCATAAGATCAGACTATCCCCTTGTGTGGCTACTGAGCTTTTGGGGTTTTTTTTGTTTGTTTGTTTGTTTTTGTTTGTTTGTTTGTTTGTTTTTTGTTTTTGTTTTTTTGTTTTTTTGAGACAGGGTTTCTCTGTGTAGCTTTGCGCCTTTCCTGGAACTCACTCTGTAGACCAGGCTGGCCTCGAACTCACAGGGATCCACCTGGCTCTGCCTCCCAAGTGCTGGGATTAAAGGTATGCGCCACCACTGCCCGGCGAGCTTTTGTCTTTATGGAATGACTCTTGTGCCCTGGTGTTGATGCTTCCTCATGTGTCATATCATAGTAATGACGAGGTAGTGGCCCGACTAGCCCCGCGATCAAAGAGAGAACCCATGACAGCCCTAGCGGTGACCAGTGACCGCACGCCTCGGCTTAGGGGCCACCGGAGCCGGATTAGGAGCCGCCTCCATGATTTTACAGCAAAATATGTTTCAAGAATTAAGACCTCTAATAGACGTAACCTTGATAAGTTAGAAACGTCTGTTAGGTTTCTCCAAAAGTCTCTTGATTCATTAGCACATCTTACCCTGCAGAATTGAAGAGGGCTGGAATTGTTCTTTTTACAACAGAGGGGACTGTGGAAGGCCCTAGGAGAAGAATGCTGTTTCTATAGAGATCACTCAGGAGTGGTTACTAAAAATTTAGATGAGATCCGTAAAGGGATAAAAGATAGATAAAAAGACCAACAGAGTTCCTGGTATCAGGGGTTATTCAATTGGTCCCTCTGGTTAGCTACCTTAATTTCCAGTCTAGTAGGGCCCACCGTGATTCTCATCACCTTACTCATCTTCGGACCTGTATCCTTAACAGGCTAGTACAATTTATGAAACAAAGGTTTGGCACAATTCAGCTGTTGGTACAAAGAGGGCATACACCAGTCAATACCACTGAGTTCGAGTTATATGCCAACCCTGAGGAAGGTACTTGGGGACCCCATGAGTTAGAAATGGCTAGGAGCCCATGATTGAGCCCCACTAGGACCAAAAGAAAGGGGGAATGTGAGACCCTCACTCTATTCTCTAAGACAAAAAAGGGGGCTTAGACAAACATATCTTAATATAGATAGACTCAGGCCAATTTCAAGCTCCCAGAAATGATGGCGTCAGCCCGGGAACCCAAAAGAACAAAGTCAGGATGTCTGAAGAGCTGTCTGGTAGCAACTAATTAACCATAGAATGAATGCCCCAAATGCCAGAGATAGTCAAAGTACAAAGTCAGGATGTCTGGCTAGCTGATGGTGACTGATTAACTACGAGATATCCCAACCCCAGATATAGCATGCCTCAATTCCGGAGATGGGCTGTAAAGGTTCTGACAAAGCAAACGGACAAACTAAAATAAGATAACACGGAGGCCCGGGAAGATTGAGCCAATTCGAATTGTACCTGTACTAACTCCGCCACTGTTGTGGATATCGCTCTATATAAATAAAGCACTGAGTGGCCAGTGACCAGACAGAAAGTACAGGCAGGACAAGGAGAGAGGAGAATTGAGGAAGGAGGAAGGAAAGAGGAGACTGCCTGGAGCCGCCACCAGGACAAGGAAGATGTAAGGTACCAGTAAGCCACGAGCCACATGGCAAAGTAAAGATTAATAGAAATGAATATAAGAGTAAGAGCTAGACAATGATAGGCCTGAGCTAATGGCCAGGCAGTTTAAATGATGTAAGAGTATGTGTGTTTATTTTATAAGTGGGCTCTGGGACTGGTGGGACTTGGCAGCGGGAGCTGGAGAGAAATTCTCCAGCAACACCCCACAACCTAGAGGGGCTTGTGGTTTTTGCCTTTAAAAAGCTAGCCTCGCTAAAGAGCTAAACAGAGAATTCTCAAAAGAAGAAACTCAAATGGCTGAAAGAAATTTAAAGAAATGCTCAACATCCTTAATCATCTGAGAAATGCAAATCAAAACGACTCTGAGATACCACCATACACCTGTCAGAATGGTTATGATCAAAAACACTGACAGTCTATGTTGGAGAGGATGCAGAGCAAAGGGAACACTCCTCCACTGTTGGTGGGAATGCAAACTTGTACAACCACTGTGGAAATCAGTATGGCGGTTTCTCAGAAAATTGGGAATCAATCTACCTCAAGACCCAGCCATACCACTCTTGGGCATATACCCAAGGAATGCTCAATTATACCACAAAGATACATGCTCAACTATGTTCATAGCAGCACTATTTGTAATAGCCAGAACGTGGAAACAACCTAGATGCCCACCAACTGAAGAATGGATTAAGAAAATGTGGTACATATACACAATGGAGTACTACTCAGCAGAGAAAAACAGTGACAGCATGAAATTTGCAGGCAAATGGATGGAACTAGAAAATATCATCCTGAGTGAGGTAACCCAGACCCAGAAGGACAAACATGGTTTGTACTCACTCATAAATGGATTCTAGATATAAAGCAAAGAACAATAAGACTGCAACCCACAGAACCAGAGAGGCTATATAGCTGGGGGGGGGGGGGCTAGGATGACTGTGGCTTATAATAAGTTTTGGTTTTACCCAATTACTGGGCAAGCCTCAATGAAACATTTCACTCTTAGAATAAGAATTTATACTGTATCAAGCTGATAATAGAAAAATAGATTTTAAAAAAGCTAACCTCACAAAGAAAGACTAACTCCTCCCTGCCTCGCTGTGACAAGTGCTTGGGGACGAGTTCCCTGGCTGGCTTGTACTGCACTCGCTCAGCCTGCAATAAACCTTGCTGTTGCATTCTGGACATCCTTGGTCTTTGGTGGTCTCTCTGGGGGTGATCTGGGCATAACAGTGACCACAGCCTTAGGCTCAGGCAGGCACAGGACAGTCTGTGAGCCAATCTAACAGATCTACCCCTTTATTCAACAAAGAGTTCACAAGCAGCATGTGCCACATTCACAGCAAGAAACAGTGCCTCCCTAGCATGTGTGAAGTCCTGGGTTCCATTCCCAGGACCACAGTCATGAACAGAAACCCTGTATCTAGATAAGCTGTGTCCTCACAGCCATGGGTCTCAGGGACTGAACTGGGCAGGACAGGTGAGCATACACATGCATGTGCACACATGCTACCTGCACCTGCATTGGCCTTTCCACACTGAGAACAATCCGTTCACCCTGATACTCCCAATTCTAATACTAACCAAGTGATTAACCCTAGCTTTTCCCTTCACAGGTTTCAACCATTTAGAAATTCTCCGCCACTGGCCTCAATATATTCACTTCTCTGCTCTGCTGCGCCCTTGAGCTCTCTGTGGACTTCTGCCTCTCCCTGCCCATTCACCTTGCCCAAGCCCCTGAAGTTTAGGATTCATCTCATGAAAATGTTCAGAAAAGAAGGGAGGAAAAGAACTGTCGTAGGCGTCCCCAAGGGGATGTGACTGTCCGCGATTCAGATCCCTCTCACTTCCCCTCCAACAGCCTCCTCCGAGAACCAGCTCTGCGTTGACCATCACTGGTGATGTAGAACATGGTCGTTACCGTCTTCACAGGAGCAACTGTGACCCTCAAGATCATGCTGATTTGATTGACATCTCCTCACAGAAGTGGGCGGTGAGGATCACTGTGCCCTTGCCTGAGATTCCGGCCTCTTCCTCCTAAAAGACCCTCTCAGCCATGTCGGCCCCTGCACACTGCAAGGGGCGCAGTTCCGAGAAAGTGAAGGGCTATCTATGCAGCCGCGGGGAGGCTGTTATTCCACGGTGGGGGGGGGGGGGACTTTTTGGTGGTGTGGCTGTTTCCCGGTTACCCATACTCCTGTAAGTAATATCTCACTCATGCTCTCTGAGTAATAAATGCCTAATAAACTCACGGGCTCACTGAGCTAGACTCTGGTGGAACTGTGCTTTGGTCGGTTATCAGTGCCTTATCAGGGATGAGCGGGCACTTACTCACCACCTCTGGAGAAGTTCACAGAACAAGAGCTCCTGGAAACAATGCTTGACCCTCCCAACACACCACCAATCACACAGCAATCGAGCCTTAGGAATTTTACCTTCTGGCCATACCTGGAGCCCTCCGCCCATCCTATGGACTAGAGCTGATCGTGTTGTTCCCAGCCCCCCATATCTTTGGTTCCGTAATAGCCTCATAGAAACCTGTGGCCTCTGTCCCCTCCCCCTACAACTCTCATACTCAGTAGCCAAGGTAACAGGATTCACTCTAGGCCCAGATTTCCCACCATCCTTAGGTTACTTCCCCACTGAGCCAGGCTCTCCCAGCTCCCTTGCCTTCCCCAGCTCCCCCCACCACCACCACCAGCCTCCTTTTCCCACCAGCAAACTTCCTTTTTAGCGTTCAGAGCTCACCATTCCCACCCAAGGTCAAGCTGACGTCTTTGGTGCCCACTTGTTCTGAGACAGGGCCTCACTGTACAGCCCAGGCTGGCCTCTGGGGTAGCCTCTTTTTTTTTTTTAAAGGTTTATTTTTATTTAAATATGTGTGTGTAAGTATGCCCCATGTGTGGGCTGGTGCAGGACAGAAGAGGTCATTGAATCCCTCAGAGCAGTTTAGAGGTGGCTGTGGACCCCGTGATGTGGCTGCTGGGAACCAAACTCTAGCCATGGACTACAGTTGAAGACAAACCCTTCCTCTGGCCAACTCCTACTCACCCTTCATCCTCACCTTAAAGTTGAATTCCTTCCACAAGGAAATGTTACCTGTCTCACGTTTTAGCCTGAGGCTTTCTGTTGGATCCCCCCCCCACACCAGCACCTGGGCAGTCCATCCCCTTTCACATTATATTGGTAAATATAACAATCCAGCATTTGGATTCTGGCTCACCTGGGCAGGGAAGATAGCTGTTTTGTTTACCACTGTGCCCCAGTACGTGTTCAAACACTTATCTGTTGACTGCCTGATGACTCAGTTGGTTCTAGCATTCGTTAAAAGAGACATTCATACCACAGAAAACTACGTCGCCTAAATCAGCCATAGGAAGAAAGTCACACAAAAGTCTGAATCTACTGGAAGAAACTGCACCCAAACCATTTCTAAAACACCCTACAGTTGATGACTTTCTGAACTAACCCAGCAACAACTGAAACGGAGGTGTCAGCCACAGGACAGGAATGCCACCATGCAAAGCCACAAGGCACTTCCAGGGCATCCTCCTGCGAAGACTTCAGAAGCAAGCTAACTGGAAGTTATCACATACAATTTATTAGCAGCTTCCCAAACCAGTTCCTTCATCAGCTCTTTTCTTTTTCTCTTTTCTTTTCTTTTTAATGTTTCAAGACAGGGTTTCTCTGTGTAACCATCATGGCTGTCCTGGAACTCGTTCAAACAGACCAGGCTGGCCTTGAACTCATGGAGATCAGTCTGTCTCTGCCTCCCGAGAGCTGGGATTAAAGGCATGTGCCACCACCACCCAGTCCTTTATCAGTTCTTTAAAAAAAGAAAAATGGTTCTTTGATGAACACACCTAAGCTATTCAGAATTCCTACTTAGCTGAGCAGATTTAAACAATTTATATGAAATCTATGAAATTATTCTACTCAGAACAATTATGTTCTTTTTGAATCATGACTAATAAAATAATTAATAGTGCTGATATTCACATAGCACTTACTGTGGACTAGTCACAGCTGTAAGAGTTTTATTTATTAGTTCTGCATCTCGACTCTGAAATTATCATTTACACTTCCTAGTGAAGAAACCCAAGCAAGCACAAAGCAGGCTGAGATCACAGCTCAGTACACAGCAGAGCCGGACTCAAATCCAGATGATCTGGTTCCATTCATACTGTATCACCTTTCTAAGAAAAGAAAGGGGCTAGGGAATACCTCGCTGGCAGAACATGAGGACCTGGGTTCAAATCCCCAGCACCAAAGAGACAGACACAGAGAAACAGGGATATACTCAGAAAAGCTGCATCAGAATAGTAATAAAGCCGGGAAATGGCACATGCCTCTAATTCCAGCATTCAGGCAGTAGGGTTGAGGACAGCCTGATCTACATAGCAAGTTCCAGGCCAGCCAGGGCTACATAATGAGACTCTGTCTCAAATAAATAATAATATCCAAAAACTGGTACATACAGGAGCCACATAAACATACTGCAACGAAAGAGGAAAGAATAGGAAAGTCAAGGCAAATCAAGGAAAGTATGGGAGACCAAATGATGATGATGATGACGACGACGACGACGACGACGACGACGACGACGACGACAACGATGATGATAATGTCAGGGGACCAGCAAAGATCATTAACAAGACCAGCCTGGAAATGTAACAAGAGTTCAAGGCGTAGCTCCAGGACATGTGTGCCAGCAAAAAGTCAGTTCCACCCAGAAAACGGCTACAGAAAACCAGCAGCAGGGACAGAGGCCAAAGACAGAGCTCTTACGGGGAGAGACCTCCGTGATTAGCTTTGTGTTGCTATGACACCAGAGGAAAACGAAGTACAAGAAGGAAGGTTTGTTTACATGCGCTCACGTTTCAGAGGCATCAGTCCATGGCCGCTGGACTTCCCTTCTCCAGGACTGTGTGGGGCAGCACGGCCCGGCCGCCGAGAGAGTGGAGCGTAGAAGAGGTGATCCACTTTGCAGCAGCACAGTGGTTAGCCGGCAGCAATAGGAGTCACACTTCCTCCATCCAGGCCACACCTTTCACAGTTCTACATCACAACAGACTCCTCAGATCCCAAGTCCAGCAACTGATAAGGCCATCTGTGGAGTGTATGAGGCCTAACCTCGCTGGAAACACTCACAGACACAGCCCCAAGTTCGCTTTACTAAATCGCTAGGCCTTTCTCAGTCCAATCAAGGTGGCAATTGAGATTAACCATCACAGGCAGTAAAAACAGCAAAGATGTTAGAATCAGAGCAGCACCTAGGACAAAGAACTGGGAGAATACCATAAAAGATAAGGAGAAATATGGAAGAGAGAGTGGACTCTCCAAAATACAGTAAGGATCATAAAAGCTGTGATCAATTTAAAAAAAAATAATAATAAGATAAATGAAAGAGAATTTAAAAACATCAAAGGATTTCCTGAACAAACCAAAACCAACCCCAGGAAAGCAATGCTGTCCAAGCAACCACCAAACAAATGGGATGGGGTTGGGGATTTAGCTCAGTGGTAGAGCGCTTTCCCAGCAAGAGCAAAGTCCTGGGTTCAGTCCTCAGCTCTGGGGGGGTGGGGGGGGAACAAAACAAACACACGGGACAGAGAAAGAAGAGAAAATGGACAGTCGAGAAGTCGCTGGGGACTGGGTCCTCTGAACCTCAACCACGAAGGCAGCAGGAACTGGAGATCAGCAAAGGGAACGCTTGGTGTGCATCGGTGTTTTGTGTGCATGCACGTCTGTGCACCTGTGCATGCACGTCTGCGCACCTGTGCATGCTCAGCACCTGTGCATGCTCAGAGGAGGGTACTGAGGCCTCTGGGACCAGAGTGACAGACGGCTGTGAGCCACCTTACGTGTGCCAGGAACCAAACCCAGGTCCCCTGAAACAGCAGCCAGTGCTCTTAAGCCCTGGGTGATCTTTTCAGGCCCCACCCCCCTCCCACCCCCTCTTCCACCTCCACAAAGGGAATTTAAAAACTATGGGTACACCGAGGACCAGCTAGCTGTGATAGTTACAGACTTACTGCCTGTTAGTTCCTAGATTGGATCCATTTTTCACACTTTCTGTACTAATTATTCTTTAAAACAAAACAAACAAACAAACAACCCTGACCTGTGCATGTGTGCATGCGTGCCTGAACATGAGAGAGAATAAATGTAGAGGCCAAAGGACAACTTGAGGGAGTCAGTTCTCTTCATCACGTGGGCCCCAGGGACTGAACTCTGGTCATCAGGCTTGTCCTTGAGGCCCATACCTGCTGAGCCATCTAGCTGGCCTCACTCTCCTTTTTAAAACAGCCTTCCTGGATTCGGGGTAGGAAATCCAAGGGGCTGGAGAGGCGCTCCACAATTAGGAGTGCTGGCTGAACAATCATGAGAACCTCAGTTCCAATCCCCACATAACAAGCCGGGCATTCCCCAGATGCCGCCAACCCCAGTTCCTTAGAGGATGAGCACGCTGGTGCGTATTCTAAATCTCACGACTCAGGAGGCAGAGGTAGGTAGATCTTGAGTATGAGGCCAGCCTGATCTACAGAGCAAGTTCCAGGACAGCTAGAGCTATATGGTGAAATCCTGTCTCAAACATAACTCCAGTTCCTTGGGATCTAAGGCCCTTTTCTGGTCTCCATATACATACAGGCATACACACACACACACACACACACACACACACACACACACACACACACACACACACACACACACTGGGGCTAGAAGATGGCTCAGTGGTTAAGAGCATATTCTGCTCTTCCAGGGAACCCAAATTCTGTTCCCAGTACCGAAGGCAAATGATTTACAACCCTCTGTAACTCCAGTTCCAGGAGATATGATGCCTCTGGCCTCCATAGGTATCTGCATATGCACAAATGGACACACACATACATATAATTTTAAAAAAGAAATAAAGAGGGCTGGAGAGATGGCTCAGCGGTTAAGAGCACCAGCTGCTCTTCCAGAGGTCCTGAGTTCAATTCCCAGCACCCACATGGTGGCTCACAGCCATCTCTAGTGGAATCTGATGCCCTCTTCTACCATAAAGTCGTACATGCAGGTAGAGCACTCGTATACAATAGGAAGGAAGGAAGGAAGGAAGGAAGGAAGGAAGGAAGGAAGGAAGGAAGGAAGGAAGGAAGGAAGGAAGGAAGGAAGGAGTGAAATTTTTACAAAGTGTGTGATTCAGTGACTCTTAGGATACACACAAAGTGCTGGGTGAGGTGATGCAAGCCTTTAGCAGAGGCAGGCGGGTCTCTGAGTCTGAGGCCAGCCTGGTCTACAGAGCTAGTTCTGGGAGAGCCAGGGATACACAGAGAAACCCTGCCTTGAACAACAACAACAACAACAGACTACTCCCAAAGCTCACAGAGTTGTACAAACACCACCACAGTCACTTTTAGGGTGTACCCATTTGCCTAGAAAAGGTGTCCCTTAAGGACAACATGCTACGGACCCTCCTGTTGTTCCAACGCTTACCTACTTCCCAATGTGCCAGCCTATTCTGGAATTTCCTAAAAACGAAGCCATGCAGTCCACAGGTATTGGTGGTTGTCCTCTACTAATTAACAGTGAGTGTGAGGTCCACGCTTGATATGGCACATATCAGCACTTCATTGCTTTTTATAAATACGTCCTCATATGGATGTACCGGATCGTATTTACCATCCATCAGTGAGCAGATAGTGGAATTCCTTCTTCTTTTGGTTTGAATAATGCTACTATAAACATTCATCTACAAATTTTCATATCGTCATCGCTCTCTAACTGCTCTTGGAGATGTCTATTCTCTGGGGCAGCAGTGGGTAAATATGCCTCAGAATGACGTATGTCTGGGCCAAACATGAATTGTGTTTAACTAAAGAAATGTCAGTGTTTGCAAAGGGCCTATCCCTTTTTGCTCCCAGCAGGGTAAGAAAGTTGTAATTTTTTGGGGTGGTGGTGGTGGTGGTTTGAGACAGGGTTTCTCTGTGTAGAAACTGTCTATCCTGGAACTCTCCCTGGAGACCAGGCTGGCCTCAGAGAGCTCTAATTTCCTGACACCTGCCCCAAACATAAGTCTTTGACCACGGCTTCCTAGTGAAGCCGTTCATGAACCAGCTTCATGACGCTGCCCACTAGTCCACATGCCACTGGTTTATTTCTCACTAATCAATCCCACAGTATTCCAGCTCTTTCAATTATTGATTTTCACATTAAACTTTGCTGGTGGCTGGAGAGTGGCTCAGTGGTTAAGAGCACTGGCTGTACTTCCAGAGGACCTGGGTTCAATTCCCAGCACCCACACAGAGGCTCACAACCATCTGTAACTCTAACTCTAGGGGATGACACCCTCTTCTGGCTTCTGTGGACACCAGGCACATGGTACACAGACATACATGCAGGCAAAACACCCAGACACACAAAATGAATACAACAAAATGAGCAAATTTGTCTGTTCCAGTTGTCATGTGGTTTCTTTCTCCTGACTGGCTCCAGTCTCCCAGTGACTTTCTAAAGAGAAATTAAGTATCTACCAGAGATTTTAAAAATAGGGGTCACCGAGGTGCTCAGCAAGTAAAGGCACTTGTTGCCAAACCTGGCAACCTGAGTTCAGTCCCCAGGACCCACAGAGTGGGGAGAACCAGGCTCCTGGCACACGAGTTCCCCCAACATACATATAAATAAATAAATGTAATGGAAAACAGTAACAACAGTCTTGGTATGGTGGTGCACAACTTTAATCCCAGCACGCAGGATGCAGAGGCAGGTGGATCTCTGTGAGTTTGAGGCCAGCCTGGTCTACAGAGTGAGTTCCAGGACAGCCAGGGCTGTTATATAAAGAAATCCTGTCTCGAAAAAGGAAAAAAAAAAAAAAAAGTTTAACATGGGCTTGAAGGATGGCTCGGCAATTAAGAGCACTGGCTGTTCTTCCAGAGGTCTCAGGTTCAATTTCCAGCCCCCACGTGGTGGCTCACAACTATCTGTAATTCCAGAACCTGGCATCTGATGCCCTCTTCTGACCCATGTGGCACCAACCACACATGCCATGCACATACATACATTGTGTGTGTGTGTGTGTGTGTGCATGCGTGCATGTGTGTGTGTGTGTGTGTGTGTGTGTGTGTGTGCGCGCGCGCACACGCGCGCGCAGGCAGGCCCTCACATGTACTTGTAAAAATAAAAATAAAAAAATAAAATAAATCTTAAAAAAAAAAAGAGTTGGCACAGGCTGGGGAGATGGCTCAGCGGGCAGAAGCATCTGATGATCAAGACTGACAACCTGAGTCAGATCCCAATCCTGCAGTGGAAGAGGACAGCCAACTCTCGAGGGTGACCTCTGACCTCCACACAGGCACCACGGCTTGTGCCCACAGGCATTAACACACACGATGTACATACACATACCGTAATAATACAATTTCAATTGATCGTGCTTGCTAGGAGTTTAGGAGCAGCTGAGAGCCGTGTGGCTCACACCTGCAGCTGCAATTGGAAGTCAAGGAAGGATATGGGGAATGAAGATCCAAAGAAAGAAAACTTTCGGTTTTGCATGAGTGAATTCATTGTCGCTTTTACTGGAGGGAGAGGACACTCTTCAGAGAAGAGCTGTTAAGGTCTAGTTTTAATTTTACACACACACACACACACACACACACACACACACACACACACACACACTGCCTGTGCCTCCTGAGTGCTGGGATTAAAGCTGTGCACCACCATACCAGGACTGTTGTTACTGTTTTTCATTACATTTATTTATTTATTTATTTATTTATTTATTTATTTATTTATTTATTTATTTATTTATTTATTTATTTATTTATTTTCTGTATGTATGTTGGGGGAACTCGTGTGCCAGGAGCCTGGTTCTCTCCACACACATCCTCTCTTACTTGTGTGTCTCAGTGTTGTTCAGAGGAAAAAGCTGCAGACATAATTTTTATTTGGAAAAGGTGACGTCCATAGAACAATATGAAAGCTGAGTGCAGACGAGAGAAGTGTACTTGGGGATTTGAGAAACTGGCCCTTCTCTGCCTGGGCAGCCTGAACTAGAGGGGTGGTGGCTGGTGAGGAAAGGAAGGCTGGGAGATGGCAGGATGCCCAGAAAACTGGAAACCAAATTGTAGCTCAAGAGCAGCTGCTGGTGATACATAAACAAAGGAGCATGACTGTGCCCCCGAGGAGTGCAGGCCAGGAGCTGGGAGGCAGAACATGTAACCCAGACTGGAAACATAGACGCAAAGACAAAGCACTTAGGACCAAAGCTGGGTTGTCTCTAGTGAAGGAGAAGACACTAGGGAAAAACACACAGAGAGCCTTTACAGAAAATGTGACGCTGCATTTCTTTAAAGAGCCCAAACGGAAGCAATGTGACATCTTCAGATTTAATGATGGGTTCCATTATTCTACGATGTCGTTTCCTTTATTCATCTAGATTTACTTTTTTAAACTACTTGTCTGTGCGTGAGCATGTGCACATGGGGACAGATGCCAGCAGAGGTCAGAAGACAGATCCCCTGGAGCAGGTACAGGGGTGTGTGAGACACCTGATGTGAGTGCTGGGAACTGAACCTGGGTCCTCTTCTTCTGTAAGCACAGCCTTAACAGGTCTGCTCTCACATTACTGCTGAACAGTATATGGTTAGAAATGTGAGATAAGCCCGGCAGTGGTGGCACACTCAGGAACAGAGGCAGGGTGGTTTCTGTGAGTTCGAGGCCGGCCTGGTCTACAAAGCGAGTTCCAGGACAGCCAGGGCTATGCATAGAAACCCTGCCTTGAAAAACCAAAAAGAAAAGAAATGTGAGACAAATGCTCCTTGCTGCTCTCCTCTGAGACTGCGTGTGTTTAAATCTACGTAATAGCTCCATATTGTTTACCTGCTCATCTTTTTTGTTTGTTTGTTTTTGTTTTTCAAGACAGGGTTTCTCTGCTACCTACTCATCTTTAAAAACAAACATACAAAATTCAAATAAAGAAACATTATTATCCAGCACTTGGGAGGCAGAAGCAGGTGGATCTCTGTGAGTTCAAGGCCAGCTCCGTCTATATAATGAATTCCAGGCTAGCCAGGGCTACACAGAAAGACCCTCTCTTAACACCACGTGGACAGAGAGATGTGACACCTGTGCTCCAGGGCTGAGAACAGTACCATCGGACTGTGCTATCTTATCAGCACAAACAAAGCCATTACTTATCTGCCCAGAATAAACAGGGCTCAGACATTATGGGATGGCGGTAATTAATGGCTGTCTGTGAGGTTCAGGGACACTTCAGAGAGGTGGTGCCAGCCCTGGACAGAGCCTGGGAAGCTGATACTGAGGCCTGCTGGGGAACGCCAGCTTTCTCCCACTGGCAGTGAGGAACTGCTATGGGATCACGTGGGGGAAACATGCAGAACTGTGTCAGAAAGACTGCTCAAACCACAGCATGGAGGAGGCACGACAGGACTGTTGCAAGGCCAACATGAGGCCACTTTAGTAGCACAGGCCACATGCCTTCAGAGGGTGACATCTCCAGGGGGCTAAGTCACTCACCAGCATACCTAAGGAAGACACCAGAACTCCCTCTTAAGCATGAATTTGTCTAACCTGTAATTTCACCGCCACTGGTTCCTGGGGCACAGAGGGCTCAGTTGGTGCAGAAGCCACACAGGTGGAAGGTGGGGACATGTTCACTTCCTGATGTACAAGGCTCATGCGGTACTAAATGACATCCATGTGGATGTGGCCAAGTTCCTAACAATCAGATTCACAGAGCAGGATTGTCACAAAGGTGTACTGAGAAACCACAGACTTCGTCAGCCGTCATCCTGCCAAGTACTCACAAGACTTCTAGAACTTAACTATGGTGTTTGTCTTCCACGGGAATATTGGTTTTCCTAGTTTTCAGATCGTGGTACCTGCCTGATATGCCAAAGTGCACACATCTGCCCTTCCAAGACAAAGCACCTGTCTCAACAAAGGCTAGAGATTAGCTTTCTTCAGAGGAAATCAGGCTGAGTGCATGTGGGAGTAGATTTAGTTTATCAATGTTACCATTCTTGTTACCTTGTTAGCAGAAGCACATAAAAGCATCATATAAACACTCCCATACTTCACATACACATATTGCACACACATGTGTATACACACACACACACACACACACACACACACACACACAAGCATACAATATCCACATACACCCCACACACCCACACACATAAGTTCTCAAAGTGTATTCTAAGGACCTGTGATCCCAGAACTTTTCAGGGACTCTATGCCCATCATTTAAGACATTACTCCTCATTCACACTCTCTCTTAAGGGCCTGACAGAGTGTCTTGGGGCCATTCAATGTGACATACGGTATGATTCATGCTATCACAGCTATTGGAAAATATACCTGTGCATTCTTGTGATCTAAAGTTTTCTTAATAGCTAATAACTTTTTAACAGTGATTTACTAATATAGGTGAGAGAGAGAGAGAGAGAGAGAGGAACAGAGAGACAGAGAGAGAGGTGGAGGTCAGAGCCAACTCAGTGAACTATCTCATCAGCCTTCTAGTAACTTTTAATGCATTCAATACCCCTAATATATAGTAAATTAATCGACAAAGCCCACAAAGATGAACATTCTATGGGAGTGTTTAATATATTAACTGTAAAAGAAATCCTGAAGCCAAAACGTCTCAGAAACACCTAGTTACAGGGTTTCCCAACTAGTCTGACTTTCTTTTTTTTTTTTTTTTTTTCCTTTTTTTCCGAGACAGGGTTTCTCTGTGTAGCTTTGCGCCTTTCCTGGAACTCACTTGGTAGCCCAGGCTGGCCTTGAACTCACAGAGATCCGCCTGGCTCTGCCTCCCAAGTGCTGGGATTAAAGGCGTGCGCCACCACCGCCCGGCCTAGTCTGACTTTCTAAACACAGGATGCAATAAGGCTGGGTCAAGGGCTTGCCTCATGAGCATTATAATCCCAGCACTGGGCAGGTGGGGAGACAGGTGGATCCTAGTGTCTCCCTAGGGCTCACCAGCAGGTCAGCCTAGCCTAATCGGTAAGCTCCAGGTTCTAGGAGACCCTATCTCACAAAACAAACAAACAAACAAACAAAACAAGGCAGTGGTTTCTGAGGAACAACTAACTAAAGCTGATCTCTGGCTTCTCCATGCACACAGGGGTGAGCACAAGCACGCATACATATACATATGATACATTGCGGGTAAGGAGATGGCTCAGCGGGTAAAGCATTGCCATGTAAACACAAAGACCCTGAGCCCATGTAAAAGTGAGGCGCAGCCGCATGAATGTGGCAGTGCTGTGAGTTGGGAAAAGGAAGCAGGAGAACCCTCAAAAGCTCACAGGTCAGCTAGCTGGGCACAGCGGACAACAGGCATCCTGTCAAACAAGATGAAAGGCGAGGGCTGACATCCACGTGAACACATGTATACACACACCCACAGACGCACCAGATTTAAAAGAAAGAAAGGTTGCTGTGCATGGTAACGCACGTCTTTAATCCCAGCACTCGGGAGGCAGAATCAGGAAGATCTCTGTGAGTTCCAGGCTAGCCTGGTGTACAGAGTGAGTTCCACGACAGCCAGAGACACCATGTCTGGAAGGAAACAAAGCAAATAAACATACCCCCTTACCATTATTTTGGGAGAAAATCTGACAGGAAGGAAAGAGAAACTGATACGATACAGACAGAAATACTGACATGGTAACAGATAAGGGCCATCGGAACAAAACAGGCTAAGCTCGGCGGAGTTCAGAGGAGCAGCTTGTGTCAATCCAGAAAAAAAAATCTGAATTAAACCCTATCACCATCCTTATAAAAAATCCACCAGAAGACAGAGAGTAAAATCTCAAGGGGGAGGAAGTCAGAAAGAACAGACCAAGGAGACGCGAACATGTCGGCTCAGCTCATTCTATCACCGGCGGCGGTGGCGGCAGAACGTGGTGTACGCTCATGTCACTTCCGCACGAGGTCTGGAGACAGAAGTGGTTAGCGTTTAAACACTGCTTTAATTGGTATGCTGTCCGCCTCAATTCTCCCTTCTTAATGTCAGAATAATTCCCTCATGCCTAACATTGCCAGACGAGCAGCATCAATCACCTTCAAAGACATAAAAAAACACGAAGCAGACGGTGGTTATATTTAGTGAGGGGAATTTAAGACTAATGAACATCACCATGGCTGAGGTACTATGTACTAAAATGTTAGGAACAATAAAATCATTATTTTTATTGCAGGAGGTCCTTTATGGGGCTGTGGGCACGGCTCAGTGATAAAGTGCTTGCCACATAAGGAGGAGGACCTAGGTCTGACTCTCCAGGACCCACATAAACAAGTGTATATTAGTGAATGTTTGTAATCCCAACGATAAGGAGACGGGAGGCCTGCTGGGGTTGACGGCTAGTCAGCTTAGCTTAGTCACAGAGCCCAGGTAAGGGGAGACCATGTCTCAAAAAAACCATGTGGACAGCTCCTGAGGAACAATACCCAGCCTGCACATGCAGACACACACACACACACACACACACACACACACACACACACACACACACACACACACAAGCATTCATACACACAAGAGAGACAGGGACAGACCGACAGAGACATACAGACGCAGAAAGCCCTTACACATCTACCAGCACAGGCCCAGGCTTTTTGTATCTATTCTAACCGATCGTCACAACCACCGTGGAAGTTAAGAAATGTTATCTCTAATTCTCGAATCTGAAAATCAGGAAGCTACAAGAGGTCTGCAGCCTGCCCAAGGCCATACGTTAGAAACTGGCGAAGTTGACTGAAATCTACCTGGTTTGCTGGCTCTTCTCTGCACTTCCACGCATGAACACACCTGTCACCTGACGGTATCAGCCTCCAGCATTCTTCCTCCACTCTTACGTCACGTAATCTCATCTATAAATATTTTATGACTCGTGTAGTAGACATGGGACTGTGGCTGTAAACCTCAGGGCTTTCTACAGCAAGATAGTCAGCCTTCTCCCTCCTCCCTACATGATCCTCCCAAAAGGCAAAGCTGATAATGTCATTTCCTATCGTCCAATCCTTCTCTGGCCCCTAATCATCTTCAGGATGAAGCTTTAACTCACAAGGCTTTAGCTCAATCTTCTTGACTGACTTGCATCATTTCCACTCATGGCTTGAAGACATTCACACAAGCAGCCTCAAGATGTAGCCATGTTCTTGGGTCTCTAGGCCTGGACATAGGTTGTTTCCTGGGTGAAAAGCCCTTTAAACCCACATCTACCTAATGACCGATGGTTACCTAAGACTTTAAATTCGGCATTAATTTCTCTAGAACACCATTACTTTATATTCCCAACCTGACAGCTGGCCCCTTTAATACCTCCACAAAACCCTGAGTCTCACCCTTGTTCTAAGGTGGTCAGCTCTCTATCTCTACCGGTTCCACATTCTATCAATCACCTTGTTGTGCAAGCCCGAGGACTAATTTCCATCCCCAGAACCCACATAAAAGTAGAGGAAGAGAATCAAGCCACGAACTCATTCTTTGACCTCCAAAGGCATGCTATGGCACACCCCCACACAAATAATAGCATATATAAAGAAAATTTTAAAATACTGCATATTTTTTGCAGAGCAGGTGAGTTCAGTTCCCAGCATCCACTCCAGGGGGGTTCAAAACCTCCTGTAACTCGTTTCGTGGGATCTGACACCCTCTTCTCATCTCTGCAAGTACCTGAACACACACACACACACACACACACACACACACACACACACACACACACACCAAACGTAATCAAAATTTTGTAAATCTTTTATGTTCGATGGGCATGTGGTCTATGCTGCTCTGCACCCAGGAAATAGAGGCAGAAGGGTAAGAAGCTCAAGTCACCCCAGCTATATAAAGAATTACAGGACATCCTGGGCTAGAGACCCTTTGTCAAAACACAAAACTAAACTAAAAAAAATGTTGAGTCGGGCACGGAGGTTCATGCCTATAATCTCTTCACTTAGGGGACAGAGACAGGAAGACTGCCACAAGTCTGAGACCTGCTAGGGCTACACAGTGAGTACCAAACCAACATATAAAAGGCAAACGAAAGAAGTGTCCGCAATGAACATGCAAAGACATTTTGCTTGCCATCATTCCCTCAACAACAGAACACAGAAAGTATTCACATGGCATTTACATTCTATCATGGGCTATAGTCACAGGTGATTAAAGAGGCTGTCTGCGCAGGGTTATATGTAAACACTAAACTATCTTATGTAAGCGACCTGCACATCCTCAGATTTGGGTGTCCTCAGGGAGTCCAGGAAACAGCTTGGAAAAGGACAAGATAAGACACTGGATGGTTATGTGTTTCAGTGGCACACGTCTCACCCAGCATGCACAAGATCAAACTCCAGTGCAGGAAGTTAAAAACAAAACAAAACGAAAAACTTGTTAACTATTAGACAGCTAGTCAGTGACAGAGCAAAGTCAGAAAGTTAGCTTTTCTATCTCTGGAATCACCTCCAACTAGCACTTAGCTTCTCTGTTAGCAAAAGAATCTGAACACCAAGCTTGAGGCCTCGTTTAAAGCCAATTAAACCAATTAAATGCATCTCAAATTATTATACTCTTGACTTTATTTATTCTGTATTCTGAGACAGGGTCTTACTTATGTAGCCCAGGCTCCCCTTGAATTTAATACTCCTGCCTCTGGCTCCCCTCTCCCTGACTTCTTAAATAAAAAAGCTTAAATATGATTTAGAATACTTATTATTTCTGGGGTGTTTGTTTCTAAACAGAGCTTCATGTATCCCAAGCTGGCTTCCAACTCTGTGTAGCCAAGGATGATCTGGAACTGTGACCCTCCTACCTCTACCTCTCGAATGCTAATTACAGACATGCTCCAACACTCAGTTCATACAGTGCTGGGCACTGAACCCAGAGCTGTGTACACTGGGCAAACACTTCACTAACTGAACTAACTATATCTTAGCTGTTTATCATTTCTGAGATAGGCTTTTATGAGGCTAGCTTTACACTCTCCATCCTCCTGTCTCTGGTCCTGAGTGTTAAGTACAGGTGCGTGCTACTGTGCCAGGCTAATTTGACCTTTTTAGTTTTGGACATCTCAGAATGCTACAGCACTTGAGAGGGGCAAGCAGGAGGATCAGGAGTTCAGTCATCCTCAGCTACATAGAGGATTCCAGGCCAGCCAGAGCTACATGAGACTCTCTCTCAAGACAAAACAACAGTAATACTTTCGGGATGGCTGCATTATAATTGGAGTGTGATTTATTGTATTTCTGGCCTTGGCTTATGAGTATTTATACAGGCTGTAATGGGGTGTTGGCCCCGAACCCACCCTTCTGTATACTTGCCTCTAGTGCCCATCCAACTTATCTTTAATGGTCTGAGAGTCGACACCCACAGAATATGTGGTAGTCTTTAGAGCCAAAACAGTTTGGGCTCTTTTTGCATTAGTCATAAGCTAAGTCTGTAATTCCTGATCCTGCTTTAAAGTTAGGCAAGGCCATGTGCCACATTTTGACGGACGAAACAGGAGTAAAAGTAACAGAACTGAAGCTGTAAAAGCTGGTACCCACTCGAACATCCACTAGTTCCCAAATGTCTCCATCCCTGAGCTAGTGTGACCCGGACGGTGTCTGTACACTGTGACAAATGGGTGGCATGCACAGGGAGTCAACTTTGGTTTTGTTAAGTCCCGAAGCTATCGAGACGTCTTTTACTCTTTAGCTTACTCTAAACTATGCTGACCAATACCTCTAATCCCTCAGTAAAGCTTCCTCTCATTTATTTGCACGTTTCATGACAAATATTTTGATTGCACAAAGGCTAATTTTATAGCTATCCTACTTCAAGGCTATTTTCTTTTTCTTTGAGGGGGTGGAGGTGGGGAGACAAGATCTCATATAGCCCAGGCTGGTCTCAAACTCCACAAACAGCTGAAGATTAGCTTGAACTTTTTTTTTTTTCTTAAAACGTTTCTCTCTCTTCTTGTTTGCCCACCAAACAGCACCCATGTGGCACTCAGAGGACAACTAGTAGAAACCAGTCATTTTCTTCTAACATGTGGGTGTTCCTGGAATCAAGCTCAGATCATGAGGTGTGGCAGCAAATGCTTTAACAACTCAGACATCTTCATTGGTTGACCTTCCTGCTTCCACCTCCAGAATGCTGGGATTACAGGTGTGCACTACCATGACCTATCTATGAAGTGCTGGCGATGGAACTGAGAGCCTCACAAAAAATGCTCTACACAAGCACACCACCCACCGCTCCACTGCCCTACCCCCGCCTCTTTTTTCTTTTAGTTAGAATAGTTTTTGAGTATACTGCAAGAGAGCAGTGACCAGTAATCACAGTGGACAGGAACAGTAGAGACAGTAACTACAGTATTACCTGCATAAAAACACTATTTTCTACATACAATACACATATATGCCAAGTACCTACTATGTAAAACACTGTGCCAGATGGCGGAGAAGACAGTCCATGCCTTTAAAAGTACATCTAATGCTGTAAGTGGAAGAGACAATAAAAGAATTATGGCAAAAGAGCAAACTTCGAAGCCTGGAATCAGGTGACCCCCATCTCTAATCCCAGCACTGCAGAAGTGAGGGGACAGGAAGGTTCTGAGTTCAAGGTCATCCTCAGCTACAACACTGAGTTTTGAGGCCGACCTGGGCTGCACAAAGTCCTATTTAAAAAGGAAAAAAAGAATTCAAGATCAGCCTGGGCTAGACAAGATATTGCCTCAAAAATCACCAAACAATAGCTGGGCACGGTGGCGCATAGCTTTAATCTCAGAACTCAGGAGGCAGAGGCAGGAGGATCTCTGTGATCTACAATTGTAAAAGTTCCAGGATAGCCAGGACTTTGTTACAGAGAGAAACCTTGTCTCAAAAAACAGAACAAGGGGGTTGGAGAGATGGCTCAGAGGTTAAGAGCACTGCTTGTTCTTCCAAAGGTCCTGAGTTCAATTTCCTGAGTTCAATTCCCAGCAACCACATGGTGGCTCACAACCATCTGTAATGAGACCTGGCACCCTCTTCTGGCCTGCAGGGATACATGCAGGCAGAATACTGTATACATAATAAATAAATAAATCTAAAAAAACAAAACAAAACAAAACAAAAACAAAAAAAAAACAGAACAAAAGAACCACCAAAAAAACACAACACATCCACACACAAGAAAACCAACCTAAAGCAAATACAAAAGTCAGAGCCCCAGCATTAGAGAGGCCGGCTCATTTAGGTGGGGAACAAAGTTCAAAAAGGCTTTACAGAGGAAGTGCCTTTTCAAATGGCCATAAAACACCAGCCAGGGGCAAGGACTGAGAATGAAGGGGGTCGTTGAAGACCGAAAAAGCCAACATGTGCAAATACATTGGAGCTCAAACAAGAAAACACCAAGCCAAGTAGCCCTACCGATCTAGAAAATGTGATCTACCAAAGGGTATGGCAATCATCTGCTGAGGTCAGGCTACTCTGGGCCTAACTAAACAGTAAGGAGCCGCCGAAAGCCAGACAAGCGGCACACCCACGGCTGATGCTGAGAGAGGACTAACAGGAAGAAAGAAAAACATGTTTAGGGGACTCTGGGGGCAATTCCCAGGCACATCAGGCTCCAACTCAGTGTGATGACTCCAAGAACTGAAAGAAACCGAGGTCAGAGCAGTGTGGGGGCAGCCCTAGGGCCGGTCACCAACTGCACAAACCCAGTAAATGAAGGCAAGAAGCAGCTTTGACTACAGCTTTGTGGTGCCTGAGTCTAACTATAAAAGCCATAGTACAACCTAACGGCTACTTACTGAGTTCTTTCCTGGCAAGTCTAGGTCCACATGACCATGGGTCAAAGGTGCCTCTTTAGCCTGCCTTTTGATTTTAAGAGAGGGTCATTAGTAGCCTATGCTGGTCTCAAACTTATCATGTAGCCAGGGAGGACTTGGGACTTTTGATCCTCCTGTCTCCACCTCCAAAGTATGAGGATTCTAGGCGAGAGCGGCACCATACCTGTGATGTTGTTATGTGATGCTGAGGATCAAATGCGGGGCTCCTTGCATGCTAGATAAGGACTCCACCACCTGAACTACATCCCCAGCCCCAGCCTGCCTTTTGCAGAACCTCATGTCCCTCTCTTTTTCTACGAAGCCCTGGAACCCCCCACCCGCACTCGTGGGTCCCCCCCACACACTCACCATCCCCACTTTCCACTGGCTCACTTCTCCAAGCAGCCTTGCCACTCTCTGTGGTTCAACTCAAAACTCCAGTTCCCCCATAAAACCTTCCTCAAGCGCACTCACTTCTCCTCTTCTGGATTTCTCACGGCACCCACGGTCTTGGAATTCTAGAGGCCACACCATCATTTGTGCCTGCTTCATTCACATAACTATCCTACAGAGGGCTATGGGAAGATGTTCCATATTTTCATTTAATTGCCTGAGTTTCCCTCAAGTCAAGGCCTTGCACAAAACATGTATTCAGTAGACATCTGACTGTCTGGGCAAGCCAATTAGTCTCCGAGAACACACTCGCCTTGTTCCATCACTAATAACTTACTTGTCATGAGACAGACTTCAGACTTGTGAAATGGAGAAATTGGCACCACTTCATACTTCAAAATGTCCACTACTTAGGTTATATATGAAACCCCCATTTGGTCATACGGTTTTGCTCCAGCTTTTAATCCTCCCATCTTATTTTCTTCAGTCTTTTGAGGCTGGGTCTTGCTATGTGGCTCTTATTAACCAGGTATTATTCTATATAGTCCAGGCTGGCCTCTGAAGCAATCCTCCTGCTTCAGCTTCTGGGTGCTATTACAGGTGTGCACCTATGGACCTGGGCTACCGTTCCTCTGAGTCTTTAGTTGACAGTTCAGACACAACTGAAACTGTCATGATGTCCACTGTGCTACATCGCGGGAACTTAATTCGTGGTTTTCTATCTTCATAGTCCACTACCTACAGTATCAATAATTCAAAGGACCGCTCTGAAATGTGTTAAGTACTCTTTGCTTTCGGGGTTAACAGTGGTCTCCCGTCACCGGGTCACTTCCTCGGCTAATTGCAGTGACTCAGTTTTACCGTTTTCACTCCCTCCCCGTACGCGAGAAAAACAAACGAAAATGAGGTTTATTGAGGAATCATAAAAATGAGAGCTGTTGTAAAAAGGAGTCTAAACACATCAGTGGGACATCCTGATAACCGAATCTGCCGACCTCGCCAAGATTTTCTCTCACAAACAAGATCACCGAGCAGACAATGGAGACACACTCCAGAAGGAAAGGTAGCGAGAAGGCGTACTTTGACAAACTGACCCGGTCACTCCGAGGATCTGGCCCCGGGGAAGGCAGAGATGACAACCGCTACTCTTGCTGACTCCCGCTAGGCTTTCCCGGGACTTTCCTGCGCTCGTCCCACAGCGGGTCCCGGGTGACCGCGTCCCTCCTCTGCGCCCAGAGTCGCGCGCTCCGGGGCGCTGCACGCAGGTGACCTCTGCGCGCTCGGCCCCGCTGGCACGGCCCTTCTCCTCGGGCCTGGCCCCCTCCCGGGCCCGGGCTTCGGTCCCCAGCCCGACTCGGGCCGGCCTGACCGGGGGAGGGGCGCGGCGGCCAAGAACAGCGTCGGGGCGCGGGGCAGGCCTTACCGCAGCGGAGAGGGAGGCCGGGGTCGGGCGGCGCCGGGGCGCGCGCGGAGCGGGGAGGTGGCTGCAGCCCGAATAGCGGGGACAGCTGAGGGGACCCCGGCGGGCGCCCAGGACGCGGCGGGCTGCACGGGCGCCGCCATGGTGAGGACGCAGCGGCGGGACCACCAATCCAGCGGTCCGCCTCGGCGGCCGCGCCGGGGGTCGGGCAACGGCAGCCAATGGGCGCACCGGAACCGGGCGGGGCGCCGGGCAGGCCAATGCGGGGCTCCGCCGCAGGGGTAGGCGGGCCCGAACCCGGGAGACCCAATAGAAGCCGGAGGCCGAGTGCTCCCCACATCCCCGGGCTGCGGGATTTGGGGCTCGGGAGGAGCGCCGTGTGGAGCCGCCGATCGTGGGGCGGCCCCGCTGCGGTCAGGTCGCCTCTGGCTCCCAGAAGAAGTCTCCTGCCCCCACCCCACCGCTCTGTTGTCCTGTTTCCCCCGTGGGCCTGTTTCCTAGATGCCAGAGGTCGTGAACTGACCCCCAGAACGCCTCCTAAGGCCCTGTCCAATCCTGTGGGGGTAATAGGCCAGCCAAGTCCAGACAGGCTCGTTATTACCAATTTTTGAGCCTCGTATAAATGTCACAGATGGGCCACAAAGACACCCCACATACCCAAGCAGTTCAGGAGGCCGCTCCCTCATCCCGCAGCCGAACCCATAATCCACCTAAGGCAGTTTAATTCAGAATTTTCCCGAAGAGGAGGTGGGGATTTTTAACCTGCCACTCTTGGGTGCCAACCCAAACATTGCACCCTACTCTACATAAGGCGTTCCTTTTGCTTTGGCAAAAAGCTGCTGTGAAACACACGCAGCCTTTGGCTGTGGTCATTCATAAGCCTAGACTTGACTGCGCAGGCTAGGAAGTGTCTAGCAAGGAATCAAAATGAAGTTTTGCATGCTCAAGGCCCAGAACAAAAACCCACAGGCTAGGTTGTGAGATTTGGGAAAGTCCCATCACTTGTTTGAGCTGGAGTTTCCTTACACAGGCCAAAAGTGTTTTTAAATGGTTGACTTGGCCAAGGGCGGTAGAGTTGGTGTGTACTCAACTACTCCGGAAACTGAAGGATTAAACACTCCAGACCAGACCAGACAACTTGGTGGGTCCCTGTTTTGTTCTTTCACTGCATGCACGTATGTTCTGGTGCCTGTGGAGGCCAGAAGGGGGCCTCAGACCCCCTGGAACTGGAGTTACGGGTAGATGCAAGCCACCAGGTGGGTAGTGGGAACTGGACCTGGGTCCCCTGTAACAGCAGGTGCTCTTAATGGCTAAGCCATCTCTCCATCCCATGGTGGACCCATCTTTGAAAAACGGAAGAGTAGAGAGGGCTGTGGATGGATGGATGTAGCTCAGCAGCAGTGTTTGCCTGATACACTCAAAGACTTAAATTCAATCTTCAGTTCCCATACAGCTGGGATTACACCAAGCACCCCATTAGCAAATCCTTCGGCATCATGGGGAGGATCTACAGGTACCTGAGAAAATTAAGTTTTCTCCCTCCTCCCAGTGCTTCTGGGTCCCACTTACCATTCCAGGAAAGCTTAGCCCTACCTGGCTTCCCTAGCCATACCCCCCTGAGAATCCCTGAGTGAAGAACAGAGGTCAACCCCCTTTCCTTGGCACTGATGAGTTAGCTTCGGGAAAACATCTTTCAAACTCTGCTCTTCCCTTTGGCCACAACCAATCCCAAGCAGAGCCCCGCCCCCCAGCTCCAGGGAGACCAAGCAGTACTGACTCTGTACACAGTGGTCTGCCGCAGGGACACAAAGCTAAAGGCTGGCTGGAGCAGCTAGGCTGTGCAGAAGCAGCTGCCCCACAGCTCAGGCAAGCCCTCACCTACCACAGGCTTTGCAGGGAGCTGGTGCTGCACCCCACTGGGAAACCAAGTCTCTAGCTTTCCAAGCACCTATACCCTACTCCCTCCTGGTTCCCCATGAATGGAAGGGACTTGGCCCAGGACAGTGAGGACATCAAATGGGGTTCGAGTAAAAACGCTTGAGAAGACTGTAGTCTGACACTTTTCCATTACCTCCTCCAGGAAAAGCAGGAGGAGGCACCGACAGCTACAACGCCCTGGATGCTCATGGACCACAGAGCTTTGACTAATGCAGAAGGACAGCACCCACCTGTGTGAACAGCTTCCCAGGCCCTCCTCCACAGCCTGACCCTGGGCCACTTGGGCTCCATGGGGCAGACCACAGTCCATCCTCTGTTCAACAGTTTATTGCTAAGAACAAGGTAATGCACCAATTTTCAAAATAATTTGGTTTATAGAGTTCATAGGTAACAAAAAAGGGGAAGTATTATAAATCTGACTCCTGTATACAGAGCAAGGTATGAAGCCCTCCAATACCAGGCCCAGGCAAACAAATTCAAGAGGAGCAAAAACCTGTTTAACCCCTTCAATGTTGCCCTCTAGTCCCACCCGCCCCCCCTCAATCAGCCCCCCCACCCCCAACCAAGGGCACAGCTATACCTGCCCTGGCCCCCAGTGGCCCCAGTTCATCCTAAAACCCCACAGCCCCCTGCATAACTGTGATTTCCTCTGGACAAAAAAAATCACCTACCAGGCTCTGCCTGTTTCCATCATTAAAATTCTCCCTTCAAGGTAGTCCCTACCCACACCCCCTAATACTGCGCCCCGGGGGCTCTGTGCCTAGTTTAAGGGCACATGGTATGTAACCTCTGAGTTCTACTTCAAGGACAGACAAAGAGGTGGCAGCCAGCTCCTTAGCATCTCAACACTGTGGCTTTGCCAGCACTCTTGAAACCAGTCCAGGTAGGGACAGATGGTAACCCACCTCTAGCCATCCCCCAGGCCCTTACTCAGCTCAGCTGAGGGCAGAATTTCACATTTTGTTTGCCCTGCAGAGGCAAAGAAGAAAGTGAAGGCTAGGGGCTGTCAGAAGCTGGTCCAGACCAAGCACACGAGCGTACCCACGCGCACACACTCACACAGCCACACACACGCATGCATGCACGCGCACACGCACATAAATACAAAAGGGGATCGGGTCAAGCACCAGCACCTCTGCCTTGCTGATGCAGGTGGGCGGAAGGAAGCCACGTCCTGGACCAGGGACAGAGCAATCAGCCCAGCAGGCACAGCTGACCCGTTTGGACTGGGGACCGATCCAGTCTTTGCATTCCAGTGTCAGCCCCTCAGCTGGAGACCAGCAGCTATTGCCAAGTGTCCCCCAAAAGGCTTGTCTTTTCATGGCGGAATTCAATGAGGGTGGAGTGAGAAGGTGATGGGGTCGTACTGATCATTCCTTTTCTTTGTACAGCTCTACTTTTTGAGACTTGAGTTCCAAGTGTCTGCTGTGCTGTGGAACCCTCGAGTGCTCTCGCCTTGATGGCTGGGAACCTCTGAGATTCTGGAAGCGTCTACTCCATGATGGCCCGGTACAGTGCCGGCTCAATGTAATCCTCACGGTACCTCGAGTTGATGACCCGTTGTCTTTTCTTTTCTTGCTTTACTTCCTTCTCTGTGAAAATTTCGTTGAAGCGCATGTCTGAAGCTACTGACTACAGAAGAAAAGGCAAGGGAATAGTTGGTCACTTTGTGGCCACTTGGCCCAGTAACCACCAAAGGGACACTCTCCTGCCCTGTTCTCTCCTCTTTGAGACAGGAGCTAAGAGCACAGAGAGCGCACCATACACCCCTGTTCTCCCCCCGCCCCGAGACAGGAGCTAAGGGCACAGAGAGCCCCATACACCCCTGTTCTCCCCTCCCCCCCCCGCCCGTGAAACAGGAGCTAAGGGCACAGAGAGCGCACCATACACCCCTGTTCTCCCCCGCCCCGCCCCCCCCGCCCGGCACAGAGAGCACACCATACACCCCTGTTCTCCACCCCCCACCAAACAGGAGCTAAGGGCACAGGGAGCCCCATACACCCACCAGTCTAGATTTGACTCTCTTAGGAAGCTCTTCGTCCAGTGTGTATACATCATCCCTCTTCACCACAAGCTGTGAGCCATCCTCAAACTCCACCTGCCAAGCAAACAAAGGCCTTTTAGCTAGGGTACCCGAGTCCCACTGGACCTGCGGGCACGGTGGCAATTTCCCATAGCTGGAGGGAGGCAACATGGCAGTAAGGAAGGACGGCCATGTCTGAAGGCACAACAGCCAAGTGAACCCAAGACAGAGCTCCAGACCTGAAGGCTGTTGGGACCTGCAAGTTCTCAGGAGCAAAGACAAGCCTCCTGCTCAACAGGAAACACGGAGTTAATAAAGTGCCCTCCCACTCCCCAATGCCCACTCAGGAACCTTTGGCTACCTGGTACATCTGGATGGGGTGGGAGGCCACAAACTTAGCCCCATAGACTTGGCCATCTGTCCATCTCACTTGAACCACCTCGCCTTCCGCAGGAGGCCCCAGCTGGAGACAGTCCTGACTCTGAAGAGAGAGCAGAGGGGGGTGAAGAGCAGCTCTGTGGGAGCACAGTGGGAGGTAAACAACCCTGACTGGGGAGGGGAGGGCGGGAGGGCGGGCCAGGCTCCTGCTCAGGGGCCCAGGAGAGGCAGCTTCTTGCTCTGGGCGGAAAGCTGCACCAAGTCACAGGGTTGGCCTCATTTTATCTGAAACCCTGCTGCTTCTAGGTGAGCAAAACCAAACAAGACAAAGCTCCAAGCAGGTGTGAGACACTTAGTAGCAAGCACAAAAGCAGATGTTTGGCTCTAGAATCCACGATCCTTGTGTCCTCTCCACTCTGCGTCTTAAGCTTCCCCAGGCTCTGCTATGGAGGAGTGCTAGGGTTGTATCTGGGTGGTTCCAGGAATGCGCTCTCGAAATAGACATGGTAAGAAGGGAAAGGATCATCAGGCTGAGTGTGGTGGGGCACACCCAGGAGACGGGCAGAGGAGCCTGAGGAGAAGTCCAGCACTGGCTATGCAGTGTGGCCTGATCTAAAGCAAATGCCTAGGGTTGTAGCTCTGCCCTGATGCCCAGCACCATCAACAAAACAACACAAACACCACAAACACACCATCAGCCTTCCTGTCGTGTTGGCATTCCCAGCAAAATCCATGGTGTGGATAAAAACAGGCCATGTGTGCAACTCAAAGCAAAGACAACAGCAACCTTTTCCAGCTCCTACTGCATCCTTTACCACTGTGCACACAGACTTCAGGGGGTAAAAAGCCAGGTTCCACAAAGCATGAGGGAGCAGGAGCGCTTGATCCTGCTGTATTTTACTGCCTGGTGTGTATGCAAGTATCTCCAGACACCCGAGGCGGCAAAAGGGACTCACGGAGGGAGGAAAACCTGTCTAGGTTGGAGTGTAGTTCAGTGGGAGGTCTCCTGAGGCCCTGGGTTCAATCCCTATCAGCAGCGTATGGAAAGAAAATCACTTGTGACCTGTGCAATCATGTGACTACATAAGCTTTTTCTCTTTTTAAAAGAATACCAGCTTTGGTCTAGGCACGGACGCACACATCTTTAATCCCAGCACTTGAGAGGCTACATGCACATGTACACACATACACACCAAATAAATAAAAATTTAAAGATCTTAACTAATCTTAGTTTTAATTCCTAATGGAATAACTATTGATAGGTAAAATCCACAAATACACAGCTCTTTGAGAGCTTAAAAGCCTCTTAGAAAATAAAGCACTAAAAGCACTCTCCTGCTGGACAGAGTGAGCATGCGTGAGAGAAGACACTGACAGCTGGCCTGCAGCGTGGCGTCTGGCTTGTGTGAGAGCCTCTCAGGCCTCGGCTGTGCTACAGCAGACCCTCATCTTCAGGGTAACACTGCCCTGGAGCTCACTGTGCTCCTGTGAATGGCCCCGAGTTCACATTTAACACAGGCTCTTGGTTGGTGAACTTCTTGGGGAAGATTAGGAAATGCATCCTCGATGGAGAAGGTGTGTTACTGGGAGAAGACTCTGAAGTTTCAAGACTCTTAACCATGTATTCCGGGTGTGTGTGTGTGTGTGTGTGTGTGTGTGTGTGTGTGTGTGTGTGTGTGTGTGTGTCCGTCCCTGTGTCATGTCCTGTCCCCGTCACGTGTGCAGATCAAGATGTGAGCTCTCAGCCGCTCTTTCTGCCATGCCTTTGCATCATGGACTCTGAAAACGTAAGCCCCACATTAAGTGCTTTCTTTTATAAGTTGCCTTGGTCACGGTGTTTTGTCATAGCAATAAGAAAGTACCTAGGACACTAATTAATACGCTTTTGGCAATGAAGTTGCTAATGCAGTATAAATGTGTAAAGAAAGACCCAAATTGATAAATGGTTTTGCTCTTCTATGCTGGGTGCTTAGGCTCACACATGAAGAGGAAGGGCAAAGGCTAAGGAACCGGATAAGCCTTGAACACCGAGCCAGGAAACACAGGCCCAGTTCCAGGTAGGGCTCTAGTGTCTCCGAGGTAAGAAGGTGCAGCTTTTTCAGGGAGTTAGCTCTGAAACACTCACCCAAGAAGAGCCAAGAGCAAACTACATACACATCCCAAGAAGGCATGGCAGAAAAGAGGGCTGGATCGTTCTTTTAAAGTCACACAGCTTTTATGACACTGTATCAGCACTGGATTGCTCTCAGAGTGCAGGCTCACATCCTGCACCAGATGCTGTATATTTCAAAAAACTGCCGAAACCCTGACTCCCATGACTTCTAGGGGGAGGAAGCAGTACCCTAGCACTTAAACTCTTCCTTGAAAAGGAACCCCAGAATGAATGCTTCTTTCTGTTTGGGAACTGAGGGGGGGTGGGGCCACAGCCGGGCATCCAGCAACACTGAGACATCCTAATCCCCAGCTGCTCCCAGAAACTGCTTGCAGACATTACCACTATGTCCTCAGGATAAAGGTTGTCGCTGAAGGAGCCGTCATCAAAGTTGACTTCGTAGAAGGTCTCGGTGGTGAGTCTGACCACCTCACACTGGTAGAAGCGCCCATTCTTGTGCTTGCTAATGACCTTCTGGCCGGCGGTGATGCTCAGCAAGGCCCCCTTAGCACGCTGCAAGAAACAGCCTCAGTTACTCATGGACTGCACCGACAGGTCTGATAAACTCCCCTTCATGGGCACTGGGGGAAAATAAGCCAGGAAAAGTAAGACTGGGATGAACAGAAGCTGGAACAGGCCTTTCCGATATTCCAGCCAGGGCCATGTTTCTTTCCTCTGTAAACCTTGCTCACCTGAGCTCCAAGCCAACTGGTTCTTAGATAATACTGTCTTTTTCTTTGGTTGTTTTGTTCTCAAATTTGCAGCAATCTCCTGCTTCCCCTTCCCAAGCGCTAAGATTACAGGCATGCTCACCATGCCTACATACCATGGCATATTTTATCCAAAAACTCCAGGAACTAACCTTCATGATTTCCCTGAAACCAACCAAATAATACACACTAATATGTACAGCTCGGGTATGTGTCAGAGCATCTGGGTAGCCCTAGACCCTGAGCAACACTCCCCAATGACCTTCACGAGAAGGGCACAAGGACTGAGCTTTCCAGAAGTCCTCCTCTCCACACAAACTCCCCCTATTATCAGGGCCCTGCCATTGCTAGTAAGTGTCCTACCTCACAAACCCTTTTCACTGATGGGATGTCCGATGTCCTTGATGTGATGGCTCAGGTCAACCACTCAAACCCTACCCAGACACTACTGCAAACACGCCTCTTCACTATCCTCTGAACACGCGTGCTACACATGCCCCGACCTCAGGGCCTTGGCACTGCTGTTCCCTCCTCCCAAGATGCTATACTGCGCACTTGCTAACACCCTGGCTCTCTTCATCCCCAGTGTCTGTTCACTGATCCCATTCATCACAAACTGCTCTTCACATCCCTGTCCTGCACTGATTTTACCCACTGCATCATTTCTGCTCTGACATACCGTGTATTCATTAGTTTCCCGTGGATCTTTCAACTTGACTATATGTACCTCATGATACTACATGAAGACTGGGTAAATTCCTAATTGAGCCTGGGATGTGGCAGATGCTTAACACACATTTGAAGAGTGAATTATCAAGAAATACTAACAGCATGAATTCCCTCATAATCCCAGCAGCCTGTAGGTATATGGACTGCAGACTAAAGTCCATCATAAATCTGCCATCTTGTTCCATGACCAATCTCAGGTTTCCCAATCACCAAATGGGGCTTGATGCTATCTCAGGCTTTTACTCCAACACAGCCTCAGCTTCAGTTAAAGTCACTCCACTGTCCTGAGGTCTCATGCACACCTTTGTGAGAAAGCACCATGGGGCCCACCTGTAATCTCAGTAACCAGGCAAAGACAAGGAGGACTACCACAAGCTTGTGGTTAGAGCCGACTGCACAGTGAGCTGGAAGCATGAAGGGGCTATAGCGTGAAACCCAGGCCAAATCTACCAAGGATGATTGTTCTCGGACCCCAGACGGCAACATAAAGAGCTCCCGCGAATGCATCCTCTGGGACTCCCTAGTCTTGGGCACTAAGTAACTCGGGAGCACCATAATCCGCTCTCCATGCTGGGGATCAGCTGCTGTAATACCCAAATCTTTACTCCCCCCCTTTCCCCAGACTGCCTACTGGTTGCTCAACCCCATACTCTACAGACCTCAAAATTGATCCCCCTTTCACCCCTAACAACAGCCTCCCCCCCACCCCCATCATGGACTGGCAGCGTCCCTGTATTAAGATCCTACCTCTCAGAGGAGTAGCTCACACACCTGCAGATCACAGCCCTCTCCCCCCTCCCTGTTCTCCATCCCTTCACCATGGCAGTCAACCAGCTGTCAACTCTACCTGCTGCTGCTGTGTGGGCTCTCAGGGCAAGACATGTGTTCAAGGTCTGCCTCTGTGTTCACTTCAGCTCACCCTCGCTCCTCGGGTAACTGCCTCCTCTGCCTCAAGTTCTAACTCCTGCAATTCTGAGTCTTCTCCTCAAACAGTACCTGCTGTGACACAGAGTACACTCAAGGGCCCGCCAGGTGGCTCAGCATGTACAGCACTTGTGGCCCAAGCCTGAAGACAGACGTCAATCCTAGGAACTCACATTTAAGAAGTCATTCGGGCGCTGGTGGCGCACGCCTTTAATCCCAGCACTCGGGAGGCAGAGGCAGGCGGATCTCAGTGAGTTTGAGGCCAGCCTGGGCTACAGAGCGAGATCCAGGACAGCCAGGACTACACAGAGAAACCCTGTCTCAAAAAAAAGTGAAACAAAACAAAACAAAAGCCGGCCACTGTGACACACATCTGGACTCACAGCACCCCTATTTCGAGATGAGAGGGAGGACCAGAAGAGTCACTTGGGAACTCAGTGGCCAGCCAGCCTGGAGTGCGCAGCACAGCAGAATGAGAAAAAGTCTGCCTCAACAAGGAGCAAGGAGAAAACTGACTCCCCAGAGCTGTTCTGACTTCCATATGCATGCCCATGTATGTGCACATCTGCACACAACTGACTCAAAATCATGACATTCTGGAAGTTCTCCTCATTCAAAAAGAGAAGTAAACTCAAACGTGGTGGTCCAGGATTTTCACCCTTGGGCAATGTTCCCTTCCCTTGACTACCTGGGGGTTCCCAGAACCAGGCCAACATGTTCTTTTTTTTAATAAATTCATTTATTTTACATCCCAGCCGAAGGTCCCCTCCCTCCTCTCCTCCCAGCTCCTCCCCTACACTACTTCCCTCTGCCCCGCCATTCCACTCCTCCTCCCCTGAATGTTCATTCTTACAAGACTTACTCCTCTATTTCTGAAGCCCTGAACACTCTTCCCTCCGTCCATGTCTTTCTTCAGTGCCCACCCAGGCCCTTCCTTCAGGACTCCTACAGCCCATGTCCCCCCTTCCCTGCTCCGTCACCACTGAGAGGACTGCAAATTCCCTCCTAGGGGCAGAAAATGCCCAACTGCCAGAGGCATGAGCTCCCACCACACACAGAGCTGCTGTGACATCCCTCAGATTAACAGTCTAAGGAACTTCACAGAGGTCACCTGGGAGAAGCCAGCAAGGAAACCGACCAACCAAACAAACCCAACTAGCTCAGTGTCACTGACTCTGAAGGCCGAGGCAGGAAGTAGGCTCAGTCACCTCTTTCCACAGGCCTGTGGGGGCTGCCGACCGAACTTCCTCCATCACCCAGTAAGGTCACTCGGTCACCCAGGTTCCAGGACTCAGGAGGGAAAGGGTCATTTACCATCACATCGAGTACTGTCAAGGGGACGCTACCACGGTGCCCTCTCACCTCCAGATTGGGGATCCTGTGCCGAAAGCAGGTGATGAAGACCACGAAAGGCCAGTCATCGGGCTGCATCATGACCCCGGCAGCCTGGGCACAGCTCACGTGGAAGGCGGTGGGGCAGCGGCCGTGCGAACACTGCACACAGCAGCCGGCGCTCCTTTTCCTTCGCTTCTTACAGAAGACGCACTTCTGCAGAGGAGAGGGAGCGCGTGAGTCCCTGGAGCGGCAGGCAGTCCGCCTCTTCTTGTTCTCCCCCCGAAATGACCAGAGCCAAGCCCCTCCCAAAACATGAGCACACCGAGGGCCTGCTCTAACCGAATGTAAAGTCCCCATGACGTAACTTAACGATCAAGAATCCAACTGACCCAAACAAGGGTGACGGAGGCCCTGAGCCAAGTAGACACGTGCTATGCCGATTCCGTAAGGCCCTCCCTTGCTTACCAGTTTGAAGCGGGGCAGAGGGATTTTGCTCACATCCACTGGACTTCTTTCAGCGATGTTGACAAACCTTGCTTCTAGAATTGCCACAGCACATGAAACATGGACCCATCTACCAAAAAAGGAAGGGCTCAGTCACCTCTTTCCACAGGCCTGTGGGGGCCTGCTGACCGAACTTCCTCCATCACCCAGTAAGGTCACTCGGTCACCCAGGTTCCAGGACTCAGGAGGGAAAGGGTCATTTACCACATCATCAAGTACTGCACGCACAATGCCCAAGGCCAGTGCACGATCAACCCCCTTACACCACCTCCTTTTTCTGTGGCAAAATAAACAGAACCATAGTTGACCTAGTGTGGTGGGTTCAGGGGAGCAAAAACTAGAGAGCACTACTCAAGGTTTCCCCGCCCTTTTGGGAAACAGACGTGTCCCAAGTGGGGAAACCTAGGCTTGTGGAATCTCTTCCTATCAGACTGTGCTGCTCTTCCATTGGCAGTGTGTGCTGAGTGCACAAGGCCCTGGCTTCAGGCCCACCTAGCTCCACCCATGAAAACCTGCAACATCCATGGAATCGAAATGGTGTGCATTACTGGAAGGACTGCTGTTGGGAACGGGAACAGGTCTCTTTGGGTGGCCTTAGAGTACAGAACAGGGATTAAAGGGCAAAGGTGAGAGGTTAAAGCAGAACCATTTCCACTCTAAATAAGGAACTATTACCAGCCAGCCCCACCCTGCCTGAGAGAATTATAATGACCACGACTAACAGCAGCATGCCTTTAAAGAGTGCAGCACAGCCAAGCAGCCAACCATGGCAAGCAGCATGTTGGGGACCCTGCAAGGTGGGACACTGGACCACCGTGGGGTTTTACTCTGAGGCCGGCTATTCACCCCCAACTGCTGTTAACCCGTGTGTGCAACTCCCTAGACAGAAGCCCTTCAGGGGGCAAACCCTCAGAGAAGGTAAACCTGAGACAGAGCACAGAGATGCAACTCAATGAGAATCAGCTGAATGACCGCTGAGAAGCCCGGAAACATCTGTAGACTTAACAGTGGGTGGCCTGCCTAAGCTCTTCTCAGTGTCCAGCTGTTCCCTTGAGGACATCTGCCCATTCTCCAAACACCAAGTCTGGCCGGGGAGAGCCCACTCCATGGGAAAGTGCTTGTAACCCCAGCCTGTGGGAGGCTGAGGTTGGAGGATCACCAGTTAGACATTAGCAGGGATTACACAGGAAATTTCAGGAGACCTTATCTTGAAAAAAAGAAACAGGGCTGGAGA
Source organism: Peromyscus maniculatus bairdii (assembly GCF_049852395.1). Taxonomy (NCBI): domain Eukaryota; kingdom Metazoa; phylum Chordata; class Mammalia; order Rodentia; family Cricetidae; genus Peromyscus; species Peromyscus maniculatus. Next base: position 137,210,478 of record NC_134853.1, read on the forward strand.
GAGATGGCTCAGTGGTTAAGAGCACTGGCTACTCTTCCAGGGGATCTGGGTTCAATTCCCAGCACCCACATAGTGGCTTATAACCATTTATAACTCCAGTCCCAGGAAATCCAAAGTCCTCTTCTGGCCTCTGTGGAAACCTGCGCACATGATATACATGCAGGCAAAACATCCATACACATAAAATAATTTTTTTAAAAAAGGAAAAAAAGCTGGGCATAGTGGCGCACACCTTTAATCCCAGCACTCGGGAGGCAGAGGCAGGTGGATCTCTGAGGCTTAGCCTGATGTACAGAGTGAGTTCTTGGACAGTCAGAGCTACATTGTGAGACCCTAGCTTGAAAAAGAAAAAAAGGAAGGGAGGGAGGGAGGTACAGAGGGAAGGGGGGAGGAAGGGACAGAGGCAGGCCAGCCAACTGAACAAGGTCAGTGTCCTCGCTCCCAGGTCACAAAATGCCCGTGTCATTTTCACAGGGCCGTCAGGCATCCCTCCTGCATGTTGTCAGCTCCTCTCAAAGAAGGGTGCGCTTACACCCCGCCCGAGAGGACAGTGAAGTTAGACGGGCAGTCTAGGGCTGCCTGTCGGGATGAGTCTTGGAGATGCTGCTCCAGCCTCATGCCATGTGCTGCCCAAGTCCTCAGCACTCACTCAGGAGCAGTCACCGCCCTCACAGCTGCGCATGCTGCGTCAGCACTGGGCACCGCCCTCACAGCTGTGCATGCTGCATCAGCACTGGGCACCGCCCTCACCACACTGCGCATGCTGCTTCGGCACTGGGCACCACGCACTGGAGAACTCACCTGTCATCGTTGGCTCTCTGCAGGGCCCCTCCACGCAATGAGCATAAACAGCAGTCCTGCCCAGAAAGCAGAAGGAACAGGTTACCGACAGTTCATTCCCATACAACCTGCCCTCCTGAGACTTCCTGCAGACGGCTCTGAACTACACCAGTGTAAGGCAGGTGGGCCTTCAGATACATGCCCTGCGGTCAGGACTCCCCTGTGAGAGACAGGCCATAATCATAATTATAACTGCATAATGAATCATTTGAGCCCCGTTCTGAGACTCCAGACTCAGAGCTTACTTCTTCAAAGGGAGTGTGGCTCTTCCACAGGACAGCTACCTGGTCTTCCCCCACAGCACTAACAGCTTCCAGATCCACTCTGACACCACAGAGTACCATCCTAAGCCAATCGCCGTGGACATAAATTATGTCCGGCATGGAACAAGGCTAGCCCTGTCAACCCCAGTCTTTGGAGAAGTTGGGAGAGCACAGCATACTCACTTCCTCCAGAGCATTGGCTGAACATCGAGAACACATCCATTCTTCAGAAGCCTTTGTGGGGGGCACCCCATAGCAACCTAATAACAACATCAGGAAGAGCAAATGAAACCCAGTCCAGGGGCTGGGTCAGAATGTGCATGAACACTATGCTTCCACAGAGACCATTCCCAAAGACAGTCAACCACACAGAAATTCCTGAAATCTGACCCAGAGTCCCCAGGGCTCAATCATACAGTATGGTCTAGAACCCAGGAAAGTCAGAAAGTGTGGATTCACAGGCAATCTCCCCAGTAAGTAGCCAGGGACTACTCCCCAGATAACCACAACCCAAGGGACTCCAAAGTTGACAGGCCTTTGGGATGGATGCTGGGACCACAAGGAAACTCATCCACCAGCAACCAACTTCCCAAGAATCCATGAGCGTCCTCCGCTGTAGGAGACTGGGAAGGCCAATGGGCGTCAACAACTTCCAGCAAGCAGGCCCTGCTGCTGGGACAGGAGGAAAAGGTGAGAGGTACTCACTGGCATGGACCCGGACACTGCACTTTTTGCAAGACACTAGCATGCTGGTGCCATCCTCCTCCAGGTAAGGTGTAGAAAGGTTGATGTCTGTGCTGCAGCCAGTTGTGGTAAAGCACATTTCTGGGATCAATGGCTTGGTCCTCTGAGTCTGAACAGCTGGCTCCGAAGCTTTCCCACAGTTCTGACTAAAGCTTCCAAACTCCACCTAAGTGAAAGGCAGAGAACGCGCCGCCGCACGGTGAGCACACGCCCGGGCCCCACGCTCTCCACCTGCTCCATCAGCAGAAAGCTGGGCCTCTTACTGGTGTGACTGCAGCTCCAGCTCCCGGGTGCACAGCCATTATCCTGAAGCTACTAATTGAAGTTACCTCTAATGACTCAAAATCAATTTCTCACAGCAGCATCAAACAAAGGCCCCTGGGGGGCAACTGAGAAGAGGGAGCGAGGAAGAGGCACCTGGGATTTCAGTCTTCCCAAACCAAGTGTTAATAAAACGCACTGAGACAGCAGCAGCAAGGCACTGCCTGTCCCCAGGTGCTGCGCATGGTGGCCCCACTCGGGAGACAGCACCCAGAGCCCATGTTCCTAATGGAGCAGCACTGATTGCCTCGGAGGGCCGTGTCAGCAGGTCACCTGAACTGGGCAACAGCTGTCACATGGCTGGACCCCCACCTGAGATTCCTGGCTCGGGGCCTCTCTAGGAGAACATTATGTTACACACTGCCCTTGGCAAAGTATACTCACTGCAGATATCCTCGGGCTCTGCCGCTGGATGGCACCATTATCCCCATTCCAAGGACAGAGTCTAGAAACATGGCCCCCTCTGAGCCTACGCCATTCAAGAAACTCTGGCCCCCACCTCGTAGATCTGCTGTCAGTAACAATCAGGCCAGTCACGGCCCTCGCAAACAAAGGCACAAACGGCCCTTTGCCGTTGCTCTGTTAACACAAAGAAGTAGTGGGCTGTTGACCCAGTATGTGGGTCTAGGTTCCATCCTTCTGCAAGCATGAGCCCGGGCCTGGCCAAGCTCAGGGCAGCTGGGCCACGTTAGCTGCTTACCTACTGCCACCCCGTGTAGGACCCATCGAAGCCTGAGCCGGTCACCTGGCACCTGCTGCTGTGAGTTCCTGAGTTTGACCCCAAGTGATCCATGATGGTGAGGCCGTCAGTGCCCCGGCATGAGCAGGTCACAGTTGAGCCCAGCCTTCACTGTGCCAGACCTTCTGCCTCTCCCCTCCCCCACCCCCCAGCTGTCTTCTGGCCAAGCAGCACTCACTATGACGATGAGGAAGGAAAGAAGACCATGGCACACACGGGAGCCTGGCTCTTCTTCACTCACGGCTGACTCACGTGGGAAAGAAACGGCAGTCTTGGATCCCAACTGACCAGGACTGCGCAGCACCAGGCAGAGAGAGCCCCAGACCGGGAGGGTGAGAAACATTACGCTCTGCAAACAGCGAGGGCCATGTCGTGTGCAAGGGTCACCAGATCGAAGCATTCTTAGGGTAGGCTCACATGGCTGGGTTATCTGCCCGGCAGATCCTCACCACAGAGCTGACAGGATGAGAAGGCTAGAGGAAAAGGCCCCCTAAAGATAAGCAGTGACCTGCCTTGCCCGCACAGTGAAACCCAGCTTCCTCTGATTGCGGGCCCTGGGTGCCTAGAGCGAGCTCACCTGGTGGTAGGTCTGGAAGATCATACAGACAGCACAGTGAGGAGCCTGCTGGGCCATGATCTCATTGAACTCCTTTTCCGCCTCAAAGTTCGGGGGTCGGTTCTGCCACAGCTGGCTCAGAGGCTTGGCCCAAGCCTCTGTCTCCTCAGCCTCCTCCTCGGGGGTCAGCTGGTCGGAAGTCTCTAGAGGAGGAAAAGGGGGCAGGAGTCACAGCAGCCCTGCACGGGGGTGGGGGTGGGGTGGGGTGGGGGTTTTGCCCACAGTGGAGCGGCTCAGCTGGAGCCCCGGGCCCAGGTCAGAACCAAAGTCAGGGTTCCAGAGATGATGAGAGGGCAGGGCAGAGCAGTACCAAAGGACTCCTTTGAGGCCTGGATGGCTCAGCTGGGGTAGGAGCTGGGGTGAGGGGGGGGGGTGGCTGTACTGCTTTTTCTGGTCAGAATGACTCAAGGTCTCTATTCTTCCCCATGCTTCAGGCACTCAGCCCACTCTGTTCCCCTCACAGCTGCCACATTCAACCCTCTGCCCTCCGAGGGCAGCAGAATAAAGCGCCAGCCTGTCAGAAACTATGCCATTTGCCTCCCAAATGCCAGGATGTCTAAGTCCTTCCTCTTAGGACTGTCCCTTCGGCTGTGCTGGGCAAACAGGGAGAGAAAACAGAACTGATAAAGCCTGAAAGATGGCACTTCACGGCCCTCGTCAGGACTTTCCCTCTCACTCTGGAAAGTCCAGGGAGAGGGTTCCCCCTGACTGGGGAAGGACTCCTCAATATCTCAGAGGATGAATCTTCTTCCTGGCCATAAAATGTTCATGCCAAGTTTTGACCAGGAGCTTATGACGGAGAGCCTGCAGGCATAATCCAACCAGTCAGGAAAGAAAAACTGCTATTGCATTTTCAGAAGCTGGGGTGAGAAAGAGAAATGATAATCCCAGAGACTATCAAGTGCTTGCTGGACCAGAGACTCCTCATCTCTCTTCAGTGTGCTGGGCAACAGGTCCCACAACTACGGCACCCTTCAACACAACACAAGAAAAGTCCTTCTCGGGCTGGAGAGGTGGCTCAGAGGTTAAGAGCACTGCTTGCTCTTCCAGAGGTCCTGAGTTCAATTCCCAGCAACCACATGGTGGCTCACAACCATCTGTAATGAGATCTGGTGCCCTCTTCTGGCCTGCAGAGATACGTGCAGACAGAACACTGTATACATAATAAATAAATAAATCTTTAAAAAAAAAAAAGAAAAAAAGAAAAGTCTTTCTCTGGGAACATCTTCTGATGATCACTACAGAAATGTAAGGCAATGGAAGTCTCCTCACAAAGCAAGATGGAAGCAGTCAGGTACAAAGCCCGCTAGTTCCTGGAACACCCAAGGTCAAGGGGCAGAGGGCAGTCTTCGTGACTCTGAATGCTGGGAGGAGGAACCTTTGAGCAAACATCCCAACAGACTGCTACCTAAGCAGGTGTGGTGGCTCAAGCCTGGAGGGATGGCCGCTTGATGTAGGGATGAGAAGCCTGCTGCTGTATCTTCCCAGGCCAAGGGTCTGGTGTCTGACTGACAGGAGGCTGGCTCTGACGGTGCACCCATCAGGTCCCACAGCAAGGCCACTGCATGCGGGACTGTGTGCATACTTGTAATCCACTGCAGTGATACTGCGCTAAGACAAAAAGCACTCCTTTCCCCAGAGGCCCCGAGATCTCTGTAGACTGCGGTGGGCACACCTGCACTGTGGGCACACCTGCACCGTGGGCACACCTGCACCAGGTGCCCATCTGCTCTCTTCCACTCCAGCACCATGCAGGCAAAGCAGTGCCCCTCCCCCATCACGGTCATGTTTCATCTAAAGGGATCTGGCAGCTGCCATTGTGTACAGCTAAGTGAAGGGCCACTGTAGCGTAAGGAGGTCGATGCAAGCAGGTCACATCAGCCTCTAAGAGAGCCCCATGGTTCAGACTAGAGCCAGCGTGCCTGACCCAAACATGAGGGACCAAGATAGTACAGAAGAGACAGAAATAGACATGCTCATAGCCCCAGTCTTCGCATACGGACATCTGTTCTGCTTACAAAGCCAAAAGTGGCCCAAATCATGCATATGTGACTAGTGACTGCCAAGGGGAAACGCTCACTGTGTTAAGGGAAAATTGCAGGAACCAGATTTTAACAGTTTACATATGTAAACCTTCACAGAGCCTTCCAGTCAAGACGTGTGCATTTCACTAAAAATGTTGTACTTCCAATAAAAATGCCTTTGTAAAAAAGTCAGCAGAAACAGAGCATGGTGGTATAGGATTGTAATTCCAGCACTTGTGAGGCTGAGGCAGGAGAATCATGAATTCAAACCCAGTTTGGCTACACAGCCAAGTCTATTTCTAAAAGGAAAAAAAAGGTGGAATAAAGATATATTAGACTAACAAAACTAAGAATTCTAAGTATAATGAATAACCTTTGTTTGGTTTATATGAATTTCAAGGGGGGGAACTCTACTGAATATATTCTTAGGTTAAGCCAGGGAAGAAAGGCAAAGCTGGACTAAGTCTATTTAGGTAACTAGTGCCCAGATGTACAGAGAGATTAACAGCAGTGAGTTTATTTAGAGGCAATCCTTAGAGGATGCCTATTGGTGTACTAATGTGAAGTGATCTAGCTGAGCCTGGTAAGCAGGCCTGTAATCTCAGTTACTCTGGGGGCTAAGGCAGGAGGACCAAAAGTTCGAGACCAGCCTAGAAAAGCTGGACAGGTAGAGGTCAGGTGGGACTTACAGATGAAAAGAGCACAGGGAAGAAAGAGGGCAGAGTCACCAGGAGGCACAGAAAGCAGCAAGATGAGCATGCTGTACCGAGAAAGGTGCCGCCATGTGGCAGAGAAGAAACATGGGTTAATGTAAGTTGTAAGAGCTAGTGAGTAACCAGCCTAAGCTATCGACTGAGCATTTATAATTAATATCAAGTCTCTGTGTGGTTATTTGGGAGCGGCTGGCAGGACAGAAAACCCTGCCTACACTGCTTGAGCAGGGCGGAGTAGCACATACCTATAATCCTAGCGCCTGGAAAGTGGGAGGCAGGAGGATTAGGAGCCCAAAGCCAGCCTGGGCTACACTACACCCTGCCTCCAGAATGTACTAGCAGATAAACTCACAGCAATGTTCTGAAGACAACATGCAGGGACCACAGACTCTCCACCCTTCACTCTGTCGTCACAAAAAGTGGAGGGAGATTATATCAGCTACATTATTTCAAAAAGACACACTTAGACACAGTTTATGCACACTCAGACATGACTTATGCAGGCCTAAGAGTGTATGTATTCAGTATGCACATGCTCTTCTTTGGAAGATAGGCGAAGGGTAATTTTTCTTTTGCCTCTTGGAAATGTTCCGTTTTTCCAGTTTTCTACAATATATTGCCTTTTTGTTTGTTTGTGGCTTTTTGTTTCTTTCTGGAGACAGAGTTTCTCTGTGTAGCCCTGGCTGTCCTAGAATTCTGTATGCAAATCAGGCTGGCCTCGAACTCAGAGATCCACTTGCCTCTGCCTCCCTGGTGCTGGGATTAAGGGAATGTGCCACCAACACGCAGCTAATCTGTGTCATTTTAAAACACTGAGGGAGGAAATCATGCAACAGGGAGAAGCTCTCGGCGGGGCTGGAGTACGAGCTCAGAGGCACTGCTGGGACCCACTCAGGGTCAGTCCAGTCTTCTGACCCCGGGACCTGTCGGCTGTCCCTACACCCAGGCCGCTCATGCTTTCTGGAAGGAAAACTGAGATGAGCTATGAGAGCACATGGAGGAGAGGAGGAGAGGAGGAGAGGAGCAGGATGCTCAGCACTAGAGCATCATCACCATGCAGGCAGCTCTGCTTCTAGAAGATTCAGATGACAGTACCTGCTGAGGCCTGCCAGCATCCTCCTTCCGCTCCAGGCGGCTGAGCTGACCACTCTCTGCTGTGGTCACGATGAGTTTCAGAGCCACACTTCCCATTTCTACTTGCACAGGTCTTCAGTTCCTTTTTTTGATCTCCTTCCCAGGCTCCTCTGCCTAGCAATGCCCCAGCCTCTGCTCACCCTTCTTTGCCTTTACAAAGGCCTTTATTTAAAAATAACCCTTACAAAAACACATCTGTGTCTTCCCATGTCAACATCCTCTATCCACACAAAACTCGGGTTTTTGAAGCTACCCAAAAGCCTTAAGACACCATGAGTTGAGGCCATCAACTCATCCATCCCCCTGTGGCACACCCTCCCAGCTCTAGAGACCGCTGTCCAATCCAGCTGGCTCTCTCCTCAGTACTTCCACTTCTCCAGTTCCTGCCACCAGCATCCTAGTCCAGCTGGCCTAGGAGCAGCCCTCCTGATGCCAACCTAATTGTGTTCAAACACACACAACCTGCTTCAGACACACTTCCATGGCTCCTAGACGCCTGTGAGAAACGCCTCCGTAGGCTCGTGAGTGGGGCTGCCCACCCAGCCTCACTCCCACTTGGCTCCTCCAGCTCATCTCCATCTGTAGCCATGCCCTTGAACTTGAGCCACGCTGACCTGATGACAGTTCCTCCGCTCTGCGTACTCACGCTGTCCCCTCAGCCTCGATGGGAGACCTGTCGGCCCCACTACTGTGGGAGCATCTTGAGGGCACGTGCAGTAGAATATTTTAAGGCTGTTACTTTTGATTATGCTGCATTTGTTTAACTCTGAAGCTGTGTTACTGTGCCCGTGTAAAACACCTGGTGGTCTAATAAAGAACTGGCCAATAGCAAGGCAGGAGAGAGGCGGATGGGCTGGCAGGCAGAGAATACATAGAAGAAAACTGTGAGAAGAGAAAGAAGTAGCTGGAGGAGGACGAGGACTCCAGGGGCCAGCCACCCAGCTACACAGCAAGCCATGGAATAAGATTTACAGAAGTAAGAGAACCAGAAAAGCCCAGAGGCGAAAGATAGATGGGATAAGTTAAGGAAAGCTGTCAAGAAACAAGCCAAGCTAAGGCCGAGCATTCATAAGTAAGAATAAGCATCCATGTGTAATTTATTTGGGAGCTGGATGGTGGGCCTCCCAAAAAAAAGAGTCAAATATCAAAAACAACAGGCATGGACATATCTTAGTCAGTTTTGTATGTACACATCCAGTACAGGGCCTGGCATCATTGACAGGATTTACTATCCTGAAAAATCAGCCCTGTACCTCCTAGCTGAAGAAAATAAAGAACCTACGTGCAATTACCCTGCATGGGGCCCAGTCCACCAGTCTTGCACTGAAGTGAGGAAAATTCATTCACAAACCAGGCACAAGAGAAAGTCCTGTCCTCTGTCTGGGATACCTGGAAGAAGAGCTAAGCCACGGGCCCTCGCTCACCCCTGACCTCTGATGCCCAATGGGAGCGAGGCTCACTGTGGTGATCTGCTTCCCTTCTTGTGAAGAGGGGAGACAAGACTTACCGTCGTCACTGCCGCACTCCTGCAGCACAAGTGGGTGATGGCGCGGGAGCTTGCTTAAGGGCTGGCGGCGACCCTTGGTCTTCTTGGTCTCCTCCAGGGAAAGCATGTACTCGTCTGCAACCTGAGCAAAGCGGTGAAATCAGCTCGTGATGAAACTGGAGGCAGCTATGATGACACACACCTGTACAGACCTGCGAGTCTTTCCACTCGGAGGCTGAAGTGTGAGGACAGAGAATCAAAGGCAGCATGGGCTACATATGCAGCACATCATCTCAAAAACAGGAAGGAAGGAGGGGATCCAGAGACCTGGAGGCAGAGGGGAGCTAAGGGGAGAGGAGGGACACAGGAAACAAAAAAATAAAAAACTGACCACCACACACACACACACACACACACACACACACACACACACCACACCACACCAAAACCAACCCAAAAGCCCTGCCTTGGGGCTGGAGAGATGGCTCAGTAGTTAAGAGAGCACTGGCTGCTCTTCCAGGACCTGGGTTCTAGCTGTCACACCTACACGGCAGCTCACAACCATCGTAAGCTCCAGTTTCAGGGAACTCAACACCCTCTTCTGTATTCTCAAGCATATTCCCAGACATATAAGGAGGCCAAACACACATGTGTAAAATAAAATAAAAATTTAAAGCAATTAAAAAAAAAAAAACACACATCTTAGAAAAGCATAAGCCACAGTGCCGGGCAAACTATAGTGTATACTAGTGTATTTTAGAATTTTGTCTTGCTTCCTGGCCTTCTCAGAAGATGCCCGAACTGGAGGACAAGCCGAGAACCCTGCCACTTTAAGGTCCCTGCCATGAAACACATCGGGGCCATCAGAGCAGCTGAAGCGCCCCTTCCCTGTTCCGATGCCTGTGCTGGGCAGCAGGGCCGTCCATACTGAGAACCCAGAAGACAAAGGTCCCTAAGCCATCGCGGGGACAGCCGCCCTGCTCAAGTCCCACCTTCCAGCCTGCTGAGCTCTGCTGTGGCGACTGCTGACACCCTAGTGAGCTGCGTTTCCTCTTCTCCAAGAAAGAGCACCCGCCAAGATGGAGCGTGTCTGCCCTGCGGCCTAGAAGCTAAGGGAAGGTTGATTTAACACTGCATTTGCATCATGCCCGAGCAAACATAATTAGGTCTAAGATGTACAGGACTGACGAATACTCCGTGAGTTTCTTTTTAATCAACATCCTTAAAAATTGGTTGTACTGACATTATGAGACATGGGCTCGGCAAAACCATTAAGCGAGGAAATGAGGCCTAGAAGTCGGCCACTTTCCAACACTGACGAAACTAATGCCTCGGATCTACAAAAGGGTGGCACTGCAGGGCCACTGCAGAGGTGCCAGAGCTAGAGAACAGCACATGGGATCGAGAGAAAACAATTCTGTACAGGTCACATTCAGGCAGAAGAGCGTCTGTTCCCGCAAATACAAGCTGACCCACAGGTTAGGGTCCATGAGACCACTCACTCAGCAAATGTTGACTAACACCTCTCAGGAATGGAGGCGGTGTGGAGCGATGGACTGACAGGACAGGATCTAGTCTCCCTGAGGGAAAGGGGCATGGAACACACAGGAACGAGGCGAAGAGTGAGGATGTTTAGTAGGCATGACCTCTGACACACAATCAGTCTTCCAAACAGACCCGAACTGCACAGTGCGCCCAAAGCAGTGGTTTTCCAACGTACAACGGGACACCATGGTGCAGTGCCGTGTACAGGACCAGACTTAACCCTCTGCGTCACAAAACAACGTATGTGAGGAAGGCCCCTCACAGCCACCACTGAAGTGAGCAGGAGGAGCTCTGGGTACCATCTCCCTTCCACCCAAACATCTCCTTTTACCCTTGGATTCACAGGCTTCTTTGAGGGCTTTTGTTTGTTTTGTTTCGTTTGAGACAAGCCCTTATGTATCCCAGACTAACACGAAACTCCTGTGTAGCCAAGGATAACCTTCAATTCCTGCTCTTCCTACCCGCACCCAAGTATTGGGATTACACAGGTCCATACCACTGCGCATGTCTGAGCAGAGCTGGAGATAGAATCCTGGGCACACTCTACCAACCGAGCCACATCCCCTGTCCCCTGAGTCACAATTTTCAAATGAGTAAGATTTCACCACTTTTTTAGTATTTTTTTAAATGTATATGAGTGTTTGCTGCATTTATGACTAAGCACCACGAGCCCACCTGGTACCCAGAGGTCAGAAGAGAGCATCAGGTCCTCTGGAACTGGAGTTACTGATGACTGTGAGCCACCATGTGGGTGCTGGGAATTGAACTCAGGTCCTCTGCAAGAGCAGCCAGGGTTCTTAACCACTGAGCATCCCTCTAGCATGAGATTTCACTTTTTTAGAGAAATTCTAGTCTAATTTCTTAAAACACTATTTCCCTATGAATGACCTAATTCTGCACATTTTTAATTACCTATAAAGGGATAAAATAAAGGCAAAAAATCACTATAAATTAAATTTGTAATTCATCATAAAATTCACAATATTCTGTGACTTCCTACTTTGAGCACACCTCAGTGACAGGCTTGCACCTGGCATGCGCAGAGATATGCAGTGAGAGAACAAAGAAACCAGACACAGTAAAGAATCTAGACTGGCCGAGCACGGTGACGGTGACGGTGAGAGGTGGCTAAGACGGCTCACCTGGCTAAGGACAGGGACGACAAACTAGGTCACACACATAGAGTGGCACAACACGGATACAGGGCCTCCCTTGTTAATCCTGGGAAATGCGGCGTTAAAAAGTGCATATGTGGCAGACAGAATGTCCACAACCTAACCCTGTGAACATGTTATATTAATATGACGAAGGAGAATTAAGATTGATAATCAGATGACTGTAAGTAGGGGGATTATCCCAGATCATCTGGGCAGGACCAATATAATCACTAAGGCACATACAGCACCAGCACCAGTCAAAGAGGGGTCAGGAACCTTGTGCAGAATATTCTAGACCCCTGACTGCAATAAACCTGGGCCCCGGGTTCCAGAAATTTCTGTCTCCTCTTCTAACATGTGGCTCACAGAGTTGTAGTCAATGTTGCCAATGAGCTTGTTCTGCACAGCGGCAGCAAGTGTTGTTCCCAGCCTTGCGTGAGCAGGCACTTCTGCAGCAGACACACCTCCACAGCTCCAGGAGCTGCAGGGAGCCCTGCTCTGGTGCTCTAGCAGGACGCTGTCACCCAACCTAGCTTACCAGGTAACTCTGGACAGAGCCTGGAGGGGGTGCCAGCATGCACACTGAAAGCAAGTGGCCCAATTATAACTTGGGAACACCAGGGGTGGGGGTGTGAGCACTTGAGACACACGGTGCTCAGGAACCCCGATGTTTCTGAATATACAGACAGTGCTATCAGATCTTCGGGGATGGGCAGAGCTGGTGAGCTTCCAAGCCAACCTAGCCGGTCTTGATGCTGGCTTCTCACTAAAACAAGCCTGACCTTCAGTCACTCATTCCACAAGTACAGAAGGCTCACGGGCCAGGTGCCAGGGACCAGCTAATGCCAAGGGATGGTGGATAAGACAGAGGCTGCCTTCTATGTGCTCATCTTCCTTTCTGACATGATACCTGCAAGGCTTCCAAAGAGAATGGGGACTCAACACAGAACAAGAAGTTTCCAGAAGTGGCTCTGACGAGGGCTGGTCACACGGAGGAAGGTACCTATGCCAGGAGACCTTGGAGGCCACCCTTGTCTCCTCCCACTCCAAAAAAACATCTACATCCCGGGGATGGCAGACGTGAACGAATTTACTGCCGCTGAACAGGACACTGGAAATAGAGCGAAAATGGTGAATCTGTCATGTTTCAATACATTTAAAAACAAAACCAACAGCCCTATGTGTAGCCATTCCCTCCCAGGTCGTCCACCTGTGCCGGGAGGCCTATTTCGAGCCAACTCCCAGGATCTCATCACTTCTCTCCCCAAGGATCCAATCACTAGGATGCCCCCCACTTAGCCCACCCCCAGGATCCAGCCCCTCCTTTTCACATCCTCTTCAACCTCCCCCACTCAGCAAGCTCCTGCCCTTCAATTCAAGGCACACTTGGCCACATCTCCCACTGTCTTGAATCCACCTCCCTGGAGCTGAATACGCCGCTCTCTCCTCTCCACTCCGGCTGTTCCTTCTCATTCTCTGACACGCACAACCCCTCCACCACACCCCCCCAACCCCTGCCATCCACCTCCACCCATGCTAGTGCATGCCCTCCGACAACCTCCTAGGAACTGCCTACACGCATGCATGCCCGACATGCCCAACCTACATGCCCCTTCCTCGGCATACCTCACAAACAGAGACGCTCGACATGCCCTGAACTAACTCACAAACCAAACACTAAAAACCCTTCAGTTTTCTCTGATTCTCTATTTTCACCGATGATGCCCTTGCCAGTCCAGGAAATCAAGCCAAAACCTGAGTTGCCTGAGCTGTGCTATGTGTCAGCCATTCTGTCTCCCAGTCCTGGGCTCCTACGTTCCAGAAACTCAGGTGCATCTTCTGCCCCCACCTGTCACCACAGTCCAGGTGACTATCTCTCAAACCACAGGAACAGGTTCCCTTTTTATATTTTTTTGGTTGGTAGGTTTTTTGAGAGAGGGTTTCTCTGTGTAGCTTGGCCATCCTGGAATTCCCTCTATAGACCACGATGGCCTCAAACTCAGAGAGATCCACCTGCCTCTGCCTCTGCCTCCCAAGTGCTAGGATGAAAGGTGTGTGCCACCATCAAGGGCTTTTCTTCTTTAGATTCTTTTTCCTCCTTTCCTGGAGTAGAACAAATACATGTAAGCTGGGTATGCTGGCACATTCTTTGACCTCAGCACTAGGGAGGCAGAAACAGGTGGATCTCTGTGTGTTCAATGACAGCCTGGTTAGATAGTGAGTTCCAGTTTAGCCAGTGACACACAGTGAGACCCAGAAGAAAAGAAAAATAGTCAAGAAAGAAAGAAGTTATATGGCCTCTGGTTTAAAGCAGAATGGAGAAGCAGGCCAGGCAAGAACCCGAGGTCAGACCTGCAGGCCAGGCACCCTCACGCTCCCTCCAGCACTCACGTTCCATCTTTGTGCACTTCCGAGTAGATCACGGTGTTCAGTCTCCAGACACTGCATGCAGAGCAGACCCAGCATGCTCTGACCTTGGTGTGGGCTATCAGCATCATGAAGAAGAGAACACTCTCCTCTCCCAGACTCTTGCTCCAATCTCATTCTGTCTGTCTACCTGGTATGTTCCTCCAAACTTCAAGGCTGAGACAAAAACGCCCTTCTCTGCATCCTGAACTCGTTCAGCCCAGCCAGGCCACCAGCTCTTCCAAGGGGAGCTACATCACTCATCATCACGCAGTACTGAAACCATATGCTCTCTCTGTCCACACTCAGTTCTCCAGGAGCTGTGGAGGTCCTGTAAGGCAGTGCTGGCCCACAGGACACAGGCCCTAATGACTACAAAGGTTAAGGAAGCAGGCGGGTCAGACAAGACCTTTTGGAGAACTTAAGTAGCTCAAAGCTGCCAGCACACACTGACAGAACAGAGAGAGGAATTATTACGAAGGAGAATCCACAGAGATGAAAAGGAAGCCGAAAGCACTCAGGCTTTCCAGCAGGACTGAAAGGCATCTAAAGAGAAGCCTCCCTACCCTGTGGATTTCGATGGCAAAGGCATCTTGGCTTCTGTCCACGCCATGGATGCTCAGTATGCATCAGTGAGTTGCAATCTGCCTTCTGCAGGGGGAGTACATGCTGGTCTGCAACCTCACCATGTGGGAGCTTAGGCAATGCTTTGTCCCTTCCGGGGCCTGTGGACATCCAGGACGGCCTGTCCCTGGGTCATCCATCTATTTGAAAGTCAAAGAACAGCAGGACCATTGTGCACAGGTTAAAAAGTCACTTTGGTCAATCATATTAGCTGGTAGCAAAATGACATCTAACCCAATTTTTTTTATCCATCACTTAATTGATATCAAATATGAAGAAAAAGAGATGACTAGTATTTATTGGCTTGCTGTAGGTTCTCCAAAAACAAAACTAAAAACCACACCAAAAAACTCTAGTAAGATTAATTTACAGTAATAGACTGAACAACATTCATAAAATATTTAGGGTCCATTACATCTTTGATATTTGCTAGCTACTCTTTGGACTGTGACACAGAAGTCGGAATTCCGCAAGCAGAGGACAGAGGGGTGAACTGCTGTGCCACACCAGGGTGGGTTGGCACCCGAGGGCTTGTGAGGCAGAATAACAAGGTGGCAGCTGCAGGGGTTAAGATGGTTTCCAGGCTGAAAAGCGTTCTCTTGTGGGCGCTGCATTGGGGGTACAGACAGCAGTGGTGGGTGCTGCATTGGGGGTACATGAGCAGTGGTGGGCGCTGCATTGGGGGTAGAGAGCGCAGTGGTGGGCGCTGCATTGGGGTAGAGAGCGCAGTGGTGGGCGCTGTATTGGGGGTAGAGAGCGCAGTGGTGGGCGCTGCACTGGGGGTACATAAGCAGTGGTGGGTGCTGCATTGGGGGGGTATATAAGCAGTGGTGGGCGCTGCATTGGGGTACAGACAGCAGTGGTGGGCACTGCATTGGGGGTACAGACAGCAGTGGTGGGTGCTGCATCGAGGGTATAGACAGCAGTGGTGGGTGCTGCATTGGGGTAGACAGCGCAGTGCTCAAGGCAGGGAGAAGGAAGCATGGTGGTTATTAATTCCTTAGCCAGCAGCCACTATGAGATGCACGCAGGAAGTCTGCAGAAACTGAGCCCTGACACTCGGAGAAGTGGGAGAATTACCCGGGTACTGAAAGACAGGGGAGGGAGGGCTATGCAGTGGCCATCCACCGAGCCTGCAATCTGTGAGCTTGATCCATGGGATCCACACAGTGGAAGAAGGAGGGGAATCCATTCCCACCTCTCACCTCCACTTGTGTACCATGGCACACAACTGCCCACAAAGGTATACAAAGTCACCCACAAAATGAATAATTGGAAAAACACACACACACACACACACACACACCTTTTTGTTGTTTTAGTTTTGTTTTGTGAGGTGGGGTTTCTCTGTGTAGTTAGGCTCACAACCAAAACAGTTTTTTTTTTTTTAAAAAAAAGCAGAGCATTCCTTAAAAAATAAAAAAAATTATCCAGGCAGTGGTGGCGCACGCCTTTAATCCCAGCACTCGGTAGGCAGAGGCAGGCGGATCTCTGTGAGTTCAAGGCCAGCCTGGGCTACAGAGTGAGATCCAGGACAGGCTCCAAAGCTACACAAAAAAAAAAAATACAAGCTTTTGGAAGCTTGGAAGACAGTGATAGCCATAGTCCTAGCACTTGGCAGGCCGGGGCTAGAGGATCTTGAGATCAAGGCTACATACTGAGTTCCAGGTCAGCCTAGGCAACTTAGTGAGAACCTTAATGATAGATTTGTCTGAGTTTTAAAAAGAACGGATGATGTGTATGAGGCAGAAGCAGAGTCAGGAAGTAGAAAAGTTCAAGGCCAGCTTGCACCATCTCAAACAGCAAGAACCAAGCGCCAGCGAGGTGACCCATAGGGTAAAAAGCACTCGCCACACAAACCTGATGCCCAAAGACCACACACATACACACAGTTGAAAATAAGTATTTTTTTAAAGGATAGGGGCAAAAGGCAACACTGGGGGATCAGGAACATACATGGAGGATCGACAAAGACGGCCCACATGCGAAGGTGACAGACGGCAAACTCACGAAGGATTCCTACTTTTCAAAGACATCCAACCCAACAAGTTACTTCATCTGGAAGGAAGAAGAAAAGGTAGGTGGACTCTGCAAGTTCGAGGCCAGCCAGGGCTAGAGTGAGCTGTTACTCTAACACACAAGGAGAGGGGAAGGAATGTGGCCACTTGGGTGTCATTTGCCACAGCACACACGGAGGTCAGAACAACTTCAGCAGCTGGACCTCTCCTTCTACTATGCGGGAGCAGAATCTGAACTCAGGTCAGCAGCCCTGGCTGCAAGCATCTCTGCCTATTAGCCAACCTCACTAGCCCTTTCTGTTGTTTTTGTAAGGCAGGGTCTCAAACACATCATGTACCAAAGAGGACCATGAACCCTGCTCCTACCTCTACCTCCCAATGCTGGGACCACTGGTGTGCACATCAGGCCCGGCTCGCCACCCTTTACCCTGACTGTAATCTGGACCATACAGGCTGTGAGGCCAGGGACTGAGGTTATCTGGGAGAGGTGAATCAGCCGCAGCCAACTGCAGGAATACTCTCAGCATGGCAGACCTGCCGGGAGCCACAACATACAAAAGGAAGAAAAAATAGTTCTGGTAAAAGTGAGTACTAGGAGGAGGCCTGAACAAACACATTTCCATGTGCAGCTCTGGGAATTCGTCCTGGTCTCCAAAACGAAGATCTATCAATGATGAGCTGGGATTCCACAGAGCAGTGAAAATTCCTAAGAAGAAAATGCCCTTGAATATCAGGGTGAGAAAGGCCATTATGATGGTTTGGATAAAAATGGCCTCCATAGGCTCATATATTTGAATGCTCAGTCACCAGGGAGTGGAACTAGTTGAAAGGATTAGGGGGTGTGGCCTGGAGGAAGTGTCACTGAGGGTTGGCTTTGAGGTTTCAAAAGCCAATGCCAAACCCAGTTGTCTCCCTTTCTGCCTGAAGATCAGGATGAAGCTCAACTACTTCTCCAGCACCATGTCTGCCACACCTATTGCCATGCTTCCCGGCATGATAGAGGACCAAATCTCGGAAACTGTAAGAAAGTCCCGATTAAGTGCTTTCTTTTGTTCGTATTTGCAAGAGTTGCCTTGGTCATGGTGTCTCTTCACAGCAATAAACAGTGACTAAGATGCCACCTCATCTCGACCCCAACATCTGGGCTGCAACCACTGCCATCCAAGCCTCTCTGCTCTAGGCAAGGAGTCAGAAGAAGGGCACCCAGCCTATCAGCACATCCGACCAAGCATAGACTCTGCGCTGTGCTGTCCCTGATGCTGAGATGTGGTCCTCTGGATCAACAGTCACACACAGAGAAGAAGGGAGGAAGACAAGGAACGTCACCTGGCATTCTCACACAACCAGTGCAGGCAGCCGATGCAGGACGAGACAGAGGGGGCCTCCCCCCTGCCTTCTCACACTCCTGCAGCACCTTCACCCTCACAGGCCCCTCCTTCACAGGATGCCTCGCAGGGCAGTGGCCTCCCACACCATGGCACGGAGCCTGTACCTCTGCCAGCTCCTGCTCACTGATGCTTCGCGGGGCGCTGCGCTTCTTCTTCACGCTTGGCTCTCCCGTGGCGGCCCTGCCGTCCCCTCTGGCGTAGCTGTGCACGGTGAGAACTCCTGTTTTCTCCTGGCCTTGGCAGGAGACAGACTCGCTGGTTTCAGAATCTGAAGAAACTGAATCTTGAGATGAACTGGAGCCCAGACTGGAAGAGGACTTCTTTTTGGAAGCTGAGAAGACAATTCGTCCTCCTTCAGATGCGGGATTCACAGAAAGGTCCAGCGCGGCTGCTTCGGGCTCCTCGTCTTCATCCTCCTCTTCTAGTTTGACATTCTTTAGCTCTTCAAACTTGACATCAGTGGGGTCAGAGTAATCTGAAACACAGGTGCACATCAGACAGGGCCCACTTCCTGGCTGAAAGCAGGATGGCAGAGTTTAACAGCCAACAAGACCACTGTGTGATCAGGACTCAGTGCTCATCTCTAGGGCCCCCAATTTCTTCCTCTCCTTGCTATGTGAGGATCCTACCATTTCTTTTTAAGGGATTAAATCCAAGTCCTAGGCATAAAGTATTACAACTCACACATGATAGGATTATGAGCAAGTAAATGGCTGCGGCTGTTCCTCACAGGCCTGTGGGCACAGCAGAAGCCCAGCTGCCAAAGTTAAAAGAAATCTACTAAGGGCCAGCCATACCCCCAGAGCCCAAGTCCACAGTGCTCTCTAGATAGCCATGAGACATACCTCGGCATACTAACACAGTGCTCTCTAGATAGCCATGAGACATACCTCGGCATACTAACACAGTGCTCTCTAGCCATGAGACATACCTCGGCATACTAACACAGAGCCCTCTAGCCATGAGACATACCTCGGCATACTAACACAGTGCTCTCTAGCCACCAGACATACCTCGGCATAGTAGGTAGATTTTTTTCAAGCCCAAGATAATCTGTCCCTAACAAATCTAGACTTGGTTCCCATCTGAGTTCCCTACTCCAAACCTACTGTTTCTTACGACACTCGTGGGTCTTCCAGCCTCTAAGTGTGAACAAAAGCTACAGGGGCAGGAAGCCTGATCTGATGAGACACTGTACTCCTCCAACACGTAGTTATATTTCATCAAGACGTTCAAGCTGGACATGGTGGTGTTTGCCTAAATGCCAGCATTTAAGAGGCAGGAAGAGAGCCCTCAAGTTGAAGGTCAGCCAGTCAGGGTGCACAGCAAGACAAGGACTGAAAAAACCAAGCCCAGAGGCACATGCCTAAACCCCAACACTTAGGAGCCTGAGGCAAGAGGATCTTCAGTTCAAAGGTAGGCTGGGCTACATAGTGAGGCCTTGCTTCAAAAACCAATAAGCCAAGTATGGCGGTGTATGCCTTTAATACCAGCACTTAGGAGGCCAAGACAGTCAGATCTTGTGGGCTGCACAGAGAGTTCCAGGACAGCCAGGGATACATAGAGCCTATCTCAAAATACTAAAAAATAAAAATGAATAAGTAATAAAATAAGAGCCAGTGAGATAGTTCAGCAGGTAAAATCACGAGCCTAGCAAACCTAGGTTCAATCTGGGAACTCACACGAAGGTGAAAGAACACATTCCACCATGTTTTTTTCCTCTGTGGCACGTACACGCGCATGCGCGCACACACACACACACATACGTACAGAAGAGTTCATATACACGCAAAGCACACGCAATAATATATAAAATTTTGTTATTGTTTTTCTCCCCCCCTTTTTTTTGAGACAGATTCTCACTGTGCAGTCCTGGCTTGCCTCAAACTCTCAGAGATCCACCTGCCCCTGACTCCCAAGTGTTGGGATTACTTGTCCCATAACTGACGTTTTAAAAAATTAAGTAAATATAAGTAAAATGCCAGCACAGCTCCAGCATCATCTCACCCCTCTTATCCAGCCTGGCCACACACTGCATCCATCCTCCCCAACCCAGGATCAAATTTAGAAGAAAGTACCACGGACTCCAAGAGATGGTGCTTCCCATCACCAGGGCTGCCCTGGCTCTTTCTCACTGAGATGCCCTTGCTACATCTGCCCACCTCGTATTACCAAAATCACCTTCATGGAAGCCTTTGGTCTTTGGTGTTTCCCTGAGGCTTTCCTCTGTGTCTGGCTGCCCTACATGTTTCCAAGCAAAATGCTTCTCACATTCCAGTGCAGGTCTGCTTACAGACCAGATTCTCACATTTATTTCTGACCCTGCAACTCAATACAATACTGACCGCCTGTCCCCCCCCCCCCCCCCCCCCCCCGCCCCCAATAGAGAGGTGTCAGTTAAGACTGTGGAGGACAAACTAGCAGGTCAGCTCACCTGGGAAGGGAAGGCCATCCTCAACTTGCCGCACGGAGCTGTGGGTAGGCCTCACTGGGGCGAGGGCGGCCTGGCACTCCGTCAGCTCATACTGTCCAGAACTCAGCTCTTCCTTGGGGAAGAGTTCACTCTGGCTCACCTCCTGTGGTATTTCGAGACAGACTCGGTGTCGCTTTGTCCCTATTCGGTGCTTGGCCAGGCTGCAAGGAGAAGGTACCTTCTAAGAGCCATATGTTCCCCCATTCCCCAAATGCATGCACACACGCTGACATACAACCCAAAGCAGACGAGTTTTCACCTCCCAGCCCAATCCACCATCCGAATAATGCAGACACCGCTGCCCATCTTTGACATCTATCATGAGGACCAAGACGGGGCACACAGGATACCTGGTGGGGCGCCTGGCCTAGACCAGGCACCCCAGTGTCCCTCCCACCTTCCCCCATGTGCGCAGTCCTCTGGCTCAGACCCTGATGAAGCCAGATGCGACTCCCCTTGAGCTGGTAAATCTATCTCCTACCACCATGTTTCTTTCAAAAGACACTTAGGTGATGCTGAGGAAAACCGACTCTGGACACAGCTCAGGCTCACCACACCACCCCCGTTCCTTAGAAGCGCTGGAGCCATCAGTGCGGTGGCTTCCAAAGCCTTTTCCAAGACCTGCCTGTCTGTCGTACAAACAACATTCAAACTGTGGCAGCCAAGTTCCCCCAAGGTCAAGGCCACAAGCCTGCCCAGTACCTTCTCTTCACATCTCCCTCCTCTCCCTGCTCCAATCCTTCCATGTCCTCCTCTGGGCACTCCTCATCCCCAGCTCTTGGGGGCAATCCACTGTCCTTCAGGAACTCAGCAGCTTCTGGTGTGGGCAGAGTGTGGTCGATAACAGTGCTGTCCTTCCCAGCTTTCCAAAGTTTGTAGCGCTCAGGCTGGAACCTCCTCACAAACACGTCCATGGAGATCTTCACCATGTCTTTCCTGCAGGAGCACTACCACGGGAGAGCGACAGTGAGGACGACCTTCTAAGTAGATTAGAGCATTAGAAGGTTTGAGATCAGCCGGGCTGTGGTAGCACACGCCTTTAGTCCCAGCACTTGGGAGGCAGAGCCAGGCTGATCTCTGAGTTCAAGGCCAGCCTGGGCTACAGAGCGAGATCCAGGACAGGTACCAAAGCTACACAGAGAAACCCTGTCTTGAAAAAACAAAAAATAAAAAATGTTGGCCGGGCGGTGGTGGCGCACGCCTTTAATCCCAGCACTCGGGAGGCAGAGCCAGGCGGATCTCTGTGAGTTCGAGGCCAGCCTGGGCTACCAAGTGAGTCCCAGGAAAGGCACAAAGCTACACAGAGAAACCCTGTCTCGAAAAACCAAAAAAAAAAAAAAAAAAAAAAAAAAATGTTTAAGAGTACCCTGCTGAGGGTGGGACACAAGAGAAAGCCATGGAGGACTGTGGCCGAGTACATTTTTAACATATATGAAAATGACATGTTAAGGGAGGGTGCAGTAATGCATGCCTTTAATCTCAGCACTCAGGAGGCACAGGCAGACAGATCTCTGTGAGTTCGAGGCCAGCCTGGTCTACACAGTGAGTTCCAGGACAGCCAGGGATACACAGAGAAACCCTGTCTCAAAAAGAAAAGAAAAAGTGAAAGGTGAAATCCATTATTTGTACAATATATTCCAAATTTAATAGACCAATTTTAGCCAATGTTGAAATTCAAAAAAAAACCAAAACTGTTTTGGTTTCCAGGCTGAGGGTTCATTGTCCCGCCATTGTCAAGCCAACAGAAAAGCGAAAAGCAGAATGCACAGCACTGGCCTCAGCCGACCAAGCCAAATGGGTCTAAGGAGAATGGGGAGACAAAATCTGCACTCACTTCCCCAACGGTGAGCGGCCACCTGCCCCGGACAGCTACCCAAGCAGGGACCCAACAGGCAAGTTTACTATTCCAGGCCAACAGTCCAGGCCCCACTGCTTGCCTATAATAAAGCAAACCCTAAGGATTCTGCAAGACAGAAAGCAAGCTCAGTAGTGGTGCACACAAGCAGTCCAAGCTACCTGGGAGGCTTAGGCAGGAGAGTCACAAGTTCAAGGAGAGCTTGGACTATAAAACAAGACCCAACAAATGAAAAACAAAACAAAACAAAACAAAAAAAAAAAACTTTCTTTATTTATTTATTTTTATTTTCTGTGCATTGGTTTTTGCCTGCATGTGTATCTGTGTGAAGGTGTCAGAATTCCTAGAACTTCCATGTAGGTACTGGGAATTGAACCCAGTCCACTGGAGGAGCAGCCAGTGCTCTTGGCCCCTGAGCGTTGCTCCAGCAGCCTGCAAATAAAACTTTTTAAGGGAGTCTGAGGCTGGGAGTGGCGGTGCATGTCTTTGATCACAGCGCTCCAGGCAGAGGCAGGCAGATCTCCTATGAGTTCAAGGATAGCCTGGTGTAATGAGATACTATCTATTCACAGAGATCCCCCTGCCTCTATCTCCCAAGTGCTGGGATTAAAGGCATGCGCCACCACTGCCCAGCCGAAACCCTATTTAAAAAAAAAAAAAAATGGCTGAGGATGTAGCTTAGTGGTAAGCACTTGTCTAACGTGCAAAAGACCCTAGGATCAATATCAGTCCCAGTTAAACACACACAAACACACACACACACACACACACACACACACACACACACACACACACACACACAGGCTCGAAGTGTGAAAAAACAATGTTTTCTTCAGCTAATTAAGTTGATCGGGTCATGATATACTGCAGTGGTTTAAGCAGCAGCCTCCTTGGACGAGTTTCCCATATAGGTTGCCCTAAAGGACCTTGGCAGTCTATTCATGTTTTGTTTTGTTTAAACTCAATATTGTCCCCAGTCTAGGCTTTTGATAAGCACACTGTGTACCTTTGGGAAGCCTCAGGGCACAGTGACCAGGCTTCACATTGGCCAGGTCATCCTGTCCATCTATCTACACCAAGCTGCAGAATAAGGAACATGTGACTGAAGCCCTGCCTAGAGCCAAGTTCAAGTTCCCTGAAGACCCACATTCTTCTTTTTTTTTTTCAAGACTGGGTTTCTCTGTGTAGCTTTGGAGCCCGTCTTGGAACTCCCTTTGTAGACCAGGCTGACCTCAAACTCAGAGATCCACCTGCCTCTGCCTCCCAAGTGCCGGGATTCGCTAAGTTTAATACAGATTAATTTGAAGACATAGAGGCTGAGAAGCTGCTCATCCTTGATAGCTATAGGGTCAAACACATCCCCAATTATGGTCCCCTTGACAAGTGGAAGGCCCTGCACTCTTGGGGGCTTTCAGTGTTCTTACACCCTACCAAATTACGTTCAATAATAAATACCCCATCTAGCCTGCTAAAACAGACAAAAAAGTTTTTAATTAAAAATTTAAAAAGCCTCAGATGGTGACATACACCTATAACCCAAAACAGAGGAGACTGCCTAGAGTTTGAAGCTAGCCTGGGCTACAATGGGAGTTTCAGGGGTACAGAGTGAGACCAAAAAACAAGCCTTTATGGACACACAATGCTGGCACTCCCACATAGTCCCAGATTTCAACAGTTCAAAAAAAAAAAAAAAATGTTCTGACAAGAATTTCCTCAGTCAGACCCTTCTGCCCATAGTGTTACAGAAGAAGGAGCTTACCAGTACAGCTTGCTTGCCGTACTCAATCCACCGACGGGTAGCAAAATTGGTAGACTCGGCACAGTTGAAGCCGTGGTTGAAGCCGGCATGGTAACCATATGGGAAAGTGATCATAAACTCTCCAGCTTCTTGGGTCACCTGAACGAAAGCGGATTTGAAGCAACTGCCGCACATGGAAGAAGCTAGACCTGGGCTCCTGAGTGTTTCTCTGCCACCACTTAGCCAATCAACCAAGAAGTCAAGACTGCCAGGTCCTGAACTGCCATTTAACACATCGAATGCATGCTAAGAGCTGTAGTGGGTAGCCATTCCAGCTTGGATCTGGAAGTTCCAACCCCCATTGAGACTCCTGTCACGCCTATGAGGCGGGGCTAGGGGAGGCGCCTGGAGACCTGGGATCTGGATGGGCATGCGCTCTCTCTGTGCCGGGACCCTGAACAGTGGAGGTGGACTGAGCAGAGTTCAGGAGAACACCGCTGGACTGCGATACACCTTCCCCAGACCCTGTGACCTACCTATCCCTTTTTGTAAGTTACCCACTAAATAAACCTTCCTTTCAACTACGTGGAGTGGCCTTAATAACTTCACCAATAAAGAGCCTAACTAACCACTCCTCCCAACGAATGCTGTGTGGAAGCTGCGGCCCTCAGCAGCAGAAGAGCCGCCTGTTACCAGTCTCCACCCTAGAGACTGGAACAACAGACTGAGAAAACTCCGCCCAACAGACCAGAGGGCGCTTCTGGGCAAATCCACGGACTTCTGGGAGGACCACAGGCAGCTCACCTTGTCAAAGGGAATGCCATACTTCTTCAGCATCAGTGGGGAAATCAGGGTCATCTTGTGGCGGAGAAAGGCCTCACAGCTTTGAGCACTTCCTGGGAAAAAGCCTGTTTGAGAGAATGGTTGGTCTGAGTTAATAACGGCTCTGCCCAAGCTCTGGGATCCTGAAGTCACTTCACATCTGCAGATCTCAGGAATGACAAGGACAGTCATCGGAGTGATGCTAAGAGGGGCCAGAGAGATGGCTCAGCAGTTAAGAGCAGTTACTGCCCTTACAGACTACTGCGTTTGGTTCCCAGCAGCCATGGGAGGCAGCTCACAAGCACCTATAACTCCAGCTCCAGGGAAGCCAACACCCTCTTCTGGCCTCCACAAATGGTACGTACACAGACACACAACACACTCAAGCATGTAAAGTAACATTATTGTAAACAAAAAAAAAAAAAAATTGGGGGGTGTGGGGGTTGTCACTGTGAGCCAGGGACTCACAGATATCAGTCTGCCTCTACTGGGATTAAAGGCATGAGCCACCATGCCTGGCAAAAAAAGAAAAAGAAAAACCAAGTGGTGCTAATGCTGCTCCAGTTCCAAGGAGAGTGAGGCCTCCACTGAGCCCCCAGCTCGCCCAGGCGGAGCAGTACCGGGGGCAGCAGATACTCAAGCTGCCCTTGTGCCAACAGAGCTGAGAACTACTCAGAGTTCCTCCAGGTCTCTCCCTCTCTCCCTCTCTCCCTCTCTCCCTCTCTCCCTCTCTCTCTCTCTCTCTCACACACACACACACACACACACACACACACACACACACACACACACACACACACACACACACTACACCTAAACAAAACTCAATTCGGGCTTTCACATTTGGAACTCTGGGAGGAGAATCTGACCGAGTCACTTCTGGTTGAGGTTTGGAGAGATGGAGGCCGAGAGAGTAGGAAAAGGACCAAGTGCAGACAGACTAGGAAAGGCTCAGACTGGGCCTGTGCCACTAACGTGTGTGTATGACCTGACAGCTGAGCTCATACACCCCACCGCACGGTAGGCCTGTAAAAGGTCACAGGTCAATGACCGCAGAGAATGGACATTTCAGAACAGGGAGCTAGACTGTATCTGGAGGGGTACAGTACCTTTGGCAAGACGTTCCAGGCGTTTCCCATGCTCAGGTGGAACAGAATACCTGCAATCACATGATAACCACATCAGACATCAGCAGAGGGTCAGGGAAGGAGGTGAGGGACTTGCTCTCACTCACAATCACCTTGAAGGAAACAGGCAGGATCCTGAGGCTTCCCAGTCCAAAGAAACGACAAATGTCTGAGGTGATGGGTAGGCCAAATACCCCAACCTGTTACACATCACATCCATGTACTGAAATATGGTACTACAGCCCATAAACATAGACAATTACTATGGGCCAGCTAAAAACAGGGGTTTATGGGGGGGGGGGGGGGGAGTTGAGACAGGATCTCACTATGCAGTCCTGTCTTGCCTGGAACTTAATATGTAGACCAGGCTAGCCTCAAATTCAGAGATCTGCCAGTCTCTGCCTCCCTAATGCTAGATTAAAGGTGTATTCCACCATACCGGGCTTAAAATGTATTTGAGAACACCTTACTCAAAGCAAAACTAGAAAGGCTGAGACAGGAAGATAAAGAATTCAAGGCCAGCTTTAGCTATACTGGACACTAAACAACCATCTATGGAGATGAAATATTCAGCTCTAAGACAAAGGAGTCGAGAGCCTACACAGAAGGATGAATTCATCTCTTCTACATTCACTCAATAAGACAGGAACTGAATAAGAGCTCACAGAACAGTAAGTCTCTCTCCGTACTAAGGAACTCCTATAATAAAATGGTTCCATGCATGTTAGGGACGGGGAATCATATTACTTTTCACAGTGCTCCTGGAAAGGCCTGATGGTCAAGGCTGGAGAAATGGGAACATGGTGACCAAGGATGTGGTACCTTAAGATTTGGCCCCATACTGCAGATGAACCCATTTTTCTACCATAAAAGCCATACTGATTACCAATGATTCATTACTCCTGCATGCAATGTGGAGACATCACAGGAGCTGCTTGTCATGGAAAAACAAGGAAATAAGAACACCTGAGGCTGCTGAAAACGTCTACAGAACCGCTAGCCTTTCTATTCCGTCACCTTACTTTAACCCTTGTACTGAAGACTATTTCAGTTCAGTGAGGTGGGACACAGATATGGACCCGGCACCGGACGGCAGCACTGACCCAGGACTGTCTCCTGGACACGGCACCAGTGGACTTCTAAGCACACATGCCCTGTCAATCCAAGAGCTCCGCAGTGCAGCTCACACCTGGGAAGTGTTTCCTTCACACCCTCTCCCATGCCTACCACCATGCCACCCAGCTCTGCCCTCCTCTCCAGGTCTCAGCCTGGGTCTCATCTTCTAATGCTGTCTCTGTCCTCCCTCCAGGTCTCAGCCTGGGTCTCATCTTCTAATGCTGTCTCTGTCCTTCCTCCAGGTCTCAGCCTGGGTCTCATCTTTTAGTGCTTTCTCTGTCCTCCAGCCCACCTGTGTGTCCCTCCTCTGGGGAGCTTCCTGCAGCTTTTCCTTCACTGTCCTGTCCCTTTTCTGCCCCTGGGGTGTCCTAACCAGCCTCCTCCCTGTGGCCTGAGTGCCTCGCATGTGCTGCTCACTGATGTCACAGGCAGAGCCTCCACTAAAAGGCTGAGTGTGAGGGACAGGGCAGTAAAGAGTTAATGTTTATCTTCCCTAACATGTGAAAAGCAGGAGCATGTTCAACAGAGCTTCATTTGCTGCACATCAAATCACTTTTCCACAAGCAAAGATATCTTCCTAACACATGACAAGTAAATTTAATATATGCCCCAGGAACTGGGCATGGCAGTGCACACCTTAGATCCCAGCCCTTGGGAGGCAGAAGCAGGTGGATCTTTTGAGTTTGAGGCCAGCTTAATCTACAGAGCGAGTTCCAGGACAACCAGAGTTACACAGAGAAACCCTGTCTCGAAAATCAAGAAATAAAAAAAGCCACAGGCCAGTGAGAAGAGGGAATCAGAAAATATCAGCAAACCTGGAACAGTCCCATGCCTTTGAGTAACTCCACCACCGCATGAAGCATGGTTCCGTACGTTATTTCATGCCTTTGAGTAACTCCACCACCGCATGAAGCATGGTTCCGTACGTATTTCATGCCTTTGAGTAACTCCACCACCGCATGAAGCATGGTTCCACACGTATTTAAGCAGGCTGTTCTCTAAACCCTCTATTCAGCCATGCATGGAGACACGTGCCTATTAATTCCAGCATTTGGGAGGGTGAAGCTGAAGAATCTCAAGTTTAAGGCCAACCTGGGCTACGAGGTTGAGACCCTATCTCAAACAACAGAGAACAACAAAAATACAACTTGCTACTCAAAGGTATTCTGGGCTCCCAAAGCACCCCAAAGCGTAACTCAGCTCCACTCCAAAGCTGGTACCCAGAATCTACACTTCTCGTGTGTGTGAAAAGTCAGAAGCCTGTGCTGGCAGAAGTGTGGTGAACTGACAGAACTACAGGCTGACTTTACCAAGACTTTGGCTCTCCGAAGTGCAGGTAGTTGATGCTGTATAAGTCCATGTCTTCTGTATGCCAGGCAAACGACGTCTTCCACATGCCGAAGTACAGGTATGGGGTGTTCACCCCCTCAATGGTGATCCCACTCTCCTTCTCCACCAGGTCCAGGATGGTCTTCAGCCGGCCAATGTTCCACTCGTCAACATGCTGCCAAGGAAAGAACAGCCCAGGACACATTTAATGGCAGGGGCCTTAGCTGACCTGTCACGGCTGACTAAAATGTGGCACATCAAAACCACCGCATCCAAAATAAATAAATAGCCAGGCATGGAAGAACACACCTTTAATCCCTGCATTCAAGTGTTAGAGGCAGGTGGATCTCTGTGAGTTTGAGACCGGCCAAGTCTACATAGTGAGACTGTGTCTCAAAAAACAAAACAAAACAAAAAAAAAAAAAAAAAAACGGCGTTGGGTGGTGGTGGTGGAATGTAAAATTAGAAAATAAAAAAAAGTTGAAAACACTATGAAGTAAAATTTAAAAATACCAGAAAGAGTCAGCAAAATGGCCATCAAGCCCGATGGCCTCAGTTCAATGCTCAGAACCCACACGGCCGAAGGAAAACTGACTCTCATAGTCCCCTGACCACATCCTCTCCCTAAGTTCTCACGGTCACCTCGGAGGCCCTCTTCCAAGCCGGTTCTGGATGGCCGCACCCTGCTGTTGATATACCTCCACCTCTGGTACTTACAGCCATCACCGTCTCCACCCTCCACCCACCATGTGTCCTTCCCTGTGGACCTTGGCACCCATTTCTTTCTGGACCTGTCACCTTGCTGTCACCATGTGACTCCCCACCATACAAAGTGACATCAACCAACTTAGTATCCAAGTCATCTGAGAGATAATCCCTGAAAAGCATTAGAGGGTTTTTTATCCACCCAAAGACAGACCCAAATATTCCCCCTTCCACCATAGTAAGGCAACTCGTTAGCCCAAAAAGGCACTGCATGCCAAGCCAGTAAACGTGGTTAAAACAGCTCTGGTTACAGAATTTCACTGGAGAGCTCGGAAATCCAAATATGCTTCTCCCCTTTAATCTCCACCCCTTCATTTGACTAGTCAGAGCCTCTTCCTGCAGAAACCACTCTTCCCTCTCCCAAAGGCTCGCTCTCTGTGATCTACCCCACCCTTTCGAGAACTCATCATCTACCACCCACACACCAGGCACAAGCGTGAAAAAGACACCACAGCACCCACTTCACACGCAGCGTGGGAGACACGAGATCAGTCCCGTGCAGAGCTGCAACAAGGAGGAGAGGACAGCAAATGGGGGAGAGCACTGGTTTGTCCAGCTGCCCATTCACCAGCCGGTAAGTACCTACTGTGTGCCAGGCAAAGTACCTACTGTGTGCCAGGCAAAAACTGCAGGGTTCTTAGTGGTCTCACCTTTTCTTTTCTTTTTTCTTTTTTTTCTTTTTCTTTTTTTTTTTTTAATATTCATTTAAATTACATTGGTGTGAAGGTGTCAGATCCCCTGGAACTAGAGTTACAGTTATGAGCTGCTATGTGGGTGCTGGGAATTGAACCCGGGTCTTCTGGAAGAGCAACCAGTGCTCTTAACCCCTGAGCCATCTCCTCAGTCCCGTGGTCTCACCTTTTCATAGAGAGTGCCATTCACATCTGCACCATAGATGGGAGGATTGAATGTGAGGTTTTTCCAGTATTTACGCTCAAGTTCTTCAAATTCACTGTATCGTGGAGTACAGTACCTTCCAAAAACAAAAGAAGGATGTTAGTCATTTACAGATGTGGCGGTTTGAATGAGAATGGCCCCCCAGACCCATGTTTGAATACTTGGTCCCCAGCTGGTAGAACTGGGAAGGGTTAGGAAGTGTGGCCTTACTGGAGGTGCGTCCCTGAGGGACAGCTTTAGCGCTTCCGAAGCCTCCTCTGTCCATCCCCCAGGGTGCTCTCTGACCCCTCTTGCCACCTGAGGTGTGCGATGCCAGCTGTCCCTGCCACCACACCTTTGCTCCGCCATCACCGACTCCACACAGACTCTTACACAGACGCACAGTCTACAGCTCCAGCCCCTGTTCTTTGGGTTGTTTTGGTTTTTGGTTTTGTTTTTGTTGGTGCTGAGGAGGGAACCATAAGCCCCACATTAAGCCTTTTCTTTTAAAGTTGCCTTGGTCATGGTGTTCTATCACAGCAACAGAAAAGTAACTAATACAACGGAAGAGTAAGTTTTTGCGGTATTAAGAACCATATAAGATCCAAGCCACTATTCCGGGGACAACCAAACATTTCAGAAGAACAGTACACAAGGCTGGTAATGCGGCTCAGTCCTAACAGTGTTTGCCTACCATGCACAAAGCTCGGATTCAAACCAGGCATGGAGGTACATGCCTGCAACCCTAAGACCTCATGCAAAGAATCAGCATGAGACCATCCTCTGCCACATGAGCCACTGTCTCAAAAAAACACGAGGGCTGAAGAGCTGGCTCAGCAGTTTAGAACATGGACTGCTTGACATTCTGGAGACAGCATTCTGTCTGTCTCCCAGCATTCTGGAGACAGAGGCAGGCGGATCTTTGAGTCTGAGCCAGCCTGGTCTACAGAGCAAGTTCCAGGACAGCCAAAGCTACACAAAGAAACCCTGTCTTGAAAACCCAGAAAAAACAAACCAACCAAGCAAACTCCTCTCCAGGGCTGGAGAGATAAGGGATTAAGAGCACCGGCTGCTCTTCCTTTGGTTCCCCGCACTCACATCACAACACGTAACTCCAGCTCCAGGGATCTGACGCCCTCTTCTGGCCTCGGCTGGTACCTGGTATACAAGCAAACATACAAACACACTTCCCCATAAAACTGAAAAGTCTAAAACTTAAAATAGTCTGTGGTGGTATTGTTCACCAAAATATTGTGTACATTAATAAACTTACCTGGGGTCAGAGAACAGACAAGCCACTAGTTAGTCAGTGATAGCACACGCCTTTAATCCTAGCATTCCAGAGATAGAAATCCCTCTGGATCTCTGTGAGTTCAAGGCCACATTGGAAATAGCCAAGCATGGTGACACACACCTTTAATCCCAGAAAGCCAGCCTTTAATCCCAGGGTGTGGTGGTAGAAAGTAGAAAGATATATAAGGCGTGAGGACCAGAAACTAGGGGCATTTGGCTGGTTAAGCATTTGGCCTGGTTAAGCTTTCAGGCTATGGAGCAGCACAGTACAGCTGAGATTCATTCTGGATGAGGACACAGAAGCTTCCAGTCTGAGGAAACAGGACCAGCTGAGGAACTGGTGAGATGAGATAGCTGTGGCTTATTCTGTCTCTCTGATCTACCAGCATTGACCCCAATAACTGGCCTCGGGTTTGATTTTATTAATAAGAACTTTTAAGATTCCTGCTACATCTGGCGCCCAACGTTCGTGTTACGAATTCATGAAAAAGCTGTTTGCCTGTGGCCTTGTGAGCCCCAGCTCAGGCCCGAGCTACACTCAGGCGGTTGTGGTGGTGCACACCGGTAGGATTTGCTGAAGGAGACAGAGGCAGGAGGATCCCGAGTTTGAGCCGGCCTAGGAGGCTTGGGAGAAGCTTTGGCCCGGATTGAGCCACAAACAGTGGTGGGACCATGGAAACAGTGGCTACTGCTCCACGTTGCCAGCTCCTTCTCATCGTGTTGGTGACTGCAGTGATGCTGCTACCTGGGACGAAAGGTTTACTGCTGCTGTTTCAGAGAAGAATTGCCAGGACCATCGTGTTACAAGAAAGCATCGGCAAAGGTCAGTTTGGAAAAATTTGGCAAGACAAATGGTGGGGAGAAATTGTGAAGATTTTCTGTTCTAGGGAAGAATGTTCATGGTTCCGAGAGACAGACATTTATCAGACTATGATTGCTCCAAACCACAGAGGAGGCAAAAAAAAAAAAAAAAAAAAAATCCGCAGGAAACCATGACTACGCCTAACAGTGACTTTGAAATCTTCAAGAAGATGACAGGATCCTACAATGATGATTCCACATGGACTATGATAAAGCCATTAAGCTGATTAACACCACGGAAAAATCGACTTTGGACTACAAACTGGTCAGGACAATTTCGAGAGGACTAGCTGAGATGATCCAGCCTGACAGACTACTTGAACAAGGACTTGAAACAAGCCCTGAACTTTCCTATTATGCAGAGACTGGACAAATGATACAGGACTTGATGATTAACCCAAAAATTTTCTTTTCAAGATTCCCTAAAGATATCTTCACCCCTAGAAAGCAAAAAGAAAAAGAAATATAGATATGAGATAGATCATCGAATCTACTCTGGGAAAAAAGATAAAGAAATAATAGGATAAATAGGTAGATCACTGAATCTACACTGAAGAAAAAGGGGAAGATATAAAAATGACAAAAGGTAGACTACTGAACTGTATTATGAAAAGAAAAAAGAAAGAATATGATAAGATAAAAAGGGAGATTATGGAATCTACTTTTAAAAAGGAACTACTTGTTTTAAATAAGATAAGTAATGAAATTTTTTTGGTCTGAGTTTATCAGATTTTACTGGACTGGACATTGTTAATATATATAATGGAGTTTTTATCTGAATCTGTCAAATGTTAATGGACTAGAGATCATTAATGTAATTTTTGTCTGTATATATTGTATATACTTATTAGATAGTTTTTCTTGTATTACTTATAAGCTTTTTTAATTTTAGACAAAAAGAGAGGAGATGTGGTGGTATTGTTCACCAAAATATTGTGTACATTAATAAACTTACCTGGGGTCAGAGAACAGACAAGCCACTAGTTAGTCAGTGATAGCACACGCCTTTAATCCTAGCATTCCAGAGATAGAAATCCCTCTGGATCTCTGTGAGTTCAAGGCCACATTGGAAATAGCCAAGCATGGTGACACACACCTTTAATCCCAGAAAGCCAGCCTTTAATCCCAGGGTGTGGTGGTAGAAAGTAGAAAGATATATAAGGCGTGAGGACCAGAAACTAGGGGCATTTGGCTGGTTAAGCATTTGGCCTGGTTAAGCTTTCAGGCTATGGAGCAGCACAGTACAGCTGAGATTCATTCTGGATGAGGACACAGAAGCTTCCAGTCTGAGGAAACAGGACCAGCTGAGGAACTGGTGAGATGAGATAGCTGTGGCTTATTCTGTCTCTCTGATCTACCAGCATTGACCCCAATAACTGGCCTCGGGTTTGATTTTATTAATAAGAACTTTTAAGATTCCTGCTACAATAGTCCTCCCTTTGACCCTCTCACTTTCAAGTTTTTCTTCACTTTTTTTCTAATAGATCTGTACTGTTCTGCTTCATAAACAAACAAGCAAACAATCTGGGCCTTCTAAGCCCTAATACAGTCCCATCTGCACACTCAGGAGATGAAACAGAATCTCCACGTGAGTCAAAACCAGCCTGGGTTACAGTGAATTCCAGGCAGATCTAATCCACAGCATTTCCCTCTGGAGGCCATGGACAGGAGGAAGCCGGGAGAAGGTTGCAGGCACAGATGTGAACCCACTCTCCCTTAGGAAGGTGATACCCTCCTTACCTCTCGGGAGAGGCTGTTGCGCCCTGCAGATTCCAGAGTGATGTGGGAGGACGGGCTTACAAACACAAAACCCAAAGACACAAACCGAGCCACACCCACACACCAACCCTCCAGGATGCAGAGCACAGGAGCCACGGGGCAGCACCCGTGTGTCTGCGCTAAAGGACGGGAACTGCTCCTAACGGCTCACTTGTCGGGGCATCACCCGTGTGTCTGCGCTAAAGGAAGGGAACTGCTCCTAACAGCTCACTTGTCGCTGCTGCGTTCCCAGCATCCTCTCAGAATCCGACACTCAGCAGATAATCAAAGGGGCTGAAAAGAGTACTTGAGAAAAAATACTCAGCAACAACAGAAATAAGGGGCAAAAAAAGCTTTTCATCTATTAGGGTGGAGGGTGGGAATGCAGCCCAGTGGTAAAAGCTTTCGTGGGGCCTTAACACACACAAAAATGCAGATAAATAAATTTTTTTAAAAAAGAACAAACTGGGGTGAGGAGGATAAACTGGGTAAGGTAACATAAAAATTACATGAAGGAGAAAAAACTGACATGTGCCGACAAGCAGAGATGACAGGGGCTGGAGAGATGGCTCAGCAATTAAGAGCACTGGCTGCTCTTCCAGAGGGCCCGGATTAGATTTCCAGCACCCACATGGTGGCTCACAACCGTCTGTGATTCTAGTCCCGAGCATTCTGATGTCCTCTTCTGGCCTCCGTAGGCACCAGACATGCATGTGGTGCACATACACACATCAGGGAACACATCCATACACACATGAAAGGTTTTTTGTTGTTTTGTTTGTTTGTTTGTTTAAAGAAAGATGACAGAGAGGAGCATGAAGCCTTGATGGGCAGGTAAGTGTGACCCAGGGCACAGCTAGAGGAGCCATGAAGGATGGCTCAGACGTTCATCCCCAGCATGGCACACTTCTTCAACAGACCTCCGCATGAATTCACTCACTAGCCAAAAAGCTGGCCAGTGATGTAGATGTTTTAAGATCTCAGTTAGAACTTCGACAAGTAAAATGACACCTGGGGGGGGGGACGCTGAGGTGCACTGAATGTGCCCAGGTGTGAAGACGGAAAACTCCAGACTTAAAACCGGGTTTGCTCAGTGGAGGTGCAGCTGCCAGGCGGGAATCAAGCCGTGCGGGCCAGCGAGACTGGGGGATGAAGGAAAGGAAAGAAGGGATCCCCCGTGGGCCCGCGGGGTTGAGGAGCGGAGTGGGAAGTGAGAAAAGCTTAAGAGCAATGATTGGGAGAGCAGAGTGCAAACAGAGCTCATCTCTGGGAGTGGGAGGGAGACTGAGAGCCGAATCTTAAAGACGGCCAATAAAAAGAATGCCTGCAATCAACAGTCGGCAAAGACACCGGGAAGAGAATACGGCCAGAGGAACCACGGAGGGCCGGCAACCCGTAACCGGCTCGGCAATTATCCATCACACTGGGGCATGTCCAAGCGGCGGTGAGACAGCGCCGGCTGCCATGACAGACAGAGTGGGGACAAGCAGGTGCGACGGCAGATCCAGAAAAAGCTCCTTGGGCCTCACCTCCTCTACAACTGTGCAATTTTCCAGAGTCAAAAACGCATCACACTGCTGGGCTGGAGCTGTAGACTATGCGTCTGTGTGAGAGGCTCTGGGTTCCCTCCTCAGCACCAACAAAAGACAAAAAACAAAAAACAAAAAAACCCAAAGAACAGGGACTGGAGAGATGGCTCGGCAGTTAAGAACACTGACTGTTCTTCCCGGAGAACTGGGTTCAACTGCCAGCATCCACATGGCAGCTCACAACTGTCTGTAACTCCAAGATCTGACACCCTCACACAGATTGACA
The DNA here is from genome assembly GCF_049852395.1 of Peromyscus maniculatus bairdii. Lineage (NCBI taxonomy): Eukaryota > Metazoa > Chordata > Mammalia > Rodentia > Cricetidae > Peromyscus > Peromyscus maniculatus. The sequence goes on from NC_134853.1 coordinate 137,246,324, forward strand.
TGCAAGTAAAACACCAATGCACATAAAATAAAATAAATTAAAAAAACAAAAACAAAAACAAAAAAACCTCCTGCAACTGGGGCAGAGAGATGGCTCAGCAGCTAAGAGCGCTCACTGAGATCTTGCTGAGGCCTTGAGTTCGGTTCCCGGCACCCACATTGGGTGGCCTCCAACTGCCTGATTCCCCAGTTCCAGAGGATGTGTCTGACACCCTATTTTGGGGGGTACCCACATGCATGCTAGTGTGGATACAGAAACACACAAACAAATAAAAATAAGATAATCTTTTTTTTTAGACTTGTGAGACAAGTAGCCCTTGCTGGTCTGAACTTGCTATATAGACCAGTGTGACCTCAAACGCAGAGATCTGCCTGTGTCTGCCTCCCAAGTGGCATGATTAAAGGCGTGTGCAGCCATGTTGGTACAATAAAATAAATCACCAGGGTTTGGGTATTTTGTTCGTTTGCTTGTTTGTTTTTTGCCTGTGGTTTTTTGAGACGAGCGTTTCTATGTGTAACAGCCCTGGCTATCCTGAACTCACTTTATATAAACCAGGCTGCCCTAAAACTCAGAGATCCGCCTGCCTCTGCCTCCTAAGTGCTGGCATTAAAGGTGTGTGCTATCATGCCTGGTTTAAATAAAATCTTTAAGCAAACAAAACAAAATTACTGGTACTGGAGAGATGGTTCAGTGGCTAAGAGCACTGGCTGCTCTTGCAGAGGACCAGGGTCAATTCCCAGCACCTGCACAGTGCCTCACAACTATCTGTAACTCCAGTTCTGGAGAATCCAACATCCTCTCTGGCCTCCATTGTCACCAGACTGACACACATGTAGACAAACACCTACACACTACAATAACACAACATTAAAGCCCAAACTCACAGCTAGAGATGGGAAAACAGCAGGACTTTATAGAGATAAGAACAGGGCCAGCGAGATGCTTTAGCGGGTACAGTGACACCTCCGAGTTTGATGACATAAGTTTGGTCCCTGGGACCAATATGGGAGAAAGAGAGCAGTGTCTCCCACAGTGGTTTTCTGAGCTCCACACAAGTGCCATGGAATGCATGCTCACGTACTCCCACAATAAAAAAATAATTAATTTTTTTTAAAGAATATGGACATGGCGGGCAGTGGTGGCACACGCTTTTAGTCCAGGCAGATCTCTGTGAGTTCAAGGCCAGCCTGGGCTACAGAGAGAGATTCAGGACAGGCTCCAAAACTACACAGAGAAACCCTGTCTCAAAAAAAACAAAAACAAACAAAAAAGACAAATAAAAAAAAAAAAAAAAAAAAAAAAAAAAAAAAAAACATGGACAAGTTTAGCACCTGCAAGTAGAGGCCAGGAGGTTATCCTCAGCTACAAGATAAACTAGAGGACAGCCTGGGATAGTACAAGACCTAGTCTCAAAAATCAAAATAATTAAATAAATAAAAGGTTTAAAGAGTGAAGAATGCAGAGCACCATGAGGAAATTCATCCATAAAAAGAGCAGAAAGGCCGGGCGTTGGTGGCGCACGCCTTTAATCCCAGCACTCGGGAGGCAGAGGCAGGCGGATCTCTGTGAGTTCGAGGCCAGCCTGGGCTACCAAGTGAGCTCCAGGAAAGGCGCAAAGCTACACAGAGAAACCCTGTCTCGAAAAAACCAAAAAAAAAAAAAAAAAAAAAAAAAGAGCAGAAAGGCAAAAAAAAAAAAAAAAAAAAGCTAGGATGTGGTGGCGCACGCCTTTGATCCCAGTGCTCAGGAGACAGAGGCAGGTAGATCTTGAGTTCAAGGTCAGCCTGGTCTACAGAGTCAGTTCCAGGACAGCCAGGGCTACACAGAGAAACCCTGTCTCCAAAAACCAAAAAAAAAAAAAAAAAAAAAAAGAACAGAAAGGGAAACTGATCCTTGAACCAAAGGAAGTGTTCTTCAGTAATAGTAATACAGCAGCATCCTTGGACAGCTATGAAGAAGCAACCCTAGGGCCAGAGAGATGCCTCAGTGGGCAAAAGTACTTTTTGGGATTTGTAAAGGTAGAAGGAGACAACTGTCTGTTGAAAATTGTCCTCTGATCTCTGTATTCATGTGTGGTCCATAAAATAAAATAAAATAAAATAAAAACAGCCTGATGTGGTAGTGTCTGCCTAGGGCTTGGAGGTAGCGGCAGGAGAATCTCTTTGAGTTCAAAGCCAGACTGTTTTACATATCTAGTTCCAGGCTAGTTAGGGCTACACAGTGAGACACTATCTCAAAATTAAGCAAAGTTACCAGGCAGTGGTGACGCACGCCTTTAATTCCACCTCTTGGGAGGCAGAGGCAGGTGGATCTTAGTGAGTTCAAGGAGGCCAGCCTGATGTACAAAAAGTTCCAGGACAGCCCTGCGGTGGCGCACGCCTTTAGTTCCAGTACTCAGGAGGCAGAGCCAGGCAGATCTTTATGAATTGGAAGCCAGCCTGATCTACAGAGCGAGATCCAGGAAAGAAGCAAAGCTACACAGAGAAACCCTGTCTCAAAGAACCAAAAAAATATTAAATAAAGTTTTAAATATTTTTAAAGAAGCAATTCTAGGCCAAGATATTAAGACAGGGAAAAAAGTATTTCTACTTGCTAAGCCTAAAGCACATGCCTGTAACTGCTGCTCTCAGAGGATGAGGCCAGCCTAGGCTCACAGTAAAACGTGTCTCAAAAACAAAGCAGAACAAAATGAAAATAAAAAATAAAAAAATAAATTTAAAAGAAAGGTATTCCCACTCACTTATCACTGTTGGCGATCTTTCGGAATTCCCGGACAGTCATGGCTTTTTTCTGTATGTTGTACTGAGTGAAGAGTCCAGACTGACCAGTCACCAGCTGCTGGATGGGTGCTGGGATAACAAGATCATCGATGTCGTCATAGGACGTTCGTGGCTTCCACTCTTTGGGAGGAACGACCTACAGAGAACACAGAGATGGAGGCAGATGAGAACCCAGCAAGCCAGAATCCAAGTGTGTAAGCCATCGTCCAAACTAGCCATCCATTTGACCAGAAAGTAACTCTGACTTACCTATGTTCCTCCAAACCCAGGAAGTCAGTCAAACTGACACTGACCACCCTATAATCTAACTCAGTGATCTAAGCAAAACATTACTTGTAGACCTAGGCATCTTATCAGGTTGAAGAGCTGATTCTTGAACAGCCCAAAGCTCTTTAGCAAACAAAGCCACAGAAGCAGGTGTGCTGACCGGCCAATGCCCGTCAGCACAGTACGCCAGGCTGTCTCGGGTTTGAGACCTAGTCCACACTAAGCTAGTCTATGCTACCAGTAAGACCCTGTCTCCACCAACAAAACAGTAATTAACATGACTTTTATGAAAGAAAATAATGGCTATGCATCATAAAAATCTCAACGGCTTTTATATAAAATCTAGCAAGTATGTACACTTATTAACACGCACACACCCCGCAGATGTGCTGAGAGCTACACTGTAGGCCATGCAGGTCCTAACTACTACTCGCACCTCGAAGGAACCATTTCCACTTGAGTCAAGCTTTCAGGAGCCTCAGAGAAGACACCAAGGTCCAAGACTAGTCCTCAGCGTTGCCACTGAAGTCCTTGATTTTTGTGCATACATTCTTTTCCCTACACCAGAAAGTAAGAGCTGGAAAAACAACCCTGAGGGGCTAGGTGTGGTGGCCCACGCCTTTAATCTCAGCATTTGGGAGGCAGAGGCCAATAGGTCTTTCTTTGAGTTCAAGGCCAGGCTGGTCTACAGAGTGAGTTCCAGGACAGCCAGGACTACACAGAGAAACCCTGTCTTGAAAAAACAAACAGCTGGGTAGTGGTGGCGCACGTCTTCAATGCCAGCACTCGAGAGGTAGATCTCTGTTCAAAAAGGCAGAGCCAGGCAGATCTCTGTGAGTTCGAAGCCAGCCTGGTCTACAGAGTGAGATCCAGGACGGACACCATAGCTACACAGAGAAACCCTGTCTCAAAAAAAACAAAACAAAAAAAAAAAAGAAAGAAAAGAAAAGAAAAAAAACAACAAATAAAAAAGGAAAACAACCCAGAGGTATAAAGGATTCAACTGAATCTTCAATACCATGAAAAAAAAAAAAAAAAAAAAGACAAGAATTCAAACCTGGAACAGAATGTCTCCTCTGGGTTCTGGGTTCAGACTTTTGCCTCAGTTTCTGGAGGGTTCTTCCAAAAATGCAATCTCTTTACTGGGGGGGGGGGAGACGACGACACTCAAAAAACCTTGACTGCCTGAATATATGAAGGGCTGGTTTGACTCGAGTGGATGGCCCTAATTTAGTGCATGGGGAGAAAGGAAGTACAAACCAGAAACCAATTCCAAACTACGAAGACCAGAATACTCAAGGGTCTGGCCATGAGCCTCTCTCCCTTGAAGGAAGCCCCCATGGGAAAGCAAGTTCTATCAAGTGCCCAATGAGAGAAGATAGGTGGCGTAATAATCGATGATAGGCAAAACCCTGCAAAGCACCCAGCCCCCAAAGAGGCCTGAAGCCCGAGGCCAGGCCTGGAAACACTGGCTATGGACTTACCTTTCCTGCCCCATTACCTAATTGTGCACTGTGCACAATGATCTTAGCAAGGATTGGCTACACCCTAACTCTCAGTACAACTCAGTTCTGGTCTTCATTTAGGGGGGAAAAAAAAAATATATATATATATATATACATATACATATACATATATATATATATTACACACACACACACACACATATCACTGCCGCCCATTTCATCTTTAGGAACTCAGAAAACATGGACTGCAACAGACTGTGTGAAAGGCTGATTTGACTGGGGGAGGGGAAGGGACATTGATTCAATGCCCAGAGAGAAAATGAGTGCAAACCGGAAACTAATTCCCAATTACAAGATCAGAAATACTCTTGTAATGGCTGCCTAAGCAGGTTAGCTACCCTGCTCCTTACCTTGGCTAGGCCAGCCCGATGAGCTCCTTGGGATTCAATGTAGGCAATGTATCTGCTAAAGTTCCGGAACTCTTCCATGGTGGGGTAAAAGGTCATTATCCGAGCACTGGGGTTCAAAGTTTCCGATTCAGAAGCCATTTTTTCTTCTTTTTCGGGGTGATTTGTTTGGATAAAAATCTGAAATAGAGGGAACAAAATTAAACAAGGAATCCACCTCTAGGATAGTTATTTAAATTAAACTAGAAGCTTTACAACAGGCCTTTAAAATTCTGAAAAGTAACTTGGCTGCAGGTTATAAAGTTTCAGGGTTAACGGGCTGGAGAGATGGCTCAGGGTTAACTGAACTGGCTGCTCTTCCAGAGGACCCAGGTTCAATTCCCAGCACCTACATGGCAGCTCACAACTGTCTGTAATTCCAGTTCCAGGAGATCTGATACCATCACCAATGTATATAAAATAAAATAAAATTATAAAAAATAATAAAAATAAAAAATAAAGTTTCAAGGTTAAAAAGTACTTTGATATTAACAGTATTGCTCTGAGTTTAAAATACTACAGTTGGCTGGGTGTGATAGCACACGCCTTTAATCCTAGCACTCTCTGAGGCATCTCTGAGTTTGTGGTCTACAGAGTCCAGACAGCCAGGACTACACAGAGAAACAAAACAAAAACAACAACAACAACAACACACACACACACACACACACACACACTTACATATAAAACAGTACAGTGAAATCCTTCTCTCTACATCAAAACAATTTCCACAGTACTCAATGAAGTCAAGCTTGGCTCAACTGCACTGAAACCAGAATTCATGGAACAAAATTTAAACAGGCACTGAGTGGGCAATTCAGGACAAACTTCCTAACTGCAGAGAGAAAACACATATTTTTGGATGAGGACCTCAATCAAGAGGGCACACCCTACTCCCATTGTTGATAACACAACACATCACCACAACTGGAAAGACAACGCACACTAAAAGGAGCCAGTTTAGAAGCAAAACTAGTATGTCCCTTACTGGACTGCCTCATCCACAGCCCAAGAGTTCTGCTTCCCCAAAGCCACTGACACTCCTAAGGCTAATATAGGAGGAAACTGTCTACAACCTTCCAGCAACCTAGCAAGGGATTTCGGAGGCGGCATGGAGTAAAACCATCCAAGACAGGAGAAAAGTCAAACAAAGCCACGGTGACTCTAGTTAAGTGTTTTTCATGAACTTTGCATGACAGGCATACTGTTATCCCTGTTTTACATACGAGGAAATGTGCCCAGAGTCCCCTCCTAAGGCACCTTTCACCACCTTCTGCTACCTCAGCCCCAATATCTACCTGGACTACGTCCTTTAAGGACCCAGAAGCCTATGCAACCTGGGAGACTTTTCTAAAAGAAAAACTTGAAAATACTCTACTTTTGAAATTTACAAAAATATAACACAAATACCGGACTGGGGCCCTTCCCCTGGGCTTCAAAGGGGCCACAATGGAGCTTCATTCGCCTCTGGCCCTATGTATCTTTGTGTGCCCAAAACCCCGAACAATGCATGCCACAAAGTAGACACTCAGTAACTGCTGAATAACTCATTTTCTCTGCTCACTTTAGTGGATCCTCCCGTTTCTCTAACCCTAGGGTTCCCTCCCTGCAATATATTCCCTAGGGGAAATCTGGTCCGGGACACCTTCCCACTCGCAATTCAGCAACAAAGCAGAGTCCAGGACTCTAGAGCATCGGCTCCAGAGTGAAAACTCCGAATACTGATCCGGTCTCTGCCACTTTTTAACTACATGACCTTGGTCGTGTGAATAGGGTGGATGAGTCTCAGTTTCTCCATCTGCAAAATGGGGATCCCAAACCCCTGCCTTGCATGATCGATATGATTAATTCAGATGATGCAAGCGAAACCTAGACGCTAGGCCCGGTACTTAAGCACTCCATAAAGGCAGCTCTTGCAAACAGCGATCTGAAACTCCCACACTCTCCGCCCCCGCAGCCACCCCCGCCACATCCCTCCCAAAGCAGCCCGGGTTCCCAGTGTCCCGAAGCTCAACACTTACACACTGCCCCTCCCGGCCCCACCGCCTAGCCCTGGGAGGCCCGGCCGCAGGAAGAAGAAAATAAGGCCCGGTGGGCCCGCCCCCCTCTCCCGACGTCCATTGGCCACTAGAGATTGGAAAGAACCAATCACAGAACTCACTTTAGGAACTCCTTTTTCTATTGGTCGAGAGACATGTCGATCACTTAGCAGAGAAAGACCCACCCCGCCACCCTCCCCCACCGGAGATCACAATCACGGTTGTAGCAGCATCAAACCCAAAGGGATCCAAAGCCCGATGGCTCTCACCTAAAGCCTAAAGCCCTAACAGGGCTCAGGCTCGAATCCCGCTGCCGCCACTCGCCGGTCCCACTGTCTTTCTTGAGGGCAAAAGACAAAGCTCCGCCTCCTTTAAAGTCGGACTCTGCGCAGCCTCAAAGAGCCCCATAGCCTACCAATCCGAGGGTGACTTTAAGCCCTCACCCAGCCAATGAGCGCTCACTACAGCAGCTCAGCGTCTGGGACTTCGAGTCCGTTTAGCCTATGAGAGCCTGCTCGGGCTGTTGCCAGGAGAAAACGCTGAACCTCTCGGGACTGCGGCCACTGAGCATCAGAGCTGAATCCGGAGTTGGCCAATCAGAAGCTGACTCAGGCCTCCATAGCTAATCAGAGTGGAAAGAGGCGAGTACCCCGAAATGGGCCGGCCGCTTAAAAGGGGAAGGGCGAGCAGGTGGTTACCGGATGGTTCCAGCGAAAACGATAAGCCTGGGTTTTTTGTCTTTGGAGTAACCTCTTTGCCTAAGCTGTAACGGCGATGGAGGACCTCCGGGAAAGTTTCGAAAGTCAAGGAGTCCCGAGAACGTGACCAGCCTGTCCGGGTTTGTCCAGGACTCTGAGTTCTGAAAGTCCTGCGTTCTCAGAAGTCCCCACCAGCTGGCAAGGTGGAGCAGTTAGGGAGCTGCCCCAGGAGAAGGAGCCCTTGGGGGTCATTAGGACAGGACCTGAAGGATGATGTCCCTGGGGTTCTTAAAAAGCAGTTCCCCTTGAGCAAGGATTTGGGGTTATTAGCAGCTCTTTGGGCGAAAAGGGTGATTCTAGGAATCCCTAGAGGCGCTTTAGGAGGGCGAAGGGGATCCCTAGAAGCCATTAGGAGCAGTTCCTGGGAGTCGTGGGATGCCTTAAAGAGTTCCCAGATTGTCAAGGACGATGAGGAAAGAGATGTTAACAGGACACCCTTATAGATCAAATAAGGATGAGAATCACAGAGGCATAAAACATGAACAGAATTTCCGCCAGCACTGGAAAGAATTGTATTGTGCCTGAACTGCTTTCAAAACCAACTTCTTGCCAGGCGGTGGTGGTGCACACCTTTAATCCCAGCGCTTGGAAGGCAAAGGCAGGTGGATCTTTGTGAGTTCGGGGCCAGCCTGGTCTACAGAGCGAGTTCCGTGACAGACAGGGCTACACAAAGAAACCCTGTCTGGGGGGCGGGGAGGAAGAAAAGGAGGGAGAGAGAGAGAAGAGGAGAGGAGGGGAGGGGAGGGGAGGAGAGGAGAAGAGAAGACAAAAGAAAGGGAAGGAGGGAGGAAGAAAGGAAGGAAGGATGTCTCTGTCCAGAGAAAGGACTGAGAGAAGAACGGCACAAGCCTTATGATCTGAGGTCAACCGAGGAGGGAGAGAACCAACATCCACAAGTTCACAGGTTGCCCTCTGACTTTTGGGGATGTAGTGCCACAACCCCCACAAACACACACTCACTAAATAAATTTTTTTTTTTTTTAGAACAACTTCTCTGAGCTGGGCGGTGGTGGTGCAAAGCTACACAGAGAAACCCTGTCTCAAAAAAAAAAAAAAATCCAGGCATGGATGAGAAGTTGAATTTTTGTTTGTTTGTTTGTTTGTTTGTTTTTCTAGACAGGGTTTCTCTGTGTAGTTTTCGAGTGTGACCTAGAACTCGCTCTGTAGACCAGGCTAGCCTTGAACTCACAGAGATCCGCCTGGCTCTGTCTCCCGAGTGTTGGGATTAAAGGCGTGCGCCACCACTGCCCAGCCATGCCTGGATTTTAGCGGGAAGAAATTCAGGAGAGTTGAGATGGCAAGAGTTTACTAATGTTAACTAAAAGAAGATAACACATAGGCTGCTATAGGTCAATGAACTGGGCACGAATTTGGTGAAAAAGTTGTTTAAAAAAAAAAGAATTTGAGGTCAGCCTGGAATAGTGAGTTTCAGGACGGACAGAGTTACATAATAAGACACTTTCTCCAGAGAGGAAGAGAGACACACAGACACAGATATCTGAGCATAGTGGGACAGCCCTGCCAAACTCGGCATTTAAGGGTAGAGGCAGGAGGATCAGAGGTTCATAGCCTTGCATGGTAGTGCTTGCCTTTAATCTCAGCACTCAGGAAGTAGAGACAGGGCGATCTCTGTGGGTCTACATAGGGAATTTTAGGACAGCCAGAGCTACATAATAGAGACATCCTGTCTCTATTTAAAAAAAAAGAAAACCTCAAGGACATTCTTGGCTATATAGCAAATTCCAGGCCAACATGGGCTGTATCAGACTCTGTCTTGCCAGGCAGTGGTGGCACATGTCTTTCATCCCAGCACTCAGGAAGCCCAGGCAGGTGGATCTCTGTGAGTTCGAGGCCAGCCTGGTCTATGGAGTGAGTTCCAAGACAGCCAGGGCTACACAGAGAAACCCTGTCTTGAAAAACAAAACAAAGCAAAAAAGACTGTTTTAAAGAAGGAGAAGGAGGAGAAAGGAGACAGTAACTATCCCAAATACTTTAATTGAGTCTAAATTTTTTTCTAATTTTTAAAATTATATTTATTAGGTTAGACTCGGTGGCACATGCTTTTAATCCCAGCACTCAGGAGGCAGAGGCAGGTGAATCTCTGTGACTTCAGAGCAAGCTCCAGGTCAGCCAGGGTTAACTGTGAGACTCTCTCTTCAAAAGAATATGTTGATTTACTGGTTGGAGGGCAGTGCGTATTCATGCAGAAGTTAGAGGAGGACTTGCAGAAATCGGTTGCCTCCTCCTACCACGAGTCCTGGGTATTGAACCTGCTTGTCCATCCTGGCAGCAACCACCCTTACCAGCTAAGCCATCTGGCTAGCTCTTTTGTTGTTGTTGTTGTTGTTGTTGTTTTTTTAGGCTAGCCTTGAATTCTTGAATATAAGATTCTCCTGCCCCTCCTGCCTGGGGTTGGAGAGGTGGTTCAGTGGTTAGGAGCAGGAACTTCTTTCTCTAGCAGATAGACCCAAGAGCTCAGTTCCCAGCACCTCAGTCTAGTGGCTCACAACTGCCTCTAATTCCAGCTTGATGGGGCTATAGCTTCCCCTGGCAACGGCACTCACTTGTACATACATACACACACACACACACACACACACACACACACACATGCACACACACATATACATAATTTAAAATGATACATTTTAAAAATATAGCTACCAAAATACCTGATCTAATTTTGGAGCATGTCTACCCCTTCACTAAGAGCCTCCATCATCTCCAGTGCCTGTTTGCAGCTGATCTGAGCTCCCACCGCAGACTCTGTGCAGGATTGCCTCTCCTGGTTGTTTCCTGTAAATAGAGCCATACAGTGTTTGTTGGGTTGGTCCTTTGTGTCTGGCTTCTTTCACTGAGCATAATGTCTTTTGGAGAGTCACCCATGCTGCACTTGCATCCGTGTTTCCTTCCTTTCTGCTGCTGACTAGCATCCCATTGTGGTTTTGATTGACATCTGGATTGTCTCCACTTTGGGGCTGTTATGAATAGGGCTGCTATGAACATTTATGCACAAGCCTTTGTGTGAATGTCTGTTTGCATTTCTCTTGGGTAGATAACTAGGGTGGAATAATTGCTGGGTTGTATAGGAAATTTGTGTTTATCTTTTTAAGAAAAATGTTCATTCCCATTAACAATATATGAGGATTCCCATTTCTGCACACCCTTGCCAACATTTGATATTGTTTGTCTTTCTGATTATAACCATTCTAGTAGGCTTGAAGTAGTATCATGTTGTGGTCATCATTTGTATTTTCCTGATTACTAATGAAGTAGAGTGTTTTTTATGTGCCTATTAGCTGTGTTCATATTTACATGGGGGCATCATTCAGATCTTTTGTCTGATTTTGAATTGGGTTGTTGGAATTGTTATTATTGAGTTGTAAGAGTTCTTTGTATATTCTAGATTCAAGTTCTTTACCAGATGTAGACTTTATAAATATTGTCTCTGATTCTGTAGCTTGTCTTTTTCATCTTCTTTATGATGTCTCTTGAAGCATGTGACTTTGGGATATTGATGAGATTTCAGTTTATTAATTTATTTTAGGAATTGTGCTTTGACATTAACATGGACTTGGTTCTGGTTTACATTTGAAATCCATCCAAGAAGGGAGCATTTTCCTTGACCTCTACTGCACCCTGGTTCCAGCCATCTATAGCCTGAACAGGCTAACTACCATAGCGTCCTAAATGTCTTCTTCTGCCCTGGCCCCTTGCAGTCTGAGTGATTATTTCCTAGAAGCCAGATCCTGTTTCTCCTCTTCAAGCCATCAAAAGACATCCCAGATCCTTTTGGAGAAAAGCCAAGTTCCTTAAGGAGACTAGGACAACCCCCCCCCCCCCAGTATATCCTCCCCAGCTGTCTCCTCCAGTTCTCTGTTCCCTGGTGTGTGGCCTGCTTCCTCAGCTCCTTGAGGAAATGTCAGTGAAGTAAGTCCTCCTTGGCCACCACTAAATGCTTCTCTTTTCCACTTTAGTCCTGACGTATTGGAGAGGCTGAAGCAGAAGGATCACAAGTTCAAGATCGTTGGCTGCAGTGATTTTAGGGCCAACCTGGGTGACTCGGTGACTTACTGGGACCCTATAGCAAAATTAAAAAGTGATGGGGAGGGGCGCTTAGCCGTTCAGAGCACATACACACATGGAAGAAAACACTCATATTCGTAAAATAAAATAATTTTTTAAGTGAATTGGTGGCAAGATGGACCAGCAGGTATCAGTGGTTGTTGCCTGTCTAAAGATCTGAATCAATTACTGGGACCAAGATGGGAGAAGGAAAGAACCAATTTCTGCAAGTTGTCCTCTGACTTTCACACATGCACAGTGGCATGCACACACTCACGTAAGAACACATAATAAATAAATAAATGTTATTTTAGCATACCTTTAAGTCCAACCAGCACTTGGGAGACTTAGGAGGCAGAGGCAAGCAGAGCTCTGCGAATTCCAAGCTAGCCAGGGCTACATAGTGAGACCTTGTCTAAAAGAGAGGGGGAGGGGCACATGGTGATACATGCCTTTTAATCCCAGCACTTGGGAGGTAAAGGCAGGCAGATGCTCTACATATCCAGTTCTGGGCAGGACAATATAGTGAGACACTGTTTCAATCATTACTTAATTAAATAATTAAAAGTTAAGAAGTGAATACTGTCTGAGCGGTGGTGCCGCACGCCATTAATCCCAGCACTCGGGAGGCAGGGGCAGGTGAATCTCTGTGAGTTCGAGGCCAGCCTGGTCTACAGAGTGAGTTCCAGGATAGGCTCCAAAAGCTGCACAGAGAAACCCTGTCTGGAAAAAGAAAAAAAGAAGTGAATACTGACTGAAGGAAACACATACAGAAACCCACTGCCAAACATTAGGCGGAGCTCGGGGGATCCTGCAGAAGACAGAGAGGGAGGGAGGGTTATAGGAGCCAGAAGGGCCAAGGACACCACAAGAAAACCCACAGAATCAGGGGCTGGAGAGATGGCTCAGTGGTTAAGAGCACTGGTTGCTCTTCCAAAGGTCCTGAGTTCAGTTCCCAGCACCCACGTGGTGGCTCACAACCATCTGTAATGAGATCTGATGCCTTCTTCTGGTGTACCGGCATACTATATACATGGTAAATAAATAAATCTTTAAAAAAAAAAAAAAGAAAGAAAGAAAAAAAGAAAACCCACAGAATCAACTAACCTGGCCTCATAGGGGCTCACAGAGACTGAACCAACAACCAGGGAAGCTACATGGGACTGACCTAGAGCCTCTGCATATATGTTACAGGTGTGTAGCTAGGTCTTCTTGTGGGACTCCTAACAATGGGAGCAGGGACTGTCTCTGACTCTGTTACCTACTTTTGGGACCCTTTTCCTCATACTGGGTTGCCTAGTTCAGCCTTCATAAGAGGGGAGGTGCCCAGCCTTTCTGCAACTTGATACGCCATGTTTGGTTGATATCCGGGAGAGGCCTGCCCTTTCCTGGAGAGAAATGGAGGAAGAGTGGGGGGGGAGGGGCAGAGAGGAGGTGGGGGAGAAGGACTGGGAGGAGAGGAAGGAGGGGAAACAGCGGTATGTAAATTTTAAAAAAAGAGGAAAAATTGAATGCTGGGTGTGGTAGCACAACCTTTAATCCCAGCACTCGGGAGGCAGAGCCAGGCAGATCTCTATGAATTGGAAGCCAGCCTGATCTACAGAGCGAGAGCCAGGACAGGCACCAAAACTACACAGAGAAACCCTGTCTAGAAAAACAAAAACAACAACAACAAAAAAAACAACAACAAACAAACAAAAAAAAAACAAAACAAAAAAGCCTATCGAGTGAAGGAATGCTATTCTTTCTTTTTGCCTGCATAATGAACTGCAGATTTGGAAGTCAGCATTATTACTCAATACCCTCATTGTGTAACTGTGGGATTGTGGATGTCCTAATGACTTTGGCCTTGAGTCTGGTTCAGTCACACCAAACCCTTTCCTGTGGTGTTAGCTGCTGAAGTAAACCCTTTTTTGAGGCACTGTTAGAGGCTCAGGACACAAGAATCATAAGCACCAGGAACTCTGATACAGCCTCACCTGTTCAGCCAGTTCCCTGGGCCAGGGAGCTTCGGCAGTCAGCCCAGTCACCTAAATGAGGGGAGAAGCTGCCCTGAACTTCACCTTGCAGATGAGGGCTGGTGCTGGAGGCTGGCAGAGAAGAGCAGCTTGTCCTTGAGAAGTGGACTTGACAGGTGGATATGAGTCTTTCCTTTAACTTACTTATTTTTATTATATGTGTATTGGTGTTTTGCCATGGGTGTTGGGTCCCCTAGAACTGCAGTTAACAGATAGCTGTGAGCTGCCATGTGAGTGCTGTGGATTGAACCCGGGTCCTCCAGGAGAGCTGAGTGCCCTTAACCACTGAGCCATCTCTCCAGTCCGTGAGTCCTTTCTTAACTGTGGGAGCTGGGAAGTCATTCTGGGAGCTGAGGAAGGTGTGTGCTCACTGTGGGAGCTGGGAGACTGGCTCTGAGGAGGCGGACGGAGATTCTGAGCACTCAAATCTAACACAGTTCTGACAACTGATTTCTCTCCTACTTGAAGGCCAGATGAGCCTGACTCCTTTATCCATTTAGCAAACGTGGGCTGCTTTGGGTCAGGCTCTAAGCTGGGAGGTGAGCAAGTCTTGGTTCTGGCTCCAAGTCCACAGTAGAGTAGAGACAGAGAAGCCAAGCAATAATTATCATGCCAGTTTGAATTTCATTTGTGCCCTGCAGCCTGGATAATTTCCTTGGTATTTTTCCACGTGCTAATGTTTGATCAGCTGAAGAAGCAAGGATAATAATTTTTAACACGGTGCTATGGTCGCTGGACTAACAACACAGCCAGTTATGAGACTAGTCTGGTAGGACGGGGAAGGGTTTACGGGACTCAGAAGGACTTGACCTTGCATAAGGCATGCCAGGAAAGAGCATACAATGGCGCCAGGAAGAGCAAACGACACGTGCAAGCAGAGCACCATGCTCTTCTACCTCAGATGCTCATCAGAAAAAGTGCGCGTCAAAGGTGTACACACTAGAAAACTTTGAGACAGATTGGGACATCATCCCTGGACCATTGCTAATATTTTTTGGTGCACATCCTTGTCAGCCTGTCTCTCATTTTAATGCTCATACAAATGCCATAAGGAACTGACAGAATGCAAGTTCTGAGTCAGCAGGTCTGTGGCAGAATCCAAGATTCTGCATTTAAGAGTACCCAGGAGATATCGATCCTATATATGCAGCTATCTCTAATTTGGATTGTTTCCAGTTTTTCAGTAGTGTGACTGTTGCTGCAGTGTTTAAATTATTTGTCTGTGTCCCTTATGTGAATTCCTAAATAAGTATAGCTGTGTCAATGATGAAGCACTTTACATTTTTCTTCTTCTTTAATTTTTATGTATGGGTATTTTGTCTGAATAAATGCCTGGCGCCTGCAGAGGCCAGAAGAGGGCGCTGGATCCCTTGGAACTGGAGTTGTAGCTGGTTCCGAGCTACCTAACCCAGCACTAGGAACAGAACAGGAGTCCTCTAGAGCAGCAAGAGCTCTTGACTACTGAGCCATCTCTCCAGTCTTATCTTTTATATAGTTGACTTTTTAAAATATTTTTATTATTTGAAAAATCCATACATACACACAATGTATTTTGATCAAAGTCAATCCCAACTCTCTTCTCCTATTTGGCTGGGTTTTTGTTTTTGTTTTTGCTTTGTTTTAATGAGGTTTCATGTAGCCCAGGCTGGGCTTAAACTTACTATATGTAACTCAGAGTGGTCATGAACACCTAATCTTCCTGCCTCTATGTCCCAAATACTAGGATTACAGACATGTGCTGTGTGACACTATTCCTGGAGAAGACACGAACAAATGTCTCCTCACCACAGACAGGGAACTAACAACAGACCAAAGTGTGGATACCACCCAAGTCCAACCTAGTAAACCAAACAGTTTTATTGGGGTTACTTCTAGGAATGTGGGTGAAGGGTTACTAGGAACAAAAATGACTCAATGACAGCTGCGTCACTAAAACCCCACCCCAGTATGCGTGATGGCTCACAGAAGCTATGACCTGGAGTGCAGTGCGCAGCCTTCAAGCCGCTCAACAAGCTGGAAAGTATCTTTTCAAGGCAGCTGGAGACACAAGAATAACAATTTTCTCTGTGAGTTCGAGGCCAGCCTGGACTACAGCATGAGTTCCAGGAAAGGTGCAAAGCTACACAGAGAAACCCTGTCTCAAGAAAAAAGAAAAAAAAAGAAGAACAATTTTCACGCAGTGCTGTGGTCCCTGGACCAACAGCACAGGGTCTCAGAGTATCTCCTAGCAGTCCTTACTGCTTATATTCACAGGGAGGGAGAGGACTGCTGCTGTGTCTGGTCGGTTTCGGGGACTTCCTAAAGTGTTGAGAGGTTCCCCAAAGGACTGACTTTTTTTTCACCTCCCTTTCATATAGCCTTAGTCAGCTGGCTGTGATGGCAAAAGCCTTTAATCCCAGCACCTGAAGGCAGAGGCAGGTGGATCTCTGAGTTTGAGGCCGGCCTGGTCTACAAAGTGAGTTCCAGGACAGCCAGGGCTACACAGAGAAACCCTGTCTCAGAAAACAACAACAAAAGAATATCTTTAGTCTTTTTTTTTTAACGTTGATTTTATTTTTTTGTGTATGAGTTTTTACCTGCATATATGTAATGTGCATCACATGTGTACGTGGTGTCCTCAGAGGTTAGAAGAGGGTGTCAGACCTCTTGGAACTGGAGTTTTAGATGATTGAGCCACTACGTGGCTGTTGGGAACTGAACCTGAGTCCCCTACAAAAGCACCAGGTGCTCCGAACTGCGGAGCCATCTCTCCAGTCCTGGGACAGCCTTAGGCATGATGAGCTTTGGAAGATTTTGTTGTTGTTTTGTTTTGGTTGACAGACAGGGTCTCACTATGTAGTACTATGAAGCTCTGGCTGTCCTGGAACTTACTACCTTGTTACACCAAGCTGGCCTTGAACTCACAGAGATTCACCTGCCTCTGCCTCCCAGGTGCTGGGATTGAAGGCGTGGGCCACCACCCACTGCTTGGATGGAATGTTTTATCTGGAAGGAACTTGTTAGAAAACAGCACGTATAACACTATGCCTGGCTAAAAATACTTTGCAGTTCCAACTGAAACTTTCTGCCCCGATGAGTACTGAGGATGGGATGGCATTTAGGGCCCCACACATGCTAGGGAAGTTCTCTACCACTGAGCTGTATATCCAGGATGCCTTTTTATTTGTTATAGAATCCCATGTTTCCCACACTGGCTTGGAACTTACTGTGTAGCTGAAGACTAGCTTGAATTGCTGATTTTCCCATCTCCATAAGAGAAGTATCAGGAGGGCCAAGATTACACTCCACCTGGTCATGTGGTGTCAGGGATTGAACTCAGGGCCTTGAGCATGCTAGGTAAGCACTCAACAACTGAGCTACATCCTCAGTGCCCAATATGACTCTTGATAAATATTGCAAAATTTTCTCTAAAGTGGTAGAATCAGTCTATATCTCCACTAGCAACATGTTTCCAATTCCCTACATTGATATTGATGTATGACTTTGGCTAATTTGTTTTTTTTTGTTTTGTTTTGTTTTTCCTATTTGATAGTCAAACACCAGCACCTTATTCTTGTTTGAATTTGCATTCCTTGGACAACTTAGTGAGGCTGAGAACCTCTCATGTTGTGATGAGACTTTGTGTATCTGCTTTTGAAATTGCCCGTTTGTCCCCATGTCCATTTTTCCTCTCAGGGTATTTGCTTTTGCCCCTATTGATTTGAAAGAATCTTTCGCTATTAGGTCAGGATTTAACCCCCTCCCTCCTTTTCTTTTCCCCAGACAAGATCTCACGATCTAGTCCTGGCTGGCCAGGAACTCACTCTGTAACCCAAGCTGGCCTCAGACTCACAGAGATCTGCCGGCCTCTGCCTCCAGGGCTCTGAGATTAAAGGCGTGCGCCACTAGCAAGCTCTTTTTTCTTTTTCTTTTTTTAAAGAAATTGAAAGCTTAGTGCTGTTGTTTGTGATTTATTGATTTTTGTTTTGTTTTGCTTTTTTGTTTGTTTTTCGAGACAGGGTTTCTCTGTGTAACTTTGCGCCTTTCCTGGATCTTGTTCTGTAGACCAGGCTGGCCTCAAACTCACAAAAATCCTCCTGCCTCTGCCTCCCGAGTGCTGGGATTACAGACGTGCGCCGCCGCCACCACCACCGCCTGGCTTTTTTTGTTTTTTTGAGACAGGGTTTCTCTGTGTAGCTTTGGAGCCTGTCCTGGATCTTACTTTGTAGATTAGGCTAGCCTCGAACTCACAGAGATCCGCCTGCCTCTGCCTCTGGAGTGCTGGGATTAAAGGAGTGCACCACCACCGCCCGCCTCTTAGTATTTCTTTTGCTGTGATAAAACACCAGGACCAAAAGAAAAAGATTCATTCCATCTTAGGCCTTATAGTTCATCACCCAAAAACGTCAGGGCAGGAACTCAAGGCAGGAACCTGGTGGCAGGAACTGAAGCAGAGACCATGAAGAAATGCTGCTTATTTTGGTTGCTCCCAATAACGTTTTCAGCCTGCTTTCTTAAATACCCAAGACCTCTTGCCCAGGGATGGCACTGCCCACTATGGGCTCGGCCATCCCACATAAAAATCACCTGTTAAGAAAATATCCACCGGGCAGTGGTGGTGCACACCTTTAATCCCAGCACTCGGGAGGCAGAGGCAGGCGGATCTCCGTGAGTTCAAGGCTAGCCTGGCCTACAGAGTAAGTTCCAGGGCAGCCAGTTTCACAGAGAAACCTGTCTCGAAAAACCAAAAAAAAAAAAAAAAAAAAGAAAGAAAGAAAAAAAAAAAAGAAAATATTCAACAGGCTTGCCCACGGGACAATCTTACAAAGGCATTTTCTCAATTATGGCTCTCTCTCTCTTTCTAGATATGTCTAGGTTTGGGTCAAGTCGGCATAAAACAACCAGCACACGTCTATTCTTCAGATGTGTTCCTGCCACATATACATAGGATAAACATCTGTTAAGAAAAGTGAGCGAGGAAAGCCTGGAGGTTTGATTCAGAGTGCTTGTCCAGCAGGAGGGATGCCCAGGGTTTGATTCCCAGAACCTCATAAGCACTATAAATTGGGTATGATAGTGCAGTCCTGTAACCTCTGGACTCTTGAGATTGAGATAGAAGGATCAAAAGTTCAAGGTCATCTTCAGCTACACAGAAAGTTTGAGACCAGCCTGGGCTACATGAGGGAGACCCTGTCTCTTAAAGAAAGAAAAGGAGGTTGGTAATGCTGGAAAGATGGGTCAGCGGGTAAGAGCACTTGATCTTGCAGAGGACCCGGGTTTGATTCCCAGCACCTCACACAGCAGCTCACAACAGTCCGTAACACCAGTTTTAGAGATCCAGCTCTCTTTTGACCTGCTCAGGCACCGGACATGCATGGAGAACATAGATATACATTCAAGCAAAAGACTCATACACATAAAATAAGCTGGGTGGTGGTACATTCCTTTAATCCCAGCACTTGGGAGGCAGAGGCAGGTGGATCTCTGAAGCTGAAGCTAGCCTGGTCTACAGAGTGAGTTCTAGGACAGCCAGAGCTACACAGAGAAACCCTGTCTAGAAAAGTAAAAAAAAAAAACAACCAAAACAAAACAAAACTTCATACACACAAATGAAGAAATATAAAAAAGTAAAAAGATGGGGCTGGAGAGATGGCTCAGTGGTCAAGAGCACTGGCTGCTCTTCCAGAGGACCCGGGTTCAATTCTCAGCACCCACATGACAGCTCACAACTGTCTATAACTCCAGTTCCAGGGGATCTGACACATTCACACCAATGCACATGAAATACACTTAAGAAAAGAAAAGAAACCCCCAGCAATACCTTACCTCAAAATAAAATAAAATAAAATAAAATAAAATAAAATAAAATATAGTAGGTAATAATTGAGAATTTCCCCTAAATGATCCAATGTTCATTTAGAAGAAAAACAAGGACTAATCAAAATAACTTGGAAAAAAATAAAAATATAGTGATTGTGAACTAGCTGTGTAATAAAGCAAGACAAAAGTTCAGTGCCTGGTCCTGGCTGCGTGGGCGAGGATGGAAAGACTCTGTGTCCCAGCAGTACACTCTGTCCACTTGGCATGTGGAGTTCTTTTTATTTATTTATTTATTTAAAAAGATTTAGTTATTTATTATGTATACAGTGTTCTGTCTGCACGTATCCCTACAGTCCAGAAGAGGGCACCAGATCTCATTACAGGTGGTTGTGAGCCACCATGTGGTTACTGGGAATTGAACTCAGGACCTCTGGAAGAGCCACCAGTGCTCTTAACCACTGAGGCATTTCTCCAGCCCGTGAAGCTCTTTAGACATTGTCTCAAGGAGTTCAGGCTCGCCTTGAAATGGCTATGCAACCAAGGATTACCCTGATCCTGATCTCCTTAGCTCCACCTCCTGAGTGCTAGGATTAGAGCTGTGTTCCACCATAGCCAGCTCTGATGTGATATATATATGTACACACACACACACACACACACACACACACACACACACACACACACGTGCGCGGGGAGAGGGGGAAGGGGGGGGGGACGACTCACTATGCAGCTCTGACTGTCCTGGAACTCACTATGTAGACCACACTGGCCTTGAACTCATACAGATCCACCTGCCTGCCTCTGTCTCAAGTGCTGGGATTAAAGGCCTTTATGTGACTTCTTAAAAGAATGCACTACAGATCTGTGCAGGGGAGCAGTGTGGCACTTCGCACCAGTAATCCTACCACTCAGGTGACTGGCTCCAATTCTAGGTCCTCTGAGCTACTTAAGGAACACCAGCCCAGGAAGACATCATAAGCAAACGAGAGCAGGGTGTGGTGCATCCCTGTCATCCCAGCACTCGGGAGGCTGGGGCAGGAGGATCAGCTGGAATTCAAAGCCAGCCTAGAATATCATGTGCATGGCATGCATGGGAAGGAAGCAGTCCTGGATTTGTGGTATCTGCTGGACAGTGAAGGTCATTTGGGGCTGTGGTGTTGGCAGCGCCTCAAAAGCAAACAAAATAACCAAAAACTTAAGGCTTAGGTGGGGATATAACTAGGTAGGTAGAGTACTTGTCTAGCATGCACAAAGCCCCTGGGTTTGCTCCCCAATACTGGGCATAATGGCTCATGGCTGTAAATGAAACGCTTTAGAGGTGGATGCAGGCAGACCTGAAGTTCAAGGTAATCCTTGACTACATGGTATATGGAGTTCAATGCCAGTCTGGGATGTAGCATATCCTGACTGAAAAACCAAACCAAACCAACAAACAAAACAGTTCTGGGAAAAAGTATGTCCTGGTAATTATTTAAGTACAGGCCTATGCTAAACATACAGGTATAGCACAGGCCTATAATCCCAGCTACTCACTTGCCTAGGCAACGTGGCAGGTTCAAGGCCAATCTGGACAGCTATTAACACCCTGTCTAAAAAATAAAGGAGGTTTAATTCGGTGGTAGAGCGCTTACCTTGTACACACAAGGTCCTGGGTTCAATCCTGAGTACACTTTCCTATAACAACATTAGAAGCTCATATAACCATACAAAACAATATTTTTATCCTTTTAAATTGTATTATGATTTTATATTAATATAAAATTATTACCTTTGGGGGGCATTGAGACAGAGTTTCATTATGCACCCTCAGCTGGCCTGGAGCTTAGCATGTAGACCAGTTTGGCCTTAAGTTAACAGAGATCCACTTATCTCTGCCCCTGGAGTGCTGGAATTAAAGGTGTGTGGCACCATGCCCAGCCTGGTCCTTTATATTTTTTGTTAATTAATTAATTTGTATTTTATATGTGTGGGTGTTTTACCAGCCAGCATGTCTGTAAACCCCGTGCATGCCTGGTGCTGTTGGGGGTTAGGAGAGGGCATTAGAATCCCTGGAACTAGAGTAACATGCAGTTGTGATCTGCCGTGTGGGTGCTGGGAATAGAACGCTGGTCCTCAGGAAGAGCAGCCAGTGCTCTTAAGCACCGAGCCATATCTGCAGCCCCTCCAAAGTAGTTTTTAAAATGATTTATTTATTATGTGTTTTGCCTGCATGTACGTGGGAGGGTGTAGGATCCCCTGGAACTGGAGTTACAGTTGTGAGCTGCCATGTGGGTGCTGGGAATTGAACCTGGGTCCTCGGGAAGAGCAGCCTGTGCTCTAAACTACTGAACTATTCCCCAACCCCCCTCCAAAGTATTTTAGAAAATGAGAATCTGGGATGGTGAGATGGCTCAGCGGGTAAAGCATTTGCCATGCAAACCCTGAGGACCTGAGTTTGATCCCTGGAACTCAAGTACAGGTGGGAGACCAGCTCCCCCAAGTTGTGACCAGCTCCCCCAAGTTGTCCTCTGACATCTGCAGCTGTGGCTTCTATGCCATATATATATATATATATATATATATAGTAAACAAGCAAAAATTTAAGGTGACATATGGTGGTGTGTACCTTTAATCCCAGCACTTGGGAGGTAGACACAGGCAGATCTCTGAGTTCACGGCTAGCCTGGTCTACATAGCAAATTCTAGGCCAGCCAAGGCTACATAGTAAAACCCTGGCAAAAAAATTAAAAAAAAAAAAAATCTGCAGCAAATTCTTTTTGTAAAGAATCTGGAGTGAGAAAACTCACTTTTGAGTGTGAGTACAAAAGATATTCTCAGGCATGCAAGCATTGGAAAGTTTACAGTCCTGTGTGGAAACCTATGAGGGCGAATGCTCACCGAAGGGAATTAGTGTAAGAGGACCAGCATCCCTGAGCAACAGTGGAGGCTGAGTGCAGTCCGAAGACCATCCGACGGAAGGCTTGTTTGGAATGGGTGCTCAAAGCCGCATGGTGGTGGCGCACGCCTTTAATCTCAACACTGGGGA
Organism: Peromyscus maniculatus bairdii; assembly: GCF_049852395.1. Lineage (NCBI taxonomy): Eukaryota > Metazoa > Chordata > Mammalia > Rodentia > Cricetidae > Peromyscus > Peromyscus maniculatus. Next base: position 137,268,987 of record NC_134853.1, read on the forward strand.
GGCGGGGACAGGCGGATCTCTGAGTTCGAGACCAGCCTGGTCTAAAAAGCGAGTTTCAGAACAGCCCAAACTACACAGAGAAACCCTGTCTCAAGAAAGAAAAAGAAAAAAGAGAGAGAGAGAGAGAGAGAGAGAGAGAGAGAGAGATGTATGCTTGAAACATACAATTAAAATGCTATTTACTGGCTTTTAGTTTTTTAGAATGAGAGACTTCGTTGTATTAACGGAACAGAAAGTGCTATAAACACCAACACCGTGAGATCACAGGGGAGGGAAAGGTAGTGAGGGGGGAGGGAGACAGGCACACTGACTTCCTCAGCCTCCCTGAGGTAATCAACAGGGACCATCCACAGGTGATCAATCAGCAAACAGAGGCTTAACTAGCACGTTTAAAGCCATGCAGGGAGCGCAAGGCGAATTAAAACTAGTCATGTATCTTACAGAATCAGGAGGTGGGAGGAAGGTGGAGGCAAGGGGTCAAGTAAATTTGCTAAACCTGTCCCATTTATAGCCACGGAGCCAACAGACATTAATCTGCTAAGGACACATGAAGTCGACCGTCCGACGAGCTGGACCCTTCAAGACGGAGCTGGTGCAGCAGCCGAGAGAGAGAACCCTTGCCTGGCGGGTGTGTGCACGCGCACCCTCTCAGGTGTGCAGGAGGACTCTGCACTACTGCAGGCCTGTTCTCCTCGAGAGTCAAAAGAGAACATCAGATCTCCTGAAACTGAATCGACGGATGGGTATAAGCCACCGTGTGGGCATGGGAACTGAACCTGGGCCGTCTGGAAGAGCAGCAAATGCCCTCAACTGCTGAACCATTTCTCTCCACCCTGGGTACTCATCTCAAAAGTGGCTGGCAAACTCTTCTGTAGTGCCCAAGTGTCCCCTCCAATCCAGTCTAATGATTAATCTGCACGGTCCCCTTGACTGGCTCAAGAGGCACATTTCTGGGTGCATTTTCAGACAAGATTAACTGGAAGGGAAGACACACCCTGAATGTGGAGATCTGGACTGAACGAAGGGAGGAAGGCGAGAGCTGGCAGCAGCCCCTCTATTTTGTGGCCCACCATGACAATCTGCGCTGCCCTACCCAGAAGAAATCTTTCCTTCCTTGGTTCATTCATTCTTCCTTTCCTTTTAAAGTTTGTGTGTTGGTGTGTTGTGGTGATGTGTTGCGTGTGTGTATGTAGAGCAGGTATGTTGGACGTGTAGGTGTGTGGGTTCATGTGTGTACATGTAAAGGTCATCAAATACAGTCTTCTAACACTCCGCCTCATTACTCGGTGACAGGGTCTCTCACTAAAGCCATCTGGGCGAGGCTGGTTGACTAGAGAGCTCTGGAGGTCTGCCTAGAGTGACAGACATCCACAGCCATGCCTGACTTTTTTATAAGTGGATACTGGGAATTTGAACTCGGGTCCTCATGACTGGACCATCTTACCCATGATCCATCTTCACCCGCCCTTGGGTTGAGGCATTTAGGTAACAGGATAGGAAAGTAGCTAATATGCCATCTTTCAATGAAGGCTGCCTGGTTCTCTCCTACTGTACCACCATGGCACTTCCCACCTTCTGACACATTACAAATACGTTTATTCATTAATTTCCATGTGCACCCTCTGTCTCCTGAAGAACACACGCCTCTAGGCAGCATCTGTGGGGTTCACTGATGTGTTTACTCTGAACCCTTGAATGGTGACTGCCACATGGCCAGTTCTCATTAGCTCCTGGAGAAGTGGAGGAACGTAACATTCTAAGAGATAAAATGAGCATAATAGGAGCAACCTTATAGCTTGTTGTGAGGATTACATGAAACAATAGACCAGATATCCGGCATAGTGGGACCATCTCGCCTCATTTAGAATAGTTACTGCTGCCTTCTGAAGGAAGTATTTTCAGCTGAGACCTAAAAAATTGAAGAGTGTAGGCTGGAGAGATGGCTCAGAGGTTAAGAGCACCGACTGCTCTTCCAGAGGTCCTGAGTTCAATTCCCAGCACCCACATGGTGGCTCACAACCATCTGCAATGAGATCTGGCACCCTCTTCTGTATACATAATAAATAAATAAATCTTTAAAAAAAAATTAAAAAAAAAAAATTGAAGAGTGTAGCCAGGCGGTGGTGGCGCGCGCCTTTAATCCCAGCACTCAGGAGGCAGAGCCAGGTGAATTTCTGTTGAGTTTGAGGCCAGCCTGGGCTACAGATCAAGATCCAGGACAGGCTCCCAAACTACACAGAGAAACCTGTCTCAGGGGTAAAAAAAAAAAGAAAGAAGATTGCTTGGAGTTGGGTTGGGGAGGGGTGGGGGTGGGGGTGGGGGAAGGGTGGGGGGTATCGTGATCCACATATATTATGTGGAAAAAAATGTTTTCAATTAAAATGAAATAAGAGTTATCCAGGTAGAGAGTAGGGAGAATGCTTGTAGAAAGGTCTGGAGTTGAAAGAATGATAAAGTAAAAATCTCTGAGAACTGGTTTGGGGCTAGAATAGTTTGCCTAGGACACACAAGGCCCCGGTTCCATCTCTAACACTGCAAACACAAACAAAAAACTGATTGTGTCGTGGTTGGGGAACAGGGTAAAGGGAGAAGATTAGGCCATGGAGACCAGATCCTCTAGGCCTGGAAAACCAGGGAGTTAAGGCTGATCCTGATGGCTGGCTGGGTCTCTTTAGTCAGAGCCGCCGCCACCGCCGCCCGTGTGAAGGGCCCTTCTGGTGTTGTGTTGCAGATGAGTTGGCTGGGATGGGGCTGCAAACAGGCCGATCACGTAGAAGGCATGCAGGAGTCCGAGTGGAAAAGGATGGCTTCGAGTTGGGCATGGTGGCTCATGGCTGTAATCCCAGTGCTCAGGAGGCTGAGGCAAGAGTACTACCTGAATGTGGAGCTAGCCTGAGCTATATAGGGTGAGTGCGAGTCTTGTCTCAAGCTGGAGGCCCTAGTGAATGGCTTGGAACACAGGTGTGAGAGGCCACGTGGGCGGGGTTTGGTGGTGGAAAGAGGGGTACAGGAAGGAGAGATGCCTGATTAGAAAACCTAGTGTCTGCGATGGGAGACCTAAGAGGGCCAGGCCTGAAGGCAGGCATGGCCTATGAGGGCAGGAGAGGCATGCTGCTCTGTTGGTCAAGTGCTTGCCTAGAATCCACGAAGTCAGAGATGCCCATCTTCCTGTAATCTCAGCACTTATGAGGCAGAGGCAGGAGGATCAGAAATTCATCCCAAACTATGATTTTGAGGTCAGTCTGGACTATGAGGTAATGCCTTTAAAAAAAAAAATGGCTGGGCATAGTGACACATACCTTTAATCCCAGCATTCGGAGGCAAAGGCAGGCAGATCTGAGTTTGAGGCCAGCCTGGGCTACAGAGTGAGTTCCAGGGCAGTCCAGCCAAAGCTATATAGTAAGACCACATCTCAAAAAGAAAACCAACCAACCAACCGAGCAGGGAGGAGCAGCTACTGTTGGGGATGGACCAAGACTTCCAAACAGGCACCCGGTGGGGAGGGTCCCATCTCCGGTGCTTAACCTGCCACTTGGTCTCTTTGGTGGAAGCTCTTAAGAGCCAAGGATCCCCTGATGTGTGGGGAGCCCCCCGTGGTTTTGGTCTGTAAAGCTCTTAGTGCTGAGGCCACCTGGGGCAGGTCTGAATACTGGCATTTCTCAAGAGTAGGCCTGGTATTTACTCTTCCCCTGACACTGTTTCACGGCTCAGTCTTTGATTTACCAACTAATTATTCAAGTTTCATTCATTCCATCAGACATCATGGCATGATGGCTGCCCTTCTCTGGACAAATACAGATAGGTCAGGCACTAAACTGGGTGTGCGGGATACCAAGGAGGGACTGATTTCAGGCCTAGGTCACTCAGCCCCCAGGAGACCGCTGCTAATCCTGGAATATGCAGCGGGCCTCCACCCTGCTGACCCAGGACAGTACACGGCAGGGCATCTGCAGGCACATCTGCATCCCTCTCTTACACCGTCAATTCAATGATCTGGCTCCACCCATCCCCTCGGCAGCCCGTGTCTCCCCACCTGGTCACACTGCACTTCTCAGAATGTCACACTTGCTGTGGCTTAGTTCTCTGAGCCGAGGCACAGGTCATTCCCTCCATTAGGAACCCTCCACCCTTTGCAACTAACCTCACCTCTACTCACTCCCTAAAACCACCGAATCCGGCTGTCGCCTCCTCCAGGTCTTCCTCAGAGCCAGGTGCCACCTCAGGGCACCCCAGCAAGTCTGTGAGGGCTTTCTGCTGTGTGCAACTTAGGTTATTTCTCTTCTCCATTGTTTTCAAGTCTCTTACTGCAGACAAGAGACTAAGAGTTCCCTGGGTCTGAGGTCAGGCAGGACCTTTTGATGGCTGCGGGCAGGGCTCAGTGAATCTACACTAGGTTCCCAAGCCCGGAGGGTCTTGCTGTTTGTCTGATATCCACATGTTAAAAATGACAAGATGTCTCACCAATCAATTTCCACATGGCCATTTCCTAAGTCCACAGGGTTATCCCATTCCTTAGCGTTCTGGTGGAAGCTCCACCTCAGCCCCTGGCACCCAACAACCAAGAACCTGGAATGTTCTGGTGAAGGTCTACCTTAACTCCCCTCCCCCATCTCTCTCCACAAACCCATCCCCTCAAAGCCTACCAAAAGGCACTCCCTGGGGCTCCAGAGTACTAAAGGCCTGGTAGCCATATTTTCCATGTGACCCTTCCGTGACTCTTCCCCTGCCTTCCCAAGGGTCACCTAGGATTGCTTTGCTCATTAAACCTGGATTTATTAATTTGGTTTGATTGGCTTACTACATGTCAGCAACATCGGCGGTGGCGGGAACCCAGCAACCCAGGATTTAAACCTGATCTTAGAACACAGGAGAAGATGAAGAAGGTGATGAGGAGCGAGGCTTCACAGCCTCCATTTGGCGATACACAGCATCACATGGGCAAGGGACAAAGGTCATGAGGGCCCTGGGCGCTCTTCCCAGCTGCAGCTCAGGCTAGCCCTCAGTGGTTCGGTCTTCCATTCAGGTAGCCATGGCAGGAGCCTCTGTCACAAGCATTCAGGATGGCCACGTTGTCCTCTCAGAACCCACCCAAGCCACCAAGTTAGACACCACACACTAAGTCAGAAGGAGCTGAGGCAGAGGCCCGGTGTGTAAGAAATCTGATTATTCAAATTTATTACCATCAAGAAGTATGCAATGATGCTGTAGTTTTTCTTAACAAATAGAAAACAGACTGTGTACAACAGTGAACTTCTACAGCACTAGCATCCACAAGGTAAAAATGAATGTTTCATCCAACACCACCAACCCTGGATTGTTGATCTCCACTTAGCCTAGCTAGATCTGGGGACGTCTGCGTCAAGAGTCCCTAGGCTACAACAGCTATGCACCCTTCCCCGCCCCCACTTACCTATCTAGATAGTGCTGCCCAGAGGAAGAGGCCCTCTCCCTGCCCCTCAGCAAGCTGAGATAATAAGACCGAGTATAGTACCATGGATACAAGTCCAGTAGTCTTGCCACATTGGTTTACGAGGGCAACTTGGAGTGGAAAAGGAGCGAGTCTTGCGGGATCTGAAGACAGCTGCAAACCAGGAGAGAAATCATCTGGCCCCTGCTGAGGACAGACATGTGCTACCAGGCCCACTGGCCTAGACCTGGAGGGCCAGCCACGCCCCCGCTTGGCCCTGAGGTGTGTGGGGCGTGGCACGAGCCCTCACCTGTGCCATTCACGTACCGAGGTGGCCAGAACCCACAGCCTACAAACACCTGCCACACTGCAATGCTGGGGATGATAGCGAGACTCTGTGGGCCCATGGCGAGCCCCAGGCACATTGAGTTGCCTCCCACTTCGGGATTTGAAGTAGAGGCCAGGGGATGAATCTTTCTTTTTTTTTTTAAAAAAAATTTATTTTTGTGGTTTTCTAAATTTTTGTTTTTTGAACCTCTGCAAACACAATGGTGATGGGGAAGGCTTGCCAGGCTCCCCCAGACGCGTCTGTGGCTGTGGGCTATGAATGTTAAATGCACACTGGGGATGTGGTTCCTATCGCCTCCCCGCCCACCACTGTCTGTGGGGCCTAAAAAAAGGCTCTCGAGGAAAAACAAAACCTAAAACAAAACAACAACAGAAAATGTGTTTCCCTGCATTTGGCTGGAATAGGATCTCTGAAAGGCTGGAGGCCGGCGTGGTGCTGCCTCCAAGGCCACAGCTGACCCTAGGGCCCTAGCTCCGCACAAGGAAGGAAGGCGTAGTGCCACCCTCCAGCGTTAAGTCGTACAAGAAAGGATCCAACGTGAACTCAAAAAGGAAATCAAAATAAGCCCCAACTCCCACAGCAGCCCATCTGCAGTGACAGATTTGCAAAAGGAAAGTTGGAGGGAGGAGGCTAGGATCCCTCAGTCTACCCCGCCTAATGTATTAAAAAGTGGAGGCTTTGCCCCTCCCCCACCCCATGAGAAGCATGAGCTGAACAGAGAGCTTGAAGCGGGGGCTCCACTTGGGCCCGGTGGACGAGGGCCCCGAGCCAGGCTGCCAGTCCGCCTACTCCGCCCAGGTGTCCCGGGCTCTCTGACTGGTGTGGCGATGTTCCCGAAATGCTGTGATCCCAGTGGGCTGTGCTCTGCGGGCAACAGCGTCCGTGCAGGAGGGCTGGACGATGGTCGGTATGGCTCAGAGGAGCTGGGTCTCCCCCCGGAGCCCCTCAGGGGAGCAGCGGAGGAGAGGGGGGCAGCGGTTACGTTGCATAGTGGTCAAAGCTGCCGAGGTATTCCAGGGCCGCACGGTAGCACAGCTGGTATTGGTCCTGCGAAGACAAGGGGGCTGGGCGGTCAGTGCGGACGGAGGGGAGCGTACTCAAGCTGCAGCCGGTGGCTACGGAACTGCTCTGTCCAACCCTGCCCCAGAAGGCAGTATGACACCAGAGCGCGGGACGGGGCTACTGACTGAACACAGCTCACTCTCCTCCCCCCTGCAGGTCAGGCAGGACAAGTTAGGCCACACGGCTGGCTGCAGCATGAACAAATGCACGTGGGCCGGCTGCAGGCGCAGCTGAGGGCTGGAGGGGTGCTGCGGGGAGACAGACCCTTGGGTCCCACACCCTGGTCTGCATACCTCTGTCTGCACCATTGCAGGGCGCTGTGTGCGGAGGGTCTTCACGGTCTGGAACATGTCAACCACACCCTCGTACCGCATGCGCTCCAGGGCGATGCTCAGAGTGATGAACACTCCGGTGCGGCCCACGCCAGCACTGCTCAGAGAAGGGCGGCGTCAGGAGTCCTGGCCCCCTCAGAAGAAGGGGGGCTGCCCAGGCCTTCAGGACCACCCTCCAGCCCTGGCCCTACGGGGGGACCACCCCACCTGCAATGCACTGTGATGGGCCCGTCCTGTCCAAACTGCTCCTTCGTCTTGTGCACCTGCCCGATGAAGTCGATGAAGCCTTCACCCGTTTTGGGCACTCCTTGCTCTGGCCAGTCTGTAAACTGGAACTGTCGGATTGTCCTCGACTGCCCATCCTGGGAGAGACGGTCAGGGGCCAGCATTAAGGTCTGGACTGTAGGCAGTAGGCCCTCTAGGCCAGGAGCAGAACAACCCAGGGATGCACTCCCAAGGACTCCACCCACATGCTCAGGTAGTGTGAGGTGCACGCCTGCGTGCATTTTCTCCGGCCAACACTCACTCACCCGGGCATCTGTGACCTTGAATTCACGGAGGATATACTGGGGCATGTTGTACTCAGCCATTGGATCAACAACAAAGTACTGATAGCGAGCGGAGCGCTCCGCTGGCCAGTACTGGTGACACTTCTCCTGTGGAGAGAACACCGGGCAACCCCCGTGGTTAGGTGGGAAGGCCGGCAAAGAGAGGGCCAGGCTTCCGAGGACTTCGGGACAGGAGGCCTCGGGTGTTGGTAAGAGAGCCCAAGGCTATACTGATGGGGAGCTGGGGTATGAGAGCAGAGTTTCACAGAAGGAGCGCCCTTCCCAGTGGTGGCTGACGTCCTCCCTGGTATGAGAGGGGCCCTAGGGGGAGGGGTGGGCTCACCCTGCCCATCTCCCGAAGCTTGGTCAGCATGACGATGATGGTGGAATTATGCTCCCACAGCATGCGCCAGAAGTCCTCCGTGCTCTCGGCCAGAGGTCCCTGCGTCGCTATGTAGGCCTTCTGCTGTCTGGGGGACACAAGACTTGACATGCGGGAGGTGCTGCGGCCACACCCGTCCCGACACTGCCTAGATCCTGAGGACCCCGCTCACGGAGCAGCCCTCCTCTAGGAGGCCCACACTTGGGTATCCAGCTCACTGTTCTGGGCCAGCCCCTACTCCCCACAACCGGAAGCAGACCACGGTACCCCAAGGCATGGTGGGGCAGGGAGGAGGATTCGGACCTGTAGCCATCCAGAAAGCTGGCATTGATGTAGTCCGAGCCTTCCACACCACGGATGGGCTGCAGACACACTCGGGTCAGCTCATAGGGCATGATATTCACCAGGCGGTTTTTGAACTTGTTGCAAGGCAGGTTGGCACTAATGAAGCGAGATGTGTGGGCCTTGGAGTTGGCCAGTAACTGTGAAGACAGAGGGTTTTGTCAGGCCTGGCTTCCGGCCCAGAGGCCTTCCCGGGACCCAGCCCAGGACCCTGGAGTCAAGCGGCCCCCACTGGAGTCCCACCTTGAACTCGAGCTCCATGGCAGTCACACTCTCCCCAGGAGGCACTTGGCCTAGCTTCTGGATGTGGGCATAGAGGCTGCGAGCAGGCACCTCGGTGTGTCCGCACATGGCGGCCTCCAGCAGCGCCTCGTGGATGAACACGTACTGGTCCTCGGTCTGCACCATGTAGTTCCTTTGTGAGCGCATGCACGTCACGTGGCCATAGATGTCAACCGTCTTCTCGTGCTTCATCCGCTCCAGCATGGCGTCGATGACAATGAAGCAGCCCGTGCGGCCCACACCAGCACTGAGGACAAGGGAGCGGCTTGGGGCGGCGGTCTCTGTCGCCCGCCCCGCCCCACCCCACCGGCGGCTCAGTACCCTCTCACCTGCAGTGCACCACCATGGGCCCTGCGTCTAGTGGGTTGCAGGCTTTGACGCGTCTCAGGAAGGCCAAGATGGGAGTCGGGTACTCGGGCACCCCGTGGTCCGGCCAAGCCATGAACTGGAACTGACGCAGCTCACGCTTCTCACTGGAGCCACTCTGGGGGGGGGACAGAGTCAACAGAGTTGAGGCGGCTTGGGGTTTGCTTGCCACAGACCCAGGGAAGGGGCCAGACCCAGACCCACCACCCTCAGGTCCCCCAGGCCCTGCCCAGCCCCTCACACTCAGGCCACCACCCCTGCAATCTAAGCGGCGGATGAGTGCCAGGGCACCCGGGGCCATACCTTATGGAGTGCGAAGGTGCGCATGGTGTATGTGGCCAGCTCCACGGTGTCCACCAGCGTCACCTGAATGAGGCCATAGGTCTCAGTGCCCCGGGCTGGCCAATACTGATCACACTTCACCTGGAGGGGGATGGGCAGGACAGGGGTAGGGCAGAGATGACCGTGTTATAGGATGCCCAAAGGCTGGCAGGAGCAGAGTGAAAAGTCCAGCTCCCCTGGCTACAGAGGGCCCAGCCCTGAACTCACTCCGCCCTTTCTTCCTCGCCAAGCCACATCACACTAAGCCCCCACCCCTGCCCTCGCTGGTTGAAGGAGGGACCATAATTGAAAATTATTTATTCAACACCGGATAGCACCAGGCACATTTTCTGCCAAATTTACCCATAATGTTTATGCCCCATTTTCAAGCTCTGTAAATTTTATGTTCCAGTCAATGCTTCGGAGGGCAAAAGCAGACATCAGCAGCTCCTTCCACTAATTAACTTAGATGTGTGAATGCCCCAGGAACACTCTGGCATCTGGGGAACATGTGAACACCCCAGGAACACGCCAGAAACTGGGGACACATGAACATTCCAGAAAATGACAGACAGCATTTGGTGAAACATATTAACATCCCGGGAACCCAGAAACACCTGGGAACCACGCTACACTACATCGCCGCCGTTCCCCAGCATCTAGGGAATGAGACGATACTCCAGGACAACCATCGCCCTTGGAATCCCTGGAAAAATTTCACAGGAGGTGGTGGTACCCAGCATCCCGGAGTCACTTCCCACCCACTCCCTCACCCGGGATTTCTCCTCCAGCCTGGTCATCATGACCACTGTGGCGGTTCGCTGCTCCCACACCATCCGCCAGAAGTCGCCCATGGTCTCGGGCAGCGGGCCCTGAGTGGCGATGTAGGCATTCTGCTTGCGGTAGCCATCGATGTAGTTGGCGTTGATGTAATCACTCCCAGGAACACCTACAGACAGACGGCAGGGCATTCGAGAGCATTCACCCGGGAGCCCCGGGCCAGCCCACTGTCCCTCAGAGCAAGGCGGGCAAGAGAGCAAGCTGCCCCGTGCTCACCATCAATGGAGGTGAGCAGGACTCGAGAATGGTCATAGGCGATGACGTTGGCATAGCGGTTCTTGGGCTTGTTCACCTCCGAGTTGGAGTTCTCCCACGTGAACTGCTGTCCAGGGTCAATGGACTGCCAGAAACAGAAGAAACAGGGAGGTGAGGACCAGTCGGAGGAGGCCTACCTACGGTGCGGCTGCAGCGGAGTCACCCCTCTAGTCCCCAGTCGCAGAGCCGACACATCCCAAGTCCAGAAAGCGGCAAACTGAGGCCTCAACTTCACACCAGATCCCCTTGTCAGGCAGAGTGGTTGAGGATGGGGTGGGGCGTGGGACAGGCCCCTGCACCCTACTATGAAATGAGCCGACACGATGAAAGCCATTGCAGCCACCTGGGACCCGCTGGCAACTGCCCCCGGTTCCAGATCCACGCACCATGCTGCCCAGCTCTCTTCCACACTTAGTAACAGCCTCCACTTTCTTTGAACTAGGATCTCTCAGTGGCCCTACAGCTTACCAACTAGGCCAGGCTGGCTAGCCAGTGAGTACCATGGATGCTCTGACTCTACTTCCCCACACTGGGACTACAAGTGCACATTTTACACATTCATACCTGCCATGCTTGCATGGGTTCTGAGGGTTGATCAGGACCTACTTCCCTGACTGAGCCCCGCCCCCAAGCCGCCCCCTCCATAGGATTTTTATGTTCAGATGCCAGAGCTGCACCCCCAGACATCTCCATGCACAAGTCTTACGGCTACCTCAGCTCTTTCAAAGGCCAGTGCATCAGTTTCCTTTCTAAGCAGGCTCTGCTCTGAGACTCCCCTTCGGTGGACAGCAGCATCACCCACTTACCCAGGAAGCCTGGCCAACGTCTGCAGCCCACCTCGAAATTCTCCAAGGCGCCTCCCACAGCTTACCACATCCCCATATTCCCTTCCTCTGCTATCCACAACCTGTGGCCACTGCCCTCAGCGAGGCACCCGCTCTGCTTGGCACCCCCCCACCTCTTCTCTTGCCCTACTCCAACCCACTCTGTCCTTCATCAAGAACAGCCCTTCAAAAAAAGAAACGCAGACCTGGGTATCAATTTCCTGCTTAAAAGCCTCCCATGCTCTTGACTGGCTCAGGGCACAAAACTGCTAACAGCTACATCTCTGTGGGAACTCAGGGTGTGTCCAGCATTGTTCTAAGCAGCCACATACATTTCCGCATCTCTTTCTCAAGCCAGGCTTGGTTATGATCCTTATTTGGCAGATGGACAGAATCGACACCCATAGCACAAAGTCTCCTCCATTTGGGTCCCAGCCTCATTATTCTCCAAGGAGACTGGCTTACCGCTTCTGTGAGACTCCACCCCTGGACACACCCACCGCCATGCGTGCTGCACATACTTTCGGTGCATATTGTCAGAATCGCACGGTCAGCATTGATTACCTGTCTGCCCGTGTTTCTCAGTGCCTATGTCCCAAGGCCATTTGTCGCTGTACCCAGCATCCAGCACAGGGGTTGGCACAGTTAAGATGCTATAGCAACAGTGTGGCAAATGCCTAACAGACTGTGAAGGAGAGTTACGGGAGAGTCCATGATGGATTTGGGCAGTCAGGGAAAGCTTCTAGGACAAACAAGGTCTTTTAAAGAAAGCTCAGGGGGCTGGAGAGACGGCTCAGGGGTTAAAAGCACTGGCTGCTCTTCCAGAGGACCAGGATTCAATTCCTAGCATCCACATGGCAGCTCACTGTCTGTAACTCCAGTGCCAGGGCATCTGACACTCTTGTACTAATGCATATTAAGAAAGAAAGAAAGAAAGAAAGAAAGAAAGAAAGAGAGACAGAGGGAGGGAGGGAGGGAGGGAGGGAGGGAGGGAGGGAGGGAGGGAGAGAGAGAGAGAGAGAGAGAGAGAGAGAGAGAGAGAGAGAGAGAGAGAGAGAAAAGAAAAGAAAGCTCAGGTAAGAGGAATGGGCAGTAGGTGGCCCTGGGAGCCAAAATGGGCAGAGTGTCATTGGAAGGATGGGTAGGTGTGGGACAGGAGACAAGGATGAATATTGGTGAAAAACAAGAAAGGGCTTCTTGGCTAGAAGCCAAGCTGAATGCAGGATGCCTAGCTTACACACTGGCACTGCAGCAGGGCCGCAGCAGGGCAGAGTCAGTGGGCACTCTACGGTGGACACAGTTGCTGTGAAGCGAGATGCTCATCCATCTACCTGCCAAGCTCTATTTTCTCCTTTGGAAGCCTGGCCTATTGCCCTTGGGATCTACCTGGCCCATGGCCTTTAGAAGGGCAATTCCAGTACCCAGGGATGTATCTCCTAAACATAACTCAGAGTGGACACCTGACTTAAAGAGCCAACTCCTGGGTCTAGCTGAACCAACTCATCCATCATTTATCCATCAATCATCTTCCGAGGCCCATGCTAAGCTGGAGAAAGAGCGGTAGCCGCATCAGAAAGCCATCTCCACCTGCTTCCCCAGGAAAGTGGGCACCTCCTCCTCACTCCCTTTCTTATGAAGCCCCTGCCTGGATGGCCGGAGACCCTCCCTGACAAAGAGCTGTGTGGGTGGGATGGGGCGGGGTGAGGGAGGGGGTGTAGAAGCTCACTGACCCTGAAATCCGAGCTCCTAGCACACAAGCCATGGCCAGTGAGGTGAACCCTTGGAGGGCTTCCTGACTCCCCACCTATGTGCATTTCCTGCGTGCACACACAATCACAGGTGGGTCGGCAGCTTGGTAACACGGACAGAAGCCAGGCTGAGGATAGCCTTCCTGCCCTTTACCGGCAGTGGCCACCATGGGGACTCAGTAACCCTTCTCCAAGCCTGAGGTGTGGATGGTATGGTCATGAGGCCGGGCACAGGACAGGTCCAGGTTGGGATCTTGGCTCCACTATTCCTCCACTGTTTGACTCTGGGTAACTCACCCCCCGGTCTGAGTCCTGCTTCTCAGTACGTCAGAAAGACTCAGGACCATTTCCCTGGGCCATGGGGAAGCAAGCAAGAGGATGATGCCCAGTGACTGGTCAGTGCTGACCTACTCTTGTTAGAGACTAGCTATTGTGGCTAGTTACTAAGATCAATGTCTGGCTCTGCTGGCCTGGGGACATTTGCCTGGTCACCTTGCAGAGCCTTCTGAAGCATTCCTGGGGGTGACCACCAGAGGGCTGTAGTGAGCCCGTGGGCTGGGCCTAACACCTAATGAGGCAAGCTCTCTAGCTGAACTTTGTTACTGACCCCCGCCTCCCCCAACGGATATTCCAGGAAAGCCTACATTCTTCCTAGCCCGGGCTGGGACCCAGAACAAGGCAAAAACTGACAGGGATACCGGGGCCGCACGGTGGGGGTGGCAGGTGCCTCACCTCATACTCCTGGGAGAACTTGAGCCCATCGTTGGCTTTGAGGCGCTCAATGTTGTCTGCCAGGTCGGTGATGGGAATGGGCGGGTGGTCTCGCATACCTGGGGGAAGCGGAGCACACACACAGGTAGAATCAGTGTGAGTTCCGGACAGGGCGGCAGAGACAGCCCAAGGCATGTATGTGAACACGTGTGATCATGGAGTAGTCGGCACTGGTGGCATGGAGAGACATCAGCACATGCGGCGACAGGGATGGGGGAACACACAGTGGCCGGGGAAGCCAGAGGGGGGTGGTGGTGCGTGTACGGTGAGCACATGGAAGCAGGTCCAGGTGATCTGGGGCTGCACACAGGGACAACAGGTCGCTCTGCCTGGCGGATCTCCCTCCCCCAAGACGGTCAGGAAGTGTGCGCAGTAGACAGGCTGGAGCCGGGCGCTCACCACCCCTGTCTCAGGCAGACCCCCACCCCTCATCAATGCCAGTCACCCCGGGAGACTGGGTGACCCTGTCATCCCAGGCACCCGAGTGCGCGGACACAATGGTCATGGAGGACCAGGACAATGGCAGGGACACGGAAGTAGGGAGAGAAGGGACGCAGGGGCACCAGAATGGAGGCGGACAGAGACTAGAGGGGCCAGGAGGCAGGGTGGGAAGAGAAGAGATTGGGGAAGCAAGGTGGGCAGGGGAGGGGAGGGAGGGGAGAGAGGAAAGGGAGGGGGAGGGGAGGAAGAGGAGAGAGGAAAGGGAGGGGGAGGGAGAGGAAGGGAGGGGGAGGGAGGGGAGAGAGGGAAGGGAGGGGGAGGGAGGGGAGAGGGAAGGAGGGAGGATTGTGGGGCAGATGAGAGAGCAGGAGAGCGGAGACAGACACTGAAGCCAAAGTGTCCCCAAACATGGGAACTTTGAAAACTAACTTGAGATATTCGGGCAACTGGGGGCACTGGAACCTGCAGAGAAAACAAACCAAGAAAACAATGGGGAGGGAGCAGAGCTCAGGGACCCTTTTCGGGTCCCCTGGGTCTGCAGTGGGACACTGCAGGGGCTGTGGGTGAAGGGCAAGAGGAAGGGACACAGATGGCCCGGGGAGTACGGGGTAGGTCCCATTACGAGCCCCCTTGTCTTCCAGTAACACAGCCGTCCCACTGCAGGGGTGAGTGCTTCCCCACACCACAGGCCCGAGCAGAGTGACCTCTTGAGGAGCAGAGTGACCTCTTGAGGCTCTATCACCAGATACCCAGTCCAATCCAGCCCTCAGCCCCTCAAAATCCGACCGTGGCTATTCTCGGATGGTCTCCACACTGGAAATGAAACACCTCTTATGTTCACAGCCTTCCCTTGTCCAGGATGTCATGTACCCATGGCATCCTGCACACACTGACATTAGAACAGGCTCTGAACCTTTGCTGCTCCTCAATCTACGGAAATACTTCTGCTGGGTCCTACAACCCAAGGTCTCCCTCAGGAAAGCTACTGGCCCTCCCTTCTCAGTATCACACTACCCTAGCACCCGAGACCAGACAGGGCCCTGTCCTGCCTGGCACCCCTGCATACCTTCTCTCCCAACACTACAGCATCCTGCCTCCGTGGGTTCCTTTTTCCCTGTCTACCCATCCTCGGCGAGGCTGTCCATTCTGGGCTTTGACCACTGCGTGAACCTTGGCACCAACTCACCGATGGCTTCACTGCTGAGGTCAGCACGAAGGTCCAGACCCACAAGCCTACTGCACCACAGCAGCCACAGAACCATCTTTGTGGGCTCAAGCTGAAACCCGTCTGCCTTAGCCACCTTCAGCTTGAGCCTCTGTCCCCCGGGCCACTTCCCTATCGCTTAAGTGCCTTGTTCCGCTTTCCTCCCCATCAGTCCACTCCCCACACAAGCAGTCAGATGTGTTTCCACAGCAGCCCTGCTGCTCCCCTGAGGAAGACCTTCAACAAGTCCCAGGCCGCTCAGGATGAAGTCTCAGCTGCTCAGCCTGCTGGTCAGGGAGACTTCGGCCTAGTCCCGGCTACCCCTGGTATAATACTCCAAGGCTGCAGAAATACTACGGGTTCTAACTCGATGTACACACTGCTTCCGCTCAGAGCCACCTCCAAGCCAACTTCCTGGATGTTGCCCACAAGGCTTGGCATCCTCAGAGCAGACTCCTCTGCTCTCCAGGCACACTACCCTGGTGCCTGCATTCCTCACAGATTCAGTCACTGGTTACAAGAGCCTGCTAGGGCTACAGGGCATACTCTTTCAAGACATGTCTTTGGAACTCAGTCACCATGCTGTGAGGAAGCCCAGGCTACACAAAGAGGCTAGCTCATCAACTACCTACCACCTGAACAAATCACCCAGGGGTTGGCAAATGTCCACTACAAAAGGGTAGAGAAAGTATTTTAGGCTTGCCTCCAGGACCTCTTCCACCTTCTATTTGTAAATTGACCCCAGTAGTGCAAATGTCCCCAGAAATGACTGGGTGTAGTGGTGTGACAGAAAACTTTATTTACAAGAGCAGGCGGTGGGCCGTATCTGGCTCCAGGCCGTAATCTGCCAGCTCTACTTTAAATGATTCTAGGTCCCAGCTTTCAAGTCTTCCGGCTGAGGGCCGGACATTCTGGAATAGGCACTGATCCTGCCAGGCCCTGTCTGAATTCCTGACTCATAAAAACTGTGAGAGAGAATACATAATCACTGTTGACTTAAGCCTCTGAGTTGAGGGGTAATTTGATGTGCAGCGATAACTAGTTCACACATACACAAACCCTCTGTGTGCACACATGAGTGCACTCATTCGCTCCATTGTTGTGTGGTTCACAGGATCCAGTGAGAATCTACTGCACAATAAATACAAGGACGGGGATGGACGAGACGGATCCTGGGCTCAGCTAGAGACTGTCACTGAGGCAATCCCAGCTCTCTGAAAGACATCTTGATGGGCTGAGGTCTCTGGGGTGTAGGGAAGGAGTGGTATTTCAGGTGGATGGAACAGTTGGAAGCACAAGAGCGGCCGGCGTGTAGAGACAGGCCCTGAATCTGGAGCTGGGCACCACATCCTTACACAGTAAACCTGAAACAGCCTTCAGGAAGGGTCAGGTATGAGCCCCTCATCTACCACGCTTCCTGCTACAGCTTCTCACCTCTAACATAGCCTGGTGTGTGAGTGTGTGTGTGTGTGTGTGTGTGTGTGTGTGTGTGTGTGTGTGTGTGTGTTGCAGAGATGTGGGCTCCAAAGGCTCCTCAGAGTTCACATTCAGAGACTGGAGACACACAGGGACCTTTGTTGTCTCAAGAAGTCTCACCCAGAGTGCCTGCCCACCTGTTGGCTAGGAAGCCCCAGTAATGTCAATCCACAGGGAACAAAAACAAAAAAGGAGAGAAGCAGCAAGAGATAAGCATGCACTAAGGTCAATTTGTGGAGAGCCCTATGGCCCGCGGGACAGAGCTGGGGGCAAGAGGTCAAGGTCAGCCTACCTGGGGTCTGGTAGTTGAGCCTTCGCATCTCCACAGGGTCGGAGGAGTGAGCCAGAAGCGAGTCCTTCAGGCCAATCGACTGCTCATCCTTGGACGACGGGGAGTGTGTTCTCTTCCTGGGGAAGCAAGGGGAGCTTCTGTAGTGAAAACCTGGAGCACGGGCAGCCCCCACGGCCACAGCTGTCTTCTCACCACCCCACCTCACCCTGGGACCTCTGGGCGTGCGCCAGGGGCAGAGCGGTGTCAACATGAGAGAACGCAGGGTGGGCAGGGATGGGGCAGGGGGGCAGCGGGGGTGGAGTGGCCAGAGGGAGGGAGCAGTGCAGGGGGGAAGGATGTCATAGAGGCCGGGGTTCCTCCGGACAGGAGGCAGGTCACCACTGGCCAGTGGCCGCTGTCCTTACGACTACCACAGCGGAGGCAGCAGAAGCCACCAGGAAAAAACATGCAACGACACATAAATACACAAACATTACGAGGGACTGGGTCCCCGCTGCCTGGCTCTCAGGGCATCAGGGTAATGCCCAGAGCAGCAGGGGAGGGGCAGGAAAGGCCCTAGCCAGACTGAGTCCTCCTCTCTCTCTGGCCTCAACTTGCCCATCTGAAGGGACAGGGTCAGAGGCAGACTACCCTGGGGCCCGCCGCAGTCCCTGCCCAGGAGCGTCTGGGGAGAACTGGGAACGCGCCTGCGCATGTGTGCGTCGGGACACCTTTCCCTGCTGCCCGGCAGAGCGTAGAGAGACGGTCTCTGGTAGGAACTGGGTTGGAGAAATGGGGGCCTAGGGAGGGCTCTGGAGAGCTCTGTGGACTCAGGGAAGCAGTGAAGGCTGCAGCGTGCACAGGCCCCAGGGAGGAGCATCTTCTGCGGAAGGTACAGAGTTGGACTAACAGGAGCGGAACAGAGCCTGCCCCCCATGCCAACGAGGGCTCATCCCAAACCAGGGAGCCAACGGTGCTGGCCAGACAGCTTGCTGATTAAAGAAAGCCACAGGCTGGGAGGGTACCGGTCAGAGCTCCACCCCTCCCTGCCAGCCCGAGGGGTGCACAGGGATGAGTAGAGGGGGAGGCGTGTAAAGAGAAGGAACAGCGACTCCTACCTTTCTTGTTTACTAGGTCCCGAGAGACAGGCAAGGACAGAAGAAAGGAACGGTCATTGTTTCTGCGGAGCACTCAGCCCTCACGTGACAAGGGAAAGGGGGTACCCTGACATGGTACCTCTACGTAAGGACACTAGAACCCAGGTGGGGACAGGGAGATGTGGGTGTGGAGAACACTCCTGAGTGCCTGTCCACAGGTCTGTCCACCGTGGGAGGAAGGAGTGAACGTGCCAGGAAGGAGCCTGGGGTCCAGACGAGGGCAGAGTGATGACAGGGCACAGGGGGTGGCACCTCCACCAGGGGACATGTCACACATGGAACAGCACAGTTGGTTGCTGGGACTCAGCATAAGCACTGTAGGCCCGGCACATATCCAGTGGGGCATTCTGGGACTGAGGAACGGCTGTATGAAGTTGGGACCAGGGGCCAGAGAGGTTTCTAAATCCCAGAGCCAGGAAGTGAGTAAGAAGGATGAGGGACAGCTGCCACAGGAGGAGGGACTGGGTGGTGAGGGCGGGGCTGCTGCAGAGCAAGAACCCAGGGCCAAGGAACCACGTTTACTTGGTGTAATGATGCCAAGGGCGATGCGGTGGCATTTCAACTGTCAGGCTCAAAGGTGTGTGGTCCTGAGGATTAAACCCTGGGGTTTGTACATGGGAAGGCAGGCGCTCCACATTGAGCTATAGCTCCAGACCTTTAAAAAAAGTCCGCCTCCCCCTCCCCGTTTTGAGATAAGATCTAGCTAAATCACCCAGATTAGCCCTGAATCCATCTACCTCAGTCCCCAGAGTAGCTGGGATCCCAGGTCTAAACCACAGGTCCAGTTCATCCAAAGCTTACATTACCCAGCCCGGCAGTGGTGGTGCACGCCTTTAATCCTAGCACCTGAGAGACAGAGGCAGGTGGATCTCTGTGAGTTTGAAGCCAGCCTGGTCTACACATTGAGTTCTAGGGAAGTCAAGGCTACAGAGTGAGACCCTATCTGAAAACTTAGGGAAAAAAAAAAAAAGAAAGAAAGAAATTGGGGAGGGCCAAGTCCAATGCCTGGAAGCAGCTGGAAGCTGGGAGGACGGGACACTCCAGGGACAGGCGCTACAGCTACCCGAGAGAGGAAGTGTTCAGAGACGGCGATGGGTGTAATCGACTTTGAATAAACATCTGCCATGTAAATGCTCACGGCACGTGGGTCTTTAGCTCAGTCTGGACCTCTGTGGGCCTGAGCAGGAGAGGTGGCCGGGGACCACTCAGGAACCAGTAGAAGCAAAGTGCTTACACCAGAGACTAGGAACCAGTGGCGACTGAAAGGAGACAGACAGGCCTCACATGCAGACACAGACAGACGGACATGCCTGGGGACATACACGGTTCACCTCAGCCCTTCTTCATAGAGGTGGACCTGCACAGAAGTGCACACACACACAGAACCACGGTTTCTGTCCATCCGGGCTTCCCACTGCACCCAGGGGCCAGGCTGGGACGGCCGACTTAATACCACACCAGAGAGTGCCTGAGAGGCAAGAGGCAGGCTCTGTCCCGGGAGCCGGGCGCAGCACTCACCTCTTGAAGAGGAGGATGGCGATGACAATAAGGATGATGAGAATGACCGCCAGGACGGGGCCTGTCACCCACAGCATCTCGGGCTCCTCCTGCTGCTGGGCGGGTGTCACTTGGACCACAATCTCATCTGAGTAGGGGCTGGAGGCGTAGCGCTTCTGTGGTCCAATGAAACAAGAGCACAGGCTGTGAGCACATCACGAGAGCCCCCCACCCTCACCGATCAAACCCAGAGAGGACCCCGAGGTTAGGACACACTGGGCTGACCCAGGCTCTAAACCCTGTCAGAACTGACTTGTAGCAGGTCAGCAGGACTGGGTTACTGAAGCCAAGGTACATGCGGTCTTCTAGGTCCCGAGGCCTAGTGCCATGGGATACCTAGCATAGGTCTTGGTCCTCAGGGTTGTCCTAGTCCTAAGATTGCTGGAGTCTCAGGGATAATGCAGACCTGAGGTCTCCTAGGGGGTCACAGGGTTCTGAGAACCATGCCAGCTCAGGCCAACCTGGTCCGTGGGTTCCTTGAGGGCCGCGAGCACAAAGCACTGGTAACTCAGGTCCGGAGACAGGGGCCGGTTGTAGAAACCCCGGTAGCTCTTCTTGTCCCCCAGGGTGAAGGTGTCGGGGAGCTCATCCACTTGAGCTGCCACGTATGGCTTCAGCCGCTCTGCCTGGCGCCGGCGCCTCCGCTGTTCCTCCCCACCCTGCTCGATGGCCTCCAGAAGCTGGCAGAGCGGAGCAGAGAGTCACGCATGGCCCGGGAACATACTGACCCTGGGGCCGTACCCTGGGACATCAGCTCCCAAGGCTGATATAGGGGTTCCCTCTCCCTCAGGGACCACTGCGGGCCTGGAAGCGACTTCAGGAAACAGGCGATTATTTCATGTGTCCTGGAGCCTATCAGTCCTGCATGGACTGCTCTACACCACAGGCCTCTCTGAGGTCCATAGGGCTCAGGACGCTCTTAGAGCCGCAGAGATGTCTCCACTGATTCCTATACCATGGGATTCTAACCAAACACCTCCAGGGAAATCTCTGTAAGCCCTCCTGGAGTTCTCAAAAAACTCCTGGGGGGGGGGGGGTGTTCCTCCCAGAGTCCCTCTCCCCAGAGAGGGCCTGGCTGGCAGCCACTGCCAATCCCATGGGGCTGCCCTCAGTGCTGATCCTTCCCTAGGTACCTCGTCCAGCTCCAGCTCCTCCGGTGTGTTCCATCTTGGTGCCAGCAAGTTCCCGCCCACACGGTCAATGGGCACCACGACAATGTAGAACCACCTGTGTAGACAGGGCAGCGATCAGAACCTCCAAGGCCAGTGGCTACCATCCCGCTCCACACCAGCCTCTGGCCTCTTCTGCACACCGGACTAGTGAGGGGTCCTGGACTTGAGGCATGGAGAGGGAGAAGCGGCCATCCTCGATAAAGGCCGAGGCAGGCAGAGGCTTGTGCGGCAGGAGGTCTGGGGCAGTGCGGATGGACACCAGGTGCTGCAGGCCCCCGGCGCTGCTGCCGCGGTTCATCAGCACAAACGAGTATTCCGTATTGGGTTGCAAGTCTGCAATCAGCTTCCTCATCGAGTGCCCATCCACCTCCACACTCTGCCCATTGTACAGAATCTGTGGAGGAAGAGAGAGAGCAGCTAAGGCCTCTGGGGGACGACCCCATCCTATGTCAACGGGGCACAGTGGCCGCACCACAAGGACCCAGTTGACAAGACTCATGTCCGTGTGCCCTGGGATCACACGGTGGTGCCGATGTGGTGTCCTGGTCTAGGTCAGCAGTGGTCCTTACCCACCTTGAAGGGTACAGCTGACTTATAAGAGTCGGGGACCTCCCAACTGAGCAGCACCGATGTCTTCATTGCGGCCGCCACACGGAAATTCTTGGCAAACACTGTGGAGGCATGAGAGGGAGTCAGCTCTGGGGCTAGCTGGGGTGGGGGGAGTGGGCCAGAGACTGCGACTACAGCTAAAGCTCAGAGGAGCAGGGGCAGAGGGAGCGAGGAGAGGACTGGGGGTGACAACCGAGTACCCCGAGTCAGCTTCACAGAGTCCAGCTGCTAACCCAGGGTCTTCCACCGTGAGCACTGGACTGGCAGGGGGGCCGCAGCACGTGTGGCCAGATCTCCAAGAGCATGGGCCAAAGCCTGAGCTCAGACACCAGATCAGAGTAGCCAGGGATCGGTGGGTTGTGGGCATGAGAAGCATGTGGCCACATATCAGAGCATGGCCTCTGGAAGTCAGTAGGTTAGACCACAAAAGGTTAGTGCCACAAACCAAAGTACAGTAAGCTGCCCACCCCAGAATGGCGGCAAGAGCGGAAAGAGGTCAGTGGCTCAAGGTCACAAGAGACGGGAAGGTCACGCAGCATAGGTCAGTAGGTCAAGGACAGCAGAGGTCAGGGCCACACACCCAAGGATGTGGTGCCTGTTCATGAGAGGTTAGCGATCGTGAGAGACTGAAGAGTCACACAGCAGAGGCTGGTGGGTCAGCTGCGAGAGGTCAGTGGGTCAAGGACAGCACAGGTCCCTAGGAGCAGTCACGCTTGGGCGGGCACTGCCATGACCGCAGAACACACCTTGCTCCACGGGCATGGTCCGGGACTGGATGCTGGGGCTGAGTGGGCCGGCGCCTTTGCTGGTATGTGCACGGACCTTGATGTCGTACGTGGTGTCAGGTGTGAGGCCGGACAGTGTGAGGCGGGTATCGTCAGTGACATTCTGCAGCTCGTGCTGACTGTTGATGTCACGGTAGACCACAGTATAGTTGGTGATGCGCCCGTTCCTCTCTGCCAGCACCGGCGGGTCCCAGGCCAGTTCCGTAGTAGACGTGGTCAACCCCGTCACTCGAAGGTTCTGAGGGAAGCCACTGGGCACATCCTCGGGGGTCGTGATCTCTTTCTCAAACTCTTCACCTGGGCCAGCCCGGTTCTTGGCAGCGAGCCGGAAGATGTAGGTAGCCCCTTTGTGCAGACCGGTGACTGTAAAATGCTGGTCATCCTTGCCAAAATCTATGGTGTTGGGCCGTGCCTCGTCAGCCCGACGGTACTGGAGACGGTAGCCCAGCAGCTCTCCGGGCAGCTCCTTGGGCGGGTGCCACTGCAGCAGCGCCGTGTGCATGGCCGTGGTGCTGACCATCATGGTGGGCCGGCCTGGGACTGAACAGCACGCACTGCGCTCTGGTGCCGCCCTCCCTGCCGCCCACCCAGCTTGGTCCCCGACCCCCTAACTCACCTGCCCCTGCTGTAGTAACCACTTTGGGCTTGCTTCGGGCACCATCCCCCTTGGTGGTGTAGGCAGCGACAGTAATGGAGTAGGTGGTCTCAGGGGTGAGGCCACTGATGGTGGTTTCCTGAAGGAGAAGGGGGGAAGGGCAGGTCCCATCACACTGTGTGAGAAGAGGCTAGACTATCAGTCACCTGAAGACTGTAGCCCAGGGTGCCCCCAGGTACACAGGACCAAGGCCTTGGGAGGTGGAGCTGCACAAATCTTGACTCCGCTGGAGGCAGGACAGACAGGTGGGATGTGGGCTAGGAGCATGCCACCCAGCCCAGAAGCCCCATGCCTGGGGCAGACAGCTCATTCTTCCTTTCGGAGGAGAACAAAGGGCCACACTGTCTCTTTCACTCCATTGTGCTGTGAGTGACACCTTATGAGGTCCCCCCCACACACACACACACGCCAGGACAGAGCCTTGCACGCACCCAGCACCTTGCATGCCTCCTGGCACGCACATGCACAGACTACAGACTACAGTCCCTCCTGAAATAGCAGGTACAAGGCTACTGATAGACACCAACACAAACACACACACAGAGGGAGAGAGCTCGCAGGGTAGAGGAGAGGGCCAAGGCACAACACTGTAAGTTAGGGGGGATCCCACCTAGTTCAGTGACGGTGATACCCAGTCCCTCCTGAGACCACAGAGGAGTGGGAGAAGTAAATACAGGACACAGAACTCCCCATCCCCGGGAACACATTCCCGTTTCCACTGATGCCTGAGAAGTCAGCCACTCCATTTCCTTCTGCCTTGGCGGATCCTACCCACACACCCATCCAGCAAAGGCATCATTTCCGGACACAGGGAGAAACACCATAGGAGACCAAGCCACGCCACACAGAAGAGGAGGAAGAAGGGAGGGCGGGGTACCAACGTGGAGCAGGAATGGGCTGCCAGCACCAGCCCTGGTATCCCTCCAGCTCTAAGCCTCAGGTGGAGCCAACTGCAGATGCCAACAACCCTTTGCAGGGCCCTGCCTGCCCAAGCTGGAGGGTCTTCCAGGACCTGGGCTCCCAGTGCTTCTCCCAGCCTGGGCCTGAGCAGGTGATTTTTCACTCCAGGGATCAATAAGGCCTAATGATCAGGATTGGATTTAACTCCATCCCTGTCTGGCCAGAGCAGGGGCCAGGTCCTGGTCGATTGTGAACATTGGCCTCAAATTGCTGCTCGACAGGCGAGGAGTACGGATTAGAGGAAACGCCAATCACTGCTCAGCCTGGTGCTCATGTCTACACGCCAATTTTCTCTGGATGTGGCTGGTGCCCTGTGGATCTTGGCGACACAGGCTGGGAGAGGGGGAGTGTCCCATGAGCCCAGCCTGACCCAGTCTTTCCCGTGCTCGCACACCTGTTACTTACATAGTCCTCGGACTCCTCTGGTCTCCACTGACCACGGGAGAGGGAAAGAAAGGGAGACAAGATGGTGAAGGGTTTTGACTTGGAGAGCACCTGGCCCACGGAGGACTGACGGGCAGCTCTGAAGTGCCCACTGAGAGGACAGCCCGGACCACTCCCCACTCGACACAGTCCCTGCATCGCTGTGTGGGCCAGGCCTCACCAGGGCAGGGAGACACGCACGGTGTCAGCTCACGCCGACGGAAGACACTAAGGGGTGACTACACACCCTGGTGTGCCCCAAGTCCTCATCTGTGCACACCGTGCTAGGGCCGTCCAGCCTTATTTATTTATTTTCCCCACCCTCAATACCTCAACTGAAACATCAAATTAAGAGTCACCTGAGCTGAGGGGACACTCTGAGGAGTGTGCCAGAACACAGTGCTAGGATGATGGCTGGAGCAGGCCAAGAGCCAGGCTTGCAAGCAAGATTATAAAGGCTGCCAAGTAGCCAGCTTGGAGCCTGGGCATTACCCCACAGCCACAGGGAGACCTCACACTCCTGAATTCCATTCTACAGGTACCTGGAGTCAAGCAGGAAAACTAGTTTCATGGCCGGCAGTGGTAAATTCTAACACCAGTGTGCCTAGGTAGGCTAGTAGGGAGGTGAATGGACTGAGGCCTCCAACCCAAGGTCCCTGTGGTTTTGGAGATAGGGGTTGGCCAGTGAAGGACAGGCCCTGCTTGGAGCCCTCCAGGCAGACCACCCTCAAGGAGCTGGCCTGGCCTCTGTCCACTGGCCTGGTGCTGGAGTGGCCGAGCACCAGCTGTCCTGGCAAGCTGTGGCCAAGTCTTTGAGGCAGAATATGGGAAAGGCTATAAAGATTCCCCTAAAGATCGTATTTACTTTGCAGAGTGGGCGGAGACTAGCAGTTCTATTTAGGTTTCCTTACTTGAGGGGAGACCTGGGCTTTCCAAGGCAGGCCCTGGTGTGGAGCTACCACATGCAGCCTCTCCTATGAGGCAGTGATAAGGGAGAAGACAGGGTTGGAACAGAATGGAGAGCGGTGGGAAGGACAAGGAAGAGGCTGGAGGTGGAGGGAGAGGAGGGAAGGAAAGAGGAGGAGAACGTGGGAGAAAAACCACGAGAAAGGAACAAAAGGAAGCGGGGACTGGCCAGTCTCATTCGGAAGGAGCGCAGGGGAGGCAGGCTGGGCTATACACGGAAAAGTCGGGGTGCCTATCACATGTTTCCTTCTGATCCTACTGGGGCCCTGGGCTGCACAGATGGTTCTATTAGGTGGAGAAGGGCAGGCTAGGATGTCCTTGCCTAGAGTCACACAAGGGACATCTATGCCCTGGGGCCAGGATGGATAAGTGCTCCATCTGGTCTCCCAATGGCCCCAGGCAGGACGACCCAGTCTCGGGGGACAGGAGGCTGCAAGGGCAGGCCTTGTCTTCCATGGTCTCACTGGAGTCCGCTTGGGTACATTACTCACAAAGGACACAAATATGGGGACAATGTCCATGATCTTACTGCCCAACCCCCTTCAAACTGCTGGGGACCAACACACAAAAGTCCATGAAGTGACTTTTCCTGGAACCCCAGTGGCTGCAGCTGTGGCGCCAGACTCCTAGGATAGGAGGGGCCGGAGCGAGTCATTCTCTGGATGTTTCTGGGCGGGTGTGTCTGCTGAGACTTTGTGAGGAGCCCTCAACCTGCCCCAGGAATGCCGGCTGGTGAACACACCCACTGCCCCCACCCCTGGGTCCCTCAGCAGAGGCAGGTTGGGTGGAGAAAGAGGGCACCCTCCAGGCAAAGAAGTATTTTGGCTCAGAGGGTGGAGCCCAGCCAAAGGCAGGAAGGCTGTTTGTCTATGTGGGAGTCCATCCCTCAGCACGGCCTGCAGGACGCTGCGTTTACGATGGGCAGGGAGGGAATCTAAGTTCTTCTTGTTGGATGGAGAGACTCAGGCAGACAAGAGAGGCTTTCCGATTCTCAATTAGTCCTTTCCCAGGGTAGAGACTTGGCCTCCTGGCCGAGTCCTGCCATCCACTTGCGGCCTCATTTTGGCCATATACATGTACAACCTCCTAACACTTCATGCTCCTCGATGGCACAGCAAGCCAGGGGTCAGAAAACTTGAGGGACCTCACTGAAAGCTTGGGGGAGGGGGGAGAACCCCCCATGAAGACAGAAGCATCCAACAGGAAAGGGCTGGCAGGCAGGCTCAGGCTTGGAGATAAACATCAGGGGTCAATCACTCAGGTGATTATTTGCACAGCCTTGCCTCAGCCACTGGCTTGAGGCCAAAGAGGATAGCGAACTTCTCCAAGTCCCTGTCTGCCTCCGGCTGTGTGACACAGGGTACTCAGAACAGCACTGCTGGGGTGACATCACAGCTCAAAGCCACAGCCAATGTGCTTCCTGCAAACCACAAGGCTGAGGCCAGGGCAGAGTGCAAGGAGCCTGGGGATCTTTGGAGATAGCCCTTGGAGCACTGGTGGCTAAGATCGCCACCAAGGTGGAGACGGGCAGCAGGGTTGGCACAACCTGAGCAATCCTAACACAAAGGAGAAGTATCCCTGGCACCTGGGCCTCACCTCCTCATCTCAATAGCTCCCCCTGACAGACCAAGGCAGCTCCAATATGACCATAAAATGCACAGACACCTCTGAGGGCAGGCAGGGGAGGGACCAAGTCTGGGCTCTGGGGAGTAAATGTGACACACTGGTCACTTTTTACCTAGCCACCCAGCGCCATCAATGACATACCTGAGCCTCGGCCAGCATGACATCCTGGATGATGGGTTGGCCTCGGGGTTCACCATTCTCCAGCCGCACATAGGTGACCTGGTAGCCACGAATCTGTCCATGCTGCTTGTTGGGGACAGGCAGTTTCCAGGAGACATGCACAGCCGTGGAATTCAGAGGCTCAACTTCCACCTTCCGTGGTGGCCCGCTGGGCACTGGAGGCCAGGCAGAGAAGGAAGTCAGCCCCGGGGGAACTGAGTCTGGCTCAGGGTACGTACAGTTAACTTTAGGGCCGTGACTCTGCACCCACGCCCTGGGAAAGGTTCCACTGCTGTTTCTTTGGCTGGCTGATCTGATGAGAAACCTTTGCTCCCTTGGGTCAGCCCTGTCAACCCCTCTGGCAGGGATACTTATTAGTGGGGGAAGCGGATGTGGGGAACAGCCACGGGCGAGGTCCCCAGGCTCACACCATCGGTCAACATGGTCAACATTCAGCCAAAGCCCACTGGCTCTACTGAGTACTCTGCACTCGTCTTCCCATCCTGGCTCTCATACTGGGTGGAGCTGTTTCTCTTGCCATAGCCCTTTAAGGTTTTTAATTCTATCTTGGAGATGCCCCAGAACCCAGGACCTGGACACGGGCTACCCACCAACTACATCTCCCCAGAGTTTAGACCATTAAGGCTAAGTATAGGAAATGAGTCTGTCAGGTCCTGTGGAGGGAAGACCCTGGGGTGCTTGGCAGGCAGCCCCAGGCAGTGTGTCTCCCTTTCCACCCGCCTCATGGCAACGCTACCCAATGTAGCCTACCGTCCTCGTCGGTGCGCACCAGCACCGGGCTGCTCTCGGGGCCAGGGCCCACATCCGTGTGTGCCCGCACCCACACCCGGTACTCCGTCCACTTCTCCAGGCCCAACAGGTCCCAGCTGGAATGCTCACGGCTGATGCCATCCACCACATGCCGCTTACGGTCCTCGCCGTCCACTGCCTCATAGGCCACGGAGTACTGGGTGATAATGCCGTTGCGGCTCTCGGCGGGCGGTGGAACCCAACTTACCCGGACCGTGGTGGAGCTCGTGCTCACACACGTCACCTTCTGGGGAGGGGCGGATGGGGCTGGGGAAGACAAATGGGGGGAAAGCAGGCAAATGGAGGGTGGGGATCACAGGCACAGTGACCAAGTCACAGGGGACTGGAGACTCACCCAGCCAGCCTGAGGCCCTCTAGTCATACTGTTGCTGAGGTGGTCTGACTCTCTCTGAACTAGTTTTCTCCTCTTAAACACACACACACACACACACACACACACACACACACACACACACACACACAGACGGTACGTGCACACAGACGGTATCTCACACGCACATATGGAGTTCTAACAACGTCTCTCCCATGCATATGCCGTCACACACACACACACACACACACACACACACACACACACACACGGTACATGCAGTATCTCACACACACATATGGAGTTCTGTCTCTCCCATGCATATGCCATCTCACACAAACATGTGTGTCTGTGTATATATATATGTATATACATACACACGCGCACACACACACACACACACACACACACACACACACACACACACGGTACATGCAGTATCTCACACACACATATGGAGTTCTGTCTCTCCCATGCATATGCCATCTCACACAAACATGTGTGTCTGTGTATATATATATGTATATACATACATACACACACACAAATACACACAAACCAGAACTTGGAGAATATAATCCTCTTCTGGGGATAATTGGTACAAATCTGTCTTCTGGGTTAAGACTACCTTAGCCTGTGCCTATGTGGTCAGGGTCTCTGTGCTTAGGTTCCTAAGTCTGAGGTTAGACACGGGGCGCCCAGTGCCTCTGAGGTTTGGAAGCAAGTATTCAAAGGATTCCCTAGGAACCAGAAGGCAAGCGTGTGCTGTCTTTCTGCCTGGTGACTGTCCTAGATGCCACTCCAGACACCGGAACGCCCTTTACCTCCGGTTTGCCCCCTCCGGCCCAGGCACCTTCACCAGCCCTCCCTTCCCTGGCAACGGAGCACCAGGCTCCAGGGGTTTGGTGTCACTTTCCTTGCCCATCTCTGCCGATGCCAAGCACACTACCAGTGCTGGAAATGGCCCTCCCTCCAAATCTGTGGCCTTCCACCTCCCCTGTACAACCTACCTCTTGCCTCAGTTAAGTCACCCAGGCCCCAGCATTCTACTCGTCCTCCCTGGGGACCACCGTCCTTACAGCCTTTCAATTCAGCTTTGACTTAAGGTGCACTGTGGTGGTACTGTGTTCCCCAAAATATTGTGTACCTTAATAAACTTATCTGGGGTCAGAGAACAAAAAAGCCACTAGTTAGGCAGTGATAGCACACGCCTTTAATCCTAGCATTCCAGAGGCAGAAATCCATCTGGGATCTCTGTGAGTTCAAGGCCACATTGGAAACAGCCAGGCATGGTGACTCACGACTTTAATCCCAGGAAGCCAGCCTTTAATCCTAGGGAGTGATGGTAGAAAGCAGAAAGATATATAAGGCGTGAAGACCAGAAACTAGAAGCATTCAGCTGGTTAAGCATTTGGTTGGTTAAGCATTCGGCTGGTTAAGCATGTGGCTGGTTAAGCTTTCAGGCTTTGAAGCAGCACAGTTCAGCTGGGATTCATTCTGGATGAGGACTCAGAGGCTTCCAGTCTGAGGAAACAGGACCAGCTGAGGAACTGGTGAGGTGAGATAGCTGTGGCTTGTTCTGTCTCTCTGACCTTCCAGTGTTCACCCCAATACCTGGCCTCGGGTTCGATTTTATCAGTAAGAACCTTTAAGATTCCTGCTACAGTGCACCAGTGTTCCATTCTCACAGCATCCCACACTCACTTCCTCATCTTTCTTTTTATGTGTGTGTGGTGCACGTGTATGTGAATATGTGGGTACGTGCACCTGCGCACACTTATGTGAAAGCCAGAGGACGATGCCGGGCACCCTGCTCTAATATACCACCACCTAATGCCCTTGAGACGGTCTCTCACTGACCGCCATGCTACACTGGCAGTCAGAAAGCCCCAGAGATTCCCCTCTCAGCCTCTCAGCAGTGTCAGCGCTATAGGTGTGCATGTGGCCAGGCCCAAATGTTTATGTGAGTGCCGAGGATTTGAACTCAAGTCCTCATGATTATGCAGCAAGCTCTCTTAATCCGCTGAGTCATCTCCCCAGCCCCTGATTTTTCCACCACTGCTTGACCCATACCAGGTAATACATAACAAGGCAGCGCTGAGGCCGGGGAGAAGCTGTATCTCCGGGGAGGTCCCCCCTCCCCTTGGCTCTCTGGCGATCTGCTGAAGTCCACTCTATCTTGCTCGGCCCGCCACTTTACAGATAACGCAATCAACCCACAGTTCCCTAACCTCCAGCTCCTTCTGCCTACAGGCCCGGAAGCTTGCTGCCGCCTTCCTACAGTAGCTCTCTCTATTTCCAGCTACCAGCCCCCCTCTTCCTGTACTCTCAAGAGTGGAGTCCAAGGCCAAGCTCTCCCTCACCCACACTCTGCCCCCTTCTTTCTCCCTCCAGAGACTTGACCAGCTGTCCCCTTTCCATGCTTCCTGCCTTGCCCTACCTCTCACAACGGCATTTAGATGCACTTCAAGAGTTCCTGCCTTAAAAGAAAACCCTTCCTCAATGCCACAGGCCCTCCAGGTACCACAGTCCCCTTACAGCTAGCTTCCTGATGACATCTAAGCATGTTAGCTTACCTCCCACAGCCCCTCACATCTCCTCCAAGTCTGCTTCCCCACTACATCCAATTCCTTCGGCCACTCAGCAGCAGCCTCAGGTCCACCTTCGTAAACGTCCTGTCTTCCTCCCACCTGCTGTGGATATTGCTCTATATAAATAAAACACTGATGGCCAGTGACCAGGCAGGAAGTAGGTTGCCAGGCAGGAAGTAGGTGGGACAAGGAGAGAGGAGAATTCTGGGAAGCGGAAGGCTGAGGAGGGGGACACTGCAGCCAGGAGCAATTGTGTCTCACGTCAACAGAATTTTAAGTTATTTAAATGCCATATTCTCTAGGTCTATGAAGTGTTTGAAGATTACCTATCTATCTGAAATATATCTATGTATACCTAGAAGACTTAACTAACATGGCTACAGATATGATTATCATAGATGACTAATTATTAATCTATTTTTTAATTATCCATTACAATTTTAAATGAGTTACATAAACATAATACCTCAAACAAGAATAGAAATATATATATACAGTATAACAAAATTAACTTCAAGTTTGTATCAATAAACTAAATTTATACCAATGTAAAACATTTTAAACATAAACTAAAATCTATACCAATGTAAAACATTTTAAACAAGTTGTTCTTTAAAAGTAGGTTCATTAATCTACCCTTTTATCTTATCATCTCCATATCCTCCTATATATCTATATCACCCACCCCTGGATTTCACTTCATTTCCAGTCTTCTCAGGCCTGCCTCCAGCTCAGTCACCATACCACCACACTTCTACACTCGACAGACACAGCATCCTGAATCAGGGTGTCGGAAACCAGGTGTACTGGTCACACCTGCTTCCATCCATTTCCTGTCCTGGGGCAGTGTGCTCTTTATATACCTCCACATCCCTATCCCACTGCTTTCCATTTTCCATCCATCACCAAGTCCTGGCCAGTCCGTTTCCTAGATAACTCAAACATCCACTATTACCACCTGAGCCAAGCCTCCAACCTTTACCTCCTCCACTGAGAAGGCCTCCAAGCGACCTCATGGGCCACCAGGCCATTTTCACGGAGCAGGCAGAGCTGTTCCTGTTCTTCAGCCCCGACGGCTAACAGCTTGTGTAGCTGCTCCGGGAACAGTGGTCGGCAGCGTCCCCGCCTAGGGCCACCATAGTGAGCTTTGACCTAAGCTAGCTTCCACCCCTGCTTCAGCCTCGGCGAAGTGTCACATCTCCAAGACGATTCTCTTTGATCTCTCACCAGTGGTGTGTCCACCCTCCCATCTCGCTTAACACAAATACAATTAAAAGCTCATTTGGGTAATTACAAGCACACTGTACGTCTCGGTCTTCTGTAGGGGCCCTATGGATAGAGAGGCCTTGTCTTCCGGCCAGGCCGCCAGACTGAGAGCACGTCGGCTATGGCCCCCAGCAAGAGCACAGCAGATTATGAATACAAAGTCAGGGACCTCTGCACACACAGTCCCATATCACAAGGACCTTACTGACACTGCCACCCATGCTTATGGTTTCTGGGACACAATGCCACTCAGCCCATCATACCATGATCATCTTATCCAATAGGCAACCCTGCAGATAGTGGCATACCAATCACCAACAGGCCTTCTAGTATCACACTACCCCCCCCCCCCCCCGCCCCCACACACACACTTCCACAATCTTGTCATCTTCCTCTGGGGAGCTAGAGAGCTACAGACAGACAGACACAGTCACAGGGTCACACCCAGGACACACTGACACGTTCAGGTGCTATAGGCCAGGTGTTCACTCTCTCTCACAGTGGGTTCTACATAGTCCTGTTGTCACACAAGCCATGTGGTCCTACACACACACACAGTCACATTCTCATGGACCTGTCCCTGAGTGCAGAGGCCTCAGAGAGAGTACACAGCTCCCAAGGAATTGTCGTGTCGGGTATGAGGAAGGGGACGTGGTGATGAGATGTGGGGCTCCGGGGAGGGAAGTCAGGCACCTAGGCAGGTTTGTAACATGGCAGCCCACCAAATCAGTGGTATGATCTAGGTATGGAAGGAGGAGGACAGAGAAGATGAGTCACAGACACAGAACTTACCTGTGTGGGGTGGAGGGGTCACAGGGGTAAGAAAGGGTCAGAAGGCTGGGTGGGGAGCAGAGAAGGCAACCACTGCCTGGACAGAGACTAGCAGGACACTTACCTGTCCCTTTCTTGGGGTCCAGACTCAAGAGCCCAGACTGGAGTCCACTACTGGACTCAGCAGACCTGACCACCCACCTGCTCGAAAGGGAAGGGAATATGTCTGTGTGTGTCCCAGCCCAGATGTGACAGGTGTGTCCCAGCCTAGCTGTAACAGGTATGGCCTAAGCAGATGTGACGGGTGTGGCCTAAGCAGGCACTTACTGGACTGTGCTGTACGGGCCTCTATGGTGGGAGTGAAGACGCCCACCCCCATATCCGAGCGGGCAGCCAGCTGGAAGTGGTACAGTGTGTCAGGCTTCAGGTCCTCTAGAGTGTAGGAGGAGGTGGGGTCGAAGGTCACCTTGTGCTGGAAGAGCAGAGAGCACTTACTGACTGCTCAGATATCAAAGGCCACTCAGAGGTTATTCCCCACATGGCCTGCAAGCAGCTGGCAGGGGACCCACTGTGGTTCTGTGTCAGGCCCCACCCCACACAGTCACACAAGCCTCCCAGGAAATACACGGCTTGACTCATACCACAGCCACCTCAAAGGTCACCAAGACCAGCAGGGATCTATGGCCCCGGGGGAAACGTCAGGGCTGGGACAATAGAGCACAAAGGCCACAGACGCAAGAGACCAGAGGCAGACTCGAGACGCGGCCTCCAGCACGGCAGTGGTGTAGGTTACAGAACTACAGAGCCTCCAAGAGCGCCAAGGCCGCAGAGAGAAACCCAGGAGCTGGAACCTGTCTAGGTGTGCCCATCACAGACCCCAGAGGACCCGGAGGAGCCTCCTTCCCCGCTGCCCAGCCTCGTGGCTCACCTGCTGGCCTTCATCCTCTGCGGCCCAGTACACCAGTTCATACTTGGTGATCCGCTCCTGTGGGGGCAGCAGCCATGACAGCTGGATCCTGGTGTCCGACTCAGCTTCGGCCTGGAAGTCTGCAGGCTGCGCAGGCACTGCAAGGCCCACCCCAGGCACCGTCAGCTCCACGACACCTCCCTTGACCCCCGGTGACCACACATCTGTAGAGTACGGCACCCTCGCCCTCCCCCAACTCCAAATTTCACAGGCGGAGGGAGCAGGAGGGACCCTGGCCAAGCCTTTGCTGCCATCTGTCTAGCCAGAACGCGGCCCCCCACCTACCTCCCTGCTGTGTCTTGACCTGGATGGTAGGGCTGGGTGGGCCATCGCCCACGGCAGTGAAGGCGAGGACACGAAGGCTGTAAGTGATGCCAGGCAGCAGGCTGCCCACGGTGGTAAGGAGTCCAGCGTCCGTGTTGTGTTTATGCCAGGCGCTCAAGGGGCGCCGCGAGTCTGGCGTGTAATAGACACGGTATCCCCGTACCAGGCCATTGGGCTCCTCGGGCGGCTCCCACTGCACCAGCATGGTGCTGGCGCTCAGCATTCGGGCCTGCACACGGCGCGGAGGGCTGGAGGGGGCCTGCTCACCCGTCCGTGCGCGCACCGCCTCACTGGGTGGTCCGCGTCCAATGCTGTTGACAGCCAACACACGGAAGGCATATTCTGAAAAAGGGCTGAGGCCACCGATGCTGTATCGGGTGGTGGCCACACCATCCACTTCCTGGAAGGGGCCCTCCGTGCCAGCTGCACGGTACTGGATGCCATAGTAGGACACAGGCTCTGCATTTCCAGAGTCCCATGTCAGAGTAACACTGGTGGCGGTTGTCTCTGTCACCACAAGATCAATTGGAGGCTTTGGCAGAGCTGAGGAGAAAGAATTGTTGGAGGTCATGACTCTTGAGAACATATCCAAGGCACCATCCAAATGCAGCGTATGTCCACCTGAGTGGGGCTGACACCCACAATGCACTTGAAAAAAGGCTTGAAGAGCTTATGGGGACTTCTAGGGGCAGCTACTTGAGACACCGTAACAAAGTCTGTTGGCGGTTCCAGGAGCCCTGAGCCCTTTAGTGTGTAACACACTGCTCTTGGGGACCCTGCCCCCCAGTGATCATCACATTGGCACATGTGATTCACCTAACAGGCCTGGTCCTGTGAAGGCCCACACAGCTCACACCAAGACCAGGCAGACCTGCTTGTTACTCACCTACACTCACTTGTACCAAGTATGTGTAACAGGGTGTGTGTGTGTGTGTGTGTGTGTGTGTGTGTGTGTGTGTGTGTGTGTGTGTGTGTGTGTGTAGTATCTTGTAGTATCTCTCAAGGAATTGGCCTTAAGAGTTCAGAAAGAGCTGGGCAGTGGTGGTGCACACCTTTAATCCCAGCACTCAGGAGGCAGAGGCAGGCAGATCTCTGTGAGTTCGAGGCCAGCCTGGGCTACAGAGTGAGTTCCAGGACAGGCTCCAAAGCTACACAGAGAAACGTTGTCTCGAAAAAACAAAAACAAAACAAAACAAAAAAGCCCCCTGACTTGGCTCAAAGTGAAGGTGGCAAACCCCCAGGCCATGTTCGCTCCATGAAGAATAAATACGAGGCACCACTTTGGTGCCACAGTGGCTCGTGGTCACATCCCTGCTTTCTGAAATTTACACCCTGGGGAAATAATCAGCAAATGAGTTGATGGTAATTGTGTACAAGGACAGCAGGAAAACACACGGCCTCTCCTCAGATGGGGTGAACAGGAAAAGTCTCAGAGTGCCGAGGCCTGCAGGGAGATGGTGGACCACGGACTATTACCGTGGACCAGGAGCAGGCAAGGGGACTCTACAGTGTCTATCCGTGTGGCCGGTTGGCACTGAGTGTGGGAGGGCAGCTGGTGTGCCTGGGTGACTCCCAGAGAGAGCACTGTGAGCCCCTGAAGAAAGCTACCTTTTGCTTTCATAAAAGGCAACAGCAGGCGGCCAGCAGTGTTTTTCTCAAAAGCAGGTGTGAGGCCCTGGCTCCATCCCAGCGAATCCAGGACTCAAGGAGGACCAGGTGGACCACACAATCTTGGTTCACATACTCTTGCTTTTTGCAGTACTAGGAACTGAATCCAGGGCTTCATACATGGTAAGGGCTCCACCAACCAA
Source organism: Peromyscus maniculatus bairdii (assembly GCF_049852395.1). Lineage (NCBI taxonomy): Eukaryota > Metazoa > Chordata > Mammalia > Rodentia > Cricetidae > Peromyscus > Peromyscus maniculatus. Next base: position 137,305,148 of record NC_134853.1, read on the forward strand.
ACTGGTCCCCAGCTCTTAGTTCATCTTAAAATATCCACCCAAGTTAAAGGCATTGGTACACGCCTTTAATCCCAGCGCTTGGGAGGCAGAAGCAGGAGGATCTCCTGAGTTCAAGGCTGGCCTAGTCTACAACAGTGAGTTCTCCAGAGCACAGAATGAATTGTTTCCATTCCTACCACCCACCCCCAGAAAAAAAAAAAAAAGAAAAGAAAAAAGAGGACCATTCAAGTTGCAGAATGAAGGATGAGTCAAAGCCAGACAAGAATAGAAGCAGGGAGATCATGGCAGAGTCTGTCACATAAATACTAAATATATGGCTGGGCAAGGTGGGGACTTTAGTCACAGCACTTGGGAGACAGAGGCAGTTGGATCACTAGTTTGAGACTAGCCTGGTCTACAGAGGGAATTCCAGAACAGCCAGAGCTACATACTGAGACCGTGTGTCAAATAAATAAATAGATAGATGATAGATAAAAATACTAGACATACTTTGGGCTGGAGAGACGGCTCAGTGGTTAAGAGCACTCGTTGCTCTTGTAGAGGGCCAGGGTTCAATTCCTAGCGCCTACATGATAGTTCTCAACCAACCATAAACCCCACTTCTAAATGATCTGATGTTCTCTTCTGGCCTCCATGGGCACCAAGCACACACATAAACTGAATAAATCCTTAATAATTAATTTTTTAAGATTATAAATATTAATGTTATATGTGTCCGTCCCCAGAGGCCTAGGCAGAGAAAACCTCCCCCGGCCGTCCTTAGCTACCATGACGCCCCTCTCACCGGGAGGCTGTTCAATCCACGGATTTCCTGCTAACTGGTGGTGCAGGCTGTGAGTTCAGGCCACCAAGGCTAGGTCTCTGCTTTGTCACTTACACTGGTGTGACCCTGGGCAAAAGATGCATTTGAATCGCTCACTTGTAAAACAGGAATAATAAGAGCCCCTGTCCCGTATCCTCCCTAAAAAAGCACAATCAACTTTCACTTTGATGCCTGACAATTGGGAATACCAGCTAGCTATTCCCAGGACCAATCCTCTTCCTAAGGACCTGCCCAGAGCTGGGGCACCTACCTTAGAGGAGGGCAATGATCCTTCAGCCCTGCCTGTGCCCAGATCTGCCAGCTCCCGCTCACCCGCCACTCAAGTCCCCCGAGACAGAGGAAGGTATCAGCTGGCGGAGGCATCCCGTACACTTACCTTTTACTGTGACCTGGGCTGTGGCCTCTATCATGCCTAATGAAGAGATGGCCACGCAGGTATAGTTGGCGGACCGCATGACATTGCTCAGCTCCAGAACGTTGCGGCCAACTGGCATCTCGTCCTCTTTGGTAAGTTCTTCGGCACCCATCATCCACTTCACATAAGGCATGGGTGCACCCACTGCCACACACGTCAGATTCACACTGCCACCCGGCATCACCTCCTGGCTGCTGGGAGGGATGGAGAAACGAGGAGCCACGCGACGCACTGCGGGAGGAGGGAAGAGAGGCGCTCACAGGCTGGGCAGGCCACAAGGGTGGACAGAAGGGCAGGGGCCCCTCATCAAGGAAGCCTCTCTTGTCAGAGCCAAGCCCATGCTCAGAGGAGTGGTGTCCCTGGGGCCTGGCTCACCATTTCCCACCTCACTTTGGGACTAGACGTGGCCCCTGCACACAGGGACCATCTGGAACACCTCGTGGTGAGAACTTGCAACCAAGCTCCCATCCTACAGCCTGGGACACTCAGCCAAGGTCACACAGGACTTAGTGCAAGAGCCAGGCCTGGGTAGAGCCACAGTCCAGGTGGTCCTCCAGTGACCACCCTGCTTTCTCCTGACTCCGCGCCTCCTGTGTCTCCAGAGGGACCAGATGGGGCACCAATGAAAGAAATCCAGGTCCTCAGAGCATGGCTGGGACAGGGCCAAGAGTCATTCCGGGAGTAACATGGCCACCTTCTTTCTCCGGAGTCAACTCTCCACCTCCAGGCCACGGCCCCGGGAGAGAAGAGGAAACGGCACAACCACCTGCTGGACCTTGGCTGTGCTTAAGGTCAGCCTGGGACCCATAACGTGGATTGCCTCTTAGGAGGGCTAGTACAGGGACAAGGGGTTGGGCGGGCCAGGGACGTGGTCCGCGGGCAGGATGGGCATGAAGATGGCAGTAACATGATGAGGGTACCCAACAGACGGCTTTCTGCACCAGTGAGCAAAGGTCTCAAGGACGAGGGTGACCGTGCCTGGCCGCGACCCCCAGCCTTGGACTTCCCTGGCCAGAAGCTGTCCTGAGCTTCTCAGTCCAGGGGCACAGCCCGGAACCAACCCCTCAAGTTGCAAGCTTGGCACAGACATTCAGAGCATGCGGAGGGGTAAGGTGGACAAGACCTAGCCACACATAGGCATGCTTGGCATACAGACAGGCCATGCAGCTGCTGGCAGAGGTTCCTATGGTCTCCCTTACAGAAAGGGCCAGAGTGGACAGGCAGCAAGCCTAAGTGACCCAAGGGCACACTAGGAGAGCACGGGCCTCTAAGGACTCCTGCTGGGGAGCCCAGACATGCAGAGGACCCGTAGTACCACACACCAAGCATCTCACTCAGCTCCAGAGCACAGAAGCAGAGCTAAAGCACCGGGGAAGAGCACCAGGTCCAACCTCACCTCATTTCACTGCGGTCAAACTGAAGCTCGGAGCTGAGACATTTAGTGAAAGTCACCAGGTTCTATTAAGGCTGCCCAAGACCTCTTTCAACATCAATTTCCCTCCAAACACATAGGTAAATGCCACTACGAACATCCAAACTACCACCATTCCTTCTGGGGGTCACTCGAGTAGCTCTCCGCTGGCCCTCTACCTCTCAATTCTCCACTCCCACTCTCCCCACAGACAGTGGGCATTCCCCTGATTGACAGGCTCCCGCGCGGTTCCTGATGCTCTGTGGCCAGCCCAGTCTCGAGGACCTTGTGTAGAACCTGCTTCCACACCTTCTACGGCTGTTTCACTAAGCCCAACAGGTGGATCCCAACACTGGCAGCCCCGATGAGCCACAGCGAACGGCTGGCAGACCTGGTCTGTTCTCCAGACGCACGCCAGGTCTTGTTAGGAGTGTATTGTCATGTCCAGACTCCTGCCTTGTCCACAAGCAGCACCCTCACCCTTTCCTTTCCTCCCTTCCCACCCCTCCTTTTTTTTTTTTTTTTTAAAGAGTGCTAGGGATTGAACACGGGGCTCATACACGCTAGGTTTTGAATCTACCACTGAGCAGCACTTCCAATCCCATCTTCGCTTTCTCGAGGGGAGCCGCCTCTCTCTCCATTCTTGGCACATGGAGTGTGTGATCCAGATCCGGCTAACGAGAAACAACCTTTGGACCAGAAACAACCTGTGGCTGTTTGCACAAGCGGTGGGAGCTGGAACAGTGGACGGGGGCAGCTGAGCGCAGGCTGGAGCCGTGCCCAGGGCACGGGAGGACCTGCTCCAGCACAAAGATTACAGCAGTGGAGGACAGCGGGAAGCAATGACAGACAATGGCCTGACCATGCTGTCTGAAGAGCTGGCTCCAGCCCTGCCCGACAGCCAATCTCCTCTACACCCCGGAGTCTTGTAACTGAAGGGAGTCTTTGTTTTGCTTGCATTTGCTTCTATAAGTAGGTTTCTTACATCACTCTTTTCAAAAAATCTTTTACTTTTTGGTTTTTCAAGACAAGGTTTCTCTGTATAGCCCGGGCTGGTCTCGAACTCAAGAGATCCGTCTGCCTCTGCCTCCAGGGTGCTGGGATTAAGGGCATGCGCCACCACTGCCCGGCATAATCTTTTTTATTGAGATTTATTTTATTATTATTTTGTGTATATGAGTGTTTTGCACCCTATACATGCCTGATGCGTAAGGAGATGGTAAGCTTCCCGTAAATACTGGGAATCGAACCTGGGTCCTTTGTGATAACAAGTGCTCTTAACCACTGAGCTAACTCTCCAGCCCTAACATTTTTATTTATAAATTTATGAGTTCAATCCCTAGCACAGTACTGCATAGGTATTTGTGTACCACGTATATGCTGAAGCCCAGAGAGGCGAGGGGAGTGTGCTGCAGCCTCTGTAACCGGAGTGACAAATGGTTGCCAGCTGCCTTGTGGGTGCTGGGAACTGAACTCGGTCCCCTTCAAGAGCAAGTGTTCTTAGCCCCTGAGCCATCTCTCCAGTTCAATTTACCATGTGTCTTCATGCCAGGAGGCCACATGGCTGATGACAAGGTATCGAAGACACAGCAGTTCTTACGGCAAGGAACAGTCTTGTCCCGGGGGCCTGGCTGTCAAGTGTCCCACGACAACAGACTCCCCTTCAAAACCTCTCAGCCGGCACAAGGTGAGGCACAGACAGGCTTTGCCATGGGCATGGACACTCCATGGGCTTCAGAGCAGGTCTCAGAGGTGGGTGCTACAAGGTGAGCACTAGCCACACGGGGCTGCTTGTAAGCCAGGGCCAGGCCTGCCAAAGAATGGAGGGGTCCAGAAGACAGGAGTTGCCTCCCTGTCCTCCAGGCCAGCTGCCATCTGCGCTGAAGGAAGGCAGGAGAAGCCACTCTTTTCTTTTTTTTTCTTTTGATACAGGGTCTATACAGCCCTGGTTATCCTGAAGCTCACTATATAGACCAGGCTGGCTTTGAATTAAATAAGGTCCACCTGCCTCCGGCTTCTGAGTCCTGAGATTAAAGGCATGCACCACCATGCCCAGAAGGAAGCCACTTGAGCATTCCATTGCCACCGTGTCTCCACTGCAGATGGGGGAAGAGTCAACAGTGACATGGGAAGTGGCATGTCTGCCTCTATATGGACAGTAAGGTTAGGCCTGTGTGGTCAACGTTCACATCTTCGAAAGCCATGGTTGACAGGGCTGAAGGAGGCCCCAGGAGGCTATGGGAAGACCTTTAGGGCTGGGCAAAGCTGGAGAAAGATGGAGCTCTAGATGGCACACCGATGGGACTTTTGACATTTATGCCAAGGAAAGGTCAAGGCTGCAAGTCTGGCTCTAGTTAATGGTGGAACCCTAAGGTAAGAAGGGGCCACTGGGTGTTAGAGCCAGGAGATTCTGCTGCAGGAAGCAGGTCCTTGGTCCATAAACCTCAGGCCCACACCTCAACACGTCCAAATTTTACCCCCCAGATCATCCCTGGTGGACAGTGTTTTCAGACCCAGCAGAGACCGCATGGGTCAGCCTCTAAAGCCAGGCCAGTGCCCTGGCCACTCCTTCAAAAGCCTCCACCTCTAGCCACAGTCGGAAAACTGAGGCCCCGGAGGAACAGGTACCAAGAATGGTTTTTATTTTCCTCCAAGATGCGGTGACAGGGAGAACTCGAGGGGCTACAGAGAAGTATGAAGTCAGGGTTACCCCAGTACTAGGAAGGGGACTCAACTCCAGGCCCCAGGTGTCCCACTCACGTCTTCACTCACACCTAAGGGCACTAGGTCCCAGGCATGTGCAGAGTCCTGGAGAGCAGTTTCCTAGCACACAGGCAGGTCAGCACATCTGCAGAGAACAGTATGGGGGGGGAAGGGGCAAGGGAGCGTCTTGGATGCTCACGGGCCCATGTCCTGACCTGCCTGAACAGCCACCCCTGTGCCAACAGCTGGAAGTGGCTGGGGCGTCAACAAAGCAGCTCCACCACCCTCCCCGTGATGCCAGAAGCACAAAGCCTCCAAGGGGACCAGGACTCGACTCACCCTGGACTTGGTCTATTGACGGAAGCATCAGCAGGGAAGGAAGAACTGGGAGAAACCCTCTTAGGGGTCTGCTCTCAGGCTCCAACAATGGCGCTCTATTACCGTTCTCTGTGCATCCTTAGCGCTGACATTTTATAGACAATTTCCAAAACAGGGCCCTGCCATTTCTGGATTATATTTCAGCTGTAACTTTTAAGTCTAATTATTTGCGCTGACAACCCCCTATAACAGGGCGGTGCGGCGCCCAGAGGCATCAGCATTCAGTAGAGTGACAGCCTAATCGCAGGGGGAGGCAGCCCCGCAATCTGCATTCACTTGCGGAAATTTCTCTGATGAAAATAACACAACATTAAGGAGGGGATAAGGGGCAGGATCCACTGTATCAAGATAAAATAACTCTTTAATAAATAACCTTGTGGCTGCCGCAGAGCAGTAATTAAATGCTGGCACACCCGGCACACAGTTTTAAGTAAAGCTAGAAAAATGTAAGATGCAATTATCAGCACCAAACAAATTACCAGCCCGGCAAATCCCCCCGGAATATTTAGAAACTCATTTCTCCTTCCCGTTAAATATTTGTGTATGTGCTTATTTTTGGTGGGACCACAGGGTGGGTGGAGGCAGGGACAAAGGATGCAGAGGGTAGGTGAAGGGGTGGGTGTGTGGGGAACGGCTGTGGACTGGGCTGTCTGCTGATGAGTGTTTTCTGAACGCCCTGGCAGATCCGCCCGGTCAGCAAAAAGGTGTAACCGAAATGCCCCAGAGCTCAGGGGTGCGTGTGGATGGAGGCTTATGCTGATATCTGAGCCCAGGCTGCAGCCTTCCTCCTGACCGGCTCCCTTGTCCTCCTGGAGTAAACTCAAAACCACAGATCAAGATGCAGAGGGCACCTGGTAGCTTGGGTCTGTCCTATGCTTCTGCCTTGGACACGCAAAGCCCAAACTCTGACTCTTTAGACCACGGGATAGGTAAAGGACCACTGGCCCCTTGCTGGCCCAGTAGTGGGAGCTCTGGGAGGGGACCCAAGGAGTTTCTAGAAGCCCTGCCCAACCTACACTGGAGCTGGATTGCTATTCAAGGCCCCAGCACATTCCAGTTGATGATCCAGTCACTCCAGGAATAAGCAACCTGGATCTGAATGTCTAGTGCCACTGCCCAGCATGGGGCTGAGGGTTGTTAGCTGGAAGTCACATAGACTCTACTCTTGGAGAGGAACAGAGGCTGGCTGGGAAGCTCAGGCTGAGAGGTCTAGGCAGGCGGGATGACCTTGGTTTGGACTTGGCAGGAGAAAGAAAAGATACAGTGCCGAGGTGATGCCACCTGCCTTGTACCACAGCTCTCACTGTCTTGGAGAGGTAGACCACGGCTGGTCTTCAGTCTCAAACAGCCAGTCTGCTTCATAGAGCACTGATAAGGCTTTGGGGGCCGCAAGGACAGGGCAGACACCGCAGGACTGTGTCGGATACTGCAAGATCTCAAGGGACAACTCATTCTAAATTAGCTTCTTCCTATTGTCTCCTGCAGTTCTGGCTTCTTTTAGGCAAACATGGCCTACATAAGGGTGGGGAGACAGACGGTAGAGGCTTCTCCAAACCCCTGTACATGTCAAGCACTTCAGCCCTGGCAGTCCCTCTGACCACAGCTCTCCACAATCATTCTTGAACTGCACCAGGAACAGAGAGCTAGCCTGGCCTGGGTGCAAAGGTGGGGTGCGGTTTTGTGCCATGCACCATGCATGCGTGGCCGCTCCAGCAGCGGAGCCTGGCTAAGGGGACATGCAGACACACAGTGCGTCGGGGACTCAAGCGCAGCAGGAGCATGCAGGGCAGAAGGCCTGCCCACCCATCCCTGGTCCTGCCTGCCAGCCAGCCCACACACTGATGAGCAGAGGCCAACTGGCGGGCAGGCACGGCTGGAGCGAGCCTGAGGGAGCTGACCAAGCCCGCTGGTCCCAACTGACGGGCAGAGTCGGTGGGCGAACTGTAGATGGGTAAGAAGTGAAAAAGACCAACCTTCTCGCTGATCTGAGAGATGAGAGTTTGGGTTGATGGCAGAGTGCGATGAGGATGAGGAGGAATAAAAAAAAGACAAGGAGAAACACAGAGAGAGTAAAAACAGGCCAACCTTCATCTGCCCACACAGCACAGAGACGAGACAAGACTCCTGTGCCCCTCGCGCACACACGTGCACACAGGTGCACACGGACCACGCCGCTCACGAAAGACTCGGGACTCATGGAGGGACACAGTGGACAGGGCTGGGACCCACCAGGCAGGTGCCAGGGACCGTGAGGGCAGAACTGGGGGGGGGCAGAGTGGGGCATGGGCCAGTCCCAGACCGCACACACCCTCACAGCTCAGACAGACCTGGTAAACGGGGCTCCGGGGCCAGGGCCCCCCCAGATCACAAACCCACCAAGGCACACGAGCCCCCACAGCCCCACCACCGTGAGGAAGCCCCACGCCGCACACCACCCGTGTGAGGAGCACGTCTGGATGCCTGTGGGAAGGAAGGCTGGGCGGTAACACCCTCATCTCAGACAGCAGCGGCTCGGGTGTCAGGTCCCTGAAGAGAACGGGGAGGACGGTAGTCGTGGTACAGGTAGGGCCAGGCTTTGCCAAGGGCAGGATTCTGCCAAGGCCCAGGAAGCTGTGTGCCTGAGAGCTGGGAGGGAGACACGCCGCGGATGGGAGGAGAAAATGAGTCACTCGGGGAGGGAGTCAGATGGTGATGGAGAAAGAGGCTGGTCCACCCAGCAAGCCTGGGCCTGCTAGACTGTGGGCGGACCTGCAGGCAACTGTGAACAAAGTCAGATGGAGACGCACGATGTGTGTCCCCCGGCGCTATCCCAACAGAAACCCAGACAGCTGACTCTCACGGGCTTCCTGTGCACCTGGAAGCATGCCGGGAGCTTTACACGTACCGCCCCGTTGGTGGGAGCAGCCCCAGGGCCTCAGAGACGCAGTCAGAGTCCTGACAGTTTGGGGGACGGAGGGAGAGTGAGGGGAGGCTAAGTCTGAGAAGACGCGTCAACAGACACAGAAGAACTAAGTTAGAGACGGAGAGGAAGGGCTCAGGAGGCAGAGGGGCTCCACAGGGGCAAACTGACTCTGGCTGCCAGTGTCTCCAGACCTGGGGTTATTTACACTGGCTTGACTAAGAGGCACTGGTACCTGGCTGGTTAGGGATGCTTCTAAAACACCCTACTATGCAGAGAATAGCCCTCAAGAGATGTATCCAGTCTAAAATGTCAACAGTGCTAACGTGAAGAAACCCCTGAGCTGCTGGGTGGTGGTGGTGCGCATGCCTTTAATCCCAGCACTCGGGAGGCAGAGGCAGGCGATCTCTGTGAGTTCGAGGCTAGCCTGGTCTACAGAGCGAGATCCAGGACAGGTAGCACTATTACACAGAGAAACCTTGTCTCAAAAAACCAAAAAACCAAAACAACAAAAACCAAAAACCAAAAAAAACCCAACCAACCAACCAACCAACCAACCAACCAACCAAACAAACAAACAAAAAAACCAAAACCAAAAACAAACCAAAACAAAAAACAACAAAACCCAGAGCTATAATCCACACTGGCCTGAATCAGGATGCTCAGACCCTGACAGAGTTGGAGACTTCCATGCCTGGGTAGTAACAGGAACCACTATGGAAGGAAGTCTTGAAGCCACTATGTTGAGAGACAAGACGCCACCAGATAGGCACCAGGGTGAGGCGGGGTTCTTCCATGCCTATCCACCCACATGCAGGGTTCCAAATACAGAGCCGGTGGCTAGCAGGACACAGGCTGTCCCAGAGCACTCCTCGGGGCAGATGAGGCTTTGCTAGGCGTAAAAAGAAAACTGGGAACACTATGGGGCAAGGGTCCCAAGGATCCGGGCTTTTCTTACGCACATAAATCCTAGACCCAAAGGGCCAGTATGGATTTAGAAGGATTCTAGATATGAGGCAGGGCCAAGAGGTGGCATGGGCCAGAAGCCAGGTTGGCTGTGTTAGATTCTAGACAGGAAGAGCTGACGGTAAAGGAAGCACTATATTCCCCCACCTCCCAACGCTCTTTTAAGTGGAGTTTATCCCAGGAGATGGGATAAAGCAGGATCCAGCTACAGTCATGTCCAAGTCAATCACCTGTGGACGGTGGGGACTCTGGAAGTGGATAGCGGGAACTCTGGAGGCAGGGATGCTCCAAGGAGTTGAGAGCTCCTGGTCAGTGCCCTGGCAGCCACCTCCACACAATTCCAGAGATGAGCGCCACCTGCCACCAGGGCCACAGCACAGCCTGACAGTGCTGGCTGGCTGGTGTGGTGCCTAGCTAAGGCGCCCCTATCATCCGTTTGGAATCTGGGTGGCCTTTTCCTGCTTTGGTACAGCCTCTGGGCGCTTCACCCTAGGAAACGGCCATAAAGCAGCATTTTATCACCTGGCCTGGGGTTTACAAAGGCTCTGCCTCGATTCTCCTCTCTGGCACAGCCAGGTGCAGACAGAGGCTGCCTTGGTGCAGCCAGGGACTTGACACACTGTGGCTGAAGAGGGAGGAGGCTGGCCACTGCCAAGAGTCTTTTCAGCTGCTCACCTCCCAGAGGGAACGTGCCCGACTCTGTGCCTTTGTTGGATACTTAGCCTGGGTCAGCCTGGGGTGAAGGCTTGCTCCTTACATCTCTACTTCTCTCAGCCTTCAGCAAATGTTTGGGTCCCTGGTCTCTGTCCCGACGGCATTCTTAAAGACAGGCAGTGGGTCATCTCCACTGAACTGGTTCACAGGACACCTAACAACAGGGGCAGTGATAGGGGTTTCCCAAGCCCCATGAAGGAACACGATTAGCCCAAAACAAATGCCTCCTCTGCCTTTGTTGGACTGCTCACCTAACAGGCTGACACCCATGGCCTCTCCAGAACCAACTTGTGCCCCGGGGCATGGCAGGCCCTCAGTAAACAGCTGCAGCTTGCTCTTCTCTGCCCTGAGTGAGCACGTCTACCAAACTGCTCTGAGAGTTAAGATGGGCCACTGCCATCACTCAGGCTCCACGAGCTAGAGGAAGGGCAGACCATCCTCAAAAAGGAACCTTTCTCGGGATAGACTCACCCCTGCAGGGAAGCTGGGTCGCCCCAGTGATCCCCTAAGAAAGGCAACTTAACTTTTAATGACATCCATTTGTACTGGAGGGCCAGGTGAAGGGGCAGTGTGGGTAGAGGGCTTCCATGGCCTCGCCCGGGCGCCATGCTCTCTAGACTATCCCATGTATTCTCAGAGAGGGCCAGGGTTTGATCCCCTTGGCTGTGAAGAGAGGCTGTGCACACCCAAACAGTCCCCAGACTGTCAGCAGCAGACCCAACTATAAAGAGCACACAGTCCATTCAGCTCCAACTAGGAACACCCAAGACAATATACCCATCGGTATGCACAGCTACCTCAGCCTTACCCTACCATGGGGGGGGGGGGAACACACACGGACGGACGGGGACTGGTGTCGGAACACAGTAGGCTCCTCCAGGAAGGCCCATCTAGTCCAAAGTTCAGAACCAGAGTCAGAGTCTTGGAGCCCACCCTGCTGGGGTAGGCAGGAGGAAAGTCAGATCAGGCATGCACAGCCACATGCAAACAAACGCATGTGTCTATCTCCCCCCCCCATAGACAAAAGACACACACACACACACACACACACAGCAATGTCAAGCCGGGCGGCGGCAGCGCACGCCTTTAATCCCAGCACTTGGGAGGCAGAGGCAGGTGGATCTCTGTGAGTTCGAGGCCAGCCTGGTCTACAGAATGAGATCCAGGACAGACTCCAAAACTACACAGAGAAACTCTGTCTTGAGAAACCAAAAGAACAAAACAAAACAACAAACAACAACAAAAGAGCAAAGTCTCTGTCTGTCTCTGTCTCTGTCTCTGTCTCTGTCTCTGTCTCTGTCTCTCTCTCTCTCTCTCACACACACACACACACACACACACGCCTGCTTAGAAGGCTCCAGACTCCCAAAGGGCTCAGGCCCAGGCAGGAAGGACCTACAAGAGATACAAATGCTCCCAGGGGGTGGGGTGGGGAGAGTGTCTGCTTCCCCAAGGGCCTGGAAGGAAAGGCGGCAAGTGGTGGCGGCTGCTGGTACTGCCCAGTGGGAGCTACCGAGGTGGTGGCTGCTGCTGGTACTGCCCAGTGGGAGCTACCGAGGTGGTGGCTGCTGGTCCTGCTGCAAAAGAAGTGGGAGGGGAAGGCTGGGCCGAGGAGGCCCTCCAGTGTCTGCCTCAGAGTCTCTGGGCAGCATGCCTGGCAGGTGAAGCTTGGCTCCGAGGTGACGACAGAGCCGGGGGTGGCCGAGTTCTTACCTCTCACATACAGGTTCGCGGGGGCCGAGTAGCGTGTGCCCGCCGGGTTGGTTGCCACACACTCGTACTTGCCTTGGTCAGACTCCTCGCTGCTCTCGATCTGCAAGGCACCTGTGGGGACACAGACAAGAGGTCAGGCACCGTCCACGCTGAGTGTGGCCTGGAACACGGAGGCCCTGACGACACGTGTAGCCCCGGCGGCTGCGGCTCACCTGGGCCGCCACAGCCTAGGGCCTGTGTGGCTTCCAGGAAGCTCTTTCTGATAAGCCAGGTCCCTCTAAGCAAGAACCAGGAACTCGTACTTTGAAGCAAGATGTCCTTACTACCCAGGAGCTGTCTGTCCACAGTCCTCAGGCCTGCTTACCAATAGTCATGCCTATCAGTTACTTGTCCCAAAGCCTATAACCCACAGGCCTAGAAATTCCTAAACAAGCCATGGCCTTGTCTGCAAGAGCCTGAGACACTATCACCTACTTGGAAGGGGCTTGCCTCGGGGCGTGGTGCCCAGCAGCCTGCCCCTCACCCCCACCCTACCCCCACCCTGCCAGCCCCGCCCATTCCGGCTACCTTCCTCAGTTCGGTCCTGCTAAAGTGCTTCGACCCACCAAGGCTCCTGCATAATTCAGAAGGCTAATGGAGACGGGGGCTCCCGCTCGGGCCAGCGCCCTAAGGGGCTGCTCTGGCCGCAGACGGACAGACAGGAGCCAAGACTGGGGGTGCGGGTAGCTGAGAAGACCCTCTACACGGATGCATGAAACTTGCATTTGGGACCTGTCCTGTCGGGTCAAGTGAGTGAACCCCACGGTGAAGGACCACACACCCCTCCCCAGCAATAAACCCTTGAAAACTGCTAGTGAAAGCACGCTGGGCAAGCTATCTGTGACAGAGAAACTCACAGGGCAAAGCACCGTGCCCTTCCCTGGAACAATTTGACAGACAATTACACCCACACAGGACAGTCCAACGGACAGCTAATAGCCCCCACAGGACACAGTCTGACAGAAAACCACCTCCTGCAAGAACAGCTGGAACAGCTCTAAAGGGCTTCTTTCTCCACCCCAACTGACAATCACGCCCACACAGGACAGACAGAACCTGCCAGGCCCCACCTAACTGGACAGGAACCTCAGAGGGAATTCCAAGTTGTGTTCGCACAGCCCAGGCCTAGGGGGAGACAGTATGAGTCTACGCTACAGCTCCTTCCAAGCCTGCTCTTTCTCTTTCGACCACCACCCGGGGCAGCAGGAGGGGCTGTGAACACCAGAAGGTGAGGGCTGCAGGTAGAGCAGGAGGGGGTGCCACCCACACAAAAGAGAAAAGGGCTGGTGTCTCTCTCCACGGCCTTGACCTCAGCCTCCCGACGGGCACCAGAGCGTATCGGAACACAAGCCAAATACCCAGCTCCTACAAGAACGGCGCTGACCGGCAGCCAACGTGCCACGTTCATGGGATGAATGGACACTGCTACGGCACACGTTCGCTCAAGCAGGCACACATCGGGGCCCTGGCGAGGGGGGGTTGCCCAAGGTCAGCTCAACAGAGGCTTGGGGGAGACGGGTAGCTGGTGCCACAAGCTGAGGGCAAGAAACAGTGCCTGGTTTGGGGTCACAGACAACAGAAGGAAGAAACCCCTGTGACAAGAGCCTAAGTCTCGTCAGGAGACCTCTGCTGGCTAGTTGTTTTTGTCGACCTGACATAAGCTGGTCATGTGGGAAGAGGGAACCTCAATTGAGAAAAAGCCCCCATCAGACTGGCCCATAGACAAGCCTGTGGGATATTTTCTTGATTAACAATTGATGTGGGAGGACCCGGCTCACTGTGGGTGTGCCAATGCTGGGCAGGTAGTCCTGGATTGCACAAAAAGCAAGCAAGCTGAGCAAGCCATGGAGAGCAAGTCAGTAAGCAGCATCCTCCGCTGTCCCTGCTCCTGCTTGAGTCCTGCCCTGACTTCCCTCAATGGCAGGCTGTAATGGGGACATGCTGACCAAATAACCCCTTCCCTCCCCAGAGCTGCCTCTGGTCGTGGTGTTCTCACAGCCATACAGAGCTAACTAAGACCCAATATAGACCCTGAGTCTATTTGTACACAGATGTCTCCAAATCTGATATCGACACCCAGACCCAGTAGTAAGGAAAGCAGGGTCAGCATGTGCTAAGTCCACGTGCAGGGAGATACGGACAGGGGAGGGAACTGAGTCCTGTTGTCAGGGTGACGAGGAGCATCCCATAAGAGGCAACTACCCCCAGCCCCAACTTCCATCCTGAGCACTCTTAGCCTTGAACCAAGCAAGGGTCTAGATGTGCCCACAAATACTGACCAACGTGGGAAGAAAATTACAGGATAAAAACGGAAACTGCCATTCCGTAGATGACAAACTGTGTATACCCCATTCTTGTAAGTCTCAGGGCCCTGAAGGAGGTTGGCCTGGCTCCAAGTCTAAGAGGAGGAGATGGACTTGAGAGGTGGCTGAGTCACACTTGAACCCTGATCTTTAGGAGTCCAGAATCCATGCTTTCTCACCAACAGGTTACAGTGCCCTGTTACCTGAAGGCAGCTTGGAGGGACTGCAAGCTGACAGGTCAAGTGCCCTAGTTATGGGTGGGTCTGTTCATTTCCCTACTGCATCTAAAGTAGTCTAAAACCTCCAGTCCCTGCTGCTGAAGATGTGCAGGGGAGGGTCCTCACTTGACCACAGGACCAAGATAGTAGACTTTAAGAAAAAGGAGGCTCTCAAGAAAAAGGCCACCCTTGGTCATGCTCCCCAACCTTACAGGAAGTGTCTCCATCTATGCCAGCCTTAGGGGCAGGCTAGGCTTCACTACGGGAACCAAATGGATCCGTTCTTTGGGGCTGGCCTAGGAGGCCTGGGGAGCAGGGTTCGCCATCCTGGGGTGCTCTCAGCTGCTATCTCCACAATGCAGACTTGTAATGGATGAGTCCACAGGAGGGAATGATTGAGAGTGGAGGTGTGTGGTGGCCGGTGGTGTCGTGGGGCTGGAGCTGGAGATGAAGAGACTGGAGAGGTCGGGATGGGAATGGGGAGGTGACGGACTGGACGGGATGGAGTGGAGGTGACCGACGGCGACAGTTGTGGCGTGGCGTGGTGTGGTGTGGCATGGGAGATGCACGGACAGCATTCTTACCTCTGATTGGTGAACCACCTGGTGAGGTAATTTGAATGCAAATAAGATCAGAGAGAAACATTAGTACAAAAGGAAGGAAAGCCCCCAAAGCCAAATCAGACAAAACAAAGCACTAGAAAGGGCCTTAACCACACGGAGAGCCCGAGGCATCAGTTAGGTGACTCAGGTGTCGTGTGAGTAAGCACCAGGCTGGGCCACGCTGAGTGTGGGTGAAGCATGTCCCCTGGGTCAATGGCACTGCTCTGAGGAAGTGCAGGGCAGGAGGAGGTGTCAGAAGAGTCAGGAAGGCAGGGCAGGACTGGGCTCCTGTGACCCTTGCTGGCTGGGCTGAGGGAGGGGAAGGGGAAGAAAAGAGGCAGCACCCACCCTAAAGATCACCCAATCCCATGGCTAAGAGTTCGAGGACAGCACTCACCAAAACAAAGGCAGGGCATTTAAGCCTTGGGTAAAGACCAGGGTTAAGGGGAGAGCTCACATAGGTTACCACGGATCAGGGCTCCCCAAACAGACCAGCCCTGGCATCCAACAGTGGATGGGTGGGACTCAGTCAGCTCACAGCCCAGTGGCTGACAGTCCATAAAACCCACCCGACCCTATTAAGGACAGTGTGATTGGAGTTCCCCGGCCTATCCGGTGAGAGGCAGAAGGCCAGCACCCACCCCTTGAGTGTCTGCTGCTTCAGAGCCCTGGGATCAGCAGCCAAGAGGGACAGGCACTTCCAAAGCCAGGTCTATTATGAGGCCTGAGCAGGTTTGCCTTCCAACATGTGCCTCTCCTGAGACTCCCACTTCAACTACTGGGGCCAGGAACCTGTAGACAGACCCAGGTCCAAGTCTACCCACCCTCTGGCTCCTTTGGCAGGGGTGGGTTGGAAGTGTTCAGGGCCACAGATCAGTTCCTGTCTTACTGAACTTGGCAACACCCACCTGGAAAAATACCCATCTCCATGCACAATGAGGAAACCTAGGCCTGGAAACACTAAGAGGCTGAGATGCGAGGCAGCAGGATCTGGCTAGTCTAACTCGGGGCCTTCCCACTGCACCACCTAGACAGGGAGGACAGAAGGAACAGGGGGTGGCTGGGACGGAGTGTATGCGACAGCTAAGTGAGAAAAAACACCATAGCAATTCTCCATGTGGAGTCCATGTACAGGTCTATGGGGGGGACCCCTGAGAACCTTTTAGGGGGTCCACTAGAATAAAACCTACAGCTAGTTTCTCCAATACTTAGACCAGGGCTGGTGGAGTACCCCTGTAATCTTAGCACTTGGGAGGCTGAGACAGAATGGCTGTGGCAGGTCTCATGACAGGCTGGACTATATAATGAGTATCACGCCAGCCAGGGCCACACAGTGAAGGCCTTGCTTCAAACACAGAGAAATAGTTACTGGCCTTATTTAGCCTCTTTCTCTCATGAATATACAGTGGTATTTCCTGGAGGGCGCACACCTACAGTACCATAACAGGCTAAATGCAGTCCCATTTAGGCTTGACATTAACAACGAGGCTTTTCTTACTAAATACATTTTTTTTTGTTTTAGAATATATAATTATCTTTTATTTATGTTAACACTTAATAGCTTTTAAATGATTTTAAAGTAATTAGTAAATATTTAAAATTTTTCCATCTTAAATATCTGGTATAGTCAACATCAATAGGTATAATCCAGATAAGCAAAACCACCTTAAGGTCCTCTGAGTTAAAGTTAGCAATACTAAGAGAAGAAAGTTGACAACCATTGACCTCCTGTGGTCTAGGCCAGGGGTTCTAGTGTATGCAGCCTTGCACTGGAACCCTGAGTCTGTAGCTTCTGCTTTCCCTAGACCTAACCTACTGACTTCTCAGAACCATCCTCTGCCTGCCAGGTGGAGAATCTGTCCTTTTCACTTCACTAGACAGGTATACGGGACTGAGGGGGCCCCAAGAGTCAGCCTCCCCAGGAAATTCACGCCAATGAGCTCAGAAATTGTAACCACACACTGACTGTACCCTTCTGGAAGACCCGGCCAGACACAGATGGATGGGCCTTCTAGCCAGAGGTAGGGCCAGGCAGCAGAATGAGAAATCACAAGCATCTCACCAGAGAGGTCAAAGGCCCCTGCAGCCAGAGCCGTCATCTCTGCTTGGCACCACTGGGTGGTGGGCATGGAGAAGGCTCGGCTGGCTCTGTGGGTCAGTGAGCGTGCTCTCTACAGTGGCATACTCAGGCTATAAGGAAGCACAGGAAAGTCCTGTTCAGGCTGGGCAGAGCTTATGGGCTAAGAGCCCCCCCTTAGGACCCAGCCTCGGATCCCATGGAGAGGTGTGGCTGCTGCGGCTACGGTTCTGTCACAGCCACAGTAGGCCACTCTTGCTGCATTTGTCCTTCTTGGGCCTGCCTCAGGTCTCAAGCTCAAGTGCCCAGGAGGCTGCTGCTGCGGCGGCGGCATATCGCATTGCTGCGGCAGGAAAAAAGGCCCTCACGCAGCGCTCACTCCTTGGCCGTGCACACGGCCAGCCCTGGGTCCGGGGCCACACCATCGGTAGATGCACTATGGTTCAGGTCAGAGATACCGGAGGTTCTGTGGGGACTGTGAGGGGCTGGGGTCTGGCGAGCAAAGGTCTGGAGCTCTGGTGGGATGTTACGACTTCTCAGGCTCCGGGTTTAGCATATGCTGTTAGAAGGCACCGAGGTTACCTCGATGCTCCTAGACCCTAGTCTCCACAGGTGGGTGGGTGACCTTTGACCTGTGGAAAGTAGATATGATAATCATGGCCTGCCCTACTTCAGAAAGGCGGCAGGAGACTCAGTGGTAATGAAGGGCAGAAGAGCACTCTGTGAACGGTTGGTGATGTGAAAGCCACAGGGGTCCTTGTAAATATGCAGTGTACAGGGGGCACCCAACTCTCTGAAGGGATGTCTCCACACGGCTCCATCCCAAGCACCGGACACACAAGAATACCTGCCCCCAACACACACACACACACACACACACACACACACACACACACACACACACACACACACACACACACACGATCCGTAAGTCACAGTTTCCTGGTAGCAGGGAAGGTCAAATGAGTAGACATCCTCTTCAGTGGTAAGTCCCAAAGGTCAACAGAGTAATTCTCCAATGAGGACTTAGAGAGAACTGGGTATGGTGGGGAGGGGCACCTTGCCAAGCAAATCTGTCCCGGGTCCTCCCACATCCAGCCTAGGTAAGTAGGGCTGGACACAGACGGTGGTGACTGTAGCTCCTGTGGGAGGAGCCAGAAGCTGGGTACAGGCTCCCAGCGGAGGAAGTGATGGTGACGAGAGGGCCAGGTGGGCAAGGATGGGCCAGCGTGGTTCCTGCAAGTGGGGAAGTGGCCTTTGCCATAAACCCGGCGGCAAACGGTCACCGTGCGGCTACTTTTGTAAGACGAGAAGACGGATCATGAAGTTAATTTCACTGAGGTCACAGAGCTAATTAGGGTGTGGACAGATAGGACAGGGTGAGATAAAGCTGGCCATGTGGCCAGGGTGCCTTGACCAGAAGCACGTATTTGACCATGCAGGCAGGGTCAAGGGTTATAAGCCCAGAGTCCAGCATAGCATGGCTTTCATAGTCTAGGAAGAAGATGAATAGACAATACCATCAGTTGCTAGAGGACACAGTTTTCAGAGAGATCCTGGCGGCAGGGAGAATAGTGGTGTTCCGGGAGAAGACAGAGGTAACAGAAAGGGAAGAGGGGACAATTTGAGAGCCACACGGTGATACGGGAAGAGGATGTGTGGTTCCTGACTGGACAGAGTGCTGGGTCTCTTTCAGGTTTAGGGGTGGGGAGCCGCCACTCATGGAGAAAGGGTCAGTGGGAGCAGGGCATGGCTGTTTGTAGAGGAAGTCAGTGTTGGTCCAGGACAGGGGGACATCCGGAAGGCACTGATGTGCGCCCTGGACGTCTGGGCTGTGCTGACCAGTAGGGTACAGATAAGGAGGTGCCGTCACCGCCCGAAGCAGCGGCGGCAAGGGGTTCGCCCTCCGGGGGAAGACTATGTCGGAGCGAGGATGAGGCTGGCAGGTCTCCGAGCTAGAGGGACCAGCACTTCATGCAGGGTTAACAGGGCAGGGTGGTACAGCCAAAGGAAAGCAGGAGGGTTTGCTCAAGGAGGAGGAAGGGCTGCCGGCCCCTGGGAGGACAAGGAGGAAGAGGCCTGAGCAGCATCCAGCGGAGTGACGGGCAGGAGCGGGGTGGTATGGGGTCTGGCACACAGGAAGCACTGCATAAATACTTGATGAACAAATGCTGGAGACATCGGGCCTTCCCAGAACCGCTGCCTGCCACAGACAGTCAATGCCATTCCGGGGAGGAGTCAGGCCTGTAGGGAGGACCGTCTGGCAGCATGGGGAACCTGCCTGGGGCACCCATGAGCAAATGCAGGGGAGCCGAGCCATGCCGGCCGCTGCGCTGCGCTGTGCTGGGCAGCAGCCACAAACGCTGCCGGACCATTTCCTGCCTTGATTATGGCTGTTTTAATTAACTGCACTACAGCTGCCTCCATCTTGTTGAGTTTTAATTAAATTAAATGAGCTAACACTTCGTGGGCTGTCTCAGGCGGCCGTGGCTGGGGCCGGAATCCTGCCCTGCTGGGTGGCTCATCACTCTCTTCTCCCTGGGCACCAAGATGGTGTGGGCCTGACGGGAGAGGCTGGGGGAGGGGCTGGGAGTGGTGGGCACCCCTGAAGCCAGCAAATCCCCCAAAGAGGCAGTCACATCCTTCATGATGGTGACATCACAGCTGATGGACAGCAGGAGTTCAAGCCAACAGCGGCCTACCTTCTCCCAACCAGCAGGACTTTTGGAGCCAAGTCTGTGGATCTATCCTGAGCTGCTCGAGGATGTAGACTGCAGCCCAGCTGATTCGGAGCCTCCTTTCCCACCCACTCCATCCCCACAAAATCAGAATCAATTTTCTTGGCGGGAGCCTCACAGGCAGATCGATCAACGGGGCGACACCTCCCTCCTGGTCACAGTGGCATCCTTGTTCCCAGGGCTCCAAGGTGGCTCGATTGAGATATCCATAGGAGACAGGTGGCTCTGGTGGCCAAAGGACAGAGGCAAATCCCCCTAGTCTCAGGATCTTAAGGTCCATTTGATGCCTGATGAATCAACATCACTGGCTCCTTCCCCAGAACCCCCTCCTGCCTAGAGAAACAGAGACGCAGGCTGGGCTGTGGGAAAAGTAGGAGATGAGAACCTAGGGGTACCTTCTTCAGGCCAGCCATGCTGGCATGCCACGCAGAAGGGTCAGGACAGCACCTGCCACCACATCCTCTTCCCCAGGCAAGATGTGGTCCATGACATTGGGGACGCTGCTCAGTCTGCCTTAGAAACCTCATCCCCCGCCCAACCCCTAACTGGATTATGCTGGAAGGTGTCCTCCCCGAGGTATTCGTGGCACCTAAACTCTGCCCTCGGCTCACCTGAGCGTAGCTGCTTGATGCGGCCATTGCTGGAAGCAGGGTCCACAGGAAGGAAGTCTTTGAACCATGTGATCTCAGGGTCTGGATTTCCACCAGCTGCGCACAGCATGGTGGCCGTCCGAGCCTTCTCCACCACCTTCAGCTGAGGTCCCATGTCGATGGTCGGGAACCCAGACGGCAGCTGGTCCTCTGCAGACAAAGGGTGACATTTTGGACATTAGGACTGGCTCTGCTCGTTCCTGAAGTCTTCTCTGCGTAACTGCTCCCGACTTCCGGGTTAGCTGGGACCCACAATGCTCTTCTCTTTCCCACCCGGGACTTCTAAGCATGAGCCCTACCCCAAATGAGGAGTCAAGAGTCCTAGGTCCCTTTTGGAAAGGCAGGGGCTGCAGGAGGGCCCGCACCACCACACCCCTGCTGGGGAGTTTCCAAGTCTGGGAAGCACAGACTGAAGACGTCAGCACTTATCTCTCTAGGTCCTGGGAAGAACAGAGATCAATGCTGTGCTGGCTGCAGCAGAGAGTGCTGTACGGACACCGGGCTCGGGCGGCAGGGGAGATGAGCTCCCAGCGCATCAGCAGCCACGACCCCACCCGAGGCTCCGTGCTTGCCCAGCTCCACTTTCTTGTCAGCACACGTGATAGCCCTCCTTGGCTGCATCCCTTCAGCTCTGGCGTGTGGCGGAACCCCAGGTCACTGACCCTGGGCAGCTTGCCCTACTGATGAGCTAACTCTAGCCTTGCCTCTGACCATTCTCTACGGCAGCCTTGACCCTTAGCCTTCTTTCTCACTCAGACCTGACCCTGAGAACCCTGATAAGGCCTAAGGACCACGTCTGAGTTTGTGCTGGCTAAGAAGACAAAAAAACAAAAAACAAAAAAACCTGGTCTTCCCTCTCAACTTTTCCCAGAGTTGGCGACTTGGAGGAAATCACTTCCATTTGACCCATTCCCACCTCACATAGGTTCCTGAAGCAGTCCTCACGGGCTGAGGCAAAGCTACCCAATCTGCACCTTCCAGAAGCACCAAGAACTGGGAAGACAGGTGTAGACCACGGGGGACTTGTGAGGATGCTGTATAGGCGCAGCTCGGGGTCTTGTCTGCCACCTTATTGCGTCATCAACGGGCGACTGTGTCCCAGCCTTGAAAGCCTTAAAAGCCGGACGCGCACCCCCACGTCCTCTCTCTCTGTTTCCTCTCTGCCAGGCCTGGCCTCTCCTTCCTCTCCCCTCTTCTCTCTAATAAAGCCCATGCTAACTCTGGCAGCCATGGCTCCTGACTCTCCCGCCGAACAACCAGCACCGTTCATCCCTTCAGGACCCCCAGCTCTACCACTACCTACCCCTCGAGGGCCTATGTGTGTTCTTTGCTCTCTGTTTTCGATGTGTCTACTGGGTTTAGGTGTCCGCTGTGTAAAGACACCTTGAAGACGACATCAGCGAGAACACAGGACACTGGGGATGCCTAGCACAGAGCCTGCACCCAGTGACTATTAGAAGTTATATCAACCAGGCCTGAGCCACTGGGGCAGACAGGTACTGAACCATAGCCTCCCATCCTAGGCTGGTAAGAAGTCCTTCCTACTGGAACAAAACCATCAAGTCTTCTCCAGAACTCAGCGGTCCCTCTCCTCTCCCCAAGCTTGGTTCTAGGCACACCCAAAGAGGGCTCAGGGAATGTCTGCTCTGGCCTCGCATGAGGGAGAGCGGCACAACTCTGCACGTGCCCAGCATGGGGTTAGGGTGTGGGGACATTTGTGGAGGACAGGCTCCCAAGCCAGGAAGACTCAGCCTCAGAAGGGAGAAAAGTAAAGGACCGGCTCTGGAGACCCAAGGGGGACAGCTAGGGGCACACACGAGATGAAGCCGGAGGAGTCACAGCAGACAGAGGAACCCCACTAAAGCTGCAACTTCCGGGGACATCCTGGAAGGGTGTCTGGCCCGGGGTACAGGAGAACTCTCAGCATGGCCCCTGACTTCCCAGGCTTGCCCAGGAACAGGCTATACACTCCCCTGCTCACAGCCCTAGAAAGTCTGGACGTAAACACCGGGTCTCCTTGGCTCTAACTACGATCCCACGGTGCCCTGACTCTCAGCTCGGATTCTTGAAAGGGATTATATTAGACGTGGGCAGGAGAACAGAAAGAGGGTGGAAGTGAGGCTGGGCAGGCAGGTGCACGGGTTCCTTTGGTCTGCTACCACTTGGAAGATAAGAGCAGGACCTGAGGCCCAGGGCACCCTCCCCACCCCTTCCTTCCAGCAGCTGGGAATGCTCCAGACCGACTAGAGCACCAGGCTTGTTCTTCCTAGCTCTCACTCCGACCTGCTTAAACAGATCGGGTGCAGGGTGAGGGGTGGCTAGGTCCTGCCAGAGTCAGAGCCCAGGAGCTACCTAGCCTTTATCACCTACCTGCCAGGAGGAACGAACCAAGACTGAAAGCAGTACAAATGCTTGCAGCCCCGTGTCCCGGGAATCTACTCTGAATTCTTGACACAGGGAAGGTCTTTGGGACCTACGCCAAATTAAGGACAATTAATTTTCCTCCCTCAATTATCACGCCCTCAAATGGCTCGTCCTTGGCTCAGATCATCCCTCAGGCACCACCGCCAAAGCCTAAAACCAGCGAGTGTAAAGAGCTGTCTACTGAACAGCAGGACCCAAAAGCCAATCCCTGATGCCAACTAGGCTCCCAGGCAGTAATGGGAAGGATGCTTCCCCCCTCCCCCTGGGGGGGGGGTTGAGTCCCACAGGAGAATCCAGCCCCTCAAGGCTGACCTGATGCTGTTCTTCCTCCTCTCCCAACTTGGAGCCTTAAGCACGTTCACACCAGTTAAGGACAATAGATTATTTCCCAGATGCCTGTTGAGCGACTGGCCCCATATGGGTTAGCATGACTGGCACACTTGCCATCTTGACCCCCCCCCCCCCAGTACCACCAGAGCTGTGTCTAGAGCAGTCTGAACCACTCAGGTTAACGACCAGGGCAAATTTCAAGAGGATGTCACACTGACACTTCCAGCCCATCAACAACTGAGAAAACTGAGGCCTCTGGACACGAGGGATGAAAGGTTCCAAGCATGAAGCATTCACTCTTTTGCAGGTACTCTCTAAAAGCTTTACAGAATGACAATCTTTACCAAAACCCTATGAGGCATATGAGCAAATGGGGACTTGGCAGAAACCTAGAAACCCGCCCAAGGTCACTCAGTTAAACTGGAGGTGGGGCTTAGTGGAAAGCAGGAGGTAAGACCCGGGTGCTTTAGCCAGCAAGCATGAAAAGGTGGGCAGGGCAGGGGGAGGGAGGGGCATCCCTGGGGGAACCACGCCCTTCCCCCTTTCTACACCCTCAACTGGCTTCCGGCTCTGGGCTCCACTGCAGACCCCCCCATGCACACATGCCCCTGCGTTTTTCAGGTGCTGCAAACCCAAGTCCAATGTTCCTCACATGTGGACACCCCTGGCATGCACCCATGTTCCACAGGCGGGGGTGCACGGGTCATGCGATAGCCCCAACAAACGCGTCCTGCCAGCACAGGGGCTGCTAGCGCGGGAGGGCCCCTCCCCCATCCAGGCCACCCAGTAACCATGGCGACGGCGGAGAGGCGGGTGCCACGGTGGAAGGGCTGCGCGCGCGCGCGCGCGCTCGAGCGCGCTTGTGTCCGAGCGGGCACGCGCCTCCGTGTCCAAGTCCTACTGGGCGCCGCCCTTCACGCCCCCGCCTGGGCGGAGCAGCCCCGCCCCCACCCTAGACCCTGCTGGGGGGTGTGTGCGTGCTCCCCTTTAAGCATTCCAGCTCCACCGACGCAGCGCACCCAGCTCCCGCCTGCCAGGGTCCAGCACAGTGCAAGAGGCTGTAAGTTGCCTCTGCATATACAGTCCGCAGTGTCAGCCAGACTCGACTGCGCCTAGGGTGCCCATAGCAGAAAGAAACCCACTGAGGCTTTGGGGGACTTTGGAGAAGCACCAACCCGGTAGCCTAAGCCTGGACAGCCTCCACACATAAGTAGCAGGATCAATCGAAAGTCTGCCCCACCCGCACAAATCTGTGCACCTAGAGTGAGCGTTCAAGTGTTCATGAATGGCTCCTGCAGCCAACTGTGCTCCGCTTTAGATACTGTACTTGGGAGACCTAACCCCTTCCCTGGAGAGGTCCTGGTTGTCTCAGAGATGAGAGGCCATGTGGGAGGGCGTGTCTGAGGATGGGGGGGGGGGGCGGGAGAGAGAGGGAGCATGGTTTAGATCCCTCAGCAGTAGAACTAATCTGTGTGATCCACCTCTCATTTGCTATCTTGGTGACTTCCTGGAGGAAGGGGGATCAAGAAGGAACATGGAAGGCAGAAAGCTTTCCTTATCGCTGCGCGAGTCAAGACTACAAGGAGGATGGAGGAACAATAAATCAGCAAGGTGAGTCTGGGAGTATGTACTGGAGTTCTGAGAGGTGAGGACAGGGTAGGGGTGGGTGGGGAAGTTTAGACCGACAGTCTGCAAGGACTGGGGGAAGGAGGCTGCTGGAGGCCCCTAGAGAGCACACACAGGTCTCTTTGTCCGGCTCAGCCTGGGATGCCTGGGGCGGAGTCTGGGCCAGAGGCAGGGGGCTGTACCAGGGAAGCTAACAGATGGAGATGCTTTAGAGGGGAGGGGGGTGACGGTGGGGGCAAGCCCCAGCACCGTCTGTCAGTGAGACCTCTTCACCCATGTTTACCCAGCTTCATGGCATCTCCGAATACAGGCACATATGCGCATGTACATACCCAGGCTCCCTGGGGTGGTACCGTCTGTGCGGCTGACCCCTCCTCTGTGCATGAGCATATCACCCTGTCCCTGAACACACAGACACCTTAGAAACATGCACAGCCAGGGACCTGGAGAACTACATGGAGAAAGAGACAGGTGCAAAAATAGAAAGCTCCATGTGCATGTGGAGGGGCATCTGCAGTGACAAGCACCTGTGGAAACACTCCTGCAAGCAGATCCAGAGGCGGTAGGCGCAGAGATTGTGAAGACATGCAAAGTCAGAGACACACATATGCTAAGACACATGCACCTGGAGACACAGGCAAAGACCCAAACCATGCAGGAACCTCTGTGGGTGGCCAGGCCCCACCCTGCCTTTTGGACACTCCGAGGAAGCCCAAGGACACCTCCGTCCTGTCCTCAAAGCAGCTCCATCCTCAGCGAAGACAGGGTCAAGACAGCAAGCCCTCCCAAACCCATAAGCTCTCATTCTCAGGGCCTCGCCGCGCTGCACCCCACCCCCAGGCTCCCAGGCAGTAAGGGGGGCCTGAGAGGCCTCAGGGCCCATCTCCCTTCGCAGCTTTCAGTCTCGACTTTCAGCTGTTTTTCCAAGAGAAAACTCCCACCTCTTCTAGCACTCAGATTTCATCAAACTTGGCATCTTAAAAGCCTGTTTTGTTTTTGAGTCTGAGCTGTTTGGGGCCTGTCGGCAGCCAGGGCCTCCCCCTCTCAGTAACCCCCCCTCCCTCGGGCTTCCCTGGCACTCCACATCGTCCTCCTCAACCTGGCAGGTGAGGCCTCCTGCCCACCATGCATACACAGTAAACCCAGTGGCCACTGCCTGGGCCCCGCATTTTAGTTCCTGGCTCTGGCTATGCTATGCTGGACTCTCTCTCTCCTGGGGTTCTTCTACCCCAGTTCTGCTCCATGAATATTCTTTTTAACCATTTACCTCTCTAGGTTCAGGCCTTGCTCCCTGTCACTCCAGACCACTGACAGCCTCCCACTCGCTCTTCAGCCCCCTGCCGCCTCCCCCGCCTCTTCCCATGGCATGCTTGCCAAGGTCAGCGACAACTCCAGAGCTAAATCCAAAGGCCAGTGCCCAATGCTCATCTTGCTTGGCTTCTCCCCCTTCACCACCTTCCACTGCCTCCCTCGTTCCTGGCTTCTCTCTTATCTCCCAGGAAGCTCCTCCCAACAGCCAAAGTCAGCTCCCGGGATTCTTCTGCCTTGGCTTCTCGGCTTTCACCATCCCATCTCCAGCGGCCTCCTCAAGGGGACCAGGTAAGCCCACACTACGCCTTCTCGACATCCTTCCTTGGATGCCTGCACACACCTGACTTGACAGTTTTCAAATTAGACTTATGCACTCACCCTCTCAGCCCTGGGCCTCCTCCGGTTTTTCAATTTTAGAAAATTGGTACCACCATCTACCCAGTCCTGGACCTGGAACCAGGAACCCAGAGCCACCTGGGCCCTCAGAGCGAGGCAGCTGGGCAGGAGGCCACCTAGCATGCTCTTCTGCTCTCTCCCTTCCTCGACTCACAACAAGGTCAGGGCAACGCTAGCTCTCGCCTAGACTGACCCCGTCTTCCTCCCACTGCTGTGACACACTTCCACCCACTTTGCACCAACAAGGACTTCTCTGAAACACGAACCTGGTCATGCCATCTCCCTTAAGCCCTTCCTTCCCCGGGGCAACCAGGGTGAGCATACCTTACCGAGGATGGAGAATATATATCCAGGGGGCATCTACAACCTCCAACTTTCAGAGTTATTTCTAGAGTCGCGGGTTCAACCCATGGTCACAAGCCAGGGGAAAGGGGAAGTTAAGTACAAAAAGTCCCACAGGCCTGAGGGACACCTGTGAGCCCAGGGATTGAGAGCTAGGTTAGCACAGGGGAAGTGTTAGTGCTCACCACTAACAGAAGAGGCTAACCCCATGGCATAGGAGGATCCATTCAAACAGACATTCACTGGGGTCCTTGAAGACTAGACAAACTGGAAAAGATTAGAGGATTCCAGGGACCAAGAAACGCAGGGGCTGACCTTCCAGCTGCCACTGCTGCCCCATTCCAGCAGCGCCTTCCTATCTCAAAACGGGGCCTGAACCTCCATAATCTAGCTACGGTACTCACATCTGCATGGTTCTGAAATCTACTGTGGTCACTCGAAATGGAGGTTAGGTCCCAAAGGCTGCTGGGCCAGAGGCATGTTAGTGCCACTGCTGCCAGGGAAGAACAGAGGCTGCCTGGGCTACGAGATTCGGGGCTTTCTTTTTTTTTTTTTTTTTTTTTTTTTTTGGTTTTTCGAGACAGGGTTTCTCTGCGTAGCTTTGCGCCTTTCCTGGAGCTCACTTGGTAGCCCAGGCTGGCCTCGAACTCACAGAGATCCGCCTGGCTCTGCCTCCCGAGTGCTGGGATTAAAGGCGTGCGCCACCACCGCCCGGCTTGAGATTCGGGGCTTTCTACAGTAGCTCTTTGCCCAAATCTCTCCACCATGAAGGAGTAGAAAAGCTTAGGGCAGGAAAGGGGTTAGGGTGGGGAAAGATGACTCCTAGGAAAACATTCTCATCCTGCCCAGCCCAGGCAGGACATCCAGGGACAGGGCCATAGTTTGCTCATCATACTGTGTGTGTGTGTGTGTGTGTGTGTGTGTGTGTGTGTGTGTGTGTGTGTGTGTGTGTGTGTGTCAGGGATGTGTGTGTGTGTATCTCAAGAAGCTACTCATCACCCTATAGCCTCAGAGCCTACCAGGGTGAGAGCAGGTGCATAACCCAAGACCCACTGTTACCTGAAATACCCTTGGCTTGGCCTCTGCCTCACAGCCTGCCCTCTAGGTGGGCAATATCAGACATCCTAGCTGGATCCCTGGGCCAAGGGGCATAAGGGTCACAGTCCTGCCCACTTTGCAGACACAGGGGCCCGATGGAAGCAGGCGGAAGGACAAGAGGGCTGGGCTGGGGGTGGGGGAGGTCCTAAATCCTCCTCCTGGCCTGGTGAGAGAAGAGCTGCTGAGGTCCACTGTGGCAGACGCCCGTAATACTTTAGCGTCACCACCCTGCCCAGCCGCCATCGCCATCCCGACTGCCCAAAAGATCCAAGCAGAGACTTCATGGAGTCCCCGAGACGGCAGATCTGAATACAAGCCCCCTGACTTCCCGCTGGCACCAGACTGACCCTACACATCCAGCTCAGGCTGCCG
The DNA here is from genome assembly GCF_049852395.1 of Peromyscus maniculatus bairdii. Lineage (NCBI taxonomy): Eukaryota > Metazoa > Chordata > Mammalia > Rodentia > Cricetidae > Peromyscus > Peromyscus maniculatus. Next base: position 137,333,696 of record NC_134853.1, read on the forward strand.
ACTCTCTCTCTCACGGTTCACAAAGCTAAGGTATGATACCACCTGCTGTCAACCTTGTGCCACACACACCACCACGGCCACCGCCACCACCACCCGCCACACGTATCCCACAATCCAGAGACCGCCTGCTGTGCACACGTGCAGGTGTTACACACCCTGCTGCACACACAGCCCACAAAGTACACACCACCTGCCGACACGTGCCCCTCCCCCACTGCCGGAGGCACACCGGTGCACAGATCCTGCCACACAACACCTTTTGTATGACGTGCACACACCTGGTGTGGACAACCCTTCACACAGGCTCACGCCACCGTAGGCACACTGCTATGTCCATGAGCAGACAAACGCTTAAGCCCCTGAGCCTGGCCCCCAGACAGGACAAGTCAGAAACAGCCTATTGGGCTCACCGGCTCTTCCCCCATCTTCCTCCGGGCATTCTGTGTCCCTTTCAGACCGTTCCCCGTTACTAAGGCTCCACCCACGCCTCTGGCTGTCCAGCCTCCCCCTGGCATGTTCTGCCTGGTCCGGACTCCGCAACCCCTGGGGACTCTATGACCTCCAAACTGGGTTCACCACCCTCACTATCCCCCCCACTTCTGAAGGGAAAGCCCAGAATCAAGGCCTGGCTCCCCTCCCCCAGCCCTCCCCTCCCTCGCGAGGGAAAATGTCAGATTCCCTGTCTCAGTGGCGGCAGCGGGCGGGTTGGAGGGGGAATGATTCAGCCACCGCCTCAAGAGTGCGGAGCGAGAAGAGCTTTTCCTGCCATTACCCGGCGAGGGAGAGGCTGGCGCGCTAATGGCCTCAATTACCACTCAGACAGGAACGCTGGGCGGCAGGCCCTGATACCCGGCACAGCCCAGGACAGGACCGGCCCACCCCCTGCCAGCCGGTGCTGGACACCCCACCTCGTACCCTGACTGGGACGCTGGCACACAGGCTGGCCATCCCAGGATAGGGGGCTAAGGGCTCACACAGCCACACCAGGAATAACAACAGTCTTGCTCCGACAGCAGCGGTCATGAGGGACCTGGCCCGGTAGTGTCCCCAGAGGCTGGGGCGGAACGAGGCAAGGGCAGAGGGCCCCCAAGGAAGTGTAATGCTGGGGATCCCTTTTTAAGACACATTGATCCTGTACTGGGACCAGGCTCCCCAGGCATTCTCCAGCCACTCAAAGCTCTCTCTCGATGAGCAGGCTTACACCCTCGTGTGTTTGGAGGAGCACACATGCTGTGTGAGACATGGGTAAGGGGTTCAAGCACTGTTTCCCAGCCCCCAAGCCAAGTTCATCTCCTCACTGCTAAGCCTCTGTGGTGGCCTCACAATGGCACTGGCTCACCTCTGGGGTCACCCCAGCACTCCAAAAAAAGGCCGTCTTTCGCCTATTTTCTACAAGCGCCCCAGATTTCCTGCCCCCCTAGGAAGGAGGACTGGGGAGGAAATGGGCCCCGGTTGGTCTAGGATGCCTCTCTGAGGTCCCATCCCCTGACATTCCTTCCTGCCAAGCCTGCCAACCTTAAGCTGGTCAAGGTTACAAAGACCAATAGGTCAGCATTTTGTCTTGCTGGTGCAGTGTTTCAGGAGCAGGAGGGGCCCCGAGGCCCACAATTCCAACCACTCTCCTGTAGCAGAGTCCCGCCCCACACTTCATCAGACACCTTCTCGTCCCCAGAGGCATAAACATACACTCTCAGGCCCAGGCCCGGGGATAAAAGTGTGTGTCTAGGACTAGGTTCCATCCCCAACACCACATAAAAATGAATAAGCCCTATTCCTAATCCATGAGAAGAAACTCTTGACCAGAAAGGCCGTTCCCAAAGGCAACCCTCTGCAAATGTGAGTCCTCTTCCCCGGGCCTGGAGAGACCCTTTAAAGCAGGAAGGTGCTGGGGCAGTGGGGACATCTGGGAGGAGTTGGCTTTCCATGCTCACAAGGAGACTGCTCCCCAGCCTGAGAGCCCCAGAAGATGCCCATCAGGACAGGGGCCGCAGTTCCTGTCTCTTAGACTCCACTCAAAGGCTAGGCAGGGCACAGGCAGATGCCAACAGGTGGAAGTGGGGGCAGAAACACTTTTTCCTGGTTCACAAAAGTGGAGAAATGGAGGTCAGAAATGACCAGAAGGAACCTCAGAGCCAATGATTTCATCCCAGTGCAGGCTGTCTGGGCTCCTGCTCCCCAAATGGGACGGGATAGTGGGGCTAACACAACCAGATGATGCCACATGGCAGCCGCTCAGGTGTCCAACCTTCAGAATGTACAACTTCCAACTCCACTCACACCGAAATCCTGGGATGCACTTCACATTGTAGTTAGAGCTCCATGCTAGCTTGGACAGTGGGTACTGTATCCTGGTTTCAAGATGGAATAAATGAGGCGGAGGCACAGTTCCCAGTCCAGCGTCCTTGTCTTAACCATGGTCATCTACGGCCCCTCTCCAGGGGAGGGTCTGACACAGCTCTGTTAGAACCCACTGACTCACACAAGACACACAGACGGAAGAATTACTGAATGGATGCATGTGTGAACACATAAAGCCAAAGCGTAAAAATGGCCAATGTGAAAAGATGTTCAACTGCTCTTGTAATCAAAGGAATGCAAATTAAATGGAGATGCCATTTTTTGCCTATTAACTTGGCAAAGATTTTTTTTTAATGGTAATTTCCCACTGCTGGTGAAGACGTGCAGGGAAGAGGCCCTCCCTCTTATGCTCTCCCTGGTAAGAATATAAACGGATACAATCCTCTAGAAATATTGAGAGCTTAAAAATGCATGTGCCCTCTGACTTAGCAATTCTACTCCATGAACCCAGAACACGGGGATGATCAGCAAAGTGACATTATCTTCAAGGACATGTATGACACCTTACTTACAAAGGCTAGAAGCTGAGCACATACGCACCCAACAGAAAGGGAACAGCTAAATAAAATTAGGGTGCTTCCATGGGACAGCTTACCCACAGCCATTAAAAATAATGATGCAGAAGAATATTTAATGGCAAGGAAAATGTTCACAATACATGTTTTTTTAAGCAAAAGCTGGGGGATGGCTCCGTAAAGGACCCGCTGAGCGAGCATGAAGGCTTGAGTTCACTTTCCTAGCACCCCTGTAAGAAGCTAGGCAGTGCTGCTGAGTGCCTGGAACCCCAATGCTAGGAAGGGCAGGTAGAGCTAGCTGGATTCCTAGAGCTCCCCAGCCAGCTAGGCGAGCCCAACGGGTGAGCTTCGGGTTCATCAGTGAGGGAGCGTGTCTAAAAAGCCCTGAGTCTGCCCTCTAGCACGGGAAAAATCAAAACCAAAACCCCAAAGTCACGGAACAGTGTGTGATCACTATTCTGCTTATATATATTAATACAAATGTATGTACCCACATACACAAATCTTACACACAGGAAATGGGCCACCAAGAAACAACCAACAGCAGCAGAGGTAGGACAGCAAGAGATCGTTATTTCTCCCTATGCACGAGCCTATAGTTCTCAATTTTTTAACAGTGAGCAGATATTGGTATTGCATTTCAAAAAGAAAGCAACAATCAATGCGGTATTTTGAAAACGCGCATTCAGATTCATGTTTCCACTGTGGTTAAGGTTTAATCATGTCACTTCCCACCCTATTTGTGGCTTTCTATGTCCTTAAGAGAGGGTTCGTTTCTCAGCCCGATCCTCCAGACTCACTGAATTACTCCCCCTCTTCGTGTTCTCAGGCTCTCCAACCACCACTTGAAAAGCCTCAAATTGACCACTCAGAGTTCTGGAAGCTCTGTTTCCCCTCACACCCTGGGCCTGGGCAAAGGCCTGGAAGCCAAGTGTCCCCATTTCTTACAGAATTTACTGGACACTGAACGAGGGTAGCACCATATCAAGTGACATCCTGGGCTTCATGGCAGTTCAAGGGAAGTTTGTGAGTGAGTGAGTGAATGAATGAATGAGCCGTCAAATAAGAAATGACATTAAAATTCACACACAGCCCAGCTCCTTGATCTGGGCACCAGGAATACGCTGACACCAACTGCCAGGCTTCACTGCCACGGTCACATAAGCCCAGGGCTGCACGCAGCATCACACCTCCAGTCTGACCCAGACCCAACAATGACCCAGGAGGTCAGTGGGAGGTCACAAAGCCAGTAAGGACACAGCTGGCCTCAGGACGGGCTAGTGATCCAGTTTAGCACTGGCTCTCACTCACCCCAGGACGTCCGTCCGTCCCGGTGGATGTCCGTCCGTCCCGGTGGGCTCCCGTACCCCAGCACCCCCCCCCGCCACGCCCCTCTCTGCACATACCTTCGAGCACAGAGAGCTTGGCGCTTGTGTTGATCTCGCCCAGACTGTTGGTGGCTGTGCACTCATAGATGGCCTCGTCTCGCTGCACTCGTAACGGCTGGATCCGCAGCACTGACCCTGCTCCATCGTCAAACTCAATTACCTGTCACAGGACAGATGTGGTCATACCTGTTAGGGGTGTGGGGATCTACCAGAGCCCGTTTTCCTCACATCCCCACAAGGCCCCTGAGGGAGACTTAGGGGACCAAGGAACGGCCCCACCCACAGAGAGCGGGCCAACCCTAAAGCCTGCCCGCCTGCCCAGTCCTCCCGGCCCGCGGAGGACGAACCTCAAAGCGCTGGGAGCTGACTTTCTTCCCCTTCTTCATCCATGTGATCCGAGGCTTGGGTTCCCCTGTGGCTTGGCACACGAAGGAGGCCACCCCTCCCGACAGCCCAATCTGGTCCTCGGGGACCTTAACAAAGACAGGTTTGCCTGGAAGAGACAGAGACGAGACACTCAGTCGCCATGGCATGGTCACATCAGGCATGATCCAACACTCAGGGAGCAGTCCTTGGGGGTGAGGGGCACGAAAGACTTACGGACCCAGCAATAACGCCTAACAGCGCTTGTCAGAGCCAGGCCCTGCTCAAAGAGCCGAACCCTTAACTCTTTGAAGCTGAGGAGGTGGGTGCTATAATTACTGTTTACAGAGAAAAATCAAGGTGTAGGGAGGTCAAGGTGTTTGTCCAGCGTGACATGGCTGACAGAGCAGAGTCTGAGGTGGGGGATCCTGTCTCCATGTGTCTCCTGCCTCTGATCACTCCAAGCTCCAGGAAAAACAGAAAGCAGAAATGTACTGGAGAAGTTTCTGGGAAGAGCCCCAGACTCCCCCGAGATACTTCTCACCTACCCTAAGCCTTAGGCAGACCCTAGGACTCCCCCTCTCCCCTCACCCTACATTCCAACAGCCCAAAGGCTTGAACATTCCAGCCCCTGAGAGTCTCTGGATGGCTTCCCAGAGGGATGCTTTCCTATAACTCTGCCCCTCCCACCCTGCCCCCACTGGCTTGGCAACCGCCTTCCCAGAGCATGGGCAGCTCCTGAGTTCCTCCTCCAGAGGAGGAAAGGGGCTCAGACAAGGGCCTGCCACACCCTGGTTTACATGCCAGGGCTGACCCACAGCCTCTTATCCCTTCAAGTCCCACCACCCAGGGTCAAAAGTCCCAAGAAACCGGGCTCATTGAGACGTAGAAATGCCTCGTTAATCCTGACAGTGGATCCATTTCCTATTAATCAAGCCAATGAACAGTTCCAGGAAAGCTCGTGCCTTGAGAACTGATCCTTCAGACCACCTGCCAGGTGCCCACGAGCTCAGGCCCACTGTGTGCCAGGTACTTTTATTCACTTCCCCTTTCACAGTCAGGGCCTCTATTTCATAGGCTCGAGGGGTGAAGTCATGTGTCCAAAGTCACACAGCCGTGAGTGGTGACCAAGACACCTGACATACAGAGTTCACACGGGACTGTTGGGGGGCCTTGTCCGAGGGGTGGCAGAGACTGTCCCTATTAGCCATACTGGTCTGACAGGACCCTCGCTCTCCAGGGTCCAGTGAGGTCACCTCTCACCCCCCACCCTACAGCAGCTCCCAGCTCCCCATCTGCACAGCCACCACCTTGGATGGCCATTTTCCCTCCATGGGACAACTGGCTGGCTGAACAAGCTGATGTCCCTGTCTGCGTCACCCCCCACCCCACCTCCTCTTTTCTCTATTCGGAAGCCAGGGAACAGCCTCCTCCTGATGAAATCTCTCAAAGGCCTCCCACTGCTCCTTACAAAAAAAAAAAAGTAAACTCCTACCCCTGCAGATGAAGCCCGGCCAGGTCTGACCCACTCTCCTGGCGTCCGAGCCCGGAATAGACAATGCTCCCTGCAGCCTCAGGGCCTTTGCGTAAGCTGCACCTTCTGCTACGAACCTCTTAGACTACCCTTTACCCACTAAACCTCCAAGTCACCTTTGAACATCATCTCCTCAGAAAACCATCCCATGCCCCCTACCCGCCCGCCCCATTAGCTTAGGCCATGGTTTTAAGCTCTCTGCCTCCTACCATGTGCTCAGTTTCAGCACGAATGTGAGGCTACAACTTTCCACCTTGTGGGTGTTTAATAGCGGCTTCCCAAACAGACCATAACCCTGGGCAGGGCAGATCCCACGCCTGTCCTGTTTCCGGCCCTGTCCCACTGTCGGACCCAGTTCCTGACACCCAGGGGTGCAAAACAGAGGAAGAAATGGACAGAGGAAGGAATGTGAGGGGTGGGTAGAGACTGGGGCCGCCCCCCCCCATACACCTTCCCTCCAGGCAAGAGAGAAACCCAGGGAATAAGTGCCCCTCCAGGTCCTGCCTCAACGTGTCTACAACGAAACCAGCCACAGGAACCAGAAGAACCAGAAAGACTAGGATTGGGCTGGGGCGGGGTGGGGAGGGGCCTTCGAGCCAAACAAAGAGCTGAGAGGCTGGGCAGGAGAGCCAGGGAGATCACCGGCAGCCAGGAGGAACAGGCCTGGGAGCTGTGTGGAGGCTGGACTGTGCCCAAGGCCTGGGGCCATCAGGGAGGTGGGACTACTCACTCCTCTCCCTTGGAGGCTGGACAAGGGCCAGGGTGCCGCCCAGGATCAGACAGGCGGTCCTGCTCCAGTCCCAGGCTACCCAGGGCTGGGGCCCCTCTAGGGCCAGGTCTTGCCTTGCTTCCTATCAAGGGGACCCACACAGAGCCCCAGAGCTACCCTCATTCCAGAGCCCTAGGTAGTCCTGGGTCTTCCTGTTCCTCAGGGGACCTTTGGGGAGCAGTCAAACCCGGTCTCTACACTGTCTCCCCAAATTTGTTCTCTAGATTCACCTTTTTCCACAAGTATCTTGTATTCCCTGGCCTGAGGTCAGGCACTACACTGAGAATTTATAGTTTGGGCCCTGGTGCACCTACCCACCATCTGGGCCTGCCTCTGAGTGCACCCTGTACCCCTCATCAGCCCCTCCTCACACTGTCAGATGGGGTGCCAGGCGGGCAGGCAAAACCTGTGACCGCTCTGCCCTGGGCCTGATCAGCTGGTGTTGAGTCTGAACAGAGCATTTTTTTGTTTTACAAAAAATACTGTAAGTTTTATTTGTATTTGTGTGTGTGTGTGTGTGTGTGTGTGTGTGTGTGTGTGTGTGTATGCATGTGCATATGTGCCATACGTGGTACACGCTGGTGGGTCAGTTCCCTCCCTCCACTACACGGACTCTGGCCTGCTGGTGAGTGCCTTTGCTGAGCCAGGCTGTTGGTCTGTGAACAAAACTTCTGAGTCCAGAAAACAGGGTGCCATCTGAACATGCTAGGAGGAGCTTTGAGTCACTGTTATCCACTGTGTCACCCAGCCCTGTGGGCAGCTCCTCACAGCGGGCTAGCCTGGGACAGTCTTTGCATGTCAACAGCCGATGAGAAGAAGTGACCACAGACAGGAAGGGGCCTGGCCGAGGGGAAGCACACCCCCTGGAGAGGCTTCAGTCCTGCAGCTCCAGAGACAGCTAAACTGGGCTACCTCCTCCACAGGGAGACTGGCTGCTATTTTGTGCCTCCCTGAGGGGCACAAACACACAGGCACATCAACAGCACTGCACACGGAAAGAGAGGCACAGACGGCAGTGAAGGACGGACCGGGAGGCCAGGGGAGCTGCTGGAGAGGTGATTTCCCAGGCCCTGGAGTGGCGGGCGGGCGGGCAAGAGAGCTGGGGACTCATTAATGAGCTCCTGTGACTGCTTCTGGCAACCTTCCCCAGCCCAGTCCACTCAAGGGCGATCCTAGTTCCAGGAGGCACTCCAACAGGGGCAGCACTTAATAGGTGCCAGGTGCCTTGCCCACGTGACCCCAGTTAACCTTTACAGGTAGGAGTGATTACTCCTGTTGTGCAACAGGCCAACAGGCTCAGAGAAAGCACTTGTGCTGGAAGCTCCAGAGGGCAGGGGCTAGACAGGCCACCCATAAGCACGAGGGGGAGGGCCCTGCCATGTTCCAACATCAGGGGCTCTGGAGGAAGCTCCTGCTCACCTGTACCCGCATCTGCTGCACACACCACCTACACTACCCCTTCAGCTACCAGACACCTGGCTGAACTCCAGTGACCATAACCAGGATCCAACCTGCACCTGGCTTTGGGGTCCTGCAGCTGTCTCGTGCGGTCTGAAGGTCTCCCTCTGGCTTTCTCGTAAGCTCAGAAGCCCAGGGGTATGACTCTTTCTTCCCGCCAGGCCCATCTCTTTGTTGGGCAATACTCTGTGTTAGCAAATGCCCACTCATCTTCAGGGGCCCTCTATTCCAGGAACCCTCCCAAGATATTCCGGCTCCTGCCTGTGCCAGCACTGCCCCTGCCTGTGCCAGCACTGCCCCAACCTGCTCCTGCTCTTCTGTCAGCGCACAGACTTGTGCCCAGCTCGGTGGGTTCTGTCTCGTGACAGGTCTGAGTGGATTCTTTCTGTCCTAGCTCCTAACACACATGAACCAGCAGAAACCTCTGCCTGAGGGCTGAACCAAGACCACCCCTAACCCCGTATCCATATACCTTCCCCCCCCATCAAGAAGGCACAAAATCCCGGGTTGGGGAGACGCTAAGTGAGGTTCCAGAAGTGTGCATCCATGCAAGCAAGCATGCCTTCGTCCCCAGGTTTCCACTGGAGCTGACTAGGCCTTGACGCTAGGCCTCCAGGCTAACTCTTGGCAGCTGCTTCTCTCCCCTGCTTCTCTCCACTCCCCTCTGAGGCCAGGGCCCCCATTCATTTGTCTCGTTAAGAGGCCTATAGAAACACATTTGTCCGCTCTGCGCTTCGCTGCTCTGGTCGTCAATTCTCTGGGGGCACCCGCCCTGCCTTCTGCAGCAGCCCTGTCCATGTCTGGCTGCTTGCCCCTAGTGAGAAGTCTCGGAAGTTCAGTCCAAGCCTTGCCACGGTGGGGAGAGATTCCAAAGTGAGTGTGATTTAACGGCAGGCCAGGAGGGCAGACCCCGACTCCTGAAGCTGGCTTACCAGGGCTCCTAGCTGATGTCTGCTCTACGGCGCTTGGCCCGGCAGTGCTCGAGGCACAGCACCTGGAAGTCCACCCTTGGCAGAGGCTTCTTCTCTGGTTCCCACCTTCAAGCACCTGCTTGGTCTCTGTAACCAAATTACTAACGAACCAGCAGAGAGTCCTGGAAATCTGCCCTAAAACAGTTACATCTCACTCCTCCTGATTCCTACAGAGGTCAGACCTGTTCCGACCCTTTTTACTTTCTTATCTACCATGCCCTCCAGATCCTGAGCTGGAAATGTCTAAACTCCCAAGACTCCCCAGCCTGCCAGGACAGACAGACCTAGGGCATAATGCCACAGCAGCATGCTCTGAGGAGTGCAGAGGACCAGAGCATGACCCACACTGCTGCAGGAAATAGTGAGAGCTGAGTCAGATCTGGTCAGGCAGGAGTAGGGAAATGCCTCACCCCCACCCACCCCTCTGTTTTTGGAGACAGAGTGTCATGTGGCCCAGGCTTGTCTTCAATTTACCAGGTAGCCAAGATAAACTCAAACTCCTAATACTGCCTCCATCCCTCAAGTACTAGGATTACAGGCCTGTGCCACACCTCATAGGGAAGGGTGTTTCAAGCCGAGGAAACAAAGAATGGAGAGAACCTGGACACAGAGAGCTAGATGTAGCCGAGAGGAGAGAGCATGGCAGGTTCCGGGTGGAGAGGCAGTCAAGTTAGCAGACAGGAAGATACTACCCTGACTCCAAAGGCAGTGAGTGGGGGTGGGGGGGGTGGGAGGGGAAGGGCTGGAGGGGAGCGGAAACTGAGTACCTTGATGCAACCTGACTCTCGCTGTGGGATACAGCCTGGGTTAGAGGGAGGGACTGGAGGCAGGGGACCAGCCCAAGGCTGATGCACACTCCAGCCCAGGCAGAAGCTGCAGGAGCTTTGGCAGAGGTGGTGGGGAGAGAGAAGGGGATGCGTCCCAAAGACACCGAAGGTAGAGGCCCCAGAACCTGGAGATGGATTACAGGTGCGGTAAAAGGGAGGGGGGAGGGAGCTGGAAGGAGGCCCAGGCTCCTGACTTGGTGACCAGGTGGGTGGTAATGCCACTCAGAGAGAGAGAAAACTGGAGGCCGACAGGAGGGTGGGGCCGAGGGGTGCAGGCCGGGGCGTGCTGGGTCAGAGGCAGGAGGAGAAGCAGCCATTCTCCTAGGCCACACTGTCTCAACTCAGTGCCGTGTCCTCCCTAGCCGTCTGGGGCCCTGAGACGATGGAGGATGGTGGGAAGAAGAGTGACGAGGGTCCTTCAATATCCACGGGCCACTGCCTGCCCCAGGCTGGCGCCCTCTTTCTTGTCAACTTAGCGTTTCTCCCAGCCTGTCCCTGTAGCTCCAAGTGCTCACCCATCAGCCCCAGCCAGGCCTGAGGACCACCCCCATGCCCCTTCCAAAAGTTCTCCACCTGACTTCTCTAGACCCCCGGCCCGCACCACCCTGGCTACTCTCCAGAGGAATGGAAACTCTCTCCCCCATTCTACCCTCCCCAGGGCCCAGCCTCTGAGCACAAAGGGAGGGGTGCTCCAGGGCCACCCCCTTCTATGACTGGCTCCTGAATTATTAATGAGCCATTAAGAGAGAGAGCCCTGGTGGGATAAGGCTCCTGTCTAGAGACCTTGAGGGGATAAGAGGGGTCCCTATGGCCTGCTTCCTGAGGCCTGATCCCTGGGGTTGGCCCTGGACTGCCTCTGGGTTTAGGACAGACTGGGAATAGCCCCTTCCCCCCCAGGGGACCTCAGCTCCGACCTTGCCCCTCCCCCAGCCTGCAGATTGGCTAAGCCTGTCCTGTGCTCCGCCTCCCACCAGTAACCAAGCAGTGGTAACCATGGTGACAGGGCGGGCTATGGCCAGTCTTCTAGTGCCAGGCAGGGGGAAGGGCAGCAGCAGGGAAGAGACCAAAGTTCAGAGTTGGACTTGGGTAGGGGACAAATTGTCCCCCAACACACAAACACTCACTTTCATTCCCCACTCCCCTCTCCTTCCTGCAAGCCAAGTAACAATCTCCCCCATTTTCTAGGGATTGCAGGCCTGGCTCAGGGAAGGCTGTCCTTTGCCTTGAAGGTTCCTAGGAAAAGGGAAGGACCTGGGTAAGTCGGCTTCCAAGCCCTCCCTGGACCTGTGGACACATCTGGTACTCTATTCATGCTCCCTTCTACATGGGGCCTTATGCAGAGATCTGCAATGTGGACAAAGCACATGTCTACCCAATTCACACAGAGATCACATGAACCCCAGACAGGGCTCCCCAAGTCCATAAAACACTTAGGTATGTGGTGCTCTGCAGAGCCTAAGGGACACCCAGAGGAGCAGGCACCCCTTAGAAGGGAATCCCCAAGTGGGGATTCAAGTCCTAGGACAGAAGGACTTGAGGGTAGCTATCTGCTCATCCTGTTTCCTCCCCCTAGGACTCGGTCCGGTATTCCATGCTAGAGACCTGCTAGAAGCCAGTCACTTTTCATCCGGGTCCCTCCGGGTGAGGAGGGGTCAGACTTACTGTCGCCATGAGCCCCTGCCATCAGACCAAGCATCACGAGTGTAGGCACAAGGGGCACCATCATCCTCCCTGGGGCTGGCTCCAGGCCCATCCAGGGTTCTAACTCCACAGCCAGCCACAGCCCAAGACAATCCACCTGTAAGGGAGAGAAGGGCAGAGCCAGTTAGCTGGGGGCCACTGTGTTCCTGCTACCCATGCTGCCTCTCGGCCTCCGCTCGGCCTCCCCTCGCCCTCACCGCCCATTCAGAGCCGACTTCAACAGTCCCAGGCAGGACTGTGCAATGGTCACCCAAGCTCCTTCACCAGTGCTGAGGGTCAAACCCATCCTATAGGAAGGGATGGCAGAGGGCCCTGGGGTATTCTCTAAACCTCAGGAGGAGGGACACAGGGCTGGCTGGAAACCAGCACCAGGGTGGTCCACTCCGGATACTGAGTTTTCAACTCACACCGTTAAGGGGGTGGGAACAGAGGAACACACACAGGTTGGGACACAAGAACACACAAAAACAAGACAGACACAGGAACAATAAGCAGCCAGGCGGATTTACACAGCCCAGGGAACATCCCAGTCCCTGGAGCATCCTGATACTCTTCCTCGGGAAGCAAGGGGCCAGACCTCAACGTCCCCAGCACAGGCTCCAGAACACAGACTCAGCAGCTGTTGGTTCCACGTTGTCAAAGGCTCCCAGCCAAAGCCACAACCCGTCAGGGCTCGCCAGGACTGCTCTCTACAAGTTACAGTTGCCCTGCCTGGCCACCCTCAACCTACCCAATTCCCATGGCACCTTCCCACCCCAACGACAAATGCTAAGGAGGCTTCAGTGGCTGAGATTGGAACGCTAGACTCTTCAGATTCAACATCCATGCTTCCTCCCTCTCCCCTGGTCCCAGCCATGCAAAGCAGATGGGGATGGCTGTGTTGGGAGCTAGCTGAAGCCTTCAAGAGCCTGCTCACCCTCCTGTCTACATGCCCTTCCCTCTGCAGCCTCCTGCTGAAGCCTTTCAGTGGCTGGAGACACTTCAGCTCCAGTGGTGAGCTTCTAAAGGTCTCTCTCTCTCTCTCTCTCTCTCTCTCTCTCTCTCTCTCTCTCTCTCTCTCTCTCTCTCTCTCGTTTTTCGAGACAGGGTTTCTCTGTGTAGCTTTGCGCCTTTCCTGGAACTCGCTTTGTAGACCAGGCTGGCCTCAAACTCACAGAGATCCGCCTGCCTCTGCCTCCCGAGTGCTGGGATTAAAGGCGTGCGCCACCACCGCCCGGCTCTAAAGGTCTCTTTTCCATGTTCCTTGCCTGGGGATTTCAGGTGACAGGCAGAGTGCCCATACGGCCACATATAGGGCACTGGCACATGGCCAGGCCTTCACCCATGCTCTGAAAACACCACGGAGTATGATGAGGGGGGCGACAGTGGACACACCTTGGGGCCCGCCCCACAGTGCTAAGAGAATTTTCAAGTTGAGAGAACAGGTGAACCCCAGGGATGGAGCCCAAACATGGTTCTGCTCCTTCCTGGAACTTGGACCCTGATCTGAACTTAGGACAGTCAAAGACCATGAGGTGAGAACAAGCAGTCGGGGAGCAAAGGTGGAACAAGCAGGTGCCACTGGGAAGCGAGGCAGGGGCTGGAGACGCGGGGGAGGGGAGAAGTTCCCTGTCCCGGGAGCTTGCCCAAACTGAAGTAAAACGGAAGCAGCGAAAGCAGTAACGCTAAAGGACATGGTGTGGTGTCCAGCACTCCCTCTTCCGGGCTGTGGGTTCCGCTGAGTGATCAGAGCTGAGGAGGTTCAGTCCTCAATGGGGCCACACGCTGCCATGTCAGGGTGAAGGCCCTATCTGGGCTTGTTCCCCACAGCACCGTGGTTATCTGAGTGTGGCTATCAAGACATCAGGTGGTGAACTGCCTGACCAGGTTACCATGGGGACATGGCTCTCAGAGAGGACTCTAGCTTTGGTACAGATACCCAGGGTACAATGCAGAGGTGTGTTGCACCACAGGTCAGACGAGTGGCCTAGGCAGGTCTCGTGGGAGAGGAGACATCACAAAGTCAGAGAGTTCAACTTCCACGCTCAACCACTTCAGGCACATTCTCCCCACCCCCCAATGCGGACAGCATATGGACATAATCTTCAGGACAAGTATCACAGGGGCACATCTCCCCGGTATGGACATAAAGGCAGAAACAGAATAGATGTTACAAGGTACAAAAATGCACAGCCCAGTCATCACGGGACAGAACTCCCCAGTACAATTACAGAGCCTTAATCCTCTGTAGCTGCCTTGGTACAGCAATCACAGCATGGTGACTCCCAGGGGCAGACATGGAAACAGTGTCTGGTCCAGACATCATGTGGGTGTACACAGAGGGTATAGACATCTGTGATTATAGCTGCCTGATAAGGACATCACAGGGATAAGACTCCCCAGTGCACTGCCTTGGAGGTGTAACTCTCACAGACGGGGGTAGGGGTGTCACTACTAAATAAAGGGGAACGAGGTGCCACTCAATAAATAAAGCCATCATAGTCTCTCACTCCCAGAACAGGTAAGTGAAATTCTGGCCTCTAAACCCAATCCCTAGTGTAGCAAAGGCCAGTGGCTCTCGGGGATTCAAGACCCCCTGAGTATGTAGGCAGAGTGCTCAGAACACTTTGTTCAGGTCCACAGTGTAGGAAGAAGGCAGAGCACTGAAAACGGGCTGGGGAGACGGCGCAGAGCTCAGGGCACTGGCTGCCAGAGGACCTGCATTTGATTCCCAGCACCCACACGGCAGCTCACCACTGTGTACAACTGCAGTTCCAGAGCATCCAATGCCCTCCTCTGGCCTCTGTGGGTAGCAGGCACACACATGGTTTACAGACATACATGCAGGCAAGACACTCATACACAGAAAAATGTTAAAACCTTTTTCTAAGTTGAAAATAGAGATATTCCCTCCCAAGAGAATTGCTCCCAGTGATCCCTAGACACAGGGATACAGACAACTAGAAACACCAGGAGACCTCAGGGACATACATAAACATGGGCAATCTCAGGGAACTGCTCTGGCAACCAGTCTTCCAAGCCAGGGCCTCTCCCTCTCAGCAGCGCCTGGTGTGAGCAAGTTGCTCCCACCCCTGGACTCTGGGCACAGCGCCTGCCCCTGGTGTCAGGCAGTCCAGGCGGCTCCCAGATCCAGGGCCGCCTCCCTCATCAGAAGAGAGGTGAGCAGCCGTGAGTCTCAGGCCTGGGCTTGAGTCTAGATGCTGGTCCTGCCCACACCCTGATCTCCACGTCCCCTACAGAACAAGTTTGCCTTGCTGGACAGCCATGGGCCTTGAGAACCCACCCAATACGGCAGTTCTTAGAACAGACACCCACTCCACCAACATGGATGGGTGAGTCTGAGCCTCGGACAATTCAGATAAAATCAAGGCCCAAACACTTGGGTTCTCAAGCTCATCTCTGAATTGCACTGTGGGCCATTGCTTCTACCAAACTGACATACTTGGGCAGGAAAACAATTACGTGGCATATGATATTATAGGATATAATTGACTGTAATTTTTCTACATTCAGAATAGCTTTGATATATCTTTTTTCACTGCCACACCACTGTAAAGCTGCCAACTGCCCTTTCTTAGGAAGAAATGTCCTTTATTCTCAAATTTTGTCCTTGGTGCTAAAATGTCCTTTCTTGTATGAAGTGATGGGGACAGCAGATATTAGTTTTGTTTTTTTTTTGTGTGTGTGTGTGTGTTTTTTTTATAATGTCCTTACTTGGCAAAATAAAAAAAACTGCTAACCCCCTGTCTGGCCCTAAGCACTTTTGGAAACTGAACTGATGTGAAACCGAAGAGCCTGGGAAACCCTGCTCTGAGGAAGAAGGGATCAGCGGGCACAACATCAAGCCGCAGGACTCATGTATGTGTATCATGGAAAATGCATGTCATTTCCATGAGGTCCACTCTAACCATCCCTGCCAGGGCCAGAGGGCTCCCAAGAGACCATGAGACGCCAGGACTGAGGGGTTCCCGGATGGAAAACAGCTGGGATCATTCTCAAGCCCCCCTCATGAATATACAAACACAGATTGATTTGTTTCCCGTGGGCACGAGTTATTATTCACAAATATTAATTAGTCTCCAAATACCACCTGTTCCTCCAGCCCTTTCCCACTGCTCCTCTTCAGGCCAGGACCCTGGCTCCCGGGAGACTGGAGACCGGACATGGACATGGACAGAAGAAGGGGCACCCAGGGTCCCGGGGTGTGCTCAGCCAAGGCGAGGCCAAGGCTTATGCAACAAGATGCATGCTGGGCAGGCAGGGAGAGAGAGCCAAGAGCTGTTCATCTTTGAACCTGTGGCGGCAGCTAACCGAGCCCCTTTGTCATGTCCTGGACAGTTTACCGCGTGGTACTGCAGCAGCGGCCGCGGAGGCGGAAACGGGCCCTGTCACACTTGGGAAGGGAAAACCAACATGCTTCCAACTCTCACCAAACCGACCACTGGGTTAGGACGGGAATAAATCACAGCCTCGGCCTCGACCCCGGCCCAGAGGATCTGGCTGGCAGGAAGGAGCCTGAGACGGCCTTACCTCCTCCAGCCGGGCGGCCAGAGTCTGTGTGAACAGCCAGGAACAACATTCCCTCCCACTCTAGAACTGGGGATCCTCTAACTACACTGAGGCCCCTTTTATATCTCTCAGCTTTTGGCTCTCTGGGGAGTCAAAGGAGAAACCAGGGGTATCAAAACCTCTGGAATGGAAGCCAAGGACCTAACAGGGGCCGAGGTAAGAAACAAAAACAAAACTAAACAAAAATCAAAACAAGCCAGCATGGGCTCCGTAAAGTCCTAGGCCTTTTCCTGGGGGCGGGGGGGGGGGGGGGGGGGGTCTCTCGCATTGATGTGCACCAACCCTGCTGCCTTGGGGCCTCTGTACCCAGTATTTTCTCTACTGCACACGATGCCCTTCCTTCTCTTGCCCCAGACACTCCACTTCAGAACTGGGTTCAAGGGATCCACTAATATAAACTTTTCCCCACATGGCTCTCCCTAGGTTCCCAGGTTGTACAATTTAGAAAATCACAAGAGGTGACACAAACCGGTGGTTCTCAATCCAGGGTGACCCTGCCCTGCCACAGGACATGAGGTAATGTCTGGAGACATGTTTGATTGTTAGGACCGGGGATGGAGGTAGGTGTTACTAGCATCCAATGGGAAGAAACCTGGGATGCTGTGAGACATCTTACAACATCAGTTCAGGCCCATGAAAAAAGGATCACCTTGTCTAAAAAGTTTACAGTACCAAGACTGAGAAACCCTGGTAGAGGTGGCAAGCTATACAGCCGACAGCCTGACCGAGCCCCGGCCCCAGGACCCCGCCCCCCTTGGAACTGCTTCACACCTTCAACCACAGGCAGTTCCTGACATTCTATCAGTACCTTCTTGGTCTTTAGATCTCAAGGCATCTTCCTCTCCCCCCTCAAATCAGTTCAGCCTCTAGAAGCAGGGGGCCCTGTACATCCCATCTCCACCTTTCAGATGCCATTCACATGGGCTCTCACCAGAGCACAAGGGCTCCTTTTTTAGGGCCTCTTCTGGCAGGACTGGGTTTATAGGCAAATCAGACCCTCACCGAAGGACGAACACAAGGATGCTTTACATCCCTATACACATTCTCCCCACATGACCCCTCCGCATAATCCCACTGCCCACCTCACCGAGTGTGACTGCTCACAGCGTCCTCACTCCTCTCCATCCAGGCCAGACCCATCTCTTGTTTTCAGTTTGTTGTAATTGTATGTGTGGTTGCATGGAGGTCAGAGGACAACTTAGTGGAGTCAATTCTCTGCTTCCACTTTTACCACTGGGTTCTGGGAATCGAACTCGGGTTGTCAGGAAGCAAGCACATTTACCTGCTGAGCCACCTCGCTGGCTTCAGATCAATCTTTGTCATGGCCTCTTTGTTTAACCATCTATCTGGAACTGTTCGGGGAACAGGGTGATGGCCTTGAGGCGTGTGGGTCTTGTCTTCAGGAAGCTTACAGAGAAAGCCCACGAGCTCGGGGACGACCTGTCATCCAGGTCAGCAAATCCTTGAAGTCTCTTTACTCATTCCAAACTTCCATCTTGCCAGGAAGTTTCAACTTCCCCCTCTTCCATCCCAACTACCTCTCATCCCCTCCGCGGGCTTCCTGCCTTTGGTCCCTCCCTTCCAATCCGTCCTGTACACAAGCCAACGGTCCCTTCAGCTCACGGAAGTGCAGATCTGGGGGCTGGAAGACAGGGTTCAGCAGTTAAGAATGCCTACCTGCTTTTGCTAGGGACCCAGGTTCAGTTCTCAAAACACACAAGAGGGCTCACAACAATCTGTATGGGATCCAACCCTCTCTTCTGCCTCCAGAAGCGCCAGGCACACACGTGTACACACGTACATGGGAGGCAGACACTCATACACATAACACAAAAATAAATAATCCTTTTTCAAAACAAAAAAATCCAATCATGCCCACCGTGTGTGCTGTCTGCTCTTCTGGCTGATGGGAGGCACTAGCCAGTGTTCTGTGAATGAAGGGACAGCTGGATGAATGAACGGATGCCGTCGGCTTGAGAACCTTCCGGGCTTCTGAAGCACCCTTGGAGGAAGTCTCCAGCCTTCAGTCTCTCATCCCAGCCCACCATGTAGACTCCTAACTAACTCCTGGTCTTTTTCTCTACAACCCCAGCCCACACCCCGAGTACCCTGCCCTTCTACAGCATCTTCGGTTGACAGGCAGTCTTCTTTCCCTACAGAAACACGACAATTGGAGAAGCAGACAGACCCTGGTGCCACCCAGAAGCCTACGTCACACCCACAGCAGCTGGTGGGCTGTGTGTCATTCCCCACTCACCTCCGTCCTCCACGCCAGCCAGACACCTCCCCTTCTCACGTCCCACATTCAATCCTTCACTATGGTCTATCTACTCCACCTGCTTAAGTGACACTCAAATCCCTTCTCTGCTTCCCTTGTCCAGGCCTCACCCATCGCTCAACCACATGTACATTGGATATCCCCTCCACAACTTACAGCATGAAAATCCAAACCATTCCGCCTGGCCCACAGCTCCCCCACCCCGCTACCGCAACCATGCACCTGGCCACACGCTGGGGCACACTCACCGGGTCTCGGCTTGCTTCTATCAGTCACTCTTGCTGGACAGTCAGCACTGAGGGCAGGGCACCAGGGCCTCCGCTCCTTCCTGGACAGAGAGGAAAAGACGAGACAACGTCAAGACTGCCATCCAAGCAGAGTATAAACTGACACAGACAGACTTGAAACACACTATTTATGCAGGGAAAAGAAAAGCAGGGTATGGACCTGTCGGTGTCGGATGATCCCCATTGAGGACAAATATCCATCTGGTTACTTTACTGCGTTTGCCTGATGCTCCCCACACACCTACTATGTGCCTGCCCATCTGTCTACGTCCCTATGCCCATGAGCAACACAGGCCAAGTCTCCAACCATGGCCACAGAGTCTGGGTCTGAATCCCACAGTGACCCTGGAGCAGAGCAGTCACCCACCCCAGCTCTGGGGCCCCACCTGCCCAGGTTCTCCCCTCACTAGGCAGCCACAAGCACGCTCTCTTCCAATCTTCACGTGTGCCCTACTTCCTCCTGCCTCCCAGCCCTGCCCGTGATGTGTGCCACCGCCTGAAATGGGCTACCTGTATGCTTCTGACCAGTGACCACTCAGATTTCAGATCCAACAGCACTTCTCAAGTAAGCTTACCATGACATCACCAACTACATGCCTGGACTTTGCCTCAAAGCAGTGACCACAAACGTATTCATTTACTTACATGACTCCGAGTCACTAAAATAAGCTCGGTAAACACACGGGGCACACCTGCCTGGCTCAACTCACTATCCCCAGGGCCCAGTAGGAACCCAGCACACAGTAGGTGCTCAGTCAACCCACGGTGAGAATATGAGCTCCCAGAAAACAGCCCAGCCAGGACACGCCCCAGCACATACACCAGCCTCCCAAGTCACTTCAGGAGCAATATTTATTTTTGACTTTCTGCTTCTCTATAATTTTTAAAATGAAGGTGTGCCCCTGGATGCCTCCTCCGCTGGCACACACACAGCGTCAGAGCCCTGTGCCTTCCTTCTAAAACCATTACTGAGCTCTCACCAGCATGGGCATGGTCCTGGTGGGGGGTAGGGCTTGGCCACGCCCACATCACCTCATCACCAGCTCAGCTACGCTGCTGATGCCCACTTGAAGCACGCTAGAGCCCACTTAGGGCCCCTTCTGGGCTTCCCTCAGCCCCCACAGCAGTGTTCATCCCACAGTCCTGCCACTGTGGCTCTTCCCTGAACAGGAAACTGTGAGGGGAGATGGGAACATCCTCACTCACCATCCACAGACTAACCTCCACACCAGGGAATCGTCCTTACTTTAACCGTTTTTAGATTTACTTGATGTGTATGAGTGGTTTGCCTGTATGTATGTATGTATGTATGTATGTATGTATGTGCACCATCTGTGTGCATGTATGGTGCCCAAATTCAGAAGAGGGCACCAGACTCCTGGAACTGGAATTACAGATGGTGTGAGCCACCATGTGGGTGCTAGGAACCAAACCCAGGGCACCTGCAAGAGCAGCCAGTGCTCTTAACTGCTGAGCCACCTCTCCAGCCCTTTGTCCTTACTTTAGACAAGTCATCTTTGGAAAGTTAGGGAATCTTCTTAGGTAAAAAGTCACTGACTCACTCAAGGCCTCACCAGACCCACCCACCCCCAGCCAGAGCAGAACCCAAGGCCCTGGGCCGCAGGATGCCAGTATGGGCTCCTACCCCCAGCACGGCATTTCTCCACAACATTCCCAGTGGCTGCTGCTGCTGCTGCTGCTGCAGCAGGCTGCCAAGCGGGTCTGGCCAGAGAAACCAGCTTCCCTGTTGCAAACTCAAAGGCCCGTTTGTCTGAAGATGCCCGCCCAGCCTCACAATGCCCGACGCAGGGCTGCTAGCTTCACCGTTGAGCAGGAACCCAGGCAGAGGGGTCGTGTTCAAAGCAACGGTGTCACACCCAAGGCCACACCAGCAGCACTGGGTCTCCTGCCTGAGGACTGGGACAGGCCCTACCTAAAGAAGAATCCATATCTGAAGAAAAGGCACACGCCCAAAATGGCCATGAAGTCGTCTTAGAAACACCGGACCCTGAGGCTGCCAAGACAGCACACACACACACCCTGCCAAGGAACACAGAACAGTCCAAGATAGTATTCTAGAACAGTACTCTGGACCACACCAGTCCAGGATCAAAGAGCCCCAACACTGACGATCAAGTCACCTTCAGGTCAGCCCCCAGCAGCCCCCAGAAACACTCCAGACCCACAAGGGGACAGACCTAGAACAGTCGAGATGGCCAGCTACCCAGAGAACAGACTGGCGTTGACATCTGGAAGGTAGACCGGAAAGCTGCTCAGCCGGAGCCTAACTGGATAGGATTTCAGTGAGGATTCACACTGGGTACAACACCCAGAAAGGTCCCAGGCCAGGCTTGGTTAACAGTCATGACCAAGATCACGTAGAAGGCCCTTGCACCAACCTGGCCCCAGCAGGGCTCTTCGTCACCTGCCAGGCTGAAGCCCGGCCCACCAGTGGGACCAGGAGGAGCAAGCAGAAACCCAGGGCACAGACACAGACCGAAGCGACCTCCGGGCAGCCCTGGGGCTACACACAAACGGCCCCCAGCAGCAGCGGATAACAAACAGCCAAGGAAACAAACTTGGGAGTTCTCAGACCCAGAGCCCCAGTGCACCCAGACTTGGTGCCTCTGGACCTTGGAGGCAAAGACAGAGCAAAGAATCTTGGGAGGAAGCGAGGCACTCCACCTCAGAGGCTGCCCCTTCTCAGGATCCCCTTCTATCCACACCAAGAGCTCTCTCCTCCAGGGCCTCACCTCCAGCCTTCTCACACCGACCTGCACCCTGAAGGTCAAATACACTGGAGCAACACACTCCCCGGTGAAGATGAGGCTGGGGGACCAGGTGGCTGCCCCCGCCTGGCTGAGCGCCCCACCTGTAAAGGCCCAGCTCAGAGCAGCGGCTGCTGCGGGTACCTCTGCCTGGACAGTGTGTGTTTCCAAAGACAACTCTGGGATCTGGTGATTCTGAGGGAGGAGTGGATTTTCGTCTTTTACGGATGACCGTAAAACAAGTGCCACCACTGAGGGACAATACAAGACGTGAGGCCCTGTCCCAAACGCTTCCTGTTCCTCTTGAGTCGAGGCATGGTGTTTTAGCATACCCATTTAAGAAATGAGGTCCAGAGGAGGTTAGCAAATTGTTCAAGGTCAACTCAAACTCCAGTTCACCAAGTCAGCTCTTGGCTACTGCCGACAGCTGTCGGCCCTGAGAGAACATCGCTCCTCGCTCCCACCTAACTCCTGGTGTCCCTGGCTTAGACAGTCGCCTCATACCAAACCGCTTCACCAAAACCCAAGGGCCTCACAGACAACCCATGGGGCCTGGGCTCAACACTTACCTGGCCTGGCCTTTCCTCCCCAGGTCCCTAGCTCAGGACTTCCTCACTCCACGTCCCACAAGCCACCCTGTCCTGTCAACAAATGTGCGTTCTCCGGGCCCTGCGTCACCCTGCCCCCTAAGCTACTTTCCCCTCACCTGACACTCTGCACACTGCAGCCTCCTTGCTGGGAATCCTGTCTCCACCCAGAACTTTCCATAGCCCAGAACCATCTTCTAGTGAAGAAATCTGTAGTACGACCCACGTCTCCACCCAAACTTTAAGCCATGGGTGTCTCTCCCGGATACCTCACAGAACATCCAAGGCTCTGTGAACTGACGTGTCCCCGAACAGGCCACAGGTGATAACATCTCTCAATCTTTACGCACGCTGTTTAAATTCTTTGAGTAAACTAATTAATTCTGCAGTGCTGGGAACTGAATCCAGGGCCTTCAGCATGCTCGCGAGGGCTCTCCCGCGGCATCGTTTCCAGTGCGGCTCATCTTAAGTTTTTCCCTTCATCTGCAGCAGCCTTTCTCTTTCCCAAGAGGCAAACTCCTACTGACCCGTCTAAACCCACTTCAGAGAGCCCTTTCTTAGTCTCTTCTGAGAATCATCTTACCCTGAACCTGAACTCTCCCGTCTCACACGGACTCCTCCAGTCTTCTGACCTCAGCCTGGAATGGCAGTTACTCTCTACGGCTAATGCTCCCAACTCAGCAGCTGCTAAGAGACAAGCTTCCTTTTCCACACGGTTGTTAGTCCCACAGGAAGCCGGACCGCCATGCCGAAAGTGCCTAGCCCTGTGCCTGGCACACGGTCAGCAATCGATAATGGGTTCCTGAATCGCTTTTGCATTCCCACGAGGTGACTGCCACTGCTGACCTGCAGGGCCACGCGGTCCTCTGGGCTCCTCTCAGCAGCCCCGGGGCCCCATCTACACTTGACTACCAGCCCCATTCTACAGGGAACTGAAGCTGAGACCCCCAAAGAGGCCTCCTTGCTGTACAAGCCGGAGCACAGAAGTTGTCTAGGTCTGGGGGCTACCTCCCCACCGAGGACCTCGAACTGACTCCCAGTACGGGTGGCCGGGAAGAAGCATAGGGAAAACACAAACCCGCAGGACAGTATCTTGCTGCACAACAACATGATACACAAGAGTTTTCAGCCAGTCTACCCTTGCTGCAGCCCTCCCGGCCTCCCCGAAAACTGCTCCCCCAGCACCCACAACTATGGAAAGGAACTCTTCCCATAGCCCTGAACACGGGAGACTGGACAGAGGGGAGGGGGAGGGGGTCGGCAGCTGCAGGAGGAAGGGAAGCGAGAATCCCATTAAAATTGTCCTCATTAAAGGAAGAGGAACTGCAACTCAAAGAACACAAAACCGTGACGACGCTGAACTAGAATATGCAAGGAAGTCATGTGCGCAAGCAGAGACTGAGTGTGCAGGTGCACAGGTGTGCTGCCGTGAGTGTGCAAGTGCCGCAGGTCTCTGCACGAAGGTGAAGTGCACCGGAAGAACGGAGGGTGGGCCCAGACTGGGAACGAAGGCCGGGTGTGTGGCCTAAGCCCCGGCTGCGAATGAAGGGTTGTTCTGGAGTCCATGAAGCCCTAGGCAGATGCACACAATCAGTAAGAACAGGGATTTTCACACTCCCTGAAGCAAGAGTTAATAAGGAGCCAAAGAGAATCCCTCCGATTTCCTGTCAGACCTCTCCTCTGGATCCTCTCAGATTCCACACTGGGTCCTTCATCCAGAAACTGCCATTCCGCAGCCGCAAAACACTTCCCTGCATTCCCAGGCCAGAGCCAGTACCAGGTCACTCAGGATGCCACTCTGGGCCCTTCAGAAGCAGAAGTGAAGGCTTCCTCAACAACCCTAGGTCATCCAGCATCCCCCCAGCCCTGCCTGGCTGCTCCCAGGGTGGTCCTCCCTCCCATTCCACAGCGAGGGGCGGCAGGTAGGGCTCCCACTCCACGGGCTCCAACTCAGGGGCCCTGCAGAGGGAGGGGTGAAATGGGGAGAAGGGCTAGCCCCTCCCCCTCCCGGGGTAGAAGAACCAGAGGGGCCGCATTCCAGAGAAGTGGGGGAGGGGGGCTGATGGGGGGGGGGTCAGAGACACCTAGCAGAGAGACAACCAAGGAACTACAGAGACATGGAGGCACAGAGACCCGGGGAGAGGGAACAGGGAGACCCAGGGCGAGGGAACACCAAGACCCGGGGAGAGGGAACACCGAGATCTGGGGAGAGAGGACGGGGAGACCCGGGGAGAGGGAACACGGAAACCCGGGGAGAGGGAATACAGAGACCTGGGGAGAGAAGACAGGGAGACCCGGGGAGAAGAACCCGATACTCGGGGAGAGAACACGGAGCCTGGGAGGCAAGAGGGACCCACAGCTGGCCACGCTGGGACCGCAGGGACTGAGACCTGGAGGCAGTGAGCGAGCCAGGGAGACAAGAGACACCTAGGGAAATTGAGAAAGGCGCCGAGGCGAAGACGCGGGCGCAGAGACTGGGGACCGGGCACGCCCGAACGGGACGGGACCGGGCGGGACGCCGGGAGGCGACTGAGTGAACTTTCGGAGCGGGTCCGAGCGCACCCGTCCTCCCGGGACGAGTGGCTCCGGGGCCTCGAGGGCGCCGCTCGGGGTGGGGGTTGGGACCGCCCTCCCGGTCCCTCCCCAGCCCGCGCTCCGCACGGAGGAGACCAGGGAAGGTGGCGCGGGGGGGTGGGGGGAGACGGGACTCCCAACTCGCGCCCCGCGCATCCCGGGGCCGCACGTGCGCCCGGTCGCCCGCGAGACCCGGCGTCGGCTGCGGCTCTTCCGCCGGCGGGGAGGGGGCGCCGTGGGACGGGGAGGCGGCCTGGACCCGCCCGGGGCCGGCGGGGGAGGCTGGAGGCCGCCCCCGGAGCGCGACCGCGGCGGGTAGGGGGAGGACCCGGCGCCCACCGGCGCGGGGAAACTTTGCACCGGGGGCGCGGGCTGCGGCTCAGGTGCGGCGGGGGCTCGGCCGAGATCGCGGGCGCGGCAGGTGGGGGCGCGGCCCAGCCTCCGGGCGCCCCCGGGCCCGCCCCCGGCTCCGCTCCACCGACGCGGGGGCAGGGCGGGGACGGCGCGGAAGGGCCGAGCACCGAGGGGCCCGAAGAGGGGCTGGGGAGGGGGGGGTCACTCACCGCCTCTCCGGGGGCCGTCGGTCTGCATGTCCCCCCTCGAGCCGCTGAGGCCGCCGCTTCCAGTCCGCCGCTGCCGCCGTCGCCCGCTCCCGCCACCGCCACCGCCGCCCGAGCCCGAGCCCGAGCCGGAGCTGGAGCCGGAGCCGCCGCCTCTGCCGCCGCCGCCGCCACCGCTCCCGCCGCTCCCGCGCCAGCTCCAGCCGCGCGCGCCCGCCCGCCCGCGCCCGCGTCCCTGCCCCTGCCGTGCGCGTCCCCGGCGCCGCCCCTCCCCTCGTGCACTCTCGCTCGTAGAGGAGTGAAGCCGTAGGCCCAACGAGGCTGCAGACCAACCCCAAGTCTAAACCGACTGCAACGCCAGGATCGAGCTTAAACCTCAGGCACGAGCGTTGGATGGACCCAAACTCCGACAACCAAGTCCAGACCCTCCCAAATCCTCACCGGAACCTAATACTTCTCTAGGGTCCCCCGCCCCCAATACTGACGGAAATCCGATACTCAGCCCAGAGCCACCTTTGAACCCAATGTTGAGTCCAGACCCCTCAATTTGCTAGCAACCAAAACAATTAGTAATTTTTATCTGCACCCCTGTAGTATATTGACCCCAGCTAGAGATTCTTACCCTAAATGGTTTCATTCATTCTATCTGGCCTAAGTTTGATATTGACAGAGGCCGGAACTCTTGGTCGGAATGGACTCCAAGTAAACTAAGCTCTAAGGCAGCTGCCTCACACTCTGCCCCAATGCTTTCCTGAGTCTGAGCGCCTACGTAAAATTTCACTGGTTTATTTCCATCCTAGATATGTACATTTCCTGACTGGGATTCTCAATTTTTTACAAAATATTTTATTTATTTGTTTATTTATCTATCTATTTATTTAGTGTGTGTGTGTGTGTGTGTGTGTGTGTGTGTGTGTGTGTGTGCAGGTGTTGGCAGAGGCCTTAGAGGGCTTCAGGTCCCTTGGAACCAGAGTTATAGGCGGCTATGAGCAACCCAGTGTGGATGCTGGGAACCAGACCCTAGTCCTCTGCATCATTAAGTGCTCTTAACGGCTGAGCCATCTCTCCAACCCTGGAACTATCAATTTCAATAGCAAAATTCGGATAAGGTCACCAGAAAGAGGGAAATAAACAAAGAAGACCCTAATATAGACGCTGACCTCAACACCCCTCCCTGCCTTTGTGATCATTTAGTACAATAACCTGACCCAACTCCACACAAGCCTGGATCTCTACACTGTTCTTCCACAGCTCTGACCTGACGCCACCCCCACCCAGAGGCTGGCCAGCACCCCAGTGTCTATGTTAATTCCAACAGGTATAAATTGATCACTGGTCTCAAGACCCAGGTCCCACATAAACCTTGACACTGAATTTCAGACTCCTTGTCTACAGCTGTACCCACTCAAACCTACCTAATCTCACCTGAATTTCATTTCACTCATACCGAGCTCAAATGCGCGTGACACTGTGTCCAGTGTATGCAGTACTGGGGATTGCCCTGGACTAAACCGATAACCTACCTGAAGATTTATATTCCGAGTGACGCTGATAGGGACTTGGCAATCTCCAAACAAGAGCCAGCCAGCCTTGGCACCAAAGCCTGCGGGCTCCTCACACCCAGTCCATACTACTATCATTTAGAAACTCATCCATGGCTACACCCTCCTTTTTCTGCGCCTAATCCCACCCCATGAGGCTTCACCATTAAGGGAAGATGAAATACTCTCCCCTACCCTGGGTCAGGTAAGACCCTTTGTGAGGGCTCTCCGACTCTCCTGTGAGTTTAGAATCAAATGAGAAACAAAAACAAGATCTGAGGCCTACTGGGGCTCCTGGATTCTGACATCTCAGCGGTTTCCTGCTAGGTTTAGATCTGAGTTGAGGGATCAAGTTCAGGGTAACACCTAATTCCCAGCCTGCTTTTGTCTTGGACCTGTACTCACAAGCAGTGCGAGTGCGCCCCCTGGTGTATGACAAGGCAATAGGCCTGGCTCCCGTGAATCTGGGCAATTTGGCCCAGATGACAAACAGATCAAAAATGAATGCTCGTAAGACAGTGGTTTTTCACCCACGGGTAATTTTGTTGTGCTGTGGGAGAGCTGCTGCAATTTTTATGCATCTTTAAATATATTTTGTCTGTTTTTCAGAACTTTGACTGTTTAGTCCCCCAACTTCAAAACATATAATTTCCGGCCTGCTTTTTGCTGCCTTCTGGAAACAGCTCTTTTCCTTGGCTTTCCTGGCTCACACTGTCCTTCATGGCTACTGGTTCTCCAATTACCTTGCTGTACTTCTTCATGTCCAGGGCTCTGTACTAGGCCTCTCCTCCTGCCTCCTTCCACCCCTTGGATCTCCTGAGAGCTCCAGCCCCATGTGCCAACAGCCATCTCCATGGCACGTCTGCGTTGTCCCCCAGATAAATGAACTCCCATCTCTCCGAGCTCGGGTCTGTCCCCGGCCATCTCCGGCAAGGACCTCAGGGTCCGGAAAGACAACAGATCCTCCTTCCTAACTGGCCATCAGTCCTGCAAACGTTGTAAAGGAGTCAGAACGGCTAGGTTGGGGAGAGATTGACTGGTTGGTTCTGACTTTTACATTAACCCACCCCAAACCAAACTTGACATAAGCTCTCCTATACATCACTATACGTCCATCTCCACCTCCCCAGACCTGCTGCACCTGGAGTGAATTGTCATACTTGCTAAGGACCCTGGCTTCTTCCAGGAAGCCACACCTAAGCCTTGGGCTGGGTTAGTGAGTTCTCTCCACCTAAGTCATCACGGGCTGCATCTGTTCGTGTTTTGTTGTCTTAGACTGTAGGTTCTGCAAGCGCAGGAGGGATGAGCCGGCTTCATCCGCTGCCTTATTCCGGCGGCCAACAAGGGGACCTGACACTCAGCAGGTGCCTGGTATATATTTATTAAAAGAATGAGGATACATCTTTCCCTTTCTGTTTACAAGGAGCCACCAGATGTGAAAGACCAGGGGAGGAAAAAGTTCCCTCGTCAGGGCTTAGACCTCCACACCTCGGCCCTCGTGGGCCTGGCATCTACAGGAAGAGGGACTCGCTTCTGTCTTTTCAGCTTACCATCCTGAAGGGCAGTAGGAGGCCTGTCTGGTGGCCCTCCACGTCTGCCCTGTTTAGTGAGTGTGACATTCACAAGGCAAGAGGGGAGGAGCCCCGCCCCACCCCCACCCCATGGCTAAAGGTGGCAGACCCACTGGCTCTAAGCCAACCAGACTTATGCTTTGAGACACTCAGAGATGCATTCGGCAGGCATCTCAGAATCTCAAACTAGTGGTCTCTAGCCCATTTCTCATCTATCTGTTGGTCCTCAATTGGTTTAGTAAATATGAAGGCAGGGCAGATTTCTGGACCCCCACCCCCACCCCGCATGTTCTGATCTCAGCACCCGGAACTGCACAGAAACTCAAGGGAATGAAACCAGAGAGGTTCAGGGCCCGAGGCCACATGATGAGGAAAAAAAAAAAAAAATCTCCGGTGGCCGGGCCTAGATGGCATATAAAGAAATGAAGCCAGGGCTCAGACCAGACTGCCAAACTCGGAGCCCAGGGTCCATGTGGACCTGCCCTGCTGCCCTGCTCCTAGGCCTGGAGGGGAGGCACGTCCTTGTGCTCATATGTGAAGGCCAAGCAATGTCTCATGGTAGCTCTGTGTCACGCTGTGTGCCAGCCCCAGGGTGCAGGGTGCGGGGAGCGCCAGATGTCGGTTCTCACTCCCTCTTCACCCTTTGTCCAGAGCCTGGGCCCACTGGATGCTCCTCAAATTCATGACGTCAGTACATCTCTTAGTTGGTTGAAATCAAATTATGCTCAGCATGAGTACCCCTCACCCCACCAGGCCAGCGCGAGTTCTGTTGTCTCTCACAGCTGTCTTACCCTCTGCTTGCCAAAAGTCCAAGAATTCTGGGGGTTTGCACAGCTCTAAAGTTGGGGATTCTGTGCGCCCATGAGGGAGCCATGCAGGGAGAGATTTAAAACAGATACATAAACATTAACCATCACTGTAATGGGGTATCCACCATTCACACACACACACACACACACACACACACACACACACACACACACACACACACACCATCTACAAGGCCTCGCTTGCCCATCCCCATCCCCTGTTCATCCCAGGCCTCTTTCTTTTTTTCTATCTTTCTTTCTTTCTTTTTTCTCGAGACAGGGTTTCTCTGTGTTGTTTTGGTGCCTGTCCTGGTCTCGCTTGGTAGCCCAGGCTGGCCTCGAACTCACAGAGATCCACCTGGCTCTGCCTCCCTAGTGTTAGGATTAAAAGCGTGCACCGCCACCACCACTACCCAGCTCATCCCAAGGCACCTCCTCCTATAGACCCTTCACAAGGCTGCAGCCTTCAGTCTTTGGCATTTTCGGTCACCCACGGGCGTTTTCCTGGGGCTGGGGGTAGACAATGCTGTTTACCTACCTCCTGCCTCTGGACAGTCAGGTCTCCCTGCATCACAGTGCTGTCCTCTCTCTCGGATATCAGGAAGAGCTCAGAGGGCAGAACTACCAGACTGTCGGCCTGTCTTCCCAGAGGCAGACGGGA
Organism: Peromyscus maniculatus bairdii; assembly: GCF_049852395.1. Lineage (NCBI taxonomy): Eukaryota > Metazoa > Chordata > Mammalia > Rodentia > Cricetidae > Peromyscus > Peromyscus maniculatus. Next base: position 137,363,785 of record NC_134853.1, read on the forward strand.
GAGAAAGGCTGAGGCCCTAGAACACAAAGGCTGGCTAATGTCTTTGCTTCCTTGCCAGTGAGTCACTGTGGTGGGGGCATGATACAGGAGCTAATTTCTGAATGGAACAAGCTGCTGATGACCTCACCCTAGCAGGATTCCCTAATGTCCTTATCACCAAGCGAAGCCACCCACAACTGCTCCTTCCTGTCCATCCCTAGGGTTTCAAGGGGACTGGCAGTTGCTGTCTCCCAGGGCCGCTGGCTCCTTCAGGGCTTTGCCCTCTCCCCCTCCCCCATTCACTGCATCCTCTTTGCTATACCCTGTTCCCTGCCATGCTCAAGCCCCTCCTGCCTTCCCTCCCTCGAGCGGACCCCCCCCCCACACACACACACACAAACTGAGAGAGACTCGGGCACTTCTCTGCTCCCTTCCCGGTAAACGCGTTCATTCTTCCATCTCTGGCTCACTTCTGGGCCCGCTGCAGTTCAGAGTTCAGGTTTGGATGATCACTCCACTAACTTCCTCTTCATAACCACTCTGTGTGTGTATGATGTGTGTGTCCATCACATGTGTGGATGGGAATGCGGGCGAGCATGTGGAAATCAGAGAACCTTGTCTGTCTTCTGTCTTTACCGTCTTTGAGAGTGTGTCTCTTGTCCACCACTCTGTGTGCCAGGCTAGCTGGCTTACAAGCTTTTGGGGATTCTCCTGTCTCCGCTTCCCATCTTGCCAATGCTGCATCTGGCATTAGATGGGTTCCCCAGCCCCTATGACTGCCTGGAATTTGCCAAGTCCAGTGACTGTGTCTCCATGTTCAGCCTAGTAGCCTGCCCGGCAGCCTTGCCTGCTTCCGGCCACCACACTGAGTTACTTCCATGCCCATTAGACAGACCAGTTTTTTGACCTTGTCATTACAATGTCCATCGCTTATAAGTTATGTGAAAACCTCCCCTCCCCCTCTCGCTTTCCCTCTCTGTTCCCTTCTCTGCCCCTCCATCTTTTTCTGGGTTTCACGGTGCCCACAAACTCTCTGTACGGCTGAGGATGATCTGGAACTCTGGTCCTCCTGCTCCTACCTCCCAAGGGCTAGAATTACAGACCAGCACCACCAAGACTAGTTTAAGTGCTTCAAGGGCTGGGACCCAAGTTTCATCCACCCTAACCAAGCATCCACCAACCCTCAGCCCCGGCTGCACCTTGCTGTCTCATCAAACTCTCCTGCTGTGACCCCTGCATCTCCTGATGCATCGTCGACTCTTTCCTTCCTCCCTTCTCCTCCATGTCCAATTTAGGGTCCAAAGCCTAACTCTTAACGACACTCTTGTCAATCATCCAAGCTCCTTGTCAATCATCCAAGCTCCTTGTCAATCATCCAAGCTCCTCTGCCTTTCCACCTTTTCATCACTTGTGGCTGGCAGAAACCCCAGCTCTGAATGAGCCCTCCTGCCTTCTCCTATCTGTGCTAAAGCAACCGAGTGGCACTGATTTCGTTTTGTGTTTGGAGGAATGGATTAGTGAATTAAGTGCATGCAACAGAGGGAAAGGGAGAGAGAGCGAGAAAGAGCGCGCACAAAGCTTCTTGGGAGACAGGAAGACCAGAGATGTGCACAAGGAGCCACACCCCTGGCCGGAGGAGGAGTACTTGCCAGTCAGCTGCTCTACAATGAGCGTCACCCTGGGGGGTTCTTATCTTTGGGGACCCTGGGTCTTTTTGTGGAAAGTGGGGTGGAATCTAGGGAACCCCAGGCAATGCAAGTGAAGAGTTTCAGAAGCCAGGACAGACCTCTTGAAGCTGCGCAGGCACGTGATGCCAGATGCCCCCCAAGCACTCAGAGGCTCCCCATACGCTGCCATCAGCACCCAAAGACTCAGTGAGGGCAGACCAGACTGCTGAAGGTGAGCCTGACATTTAAGGAATGCTGACCTGGGTCTGAATGACGCCCACAGTGGAGATCATTTCTTTTCACTAAGCCTTCCTATCCTCTTCTGTGGAAGGGGATAAAACTCTGCAGAATTGGAAGCAGGACACAGAATCATGTTTGTAAAGCACTTAATCAGAGACAGCCTAGGTTCTAGAGTGTAGAAGCAATTTGATGGTTTTAGAATTAGCATAATCAAGCTTCTAATAGCATCAGTTTGGAGAAGCATTTACAAGCCCATCTCACCCCATCTCACATACTGGCTAAACCTCAAGAAAACTTAAACAAAAGCCGTTTCCACCCCCCACCCCTCTCCTCTGGCACATCCCCTAGCCTGGTCTAACTCTGCCTTTTCTTCCCTTATGTCTTAAACTCTCAGGCCCCTTCAGAGAAGCTTCCCTCCAGTTCCTGCCTAACCAAGGAAGCAGCAACCGTCCCAGGGGAGGCTGCTACTCCACAATCACAGAGCAGAGGCCGGGCAGCGCCTTCTCACTCCCAAAGCCACTCCCCGATCATTACTCCTGCAGCCTCACGGAAAAGCCTGCTCACGTCAGGCTCCTGCCATCTGGCTCTCACAGTTCCTTCACTCAACCAAGATTTATTGAGTCTCTCTCTCTCTCTCTCTCTCTCTCTCTCTCTCTCTCTCTCTCTCTCCCCTCTCTCTCTCTCTTCTTTCTCTCTGTGTCTCCTCCCTTCCTCTTATCTCTTTTCAAAAGGGATTCAGGTAAACTGGCATGGTGGTGAACACCTGTAATCCCAGCCCTCAGGAATGAAGCAAGCCGATCATGAGTTTGAAGCCAGCTTGGCTACATAATGAGACTCCGCCTCAAGCAAAAGAGCTGAGTGAAAAATGCGGGCTCGGGAGATGGGCTTGGGGAGAAGAAAGCCGGTGTGGTGAAGGGGCGGAGCTGCTAGGGTTCTGGGAAGGGAGCAGTACTTTCTGGAGATGGGACATCTTCAAGTTCCAAGTGCTGACCAACATCAAGAGAGGGGATCCCTGCCAAAAAGCCTCATCACACGATCGGAATATATTCGTTATAAATTACAGTTTAGAATTTCATATAGGCACTGCTGAGATAGTTCAGAAGGTAAAAGCACTTGCCATGTGACTCTGAGTGTGATCTGAGTGTGAGAGAGCTGACTCCTGAAAGGTGTCCTCTGACCTCCATGTGTGTGAAGTGGCACACGTCTACACCACACGTCTACACCAGACACCCATACAAACACACAAAAGAAAAAACTCATGTAGGTTACCTCTCCCCGACGTAGGTGAGTTTCATCTAACTTCAACAGGGAAGCAGAAGTCTTTCTTTTAAATATTTATTTATTTATTTTTGGTTTTTTTTTGAGACAGGGTTTCTCTGTGTAGCTTTGCGCCTTTCCTGGAACTCACTTGGTAGCCCAGGCTGGCCTCGAACTCACAGAGATCCGCCTGGCTCTGCCTCCCAAGTGCTGGGATTAAAGGCATGCGCCACCACCGCCCGGCAAATCTTTACTAATTTATTTTATATGAAACAGTAGCAATGTAGAATGTGGGTGATATCTTTGCTGCCCCACTCGTAAACTGTAAACATTCCAAGTCAACGTAAATCACTTACAACAAGAGTTTTCAATCTGTAGGTTGCAACCATCAGAAAAGACATATTTCAGATGGTCTTAGGAACTAAGACACTGTGCAGTAGCAAAATTAGAATTATGAAGTAGCAATGAAAATGAATTTATGGTTGGGCGTTCCTAAGACTATTGGAAATATGTGTTTTCTGACGGCTGTGACCCATAGGTTGAGAACCTGATTTAGACAGTTGCAAAAAGCATGGGAACTTTTTATTTAAAAAGGTGGAGAATTAGACCGCCATGTCTTCCTGTTAGTGCTCCCATCAACGAGGACGATCCAGTCTGACGTTCCGTTTGAGCTGTTTCGTTGGGAGCTGGCTCATCACTGTGTAAATGTTTTAAGCTCTGCAGGGGTCACCTCTTGAGGTTGGTCAGCACCTGGAACTTGAAGATGTCCCATCTCCAGAAAATACTGCTCCCTCCCCCGAGCCCCAACTCCCCGCCCTTCACCACATCACCTTTATTTTCCCCAAGACCATCTCCTGACCGTGGTCACATCATATGTGTCTCCCTTTAAAGGAGAGTAGTGCAATTTTTCTTCTACTAATTAATTGATTGATTTTGGAAAGGGGCTCGTGTAACTCAGGCTTGCCTTGTGAACTGAACTCCTGACCATCCTACCTCCACCTTGAGGGTGAGGGGAAGACAGGCATGCACTACCACACCAGGTTCATGCGGTCCTGGGGCTTCCTGCATGCTAGGCAAGCACTTTACCAACTGAGCCACACCCCAGACCCTGATAATGTAACTTAAAAGATGGCTCACAATGTAGATAGAACATAGATAGTATTGGGGTAGTAACTAGGGTATCCCAAAGACCAACAAGTGAAGAGTCTCTAGGCAAATGGGCGGGCTATGGTGACATAAGCTTGTAATCCTAGCACTTGGGAGCTGAGATAGGGGGATTGCCACAAGTTGGAGGCCAGCCTGGACAGTATAGCAAAACTCTGTTTTAAAACCGTAAGAGGAGGCCGGGCGGTGGTGGTGCATGCCTGTAATCCCAGCACTTGGGAGGCAGAGGCAGGCGGACCTCTGTAAGTTCGAAGCCAGCCTGGTCTACACAGTGAGTAGCCAGGGCTGTTACACAGAGAAACCTTGTCTCAAAAAATCAAACAAAACAAAAAACAAACAAAAAAAAATGAACAAACAGAAAAAGCATAAGAGGAATTGGGGAAGAAGCTGTCTCTATTCTCTTGTCTTCTTTTTATTATAAAGACCTTTACAAATTAAATTTACATATTCCTTTGAATGGAGAGAGGTGTGAGCCTAGGTGTGCTTGTGGAAGCCCAGGACGACTTCCTGGGGTTGCCTCTCCTTCCACCATGCAGACTCTCCTCCTACTCTGTGGGTTCTAGGGACTGAACATAGGTCGTCAGGTTGGCAGCAAGCACCTTCACCTGCTGGACCATCTTCCTCTCTCCTCCCACCCTCTCCTCCACAGTCCTTCAGTCTCCCCACCCCTGCAACACAAGGGTTTCTCATTTTCAGAAAATTCTTCCCTACCTCCTGTAGCTCAGACTTGGAATCTGAGCACTTGAGAGCCTGAGGCAGGAGGATTGCCACGATTTTGAAGCCATCATGGGCTCTATAGGAGATTCTAAGCCAGCGTGGCTGCAGAGCAAGACCCTGTTTCAAACAACTGAGGAACAAAACAATTCCTTCCTTCCCGGTCTAGATGAGCGCTATCTCCCTGGGGCCCTTCCGTTTTCCCAGGCACCTCTCCTGGTCTTATCTGCAGGGGCATTTAGAGACTGAGTAATGCTGGGATTGGAACCGCTTCTCAAAGGTGTTTCTAGTAGGGCAGTGCACCGTTCCACCTCCTAAGCTTTGAGTGGGCACCGACCGGCTTACCACACATGGCTTTCTTTTCAATGTTTGTTATTCTTACCGGCTTCTTTACTGAGCCTGCTAAAATAAAATACTTTCAGACTTGCAGCTCAAAGACAGACATTACTTCTTCAGTCTAGTACATTCTAAAGCTATGGTGAGAGGGGAAATAATTCCTTAACTGCCTCCTAATTAGCAGTGTGTCTTCCCTATTCCCTGAGAATCAGTAAATCCGATTATTGTGGCAAGGGTAGATGTCTGTTCCTTTCTTGATCCCCTTTGGGGTTTGTTTGAATAAGAATATGGTTGTCGTCCCTTTAATGGCTTCGCAATGATGTTCACAAGAGAGGCCTTGATGGTTTGATTTTAGGAAGCCTCAATTACATTTTTGCCAAAGGCTAATATCAATTTGGGAATGATATATTTTCCCAGTTAAATAAAATTAAAGATAAGTGTATGAAGATACAGGGAAAAAAGAATACAAGGACAGTAATCAAGAGAGTGTGGGTCTGAGGACAAGCTTACAAATCAATGGACCGGAATTCAGAGTCTAGGAAGAAATCCTCGTATTTATGGCCAATTGATTTTTTACAAAGGTGCCAAGGCAATTCGGTGCAGAAAGCACACTCTTTTTAACAAATGGCTTTCAGAAAACCGGACACTCGCGTGCAATGTGAATTCAGACTTGCACCGGAATCCACTCAATGGATCTGACATCAGGACGAGAACTGAAACTGCAGATCCCTAAGGAAACACAGGACTTGTGTTTCCATGGCTTTGATCAGGCAAAGAGCTCCTGGATCTGAGGGCAAAGGCACAATAAGAAAATACTCTATTAAGTCTAAAGATTTTGTAATTAAAAAAAAAAAAAACACCATCAGGTAGGTGGGTGTGGTGCACACTCTTTAATCTCAGCACTAGGGAGGCAGAGGCAGGCGCATCTCTGTGAGTTGAGGTCAGCTTGGTCTACAAAGTGAGTTCTAGGACAGCCAGGGCTACACAGTGATCCCCCTGCCTGAAAAAAGGAAAAAAGATGGTTAACATCATCGTTAGTCATTAGGTAAATGCAACGCAAAGGGGCTGAGGCTTTTGCTCGATAGAACAATTGCCTTGTACACACAAGCTCTGGATGTAACCTCTGACTCGGTATAAAGAGAGAGAGGATGTGAATCAAAACCACAGTGAGATACCACTTCACGCCTACTAGGATGGTTCTGATCAATAAGACGGGCAATAGCAAGCATTGACGAGAGCATGGAGACACTAGAATCTTCCTCATACATGTGGCTTATGGGAATGGAAATGTTACAGTGCTTTGAAAGGCAGCTTGTCAGATTTTTAATATAGCTTTACCGTGTGACCCTGCAATGTCGCTTATAGGTATGTGCTCCAGAGAAATCAAAGCATATGCCTATAGAAGGATTGATATGTGGATTCTCAGAGCAGAGGCAGCCGTAATGGCACAAAGTTGAAGCAACTCAAATGTTTATGATTCAGTGAATCACTAAACAAAATGTAGCCCATCCATAGCATACTGCGCTCTTCAGCAATAAAAGGAACAGGCGATGGGCAAATGATGTCTACGGAGGAACCTGAGGATTATACTCGTGGAAGAAATGGGATGCAAGAGACATGTTGTGGGCTTGGGATTTATGTATAGTTCAGCATGCAAAGGCTAGCAGGAGACAGACCCTGTGTTCACTCCTAAAGGAGAAAAAAGATATTTAAATCAAGGGGGGGGGGGTGTCTGCCGAGATGGCTCAGCAGGTGAAGGTACTTGATGCCAAACCCTGACAGCTTGACTTTGACCCTGGGTCTAACACGATGGAATGAGGGAACTGAAACCTGCAAGCTGTCCCCTGACCCGTGTTGTGAGCCACCTGAAATGTGTTGTGGCACTCTCATGTGCACACACACATATACACAAACACAATAACTGAAGATATGTAATAATTTTTGTTTGTTTGTTTTTTTGAGACCGGGTCTCACTATGTAGCCCTGGCTGTCCTGGAGCTCACTGTGTAGCCCAGGCTTGGCCTTGAACTCACAAAGATCCTTCTGCCTCTGTCTCCTGAGAGCTGGGGTTAAAGGTCTGCACTGCTATGCCTGGCTAAGAAATGTAATAGATTTCAATAAGGGGCGTGCATATTGCTTGATTTTGTTTCTGTGGATATTTCCAGAAGAAATTTTACAGACAGAATGTGGACAGTGGTCAACTGTGGTGGTTGATGGTAACTGACTGGAAATTTTTTCAGGGTGATGCAAGTGGTTTTAAGTTAAATTGTGCTGACTATTGTGTAACTTTATAAATCCACCAAAAATCGTTGAACTATAGACTTAAAAAATGAAACACAAGTCAGGTGTGGTGATGCACACCTGCAATCTCAGCCAGGTGTGGTGGTGCACACCTGCAGTCCTGGCCAGGTGTGGTTTTGCACACCTGCAATCTCAGTGCTTACAAAGCAGTAGTGAGGGTTGACACAAATTCAAGGCTAGTCTAGGCTACATGGTGAGTCTCATGTCAGTCCGAGCTACACAGCAAGAGCCTGTCTCAGAACAAACACAGAGGCTGGGAAGGTGGCTCAGGGGGGTTTGGGGCACTTCTTTCTTTTCCAGAGGACCTGGGTTCGATTCCCACCCTCTATGTCAGGTGGCTCACAACCAACCTCTTGTAAGTCTATCTCTAGGAGATCCAACACGACACGACTGCCTTCTGTGGGCACCCACACACTCACACAGACGTGTGTGTGTGTGTGTGTGTGTGTGTGTGTGTGTGTGTGTGTGTGTAATAAAAATAAGTCTTAAATACCAAAACAGAAAGATGAATGTAGGAAAGAGAAATGGGCTGAGTGTGATAATATGTAGCCCAAAGTACCCATGGGGCCTGGAGATGTCCTAAAACATGCTTAGCATGTGCAAAGGGCCTGGGTTCAATCCCCAGCATTGCATAAAAACCATCTCCACAAAGGTACGCACGGGAAGGTGCACACTGGGCATGGCTGGGCTTCCTATAGCCAGCAGAGAAAGGGGAACCTGGTTGATTTTGAGATCTATTGTGGTGCCTAAGATGAAAAATAACCTTCAAGTACTTGGTTTTCGGAGCAGCTCCTTGTCAGAGGAGGGACTAAGCGGCAGTGGGCTGTCGCTGTAGACACTATTTTGTGTGACTAGTTAAATAAAAAGTAACTGCAATTCAATAAAATTCAAAATAATTTGGGGTTGAGGAGGTGGGTCAGCAGGTGAAAGTCTCTGCCCTGCAAGCTTGAGGACCTGAGTTCAAGCCCAGGGCCTGACACAGGGGTGCACATCTGTAACTCCGGCTCTGGGATTAGCAGAAGTTTGTGGGCTAGCCTGGAGTACGCTCCCATCACTGCACTGAGCACCCAGAGAACAGCAAAACAAATCCAGGGTTGGGTCCGGAAAGTCAGCGAGGGAGTAACACTGTCCCGTTCTTGGCAATAACTCTTAAATAGACTTCTGCACGTCACACATTGAGAACAGAGAGAAGGATCTGGGAGAAGAGGAGTCTAAGTCTTAGCTGTTTTTCTTTCTTTTTTGAATGGGGCAGAGACTGATGCGGGATACAGTCCAGCTTTTCCCAGCTTTTGCACGTGGAGTGGTAGGACAAGCTGAGACCCACCAGGACACACTCCAGGAACAATATTTGGTTAGTTTCGCTGTCTAGCTAATGACTGGGCTTTTGTTAAGCAAAGAGTCCTTTGGCCGGCTTCTCTTTTGCTGAGTGGTATATTCTGGCTGGCAGGATGCTGATATACAAAACAGAGAGGCAGAGCCAGCCTGGCAGGGGAAGCTGGGAGCCGGCAGGGGGAGGGAGCTGGAGGAGGGGATGGATAGAAATGGGGGAAGGATGACTACCGCCTCTGGGGATGGGAGTGCTGAGGGAGCATGGATTTTATCTTACAAATTAAATTACGTTTATTTATTTAGAGCGTGTTGAGGACAGAGGACAATTTCCAAGAGCTGTTTCTCTCCTTTTACTGCGCGGGGCCCAGAGATCTTTTGGCCACAAGTGCCTCTACCTGTTGGGCCGTCTCACCTGCCCTGGGAACATAGGTCCTGAGTGTGATTCTCAGGGGCGTCTCCTGTGTGTTGGCCGTGTGAGAACATGCGAGTTGGGTTTGTATCAGGGGAGTTTCACGCCGTGTAGAGAGACTGGCTTCAAGTCCGGCTTAGGACAATAGGGACGTCACTCAAAGGAATAGAGACTAGTATGAGTTACAGGGTGGTCCTTGGGGTTGGAGAGGTGCCTTAGTCAGTAAAGTGCTTGTCCCGCAAGCATGGAGACTTGAGTTCAACTCCCCAGGACCCATGCAAACAAACAACAACAAGAAACAACTCCTCCTCCTTCTCCTGGGAGAAGGGCCTGGGAGGACCTGTGGGACTTACTGGTCTTCCAGTCTAACTCATTCAGTGAGCTCGAGGCTTAGTAGGAGAGCCTGTCTCAAGAAATAAGGCAGAAAGGCTGCTGGGCAGTGGTGGTGCATGCCTTTATCTCAGCACTCAGGAGACAGAGGCAGGAGGATCTCCGAGTTCGAGGCCAGCCTCGTCTACAGAGCAAGATCCAGGACAGCCAGAACTACACAGAAAAGCACTATTTTGAAAAACCAAACCAAAAAGAAAGAAAGAAGGTGGAAAGGCGATTAAATAGAAGACACCCAACGTTCCCCGCCGGCTTCCCTGGGACCTGCACTGACACACAAGGGGACTCGATGCAGAATGAACAGCCGCAGCAAAAGGCTGGGTATTGTCTGCGCTCTAACGGAACAGTGGTATCTAGCTGCATCTTGGGACAAATTGCTCTCAAACTCTGAAGTATGACTGCCTCACTAGAACGGCCAAGCTGAATGATGGATGACGTGAGCACTGTGTGGTGAGCAGTGGTGGAATCTGGACTACCACCTGGGCCAAGTTGGGTCTCTGAGACAGGTGCTATGATATTGTGTGGTAAATTCCCCTGATGCCCACATCTGCCTCCCTGACCTGTGGAACACAGAAAGCCTAGAGTCACAAAGGGCCATGAGAGAGGATGACTCATCCATTAAGTGTACTTACTTCCCTTGCAGGGGACCTGAGTTCAGTTCCCAGCACCCACATCCACCAGTGACTCCAGCTCCAAGGGATCCAGTGTCCTCTCTGGCCACTAGGGCACCTGCATTCATGTATGTATAGTCTCCCACATATACATAAATAAAAATAAAATAAATCTTACAGAGAGAGAGAGAGAGAGAGAGAGAGAGAGAGAGAGAGAGAGAGAGAGAACTAGGTGTGATGGCGCAAGCCTTTAATCCCAGCACTCAGAGGGGAGAAGAGGCAGAGCTCTGTGTTTGAGGCCAACTGGTCCACAGGGTGATTTCTGGGCCAGCCAGGGCTATGTAGTGAGACCCTGACTCAAAATAAACAAAATAAAACCTCCAACAAAACAATAATAAAAACCTGATTAAAAAACAGCCAAGTGTCATGTGATCATTGGATCCAGATCAGAGACAAACTCACAGGACACATGGCCAGAGGGCATGGACAGGGGAAACTTAAGAAGTGTGTCCTTGAAGGTGATGGTCTACCAACTAGTTGTCCTCTCCTGGTCTAGAGTGAAACCAGGTGTAACTGAGCCTGTGGCTGAGTGCCTGCCCCACGGGCAGTAGAGGCGGGTGCCCACGGGCGGGAACATCCAACACCCCAAACCAGAGAGCTGGGCTGGGGGTGGAAGAAGGCTTTTTGCTTTTGACCTTGAGCATGCAGGCATTTCAGGTCCAGTGGGAGATGTCGTGGAAAGGCTTTTAACATTGAAGTGCTGCTGGGGGCCAGCCACTTGGGCAAACAGTTCTGGGGACACTGTCACACCAGTTAAAATAAACCCTCAAGGGCTGGAGAGATGGCTCAGTGGTTAAGAGCACTGGCTGTTCTTGCAGAGGTCATGAGTTCAATTCCCAGCACCCACATGGTGGCTCCCAATCATCTGTAATGAGATCTGGCGCCCTCTTTGGGCATGCAGGTAGAACATTGTATACATAATAAATAAATCTTTAAAAAAAAAAATGAACCCTCAAACCAGAAGTCAACAATAACTTCATACATTTTCCCTGCTTTAGATGTGATTTTTTTTCTTTTCTGGTTAGTGTTGGTAGTATGGTTTCTTTATCACAAATGTTCACGTTTGGAGTGGAATCCTCTACAAGTTTTGAACATGGCTGCCAGCAGCTGTGGCCAGAAGATTCGAGCGCATCAGTGAATCTAGCCAATGTGCTCCCTCATGGGGTCTGAGGTGTGCGGGAAAACACACCGAGGGGTCAAGAACACTGACAGGAGAGGCCACACAGGAGAGGCAGCAGCTGTGTTAACACTCACTCCTGCTCTGCAGGTGGAGAGTGGAAATGAGAGCGGATGGTCCAGGCAGCCAGCCCCGACCTCCAGGGGAGGAATCCAGTGATGGCAGCTGGGTAGACACAGCTGAGAGGATCAAATCAAGACTCCTCCAGAGTGGTGAACGGTCCCCACTAGAGGGTGTGCAGATCCGTTGCCCTTCCCCAAGCCTGTTCTGGATTATAGCCACATTGGAATTAGCTGGTCTGTGGCGGGAATGGCTTGTTCCGTGCACTCCAGATCGCTGGTAGGTTCGAGGATATAGCATAACTTCCTGCTTTTTATTTTCACAGGAAAGGATTAGGACTTTCCTATGTCTGAAGAATAGGAATCCACATAGGTCAGGGATCTGGTACTGGGGCTAAATCCTCATGATTGAGGAGAATGACGGCAGGGCATGGATGGGGCCTCTCTGGGCTTCTGGAAGGTAGGCTCAGGCACAGGAAAGGACGCTGCTAACCCTATCCCATACAGCCCCTCACTAACTAGTGGGTCACAAGGACATCATGGAGCCCCAGAGATAGTGTTAGTGCCAAGCTAGAGACAGTACTAAGGCTCTCTGGGGGGCAGTCGCACCTGTGGGGGTACAGTGCTCAGAGCAGGAGGCATCTAAGCTCCCTTGACACTCTCTTTGGAAGGTGCACTAGCCAGGATTCTGTCCACGATGGCTGGAATCAACAGAGCAATGTATTGTTTTTTTATAAATAGAAGAAACAACTTACATTCTGCTTTGTGTTTTAAGTTTTGCTTTGTTTTGTTTAAGACAGGGTTTCTCTGTGCAGCCCTGGCTGTCCTGGAACTTGCTCTGTAGACCAGGCTGGCCTCGAACACACAGAGATCCGCCTGCCTCTGAGTGCTGGGATTAAAGTCGTGCACCACCACTGCCTGGCTGTGTGTTTTAAAATTTTAAATTACATTTATTTATTTAGTGGGGGCAGGGGAGGCACACACCCCAAGGCACATGTGCAGAGCTCAGAAGATAACTTTCAGGCATTGGTTTTCTTCTTGCACCATGTGAGTCCCTGGGATTGAACTCAGGTCGTCAGGCTTGGCAGCAAGCACCGTTACCTGCTGAGCCGTCTCTCAGGACCTATACTGTGTTTTTAATAGGACTCTGCTACAATCAATATTTGTTTTTCTTGCATAATTTTTCCTCCTCCTCCTCCTCCTCTTCTTGTTCTTCTTCCCATTTCTGAAGCATCCCAGGCTGGCCTCAAATTTACAACATAGTCTAAAAATGACCTTAAACTTCTGGTCTTTTGGCCTTCAGTTCCCAAGTCTGTGGCTTACACCACCACACAGTTTATGTGGTGCCAAGGATTGAACCCAGAGTACTGTGTATGCTAGGCAAGAACTCTATCTACTGATTTATGGCTTTGCATATTTATGCAAAGAGAAAGAAGAAACCTTACAAATGTTTTCCCTAGAACTCTCCGAGAAGTTCTCCCACTCTTGTACTGCTTTAAATAAGAACACGATATCACGCTCAGTGGGTTAAATATTACGAGGTTGATGGAAAGTTCAATTTCCTATAACAAACTTACAGTGTGTAAATACAATTTTCTACAATCAACAAGCATCATAGTATTAAGGTTAAGGGTTATAAAACAATAAAATATTGTAATTAGAGTAGAATATCACAGGAGAGCTTCTTGCATACAAACTACTCAATATCAGGATGTCAAGATTTAAGAAGGAATGTAACTGGAAATAAGATCTTAGCTCCATATGGTTAATATTCTCTCTCTCTCTCTCTCTCTCTCTCTCTCTCTCTCTCTCTCTCTCCTTTCAAATTACTCCTAATCTTTGCTCCAGAAAAATAATTATATTCAATCCAATGCTTTGCATCCACTCACTCCAAAGCCCTCATGTCAATAAGTTCTCAAGATTCCTTATCTGTTGCTATTGAAACACAGGGTCTCAGCTAGTCTTAAACCAAGATGAAATGGTAGATTGGCAGATTACAATACTTGAGGAAATGCCCTAAAAGTGTGGAGATTCCACAGTGACTGGGTCCGCAAGCTGAGGACCACTCGGCCTCTCCTCTGTCTTCTCCATCTCTCCTTTCTGCCTATTTTCTAGATCATCTCACCGGCTGGCTTCAATCTCTCTACTTTAAAAACTTTTTTTTTTTTAAGAAGTGCTTTATGTAGCCCAGGCTAGTCTTGAATTCCTTATGCAGCTGATGATGACCTTGAATATCTGATCCTCCAGCCCCTACTTTTCAAATGCAAGGGTCATTATAGATGTGTCCCACCACACCTGGCTTCCTCATTCTCCTTATTGCAAAGTAAGTCCTTCATGTGAACCATGAAAGGCCACTAGGAGCTTCAACTTGAACTCTCAGGCATGAGAGCACTTCCTTGACAGTTCCAGCGTGGCGGGGTGAGGGGGAGACTCACAGAGAAGGTTCTGATTGGCCCTCTCTGGTCATGTGTTCACTCCCCAATTAACCACTGTGGCTAGAGAATTGAAATAGGCTGGTCTGCAGGCTGGTATCACATACTTTCGGGGCCTGGAGGAAGAACTGAGTGAGGAATCAGTACCCCCTAAAACGGTATGGAATAAAGGAGGACCATTTCATTAATGGAAAGGATGCGGGCAAGACAACGATGAACAACCTCGATTAAGGACAAGTAGATAAAAAAAAGTGGTATTGTATTAGTTTGACAGACACAAAGCTATTGTGACATTTGCTCACTGGAGCCCACGTGGCAGTGAAGTCCCCCCCCCCCCCCCGCCTCTTCTTGCAGTGCTGGGGGTGGGGAAAACCTGTGCATACTGTGAACTACACCCACAGATAGCCTAGGGTTTTTAAGTCTGATGCTTACGATCAGGACTACATCTGAGGCGTGTGGAGCATCTGTCCAGCTGTTCCAGGTTATGTTCTTCAACTTCCAGGGTTGAACTGGGCATCAGAAGCCACGTAGGGCGTAGGCTCCTGGGCCTGTAATTCGAGCATGGCTATCACCTGTTCTGAAGGGGCAGATGCTGTGTCACCGAGGTCATCTCTAATGAGCAACTGTAGACTTTCAGGCATGGGAAAGGGCTCTGGGAAAAAATGCTGGGTTGACAGCGAGGACCACCCTCCGAAGTTGTACTTATGACCTTGAATTATGTCACCCAGATCTACTGCATTGTCCCAGGTGAGGAATTAACCAAGAGCTCAGAAAGGTGTGGAGCTGTGGTTGACGGTGTAAAGGAAGCAAGGCCTTCAGGCAGGAAATTGTCAAGGCTCTACAGCAGCCAGGAAGCCCTACTCCAGGAATAACTGAGAGTGCCCTAGTTACTGGATATTGCACAGGATGCTGTGCGCATCATGAATGGACGGTGGAAGCAGTTGGTACCGTTTCAAAAGGCTGCCCCGAAGCACAGAGGTCCACGCATGATGAGTTCAGGCCTTGGGGAGGGAGCAGATGCTGGGGCTAATTAGGGCATGGTTCCTCTGGTCCAAGATGGCAGAGAATATCCAAATAAAACTCGACACCTGCGCCCAGTGTGCTATGTGGGGAGCATTGCTCACTCACCAGCCTCTCTGGACATGACTCGGAATGGATGCGCTTAGGAAATGGAGCGCTTGATTGTTGTCCTTGAAAGCCAGACGGAAGGGGAAGAAAATGCTTTCTCCTGTCCTGTGCCCAGGTAATCCACTGTGGTCAAGAAGCATCCTTTATGGTGGGCTCTTTTTAGGTTTTTAGACGTCCTGTTTTTAGACCTTTTCACAGGGACATTGTGAGGTTTTTTTTTTTTTTTTTTTTTTTTTTAAGTCCATTTTACCATCAGAATTTCTTCTGGCAAGGTGAAGATCTCTTCCCAAGGGCATTGCCCTGACCCCAAGGAGTTAACAGAACTTGATTAAGTATTCTTGGAGTGCCATATCCAGATTAGAACAAGTAGTGGGGTGGCACACAGATGCCCTCATTCATGCCGCTGGTAGTGCTCTAGCTATCTTGAGAGTCAGGCTGGAGCCATGGCCACTTATTGATCCTGTCTGGCCTTGACAACAAGGGGCCACACAGGGACAGTCTCCTCGGTGTGCTCGTGGCTTGTCACCATGGAGGCTCAGGGTGATGCTGCACAGATAACAAGCTCAGAGCCTGGTGAGAGGACATCTGTTGTTTTGGTCCACTCAGAAGTCATTTATCTCCCTACGGGGGGAACCACGGTTTAGAGGGCTAGGGAGGGGACCTGATAACATCCTTCAGGCAAGGACTAAGGTAGATTCTTGAGGACACTGTTTGAATCCTGGGTTGACAAGCTTTTTCCATAAAGAGGTTACTGTGAGTGTTTTCAGCTCAGTGGGATATGGGGTCTCTGCTGCAACCACTCAGTACCATGGAGGTAGACAATATGTCAACAGGTATAGGTCATGTGTAGCATGTATAGACCATATATCACCAAGTAAGCATGGCTGTGCTCCAGTGAAAGTATTTACAAGGCAGGTGGGGGGTGAGATTGGGCTCAAAGGCCGGTTTAGCCAAGGTTTTCCCCACAGTGTCAGACCTTCTAGAACGGGGCGAGGCATCTGCATTCAGGCTCTTAGTGTGTCCTCTCTTCAGTTATGAAATTGACTCCAGCTAAGTCTGAAGCTAACTGCCCTTGTTACCTGCCACTTTAGAAGCCAATAAATCCACCCCCTCCTTGTTTTTTGTTTTTTTGAGATAGGGTTTTTCTGTGTAGCCCTGGCTGTCCTTAGAACTCACTCACTCTGTAGACCAGGCTAACCCCTGAACTCAGATCTGCCAGCCTCTGCTTCCTGTGCTGGAATTAAAGGCATACACTTCCGCCACTGCTGCCACCCAGCACCAAAAAATTCCCTTTTTGGCCTATTATGCCCTGGTGTTCTTTTTAATCCTACCAAGAGGTTCCTTAAAATTCACCCAGCTGCAGAGCCAGGGCCTCAGCCTGGACACTGGGTTTCAAGATGGAATTGGTGGCCTCAGCTAGGCAGAAGGTAGCCGAGCAATAAGAAAACCTCAGGGCCATCGAGATGACTCTGTGGGTAAAGCACTTACTGTACAAGCCTGATGACCTGAGTTTGCCCCCTGGAACCCTTGTAAAGAGGAAAGGAAAAAAATCACCTCTAGAAAGTTGTCCTCTGACCTAAACACAAGTGCCTTGGCAGGTGCACACTCACCCTCGCCATAATAATAATTAATAAAATGAATATAAATTAAAAGTTTGCATTTTAATAAATAAGAAAAGAAAACCTCGTATCTGACAGGGGACAGCTGCCAGGATCTCTTGACAGCTTAGACACACGCAGCTGGGAGCCAGAGCTGCTAAGGTGATGCCTTGAAGCAAACCCAAGGGATGCCCCTGGGGAGTGGAATCCACAGTCAGACAGAAAATGCTCCGGTAACGTCAAAGAAAGGCCAGGCTTCTCTTTTGTTGAGAAATAAGTAGCCAATGGATGAGGAGGAGGAGGAAGAGGAGGAGGAGGAGGAGGAGGAGGAGGAGGAGGAGGCAGCAGGTGACTCTGGAATGGAGGCCCCAGAATGCCTTGACCCCAGTACACATCTATGGAGATACCGGAAGCCCTTTCCACACACTTAAACTAGAGGGAGAAAAAGACAAGGGCTGGAGACACGTGGCTCAGTGGATGGAGTGGTTGCTTAGCATACAGGAAGCTCTGAGGTCCACATCCAGTACCACATCCTCAGAGGGCTGTGGTCCGTGCATGTCATCTCTGCATTTGGAGGCAGGGGGACCAGAAGTCAGTGGTTATCCCCCAAATCAGAGACTTCCTGACCAGCTTGTGCTGTATAAGAGCCTGTCTAAAAAGGGAGGAAGAGGAGGAAGAAGAGGAGGCGATCGTTGAGAGAAGAGTGAAGGGGTGAGTCCTCTGCCCTGAGGTGGAAGTTGGAGAGTATGAACTGAAGCAGAGGGGCAGATTTTCACCTCTGTGGGAGTGCAGGGTAACCCACTGGTCATTCATTCCTTTGATAGGTTGTAGGGTGGCTGGTTTTGCCCAGGACAGACACCTCTGTCTATCTGAAGGATCTTCTTTCCTTCCTTCCTTCCTTCCTTCCTTCCTTCCTTCCTTCCTTCCTTCCTTCCTTCCTTCCTTCCTTCCTTCCTCTCTCTCTCTCTCCTTCCTTCCTTCCTTCCTTTTTTGTTTGTTTGTTTGAGACAGGGTTTCTCTGTGTAGCCCTGGCTGTCCTGGAACTTGCTCTGTAGACCAGGCTGGCCTCAAACTCACAGAGATCCACCTGGCTCTGCCTCCCAAGTGCTGGGATTAAAGGCTTGCACCACCACTGCCTGGCTGGATCTTTTTTTTTTAAAAATTTTTTTTTAATTGTGTGTGTGTGTGTGTGTGTGTGTGTGTGTGTGTGTGTGTGTGTGTGTGTGTTTGTGAATTTATGCATATGAAGGCAGGTGCCCATCAAGGCCAGAGAGGGCATCAGATCTCAGGAGCTGGAGTTACAGGAGGCTGTGAGCCACTGGACATGGGTGCTGGGAACTGAACTCAGGTCCTTTGCAAGATCAGTATCTGCTCCTAGCCTCTGACAATATTTCTTTTTTCTTTTTTGAGACAGGGTTTCTCTGTGTAGCTTTGCACCTTTCCTGGACCTCGCTCTGTAGACCAGGCTGGCCTCAAAATCAGAAAGATCCGCCTGCCTCTGCCTCCCAGTGGGGGTAGATGTGTACCTGCCCTGGTTGCACAGCTTCTTCTCCGGAAGGTAGAAGATCCAGCACACAGACTGTGGAGTTCTGAGGGGGAGGGGAGGTGCCTTAAGTGGTGGCTGGAGTGTGCCAGAGAAGTGCGATACCTCGGCAGGCCTCAGAGAGTGAGTTTGCATTAAGAGAGCTAATAGAGAGCTTACAACCGGAGCCGTCAGTGCGCTGCCCATGTACCCCTCGATCATTTTGCACATCATCAAGTCAAGCGCTTTCACCCCCAACAGCATTCATTCCCTCCTTTGCCAGACGGTAAGCCAGCCTCCTGGGACCCGCTGCGAGTCAATACACCGAGTGTAAGTGCCTGGGAAGCTGCGTGGGGCAGGGGCAGAAGCGAAGGAGCCATAAGTACTAGAACTCTCCTGCTTCCTGCCAGGGCAATCCTCTTATGCAGAGCTCGATGGCACAGGGCCACAGTCACCCTCTGTGTGACAGTGCTCTCGGCTCCTGCCTATTCCTGATTCTTCTTGGGAACAACATCTGAGGTTGTTCTAGCAACATCCCCCCCTCCCTCTCCCCACCTCCATTCTGCCTCCTGCCGTGAATCAAGGTGTAAGCTCTCTGGCTCTCAGCAATTCCAGTTGCCGTCAGTACCTCCGCTCGGCCAGCATGGACTCTAACCCTTTGTAGCCAGAAGCCCCAGATAAAATGCTCTATTTCTCAAGTTGCTTTGGTTGTGGTGTTTTGTCACAGCGATAGAAAAGTAGCCAAGACACAGGCCCTAGTCTGAGGGCACCTCAGTCGGGTCCTGGACTTGGCTAAATACCACCTCTGAGTTATCTGAGGTGGCAAGTTAGTACTATTGGGATTTGTGGTTTTCGGGCACCCTATCAGCCCCAGAAAGGGTCAAATGGTCTTGGGGAGAGGGGAGAGGGGGGCTGGCTTAGTGGCACTTGCTGCTGTCAAGCCTCATGACATGAGTTCGATTCGTGATGCCCACATGGTAGGAAGAGAAAACTGACTTCTGCAAGTTGTCCTCTGACTCCACACAGCGCCGAGGTAAATAAAAAAAGTGTAATAATGAAAAGTCTTGGGACACCCAGGATAGCCCAGGGCTTTATGGCATGGCACTCTTCACTGTCCCCAAACCATGTGTGGGTGATGGCAGCGAAAGCCATCTGGTGGCGGCCCGAGGTGGGAAAAGAACACAGCAAACAACGTGTGGGGACCGGGACTGAAGTGGATGGAGAAGCCACCCCTTCCAAACTGTGGCGCTTGCTGGCTCTGTTCCCGGGGAGTCCCAGGACTGCAGACTTGCCTCCAGCGGTCACACACGCTTCAGAGTCTCACCACTGAGTCCCCTTCAGTTCAGGCTGGGCATGACAAGGACATCCCTAGGTGAAGTTAGTTACCGTGATGCAGGCAGGGGTGAGGCAGGATGAGAGGAGGGCACTGTGGGGCTGGGCTCCTGCCAGAGGGAGCTTCTAGGACAAAGCAAATGACATCCAGTTCCTCTTTGTCACACAAGGACTTCCGGGCCAGGGAGGGTGGGGAGATGGACTCAAGGCCTCAGGAGATGCCAGGGGACCTTGTCAGCGGCCTCTGTAAGGATGATGCTGACTGAGTTATGGGATGGAGCTGCTATGGAAGGAGGGAGCCAGCGGGGAAGGCTGGGCTGGGGGAGGAGGGATAAGCAGGTGTCGTGGGCAGAAGACCTCGTGGGAGGAGCTTGTGGGAATTCAGACTCCCCTGTTCTCTCACAGAACCTTCATCGATATCTGAGTTTCCCTTGACCGCCATCAGAGCTCTTTGGCTTTGGCACACGACATTTGGGGACGGGCCTCAAGGTTATCAGAGAGGGAGCGAGCCCAGCCTGGTATAGACACCCTCACCCTGCCCCGTTGGCAACATGATAAGCTGGTGAAATCCAGAAAAAGTTCAACGGTGGATGTGAGGAAGGCCCCCATGCTTGGAATCCAAATGTCTATGCCTGCCCACTCTTCCATCTTGCAGGACAAACCTGACTCTGAGAGAGAGAGAGGGTGAGGAGCATCTGGTGTGGAAGGATCGCTCTGGACTCGGAGACAGCAACCAGCTCCTGTTCAGCAATGGTGGACATCCTCCTTGATAGCCAGCTCCTGCAGAAAGCCTGGCTGGAATGAGACCCACCTGTCCAGGAGATGATGAGGGGGCACAGACCTGGGAACATAGCACTTACTTTAAATTTGATTCTAGACCAATGAAGCGTGAGTCATTTATAGGTATAAGGGCATCAGAGAAAAGAAAAGAAAAAAAAAAAGAAGCCCTTAGCGATACTCAGAAGTAGTAGCCAGTGAAGTAAAGAGGCCATTGCTGAGGGGAAAAGACATCTCCCTAGGCCTGTGGGAGTCTGTCATTGCCAGGAGTCTCCATCTCCAGGGCTGTCTGATTAGTTAGCAGATGTGATATGCTAGGTGTGATTGACATCTGTGAGGAAACAGGTGGAGGAAGCTGAATTTTACCTGCTTTTTGGACCCAGGATGAGGCTGGCAAGCCGGGCAGAAGGCAGGTCACATACCTTTACTATGGGTCTGATGTTATCACCATTATTTCAACTGTCATTTTACTACTGTTGTCTGTGAACGAGAGTGTGGGTGCACGTGTGCCACAGTGTGCGCGTGGCGATCGGAGGACAACTTTTGGGAGCTGATTCTCTCCCTTCACTGTGGGTTCCCTGGATTGAACTCAGACTTGCTAGGCAAGTGCTTCTTACTAACTGAGCCATCCTCATGGCCCCCGTTATTGTTATGTGTGTGTGTGTGTGTGTGTGTGTGTGTGTGTGTGTGTGTGTGTATTCAGTGTGTGACTGAGGGTGTGCACTTGCCCCCGCGCACACGTGGAAACCAGAGGACAGTCTCACATGCCTGTCCTTGCCTTCCATTCTGTGAACTCGGGGGCTCTCCTTGGTTATTTGCTCTTGTGTACACCAGTCTGGCTGGATTCCAGAGATTCTCCTGGCTCTGCCCCCCATCCCCCACCCCGGGTCCCTTAGATTACAGACCTACACTGCCAGGCCTGGCTTTATGTGGGTTGTGGAGGTTCTAACTCCGGTCCTTGTGCTTTCTTGGTAAGCACATTACCCCTAAGTCATTCTCCAGCCCGTGGATATACTATTAAGGAAAGTGAGACCCCCCTTTCCCCTCATTATTTGTAATCAAACCTAAAGACTCACAAATGCTAGGTGAGTGCTATACCATTGAGCTAACAGTCTCCACCCTTCTTAAGTTTACATTCATTTATTCATTCACTTGTCTGTTGAGATAGATTATCATATCTCATAGACTGGCCTCAAACTCATCTTGAAACTGAGGGTTGTCTTGAACTCCTGATCTTCCTCTAACTCCTCAGTGCTGGGGTTACAGACACGAGCCTCCTTTATTTATTTATAACATAAATAGAATCTCACTTCTCATCTTTAGAAGACTTTGAATCTAGGTTTAGATTGCCCAGGCTGACCTTGAACTCAAGATCCTCTTGCCTCAGAACTTCTGAGTGGCTGGGATGACAGGCATATGCCTCAGTGTCCAGCAATCAGATAGTTCTCAACAACAACAGATTCCTGCTTGTTGCTGACATCTGCCAGACTCCTACACTTAGTGTTCTCAACTCCATCACACTCGATACACATTTATAACAAATGTTTCACAACATCCCCTCTACTATCTTGAAATAATGCTGCTTACTATACATAATCTTATAAATAATACAACCATACTCACACACACACACACACACACACACACACACACACACACACACACGGTTTTGAATGTTTAACAAATTCAAATGTCAAAATATCCATAGAAGCTCCACTTCCTGATTGCAGACACAGTGTGACCAGTGGCCTCATACTTGCCACTATGCCTTCCCCATCATGAAGGACTACATCTGTTCTTTTAAAAACCTTTTTTAAAGATTTACTTATTTATTTTATGTGTATGAGTGTTTTGCCTGCATGTATGTATGTGCCCCATGTGTGTGCCTACAGATGGTAGTAGTCAGCACGTGAGTGCTGGAACCCAAACTCAGGTCCTCTGCAAGTGTTCTTAACCACTGAGCCATCTCTCTAGCTGCCCTGGTCCTCCTTTTCTTTTTCTTTTTCTTTTTCTTTTCTTCCTTTCTTTTTTCTTTCTCTCTCTCTCTTCTCTCTCTCTCTCTCTCTCTCTCTCTCTCTCTCTCTCTCTCTCTCTCTCTCTCTCTCTCTCTTTTGAGACAGAATTTCTCTGTGTAACAGCCCTGGCTGTCCTGGAACTCACCCTGTAGACCAGGCTGGCCTTGAACTATCTGAGATCCATCTGCCTCTGCCTCCTGAGTGCTGGGATTAAAGGCAGGCATCACTACTACCTGGCTGCCCTGGTCTTAAACTATAAACCAAAATAGAATCTTCCACAAACAAATGCGAATAAAGTCCCAACAGTAAGATAAAGGGGAAATAAAGGGAAAACGGCATCTGATAATAGACATGTGCATTCTTGTTAGTGCTCAGCCTCTGAGACACAGTAAACGAGTCATGTGTGTATGTGAGTGTAAAATCACTGAAGCCAAGCTGCTACACATACTGAGCCACCCTGAGCCACTGGTGTGGTCTTGAGGGCTTTGCTCTCAATCTCTTTACAAAATGATGTGAAACTTCTAGGGCCATTGTAAGTCAAAGGCCAGTGTGTCCTCCTGTCCTTGCTCCACACTGCAGTCACCGCCTTCCTGGCACTCAGGGCTCGGGGGTATGGGGAATGATAAACCCAGGTTCAAAGTCTGCAAAAGATGAGAAGCTGTGTGTAGACAGTCCCCTGAGTGCTTGGAAAACCTGTGCTGACACTTGATGACACCTTGATGGTTGAGGGACAGCATTGACAGCTCATGGTCAGGTATCAGGGATGCGGGGGGGGGGGGGGGGGGGGGGGGGGGGGAGTCCTGCACAGGGCAGTTCTGGGCAGTGAAGACTTGTCCTACATCCTGTCTGGCTTTGGACTATTCCAATGGACTTACATGCAAGTGAATAAACAGGTCTATCATAATCAAAAGCTCGATCCCAACTCTGTGTTATATAACAGTGTGCCCTGCCATCAGAACAATGTGACCCTGGGAGCTACAGCCTCTAAAATGAGGTGGCGCATGCTAGTAATCGCAGTACTTGAGAAGCAGTTAAGAGGATCAGGAGCTTAGGCCAGCCTGGACTACATAGCAAGTTCAAGACCCGTTACATAGAGACCCTATCTCAAAAGGGGGGTGGGCGGGAGAAGGAAGAGAAGTAGGAGGAGGAGGCAGCAAATGATGTCAAGGACACCACATGTGTTCAAAGTAGCTCTAGCTGTGCCAGGCACAAGAGGTTGAGGGTGTTACTCATTGGTAGAGCACTCTCCTAAGACCCCGGGTTTCAGAAACAGCCAGGAAAACTGGGGGTGTGCATAGTCTCCCTCTAGACAAAATGATTGCTCCTCAGCCTGGAATCAGATTGACAGTGGCGGAAGTTCTGCTCTCTGGAATGTGAGGCGGTAAATGGTGCACTGCAGCTGAGTCTATGAAGCTCTCCTCCAGACATCATTACTGTAAGGGGGTGGAGCTCCCCCAAAATACAAAAGAGCCATCCGAGTCTACCGTCCTCAAAGCTCTGTGTAGAGCAAATGCAAAGGGCCCCAACAGAAAAACAGCTACTCAAGACAAGACAGAGGGACGGGCTGGGAGGGAGACGGACACACAAAGCCACCAGCTGTGGGAAGTGAAGAATGCGAGAAACCCTTCACACTGTGTTTGTCCTCATGGTAACATCTCCTCCTTCCGGTTGGCACCACCTGCTCTTCCTCTAGGGAAATGTGCTGGAATGAAGGTCATTGCAGTGCCCTCCCTAGCAGATTGCCCCAGACCCCCAGGGAGAGGTGGGCCCAAGCTTTGACCAATCAGAGTACCCCACCTCCTGGCTAGGTGGTAGGGACAGGAGACCTGAGAGGGACAAGTCCCCAGTTGTCTGGGTTTTGAGTACAGATATACAGATGCCGAGAGAAATGAAGGCTTTTTCTCCTGGTGTTGCTAAGCTGAGACTATGTGCATTTGGAACTGTCAGTACCTATCTCCCCTGGCAACATGGAGGAAATCCATCTAGAGCTGGAAAGAATAAGATCAACACTCGGAGGGGAGCAGTGGTGGCTCTGTCAGCATCGAGTAAGACTCTGGGTCCAGCTGTGCATGATGCTACTTGCCCACGGGCTACCCAGCCAGCCAGCTCATAAATCCACTCCATTTTATTTATTTTATTTACTTAGGGCTGGAGCTTGTTTGAGATGGATTACGATTTGAAAAAAAAAGTCTTGGCTTCTACAAAAAGCATTAATTCACCCATCAAGCATGTATCAAGTGTGCACTGTCAACCAGGCATTGACTTACATACTAGAATTGCAAGAGAAAACAGGCGGCTGGTAGTGTGGTTCAGTGGTGGAGCACTTGACTATCTTGCATGAGGTCCTGGGTTCTATAAATAGCATTGCAAAAAGAAAAAAAAAATAAAATGAAACAAATGGATTTGATCCTTCCTTTCACAGAGGGAACCAGAGTGAAAATAATTTCACAATCAATTCAACTAATATTTCTAAGAAGTTCTATGAAAGACTTTCTGTGAAACTAACTTCCAGGAGGGCAGAAACCTTAGTCACTTTTGTTGACAGATCCTCCATATCTACAACACTGTCTGGTACTTAGTAACCACTCAATAAATACTTGTTGTAAACAATGAATGAAAGATAAACATTTTGGGGTGGGTCTGGAGAGACGGCTCAGTTGTTTAGAGCAAGCACATGGTTGCTCTCTAGTGGAGGACCTAAGTTAGGCTCCAGGGGGATCTGATGTCTCTAGCCTCTTCATGCACCAGAACTCATGGGCACATATTCTCCCCCCCCCCAAATACACACACATGCATACACATAACTAAAAAGAAATCTTTTTGTTTGTTGGTTTTTGAGACAGAGTCGCACTTTGTAGCCCTGACTGGCCTGGAACTTGCTGTGGAGACCAGGCATATATCTGATGCCCTTCAGAAGAGGATGTTGGATAACAGGTGGTTGTGAGTCATCTTGGGAGTGGGTGCTGGAAACCAAACCCAGGTCCTCTGTAAGACCAACAAATGCCCTTAACCACGGAACCAACTCTCCAGCCCCCTAAAAATAAATCTTACAAGTAAAAAAAAAAAAGTTACCAGGCATGGTGGCACATGCCTTTAATGCCAGTGCTTGGGAGGCAGAGGCGGACAGATCTCTGTGAGTTTGAGGTTGGCCTGGTCTATATAGTGAGTTCCAGGACCCCTAGGACTACATAGAGAGATCCTGTCTCAAACAAACAAACAAACAAACAAGTTAAAAAAAAAGTTTAGGACTAGAACAAGCCATAATGGAGCATCACGGAGGGCTTCCTTGAGGAAGCAACAGTTAAACTGAGATCTGAAGAATCCAGAGGAGTTGCCCCAGGAAGCAGGAGTGAGGTAGCCTACAAGAAGCAGTGAGGGGTGGCCAGTGTGGCTGGATCATCAGGAACCGGGGGGAGCACAGTGGTAGATGAAGCTGGAAGTCGGGGTACTCCTGAGGCTTTGGCGGCACACTACGGAGCCTGGATCACCGCAGGGCAACGAGAGGTCAATGCTCACATCAGGAAAGACACAGGCAGGCCCTTACGGCGCAAACAGGAGTGGCAAACCCGAGGAATGGGCTGAGTGCCGCACAATCTGAAGACTGTTTCGTTGACTTTGGTGATGGAAGACAGAGAGAAGGACAGTAGCTAAAAGACATTTACCAAAACAACAACAACAACAAAAAAGATATTTTTTGTCATTAGTCAAAGAAATGGAGACATAGTTTACCAATGAGATAAAAGTTTGTTTTGTAAAGTGGAGGGAAAACTTTACTTTGGAACTACACGTGAATGAGATTACAAAAGGGAGCTTGGGCTTTGCCTTGACCTTTTATTTTACTTATTTATTTATTTGTTTTGGGTTTTTCAAGACAGGGTTTCTCTGTGTAGCCTTGGCTGTCCTGGAACTCGATCTATAGAATAGGCTGATCTTGAACTCACAGAGATCCACCGGCCTCTGCCTCCTTCATGCTGAGGTTAAAGGTGTTCACCACCTGCCCCTCCATGCCCAGCTGCCTTGACATTTCTAAGCACCAGGAGTGAAGGAGCAATGGTTACCGTTCTGAGAGTTCTGAGTGAGAAAGATGTCAACAGAAGAATTCCTTGCCCAACAAGTTGTCATTCATGTGGGAAAACAAGAGAAATATATTCCATATTTACAGAGAAGGGTAGAAAATGTACCACCCATGCGTTTCCCCTAAGCAAACAGCTTGAAGATACACTTCAGCTGTTCAAGAGATGAATTAAAATGAAGAACTTGGAATAGGAACATTACAATAGAAAAGTCTGGTGGCAGGAACAGAGACCAACTAAATATGTTGCAAGAATTGAACCAAAAAAAAAAAAAAAAAAAAACCCAAACCCAAAAAAACTCTATGTTTTGAAAGACAGGTCTATGATTGAAATATAAGTTGAATTTATAAACCCATGGGACATTTAAAAAGACTGAGACTGTGTGAGGAGAGGGCTAGCCTGGTGAAGGTGCACCAAGAGTCTTCATCAGACAGATGGAGGCCATAAGCAAGGGGGCTGGCAGCTACTGCCCATTCCTAACCTCCATCATCAGAGAAACAGAGGTTCAAGAGAAATAAGGTTTGACGTTTAGGTCCAGTAAATACAGAAGTCAATCAGCAGCAAAATTAAAAACAATATTACTACCTTTTAAATCATGAGTGATGTCAAAAGAAAACAGAACATTATACACAGCGAAGAGCAGAAAATAAAGGATCTCTTTGTGATAGACACGAAATGTGCAAAAAAAAATTTTTTTTTTTTTAAATTGAGTGCTAAACTCTCAAGTGATTTCAATTAAACAAGGGGATGAGGGGTGTGGGGTGGAGTTCAAATGTGTATTAATGATGTGATAGTGTTTTGGGGGGAGGTTATAAATTGACTTGACTCTTGACATTGACAGACAAAATAGCTTTGACTATTTAACAAAATATGTACGACTAGCCATCAAAAGCCTAGGACTGAGATGCAGAGCCACAGAAGAACAGAAAAAGGGTCTAGAAGTGTAGGTCAGGAGCGGAGCACACGCCACAGCTTTGAGATACTACAGCTTTGAGAACAGACTAGGGAGAGGAGGGCCGGGGAGGAGGAGGAAAGAGAGAAATACTATCGAGTAGCCAGAGGGAAGGCGATGGAAGAAACCAGAAAGCACTCGTTCCAGTTAGTCAGCATTGACTGCCAACTCGACACAGCCTTCGATCTCCAGAATAGGAAGTGTCGGTCAAGTAATTGTCTTTATCTGCGGGCACGTCTGTGAGGGATTGTCTTGATTACTAATTGATGCAGGAGGACCCAGTCTATTCTGGGTGAGTGGAGGTGCCGCTCCCTGGGCAGGTGGTCCGGAGCTGTACACGAGAAGATAAAACAAACTGAAGGAGCATTCTGCAGGGTCTCGGTCTGCTTCAGGTTATTGCATGAGTTCCGGTTTTGACTTCCTTCAACGCTGGGCCACAATCTGGAAGTATAAGATGAAAATAAATACTTTCCTCCCAAGGATGCTTTTGGTCATGGTGTTTGCCACAGCCACAGAGGAGGAACCAGAACCAGTGGCCAATAGAAATGTGGAGCGAGGCAATGGGAATGAGCCCAAACACGTCAGTAATCACAATAAAACGTTATTTGCAAGCGATATGTTGGCTCTCCTAAGAAAGAAAGATAATCAACTTAAAAATATTAAAATCATGACAAATGTTAGGAAGGGCGCCAGGAATGAAACCAACTTCCTAAGATCAATAGCTTGTCTATTTGTCTGCAGTAATCAGTTAACAACTACAATGTTAGAATACCTCGGCACTAAACAACACGTGTGAGATAAGGACAGACAAACGACCCAATAGAAAGACAAGTAAGGGCTATGAATCGTCAGCTCGCAGGAGATGAAAAGCAGCCAATAAACATAAAAACATGTTCAACCTTGCTTGTAATCAGGGGTATGGAAATAGAAATGATATTAATATCAACAGTGAAAAATTATTCTTAATATATAGTGACGGTGATAGAGTGAGGAAGCGGACATTCTCAAGGGAATAAAATTCAGGAAAGCATTTTTGGAAGGCAATTTGAAGACGTTTTACATTTAAATGCATATGTTTTTTTGACCCAACTATTCTGCTTTCAAGAATCTATTCTACAGAAATATCTTGTACCCATGCCAAGGCATTCATTGCAGAATTATTTATAATAATAAAAAAGGAGGGAAACAAATATCCCAAAGTGGAGGAACAATCAATTAAATTACAGCGCATCCATATGTAGAGTGCTGAGGAATTGCTGCGTCCTCTGCTTGGGTGTGTTTAATATTTCCCCTTGAGGCGGCCCTCCTCCACTCAGGAAGGGCAAGACCGGTGGTATCCATTATTTATGGCAGTAGTTGTTAGGTAGGCGTCCCTTGTCCTAAGAGAAGGGTGAAAAGGAAGCTTTGTGGCTTCATAAAAGCAAAGACTCTCACATATGTCTTTGATAGGGAGGCTTGGTCTTTGGGCAGAAGGTGAACTGATTTGCACAGAAGCCTGAGGCCTGCTGGGAGAAAAGGGATGCTAATCTCAACCCTACTTCCTTGATAGTGGAAGTTCAGAGACTCCTGATCCAGATGTAGAGCTGCTGGCAGGAAACACACCATGGTTTCCAGTGAACAGAGTGCCAGGGAGGAAGGAAGAGCCCAGATTCCAGACAAATATCCAATGGATCATAGGGAAAACTGTCCTCTCTCAGGTGGTACTGTGTTTGGGGAACAACACCTGACTTGAAGAAAGAAAAAGGCTGGATGCTGGAGAGACAGCTCAGCGGTTAAGGTGTATTGTTCTTCCAAAGGACTTGGGTTCACTTCCCAGGGCCATGTCAGGCAGCTCGTAACTGCCTGTGACTCAGGCTCCAGGGGATTCAACAACTCTGACTTCCATAGGTACCCACAAATGTGGCCTCCACTCACAGAGACACACATACACACAGTTAAAAATAAAATCTTAAGAAAGAAGAAAAAAAGGAGGAGGCCTGAGGCAGGAGAGATGATTCAGTGGTTGAAAGTGCTTGCTGCTCTTTCAGAAGACATGGCTTTAGTTTTCAGCACCGCAGGATGGCTCACAATTGCCTATAACTCCAGTTCCAGGGGACCCAAAGCCCTCCTTGAGTATCAGGCATGCATGTGGTGTATATACATATATGTAGGCAAAACACTCATACACATAAAAATAAATGAAGTTCAGTATTTCGGTGGTCAGCTAATATTTGGCAAAGACTAGGATTTCTAGGTTCTAGTTATTTAAGGGAGTTTCTGACCAAATATTAGCTGACCATTGAAATAACCGAATAGAGACATTGTTGGCCACGTATGTTGATGAATTCAGATTTTATAGAATTAGTTCAGAGAAACCACTCAGTAATTGACTGATAAACAGCAGTAACCCTGGCAGCAGCAAGGGGGAAGAATATAACTTCTAGGTTACCACATTATAGCATAAAAAAGCCCATTTTTTCACCCCAAAATTATGAGAGAAGTAAAGAAATAAGAACGTATTTATCAAAATAAAGGAATAAATAGAAATTGTCTCCGAGGAGGCCCAGTTGATGGGTTTCCTAGGCAAAGACCTTAAATTGTTGATTTAAAGTATTCTTCAAAGGAAGCCACGTCTACAAACTCAAGTATGAAATGCTGTATTGCCATCTTTAGAACATCAATAAAGAAGCAGACATTTTTGTAAAACCCCAATAAATTCTCAAGCTGAAAAATACAACAATCAGAATAAAAATTCACTAGAGGACCCAAACGAGAAACTTGGCAGAAGGAATAGCTTGCAACCCTGAATACAGTTTCCAACTCACTCGGGAAAATGACAATTAGATGGAAAAATCAGTGACGAAATAGATGCCAACACCATAAACAAACCTGACCTAACGGATGTCTGTAGAACGCTCCGCCCAACACAACACATTTTTTCCCGAGTGTACGTGAACCCAGGCTAGACCTCAGGCTGCCATATGACAGGCCGTAAAACAAGTCTTGGTAAGTTTTCAAGGAGTGTGCTCACATCACGGCTGTTCTCTGACCACAGTGAGATGGAGTTAGAAATCATTAACAGAAGGGATGTGGGTGTTCACACACACAGAGCATGAAGGGCACACTCATAGTTAACCAAGGAACCAAAGAAGAAACCAAAGGGGAAGCTATAAATTGCTTCATGGGAAAAGAAAACCAATAGTAATAGCAGCAAATCCCCACAACCTAGGGATTAGAAGAAGGAAGGCAGTCTTGACTAGAGACGGTTCAGCGGGCTGAGAGCACTGGCTGCTCTTGCAGAGGACCCATACATAAGACAAAAACAAATAAATCTTTAAAAAAACAGGCCTTTTATAGTAAAAATAAATAAATAAATAAATAAATAAATAATAAATAAATAAATAAATAAATAAATAAATAAATAAATAAAAGACAGAAAACAATATCCATGGGGAAATTTGTAGCTTTTTTCCTTTTTTAAACTTTTTTATTTGTTTGTTTGTTTTTGTTTTTCGAGACAAGGTTTCTCTGTGTAGCCCTGGGTGTCCTGGAACTCACTCTGTAGGCCAGGCTGGCCTTGAACTCATAGAGATCTGCTCAACTCTGCCTCCCGAGTGCTAGGATTAAAGGTGTGTGTCACCACCATCTGGCTTAGATTTTTTTTAAATTAATTTTTATTTTATGTGTTTTGGGTGTTTTGCTTACACGTATGTCTGTGTGAGGGTGTATGATTCCCTGGAGCTGGAGTTACAAACAACTGTGAGCTGCCATGTGGGTGCTGGGAATTGAACCCAGGTCCTCTGTAAAAATAGCCAGTGCTCTTAACTGCTGAGCTTTCTCTCCAGTCCCCTTTAAAAAAAATTTTTTTTTTGAGAGAAGGTTTCACCATATATACTGTGTATACCTGGCTAGTCTACAGCTCCCTATATAGAACAGGTTTCCCTAGAGATCTGCCTGCCTCTGCCTCCTGAGTGTAAAATTTATTATTTAAAAGCATACATTAAATAAGAAGAAAGATCAGAAATTAATATCCCAAACTTGTACCTTTAAAAAAAAATCTGTAAAAAGAAGATAAAATTAAAACCAAAGCTAGAGGGAAAAAAATCACAAAAATTAAAACAGAAATAAAATACAGAACAGAAAAACAACACAAGCCAGGCAGTGGTGGCACATGCCTTTAATCCCAGCACTCGGGAGGCAAAGCCAGGCGGATTTCTGTGAGTTTGAAGCCAGCCTGCTCTACACAGTGAGATCCAGGACAGGCACCAAAACTACACAGAGAAACCCTGTCTCGAAAAAACAAACAACAACAACAAACAAAAAAACAACCACATATGCACTATATATATATAAATAAAATTTGGGGACTAGAGAGGTGGCGCCACAGTTAAGAGCACTGAATGCAGGTTGGGCAGTGGTGGCACACACCTTTAATCCCAGCACTCGGGAGGCAGAGACAGGAGGATCTCTGTGAGTTCGAGGCCAGCCTGGGCTACAGAGCGAGACCCAGGACAGGCACCAAAACTACACAGAGAAACCCTGTCTCGAAAAACCAAAAAAAAAAAAAAAAGAAAGAAAGAAAGAAAAGAAAAAAGAAAAGCACTGAATTCTCTTGAAGAGGACCTAGGTTCAATTCCCAGCACCCACATGGTAGCTCACAATTGTCTGTAATTCCAGTTCTAGGGGATCTGATGCCTTCTTCTGACCTCCTTGGGCATCAGGCATACATATGGTACACAGACATATATGTAGGCAAAACAGCCATACACATAAAATAAAATTATCTAAACCCCCAAATAAACAAACAAATGCATTTAAAATTAAAGATAAAAAGATCAACAAAAATGAGCCAAAAAGAAAGAAAGAAAGAAAAATGATTCAAATGACTAAAATTGGGTGTTAAAGTGTAACAAATAGAAATAAAAGATTATAATGAAATTCTGTAAACAATTGTATCTCCACAAATGTGATGATCTATTTCCGGGTGTGTAGCCATTGCTGTGAGATGTTCTGTATGTCCTGTGGGAGCCCGTTCTCGATTCCTCGTGGCTTTACCCAGCAGGTCCTCATAGAGGATGATTAGTACCACGGGCCTGAGTGCAGGTGTCTGAGATGGTCTGCACTTGGCTGTACTGGGGGATGGTCTGTATGTCAAGTTGCTCTGATTGGCCAATAAATAAAACCTGATTGGCCGTGGCTAGGCAGGAAGTATAGGCAGGACTAACAGAGGAGAAATAAAAGAACAAGAAGGCAGAAGGAGTCACTGCCAGCCGTCACCCTGACAAGCAGCATGAGAAGATGCCGGTAAGCCACCAGCCACGTGGCAGGGTATAGATTTGTGGGAATGGATTAATTTAAGCTATAAGAACAGTTAGCAAGAAGCCTGCCACGGCCATACAGTTTGAAAGCAATATAAGTCTCTGTGTTTACTTGGTTGGGTCTGAGCGGCTGTGGGACTGGTGGGTGACAAAGATTTGTCCTGACTGTGGGCCAGGCAGGAAAACTCTAGCTACAAGCCATGGTAGAGTGCCTCCACAAGAGGGAGAGGGAGAGAGGGAGGAAAGAAGGGAAGCTCAGACTCGGGTGGCTTGACTAATGACTTCTGTCAGACACTGTTCTTTTTTGAGACTTTACCTTCTTTCTTTCGATGTGTGTGAGTGCTTGCCCGAATGTGTGTCTGTGCACTACAGGTGTGCAGTGCCTAGTGAGGCCATCAGATCTCTTGGAGTTGTGAGCTGTCATGTGGGTGCTAGGAACTCAACTTGAGTCCTCTGCAAGAGCAGCCAGTGCTCTTAACCGCTGAGCCATCTCTCCAGGCCCCTAATCAACGCTTTCTATATATTAGCAATGAATTCTGAAAATTAAATTTAAAAAACAGTTCCCTTCCTCCCTCCCTCCCTCCCTCCCCCTCTCCCCCTACTCTTTCCTTTGTCTCCTTTGTTGTACCCCTAGTTGAACCCAGGGCCTCATGCATGCTGGCCTGGTGCTCTACCACTGAGTTAGGACCCCAGCTCTCTTCCACTGATTTTCAAGACCGTTTTGCTACAAAGTGGTAAAGGTCTCTAAGAAGCCATATGCCAGGACCTCTGGGAGTGCTGTTCCTTCATTCCAGTGTGTGTATGGCAGGGCCTGCTCCTTTTCCTGTTACTTTCAGAAGAGC
Source organism: Peromyscus maniculatus bairdii (assembly GCF_049852395.1). NCBI lineage: Eukaryota > Metazoa > Chordata > Mammalia > Rodentia > Cricetidae > Peromyscus > Peromyscus maniculatus. The sequence goes on from NC_134853.1 coordinate 137,397,443, forward strand.
CTAAGTGTGTCGCCAGCAGACAGAGCCAATGGTCCTCTCCTCTCATTTTCCTGGAGTCCCTTGAGTCTGGAGTGACTGGAGAAGAGGACCATGAAGGACATAACAGAAACAGGCACATTTGGGGGTCAGGATTCAGCCTTCTTGACTGATGGCCTCTGTGCCTCAGGAAGCTGGTGTCATCTAGCAGAGGCCATCAAGGCAGCGCCATCTAGACTGTGTAGCCCTCTTCAGACCTCAGGTCAAACTTTTCTAGCTGTCTCTTCAGGGGAGTCCTTCATCGTGCTGGGTCCTGGCTGCCTTCCCTGTGTGATATGAAGTTGTGAGGATCAAGCTGTAGGACATTCAAGCTATTATATATTGAGGATTTCAAGAGATATGTGAAATAGCCAGGCACGAACCTTGCCATAAAAACTACTGAGTTAGGGCAAGCCAGAAGGTTCAGCCAGTGAAGGTGTTCTGAAGCCCGTTAACCAAAGTTCAGGTGCCTGGAACCTGTGATGGAAGAAGAATTCCTAAAAGCTGCCCTCTGGCCTCCACATGCACACCACAGCACATGCCTGCTGGAACACACATTCTCTCTCTCTCTCTCTCTCTCTCTCTCTCTCTCTCTCTCTCTCTCTCTCTCTCACACACACACACACACACACACACACACACACACCACCACCACCACCACCACCACCACCACACCATACAAATAAAGAAAAGAAAAAGAAATACAAAGGAATTCATCTGTAGCTGTCTAGACTCAGCCTCTCCTTGGCCACACCTACAGCTCTATGGTCCCGAAGCAGCTTAAGCGTGTCTCTCTGTGGCTCTCCAGGCTTGGGTCATCTTGTTCCCACATTGGACCTGAGGATGGGAGCTCTTTTTGTGCTATGGAACACAGTTTATCTTTGCTCTGCTTCCCGAGCAGCTTGTCAGTCCTTACACCTTCAGGGAGAAGCGTCTCCAGGATTCCAGGAGCCTTTAGGCTAAGAAGCAAGGGACAGATCTTGGGGTAAAAACAATCTCGGGCTCAGAAGGAATCTTAGGTTGAGAGCTGTTCTACTGGAAATGTTAGCTCAGATCTGTAAACGTGACACGAGAGCATTTCCACGCCCTGTTTCTTGGCCCAAGGGTTTTGTTGTGGTTAATACTGTGGTCTGTCTATTTTATGCTCCATCTTCTCGGAAACAGTAAAATGTTTAGCTGTCACACATTCCTGGCTCTCGCTTTGCCTTGGGCCAGCTGTGTCACTTTGAGCCACACGATGGAATCACGGGACTTTAGACCAGGGAGAGCTGATCCAACCCCTTCACTGAAGGGAAATGAGGCGGTGAATGAGGTGAGGAAAAGGGAGATTGAACCACAGAAATGCCAAGATAGCCCTTTTCAAGGTCATCTGTGTTCATCTCTGTGGAATCTGCCATTCCAGTGTGTAAACAGACCTGAGAGTGGAGGGCCACTGATCATTCTTCCGCACCCATGTTTTCACAGCTTTTTTTCTACGTGTAAATCAACTGAGTTATTTAACTCTTTATGGAGATTCCCCCTGGACAAGTATTGTTACTGAGTTATGTTGTTAGCATAAACAGACATATTTGTGTCCTTTCATAGTGTCAGAGTTTATTAAATAGTTATGTCGCAAGCTATGTTAAAAAAGAAAAAAGAAAACCAAAATATACTAGAAAGCTATAATAATTGGCACAGTATGGCACCAGCACAAAGGTAGTCATTCAGAAAAAAAAAATGACAGAATAAAATGGAGGGTCTCTGGTCAATTGATTTTCAGCAAAGATGTTAAAACGATTTAATAAGGGGAAAGAACAGTCTTTTGATAAACGATGGCTGGAAATTTATGCAAAGAAATGAATTGAGGCCTCCTATTGCACACCTTGAACAAAAAATCAACTCAAAATGGACCAAAGATTTTAATGTAAGAATTAAAACTATAAAATACATAAAAGAAAATACAGAACTCAATCTTTATGGCCTTGGATTAAACTAGAGCTTATTAGGTATAACATCTAAAGCAAAAGCGACCAGAGGAAATAAATAAATAAATTGTACTTTACCAAATTATAAGATTTGGGCTGGGGAGATGGCTTATTGAGTAAGGTGTTGACCGTGCAAACACGAACACCTGAGTTGGATCCCCCGGAACTTATGTAACAGGCAGATGGGGCGGCACGGTGCTTGTAATCCCAGCACTGATGGGTTTCCGGGTAGTGGCAAAGATAGGCAGATTCCAGAGGCTTGCTGGCCAACAGTCTAGCTGAAATGGTTAAGCCCCAGGTCAGTGAGAGACCTTGCCTCAGAAAACACGATAGAGGGGCTAGAGAGATGGCTCAGTGGTCAGAGCACTAGCTGCTATTCCAGACGACATAGACTGGGTTCCCAGAACATAATATGGTGGTTCATAAACGTTTGTAAGTCCGGTCCCAGGGTTCTGATGACCTGTTCTGGTCTCCTTGGCCATTTCATAAATGTGGTGTACTAACATACATGCAGGCAAAACACCCACCCACATAAAATAAAAATAAAGGAACTAGCCGGGCAGCGGTGGTGGCGCACGCCTTTAATCCCTGCCCTCGGGAGACAGAGGAAGGTGGATCTCTATGAGTTCAGGGGCAGCCTGGTTTACAGAGTGAGATCAAGGACAGGCTCCAAAACTACACAGAGAAATCCTGTCTTGAAAAAAAAATAGGTAGGTAGATAGATAGATAGATAGATAGATAGATAGATAGATAGATAGATAGATAGATAGATAGATGAGATAAAAGGCTGGATATGCTGGCAACTCCAGAGCTGTAGGGGGTGAAGACAGGAGGACCCGGCAGCTTGCACAGCCTAGCTCCAGGTTCACCAGCGGTTCCCATCTCCAGGGAGTAAGTGATGGAGCAGACACCCAACACCCTCCCTTGATTCCATGTGTACACCCCATCCCATGCATCACACGTACTCCTCTGACCCCACAAATGCGGCCGTGGAGGAGGGGAGACGATGTCGCTGCCCCAGAATGAGAGTTTGCGGGGAGATGGAAAGCAGGCTGAAAACGGCGGCTGTGGCTTCTGCATGGGGGATGCCCTGGAGCTACACAGTGACGGCTGTTTCAGTCTTAACAAAATACAGCAAATAACTTTGCACTTTAGAGAAGGTAAATTTTATAGCCTGTGAACTATTAAGAACAAACAAATTGCTGGGCAGTGGTGGCGCACATCTTTAATCCCAGCAGAACCAGCCAGATCCAAGACAGGTACCAAAACTACACAGAGAAACCCTGTCTCGAAAACAAAAACAAAAACAAAAAGAACAAACAAATTAACCTGGATGTACATGACTGTAGTCTCAGCATTTACAAGGCAGAGGATCAGGAGTCTAAGATTATCTTTGAGCACATAGCTCCAAGCTAGCCTGGTCTACAGGATACCCTGTCAAAAAAAAAAAAAAAAAAAGACAAAATACAGTTGGCTTATCAGTTAAGAGTACTGATTGCTCTTCTAAAGGTCCAGAATTTGATTCCCAGCACCCATATGATAGCTCACAACCACCTGTCACTCCAGTTCCAGGGCATCTGATGCCCTAATCCTGGCTTCCATGGGCACTAGGCATGCAAATGGTGCACAGACATATATGCAGGCAAACACCCATACACACACACACACACACACACACACACACACACACACACACTTCAAAACCAGATTGGTAGTAGTTACCAGAGCCCTGGAAGAGGTTGTGGGAAGGGCATGGAGAGAGGTTGGTTAATGAGCACAGGACACAAGTAGAGAAGAAGAAAAATATCCAACGTCCTAAAGCACACTAGAATCACTATGATGGATAAATGGTTAGATTTCAAGTGTTTCTAACAAATAAATGACAGGTCCTTGAGGAAACAGATACATTAAACACCCTGTCTGATCATTGATTGCATGTTGTACGCATGCGTTCAACTGTCAAGGGAACTTCACAAATATGTCCAATTGCTATGAATCTATTAAAATTAGTATGAAAATTAAGCATTTTAGATGCATTCAATAAAAGATTGTGGAACATGTAAACACTCAGCTGATCTAAACTGAAGCAGAGAGCGGGAAACAGGAAGAAAAACCAGAGGTAACAGTTCATCAACTACGTGTGTGTGAGGGTCAAGAGGTAACAGCCGCACAGCTGGGACCCCACAGGAAAAGAGAAAGAGACTGGAACGGAAGACATCCAAATCCTCGTTAAAGATGTTCTGCCTGGAAAATGTCCCACATTTGATTTGAATTTTATATCAATCCCAGATCCATTTACCTCAGAAAATTTCAAGCTGGGTACATACAAAGATAATCATATCTGTGTCCATGAAACCAAGAAACAGTGGTGGCCCACGCCTTTAATTCTAGCACTCAGGAGGCAGAGCCAGGTGGATCTCTGTGAGCTCCAGGCTAGCCTGGCCTATGTAATGAATTCTAAGATAACCAGAGCTACATAGTGAGACCCTATCTCAAAAATAAGCAAACAAACAAACAAACAAAAAAAAAACTGTTGAATTTCACAAGTAAAGAAACATCTTAAAGGCAGTGAGAAAAAGAGGAACACTGTATGGAGGTGGATGTGGTAAGAATTTTATCCAGCTTCTTATCAGAAACAATAGGATCCAGGAGATCTTGCAAGGGCGATTTTTTAAAAAAAGCACCAAAAGAGGAGCTGGGGATTTGAACTCCCATCCTCACACTTGTATGGCAGGCAATTTTTGCGCTGTACCATCTCCTCAGTCCCATATGGCACTGAAACGAATAAGAATAGTTAGCCGGGCGGTGGTGGTGCACACCTTTAATCCCAGCACTCGGGAGGCAGAGCCAAGCGGATCTCTGTGAGTTCGAGGCCAACCTGGTTTGTAGAGCGAGATCCAAGACAGGCACCAAAGCTACACAGAGAAACCCTGTCTCGAAAAACCAATCAATCAATCAATCAATCAATCAAATAAATAAATAAATAAATAAATAAATAAATAAATAAATAAATAAATAAATAAATAAATAAATAAAAGAATAGTTAGCCCCAGCACCAGGCTTCAACTATGCTGGACAAGTCCTATATCCCTGTGCTATACCTTGAGACTCAGATTAAACAAGAACAAAAAATTAGGGACTGGAGGGATGACTCAGTGGTTAAAAGGACTTCCTGCTCCTCCAGAGGACCCAGGTTCAATTCTAGCACTCACATGGCAGCTCCCAAGTATTGTAATTCCAATTCCAGGGGATCCAGCGCCATCTTCTGGCCTCCACAGACAATGCAAGCATGTGATGCATAGACATACATGCAAACAGAACACATCATATGCATACAATATAAATAAATAAAAAATGAAAAAGAACTGCCTTTAAAAGTAAATAAATTATGTTTTAGTTAAATTTTTATTTTATGTGTATGGGTTTGTTGCCATTATGTTTGTGTGTGCCTGTTGCTCAGGAGATCAGAAGAAGGCATCAGATCCTCCAGAACTGGAATTACAGATGGTTGTGAGCCACCAGGTGGATGCTGGGAATTAAACCTGCGTCTATCAAGTGCTCCTAAGCACTGAGCCATCTCTCCAACCTCAATTTCATCTTTACATTTTAAAAATTAATTTATTACTATTATTATATTATCATTTTGAGACAAAATCTCTCTGTCCCACAGCCCTGGCTGTCTTCTGTCCTGGAACTTGTAGTCCAGGCTGACCTTGAACTTACAGAGATCTGCCTGCCACTACTTCCCAAATTTTTCTCATTTTTCAGGGCTGTAAAATAGGAGAAGGAAGAGGGGCTAGGGGAGTAACTATGGGGAGAAGTGAGAACTATGCCTGGCCTAAGAAGCTGGAAATATTTACTAATGCCCTTCCTTGAGTTCTGGTGTAAATGCTGGATGAAGCCAGGCTGGGGTGTTGGACATCAGTCATGGTCACTGATAGCTAGCTGCAGGGGTAGGGGGTGTCTAGGACAGAGCATGAGCAAAATTCTTTGTGTGGTAGAAATATTTAAAAGTTAAAAAAAATTGAGATAGGGTTTCACTATGTAGCCCTGGCTGGACTAGAACTCCATATGTGTCAGGCTGGCATTGAACTTACAGTGACCTGCCTGCTTCTGCCTCCTGGTGCTAGGATCAAAGGCATGTGCCACTACATACAGTTCAATGTTGATTATGATAATTACTAGAATATATGTTTTTGTCAAAACTCGTTAAAGTTTAAATATTCTATTGTCTATAGAACTGGAAAGTCTTCCCTCAAGAGTTTAATTCACTGATTACAGTAAAAAAAAAAAATCTTTAAAACTACGTTTAATTGTTTCCCATAGCTTTCCTTGTGGGATAAGGAGTTTACTTCTCGGGGTCTTCTTTGGTATTTTTAGCTTGATTGAGGGCTAATCAAATAAAAACCAGCATTTGTAGGCCTTCAGAAATGATTGTTTCCTTGATCGTGCTTTCCAAGTAACAATTTCACATGATTGAAAATATAAATTTATGTTAGGAAAATCACAACAGATGTTTCCTTTCAGTGTTTGTCTGTCTGTATCTGAATGGGGTTGAGTGATATATAATTCACTCTATGGTGAATTGCCCTTGCAACAAGTGTTTTGTTTTTTTCCCTTCAGTGTGAACTTGGTCGATATACAGTTGACTTGTTTGTTAAATTGTTCCTATGCTCTGGGCCAGTATGACTTCAGGTTTTAAGAATCCAGAGTTAGGGGAGGCTGGGGTGGTGTAAAGTGGTTGCTGTACATGTCTGAGGACCTGAGCTGGGATCCCCATAAAAAGCTGGGAGTGGTGGTGCAGGCCTATAATCCTAGAACTGGAGAGGCTGAGAAGAAAAGTCCCTGGAGGTCGTTGGCTGGCAGGTCCCATTGAATCAGTGAGCTCCAAGTCCAATGAGAGACTCTGCCTCAAAATATAAAGTGGACGGTGATAGAGAAGACACCTGATGCTGACCTCTCTACTCCCCCCACCCACCCACCACACACCAAACCAAAGTTGTGGGTTCTTTCTTCTCCCAAAGTGATAAAATATTTAATGCAAAATGCTGTTGCCTTTGTTTGCCCCATGTGTAGACTAGGAGACACCCTGTTCCTTTCTGCCACTGGTCAGATGGGATTGCTAGTAAAAGAACTTTGCTACACAGATTGTGAGCGCTTGTTAGTTTAGTTATAAAGCAATATAGAAAAGAATCAAGAGCTACCAAACTGGCCAAGAGTATTGTTTTAGGGACATTTCATTTCCAAGCAGGTTTTATTATTCTTTTAGATATCCAGCCGGCAATAAGGGGGGGAAACATAGAGGGATGTACTGGCTGGCTTTGTGTGTCAACTTGACACAAGCTAGAGTCATCAGAGAGGAAGGAGCCTCAGTGGAGGAAATGCTTCCATGAGATACAGCTGTAAGGCATTTTCTAAGTAATGATCAACGGGAGAGAGCCCAGCCCATGGTGTGTGGTGCCGTCCCTGGACTGGTGGTCCTGGGTTCTATAAGAAAGCAGGCTGAGCAAGCCATGGGAAGCAAGCCAGTAAGCAGCACCCATCATGGCCTCTGCATCAGCTCCTGCCTCCAGGTTCCGTCCCTGTTTGAGTTCCTGTCCCGACTTCCTTCAGTGGTGAACAGCAATGTGGAAGTGTGAGCCGAATAAACCCTTCTCTCCCCAACTTGCTCTTTGGTTTCTGTGTTTCATCGCAGCAATAGAAACCTAAGACAGGGACACTATTGTCAAAACCGATTTAAAGTATCATTTCTGAGGAAAAGGAAGGAATAAAAATAGTAGCAGGATTTTGAGGCCTCTGCCTCACAGATTAAAGACAATTCCAGGGGCTGGGGAGAGGCCTCTGTGGTGAAAAGCCCATGCTGCTCTTACAGAGGACCTGAATTCAATTCCCAGCATGCATGTCGGGTGGCTTACAACAGCCTGTAACTCCAGCTCCAGGGGACTCTGACCCTTTTGGGTTTCTCAGGTACCTGCATTCATGTGCACATGCTCTCCTGCAAATATGAATAATCTAAATAAGTAGTGAATGTTGTGGTTTGAATGAAAATGAGCCCCAGAGGCTCACGGGAGTGGCACTCTTAGGAGGTTATGACCTTGTTGGAGTAGGTCTGGTCTTACTGGAGGAAGTGTGTCACAGGGGGCGGGCTTTGACATTTCAGATGCTCAAGTCAGGCCCAGTGTCGCTCTCTCTTCCTGCTGCCTGCTGATCCAGATGTAGAACTCTTGGCTCCTTCTCCAGCACCATCTCTGCCTGTGTACCACCATGCTTCCTGCCATGATGATAATGGACTAAACCTCTGAACTGTAAGTCAGTCCCAATTAAGTGTTTTCCTTTATAAAAATTGCCAGGGCCACTGTGTCTCTTTACAGCAATAGAAACCCTAAGGCAGTAAGTAAATAAAACCAAATTCCAGGTTAACAACGTGGATCAGTGAGTAAACATGCTTGCCTGGTGACCTGAGCTCCCTTCACTCAACCTGTGCACAAAAGACAGATGAGCTGGGCGGCGGCGGCGGCGGCGGCGGCGGCGGCGGTGGTGGCGCACGCCTTTAATCCCAGCACTCGGGAGGCAGAGGCAGGCGGATTTCTGTGAATTCGAGGCCAGCCTGGGCTACCAAGTGAGTTCCAGGAAAGGCGCAAAAAAGCTACACAGAGAAACCCTGTCTTGAAGAGAAAAGAGAAAGAAAAAACAAGCAAACAAACAAAAAGACAGATGAGGTGGCACACAGCTGTCATCCCCGCACTCCTGTGGATGAGAGGGGAGGGGGTGGAGGCAGGAGACTAGAAAGCTTCTAGCCCACTGCCCTTAAGTACATAGGATGGCAGAAACAACAAGAGAGACTCTGCCTCAAAACACAAAGCAGAACGACAGGGCTGGAGAGACGGCTCCGCAGTTTGGAGCTCTTGTTGCTCCTGCAGAGGACCGGAGTTTGATTCCCAGCGCCCTCGTGGCAGCTCACAACCATCTGTGACTCTTGTTCCAGGAGATCCAATGTCCTCTTCTGGCCTCCTCTGGCACCAGGCATACAGGCTTATACATATAAAATTAAAAAACAAAAGAAAACAAAACAAACAAAGCCCCCTTCAAAAAAAAAAAAAAACAAAAAAATCAAAAAAAAAAAAAACAAAAAAAAAACCCCAAACCAAACCCAAAAAAAATATCAAAATAACAGAAAACAAGGTGGATGTAGAAAATTTCTTTTGAAAGTTGTCCTTTGATCTCTACACACACACACACACACACACACACACACACACACACACTCATACACATTCATAAAGCAAATCCCAAGTAGGCAAACTGCATGGATTCAAGCCCCCTGGGATTGCCAATACTCGGGAAGGAAATACGCCTGCCCCAACATCTCTTCTTGTCTTTGCTCCCCAAATAGTATTTTATAACAACGATTCGTGCAGCACTTACATTGTAATAGGGATAATAAGTAATTTGAACATAAAGTATGTGTAGGTTATATGCAAATACTACGCCATTTATATAAGGGGCTCGTATCCGTGGATTTTTGGCAACCTTAGGTGGTCTCAGAGCCAATCCCTCACGAAGGCTGACTGTAGTCTATTTCCAGCGATAGCTGTCTGCAGAACCTCTCCCAGTATAGAGTACTTAAAATGCTGGATGAAATACAAAAAGCATCTTTCTTTTTAAAGGCATGGCAATGTTGTCAGGAAAGGAAGGGAAATGATCAGAAACAAGGAGAGGGTTCTATACCAGGAAAATTCCAGCTGGAGCTGGTGTTGCCAAGTGACACCTGCCAGTCCCTGTGGCCAAGCAAAATGCAGAGAACAGAGTTGAAATTTGAGTCCTAACAGGGTAGGGAGGTTGGGTTGGAACCCATTCAAGAAGTTGGCTGAGGATAAAGTAGAGAAGGGAGGAGGCTAGAGAAGTCCCGACAGCAGAAAAGGCAGCGAGCGTTCTTTCTCCCGCCACAGGCCTGCGCTCACTTGCAAATGATGTCTTAGTACTGCGCTTTTGCAATGTCTTAAGCCTAAAACTTAACAGGATCCCAAGTGTGTAGTGCCCCCAGTTGCCAGCAAAATAAAACAGATTTTCCACAGAACATGTTTTTCATAGAGGTCTCAGTTCCCACTGACAAACTTCTGAAGAATATGAGTTCATACACATTTAAAAAATATCTATTTTTTTTTAAAGTGGTCAACATAGGCAATGAATTTTCAAGCAGTTTTTATTCAAGTTTTTAAATTGAGCATCATTTTTGACACTTTGGTGCACACATGCACCGTGCTGGGTGATTCACCCTGTCCCTTCTCCATCCCTGCTGACCCCATTCTTCCTAACCAATCCCTTTTCTACACACATTCCTTTTCTTTTCTTTCTGGACCCACTAAGTTTAATTAGAGTTGCTTATATGAGCATGGGTAGGGGGTTATTTCCTGGAGCATGGCTAGCTTAACAACAGCTACAGCACTGAAGAAAAATGGCCGCTCTTACCCAGGCAACCACTACCAGCTAAGAGCCTCAGGGAGGGGTGGGGCCTCCTAACACCTCCTCCTCCCACCTGACCTGTGAAGGAATGTTTAGGAGTCCGATTGTGTGCAGGTCTTGTGCAGGTAGGTAACCATAGTTACAGGATGCACATTTAAAATATTTCTGTTTATTTATTTATTTATTTATTTATTTATTTATTTATTTATTTATTTAGTGTGTGTGTGTGTGTGTGTGTGTGTGTGTGTGTGTGTGTGTGTGTGTGTGTAACAGAACAAGCCATGCTTGGGCACATCAAACTGATGGAAACCAAAGGAAAAAAAATCTCTTCCAGGGACTGAGAGAGGGACCAGTGGCCAGTGGTTAGGAACACTTGCTGCTCTTCTGGAGGCAGAGGACGGGGACTCCGTTCTCAGAACCCAGATCAGGCTGATGACAACAGCCTTGTGACTCCAGCACCAGGGAATCCCATGGCTGTCCTCTTCTGAACTCTGTGGCTTCCTGCCTACATGTGGTGCACACACACACACACACACACACACACACACACACACACACACACACACGAAGACATATGCATTAATAACAATACAATCTTAAAAAAGAAAGGAAGGAAAGTGTCTTCCTGATGGCTGAAGAAGGGAAGGGACATGTGACGGTCACATGGTAATGTTGAGGCCCATGACTGATTCTTCAACAGAAACTGCGGATGGCAGAGGCAACTGAAAGCTGCCAATCCAGAATCTAAATCCAGTGTAACTACAGTAGAAACTAAAGTCAAACAGAGGCATTTCCCAACAAACGAAAGCTGAGCGAACTCATCGTTATGAGCTCTCCCGCAAACGATTAAGGGAAGTTTCAGTCTGGGCAGGGCGGCGCATGTCTGTCCTCCATGCTACTCAGGGGCTTACGGCAGGAGGATTGCTTGAGCTCAGGAATCCAAGGCCTGTTTAGGCAACGTACTGAGACATAATGAGAGGAGAAGGCCAGTGGAGGTGGGGGAGACAGAGAGAGGCAGAGCGGCAGAGAGAGAGAGATACACAGAAAGACCAAGAAGAGACAGAGAGGGAGAGACAGTGGGGAAAGAAGGGAGGCTGAAGGTAAAGAAAAAAGAATTCTAGACTAAAGCCTAATGATGCAGGAGAAAATGGAAAGGACTAGGCAGGATGAGGAGAAATGCATCCAGATGTCTCCTCTTACACTTACCATATATAAGTTTATGCACTACGGTGTGTGTGTGTGTGTGTGTGTGTGTGTGTGTGTGTGTGTGTGTGTGTGTGTGTGTGTGTGTTTAAACACAGCAGGCTGTGGCTGAGGGTGTAGTTGACAGAGTGCTTACCTGGTACGTATGAGGCCCTGAGGTTGATGCCGAGCTGTACCTAAGCTGATTGTCATGGTGTATGACTGTAATCCCAGGACTCAGGAGGCAGGGGAATCAGCAACTTAAGGTGATGCCCACTGGTAACTCCAGCACTCAGGAGGCCGAGGCAGGAGGATCACAAGCTTGGCCTAGATTGGGAGTTCTAGGCCAGCCAGGGCTACCTCATGAGAAAAATCTCAGAAAAATCTAAATCAGGGCTGGCAAGGCCATTCAGTCTGTAAAGTATTGCCTGTGCCAGCCTGCTGACCCAAGTTCAATCCTTGGACCCCACGTAGAGGAAGGTGAGAACTGACTTCACAAAGCTGTCCCCCGACCTCCACATGCCACCTTCACCCACTACAGCAATATACAAAAATGAAAACCAAACAGATCAATAAATAGTGCTTTATGGAATTTAAAACAGACATAGACATAAAATAGATGACAAGAATTACACAGAGAGCAGCAGGGAGAGAAATGGAAGTAAACTATTGTCAAGCCCTTTTATTGTTTGAGACAGAATAAAAATGCTAATCTGAGGTAGTGAGTCCAGCAGTCATATATTTTTAAAAATATTATTTTAGGTGCTGGAGAGATGGCTCAGAGGTTAAGAGCACTGGCTGCTCCTTCAGAGGTCCTGAGTTCAATTCCCAGCAACCACATGGTGGCTCACAACCATCTGTAATGAGATCTGGTGCCCTCTTCTGGCCTGCAGACATACATGCAGGCAGAACACTGTATACATAATAAATAAATCTTTAAAAAAATATTATTTTAATTGCAGAATAGTTATTGCAGAACAGCTGAGGGGACAGTATGGAGAGCTCCCACGGGTCCCACACTGTTTTCCTCCATCAACATCTCACATTTTACTGCACTTCCGTCGTGATTAATGAAACAACATTGATACTTTTTCTTTTGAGGTAGGATCTCACTATATAGTTCTGGCAGGCCTGGAACTTTCTATGTATACTAGGCTGGCCTTGAACTCACAGAGATCCACTTGCCTCTGCATCCTGAGTGCTGGGATTGAAGGCATGTGTCACTACCACCTGGCTTACTTTTCTTTATTTGTCTATATGTGGATATGTGTACATGAGTGCCTATACCCCTGGAGGTCAGAGGCATCAGATCCCCTGGAAATGGAGCTACAGGTTGTTATGAATCAGCTGACATAGATGTTAGGAATTGAACCTGGGTCCTCTGAAACATCAGCAAGTGTTCCTAACCATTGAACTATCTCTTTAGCTCCCTGTCTTTTATTTATTTGTTTGTTTGTTTATTAATTTAGTAATTAATTTATTTATCTATTTATGTGACAGGGCATTATGTTTCCCAATCTGGTCATGTCCCTGAGAATGACCTTGAATTCCTGATCCCCCTGCCTCCACCTCCCTATCATTGGGGTTGCAGGCACTGGTACACTGTTAATTAAAGATTGTATTTTATATTTGTTTAATTCTTACCTAACGTCTCTTCCTATCTGGTCTAAGATACTCTAGTGCATTCATTTATGTCTCCTTAGGCTTCTCTTGGCTCTCACAGCTTTCTGAGCTTTCCTCATTTTTACACCCTGAGCAGTCCTGAGGAGCATGGACGGCATGCTTGGTAGGCTGTCCCTCAGTCCAGATTTGTCTGGTATTTTTGTCAAGACTAGGTTGGAATTATACGGATTTTTTCCCTTGCGTGCACCAGAGCCAGATGATATGTGTCTGAGGGGAAGATGGGTATTAAAGTTAGGATTTTATCACCCAGCATCAAGGGGAACATTACCACACCACCTATCTCTGTTGACACTCACCTTGGTCTGAGGTAGTATTTGCCAGGTTGCTTCACTATGAAATTATTCCTTTTCCTCTTTCCCTTCTGGTATTCTTTTGAAAGAGTCATGATAGCCAGGCCATACTTGAATGAGTAGAGAATTATGTTGTGGCTCCTTGGGGGCACGGCATCGACATCAATCGTTCAGGACCTCTCCTTCCCCATTAGATGCTCCTACCAGGCTGGCCAGGCTTTCACCTCAGTGTCCCACATACTGAGATGATAGACGTGCAGAATCACGATCCACCTGCCTCTGCCTCCCAAGGGCTGGGATTAAAGGTGTGTGCCACCATGCCATGCTTTTCTGTAATGCACTACTTTTCTTGTTTTCGGTTGGTTCTTTTGATTTTTGGAGACAGGGTCTCATATGTCCCAGGTCATCCATTCTTCAAGGAGCCTTGTTTTCTTTGAGACATAGCATTAGATGTGGGCACTAACATCAATGTGTCATTTCTTCTAGACGTTTAGTTGACAGATGAGAAAAAAATGTATGTGTACGTTAGTCTACGCATACACATCTGATTGCATGTCAGGTATACGAATTCATATATAATCTATATATAATCATCTATGTCTATAGAAACCACTGAGTAAGGAAAGAATGTCACAATCATGGATATGATGGTTAATTTTGATTGACAACTGGATTTGATTTAGAAATACCTAAGAGGTTAAAACACACTTCTGGGTGCATCTGTGAAGGCAGATCTTGAGGAAGTTGCCATGTTGGGCAGCAACTGAGAGGGAATGACCAGTCCTGAATGTGGTCAATACTGTCCAATCGTGTGGGGGCCAAGACAGGACAACAGTAAAAGACCCAGCAGCCCCCAGCACAATCACATGCTTTCTCTCTCTCTCTCTCTCCTTCCTGCCCACCATAAGGTAAGCTGCTTGGCTCCATCACATTCTCCCTGCCATGACGTACGGTCTCATCCCAGGTCCATAGTGTTGCCAGCTGACCAGTCACTGAAGTGCATGAGCTTGGAGGCCCAGATCAACTTTCTCTTGTAAGCCATTTCCCCCCTCAGGTTTTTGTCCCTGCCGTCAGAAGTGTGGCAAACACAATAGAAGAGAATAATGGAATAAAGAAAGAACAACTAGGGCTGGAGAGATGGCTCAGTGGTTAAGAGCACTGACTGCTCTTCCATAGGACCTGAGTTCAATTTCCAGCACCCATCTGGTGGTTCACAACCATCTGTAATAAGATCTGGTGCCCTCTTCTGGCATGTAGGCAGAATACTGTATACATAATAAATAAACAAATCTTAAAAAAAAGAAAGAAAGAACAACTAGTCCCCAGCAAAGACAGGGAGAGACAATCAAACAAACAATGGGACAAAAACTAGTGAAACTTGGCAAGGCAGACAGACAGAAAGCCAAGAGCAAGGTCATGGCAGACCTCAATGTAAAGGGAAGAAGGATAAGTGTGTCAGAAAAGGCAAGGACAGTCACCACGCCAGCCACGTCTACCCTCTATCTTCTCCATCCTGTTCTACCCCCTCCGTTCCCTGCTCTCTGCCTAGGGACGCTGCCCTGCATGCACTGTGCCAAATGGTTCCATTCCTTGCCTGTGACTCTTCTCTGGGCTCAGCAGTACAGGTTCACACACAGCGCCCATGTGGTCAGGCTGTGTCCTCTGACCCAAAGCACTGCTTCTTTCTAATTGGTTGGCTCTACAGATATTTCCATGTGCATTTTGAAAACTGTTTATTCTCTTCATCTCTTCAGGCCTAGGAGTATTAATAATGCTGTGGTTATTAGCCCTGAATAACGGTGCAATCCCTTGTGGGTTCCCTGTACCCTGTACAAGCCTTCATAAATAGTCCCTTCATAAAACCCTCTAAGAATTGTATTAATTTCCATGTTGTATCATCTTTTTTTCCCCCCTGTTTGGACTCAGATTGATGGTATAATTGTGGAATCTGGAAACAGTCCTTCAAGATGGGATTCTGGCTGATGTATTTGAGGAAGGTGGTCTTACTGAAGGGGAACAATTAGAATATGGGTCCTCTGCTTATATAGCGTGTGTTAGCTCATCATTCTATCTCCACTTAGCTGTGGTGGGGGCATGTGATGAAATGCAGCTGAGGGAGAGGGCCTTAGTCTGGTGAGCAGGATGAACCTGTTCTGGAAACCAGTGTGGTAACAGAACAGTAGAACCCAAAGAATTCTTCTTACACCCTACAAAGTTTACACAGGGAAAGTTGCCATGGAAAGAAAAAAGAAAAAAAGAGTGAAGACCAGAATGTTTTGTGGCAGCTTTAAAGGAGCCTTGATTTCTGGCGATTGCAGGGTAGATAAATAAGTCTGCAAACCAAGTGTAGGGGCTGATTATTGGGGTTGTGGATTTGCAGCATCTAGTAAGTAAATAGCCCCATCAAGTCTCTCACATCAAGACAAGGTTGTTGGTGGGAAGAGTGTGACTCTGAGATACGGGGAGGGAATACAGGATGCTCAAAAAAAAAAAAAAAATAGGAGGATGAAATGGGGCTGAGGACTTTGAACTTCTTCTTTTGATAGAACCAGCTCTCCTCTGGATAAAAGTTATAGGAGAATTGTACCCAGTGCGGTTGCCTAACAAGCTGAGGCTCCTTCTCAGCTCCCATCCCTTTATCTCCTGGCACCATCAGGACCACACTGAGGACCATGTGAGAAGTACAGGGTATGCTCCAGAAAGAGCCTGGCGATGTACTTGAAAGTGTTCAAACCCGGGGCAGAGGAGCCTCAGTTGGCTAAGCGCCTGCTCACAAGCCTGAGGACCTGAGTTCGGCTCTCGACCTCCCATGCTAGTTCAGTGTGTGTGTGACCCCCAGAGCTTTGGGGACAGGGACAGACAGATCCCAGTAGCTTACTGGCCAGCCAGTTGTCTGAACAGATGTGCTCCAGGGTCAGTGAGGGACCTTGTTTCAAAAATAAGGTGGAGAAGGTCAGTGAGGTGACTCAGCAGGTAAAGATGCCTTCATCCAGGCTTGATGACCTGAGGCCGATTCCTGGACTCCAAGTGGTGGAAGAAGAGAACCAAGTCCTATAAGTTTTCTTTTGACCTCCACAGGCGCACCATGGCACACACCCCCTCCACACTAAATAAGTAAGTAAGTAAGTAAGTAGATAAATGTAATAATAATAATAATGATAAGTAATGTGGAGAGTGATTAAGGAAGACATCAGTGTTACCCTCTGGCTTTCCATATACATGTGCACACACCTGAATGTGCCAGCACATACGTGCACACACCCTTACACACACGTGTGCACATACACACATTACAAAACCTCCCCAGGGGCATCATCAAGTACCTAGTGCAAAATGTGCCTATGATGTTCAACAGCTGGCTCTCCAGATGTGGTCCCTGGACCAACAGCGGCAGTATCACTTGAGATTTTGTTAGACACGCAGAGTCTCAGGCTCCCATCAGTTCTATGGTATCTGAAACTGAGGGAGTGCTGCCCAGAAATCTGCATTTTCACAGACCTTACAGGTGACCTGGTTCATACCAAAATTTGAGAACCATAGACATGATGAATCCATTCTCTTCCATTTTCTTGAGTCTTTGGACATCGCCTCTTTATTGTCATACTAAGCACAGTGGCCTTGGGTCAGAAAGACTGACAGTCTTAGAACTGACTAGAAAATGCAGCATCTTGGGTCTACCCCAGACTCGCTGAACAAATCTGCATTTAAAAATCTCCCTAGGTGATCCAAGCATGTACTGTAGCTGGAAATGCCTGTCCCTGTTGCAGTGGTTTGCAAGCTTTAGCAGGTTGGAATCAACCCCCTTTGGAGCCACTGTGCTGGGTAAACCTGCTAACCACAGCCCGCAGAAAGGCGTGGGTGATCCCTTCACAAAAGCAGCTGCAGAGTAGCCCATGAAGGTGCCCTTTGAAATACAGAAGGAAAAGTCCTAGGCTTCAGGGCTGATCACCAAATTGTGCTCTGTTACCAGCTACAGAATAGGGACAGTGTCATTTGTTGTTTGCCTCCTGGATTACTTTCCGAGGCTGTCTAATAAATAACCATCCAGTTAGCACCTTCAAGCAACAGGCACCTGTTTGTTATCTTACAGTTCTGTAGGCAAGAGCACCATAGTACGGTGTGTATGTCTGGATTCTCTGGCAGGGTCGCAAATGACTGACTGAAATCAATCAATCACTCAACCAACCAACCAACCAACCAACCAACCAGCCAGACAGCCAGACAGCCAGACAGCCAGCCGGTCCAACCAACCAACCAACCAACCAACCAACCAACCAGCCAGCCAGCCAGCCAGCCAGCTGGTCCAACCAACCAACCAACCAACCAACCAGACAGACAGACAGACAGACAGCTGGTCCAACCAACCAACCAACCAACCAACCAACCAACCAACCAACCAACCAACCAACCAACCAACTTCTTCCAAGCTAACGGTGAAGTAGAAATCAATTCCCTATGGCTAGGAGGCAGAGTTCCTCAGGTCTTTGCTGGTCCTCCTCTGAAGGCTCTTAGGCTCCGCCCACATCGCTTGCTACATGGCTCCTCCATTTTCACAACCACCAATGGAGAATTGTTCATGTATTCCCCTCTTCAAATCCCTCTCACCAGGAAGATCTCGGTTGCTTGGAAGGATTTTCCGGTTTACCTTGGGCCTACCCGGGTTCATCTTCATGTGACTGATTTGGGAGTTTTCTTACGTGGGCAAAAGCCCCTTCACCTGCCAGGCGGTGGTGGCGCATGCCTTTAATCCCAGCACTCGGGAGGCAGAGCCAGGTGGATCTCTGTGAGTTCGAGGCCAGCCTGGTCTACAGAGCGAGATCCAGGACAGGCACCAAAATTACACAGAGAAACCCTGTCTTGAAAAAACAAAACAAAACAAAACAAACAAACAGCCCCTTCACCAAAGAAAAGGGTGTCTGAGCCCCTGGAGCTGGAGTTATAGGTGATTGTGAGAGACCCACCATGGGTGCTAAAAATCTCAGGCCCTAGGCAGGATCAGAAAGTGCTCTCCAACCCCCATCAAGGGTTTTCTTAACCCTTGTTTTATTGGGTTTATCTAACAGGGACTAGGATGACGGAGGAGGTGGGGTGACCGGCAGATTCACACTGGAAGGGTCTGAGGCTCGGTGGTCTTGACTTTATTGGGCTGCAGTTTCCCGCTGACCAGGACGTTCCTAAACATGGTCGTCCCTGGCACGTGTTGTGCAGAAGGAATGCAATTTCCCCTTAACTGACGGGATTCATCAGCCCAGACCAGAAACCGCCCTTCCTCACTCTCCTGTCCCAGGCTTCTCTCTGTGGGCTTGCCTCAAGTTGCTTGTGTCCTTAGCCTGAGGGTCTCTTGTCCCCTTAGCCATCCATACAGGATTTTTCTCCTGGATTTCAACACTGCCTTTGGCACCTTCTTGGACCCCGAGGCCCTAGCTTGCTACAGTATCTCATGTATACTCCTCTGCCTCCTGCCCACACCTTCACAAATAGTCCCATTATGAAACCTCGGGAATGATCCTAATTTGAATATGCCATCTGTTTTCTGTCTGGGCTCTGACTGCTACAAGAACCTATTAGGGATAGACACAGGGCCACAGCAGACAGGGGCACAAACATTACTTATTTTACCATCAAAACTGATACTGGACAACAGGGCTTAGGTCTGGTGGTAAGCGTGTTTGCTAACTCGTCACTCCGAGGTCAGCCCTGAGAGGCCTTGTCCCTGTGGTGCCCTGGTGTGAAGAAATGACAGAGGATTCACATTTCTCACTCAGGGAAAGACCCAGCTGAGTGGAGCAACTCCACTCTTTGAAAAGATGTGTTCTTTTCATGTGTATGAGTGTTTGGCATGTATGTATGTGTGTACACTCCATTTGTGACTGGTGCCCATGGAGGCCAGAAGAGGGCACTGGATCTGGACAGTTGTGAGCCACCGTGTGGGTTCTGGGAATGAACCTGGGTCTTCTGCAAGAACAACCAAGTACTCTTAACTGTTGAGCCTCAGCTCCAGCCCTGGACTCTATGCCAAATTACCAGCAGCCAGTTAAATCAGTCTCAGCCCCAGGGCAAGACCAAGGAGAGGAGCCAAGGGGCCAAAGACTCATTCTGGAAGGACTCTGTGCTGAATAGTTTCATGTCAACTTGACACAAGCAAGAGTCACTGGAGAGGAGGGACCCTCAACTGAGAAAATGCCTCCATAAGACTGGGCTGTAGGCAAGCCTGTAGGGCATTTTCCTAATTAGTGATTGATGGAGAAGGACCCAGTCCATTGTGGGTGGTGCCATCCCTGGCCTAGGGGTCCTGGGTGCTATAAGAAAGCAGGCTGAGCAAGCCATGATGAGCAAGCCAGTAAGCAACTCCCCTCCATGGCCTCTGCATCCGCTCCTGCCTCCAGGTTCCAGGCTTGCCTGAGTTCCTGTCCTGATTTCCTTCAACGACGGAGTATGATGTGGAAGTGGAAGCCAAATAAACCATTTCCTCCCCAAGGTGCTTTTGGTCATGGTATATAGCACCAGCGTCTTGGACAGTGAATGACGTTTTAAAAAGTAACAGGAGCCTACCACAGTGGCGTTCAACTATAGTTCCAGCATGTGGAAAGCTGAGGTAGGAGATCACTTGAGCCTAGGAGTTCAAGACCAGCTTGGGTAATGTAACAGGACTCCGTGTCAGAAACAAAGGGGTGTGTGATAAAGAAAGCAAAAACAAGCAAAGGCTCTGAAATATTCCGATTATTTATCATTAGAGCTGCAAACTGCTTAATTAAAACACCAAGAATCCCACTGAAAAGTAGACAAAACCTACAAATGAATATTTCACATAAAAGGAATGCAGGTTTTTGTTTTGTTTTGTTTTTCTTTTGAAATGCTGGAAATCAAATCCAGGTTCTTACACATGCTAGGCAAACACTCTACACCCCAGCCATGGAAATAAAATACTAATGGCTTAAAAAAAAATTGTGGAATGGTGCAGTTATTCAACTTCAACTTAAAAAGAAGTTTCTGGGGGTGGGAGGAGCTGGCTCAGGCAGCAAAGTGGGTGTAGACCCCCAGCATCCACATGAAAGTTAGAGCGTCTACAGTCCCAGGGCTTGGGAGATGGGGGCAGGAAGATCCCTGGGGCCTGCTAGCCAGTTAGTCCAGCAGAATCTATGAGATACAGGTTTAGCGAGAGACTCTGTCTCGAAATATAAGATGGAGGGGCTGGACAGATGGCTCAGTGATTAAGAGCACTGGCTGTTCTTCCAGAGGGTCAAGTTTGATTCCTCATGTGACAAGTCACAACCATCTGTAATCTAGTTACAGGAGATCTAAAACAGGCCTGTAAGTGGTGCACAGTCATACCTGCAGGCAAAACACCCATACACACAAAATTAAAATAATTTAATAGAAGACTAACAAGCCAGGCATGTTGGCACATGCCCCTTTAATCCCAGCACTCAGGAGGCAGAAGCAGATGGATTTCTGAGTTCTAGGCCAGCCTGGTCTACAGAGGGAGATCCAGGACAGCCTGGGCTACACAGAGAAACCTGTCTCAAAAACACCAAAGGAACAAAAAAACCAAAGTGACTTGAAAACATTATACCTGTATCCTATTTTAAAACATATGTGCATGGGGTGGGGTATGTGTGTGTGGGGGGGGGCGTGGTATTGCTGGGTTTAGAGTTTTCATGATGACATGCAATTAGTCGACATTCCATTAGGCTGCCAAGAGCCTTTGTTTGTTATTAAGCATGCATATGCAAGAGAGGGAAAGAAGGGCTTCTGGATGTGATCCAGCCACTCAGTAAGAGGTTAGAAAGGAAGGATAAAGGGCCAGTTACAGGAGCCCCCTTTGAAAGAGGCACGCATGTAACAAGGAATAGCAAATATTGTAATATTCTTCCGAGAATATAGATAATTGCTTATGCAAGTGCAAATTTTGTAAAGTGATTCAATTCTGTTTTGTATAATGATGCTATTATTCAATGTATGGTGCATGTGAGATTATTCTGTTTAAATGTGCTGACATTTTAGTTACAGGGTCCCAAATGTAGATGTATCATGGATATTCCTGTATAAATGCTTGGGTACAATAGGAGGCTATGAAAGAAAAATTTTACCCAAGATTTCCACTCCTTTTTTAACACTGTCACAAGCTGCCGTGTATCCATGTGATATGGACTATTACTGCTAAAACTGAGTGTAGTCAGAGAGTCAAATTCTGAGGAGTTAGAAATATAAGGCTCAATGGTTCAAAAAAATAATAGCAGAGTGACACTTGAATGGGGATATTCTTAAATGGAAGCAGCTATAACTGAATACATGGCCGGATGTGGAAATATATAGTGTGATGTATAGGCTCTGATTTGAGCATATTGTATAAAATGATAGGAAACTAACAGTTCAGAAAAAGAAAGTTGAAGAGAAATGAAAATGTTCTTGTACAGGGCGAGATAATAAAGCACTTAATGAGGAGAGTGAACTGAAAACACTGTTATAATCTGTGACTATGAAAGACAAAGGTCTCCTGTTAGACACTGGAATCTTTACATCACTCTTGGGGTCACCCAAGTGGAAATGCTAGTTATGTGAATTATACAGATTCATGAAATGATGTAAATCCGTAATCCCAGTGCCCCAAGGTTAGATCTTTACATTGTCTAAGTTATCTTCTGATTGCTGTAATAAGATACCATGACCAGGCAACATATACAAGAGTTTATTTGGGGCTCACAGTTTCAGAGGGTGAGTTCATGACCATCATGGTGAGGAGCAAGGCAGCAGGCAGGCAGGTGTGGCGCTGGAGCAGTTGCTGAGAGCTCACATCTTGAGCCACAAGTATAGGGCAGAGGGGCACTGGGAACAGCTTTTGAAGCCTCAAAGGCAGTCCCCAGGGACACACCTCCTCCTCTAAGGCCACACTTTCCAATCCTTCCCAAACACTTCCACCGACTGGGGACCAAGTATTCAAATCTGTGAGCCTCTGAGGGCCATTCTCATTCAAACCACCACCACATCGCTCTTTACAGAGGGACTCAAAGGTTTATTGACATGCACTGGGCTGGAGGCTGGGAGCCGGGAACATCAAGTTAGTTCTGGGACATCTTGATTTCTGGAAAGGGTTAAGAGAAAACAAGGCAGGTAGGCTGGTTGTTTCCCTAACAGAGGCTCCGAGTGACAGATGCAGTACTTTGCTTTGCTTTGCTTTGCTTTACCTCTGCCCTCTGACATCAGTGCTAGTCTCCTGGGCTGACTGTCTCCACAAGCATGGTGATTTTTGCCAAGGTGAAGATAAACTCCATATAGAATGTCTTTGATGCTCATCCTCTTCTCTGAAGTAAATCAGTGCTGCCAGGAGCAGGCTTGTCTCATTGTCCAGAAAGTCTAAATTTTTAAAACATTTAAAATGTCATATTCTGTAAGTCTTTGAAGTATTTGAAGATTACCTACCTATCTGAAATATATCTATGTATACCTAGAAAACTTAACATGACTATAAGTTTAACTATCATAGAAGACTAATTATTAATCTGTATTTCTTAATTATCTATTCCAATCTAAATGAGTTACATAAACATAATACCTATAATGAGAATAGAAATATATATACAGTATAACAAAATTAAGTTTAAACTTGTATCAATAGACTAAAATCCATAGCAATGTAAAACATTTTAAACAAGTTGTTGTTCTTTAAAAGTAGGTTCAACAGCCAGGCAGTGGTGGCACATGCCTTTAATCACAGCACTCGGGAGACAGAGGCAGATGGATCTCTGTGAGTTCGAGGCCAGCCTGGTCTACAGAGTGAGTTCCAGGAAAGGTGCAAAGCTACACAGGGAAACCCTGTCTTGAAAAAACAAAAAAACAAAACAAACAAACAAACAAACAAAAGTAGGTCCAACAATCTATCCTTTTATCCTATCATTATCTATACTATCCCCCTTTCTTCTTTAGAAAAAGATATTGTATTTATAATTAACCTGTTTTAAATAAAAATATTGGTTTTTCTCTGTCCCACACCTGAGGGCTCTTCTGATATGGGACAAAAGAATCTCTCAACCTTTTATTTTAGGAATATGCTTGGGTTTAGAGAGGGAGTGAGCCAATTCCACCTCCAAAGACAGCTTGGTATATTTGGGAATTTGGGCGTAGCTTCTCTTACTACTTCCTGCTGGATGGGGGCGTGCTGTACCTTATGGGGACACAAAGAAAATTTTAGGATTATGGAGTAGTCTGTGAGGGTGTATCGTCTGAGCCAGTTGCCTTGAAATGGTTCTGGATGTTGGATCATCTGGGCCTTGGTGTTACTGGAGACCTTTCAGGGGATCTTGGCTGGTCAAACCTGATATATCTTAATCAGGAACAAATCCATAGCCTCTGGCTTTCTGTGGAAACAAAAGCAGAGCCTCTTTTCCAAAGCAACATATCCTTATATCCAAACTTTGAAGTCAAGGTACCTTTAAAATATACATATTGGTTTAACTCAACAGCTTTTACCATCAAATATTTTTCTGCAGTTAAAAATCCCAAAGACAACACAATCCAGATTCTCTGTGTAATATCCATCTTTACGTGGTTTATTTTTATACTACCTTTACTGTCTCTTTAAAGACTTTATTTTTTAAAACAATGTTTTTCTTTGTATAACTGTATATATCACTTTTTTTCCTTTCAAGCCTACGTATATTTTACACACATTGTAAAGCATTTAAAGTCTTGTTCCATCTGAATCTGTCTTATTGTGAACCTATTGCTTTAAAATGCAGCATTCTAAGACTGAAACGGCACTGTGGCTGCTGGCTCTGCCCACCTCAGCTTCCCAACATGGCAGTGGTACAGTTTACCACCAGCTCTGGGTCTGGAGTCATGTGTACCATCAACTACCAGAAGCAGTTCTATCAAAGCAGCGTGTAGCCCAGAAACCACTTTTTTTTTTCACTTTTTTTTTATACTAGCAAAGACTAAATCCACACAGCAGTGTAATGTGCCACTTGCAGATGCCTCATTTCCGCCATACTGCTGGTCAAACACACATGCCAGGAACCCGCCAACTTGAGAGAGACAACTAGGAAGCTATTTTTAGCTCCGTTTTGAATTGCTTTTTAAATATTCTCAGGTTTAAGGTGGAAACTCGAGCTGTTGGGCGCCATTTGTAGCTGGAGAGTTTTCTCTCTGGGTCCTGCCAAGCCCCAGCAGTCCGACAGCCCACTTATGAAATAAACACACAGATGATTATAGTTAGCAATTGCTGCTAACAAATTATCCCCAAACTCAGAGCCAAGGAGCTTCTCTGGGTCAGGAAACCAGGTGTGGTTTAGCTGGCTTTCTCCCACTCAGTGTCTCCTACAAGGTTCTACTCCAGCTGTTGGCCACTGGGGGAGGATCTGCTTCTGGGCTCATCCTTGTGGCTCCTGGTCAGCGTCAGACCCTTGCCAGCTTGGGCCAGTGTATCTGTTTGGACTGGGTCATGATTGTATTTTATGTTTCTCCCAAAGGCCCATGAGGGACATACTTGGTACCAGATTGGCTCTGTTAGAAGGCAGGGGAATCACTAATGTCTTCAGATATTAGGGAGTATAGGACCCCCAACTCCTCTCTTTCATTTGCTGGCGGTGAGGTGAGCAGTTTTGTCCACCAGATGTACTGCTTGTCACAAGCCCTAAGTATCAGGCACAATCAAGGACCACAGCCTCAGAAATCATGAACTAAGTCCTCTTTGTGTGTGTGTGTGTGTGTGTGTGTGTGTGTGTGTGTGTGTGTATGGTGTGTGTATGTCTCTATGTGTGTATGTGGGTGTTTATGGTGTATCTCTGTGTGTGTGTGTTTTGTTTTATTTTTGGGGACAGGGTCTCACTGTATAGTTCTGGTTGGCTTGGAACTCTCTCTGTAAACCAGGCTGGCCTCAAACCCATGAGGATCTGCCTGCCTCTCCCCCCACCCCTCAAGTGCTGAGATTAAAGGTGTGTGCCACCACTGCTCGGCTTCCTTTTTCTTCGTAAATTGGTTAGCTCGGGTAAGGAAAGCTAACACAGACTGATGAATTAATTAGCATAGCTTCGATGGCTTTAACAACAGGTATTTCTTAGAGTTCTGCAGTCTGGTAAGTTAGAGACCCAGGTTCCTGGGGAGGACTCTCTTTTTTGCCTTGCAAATGGCTGCCTCACTTGATGCAGAGAGAGAAAACCCTTCTTGTCCCATGGCGCCTCTTATTATAAGGACACTAACCCCATCTTGGAATCTTACTTTCACAATCTTATCTACATCTAATTATCTCCCAAAGTCCCCAGTTCTAAATACCATCATGTTGGAAAGTAAGAGCTTGTAAATGGTTAATCTTAGTTATCGACTTGATCTATTGAGAGATGCATAGGTCCTTAGGAAAACACACCTGGGTGTGTCTTCTAGGGCATTTCCAGAGATGATTAGGTCACGAGGTTTAATCCGAGGATGGATTCTAAACTTGAATATGAGCTGTGAGAGGTGGGGCCTGGTTAAAGGAAACAGGCTGCTGGACTGTGGGTTTGAAGGATGCATAAAGCCTCACCCCTTTATTTATTTATTTATTTATTTATTTATTTATTTATTTATTTATTTATTTATTTGTTTGTTCATTTGTTTGCTTGTTTGTTTGAGACAGGATTTCTCTGTAGTCCTGACTGTCCTGGAACTGGCTCTGTAGCCCAGGCTGGCCTTGAACTCAGAGATCTGCCTGCCTCTGACTCCACACACACCTCTCCCCTTCCTCTTAAGCCTCTCTGCTTATTGGCTTCTGGGAGGTGAGCAGCCCCCTGTTCTGAGCCTGTGGTGATATCCTGCCTTGCCTCTAGCCTAAAGCAATGCATCCGATGAATTTTAGATAGAAACCTTTGAAATCATGAGACTAAATAAATCCTGTCCCCTTTCTATTGTTTTTCTCAGGTGTTTGTCACAACGATAAAATGTCTGACTGACACAGAAATTCAACATGTGAAAAGGTGGGGGGTGGGTGACATATTTTGTCATAATAACCACAGATGTCAGAGTTTCTAACATGTAGTTTTTTCTGCAGGGCCCTTTACAACATGGTACCTTCCTAAGAACAGGTGAGCAAGATACCCAAGACAGAAGCCACAGCTTTTTTTGTTTTTTGTTTTTTTGTTTTTCACTACGGGGTTTCTCTGTGTAGTTTTGGTGCCTGTCCTAGATCTTGCTCTGTAGACCAGACTGGCCTCAAACTCACAGAGATCCGCCTGGCTCTGCCTCCCGAGTGCTGGGATTAAAGGTGTGCGCCACCACCGCCCAGCCAACCATCTAATTTTTTTTGCAAGTGAGTCACATATTCAAGAGTAAAGGGGTATCCGGGCATCTGGGTACCAGTAGGCACAGATCACCGGGGACCATGCTGTAGGATGCTTACTATAGCATCTGAGCAGATAATAACTAAAAGGCCACCCCGTACTGAGCAGTGACAATCTCAAAAACCATAATCATAGCCCAAACTATACAAATGTTGCAAGGAAGAGACTGAAGCAAAACCTTGAGATTCTGATGATCCCACAATGAAAATGTTAACATAGAACGCGCTAGCAGGTGGTAGGCATGCATGCAGAAGGTTTTAAAGTTCTGTTTTTATTAAATATGAAACAGATACACAAGATGGGTGCCTATAAAACATGTGTGAGTGATAAAGAAGCGTGATATTATTAGCACATGTGGCTGTGCCACCAATCTAAGGCAAGGGGTGACAATGACTTTCTAGGTCTCTGCCCCACCCCTCAGCACAGTCATGCTGTGTTTTGTGGTCGCTACTCACGTTATTTTTTTTGAAACAGAAATGTTTGTATCTCCTCATGTGATATCGGTTTTTCCCTGCCTTGTATGAATGGAAGCAGGGCTGCTGAGGCAGCTTAGTGGGTAAGGTGCTTGCTGCACTAACCCGGTGACCTGAGTTCAAACCCAGGATCCCATGATAGAAGACGAGAATCAAGTTTGGGTCCCAGCACCCATGTCCTGTCTCAGGGAATCTGACACCACAGGCACCCACACTCACACTCACAGACCCACACCCATACTCACACACATACCCACACTCACATGCACACACCTACACACTGACACACACATAAATCAAATCAAATATTCAAAAGAATAAGACCGGAAGCAAACTGTGCACATTTCTCTCAAAATTATGTTTCTGAGGTTTTTATACCATCACATTAGTGTTTGCAGTTGGAGCCAAACCTCAGATCCTCAGCTCCACCAAACTCCACATTGCTCTAGTACAAGAGCAAACTCAGGGCTGGAGAGATGGCTTAAAGGCTAAGAGCACTGGCTGCTCTTCCAGAGGTCCTGAGTTCAATTTCCAGCACCCACATGGTGGCTCACAACCATCTGTACTGAGATCTGGTGCCCTGTTCTGGCCTGCAGGCATACATAATAAATAAATAAATAAATCTTTAAAAAAAAAGAGAAAACTCAATATTTCATTTGAGCCACCTCTCTGTGTGACACGGTGTGACTGTGCTACAACTCATCTACATGTGTCTCAATGGACACATGGCTCGTTTCATCCTTGTGCTGTGTAAACGTGCTGCTGTGAACATCATGGGGCTTGTTCCTGACACACTTGTGCAAATGTTTCTTCAGGGAATACACCTGGAAGAGGAACGTTGGATCAAGGGCATACCGGCTTTAGGCGATCATGCCAAATTGTTTTCCGCAGTGGTTAGAGTGATTTACATTCCTACCAACAGCGAGGAAGCACCCCAGTTGCCTGACTTTCATTTCCGCCAATCCGGATGGCATCAGATGGAATTTCACCGTGGGTTTAATTTGTACTGTACATGGGCTTGTGAATGTCTCAATACCGCACTGGCAGAAACGATCACGTGACCAGATGAGACTCTGCACTCTGAACTCTACACTCAGGTTTTAGCTGTCATCCATTAACATTTACAGGTTGTTGATACCGTAATGAAATTCCTGTGCAAATTCTCTGGGTAAAAGTTAAACACAGTCGAAACTTGAAATGATAATTTAGTACAAGCCCCATGGTGCCGAATGCTAGAAACTATAGACGACCAAGTTAGGAGTGAAGAAAGTAGTTTGTAGGCTGGGATGTAGTTCAGTGAAGAAGCATGTGCTCCACGTATAGTCGCCTGGGCTCAATCACTAGTAGCATGGGGAAAAAGAATGAATTTCATGGACATTATGCCATTATCTATTTATTTTAGTGAAAATCATAAGGGAATTGAGAGAAAAAGGGAGTCCTGTCCATCTAGTTCATACACCCTGTCTGCCGCCATAAAGGACTAGGAAAGAGGGTGTGGATCACTGTGGGTCCGAGCATTTCATCCCTGATTCAGAACTTAGGACGTAGTGGTGCTATTAGGATTTAAGAAGAATTACCTTGGTACAGGTGAGGGATTTACAGTGAAGAGTTAATAAAGGAATTCCTTCCCTTAGATGTCATCCTGGATTGTAAACCTGCTGACAGATTAAAAAACCTGAACTTAGTAAAGAGGCCACAACCTCATCAGATTCAAGCCAAGAAACATGCTCCAGAATAAGCCAAAGGTCCAAGAGAAAATTCAACAGTAAATGGGTAAGAAGTCAGGCGAGCTGGTGGGTCTGTCCTTGAGACAGAGCTGCAGGAGTATAACCTCCAATCATGTGGCTTAAGGCTGAGAAGAGACTGGACCCGGTGTCTGTGTGGGTTAGACTTGAGATGAGGCTGAACAGGACAGTGGGAGCTGGCTGGGTGCACTTGGAGCTCTCAGAAAGGAGGCTGAGATGAATTCTACTTATGGGGGATGTGTGGTATAAAATTATGTTTTAAAACTACTTTCTTTCTCTCAGACAAGGTCTTGCTATGTTGCTCAGGCTGGCTTTGAACTCACAGTGCACCCTGAGCCAGTCTCCCAAGTATTGGGGATTATAGGTGCACACGATCCTTATGAATTTACCCTTTCAGAAAGCACTCTAGAGTAACTATCAAGAATTCAAGGGGGGGCTGGAGAGATGTCTCAGAGGTTAGAGCACTGGCTGCTCTTTTAGAAGTCCTGAATTAAATTCCCAGCAACCACACAGTAGCTCACAAACATCTGTAATGAGATCTGGTGCCCTCTTCTGGCCTGCAGGGACACATACAGGCAGAACACTGTATACATAGTAAACAAATAAATCTTTAAAAAAGAAAAAAGAATTTAAAGGGGGTTGGGGCAGATGTGCACTTCCAGGGGACCCAAGTCTAGTTCCCAGCACCTAATTAGCAGCTAATTCCAGGAGGCCCCATGCCCTCTTCTGGCTTCCGTCGGTACTGCATGATACACAAATAGGCAAAACACCCACACACATAAAATAAATTAAAAAAAAGAATTTAAGCGTGTTTCCATTTATGGACTATATAATTCTATGTGGTCAGTAAGTTGGGTTTTTGGTGGTGAAAGGAGATTTGTTCAAATTGTTTCAATAAACACGGGAGGCTTTGCAGGTGAGGTGGCATCCCAGCCAGGGAAAGGCCCCAGCTGTGGAGCAGCTGGCCCAGGACAGTAGGTTTTCCCGGTGCCTTTACTTAAGGGCTCCATTACACTCTTCTGGTCTCTGTTTCACTTAATTAAAAAAAAAATTTTTTTTTAATTAAGTTTCTACATACCCAGTCTTCTGGCAAACCCAAGTCCAGATAAGGGGATCTTGATTGGCCAGGTTGGCTGCCCTTGGAGATCCTCCAATCAGCGGGGGAGGAGACCGCCCCGCCCCCAGCTGCTGGCCGCCGTTACCCTGGTGCAGCAGTTACTTTTATGGACAAACATCCAGGACTGGCAAGCACTGTGATGGACATCGTTAAAAAGAGAATCTAAGAAAAAGATGGGGACCCAGAGGTGCTTTAAAATGCTCCTACAGTCCGCGCGCGCACGCACCTCCCCCCCACATCCACAGCGACATGATAATTATGGGTTGTCTGAGTGTGCAGTGCAACAAGAAGCAGCGATTGGCATGAAGAGTATTGAAGAACACGGGGGATGCTAATAGACGTCGTTTGAAAAAAGATAGGCTATAAAACGATATACAACATGATCCGAATTTTCTGAGAAAAAAAAATTGCTCATACTGTGTTTCATCTGTAAGGGAAAACCAATGGGCTGGCGGTGTGATAGCTGCTGGTATAAAGATCTGAGTGTGGTTGGGGTAGGCCTGTAATCCATATATACTGAGGCTGAGGCAGGAGGATGGGGCGGGAGTCCTGGGCCAGCATTTGTGACATTGTGAGACTCTGACTCAAGGCGATTTGCTCACAGCTTTCGGACGTTACTTGTTGCAAAGCTGCCTCCTTTTCGCCAGGCGACTCGTTCAGAGGTCCCCCTCTCTTTGAACCCGGCTGGGGCTGCGGCTTCCAGCGCGGTCACCGCCGGGGCGGCCTCGCTCCGCCCCTCGCCGGTCGCCCCGCTTCCTGACCCGAGGCCGCGCCCTCGCCACCGCCTTCCGCCCACATGGCTCCGCTGCGCTTCTCGGCCAACGTTTCCTGGCTGTTCCCGGAGCTCCCCGGGCTCCCCGAGCGGCTGCAGGCCGCGGGCCGTGCGGGCTTCGAGGCGGCCGAGGTGGCCTGGCCGTACGTCGAGCCGCCCGAGGCGCTGGCGAGCGCCGCCCGGGCCGCGGGGATGCGGCTGGTGCTCATCAACACGCCGCGGGGTGCGCACCGGGGCGGGGAGCGGCAGGGCTGCGGGGAGCCATGCCTGTGCTGACGCTGGTTCTCTCCGCAGGAGACCAAGAGAAGGGGGAGATGGGGCTGGGGGCCGTCCCCGAGAGACAGGCGGCCTTCCGAGAGGGGCTGGAGCAGGCTGTGCTGTACGCCAAGGCTCTGGGATGCCCCAGGTACCCTGCCCTGCCCTCCCTTGACGGTGGGGCCGGGTCGACAGAAGCTCGGAGCGGAGACACCGCTGTGGGCTACCGTCTTTGGAGACAGCTTTTTGTATTTCTTCTGTTAGTGTCGTTCTGTATGCCATGTTTCCAGGCTCATCTCATACTGGGATCCCATGATGGGTGTTGGGGTCTGATGAGGGATTTTAACAAGGACGAGAAAGCTGGGAGCAAGGTGGGAGTGGGAGGCGGGCAGGGCGGGCACCTAACCCTGACTAGAAGAAAGCTGTTTGCAGAGAGTGATGCAGGAACTGAATCGGGCAGGCCCACGCATCCACTTTATAGGGAGAGAGCTACGCTATTCAGGCAAGGAGGCTGGCTGGGCCAGAGGAAGGTTGTGTCCAGTTGAGTTAATGGGGCGAGGGGTGGTGAACGGAGTTCCAAGGGTCTGAACGCCTGCAGGGCCTGCGGGGGTTTGGATGTTGCTGAGATGAGGAGGTGCTGTGCTGCAGTCTCAAAGTGGGATTACGGGAACAGGAGTCAATCCCAGAGGTCAGTTAGTGCTGGGAAGCAACCAGCGGCAAGAGGTCAGCAGCAGGGGCAGAAAGCATTTGGGAAGAGGCTAAGAGGCAAGGAGAAGAAGCAGCGTTAAGCAACATGGACTGTCTAGAAAGGGCAAGGGTCAAAACCACTTTTAAAAGGTGAGCCTCAGGGCTGGAGAGATGGCTCAGCAGTTCAGAGCACTTGTTGCTCTTGCAGAGGACCTGGGCTGGGTTGCCAGTACCCACATGGCAGCTCACAACCATCTGCAAATGCAGCAACAGTAATCCAGTAACACCTGACCCCCAGGGGCACCAGGCACACACTGGTACACATAGACACCTGCAGGCAAAACACTCACACACAAATAAATTTTTAAAATCTGAAGAAAAAAAAAAAAGTGAGCCTCAAGCATGCTTTTGAGCTGAGCAGGAACAGGGACAGGAGAGGTTCAGAGTCCTCTCCTTTGATAGGCAGGGGCCCTGATGGCGACTTGCCGTGGGCTGACACAAGTGTGGGAGGCTGCTGGGATGCCTGGGCATCATGCCTCAGATGGTCTGAACAGAAGATCTGGGGAGCTGGGGGTGAGGCTGGCATAGTCAGAGGGCATCTAGAAGATGCGCAGGGGGTTGGGGGCCTGAGCCCTCCCCACCGCCTTCTCTACAGGATCCACCTGATGGCTGGCCGAGTGCCCCAGGGCGCTGACCGAGCTGCCGTCAAGGGTGAGATGGAAACAGTTTTTCTGGAGAACCTGAGGCATGCAGCTGGGGTTCTGGCTCAGGTAAGAGGTGGAAACACATAGCTGACGTGTTGGGGAGCGGAGGGGGTACATAGTGGGGACAGTAGATGAGGGACAAAGCTGAGCAAGAGCACAGGTCAGAGGAACAGATGAGGTTGCTGACCAGTGACCGACTGGGACAGATGTGGGGAGGAACCCTGACGGCCTCCAACATGGTTCTAGGAGAACCTCGTGGGACTGCTGGAGCCCATTAACACCCGCATCACGGACCCCCAGTACTTCCTGGACACACCCCAGCAGGGTAGGACTCGAGTCCTACGCCACCTCCTCTCCCTCTTTAATTCACATGTTCCAAGGCCTCATGGCTTTCTCCCTGGCTTTCCCCACAGCGGCAGCCATCTTGCAGAAGGTTGGGAGACCAAATCTTCAATTGCAGATGGTGAGTGAAGATGGGTGCTTCTTCGGGTCACGTCTTCCAGTCTGGGGAGAACTGGGGAGGACACCCAAGGGTTCTGACTGGTGTTCTCTTCCCTAGGACGTATTCCACTGGCAGATCATGGATGGGAATCTGACAGGAAACATCAGGGAGTTCCTGCCCATCGTTGGTGAGGGCTCCCCCTCCCAAGCTCCTCCCGGGTTGATGCTGTGTCTTGTGCTTGCTTCCCTTTCCACCCCTGTCCCATGTCTCTCCTCATCTGTCCCCAGGGCATGTGCAGGTGGCACAGGTCCCGGACCGAGGGGAGCCAGGCAGCTCTGGAGAGCTGGACTTTTCTTACCTGTTCCAGCTGCTAGAAGATGAAGGCTACCAAGGATTTGTGGGCTGCGAGTATCGGCCTCGAGGTGAGGCTTGGGGAAGGGGACATTGGAGGGACGGAGGTTGGCAGGGGCTGTCCTTTCCCTTATGGGTTGAGATGGCATTGTCTCTCTTTTACTGCAGGAGACACGGTGGAGGGTCTGAGTTGGCTACGTTCATACTGGGACAGAAAGGGCCGCCCACGGACTGGCCAGTAAGGTTCTACAGAGCACCTGGATTGCCGCCCTGGGGCAGCGGACGAGTGTCCTGAGGCTCCTCTGAATTAAAGACACACTGAGTGTTTTCATATGTGTATATTACAGGGGGGGGGACACACAGTGTCTAATGCTTCAATGTCTCTGAGTTAATTCCCTCCTACTGAGAAGGGACACACAGCCCAAGCTCAAATCCTCCAGTTGGTGCCAGGGTTACTGTGGCTACAGAGAGCTTCTGAGCCTCCTTTTTATCTACAGACAGGAACCAAAGGTCCCGTGGGGGTGGGGTGGCAAACACTGGTGACAGGCGCTTGAGAGGCAGGGCCAAGATTAGAACCAGTGTTGCAAGAGTAATGTCCAACAGTGATAGCCAAGTGGGAACAAAGACCAGAGGGCCAAGGATGCAGGTGGCATACGGTGACAAACTGTGAGTCAGGTCACTAGCAGAGCTCTAAGGGGCCAGTGCCGCCAGTTCATCTGAGGCTCCCTGGGACTCCACCAGCTGGGCAGGAAGAAGGCCTTGACTTCTGGATGGGCCCAGGGGCCTAAAGTGAGTCCAGGCTGTTCAGCAGCTGTGTTCGGGGAGGGCAGTCCCTGTTCCAGATCGTAGCAGCAGTTCCCCAGACACACTCAAATCCCTGGCGTCACTCTGCGTCTGAGGACTTGGGGTTCATAAGTGCCTCAAATGGGCAAGCTTATAGGTCCACAATTCAGCCAATGAAGTCCGTGGTCCACTTTCTCAGAGGAGGCGGGTCCAGAGGGTGAAACAGGCGGTGTTGATGACAGACTCCAAGTGGTGGTAGGTGGAGACCAGCTGGGCCGGGGGACTCTCGCTGTCCTGGGGCTGCACCGGGAAGGGCTCTCGGAAGACCACCGTCAGGGACTGTGGGGGGAAGGCAGGTGAGAGGGTGCGTGGGAAGGACGGAGAAGGCTGAGGGGAGCACTGGGGTGCAGCCTCCAGGAAGTCCCTCGCCCTTTGTCCTCACCGTCTTTCCCAAGTGTGAGTCCAGAAACACTAACACAAAACAGTCAGTGAACTTCTGATTCAGCACAACCTGAAGCAACAGATAGAAGAGAAGAGGGAGTGAGGCCCGTCTCAGGCGCGTGGGTGTGCGCCCTCCTGCAGGCCTTCTCACAGAGGCAGAGGGTGAGGCCTCCTTCTGTCACAAGCTGATCCTATCTGCGAGCCTGGGTCCCTCAGGATGGTGTTGCCACACCGGGCCTCAACCTGTCTGTCAGCGGCCTGTCACAGTCTTGTAGAGGACATGGCAGGGAGGCCAGTCAAGGAAGGGCAGTTCTAGACCTTGGCGTGACCCTCCAGCCAGTTCTAGGCCTCCTACGGCGCCTTGTCACAGTCTTGTGGAGGACATGGCAGGGAGGCCAGTCAATGAAGGGCAGTTCTAGACCTTGGCGTGACCCTCTAGCCAGTTCTAGGCCTCCTATGGTGCCTTGTCACAGTCTTGTGGAGGACATGGCAGGGAGGCCAGTCAATGAAGGGCAGTTCTAGACCCTTGGCATGACCCTCCAGCCAGTTCCAGGTCTCCTATCGCCTCCTGACGTCAGCTGCTCCCGAGCACTCAGCTCTGGATTTACCACTGCGTGATTTCTCCTGGGGCTTCTGTACCACCTACTAATCTCTCTCTTGATCCCAGATGTCCACATTCCTCACGGAGGAGACTCAGCCTGCCCCAAGAGCTCACCACCCTCCTCTGTCCCGCTCCAGCTCCAGTGCTCCCATCACTGGTACCCCTTGCCCCTTTGATGCCCTGCTGCAGCCTGGCTTCTCTGGCTGACCTGTGGTCGACCAGACACATCTTGTTCCGGGCTCACTCCTCCTCTCACTCGCGGTCTCCCTACCCACGGCTGTGCCCATCTCTACTCTAGTTTCCCACGCACATTCTCAGCCCCGGAGCTTTCCGCTTCCTGTCCGTCACAGCTGTGCCTTCACGTCAGCGCGCACAGACCTGGGGATGGTGCTAAGACACAGACCCCAAGACAGTGGTGGAGGGCGAGCATCTGCCGAGTGCCACACTGGAGTAGGCATCAAGAGCCTTGTCCAGGATCTCAAGCCAAGGCATGGCACTTCCCAGCAATCATGCACTCAGGCTCACTACCCACTGCTCAAAGGCTTTACAGGCCGGCCATCAGTGTGGCCAAACTCCAGCAAGACATCAGTGTAAGGCAGAGTTTGTTTGGTAAGCTTGGGCTCCTGAATGGTCCTGTAGTGTCAGGTGAGGATTTCTGCTGGTTTTCCTTTTAGAGTGGGGCCAATGGGACTCACCAGGTACTGGGTTCCCAAGTCCGGGCTCTGAAAATGGCGGCAGCTTTGGGGGAATCGGCTCAGGAGAACCTTGATGAGGCTCTGGTACCAGGAGACCGTCATAGACAGGAAGCAGTCCTGAGGGGGGCCACAACCCTGAGCCTACCACTCCAGAGTCACCCACGATGGTCCCTCCCACCCAGCCACCTCGGGAGCCGCTGGAAGCAGTGCTGGCCCTCGTGGGGTCAGGTCTCTTACCAGCTGGGGGTCAATGTCCGCGATGGACTTGGCGTGGACTGCCTCCAGGAGCTCCTCCAGCTCTGCCAGGGCCAGGCGGCCCCCTAGCCTTAGGCGGTCGGGGCCTGGTGGCTCCAGCAAGAAGAGGCGCTTCCAGAGGGTATCCCGCCGGCAGTGCCCACCAGCCAACCTAACCAGCTGAGCCAGCCGTGCCCGGGCCATACCCACTTCTGTGGCCAGTGGTGGGAAGAGAGGAGCCGGCCCTGGGGCCAACATAACCCCTGATGCTTCCCCAGGGCTACCAACCAAGCTCCCAGGAGCCTCTGGCTCAGGAGGAAGCCTGGATGGTTTCCGGAATCTGCGCATGTCAGCAGTGAGTCTTGGGAAGAGTTCTCGTTGGCTGGTAAGCACCACGAAGAACTGAAGCCTGGGGAAGGGAAGGGGCACGAGAGTGGGAGAGTGTCACAGCAACAGACTTCTGGGTAGGAGGAGAGGGCAATCTGAGAAATGGGTACATTCGCGGTAAGAGATCTGACCTCAGAACATGTCGCTCAGCTTCTCCCTGCTCCTCAAAGGGTGCAGCAGAGTGACAGACAAGCAGAGACACATCAAAGTCATCCTGATGGCGAAGTCCCTCAGAGTCCAGATAGGAGCCAGAGCTGTGTCGTTGGGGTGGGAGAGATGTCAACTCCGAGGCTCTGACGAAACCAGTCCCAAGCCTTATGCCCAAGAAAACATCCATCTTCCTGCTCCAAGGATGGCCCCAACCTAGGCCTAGCAGGGGCGTGTTGTGTTGGAAGCTGCCTCCCAGCCTTACTTACCTGTGCCACGCTGACACCAGGGCATATTCGTTATGTTCTGGGCCGCCGGGCCGGGCCATTCGCAGTGGCTTCATGTGGTAAGAACTGGCGTGGTCGGCCACGTAGTTGTACAGCTGGTGGGCAGCAATGAGGGGGGTGGGCAGCTCCAGGGTCCCTGAGGGCAAGTTCCGGGAAAAACGGACACTAAGTCTGGGACAGGCAACCTGCGCTGCTGGGCAGGGGAGGGGAGTACTAAGGTTCTGCTTCCCTGGGGAGCTCCCAAGCGCCTGTGGAATGCTGTGGAGATGGGATCAAATGCCCAGAACAGAGGGCAGGGTAACACAGGATCGAGGGCCTTCATTTTGGTATGAAACCAACCATGAAACACTTAAGAGACAGCCAAAGACCGAAAGCATGCGCGTGGTACAAGGAAAATGAGCAATTCATGGTCTTACCAGACCAGGCCTGGCCCTGTGGCTGTTTTATTTTAGCCTGACTGGCTTGCCCTTGGGCACTGACCTTGGTAAATGTGATTGCGGCCAAAGTGGGGTCCATCAGGGTGGTGGGCCAGGAAATGCTGCAGGAAGGTAGTGAGGTGGTATCCATGCCGCAGTGCCAGGTGGGCACCGAGCACGTGCTGGTGCACCAGGCGCAGGTGGAAGTCGTAGCTGAAGGAGTGCACGTGCATCAGGTCACGGACCTTGTCACACTCCTCCGTGAACAGCATGGACAGCTGCGGAGGAACAGCAGAGGTGGGCTGAGGGTGGGGGATACAGGCCGCCCAATCCATCCTGGGCAGAGAGGAAGTTCGGCAGCGCTTCTTGTTGCTGTGGAAACTCCCTCGGCAGCCAGGGTCTATGGGGAACCTTCCCCTTCTACTTGGTGATACTGTGCTGTACCTCCCTGCTTCTATGGAACTGGGGCCACTTGGGCAGCTGAATTGAGTCTGGCACAGAGTCAGCAATGAGCAGAGACTGGCTGACTGTCTCCTATGTATTTACCAGTGACCATTCGAAAACGCAGAGAGCAGACAGTCCCTTGCCTTCAAGCAGCCCACAGTCTAGTAGTTGGATGTGGGACAACAGACACTATGTGGACGGAATGAATAATGACAAAGCACTGGAAGATAAATACAGGAGATCAGGTGGAGGGCAGGGGAGGCCGGCTGTCGCCTATCGGAAAGCTTTCACCCGCCTTTCCCAAGGACAGGACACTCCTCTCTGCACTCCGTGCCTACGTGCCCTCTGTCTGGAAGGCCTGACACTGAGCATAACTCCTGCTCTTCACAGCAAGGCTTCCTCCGGACACCCGGAGCCAGGCCAGGGTAGGCCTCCTCTGAGTCTGTGTGACTAGCTGGCTGAATGGGCTGATGGCGGAAGGAAGACAGGGCAGAGGCGGAAGGAAGACAGGGCAGAGGCGGGAGGAAGACAGGGCAGAGGCAGGAGGAAGACAGGAAAGAGGCGGGAGGAAGACAGGGCAGAGGCAGAAGGAAGACAGGAAAGAGGCAGAAGGAAGGAAGAAGCCCTTCCTGATGGAGCGCTCCACACCAGTGTTAACAACAGGGTGCGCTGCTGGATCGGCAGACTCCATCTGGCCACCCTTGGGAGCATTAGCAGTCGACAGAAAAGCAAACCAACACCCGAGGAGCCAGACTCGCTGTATGGCCTGGGTAACCAGTCCCTCTAGGCTTCAGCGTCCTGACCTAACTTGGAGATATGCACAGATCCCAGTCAGGGGCCGTGTGATGAGCAGAAACAGACAAGGGTGAGCTCAGCGTACAGAAACTAGATTTCAACAAGTCTGCCACTGACGAGCTGTGCGCCCAGGACAAAAGTTCTCAATTTCTGTGGCCTCACCACCTGCCTAGGAGTAAACTACTTCTTTTCTCTCCTACACGGAGTGGGCAGTTACCGAGCACCTCATCCTAAGGCGGTCTAGACACTTGTGCAGGCTCACTCTTCCCTGCCGCCCGGCCTGGGAGTCCTAGCACTTGGGAGGCGGAGATGGGAGGGTAAGGAGTACAGAGTGAGCCCGGGACAGCCTGGGCTATGTTAGACCTTCGTCAAAAACAAAACCCAAACAAAAGGGAAACCTGAGCGGGGTTAGAGATTAGAGAAGGAGGGATAGAGAGACCCAGGCAACTCTGGAAATCAGGTAATGGGTAGGCAGAGGAAGCTGGGAAGAAGCCCTCCAATCCCACAGGAAAGTGAGTGAGGACCTGTCTAACCACAGTTCCCTTTTGAGCACTGTGGTCCAGGTAGGCTCCTGCACGTGAGGCCACTATGCCTTTCTAGCTTGTCTTATCCTGTGACCTACTGTGACCGCGTATCTATGCTCAAGGTTCAAAGCAAAGGCGACCATCTACAGCTAGGTCTGAGTCACCCAGGTATGGGGCTTCCCCACATTGGAGAGAGGTGGTTCTGACTGCACTGGGTCCCACTAGATCCTGCTCTTTCAGAGGTACGTGTGAACTTACCACGGGGTATAGGCCCTGTTGTGACATTTCTGGCAACCTGAAGAGCCAAACCAAGCAAGCCAGGGCTTCAGGTTGCTGACCTCACTTGCTCCTCGACTAACTCTGCACACTCCTGATTCCTTGCCTCTCCAGGGTACCAAGGGCCTGCCTTGAGCCAGACTGACAGGACATAAATAACAATAATCAAGTGCCAGTGTTGGTGTGTTGGTGACTTCGCTGGCTATGCCAACTGTCCCCAGTTTGCAGCAGACCAGGTCTTGCATGGCACTGACTGGTGTGTCACATCATACACTGTGCTGGCACAGGGCAAGACCATCTCTGTGGTCCTGAGGGCCTCTGTAGCCTTTGTGCTACAGCTGAATGCAGCTTTGGATTTGCCAGGGTCAGACAGAATGGCCCAGGCAGCAATGGTCCATCACCAGGCTATGATGCCCACTACTTGGGGCATGAACCATAGTGCCCACCATACGCTGGTGTGGCAACGAGTGTACCTGAGCTGTCATATCACTCCATATTACTCTGTTCCCATCACATACCTGAGAGTTGACAGCCTGTCCCATTGGTATTCGGGAACATTCCAGAGCAAACTGTTTGACACAGAAGTAACAGCCCTGAAGAGAGGGTGAGATGAGGTGAGGGGCATGAGAGGAAGGTAGAGCTCTTCCCACTCAGTGCTCCCATTCTTACCTGGAATGTCAGCTCCATGAGGATGATGCCCCCAGGC
Source organism: Peromyscus maniculatus bairdii (assembly GCF_049852395.1). Taxonomy (NCBI): domain Eukaryota; kingdom Metazoa; phylum Chordata; class Mammalia; order Rodentia; family Cricetidae; genus Peromyscus; species Peromyscus maniculatus. Next base: position 137,437,629 of record NC_134853.1, read on the forward strand.
AGTGCCCGCTGCAGGTGGTAGGTGGTGACTAGGCTGCCCGTGCTCTGGAGAAAGGAAAAGGGGACATGTGCTGGGGGCCCACCAGTCTCGAACCAACACCGCAGAGTCCTTTAGGTTTCTGGCTTTAGTACTGATAGTCTGGGGTCAGCCAATCAGTACATTAGTCTGGGTCACTGACTTTGGGTTTGGATGGGGACAAAACTCACGTCATTGCTGATTTCACCATCATGTGACAATAAGTTACCTTAGGGCTCCCTTCAGTCTTGGCCTTAGGGCAGGAGAAGGAGCCTCGGCCCTCTGTTCCAAGGATAGCCATAGCCCGAAGCCGGCTGGTGCTGCAGAGAAGGAAGAGACGAGAGGCTGACTGAAGCGGGCCAGGGGCGGAAGGTCCTGGCACCAGGCCATTTCACATGGACTTCTTTTACAGACAGGAGTCAGGTCTGAGGAAGGAGGAGCTCGCTCAGAGTTCTCCAGTAAACATGGCTGGGGCTAGCGTCCAGGTCCAAACTATAGGGTGGCTGCTGCTGTCTGGCCAGTAAGCTGTGTTCAGGGTGGGTGTAGGCGGCAGTAGACCAAACATCTTTGTTACCTGGGGGAGAGGTCTGCAGAGGGGAAGGAGAAGATGAGGCATGTCTGAAATCTGATCAGGAGATGCTGCATGCCCTGAGGACAGTTCAGAGCAGTCTTCTTCTAACTGGGGAATGGCAGCCCCATTGTTCTTGCTCTTTAAATTTTTCTCACTTATGTGTCTGTGTGACTTATGTGACATGTCTGCACCTGCTTGTGAAGGCCAGAAGAGGGCTTCAGATCCCCCAGAGCTGGAGTTACAGGTGGTTGTAAATTGTCTGATGTGGTGCTGGGAACTGAACCTGGGTCCTGTGGAAGGCAACAAAAACTCCAGCCACTGTGCCATCTCTCCAGCCCCTTCTAGTTCTCAATAAAAAACCAAAGGGAATGAGAAGCAGGGAAGGACTCTGAAAAGCCTGACCGAGCAGGTGAGCCCCACCTGTTGTGTGAAGGAGCTGAAATGCCAGGCTCATGCTGGTAGGTGGGGTAATGAGAGTGCCAATGCTTGAAGAAAGGGAAGGGGGACACATGATAGGGGACCACCAGCCTCGAACCAATGTGCGGGGGATTTCTGTAGGTTCCTGACCTTAATGATGTCATCTGGGACCATTAACTCAGTACACTCAGAACACTGGCAGTTCAGTTTCTATCTACCACCTGCAGTGGGTACTGCTCGGGGTATCTTCACCATGGAAGTGGCTTTCTGACAGAAGAAATGTTCCATTTAATCCTCAAGGAAGTGCTATTAGACTTGACATCACTAAAACTGGTGAGAAAGGAATGCTTGACTTTAAATTCCATTCTAGAAACAGTTTTCTAAAAATTAGCTTCAATGGCCACGTGAAAGCAAGACAGGTCACTCAGTAAGCTCCACCAGGGTCCTCACGCTTGCTGTGTCTGCTCAAACCGCCATGGTCTGATCTGAATACCAGCTGAATGTGTGTGGTCAATGTTTCTGTCAGCACCCAAGAACATCGCCTCATTAAGTTGGACCAAGCACCCCTGAATGGATTATCAACGGTCTACACAGCAAAAAGAGGTCATGCTAATCTTCACGCGCGCGCACGCACACACACACACACTTAAAATAAAAATACAGGTTCTGAATTTGGCCTAAGACAAGAAAGGCTGTTACAGAATTGACAGGCTTGGGGTTGATGGCACAATGTGAGAGAGAACCTGCTTCTTCAGGACTCTGGCTGTCAGTACTAGCCAGAGTTGAGCATGGCTAAGAACAGGCCATGGTGAGGGGTACGAGCAGGACCAGCGCAGAGTGCCTTGGTGAAAACGGACCAAGGTGAAGACGGTAACATGAAGACCAAGACAGGAGTCAACAAGACCCAGATTCAAAAGCCTAGAGGGTATGTAAGATCTGCATGTGTGGCTGTATGCAAACATAGGACAAATGAGCTGTGGGTGGGCACAGCTTGGTGAGAACGTACAGTCTGTGCGTGTGCGTGTGAATTCTACAAACTGCATGAAGTTTGTAGGGCATGCAGGAGGGCCACATGAAACATGTCTAAGGTCTTCACATGTGTGTGCCAGTGTGGTGAGCTAAGATGAACATGCACTATGCCTGAGCTGTCAAAGCAGGGGCCCTAGGAAGAAAGCAAGGCTGTGGGGCCTCACTTGTGGTGGGTAAGTGGTTAGGGAAGGAGGACCAGATTCACCTGCGGGTAGGTGATGGGGGCCGAATCGGTACCAGCACAAAGCCGATGCTCTGTAGATACTGCACATACTGCTGCAGGAAGGTCAAGCTCAGCTCCTTCAGCCATGGCTCCTCTCGGGCTACCGGAGGAGGCACATCTGAGGATTCGCAACTTGTGGGAACCTCTCGACCTCCAGATCCTGACTCAGGGCGATGTCGCCGCTGCAGGAGTGGAAATTAAGGCTCTTCTTATCTATGGACAACGCTGCAGGGATGAAGTGCCGGCCACTGGTGGGGACGGGTCTCTGGGGAGAAAGCTAAGGCTTACCTGCCCCTCAGAGGGTGCGGAAGTCTCTGGGGGTCCATGCAGCCAGGAAGCTGGGTCGAAGAGCAGAGCTGTCGCACAGTAGTGGACCAGGCGGGATGACTGCTTCAGGGTCTCCAGCTCCCCAGCCTGGGGACACAGGGCAGTAAGCGGGGGACACACACACACACACAGTGGCCAAGGGAGAGCCAGAGGTCTTCATGGAGGAGGCGGCGGTGGCTACTCACGCTGATGGGCATGCTGGCTGGCGCAGAACGCTGCTGCCAAGTTACAAAGAGGTTCTCCATCTTCATCTGGCGCTCCAGCTCTGGGGGTGGAGGGCATCAGTAGAAGCCTTCGCAGCTGACCTCCTCTGCCTTCCAATCTCCCCAGAATTTTCCTTCCCCCAGCCTGGCCCCCACTCCTCACCTTTCCGCTCTACCATCTTGATCTCTAAGAACTGCTGCCCATGGTAGGTGACAGGGTCTGGAGGTCTGGGCACGGGACCAACTGTGGAGCTGGGGCGAGCAGCTGTGATGTCCCTTAGGGCTTCATCAAAGGGAAATGTATCCAAGGGAAGGGGACCTCCACCACGAGAGGACGCACTCAGCCGGCCCTGTTCGCGACTCAGCGGAGGGCTTGCATTCCGGATGAGGGTCTCCACCTCCATGGTCGGCAGCAAGAAGGGGTTTGGCTCCTGAGAGGGATGGACGATCACATCCGGCTCAAGCCCTTTTGACCTTGAACCTTTCCTCCCACATCATGGCTTCCTCGTCTACCATCTCTGTCCCCGGTCTGTCCCCCTTTCCCGGCTTCCCTGAACCGGCCACTCGGTGGCCAGACCTGGCAGTGGGAGCTAGGCAGTAGGTACCTTTCCGTCTCGCACAGGAAAGTCCAACTGGCCGCAGTGATGGAAGAGCCCGAGCTTCTGGCTGAGCAGGCAGAAGATGAGGTGGGCCCGTGCATTCTGCCACTGTACGAGGCGGATCAGAGCTCGGCCCAGCGCTGCACCCAGGTCTGGAGCCCAGTTGTAAGTCAGCAGCTGTAGCTAGAGACAAGGTCAGGGTCAGTGAGGTCAGAACTCCTGCCCCCACCCCAGCCGTGAGCACACACTTACCTTCTTGTCTGTGACCTCTAGCAGCAAGAGCCTCTGCCGGGGAGCACTTCGCCCCGAGCTTCCATCTCCCCCTGACTCAAAGCGCTGCACAGCTTTGGCAGCTACGGGGAGGGGGGAGCACAATGGGGGGCTGTGGACAGACTCCCCCCATCCCACCCTCCTCCTGCAGGGCCGGCGACTACCCAGCAGACACTGGAGCCCACCGCCTCCTCACCCCCACCCTCACCCTGCTGGGTTGGTCTCCTCCACTGTGCGAAGTTCCTTCCTAGAAGAAGCAGGTGCCGCTCTGCTGCTGGGCGGGGGGCTGGGCCCAGCTGCCCTGGGGAACAAGGGCTGAAGACCCCTGGCTCGGAGCCTCTGCTGGGAGGAAGGGGTGGGTAAGAGGAAACCACTCCTTGGTCCTGTTCCCAGCCCGCCTCGCACCCACCTCTCAGGGCCCAGGCCCTCCTGGTTTGGCTTACTGTAGTTGCCCGCTTTTAGGGCTCTGGGGAAGGCCATCTCAATCCTACCGGAGCTCAAACTCACAATTGCTGCTCAAAGACACGGACACTGGTATCTCCAGCCATGGAGAGGACTAGAGAGGTGAACTCTGACAAGATGGATGGAAGGAGGAACCGGGACACCATGTGGGTGGAGCTTCTGGACACTGAGGCACAGCCTGGAAGACAGAAGTCACTGCAGGGGTGCAGGGTGGAAAGCAGGTCAAAGGTGAGGAAAGGGGGGGGGCCCTGGGCCTCACCGATCTGAACCATAAATCCCATCCAGCGCTGGACCACACGAGCAAACACAGGGTGCAGGGTCCCCACCTCGCCCTCCTCCAGCTGTGCTGTCCGACGTCTAAAGACAGAGTTAGAATGCCACACTCAGTGTGCCAAGTGTACTCACACGGCACCGAGTACCACTCAGGGACTGTCCTAACACCACACCACACATACCACACCACACTACACCACACCACACCACACTCACCACACCATACCACACCACACCACACCACACCACACTCACCACACCATACCACACCACACCATACCACACCACACACCACACTCACCACACCATACCACACTATACCACACCACACCACACACCACACTCACCACACCTTTGTCTCTGGGCTCCGGAATCTGGGCCTGGAGCCCGCTCAGATCCACCTGGAGTCCGAACGTTCTCAGTTTTATGACGTCTCCGACCCCGAGTGTCTTCTGGCCGATCCAGGACAATATCATCAGTTGTTTTTGGGGAGCCCAAATCTCCACCTTCTGTTTTGCTCTAGCAACAATGCAGGGAATGAGGACGGGCCGTTAGGAAGAGGAGAGGGGAGAGGGGAGCCCTGCAGAGGGGTTAGAGGCCCGATGGCTCAGTCCTGGGGTAACTAAGCAGCCCTGGGCAGGTTACTTCACTTCCTGCTCTCATCTCCCTGTGGGTGAAGGTGCCATGGCTCAGAGGGCTCCCACTTGGAAACACGAAGGCAGCTGGTAAGCTGGACTCTCTAGCAAGGAGAGCTTGCCGTGTGCAAACTCCTATCCAAAGGACAGAGCAGCTTCATCTCAAAAGACAAGCGACAGGGCTGCCCAGGAAGAGGGTCGGGGCACCTAGGAGCAGGCAGGCAGGCAGAAGCCAGCTTCACACTTCCTTCATTACCAGCATATCCCAGAAGCTCCGGCGGCCAGCTTTGCTGGGCGGAGTCACAGGCTCCCCGGAGACAGGGGTAGAGGGAGAGGGGCCGGCTCGGCAGGCAGGGCTCTTAGTTTCCACCGATCCGCTCCTAAAACTTCCTGTGGACACCAAACGTCGCAGGCTCCCGTCACTGATTCCCGTTATGGAAAAGCTTACCCTAGCCTGGCATGAGTGTCTCAACACCTACTCTACCGGCGAGCATATGACACCGATGGTGTGTGCTGCACATGCTTGTGAGACGAGTCCCTGAGGACATCTCCCTCCTCAGGGGTGTGTTGGGGGAGTGCAGCTGAACGTATACACTTCTGCCATTGCCTGCCTTGAGGATGTGCAGACAGGCGGCACACAACTGAACGTGTATTTCTGACGGGGCTTCTGCTTCTTTCTCGGAACCTCATGCCAGCACCCTTGCCCACCATATGATCCTGCCTTGCTTTCTGACTTTCTCTGGACCCAGAACAGGAGTTGGGTTCTTGATTTGCATACCTGGAGGTAAGTCTTCTGTACACAGTGAAGCTGGCAGCAGCCGCAGCTCCATGATGGCGTCAGCCTGGGCCTGTCGGGCTGCAGCCCGGAGCTTCTCCTCCAGCTGTACAATGCTAATGTTCCCCTTTTCCCACACATCCAATCGAAGCCGTGGGGACCCGTCCGGAGCTGGAGGGGAAACGGAGGTCGCCCGTGGTTGTATTCTACCCTAACCAGCACTTTCCCCTTCACAGCATTGATGGGACGGACACTCCACCCCAGCAGGCCGTCTTACCTGAAGAACTGTCCAACACGTTTGGGCAGCGAATGACCTGAGTCAGCTGCTCAAATTCCTCCTCTCGTAGTGGGTCTGGAGGGCCCGGGGAGGAGGGGGGCCACAACGCTAGTGAGATGGGGGTTCCCCCTTCTTCCACAAAGGCTAGAGTGATGCAGGCAACTCCTGTGTAGAAATCCAGAGGAAGGCTCAGCTCTGGCACTTGCACACAGCCCCTCCCAGGTCCCTCCTCAGCAGCAAGGCCCGCAGCCTGAAGGTAAAAAAAGCCTTTCTTAGCCAGGCGGTGGCGGCGCAAGCCTTTAATCCCAGCACTCGGGAGGCAGAGCCAGGCGGATCTCTGTGAGTTTGAGGATAGCCTGGTCTACAGAGTGAGTTCCAGGAAAGGCGCAAAGCTACACAGAGAAACCCTGTCTCGAAAAACCAAAAAAGCCTTTCTTACACCTGGTGTAGTATAAGGCCTAAGTCCAGCAATTTACCTTTGCCTCCGGTGCCCTGTCCACCAGGTTTGTTATACAAGTAGATGTCCAAGTCGGGGAGGCCCCCCTGTGGTGGCAGTGGATGCTGGGGAGAGAGCATGAGCACTAGATGGCGGTCTAGAGTGGGGAAGAGGGTACAGGTATGTGTGGGAGCTCAGCAAGGCACGGGCAGGTAGGCGTGCACAGGCCCACGGGCCAAACCACAGATGCAAAAGTCTGGGTGTGCAGGGAACAGGGTACGGAGTGTGAACAGGTAAGGGCGATCTTACCTGGAAGTGGTTCCGGCTATTGCTGTCTGTGTACTTGGGCGAGTGCAGGAAGGTGAGCAAGTTCTGACGGAGGTACCAGGCCAGGGCAGGGAGCCAGGGTCTGCAGGAGGAGGGTAGGGCCAGATGCAGCACCTCTGAGGGGAGACTTCCGGGAGGCTGGATGAACTGCATTAGAAGAGGCGGAGCTGAAGGCACGGACGGATTCTAGACCAGATATCCCAGCCCCCGTGGCTGGGTCTGAAAAGGATGCTGGTGTCAGAGAGGAAGCTGACCTCGACATCAGCTGGGGTCAGCTTGCAGTTCCGCACCAGCATGACTGTGATGACATCCAGTGTGGCCTCATCCAGACGCCGCCGCAGAACCCTCACCAACTCATCTGTGATTTCAGGACCTTGACGGAGCCATGTTGGAGAGGTGGGGGACAGCGTTAGAGGAGTCAGCCATCCTGAGTTCAGGCCTTAAGCCCCTGACCACAACCACGGGACTGGATATAACTATGCGTGCCAGCTAAAAAGGAACCAGCACCAAGTTCTCCTTTTGTTAGACTACTCAACATGCTTTTGGACACATAAGTTTTACCTAAGATCCTCAGAGTCCTTATCCAAAAAATGGTGACTTTAACACCACCAACCCCAGAGTTGTATTACAACTACTAAAAGAGAAGTGTGCTAGTTAGCTTTAATTGTCAACTCGATACAGCCTGGAGTCATCTGAGAATAAAGTCTCAAGGAGGGACTGCCGGGTCAGATTGGTGTGGACATATCTGTGGGCGACTGTCTTGATTAATAATGAACACAGGCGGACCCAGGACCCAGGACACTACGGGCAGCACCATTCTCTGGGCAGCTGGTCATGGGAACAGGATCCTGGTGAAGCATGAGCCAGTGGGTCACTGAGCTCACACCAGTGTTCCTCCGGGGGTCAGCTCTAAGCTACTAGTGAGCTCCTGCCCTGATTCCCATTGATGTTACCTGTGAGCTGAAATCAACTCCTAAGTTATTAGAGTTTCTTCCAGCAACGAAACGAAACTAGGACAGTACGTGACAGTGCTAGCCTGAGATCCGGGCCACAGCACCTGGACACCTCAGGTTCAGTGTAGCCCCACCTGATCGAGCATCTTCCCCCGTCCATCTCTGGTCTCAGGCCAGTGGGCCCAGCAGCTATTCTGTGATTGTCTTCCCACACTACACCTCAATTAGGCTGTCCCGTCTCACCCGGCTCCTCCTCCAGCCAAGTCCGGAGCATGGCAGGCACTGGAGAGAGCCCAGGGCAGACCAGCTGGCTGCAAGAGAAATGCCTGTCAGAATCCTTACCTGCCTGTCCTACGCCATGCACCAGCAGCTGGATGTGTCTGTCCACTTGGCCCACAGGGCGAACAGCATCAGGACTGCGGCTGGAAGCCATGTCCAGGGGAGAACGAGGACCCTACAGGGACAACAATGTCAGGGTCTAGCTCCAAGAAGCTAGGTTTGCGGGGTGCATGGGAGCAACAGGTAGTGCAACAACACGTGCCATGGCATCCTCAGAGTAGATGGGTTCTTGGCTTCGGGACAGAGCTAGGGATTGGGGCAGAGAATCCCCTTCCCATGGGCGGTCACTGCAGGATGTCTCCAGAAGCCTAGAAAAGAAAGGCAAGGTCTTTGGGCACGTCTCCTCCCGTGCCATCCCTGACTCAAGCTTTAACCCGGGTTCTTAGGGGCCACATACCGAAGGTAGTACACAGCCTTTGTGGCTCGCTCTTGATAAACAAACATATTTTTCCGGTTCACTACAGAGAAGGCGTTGAGCACAGAGCGCAGGGCCTGGATTGCTGGAGAAGGTAACACAGGGTGAGAAAGGCTCCTCCCCACATCTCCCACTCCCACTGCCCTCGCACGCCAATGACATACCCCGAGAGACGCCCATGCTGGGCCCCATCTTGAGGCGTGAATGGACTCGGATCACAGTTCCCCATACCACATCACAGGAGAAGTGACCAGGGACAAACTGCATCGTGGCTGCTAGGTATCCTCGGGGGGCACAGCTCTCATCAGCAGCGTAATCTGCAGGGGGCAGCATGGTGACAAACAGGACATCCAGGCCTCTGCCTCCTGACCCTAGACTTTTTACTCCTGGTTCCTCACCCCTGACATTCTCCTAAGGAAAGGTGAACACAGGTAGGTAGCAAGGATGAGCTAGGCACAGGCACATTCTGAGGGGGCTAGGCTACGGTGCAGAGGCTTCTGGGACTGTCTTCAGGAGACTGGAAGGAGTTAAGGAGAGATGGCAACAAAAGCAATCAATCCTAAAGGTGACGCCTAAGGATTCTGGCTTATCATAACACGTTATGTGTTCTAACACACGCCAGTGGCTCCATAGGCTACTGTCTTCACCAAATGCTGTAGCAGTACCTCATTAAGGAAAACAAGCTATGGATGCCTGTGTACACCAGCTGCAGAGTGGGGGCAGCCTTCCTGTGCTTTGAAGGAAAGATGTCCCGAAGGCTGGTATGGGGTAAGGGCCATGGGCACAGCCCAATGCCCTGTTTGATCCTTGTCATGCTTCTAGGTGAACGGGGAACTTTCTTAAAGATGAAGGAGCAGTTGGATTTCCCAGAAACACTACTGTCAGGGGAAAACTCACTCTGGCCCAGAATGTAGTTCCTAAGGGCTTCAGAGGATACATGGAGACGAAAACAAAGAAGAGCTGTGCCCAGGCTGACTGGCCGTACACCCAGGCTGCCGCAAGTCCTGACGTGGCAGTGCGTGGTTGTCTTGCTCAGTCTCAACGTGCAGAAACTGCCCTCCACACCATGGCAGTCTGCTAATCATGGGGTTTCCACTTTCATACAGGGAAACACCTCAGGATATGCTGACAGAAATACTTCTCTAACAATGGTAAAAATGACTGAGAATATTAAAAATTAGGCGTCTCAAAGCAGAAGGGAGAACTGTAGAGGACATGATTGGCTTTTCTTCTGTGGGCTGGCCTGAGAGCTCATGGTGTAAGAGAAGGGAGCCCAACCTGGAGACTCCAATCACTATCCCCATTAGATCAGTGTTTCCTTCCCATGACCAGAAACCCCAGGAATCCCAAAGAAGCCCTGTGTCTGCCTGTCTGGAGGGACAGCCAATCAGAAGCCCAACTTCGCTATATAGCGTCTTAGGCTCCTCCCCTCTGTCTCCTACCTGTGGAACTGGCTGCCAACTTCTCACTCCCTCACACTCCTCACCTGTCTATCCCCCTGCTGTGTTAGGGTTGTGGAATATTAGTTTAAGATGTGTTATATTTATTTATGCTGTGGAGTATTTGTTTAGTGATGCAAAGATGTGTTGCGTTCTTTTATGTTGCTTTTGTTGAACTTTGTGAAGCTGTGTTACTCTGCCTGCCTGAAACACTTGACTGGTCTAACAAAGAGCTGAACAGCCAACAGCTAGGCAGGAGAAACAGGTGGGGCTGGTAGGCAGAGAATAAATAGGAGAAATCTAGGGAAGAGAGGAGAAGCAAAAAAAGGAGGAGAGGAGAACACTGGAGGCCAGTCACCCAGCCACCCACAGAGTAAGGAGGAAAGATATACAGAGTAAAGAAAGGTAAAAAGTCCAGAGGCAAAACTAAAGCGAAATGGGATAATTTAAGTTAGAAAAGCTGGCTAGAAACAAGCCAAGCTAAGGCCGAGTATTCATAAGTAAGAATAAGTCTCCATGTATTTATTTGGGAGTTGGGTGGTGGGTCCCCAAAGAGTAAAAAAACTACAGGTTAAGATGATTATTTTGGGTATCAAGGCAAGGCCAGGCAAAGGCATGCAGTATGAAGCCAGGTTAGCCTGGAGCTAACCATCTCTTTTCTCTAATATTCTCAACATTGTTCAAGTATGACTTTCCCCTTACTAGACAGAAGCAAGCTCAATTCCACACTCCTTTTCACAGTCTTTGCTTGCCTACCCCCCCCCCCTTCCATCACTACATCCATTCTCTCTGCTGACCGACTTGAAAGCACCGCTCTCTGCTCCAGCCGTCTGTCTTTGCTCTACCTTTTCATCTGGCTTCCATTCCATCTCTGCAGGGAAACTGCTTTCTTTAAAGTCATTGACAAGCCCGCAGCAGCCAAGTGCAGGGATCCTTATCTTCCTACTCTAGCCTCTCACATGAGAACTGGGGAGAAGGACAGCAGTGCCACTGCTGTGTGAGGGAGGTTCCCGGCTGTGATCATACCATCACTGGGCAGGGGTGCCCGCTGACGGGAATGGAAAGGTGTCTCGCTGCGCCACAAATCTTCTTCACTCTCGGCCACCAGAAGGGAGTTACAAACGTGACTGTCATGAAGGTCCTGAAGGAGCAGTCTCTAAGAGAAGGAGCAAGGTGTCAGAAAACCAAAATACCTTCTAAGCGGGTGATGGTCAGGAGTGATGAAAGGCCACAGAGAATGACCACTATTACTAAGGTCCAAGGTCAAAAAGAGCATCAAGAGTCCAGCCTGGACGACCTATAATACACGGTATCAGAAACAAAAGTCCATGGATGCCCTGAGGACTAGGAGGCAGTCAAGGACAGTCTACTTTGATATTGCATCAGCCTTGCGTGCTGGAACATGGAGAACAGCCTATGTTGGTGCTATGGAAAGGTTACATCTAGGCACTGTGAAATGAAAGCCAAGAAACAGGTTTCTCATCAAGGAGACTCAGAGCCCATGGTTTCAGACACTGTTCAATCTGCATGGAGAAAAATGTGATACAGGTGGTTTGGACTGGAGAGGAGAAGAACACATGGAGAACAATGGGCCAGGGGTGGGAAGCCTGGGGAGTCAGAAATACCATTTTGAATTTCTAAAAGTGAAAAAAACAAAATGAAGAACCACTCAAAATAAAACAAAAAGCTGTGCCACCAATGAAGGGTACCAGTGATGAAGGGTACCAGTGATGAAGGGTTCCAGTGATGAAGGGTACCAGTGATGACGGAGCGGGAGTCAGAGAACAGCATCCTACTGTAACAGAGCTCAGGGCTCTGAGGGCAAACCCAGCAAGCAGTTGTCCCTCCTGAGAATCTGGTCACCACCTTTCAGTTCTCAACTTAAAACTGGAGTGGAGGGGAAGGAAGAGTGGGAAAGGGGGTAACTGGGAGGAGAGGAAGGAGGGGAAGCTGTGGTCGGTATGTAAAACAAATTTTTTGTTTTGTTTTGTTTTGTTTTTCGAAACAGGGTTTCTCTGTGTAGCTTTGCGCCTTTCCTGGGACTGACTCACTTGGTAGTCCAGGCTGGCCTCGAACTCACAGAGATCCGCCTGGCTCTGCCTCCCAAGTGCTGGGATTAAAGGCGTGCGCCACCACCGCCCGGCTTGTAAAATAAATTTTTTAAAAAGTTATTTAAAGGGGCTGGAGAGATGGCTCAGCGGTTAAGAGCACTGACTGCTCTTCCAGGGGTCCTGAGTTCAATTCCCAGCAACCACATGGTGGCTCACAACCATCTGTAACAAGATCTGATGCCCTCTTCTGGCCTGCAGTCATACATGCTGTATATATAATAAATGAATAAATCTTTTTAAAAAAAAGTTATTTAAAAAACAAAACAAAACTGCTTTATCCAAGAGGCCCTCCCAGATACTCAGGTCAGAGAGCCCTGTCATGTGCTCTCCTGGCAGCTGCTGCTTTTCCGCTACAGAATTCTTTACAGCTGACACTGAAATCATCCATGTACTTTAGTTGTTCAAGCCCATCTGGCCTCTTCTACACAAGCACCAGACTCAGGGTCCCTGTGTCTGGTTCTCACTGACTTCCTAATATAGCACAGCCTAAGGGCAGGAAATGTCACTGGCAGGGAATGAAAACCTTCCTGTTTGTAGGGAATTGGGAGAGGAACAGCTTTCCAGAACTTGGGAAACTGCATTCCCTGTTGTATAGCAGAGGCAAGATAAAGAGCACTATTGGCTCTCAGAGGCAGAACAAACCGAAGGTTCTCTTCCCATGCATTCAGACCAGCATCATGAAGGACTTTAGTATAGATATGGGTATGTGATTGAATTAACCTGCTACACCCAGCAGAGCCAGCTGGGCATTTCAAATGGAGGTTCAGCACAGGGGTTATTCAGAAGCCTTAAGGACCCTCACATTCTCTTTCTCTTTGGTGGTTGACTAAAACAACATAGATGCTTCCATTGAGAATGACTTCCATTGAGAACTATGAAAAGTGGAGAAACACATATAGGTGCCAAAGAAAAGGTCTCCGTCATTGTTAAGTCTGATACAGACTATCAGGCTCTGTAAGTTTGGTTCCTAGAAGCTCCTTCCTCTTCTGCTCTGCCTCAGTGCCTGAGTCCTGCCCCTGGCTGACTTACCTGGTTGACCTCTCTGCAGATCTCCCCAACTCGCCTCACCAGGAGTTGCTGCAGGTGGCGACACTCAGTGCCAGGCCCGCCATCCTCCCGAATCAGGCTCCTGGGCAGGGAGGACAGATATGACAGAGGGAAGAAGCTTTAGGTTTCCTAAGGGGGTGGGGTCATGGTGCTGGGAGCCAAAGGACACTGTATGAAGGAGGGAAACATGGACAAAGGAAGTGAACTTCCTGGGAAGGGGAAACGGGCATTTCCAGCAGTTCTGGAGCCCTAGGCTCTATGCTTGCCTTCCCAGCTCCCTCATGGAACTAAACTGAGGCTCCCATCAAACTGAGGCTCCCATCATCCAGCATGCCCCTTGCTTATTCTCAAAGCTTGGTCAAAATGGTGGCCTTTATACCACCTCTGAGAACAGGTATTTAAGCAGATGCCTGTATTTAAGTGAGTCCTGGCTCTGTCACTGACCGTGACCTGGGCAAGTATTCAATTCTCTGTACTGAGTTTCCTCATCCACACTGTTTGGGCAATGCTCTGTGGAGTTGTTCTGTAGATTATGAGTTGTTCTGCAGCTCCCTGCACACGCTGGACAGGCACTTACACGTTCACACACTTGTTAACCATCAGCCACCACTCCTATTTTTTCAATATCAACTTCGGAAACGTGTATGAACTATGGATGCTCTGAGGGCTCAGGGAGAAGTCATAATCCCCATCAGCTTTTCAACCCCACTGAGAAAGTCAAGCGTGCCGGGCACGGTGGCACACACTGTATTCTCAGAGTTCAGGAGGCAGAGGCAGGTGGATCTCTATGAATTCGAAGCCAGCACGGTCTATATAAGTTCCAGGCCAGTTGTAGCTCAAAAATAAATGAATAAAGAAATAATATAAATTTAAGAGTGATGTTCTTTTCCTAGATGTAGAAAGATTAGGAGTGGACCTCAGACGATCCTTACCAAAGTTCTCAAGCCCCCCTACCCTATCCCCGAACCCCCAATCCCGGCCACCCCACACCTCTAGACAGGGTTTCACTGTAGCCCTGGTGACCTGAAACACAATGTAGACCATGTTGACCTGAAACTCCTAGAGATCTACCTAACTGTCTTCCCGGTGCTGGGATTAAAGGTGTGCGCCACCATGCCCGGCCTTAGGTACTTTTATTAACCCTGGAGAGAGGTACTGTGTGAATATGCACAAGAAGCCGATAGCTTTGCGGTGCAGGCCATGGCTTCTACATACCGTGCATGTGCATACACTTCCACACGATCCTGCAGTATCCTGACGATGAGCCAGAAATCGGGCAGGGAGGGCCCAGGAAGGCCTGACAGCGAAGGCTGCGGAGGCGCTGGTCCAGGTGGAGTCCGAAGTGTGAAGGGGGCTTTCTCCCCAAGGGTCTCGCTGGGACCCTCACTGTCTGAGCCACTGCTGCCACCGTCATAACCTGTGTTAAATGTGCTCACATTTATCCCATCCTTAGCTGAGCCCGCGTCACCTGAATCTCAAGAGCATCAGGCTTGAGTGTCTCTTGAAGAAAGTCCCCTGACACCCTCACCTAGGCCTTTCCCTATGCAGCCCTAAGCCCAGCTGCCACCAACCTGGGGTCCTCCACCCCTACTCTGAGCTTACCTAGGTGGTCTGAGTCCACACTGCCTTGACTGGACATAAGGCTCAGGCCCCGGCTAGGCCCCGGCTGACTGCCTGTATAGAGAAGAGAAATGTCTGGTATGTCTCTGGATCCTGCTGAGGATCGGCCAGTAGAGACGGAAGAAGCTAGGAGAGATAGCTACGGCCCCTAGACTACGCTGCCCATCTTCTTACCTCCCTGTGACAAGCTGGGCAGGCTGATGAGGGGGGTGCCTTCAGAATCCTCTAGGGAGCCAGGGACTTGGGGGCTGGCTATCAGGACCTGAAGAATAGGAATCAGCACTGAGACACAGCTACATGCCAACCGCCACACCTCTTGGTGCTCAGGGCAGACTTACCTCCCCTTCGGCCTCTTCAGCCCTCTCTTCATGGCTTTGCCAAGCCCAGGCTGCTGAAGGGGGCTCCCCATGGAGTTCACCTGGTTGTTGGCCAGCCGCCACAAAGAAGAAGCCACTGTCAGGATCCTCCAGGAGAACATGGCCAGGGAGGTGAAGGCGTCGGAACTCCTGGGGAAGGAGCCGAGATCCCATGTTAGGCAGGACTTCTCAGTTGACACTCTGGCTACCACAGAAGCAGGTGGTAGCATCACCACTGCTGAGGTGAGGAAAGGTTAAGTCACCTCCCTAGTCCAGCAGGCCCAGTAACAAGGTGGGAAGTGGGGTAACAGTCCACAAAACTGGGCTATCAGGCACACGGGAGAGGGACAGATGATATGGCAAGGAGATGCAGGAGGGAAAATTCTGTGGACTCAAACTAAGAGAAGGCCTCTTTCTGGGGTTCAAGGAAGGATGAGCCCCTGGGGAACCATCGAGTGGTCCGAGAGCAGCTTACCTCCTTGAATTGTGTGAGGGAGCGTTCTGGCCCAAACACAAAGCTCAGAGGAGGGGCCTGGCGAAGGCAGGTGGAGCGTCCCGAAGAGCTATGGATGTGGGCGGCTGCTCGGTGTAGGGCAGAGCTCCGGGGGATGCCCCCTCTTCGGAGTGCCCCTACCATCTCATCTTCTAACAACCAGCGGATCTACAGCCAGAAGGCAGGGCCAAGCCCTTACTGGGACACCACCTCAACCCCAAACCAAGAGATACCAGAAGATAGTCTGCCTTACTGACTGAGAGAGGCCTGCCTCAGTCCTCGGATAAAGCAGCACCTCATCTCATTTACCTGACTGAAAGGGTGTCAGGCACAGCGCTGGAGGGCTGTTGCCCACACTGAAGGAAAGAAGGCTCTCACCTCGTTCATGGTGCTCTCCACAGCCAGTCTGTGGGGCCTGGCCAAATTGGACAGTCCTGGGTGCCTAAGTGGAAGAAAGGTTTATAAACTAGTTTCCCAAGAATGAAACTGAGGGGGAGTGAGAAACTGAGAGGGAGATAAGGTTGTACCTCTCTTCTTCTTGGGGTGGTAGTGGGGGCCCTAGGCCATCATCTGACCTTAAAGATGATGGCTGCCCTGGGGACCTCGGGAATGAAGCACTGCTCTCAGACGTTGACCTACACAGGGTGGGAGTGAAAATCAGAGGTCAGGAGTTGCTCTCCTCCCAGGGTCCCCATGGTCTTATTCCCCGCCAAGCCCCAGAACCCGCCAAGCCTTACCGGTGGTGTTGGGGGTCCGAGGCTTGGGGCAGTTCCACTTCTAGGGGCAAGGTCAACACAAAGACATCCAGAGTGATACTGAGGTCCCTCAAGGGGACTCGGCCTCCAACTGGGGGTCCCTCTAGACTGGAAAGCACCTGGGCTGTGAGAAAGGTAAAATGAGGGGTTCCTGGGCGTCCTGGAAAAAGTATAGCTTCCCAAGTTCTAAGTGATACCAAGTCATTCTCCTAGGTTCTCCATCTCCCTGGTCCTCAAGGGCAGGCAGGCAAACAGGCCATATGGGGACCTTTGGCCTTCCTCTTGGCTCCCCCAAACTCACCCAGGCAGGTGGGCAGGGTGCACACAGGCACTGAGCTGTGCTGCCCACGCAACCGCACGGAGCACGTGAGATGTAGGAAGAGGGGTGGCAGGTCATGCATGAGGCTGTCAGGCCCGGTGGGTGAGTCACCCCCTAAGATACTGAAGGAGTCTTCATCGGGGTTCACGGTGTCTGCATCTGACAGTGATGCGGAGTCTAGCCCAGCAGGCCCTAGGTCTGGCTCGCGGCTCTCACGGTATTCCACCTCCAGCTCCGGGTCACTTTCAGTGACCACGCAGCAGGCGGATGTGTCCCCTAGCAGCGTAAGACACGTGGTCAACAGGAGAGGACGGCAGTGGAGAACCACTGAATCGTGGCTTGAGACAGCCATGCTATTTTGACCCGCTTGCTCACACACCTTCCTCTCCCACGAGCTCAGCCTCTGAAAACTCCAGGTCACTGACTTTTCTGTCCACAGTGTCTCGGGGTCCCTCATCCTGGGGAGGGGAAAGGCAGGTAATCAGGGCAGGACATCCACTACTCAAAAGGACTCAGATGGGAAGGGGTTCCTCTGGGGCTCTGGGTTGGGGCATGAGGAGGGCAAGGAGGAAAGCTGCTCACCTCTCGCCGACTGGATGGGGGGCAATAGAAGAAGTAATGGGGATTGGAGGGCACTGTGCGGAAGTGGAGACGACTGATCTCCAGGAACTTCTCCTGTTGTGGGTTTAGAAGGAGGCTATGATGTCAGCCACCCCTTAAAGGACACTGCTCCCTTCACTAGACCAGGACACACGCCCATCCTCAATCCCGGGAAGAATCTGAGGGCCGCAGAAGCAGGACTCCACCTGCTTCCGCTCTCTTCCAAGTTCCCACCTGGATGAGGCCATGAAGAGCATCGTGTGCCTCTCCTCTAAGCTGGCAGACATCCGTCAGAGAAATCTCCGGACCAGGGTCTGGATTTCCAGGGACACGGGTGCTCGGAAACTCAGGCTCACTTAGGTCCTCAGTCTCTACACTGGGGTTGGAGGAGCACATGACTGTTAAGAACCAGCGAGTGCTAGAGCAGCACACATCTGTCTCTCTACAGCATGTCAGAACAATGGCTTGGGAGGTGATGAGGGAATCAAGCCTCTCCCTTGGGCTCTAACCTCCACCTTTCTTAGACTAAGGGTGCCCCCCACCAACAACTCGCATCACTCATGGAGGGTGGTATCATTCGGTGTAAATGGAGACCAGGAGGAGCAAAGCATGCTGGAACCAAGTGTTCACTTAAAGGAGGTCATGGAAAGTAGGGGGGTCTGCGGCTCAGGAGCACTTACTGGGGTGGAGTCCTTGGCACCCTCAGTATTCTAGTTATTTTTCCTCAACAGCAGCACACTGTAGAAGCTAACGGGGCACCAGCCTTCCTGCCTCTGTCCTTCCCTCTAGCCTCCCTTCAGCAAGGACCTGTGGAGGCCCACTGTGGGCCTCAGTAATCAACAGATAGTTTTGTGCTAAACTGATACACTCACATGAGCTGGGGAAATCGTTATGATTAATATGGAAGAGAGCAGAAAATTTCTGTTTTCACTTCTGGGAACGGGTTAGCCCTAACTCAGCTAATCAGAACACAATAGATCAGGAGAGACGGGGTACGCCTGAGAGGGGGACCGCTGTCAGAGCCAAGTGGACAAAGCGGATGCACTGGAAACGAAGCCAGTGACAAGGCACCGCTGCTTCTCGGGTGGAAGGTCTTGCTTGGAGGGACTTGGTCAATGTGTCTCCTACAACCCTGCTCAACAACCTTCAAGAACAGTCCTAACCTGGACTCAGAAACTAAAAGAGCTCGTTCCCGGGGCTCTGGTCCTTCTTCGATGCTACTGCTGAAGGGTCCTGGACTGAGAGGACCAGGGCTTGGGGGTGCATGAGGCAGACCCCAAGTATGGCCACACAGTGCAAGCAGAAAAGAAGTGATGTCCACTTCTTGTAGGAGCTCCTCACAGGCATCTACAGCTGTCAGCAAATCCTGGCAGGTCACGCTCTGTGCCTGTTGCAAGCTCCGGAACAGCCCTAACGGAAGAGGAATGGACCACAGGCTCAGCTCTGTCACTGTCCTTCCGGTCCCTAGCCCTGTGACCCCTTGGTTCCGCCCTCAGAGCCACACTCCTTCCTTGTAGGACATTCCTGCTCACCGCGGACATAGCATCGCTGGGCATGCTCCTGCAGCAAGGCACAGTGGGTGGCTACCTCTTTGTATCTGGGCTCCATCCAGACTGAGGACGAGGAGGGGTGGTCCAGGTACTGAGTCCTGGAATGTGAGGGAAAACAGAGCCCGGCAGACTTCCCTAAGTGACACCTTGGCCTCATCGGTCACTCGCACTCCAGAGGAATGTAGAGACCCTTAGCAAATGCATTCATGATTAGGGTGTCTGATGATGGGTTGGGGGACACAGCTAAGAAGCTGAGCTCCTGACTGTCAACAGCCTGTCTGTCCCCACCTGAGTGTGTACCCAAGCCTTGGCTGGAGGAAGCCAAGAGTCCAAATGGAGTACACTCACCGGAATATGAGATCTCGGGGTGCCTGAGGAGGCTGCAAGCCAACCATTTGCTCCCTCAGTGCTTCCAGGGAGCAGCTGTAGATGTAGACAGGACACCGGGCCCGGGGCCCGTCTGCACCTTCTGTCTGGGGAGCCTGGCGCCCACTGTACGCTGGTAAGTCTCGGCAGGAGGGTGGGCTTGGCTCTCCTGGGTCCTGAGTCCTGTCTGTGAGGAGAGGTGTTCATGGTCTTCACACCCTCTCTTGGCTTCCCAACCCCATTTTCTTAAACGACTCCGGGCGGCAGCCTTACCACTAGCAAGTGTGACACTGAGGATGGGGACTTGGGACTTGGTGGCCTTAGCCCCAGCTCCTCCCAGGTCTTTCAGGCTGGGAGCGCCACTCCAATCCCCAAACTTCGGTTTTGTTTCTTCCTGAAAGGAAGCCTCCAGGCCATAAGCAGACAGATGTTGAACATCTGAAGAGGAAAAGAGGGGTTCCTATTAGCGCTCTCTGGTGGGCTGGGGAGGGAGCCCAAGGGTTTCTATCAGTGGGATTAGTGAGGAAGGTCAGCCATTGGTACCTGAGAAGGTGGCTGGGAGAAAAATCAGAAACACGTGCTGGGGGCTCAGAAGCCTTGCATAGCAGTGCCACTGAGGGGGCTGGGCAGAAGTGGAAGGCCCGAGGAGTCCAGGAATCCCTACCCTCTGTAAGAGACACACAGAAAAGAAGAACAATCTACCAGGAACATTCCAAGTCCCGGTCCCTTCCTCCCCCACCCGGTTCCTCTTAGGTTTAGCGTGAAAGGTCCAGATCAGAGGGAGACGACAGCACCCTGTCAAGGACATGGGACCCCGGGCAGAGGTGCGTGATGACGATGGAAGGGTGTGGCATGGTGGGGGTGGAGCAGGGAAAAGCAGCGGTGCTGACCAGGGCAGGAAGGGTGGAGTCTCCAGGGGCCTGGGAGCTGCTGCCTGCTTGATCCTTTGGGACCGTGTGGCGCCCGACTAGAGGACCTTCTGGACCTACAATGGGGTAGAGATGGTGGGAGAGGACAGGACCAGCCCAGAGGCAGGACTCTGGGGTGGAAGGGTAGGGAAGGGGAGGCTAGAACTCAAGGATGGGAGGCACCCTGGGTAGGGCAGGGCAGGGCGGAAGTGGGGTACCAGGAAGGCGGTGGGGAGCTCACCTGCATCCCGGCAGCTCCGCTGCAGGACCTCATTCAAGAAGGCAGCCTGGTCAGCGGGGGTCAGCGGGATCTCCCGGTCACTCAGCTCCTGTCCCAGGCAGCTGTGCAGCAGGCACAGCACCATGTCGTTGGTGGGACAGGGCCCCTCGGCGAGAGACACACCCTCTGGCTCTGCCCGACACACACTCCGCTCAGCAACGCTGCCAATGCCCCCGGCTCCACCCTGACCAGCAAAGCCCTTCCTTCAGCCTCAGCCGCACCTGCCCGGTCGCTCGCTCACTCGCCGTACTGGACGGCCTGCTTTCTATCCTCTGAGGCGCCCGGGTCTGCTGGCCCCTTAGGTGAGGGTGAGCAGCCCCCAAGTGTACCCACCTCTGGAGAGCAGAAGGAAGAACATCTGCAGGAGCTGGCACTGGGACAACAATCCCAGCAGGTCAAAATGGAACGGGATCTCATGGACACAGCTGTCTCCTCCTTGGTCCAGTCCTGGGAGGAAAGAATAGGGCACGGTGAGATGCAGTTTACCTATCTGTGGCTGCCTTCTCCCGTCTTACTACCCTGCTACACCCTCTCCACTGACCATCTGAGACCCGTGCCTCTGGGGGCACAGGACTCCACTCCTTGCTCTGGCACAGCTGTATCAGGTATTCGAAGGTCAGCAGGGAGCCTATGCAGGCAGCATCCCGTGGGTGGAGCTGGGGGAGAAACAGCAGTTGACAGGAGTCATTCCATCCCAGCTCCCACCTCTGGTCTCAAGGAAGTGCACAGGCTACAGTCTCCAGCAAGGTGCGATCTGGGAGGAGGTGGGGAACAGTGTGTGGGGGGGTCACTCACAGCGCGAGGGATCTCAGAGTAAGTCAAGTCCCGCAGGTGTTGCCAGCTTTCAGGGCCAGGTCCCACTCGGCCATACTGAGGCTCCACCCACACCTCGGTGACCAGATTGAGCTCCGAGTCCCCCTCGAGGGCCTCCACCTCCACATCATTGTCGTCATCTGTTGAGAAGCTAGAAGGGAAGGGGCTCTAAGCCTGGAAGAAGTCCAGTGGCAGCTGGTGGCAGCTGGTGGCAGGAGGGATGCGAAGGCAGGCATTGAGGATGGCTGCGTGGCCTATGTAGATGAGCACTACTCAGCATGGCTCATCTGAAACCAGCAACCCTCTGCTCTGGCTTGGGATGGAGGTCATATTAGAGTATGGCAGCCAGACATTAAGGTGACTGGGGGAGGGGACTATGCAGTGGTTCCCAGAGGTCAGAGCCTCACCTGTCTTTAGTGGAGGTGGAGTGCGGGGGGAAGAGGATGTACTGGACAACACATGTGTGCTTCTCTTCGGCTGCAGCCTGCCCCAGGGGTTCATTCTGCGGATGATAAATGGGAGATCCTGGGCAAAACCCTGGCAGTCAAGAGGCCTGGCCTGCTTCCCATTGATTCTGGCCTGAAGCCTTGGTCCCTAGATCTAGTGAGGCAATGTCTGGTGGTCACCACCCGGCTGAGAGGGAAGTGTCCCGAGGTTGTGATGCTCCCTGGGGTTAGTTTCAGGAGGGATGGCACACACCTGAATGGGAAGCTCCAAAACCATGTTGATGATTCCTTCCCCGCTACAGGCAAAGTGGAACCCTTCAGAGAGCCGGACCCTGAGGCCCCAAAGAGACAGGACAGAAGAGAAAGATGAGGGAGGAAATTCAGTTCAGTGCTCCAACTGCCCACCTCCCGGGAGCTGACATGCAACCCAAGTCCCCTGGAGGCCTGTGCGGCTCAGCAGTTCCCTGGGGCGTACAGGTCCAAGTAGGACCAGAGGCCAAGATTAGCAGAGCTGGGGGAGTACAGAGTGGGAAGGCCACTGTCCAAATCCAGAGCCTACACTTGTCCTCTCCAGGCCCTAGCTGCCCTCTGGCTTGCAGACGTACTCAGTGAGAACGGAGAGGAGCTGGGCGATGGCACTGAGGGGCAGCGTTGGGGCCAGGCCTGATGGGACACTCCACAGCCAGCGATGATGGTAGAGGTAGCGGGAGAGCGATGCGAGGCTGGATGAGGCCGAGCGGCCCGACACCAGGGGCAATGGTCCTGGTGGCTCCAGAGTCAGCAGGAAGGGTGCCCTGTAGTCCAGGGGCAGCTTCTCATACCTGGGAAATAGGGCAGCTCCCCAGTTGATTTCTGCTCATAGCCTTCTCTCGGGCCCCGAAGCCGCCTCCCTGTCCTCTATACCGACCTGATGAGGAGCTTGTCCAGGGGCTTGTGAAGGACCACGAGGCAGGGCCGGTCAGACAGGGCCTGCTGTGGCCCCAGTGTAGGAGGGGACTTGGACGGAGAGTTGCCCCCACCAATGCCCCCTAGCCCTTTTCGTTTCACCTTGGGAGTCGGCTCCTTGCTTTGCACCCGGTGAGGAAAACGAAGGCGCAGGATCTCTTCTTGCAGGCCTGACACAATCTGTGGGGGAAATGTAGTCAGACTCCCCAACTCCCAACCCCTCCAGGTCTGGGATGAGGGATCCACAGCCAAGGAGAAACCTTCCCTTTCATGTTCCTCAAGACTTACTCGGTCTGAGGGCACCTCTCCTTACTGAGCCAGGAGGGCCAAGGAAACAGTTCACCTACACCCCAGAACTCCTCAGTTAGTCAGTCAAGGCAGTCAGAGTCTAGCTTACCTTGTGCCGGGCCTGGGCTGGTGTGCCAATTGGAAACCCCAGACGGAGAACCATGCATGGGGTCTTGGAAATGATGCGGACCATGTAGAAGGAGGATGGGGGTTGGTCTGGCCCACTGGGGAGAAATGGAACCAAGTGGGCAGTCCTGAGCTGGCAGTAAACAGGCTTCAGGGGGAAGGATGAGGTCTGAGGGTAGAGGGAGAGGCTGGGATGAGGTGTGGAGAAGGGTGAGCAAACACCATTTTGCCTACCTGGAGAGCAGCTTGACGTAGGAATAGCCCTCAACCAGCACAAAGCTGCTCCAGTCTCGAAGCAGAGAGGTCAGTGAGGAGTGTGAGATTCTGCACTGGATAGTGCTATAGCGCCCATTGCTGCCCGGGGTGTGCAAGTGCTTAGGGAGTGGTCTAGGGACAGGGTGGGAGACTGAGGTCAGAGCTGCCAGCCCCAATCGCTTCTAGACCCTGAGGTCATGGAAGCTGATGAGCAGGAAGGCTTGGCCATAGTTGGCTCTTCCCACCAGCCCCACTCCCCAGCTTCTTCCTCCATCAGAGCCATGGCCCGAGCCTGAGGGTACCCACGTGTCATGCTCCAGGATTAGCACCAGGCGATGCATGTGTAGCCATCTCTGCCATGAATTAGCATCCATGGAAAGCACTGGCTTCCAGTAGGCAGCAAACTGGGCATGGGATGAGTCGGAACCACTATGCTGAAGGGAGAGCACCTGGGGACAGAAAGGCCAGCCCTTGGAAAACCTTTGCAGAGAAGCAGAACACAACCTCTGAGTAGCAAATAGTTATGGTCAACTCAGTTCAGGGGGGTCAGCATTGGGTTGTGGTTAAGAGACACAGGCCAGCCTGGGACAAAGGCAAGAAGGCTATGTTAGGGTGACTGAGCGGGAAGGGACTGCAGAGCCCTTTAAAGCGGACCCTGCCTAGTTTCTACGGCTGACTTCAGAGGAAACTGCAGAGAGCTGGCAAGATCTAATGATGAGGTCCATGTGCTCACTGCAGCAGGCCATCACCTGGAGGCCGAGTGGAGAGAGCCCAGAACTGAAGCTGTTCACATGGCTGCTGGTGGTTGGAGAACAGGTAATGAATGGGTAGATAGGGAAGCCCCAAGTATGCCACATGGATATGGGCAAGCGCAATGGCAGCCTGCTGGGTACCATCACCTAAACACCCTGCAGAATGTCGATCTACCAGGATGCTCTGTTCAGGTCCTCTTTTTCTATTAATAGCTCTCCTAGGGCCTTAGGATGCAGGAAGAGGAGAGATGCTTTCAAGGCTAATGCTGGTTTGGGTGCCTCAGACTCAAGAGAGAAGGAAGAGCGGTGGTTCCAGCCTCCAGGCTAGAAGGCATGAAAGGGGCTACCGAGTTCAGGACCACTCACCGGGGTGGTGGAGCCAGGAGGGATGTAGAAGAGCGGCACCCCACTCTTGGTGCTGTCTGGGAGTGTGAAATGTTCCGGCACCGAGGAGAAGGACTGCAGGTGGGCAAGCATCTGATCTGTCTGGTTAATGCTGTAGAGCAAGGGCCAAGCTGAGCCACAGCGAACTGCTGGGCGGATGAAGGGAACTTCAGGGCGTCCAAGAACCCTGGACATGCAGCTGGTACACTGGGTCCCTCCCCGCCAGCTCCCAGACTCACAAATCCGTCTTTCTACACAAGTGAGACTACCTCTGTAGTGTGTTCCAGAAACGGCGGATAACATGAGTCCGATAGAGTGAGCGGATAGGTTGTCTCAGTGCACAGGACACATCATGTAAAATGTCATAGCCGCCTTCCATCGTCACTTCTACCCGTGTCACTCGAGGGCCCTCAGGCTCCAGGGGCCAGGGTGCCACAGCCACATACTCGATGCGCATATTGTGTTTCCATAGCAGCACAAGCTTCACCTCCAGCTGGGACCCTCCTGCAAGGGGCAGGAGGGTAAGTGAGGGTTGGAAGAAGCAGGACTCCAGGCCCGAGTCCTACCCAAAGCCTCACCGATCTCATGGAACTCGAGCCTGGCCAAAGTTCCACAGCCAGTTCCATACACTCAGAACCACACAGTCTACCAACTAACGCAGAGGGAAGCTCACAGGAGGGATGTGAAAACAAACCAAGTCCAGGACACCACACCCCTCGGCTGTTTACCTTGGGCAGGAGATGGAACTGGGAACGACATGCTAGGAGAACCCAGCCTTGAAAGCACCTCAAAGCCCACTGTCTCTCACGGGGACACTTAGGTGAGCGGCAGGCGGGTGTCCCCTTTTATCTGGCAGGTCTGCACGCACACAAGTTACCAGCGATCTGTGAGACGGTGGTAGGGTCGAGTGGCCCTCACCTTTGGCTAGCGCCACCTCTCGGACACTGTAGCCCTCTCGCAGGCGAACGGACACAGTGCTGACCAAGTCGGCCGGCACCTCCTTCTCAGTGTGCTTCTTCCTGCGCAAGGCCAGGGCGGGGTTGCTGCTTGCAGAGACCAGGTGCTCGTTAAACAAGCGGTGCTGAGAGCCTGGAGGGTCCATGAGATGGGGGAGGAGGAAGTGGTCTGTCAGCTGATGGACACACAGGGGAGGGCTACCCTGAAATCACTGAGAGAGGGAGTTCCAGAGAAGCCAGCCCCAGTTAGACTCCAGTCCTCCCAGAGCCAGGGTCACACCGTCTCCAAGGCCCTTCTACACCCACCTTTCCCGCACCCACAGGGCCTGCTCTTACCACAGTAGTACTCAGGGTTCAGGGCTTCCCCACTACGCAGGAAGGAGTAGAGCAGAAATGCCCGGTGGTAGACAGTCAGACCCAGGTTGCCTGGCTCAGGCTCAGGACAAGTGGACAGGTAGGAGCCAAATGTCGCCATTGCAATGAACTTCATCAATTCCACATTGGGCACATGGCCAAAACTACAATCGTAAGAGTAAACTCCTCCCACCTGGAGAGAGTGAGTAAGTAAAGACCCTGTCCCACCAGAGGACCAAGAAAGAACAGGAGAGACAAACTACTGCTCCTGAATCCCAGACACTGAGGGACAGCGGGCCGGCCACAATGCTCCCAGGAGGACCACCACCCTACACCTATCTCCAGACCGTCTTTTTTTTTCCCAGACAGGGTTTCTCTGTGTAATTTTGGTGCCTGTCCTGGATCTTGCTCTGTAGACCAGGCTAGCCTCGAACTCACAGAGATCCTCCTGGCTCTGCCTCCCAAGTGCTGGGATTAAAGGCGTGCGTCACCGCTGCCCAACCCAGCCCTTCTATCTAAAACCCATACCGGCTGCCATACCATCCTCTGCTCTGTTCCTCCAGGCCAGACCCTTCTCCCTTCTTTACAGATTTTGGCAACTGCTCCACTGGCTGCTTGTCACTATACTTCTAACAAAGTGTTTCTTAAACTTTGAGGTGCATCCGAAAGCCTTGGAGATTCTGTCAAAGCATATGTCTGGTGTGAGGCCTGTGAGCCTGCACTGACAATAAGCTTTGGTAATACCAACAGCTGTAGATCAAACCACTTCAAATCTATAGGCCAAATCAACCTATTTTTTGTGAGGTTTTGTGAACAGCCATACCTATTCATTTTGCATTTTGTGGCTGCTTCCACACTACACAGCAAAGCCAAGCAGCTATGAAACAGAGACCTGCAAAGCTTAAATATTTACTGCCTGACCTCTGCAGGAAATGTTTGCGGACCAGCTCTACGTGACTCATTGGATTTCCTGCCCATTCGGTCCCTAACCTGCATCGCTCTCCACGCATCCGCAGCTGTCTACACACCGGCCCTTGGCTTCACTTGGAATGAATTCATCTTTGCAATTCCACATTACCACATCCCACGGTACAACAGCCCGCGAGCTCCCTTCCACCCTCTTCCTGCTGCGCTTTGACCTCAGTGAGACTGTCTGCCAGGCATTCGGCCTCTGCTGTCTCCAGGCCTGTCCGCATCCTCCTGACCCTCATTTCCCAGTCCGGACACCACGATCAAGCAATTCTGAAAGCATCACTGTCAAATACCTGACTCTCTATTTTCTTCTGTTCTTCCCTCAAAACCCCAGCCAGGATCACACGTCCACACTGCTGCCCTAGTGAAGGGAACTGTGTAGGCTGCTCCCATCAAAACACAACACCCCACCAGCTACTTCTTCAGGGCTGTCCTCAAAACGGCTCCCTCTTCCCAAAGCTGGCTTTCCCTCCTTATGTATTTACCGTCACCTTCTACTTCTGAGAGGAAGCAGAGACCCTTGGTAGAATTTATATGCATTTTAACTTCTAAATTTTAGTCTCAAAGAAAAAAAATGAGATTTGCTCATAAAGAATTGTCCCATTGCTGGGCGGTGGTGGTGCACACCTTTAATCCCAGCACTCGGGAGCCAGAGCCAGGCAGATCTCTGTGAGTCTGAGGCCAGCCTGGGCTACAGAGTGAGTTCCAGGAAATGTGCAAGGCTACACAGAGAAACTGTCTCGAAAAACCAAACCAAACCAAACAAAACAAACAAAAAAAGTGAAAAAAAAAAAGAAAAGAATTGTCCCATCTGTTTCTAGACTCAAAGTTTTCCTGTCAGTTTAGGGACTATTAGATCCCTTTTCTGTTTTTTTCCCCTAGCTTTTAAACCCTTCTCAGACACCATGACCCCTTAGAACTATGAACAAGCAAACAAAAAAGCAAATTAAAATAATAGAGATTCTATCTCTCTCAGTTAGAATGGCTATCATTAAGAAAACCTCAAATGCCAGTAAGGATGCTGGGAGAAGGGGACCCTCACATGCTGCTGGCACAAATGTGAATTAGTTCAGCCACTATGGAAATCAGCATGGAAGGTCTTCAAAAACTCCAAGTATAACTTCCATATGACCCAGCTTGACAACTCCCAGGTATGTGCCCCGAGAACTCTAAGTAAGTCAACACACCACAGAGACAGCCGTATTTCTACAGTTACTGCAGCCATATTAACAAAAGCCGAGTTAGACGATTAGTCTAGGTGTCCAATGAAAGATCAATAAGAAAATGAGGTCTACATACACAATGGAATTTTTTGTTTGTTTGTTTAATGTGCATTGGTGTCTTGCCTACACTTATGTCTGTGTGAGGGTGTCAGACCCCCTGGAACTGGAGTTATAGACAGTTGTGAGCTGCCATGTGGGTGCTGGGAATTGAACCTGGGTCCTCTTAATCACTGAGCCATCTCTCCAGTCCCTACAATGGAGCTTTATTCAGTGATGAACTAAATTATGTTGCTTATGAGAGGAACACTGAGCTACCTGAAGGTAATCACATTAGGTGAAATAAAAGCCAGACTCAGAAAGGCAAATATTGCATTTCTCTCGTTTGTGGATTCTAGAGTTTATGCAGCTAAATAAATCATTTGCATATCTATGATGACATCAAGGAGAAAGGGCAGTGAGGGAACAAAGGGTAAGTGAGAGGTGGGAGGAAGTGGGGGGCCAGGAGTGAATGTGGCCAAGGCATATGAAATACCGACTTGTATGACAATGTCTGTGAAATCTATCGCTATGCAGTGACTATATGGCAATTAGATAAAAGAACCATGTTTAAGTGTCTACCTTAAAAAGCAAACTAAACCAAACAGAAAAAAACACACCCTGGTCCACCTTTTATTTCCTTTTGGCTACTAATCTCTCTTATTCCTCACTTCAGCCAAATTTCTCACATCAGCCTCTGTCTTTATCTCTTCCTCTTGTGTCCACTGCAATCCACACTTCCCGCACCACCTCTTCACTGAGATGTTCGAGAACAACCTAATCAACAGGTCCAAAGGGCACTTCTCATTCCTCACTCCACTTGACCTTTCTGCTGCCCCTCACTACGTTAACCGCCCCTTCCTTCCAAACCTCCGACTTCTCTGACATCACACTCTCCAGACCAGTGCCTTCATTCCTTGCTGGTGTTCCCTGGGGCTCTTCCGAGACCTTCCTCTCTTCTCAATCAGCACGTGCACCCTGACAAATCTAAAACCTCTACCTCTCAACTCCTGCTAGTTCCTCAGTAGCTGTGTATCCAACTGCCACGAAGAGCCGCCTTTTATGACCCTAGTTTGCACACCCTATGTACTTTAAATGCATGAGCTCGCCCATCGGGTAGGCACTCTTACAATCTCCTTTGACAGAGGAATCCCACCTAGAGAGAAAGCGATGTGCCCAACGTCACAGAGCTAATAAGCAATGCCAAGGTTCAACCCGGCAAGCTTAACTCTAACGGCAACGTGCCTCACTGTTATGCAGAACTGAACTAGAGGCATGACTGACAGATGCACAGATCTGAATGCTATCTTGTCTTTATTCCACCAAGCAGTAAAAATGTCCTGTAAAACAGGAGCTCAACTTCCTTCCACAATCCTTCATCACTCAGGGAATTATACTTAAGCTTCTTTACACAGCAGAATAGGTGTTTCCCGCCCTGGTTATGTCTACCCTCAGACCTTGCTTCCTATCGCTCTTGCTCCCTGCCCTGCGAGTCCACCCATCCAAATTAGTGGTAGGTCCTGAATAGGGCTCCCCTTCCTACTTTGGTTAAGCTAGTCTGAGCTGGGTTTTCTGACCCATGAACTACGTGGGCAGGTGGGATTAGAACTGACGATTTCAAAGTTTCCACTCTTTTCCCCACAACGTTAAGAAAAGGGGACAAATCCTGAGGAAAACCGACAACAATGAGAGTCCTCTCCCACCGCTGTCACCTACCCTGCTCTAGACCTGGCACCTTCTCCCCCGGAAACCATGTCATCATCTTCACTTGGGCAATCTCGCCTGTAAAAAAGTAACCGGCCATTCCTGACTTTGTGAGAGACCCTGCTTCCCACTCCTCCTTCCCGGCAAGTCCTCACCTGCACAAAGGAGCACGCCACAGTGCCACTGCGGAGCTGGTTCAGTAGGGTCTCACACACGGCGACATCCGGGACACTGGTGACCCCATCTGTGATCACGATGATACCTGAGACAGGAAAGAAGACAGCCCTGGGGATGGTGGCTCCTTCAGCCACAGGGAGCCCAAGCGACAGTGCCCTGAAGCCCTGTGTCTGCCCACAGCACCTTTCTTCTTCCCCTTTCCCCCTGCTCTCCTTTAGGTGCTCCTCCCCACAGATTTCTTAGACCATGGCCTTCCCGTCAGGTCTCTGCTAGAGCTGAGGGTCCTGGGAAAACCATTAGGAAGGACTTGCAGTTGGCAAACAAGGGGCTCATTCCTTCTGGGGAAACCTCAGTCATTGCCAACAACCCTCTACTTTCGGAACCCATGTCCCGCTTACACCAGTATATCTTCTACTGACCTGCACTAGAATTTGAGGGCAGTAACTGCAGCGCCAAGATGCCCTGACGAATCATACTGACCAGCCCAAGATCAGCTGTCACCATGGAGACTCCTATCTTCCGGCCCAGGGACTCCCCTGGTTCTGGGGACTGGTCTTCTGCCTGGCCCAAAATTACAGAAAAGAAGAAATGAGACAATCAGTACTGCTACCGCCCCCCCCCCCCCCCACCCCTCCTAGAGCAAAACCAGATTTTCCTCTCTGTCTCTCGTTTGGTGCAGGCGACTGAACCTAGGGCCTCACATGTGCCAGGCACGTGGTCTACCATTGAGTTGACACTGAGCCCTCAAACTGAAACTCAGAGCCCAGTAGTATTCAGGTCAGACAGGTGTAATCCTAAGTACCCCAAGTTCTGGACTCGGCAGCGGAGCTCTGCCGTGTCCTGAACCTCAGACAGCTTGAAGGGAGCAAAGCACCAACCATCTCAAGTGTCAGACTCCACCTCCACCAAGAGAGGTCCCTTCCCCTATTTCCTCATCACTGTTCTCAAGTGTTTCCCAACCAGCCAGACACAGGGCAGTCATCAGATCCTCTGTGTACAATCTCTTCTCCAGTCTCCAAAGTAACGAGGCAGAACACACCAGCAAGCCAAACAGCTTTGCCCTGATTGTGCAAAATGCTAAATAGAGATCAAAGCTGCCCTTGATCACTTCAGATCCAGGACTGGAGAAGGAAAAAGAGAAGAAAAAAAAACAAAACAACCAACTGAACAAAAACCGCACAGGCCAACGGCCTTCATCCTTTCTCCCAGCACGAGTCTGTGGTGTGGGGGATTCCACCCGAGCTGCCTCTGTCACTTTATCCTTTGTCTTAATCCTTTCTGCTCTCCCTGTCTAGTGGACTTAAGGCTCCTCTTCACCCTCTGTCCTTAGCTCTTCTCTGAATGGCCTCGGCCCCTTTCTTCCTCACTTACCTGGCTCTGGGGCTCATACTGCTGTTGCAGCATGGTGGCCACCTTATCCTCAAAGAGGCAGAGCTGTTCATACACCTGCTGCAGGAACGCCTCCCGCTGGGAAGGGTCTAAAAGGCAACCCTGCACCAGAACCTGAGAAGCACAAGGGACAGGCTGAGATGGGGTGGGCAGAGCACTGGGCATGACACCTCTATTCTTCTGCACATATCCCCTCAGGGAGTTCTGACTTCTCGCTCTCCAGGCACCCGAAGTCTAACTTCATATCCTCAGTCTACTCCAGCATCCTCAACCCAGGAACACTGCAATCCTGCTCAGGAGCTCAGGTCACTATCCACCTTAACTTAGGGTCACAATGTGCCTATGTCCGTAGTCCTATACTCTGGGCTTCTCGCTCGCCACCCTTCCTTTAAGGCAGCCCTAGGACCTTCTAGTGCCTTCCACGTTGGTCTATGGAATGCTATCTGTAAACTTGTACTTTCCTGCTTGGCAAAGTCTTTCTTATTCCAACCCATGCCTTTTTATTCCTTTTTCTCCTTAAATATACTTCACATACAAGCTATTTTGGATCCTTTCTCTGCTTAAAGTTCAAACTCTTTATTCCCCCTCAAGGAAAATCCTTTCCTTTCTTCCCCTTAGCAGATAATTCCCACTCTTCTCTGGGGGAGCAAGTGAGTCAGTCACCAGGAGCCCACTGGCCTAGAGGATGCACCACTCTGCATGCTCTGACGGTCGCCCTTGAAGGCGGCTACAGGTGCAACCCCGCCCATGCTCTTTCCTCAAGGCTCTGAAGAGAAGGCTCCTCTCTCTTCCTCCTCTTTTTCCCCCGAAGCTAATCTTATCACCTTGCACCTTTCATGTCTCACGCATTCTCTGTGGGCCCTTTTCTTTTTAGTTCCACCCTGAGTAAGTGCCACCTGCATATGGGCCTGCAGTCCCTATGCGGGCCTCAGGATCCCTTTGCCCTCATCCTTCCCTGTCCTCCTGCCAAACAGCCACTTCTGCTTCTTTGTCCCTGCTTTTGACTGGGGAAGGGACTAGGGATGACTGTTCTCCGGGTCTGTGCAATAGCAAACAGAAGGAGAAATGTCAAGATCTGGAATCACAGAAATATGAGAATGTGCTCTTACTGTTTAGGACCACAGGAGACTGAAATACATCTGCATAAAACCCTAAGTTTTCACAGCTGGAAGCAGCAGTATACACCTATAATCCCAGCAGGAAGACAAGGCAAGATGATCAAGAGTTTGAGCCCAGCCTGGGCTACATGTTGAGTACAACTATATGTTGTGCCACCTTGGGCTAAGATCTTGCTCAAAAGATACCCTACCAAAAATAAGTAAATAAAGTTGTCATTAAAAATCCTAATTTTTTTTTGACATGGGACAATGTTCTTATTATAAAAACACAGGACACGAGCCATCTATTTGGAAGGTACATGACGGCTTTTCCTCCTCTTTTGGATGAAGAGATATGGTAAGGGAGGATTAACCCAGTTAGACTACAAAGAAACTGCAAAGACTACAAAGAAACATTAATAATACCTTTTGAGTATCACATTATGGGTAGGTTTTGTTATTTCTTTATATTTTAAGGTAGCGTTCAAATCTCCTTCAGTGGACATATATTAAAAATGTGATTTAACTTTTTTGAAAAGTTTTTTTTTTTTTTTTTAAGTTTATGTATTTAACTTTTTTTGCAAGGGGAGTGGGGAGGGTGGGGGTGGTTTGCAGAAGCTGGTCCTCTCCTAGCCTGTGGGTCCTGGGGATCAAAGGTCTTCAGGCATGGTGGCAAGCATCATTTAAGCAGAGTCACCTCACTGGCCCTTACTGTTTTTTCTTTTGGAGTAGGATGCTGTTTGCAGCAACTACAGAGAGAAAAATCCTCTTTGCCCATAGTTGCTGTCCATGTCTGGGCCTCGCCCTCTTTCCCACACTTCAATTATCTTCACAGCCTGTTCTTCTCTTGAAGGCTCTCCCCTAATCTATCTTCTATACTGGCCACAAACAAGTGACTTTTCCCTTTGTACAAATCAGAACTTTTGTGGTTCCCTTCTACCTATGGCTTAATCGTTCTAACCATGGTCCCTCTGACTGAAAAGCCCACTACCCCTTCTTCAGATGATTATTTTTTTTCCTCATGCCTCAGTTCATGCTCCAGGACTTGTGGTACAGGCTTACAGTCCCAGCTATTTGGAAGACTGAGGCAGAAGGATCGCACTTAAGGTCAAAGGTATACAGTGACTTCAAAGCATGGAAAATCTAGTCAGATCCTATTACAAAATACAAAGAATAAATAGAGAACTGGAGATATAATTCAAGGGTAGAGCATTTATTCAGCGTGCATGAGGCCATAGGTTCAATTCTTAGTGTACACACACACACACACACACACACACACACACACACACACACACACACACGAGCCAGGTATGATGGTACATGTCTGTAATCTTAGCATTTGGAAAGCTGAAGCAGAAAATAAGAGTGCCAGGCCAGCCAGGTTTATTTAGCAAGATCCTGTCAAAAAAAAAAAAAAAAAAAAAAGGCTCAGTTTCAAGGTGCCTTTGTCTAAAAAACTGGGCTTTGTTGGATGTTCCCTACTGATGTTCTCACAGTATCTATGTCAAAACCTATCAGTGCCCTTATCATACTCAGTTGAAATTATCTGCTTTAATATGTCTCCCTCCTAAGCTCTTAACTGCTCCATCAGGACAGACAGTATCTGGTTTATCTGAGCCCCCCGGACTTAGCCTAGACATGGTGTGGCTCAGGCTCCAGTCAAGAGGAATAGTATGTGAATGATGACCTAACAGCCATGCTCTTCCTGATGGCTATGGGAGTCTGCAAAGCCAGGCCTCCGTCGGGAGATACAACCTACAAGCACCAGTTAATGTTAGTGCTAGGAGACACCTGAAACTCGGGCAGAGGGCTGGCAGTCCTGCCTTGAGACCTGGCAAGTGCCAACTGTTCTCTAAACACTTCAGACCTTTAGGTGCTGTTCTTGGCATCTGACGCGCAAAGAAAAATCTGACTGCTGAGGGTGACACTATAGCCATGAGGAATGGTTTCTGGGAGCTGCGGGTGGTAAAGAGCAGACGAGGGGAAACTGGGCCAATGCTTATCTAAGCCCAAAACAAGTATTTCAGTAACAGAGCTGGACATTTTCCAGAAGGAGTGCTTTCTGATAGGCTGCTCTGCTATCGGAAACTGTTCCATGACTTGTGCAGTCAGCCTGCCTGACACCTGACTGCGCACGGGGCCCTCAGAAAAGAACTCTTTTCTGTCGTTAAAATGAATTATGTTTCTGGGGCTTGTAACAGCTCCGAATTTGCGAAAGTATCCTAAAAGATTGTGTCCTGGGCTCCTCACAGGAGTCAGCACAACAGAAACCATTTCACAGAACTAAAGGAGTCGGTGGGGGAGGTGAGGGTTGGGGTCCTCACCAGGTGTGTGTGTGTGTGGGGGGGTGAGAGCAAAGAAAACAGTCAAGGGCCAGACACCAAGATGTTTACAGGATGGGTAGAGAAGTATGTGTCTAACTAACCAATGCCAACTAACCAGAGGAAAGCTCTTCTACGACCTGAGCAACCAACCAAGGGGAGACGTGCAGGAGTAAATACGATGCACGTTCAGGAAGCCGGCAGAGGCTGGGGCGGAAGCCCCATCGATAGAGTTCCTTTGAGCATGCGTGAAGCCCTGGGTGGCCCACACCCTCCAAGCCCCAGCATTGGAGAAATGGAAGCAGTAATCAGAAGTTCAAGGCCATCTTCGGCTACACAGCAAACTCAAAGTTAGCCTGAGCGACACGGGACTCTGCCACGGGGGTGGGGGAGACAGAGAGCGAGGTGGCTCAGCAGGTAGACACTTGCCACCAAGTCTGATGACCTGAGTTCCATGCTTGTAGAAGGAGAGAGCTGACTCCCATAGGCTGTCCTCTGACTTTCACCAACAAGGTGTAGTCACACAGACAGAGACACACGGACACACAGACACACAGACACACTAAGTGTAATAAGAAGGATGCGGAGAGGGACCGAAAAACTACAGACCTGGTGCCTGGGTACAAACAGTGGAGACAGGAAAAGGGCTTTGTCTCAACAGGTTATATCAGAGATTGAGTCTGCAGGTACAAGCGTGGAGAAAAGATACACTACCTGGTGGGATTGCAGGCCAATAATGGACGAATAGGCCTGGATTGTTACATAGATCTCAGGCTGGAAGTCAATACAGGATCCAGGCACTCGGAAGGGCCGAAGCAGCCCGCCCAGACAACGGGACAGAGCGTGGAAAACTTCATCAAACAAGATCTCCCCCGTAGAGTCATCCTAAGGGCAGTGAAGAGAGAGAGATCTCACAAGAGTGTCCAAAGCAGCTCTAAGCGGAATATAGAAACAAGCAGGCTTCCGGGACCAGCAGGACCCCATTCTTATGAACACGGAGTAGGCTGTTTCTGAACACCCACCATGCATTCACAGGCTTGTCTTTTCCCATAAGGCTGAGGTTGTTTTCATTTCCAGCTCTCCCTGCTTCTCATTCCCATTCCATCTTCGTTACTGTTCCTCTCTAACCACTTACCACAATGCCAGTGGATGGGCTGAGGTCCAGCTCAATAACAAAACGATACTGCCAGGCCAGGAAGGTGACCCGTGTGGAAGGGACAAGAAGGAAGGGCCTTGGGACCACTGGCTCATCTGGCTGCCATCCAGGGGGCAAAACACTGAGGACTTCCAGTTCCTGCTCAGACTGAAGCTGACAAGATAGAGGAGAAAGAAGGGGTCGTGGGCAGGAGACATGACAGTTCAGTGACTAAGAAAACTTGTGCCCTCAAAGAGGACCCCACGTCAGGTGGCTCACAACCACCTGTAACTCCAGTTCCAGGGCATCCGATGCCCTCTGCTGGTCTCTACAGGCACTTACACACATGTGACGTACACTTCGCACACACACATGTGACACACACTCAGACATAGACATCCTAAAAAAAAAGAAGGTTAAGAAGAGTTCCCTTTCTTCTCTGACTCCCAGTTTGGCCACGTTGTAGCTGTGAGGCTACAGAAAAAGTACTCAACCTCTTTAACATCAGTGTCCTCATCTGTAAACCGAACACAATCCTAACAGCAACCTACAGTACTGCTATGCAGTCCAAGGGGATCCTCGATATGAAGTGCTCCCTAGACCTGCCTCCTATATCCAAAATGACCCTCCACTGGCTCCACTTTCAATAAACCAACCACAGATCCTCTGCCTCACTAGCTAGAAAAAGTATGAACACATTTTCTGTAAGGAAGCACTTTGCAGGTAAAGCCACCACCCCTCCCAGCCTTAGAGCTCTAGGGGAAAAAAAAAAAAAAGAGATCCTTCTGGGCCATGCCCTCACCTCCCACCTGTCACTAGGACATACCAGGAATTCTTGGGGTGTGGCCTGAACAGTCTGATGCAGATGATTAAGGAACCAAGCCAGGCGAACATTTCGGGAGATTCGATAATCTTTTTTCATTAACAGAAACACCTGGCCAGCTTCTTCTACCTAATGAGAGAGACAGGAGACCAAGAGGACACTGAGTTCCCAGTATATACACATCCCATGCAAGCAGCTTGCCCAGGAGCCCGCACAGTAAGAGGAACGGCAGCAGAGGTGACGTCTATCCTTGCTGTCATGAGGAGTGTGCTCCCAACAGACCCCACACAGATGCAGGAAACTTAGCTTCTTGCAGTGTGTTTCCACAAACGCTTACGTCTTTCTCTTATAAACCATAAGCTCCCAAAGGTAGGAGAGAGGCTTTGTTCTGTTTGTGTGCCCCTGTGCTTGGCACACTGATTCACGAGACCCAGTCAGTATCCAATCTGCTACATGAACACTTTGTCAGTAACCGTCTCGGTCTTACCCACAGCCGACACTAAAGAAACCTTCACTGAGTATGTTTAAGATTGCTGAGCACATGAAGCCTCCTAGGTGTTATCTCATATCAAGTTCCTGTGGGTCACACTCTCCACTCACATGCCTATCAACTGTCAATGCTTTAGTTTCTTTCCCCTGAGCCTTTGGGGTGGTCAGTTCAACAGCATCCTTATTTTTCTACCATACAAAGCAAATTTTCTACCTGGAAAAGAGCTGTACTCTCACAGGAAGAAACCTATCATTTTGTCAAAGTGGTAAATCTTACTTAATAGGCTTGACTTTTTGGTCAGCAAGCAGCCTTTCTGATTCCCCCCCACTCCCGCCCCGTACTCCCAGCAGACCAACTTACCTATCATTCACAAAAACGGAATAATCACCCTAGTTATTGTATCATTACACACTGAATAAGCATGCTAACGGGTAAGAATGTGGTTTTATGACAGCAAGAAACAAAGTAGCCTGATCCTGTCCAGGGTCTTGGGAGGATGGGATGACGAAGGTCCAGCAGAGCTCTCTACAGGAGATGGCCCAGATGGAGGGCAGAGACCGGCCACTGCATCACTGCATCTGAGCACTCAGTTTCACAATGTACAGCTTCCACTGCTTTACCTTTCTCTTGCTTTCAACGCTCTTTGGAATGACTGATTTCTCCAAAGCCAAACTGAAGTCTGCTTTCATCTGTCAGTTCTTACAGAATCCATCTAAAACCAGACATGTTTGCCTAGCTTTCTGGGAAAATTCCCCTTTATCTGTGATCCTTTGATTCAAACATTTCCAAAATCTCCTAAGTTGTCAGACATTCAAGATGTACTTTATCAGAACCAGAAGGCTGGCTTAATAGAATTTAAGCAGCTGGAATGTTTTTCAAAGTGGGATTCAAGCCCCCCAGCTGCACCAGAATCACCTGAGTTGTTTATTAAAATGCACATTTGATGCCTGGGTACCATCAGAGACCAGCTGAATTAAGAGCTGACAGATACCAAGAATCTACATTTTAACTAGCTCCCCTGGGGATTTTTCCATATTACTGTTTGAGAATTTTTTTAATTAGTTATGTTTCATAGCATTCACATTCATATGGAACTTCAAGACCTCAATACCAACCTCCCTTGAGTCTGATGGTGCCTAACTTTTGAAGTAGTCCAATAAACAAGACAAAGCAGGCTTTGGGAATCAGAGACCTGGATTCTGAAGTATTCTATTACATGCTATGCATGTGATCATGCAGGCGACTGAAAAGTTTTCCAGGCTTCAATCTCTTTACTGTATTATCTAGATAACAATATCTCTGTGGGGATATTGCAATTAAATGGGAGGAAGAACAACGCCGGAGGAAGGCTGTCACTGTTTAGAATAGTCATCGAGGCCTACATACCATTTATGCCAAGCTGACTATCTGCTTCCAGGCACTGTGCTTCCTTTTTTCTGGGTTTGAGATTAAGGGCTAAATTATTCTCCGAGCCTTTTCTAAGACAAACCATATGCTGTCTTCCCACAAAATAACGTGGATACCTCCCTCCCTCCTATGGGAAGCCTCTTGCCATTATAAACCTGAACTTGTAGCATGGCCTCAAGGTCTCAGTCCCCTCGCCCACCACTACAGTAAAAGCAGGCATTCGAGTGTTAAGAGCACCTTGGACCACAGCTGACTCTGCGAGGTTTCTCATTTGTGAACAGGGATAACAAGAGTGACTATTTCATGAGGACTGTACCTGTATTAGATACTCAGAGAACTTACATTTCCTGAGCTCCACCTAACCCCTTATAGAGGAAGGTTAAATGCCCCACTAAACCTTAAACATCCTCATTTGTTCTTCTGAAACACCTAGCATAAGTCAATGTTCATTTCCTCCCCAAAGCCAAGGAGTGCATCAGTCTGCATCCGCCCGAACACGCAGCACAACTTTGGGTCTAGAGCACTACTCATTTTTCTCCTCGGGAGCCTAACATCCCTAAACATCACTTTTTCTTCTCGGTATTCTGTTTCTACACTACTCGTTGAGTTTTCCTATGTGTAGTTTCCCTATCACAGCCACGCAGACACACACGTATGTGTAAGTACTTTGTGTGTGTACGCACACAAGCACACGATGTGTCATAGCGTACATGTGCAGGTCAGAGGACAGCTTGTAGGTCTAGAGCTGCACCTACCTATTTGGGAATTCTAGCCCCAATACTGGCTGTGCAACTGTATTTCTTTTAACAGCTGTACCTCAGTTTCCTGAAAAGGGGGGTGATAATGGTGTTTCCCTCACAGGGCTGAAAGAACTGGTAACGGTAACGTGCTCGGGATGGTGGCTGGAAGCAGTGAGAACTCAGCAAGTTTGCCATTACTGTTTTATCATTACACACATCCATCGCCCTTCCCTCCTAAGTATTCTTCTGCGGCCACGGCCATTGTAGGCAAATCTAAGGTTCTGTTTCTTTCTCAGATCCTCTCATTCGGCTAGAATGAGCAGTCCTCGGGTATCTTAGCATGATCAGGCACCTCACCTGCTCTGACTTTTCAGTTTTCTGCTCTGTACCCGAGAATAAATACCGCCAGATTCCCTACACGAGTTCTTCGCATCGAAGGGGTCCTCATCTGACTTGATCCCCAAGCCACACCACAGAACAAACATTTTTATAAAGAAGGAAACTGGATCTGGGAAGTTAAGACTGCTAGAACGGTTGCAGGGCTTTTCCAAAAGCATGGACTGCTAAAGCGAAATCAACTCATGCTACTGATCACATTCCAGTAGATGAGATGCAAAAAACCCGCCACGTCGGTCAGCTTCGGCGTAGCCCGATGAAAACCGCCAACTAATAGCCCAAACACGAGTTTTGTCAGCACCACTGTATCTAGGTCTGTGGGTGGGAGACGAGGACCAGGATGGCATCTGAGTAAACAAACCAGCTACAGACTCCTCGAGGCTCCGGAGGCTGGAGGCCGCCACACGCCTGCCCTCGGGCCTGGGCCCCGCACCCGCCCGCCCCTCACCTCTGGCTCCGGGCGCTCCGAGGCCATCACACAGCCCTCCCGCGCCGGCCCGGGCCAGGAAGGCTGCTCCACTCCTGACCTCTGACCCAGCTAGCTCGGCACCGGCAGGAACCGGAAGTCGTGGGGATGGCCGCGTTCTGCGCTTTCTGATTGGTGAGCACAGCTGGCAGAGCGAGAAACCGGAAGAGGAAGTGGTTGCGCCAGCCGGGCCGTGGCAATGCAGGTGAGAAGCGGCCTGGGCCTTCCATCCTCTAGCCGCCGGCCGGAGGGTGGGCGGGCGGAGGACTCTGGGAAGCTAGGGATGTGAGGAGAAGGCAGAGGCCTCGGCAGTTTGGGGGAAAGGCGGCGAACCGGGAAGAGACGAGGACAGGTCCGGGAGGCGCGGGGATTGAGCCCGCTAACGCGACCGGGTCAGAGGCCTGCGGGGAGGCACGGCCGACTTGCTTGATCGTGTGAAAGGATCGAGTTGGCCTTTGGGAAGGCTCGAGAAAGTAGTGGGCTGGCACCAGGCTTCGATCCAGGCTCTTGGACACAGGCATAACAAGGCTTCAGAAGGCTGGAGGGATTGTGGGCTGCCAAGGGCGAAAACTAAGCTGTTTGTAATCCGAGGTGTGGGCGGAACCTAGTATTTAACCCCATCAGTCAGTGTCGGGTTTGCAAATCAACTTTGTAACATTCTTCCCGGCTTGTACCCAGTTGCCAAGGGCGGAGAAGTGGAGTAAATAGAGCACAGATGGTCAAGCGGAAACCCTCTGCAGACTCAGCATTTAGAATTGTCTAACGTTCAGAAACAATGTTGGTTTCCTCGCCTTTGTCATTCATTACTCATTTAGTCTGTTGCACCTGGTAGTCCTACAGCGAGTGTTTATGGGTCACCCGCGCTTACAAAAGAGACTGGAATACTGGCACAGAGAGATCCATGAGTACACATTGACTCAGCAAATGCCAAGGATAAACGACCAGTTGGGGATGGGGACCGCAGAGCTTGTATTCAGAGAAAGCCTCACACATAAAGGCAAAATGTGAGATTCTCCAGACTGTGTCGTTGACAGTAGCTGCGCTCACAAGGCAGAGGATCATGATGTACGTATACGTACTACAGAGGTACCCGTGAGATAATGAACTTCAGGAATTCCTTCTGGCCTTAAGTGCTGATAGCACCCCTGCTATCATGGCTAGCACCCCTGCTATCGTGGCAAACCTCTCTAAAATGTACTGAACTTTCTGAAAGAAATGTGGCAACACCAACCCCACAGAGTGACACAATCCAAGGATTCTCCATATGCCCAAGGGAAGCAGAGTCATGACAGCAGGCAGGAGGGTGGTAGGCAGGCTATGTCTATTTTCCAGAAAAGGGCTAGACTTAGAAAGAAGCCTGTGCTCTGACTTGAGCATGGTCTTGTTAACCCTGCTGCAGATCTAAGAGAAGGTTGGCTTTTAAGAGAGGCAAACCTTTTGAGCTGGGAGGAGAAATGATAACAGCTCTAAGCCAGTTTTGTTATGAAGACAAAAAAAAAAAAAAAAACCCATGAAGTCATAAGCAGAAGGGAATTAGGTCTGGTGCAATGTTCCTGTTGAAGTACCGTGGTGTAGGAGGATGATAGAAGGAATCAGTTGGTAGGAGGACTTTAGGCCAGGTGAACAGGTTGAAAGGTCTAAGGGTTGATGCTGTCTGTAACCCAAATACCAAGACAGAAAACAATTGAGCTTTTCCGTATGTGTCACACTCACTTGTATCTGAGTAACCAAACATCCTACTGATGCAGAGGGAGGAGAAGCAGCTTGAGGCATCATTAGATGCCCTGCTGAATCAAGTGGCTGATCTGAAGAATTCGCTGGGGAGTTTCATTTACAAGTTGGAAAACGAGTATGACCGGCTGACCTGGTAAGGATTGCCAGGACAAGCTGGAAAGGGATCCATGGGTGGTGGGGCCAAGCCCCCTGGCTGACAGGACATCTCCAGTGATGTAACTATTTATCAGTTTGCAAATATCCTTTTTGGTTTGGAAAGAACTAGGTTGCCCAACACTGACAAGTATAGTTTGGCTTAAGGCCTCCATGGCAAGGAAGTAGAGAGGTACCCAGTTTCCCAACCGTGGTGGTTTCTAGGTTTTAATTCTTACGCTTGACTTCTTTGGTGAGGAGGTATTCCCCCAGTGGAGGACAATTACAGCTACATTCATACTGGATCTCCTTCCACAGATGGGGCTCAACCTAAGATACAACCTACTCTGGAATGATGGATTCTGTTACTAGACTAGAAAGGAGGCTTTTGTCCACTTTAAGATTACCATAGTATAACCACAGTCTCTGTTTTCCACTACTCCCAATCCCATTCAAGCAATGAGTTGCTTTTTTTTCTATGTCTGTGTCAGAAATTGAAAGTGTGTTCCTCTTTCCCAACTCCATCCTCTCTGCTAGCAAATTTGGTTCTTGCCTAGGCTAGCCATAGGGCTGTGAGTCTTCTGGGGGTGAGTCTGGGTGTTCCAGCATTGGGAACTTACAGAGATTACTTAAAGGGAAAAATAGTTCTGATGACTTCTTACCACCCCCAGGCCTTCTGTCCTGGACAGCTTTGCACTGCTGTCTGGACAGTTGAACACTCTGAACAAGGTCTTAAAGCATGAGAAGACACCACTGTTCCGTAACCAGGTCATCATCCCCCTGGTGCTGTCCCCAGATCGAGATGAAGACCTCATGGTAAGAAGAAAGGATTGAACTTGGGAAATCAAGTCCTTAAATGAAAGTCTAGAGCACAGTTGTTGATTGGATCCTCTGTATAGCAATGAAAAGTAAGGGCTGCCATCTGGAAGACTTGCTTTTTCATCCTTCTGGAGGCTGGAGTCACACTTAAATAATGCTGTGATAACCAAGGCCCATATCACCAAGTCCATGACCTTTCTCCCCCGCCCCCACCCCCCAAAAAAAGTCAGTTCTGCCTGCCTGTGACTTTTTCTGATCAGTCTTTAGAATGTGGGGTTGGGAACTTAGCTCAGTGGTAGAGCAAAGTCCTGGTTTGGTCCTCAGAATGGGGTGGGGGTGAGGAAAAAAAAAATCCCAAACAAAACAGAAACAACAACAAAAAGAAAATTACAATGTGGCTGTGGAGGGTGGAATTTAATTTGCCCTAGTTCTGATGGAGTGTGTGTGAAAAGACAGTGCCACAGAGAGCTACGTTTGTCCCTCGGGTTGTGTTGTCTCTGAAAATGCAGTTGCCTGTGGAAAGGAAACTGGGTTAGAATCTACTTACTTGGATCGCACAATAGGATCAATACACTCTGTGTTGCAGCGTCAGACTGAAGGACGAGTGCCTGTTTTCAGCCATGAGGTTGTCCCTGACCATTTGAGAACCAAGCCTGACCCTGAAGTTGAAGAGCAAGAGAAGCAGCTGACAACAGATGCTGCCAGAATTGGTGCTGATGCAGCTCAGGTTGGACTGAGTCACTGCCCTGCTGCCCCATCCCCATCCCTTCATAAGAAGCAAGACTTTACCAAGCCTGTGTAGTGGG
Organism: Peromyscus maniculatus bairdii; assembly: GCF_049852395.1. Lineage (NCBI taxonomy): Eukaryota > Metazoa > Chordata > Mammalia > Rodentia > Cricetidae > Peromyscus > Peromyscus maniculatus. Next base: position 137,481,208 of record NC_134853.1, read on the forward strand.
GGTTGGTTAAGCTGGGCTGCCTCTGGAAGAGCATAAGAAAGATGCTTCGCGAGAGTCATTGCTAATCACTACATCGATTCATGTGTGTTACAGAAGCAGATCCAGAGCTTGAATAAAATGTGCTCAAACCTTTTGGAGAAAATCAGCAAAGAGGAACGCGAGTCAGAGAGTGGAGGTAAGGAGGGGAGGTTGGCAACAGGAGAGCTGTACGAGATGGCCAGAGCGGGATGGCAGTCTGCCTGATAGTGAAGGGAGGCCCTCAGAATGAGCTGCTGGGGCTGCCAAGATGGCTCCGTGGGCAAAGGCACCTGCTGCCAGGCCTGACCTAAGTTTGATCCCTGTGACCTCTGTGGTGGAGGGAAGAACCAAAAGTTGTCCTCTGACCACCACACACAAAATAAGTCAGTGTGGTTTTAGAGAAGTGTGAACTGGCAAGGAAAGGTCTGTATCCTGTTAGTGCTCTGTGTTTAAGACTAGCCTGAAAGCAGATGCAGGAAATGGACAAAGTGAAAACTAAAGACAGGTTTGGGGACTTCGAGCTCTTTGATGGGGCTGGAGAGGTTCTAGATGTTTCTGCAGTCAGAACTGTAAGCCTGGTGGTCATCACTGGCCTCCAACTGCTGGGTTCAGTCTAGAACTGAACACACACTTCAGTGTTCTTGCTTTTTTTTTCTTTTTTCCAGGTCTCCGGTCAAACAAGCAGACTTTCAACCCTGCAGACACTAATGCTTTAGTGGCAGCCGTTGCCTTTGGGAAGGGGCTGTCTAATTGGAGACCTTCAGGTAGCAGTGGTCCTGGCCAACCTGGCCAGCCAGGAGCTGGTACAATCCTTGCAGGAACCTCAGGATTACAGCAAGTTCAGATGGCAGGTGCTCCAAACCAGCCGCAGACAATGCTCAGTGGAGTCCAGATGGCTCAAGCAGGTCAGCCAGGTAGGGTGACATGGACTGACTGCAGGAGTGTGAGAATGAGCTAGATTAAGCCCCCATCAACCCCAGACCTGGAGATTTTCCTCCTTTGCATGGTCACTCAAAAGACAGTCAGAAGCCCCGCAACAGGTACCAGAGAAGAAGGCCCTTGACTAGCAGGAGCTGTTGTTACCTTTTACATTCGTCTCAGACTTTTGTCTCCACTGTCCTATTATTCTGGATGGTTCTGTGTGTCTCTTAGGTAGAGAAATAAGTGAGTGGACCTTGATCAAGACCATTTGGTAGATAATCAAGACCATTCGGTAGATAATCAACAAGCTGGTAGTTTTTTGGGTCTGCCTGGATTCTTTCCTCTCACCCTGTCCCTTAGTCTTGGCTTCCTGCCCTCTCTCAGGCTCATTTTTACTTCCTGTGAGAGCAGTCTGGAGGCGTTCACAGGGGCAGCTGCACGGGTATCTCTTCAGGCTGTCCAGGGAAAAGGACAAATAAAACAACAGAGAACACACTACTCTTTACCTGTGACACTAAACAGGGCCACATAGGCCACATGCCTGTCTTCCAGAGGTAGATGAGCAGAAGTCCATTGCGGGGACTGTTCAGACCCCTCTTCTCTTTCCAGAACACCCTTTCCTCCTAGATACCTTCCGTGAGGGAGCCGAGGGAGGCAGCAGCGCACCTGTGACCTCTGCTACCAGGGTCAGAAGCCACAGAGGTTCTGAGGGCCAGGAGATGACAGGAATCTGAGAGCTGCATTTCTCATTTATTGTGAAAATTGATCAGATGCCTTTCTTTGTGTTACTTTTAGGGAAAATGCCAAGTGGAATAAAAACCAACATCAAGTCAGCTTCAATGCATCCCTACCAGCGGTGAGTGTGGACAGCAGCCTCCGCTCTCAGGTGACCTGTGCTGAGTTGGGCAATGAAAGTATCTTTTGCTCAAGGCTTACATAGATGGGGACAATGAAAAGAACACAGGCTTTCAGCAACAGACAAATCTCAGCTCCGCTGTGAATACCTGTGCGACCTTGGGAAAGTGACCTCATTTTTCTGAGCCTGGGTTCTTATTTGTAAATGGTGATAATACCTACCTCATAAGGTTGTTGTGAGGATTAAAATGAGAAAACGAATGTAAAACACTTAGCATGGTATATGAAATACTGGGTCTTGAATAAATGATAGTTTCTTACTTTTCCACCCTGCTATTCGCTGTCCGGCACCCAGAACTTACTGTGATTGGTAAAGCTCCATGACAGTGGTGAGCTAATGGATACGGGATCAAGTAATCCAGGAACCATGGCAGCCTGTATGTCTTGGCAGTGTATTGTTTCTGTAGGCTCTTCTGCCCAGGTTCCATCTTGCTGGCTCCATCCAAGCTACAGGCGAAGAGGTTTCTAGGCTGGGACACTGTCCACCTACAGGTCTGATGAAAGCAGTTCAGCTTTTACCTGGGAAATAGGTAACAGTACCCATCTTTACCCTACTGTTAGGAAGATGTCTAGGGAGCAGCTGGTGGGAGGTTTCTTAGGATAGGCCCTGCCAGGCAATAGCACAGATAAAGTACGTCTTCCTCCTTGGAGAGGAGTTAGGCTTCACGTTGTCACTCACGGGCCTTATTTGTCCTCACAGTAATTACTCCCTGTTTCTGCCCTCCTCCATCTCACTAAACAATGTGGCTCAGGTAAGATCCAGATTGAAAGTGGGAAGGGCAACAGCCCCATTCTCCTTTCCTGCTTTCGTAGAGTTGAAGAACTGAATTTGTGGACAGGCAGCCATGTTGCCTTTCTCAGCGTTCTTTTGTGGGCAAGGGCAGGGATTGAGTCAGCAGAAGTGGGCCAAAGGGTTTCTTTGTTCAATAAAGTTATTTAAATTGATGTTCACTGGCTCAGGGTTGTCTGATTGAAATTTATGAACAGTGTACCAGGCAATTTTAATTTGTTCTCCTTAAAGTATTTCCTTATCTTTAATTTTTCCTTTATTTAAAAACCCGAAGACTTCCTTCCGGCTACACTATGTGAGTTCTCTTCTGTCACACACTAGTGCTTTGGTCTTTGGTCCTTGTTAAACAGCATTCTACCAGGCTGGGGCAGCAAAGGCCTGGAAAAGTGGTCCTCTGTTGCTGGTCTGTGGAGCCGCGAGTGTTGTTGACAAGCTAATTGACCACAACACACTGCACCAGGGGAGTCCTGTCATCTGCTCTGAGGCAATGGCAAACCTTTCCCCCACTTAAAAGGGCTGGCCCTTTAGCCCATCCAGGTGTTGTTTATCTTCTCATCTCCTCCCTTCCCACTAAATGTCAACGCTAACTTGGGTATTGACTAGAGCTCTAGCTGGACTTTTGCGGACTCTCAGAGTATCTTTCGGTGATTGCTGTCCTTTACTCCACCTGTAACCAACCCCAAGTCTTCGCTGTCCCAGATGGACTGACTTCACTGCCACCACGCTATTGAAATGGCTTCCTTGTCCTCCAAGAACAGGAATATCTTCCTGCTGCAGGAGGAGCATTCAGGCCCTCACCTGCATCTCAGGCCCTTAAGCAAACACTTGAGTGGTGAAGGCACCCACACCTCTGTTAGTTGCTCGGGTAGCACATGCTGTCATTTCTAGCACCTCCTCCCTCCAGAGCGCCAGACATCTCAGCATACACATCTGCTGATCTCCCTCTCCGGGGCTCATATACCAGTTCACCCCACGATAGCAAGGATGTCTGGACCCCTACTGCTTGATCTTTCAGGAGCAATGTGTGTGGAGTTGCCTGTGAAAAAGACAACTGTTTACTCCTTAGATTTGGGGTTTGTAGGTGACGGCACTACTTCACCATTCCGGTTTCTGATCATTTTCTGCTTGGGGATTGTCCTTTCTGCTGCATTTGGGGCCCTTGCACAAGGGGATCAGGTGGACAGAGGTCTGCTGCATTGTCTCCCGGGTTCTGGGATAGAGAAAGCAGCAGCGGTGTGACACTTGAAGTCTTCCCACAGCGGTTCATCCCACTGAAGGTGGGAGCTTATGGAATCAACGTCAAGCCCAACAGGGTTGCCTAAGACCTCTCTCTGGTTCTGCCCTGAGGCTGGGATTCAGCCATTGCTGATTGCCTTGGTCACCTGTTCCTTCTCTTCTTCCAGTGTGAACTGCTGTCCTACTTAGCTGGCTCACCACACTCAACTGTGCCTTTGGGGGACAATGGCTAAGGTAGGTCAGTTGTAGCCAAATGGTCGTTGTAGCCCTGTGGATTGCCAGCACTAGCTAGGTACAGGCTAGAGAGGATGTGGTTGCCCACCTTTTACCCTGCTGCTGAAGGGAAGGAGCTGAACTCGGCAAGAATGCCCAATGTGAGGTCGAGCCCTTCTCCACCCCCTCCACACCTCCCCCAAGCAGCTGGAAACAGCCTCTCCCTTTGTCTGAGGTTCTTGTACAGAATAATCCTCCTTATGGACAATGTATTCTCTGTGTCCTGTGGACACAGGAGCCGTGTGCGCTGATCCCAGCACTAGGCTGGACAGAGGCTGAAGCCTTCCAAACGCCCACCCTGCTCAGCCCCGACTGATGTCCAGTGGAACTACTAAGGGTTAGACATTTGTTCCTGTGTGCTCCAGACTGGAGGGGCAGCACAGCCTTCTGTGGCTTGTCACCGGCCAGTAGTATGACCAGGATTTGTGCTCCTTTTCTGGTCTGCCCTGAGCGTTAAGCACCAACTTGTAGAGGTTTGATGTGATTCTATCTTCCAAGTCTGGAATGCGCAGGGGCTAGCGCTTAGAAAATGATAGGGACAGGGAGTGACTTGCCTGGCAGGCCACAGTGCTCCTCATGTCACATGGACATCAACACGTGTCTGATCCACAGGACAAACTTCTTTCTTTAACAATCTGCCTCTCTTGATCCTGGATCCCATGTGTCACGGAGGCAGAGCCTGGGTTCCTCTAATGTGGTCTCTTGTTAAGAGTCACATACCCTGAGAATGTGAACCACTGCTTGGACACTTCCACTTCCTAAACATGGCATAGACCAAGGCTGTTGAGTTTCTTGGGCCTCCCTTAACTCACCTGAATGACCCCAGTGACCTTTCTAGCCTGGCAGTCTGACATTGACTCCCAAGGCGACTTGTGTGGGCTTTCTTTTTATTTTCCTTACTTCATAGCTCTATTGCTTGAATATGGCAGATTTCCCAAATTCTGAAAACCCCTAACAGCTCCTAACATTCTCTGTCATGAACCTTCAATCTAGAACAATGATTCTCAACCTTCCTAATGCTCTGACCCTTTAATACAGTTCCTCATGTGGTGGTGACTTCCAACCATAAAATTATTTTTGTTGCTACTTCATAACTGTAATTTTGCTACTATTAAGAACCATGTAAATATCTGTGTTTTCTAATGGTCTTAGGTGGCCCCCATGAAAGGATCGTTTGACCCCCAAAGAGGTATTGACCCATAAGTTAAGAACTGCTGCTCTAGACCATGCCCCTGGTACTGTTTTCTAGCTTTGCTGCCTTTCTCATGAATATGGGTCAAAGAGGGTGAGGTAGCCAGTGTGGTGACGCATGCTTTTAATAATCCCAGCACCCGGTAGGCAGAGGCAGGCGGATCTCTGAGTTTGAGGCCAGCCTGGTCTACAGAGTGAGTTCTAGGATATCCAGAGCTACATAGCGAGACCTTGTCTACAAACAAACAAAACAAGAGGTGGTGCGGTGGCTGTGGAGTTGAAGTTAACCTCCCACTCTCAAACGTCTGTCTCCTCTGGACAAGATAAAGGTATAGAAAAAGTTTTTCAGTCCAGAAAATTATACTTTGTGTAATTTTGATATCCCTGTCTATTTGGCCCATAGTTACCACAGGCTTTGGATGTCAAGACTCAGTCATCCTTCCCTTCATACCTGTTTTTTAGTTTTCCTGGAAATAATCTAAGCCAGGAATATGGGAGCACCCTAAACCATTTTCTTACACGTTCCCAGCCACCTCCCCATATGGCAGTAACCTCCTCCTGAACCAAATACAAAGCAGCCTGAGTGGGTCCCTTTCTACTCCTGCCTCTCCACTGCCTCCTGTTCACACTAGTTCCTAATGTGTGGCCCTTTGGATTGCTGTGTTTTGCTCACACCCTACATGGAGACCATCTTTTATTCTTTATGCTAATTTCTCTGGAGTACAACTGTTTTCACGGCCTGGTTAATGATGTTTGAAGAGTCTTCCTTAGTAGAAATATTTCTTGGCTCTTATGCCCTTTCTCTGGCTCTGTTCTTACGGTACTTAACCACTCTGTAGCACTCAGCAACGCTGACCATTTCCTTTAAGTCTCTTTCCCTCACTGGCTTCTGCCACACCTCTCCTTGCTCTCCCACCTCGCTGGATAGTTCTCAGCAGCTCCTGACTTCTGCCCCTCTGCCTCCTTGATTGATGTTATTCTCAGCTTGGTCTTAACCCCTTTCTTAAGCTAGCTGCCTTCCACATGACCACCATTCTTTTGTGCACAACTTAAACAAGTTTAATTTTCAGTTCAAATCTCTGCTGAATTGCAGGTTGCTATTTAGATGTCTCTGTTCCATTTGACCCACAGTTACCATAGGCTCCAGGTGTCCAAATCCAGTCATCTTTCTCTCTGCATGCTTGTTTTTTTCTGGTTTTCTTGGGTATTACCTAAGTCAGGGACATGGGAGCACCCTAAACTATTTCTCCCACATGTTCTCAGCTACCTCCCCTATGAGCAGTCCAATGCCAAGCTCTGTCTGTCTCCCCAGCCCCTAACCCATCTGCACTCAGTTGAGTCTCTGAGCCACTCGATGAAGATATTATTCAGTCTCCCTATCTCCACATCTGGAAACTCCAGCTTCTCTACCTAAAAGCTGCCAGATTTTTCCAGACTGCAGAACTGATCCTATTACTCCCTTGCTTAAAATCTTTTTGACAGTTCACTCCCTATATTTCTCAAACTGAGGTTCACACATCTAGCAAGTTGGTAGGGGCAGTGTTCCAGGCTTAAAAGCCATAGGGCAAAACCATCCTGGGATTTTCATTTTTCTTAAGGGTAATTTAAAATGAAATGCAAATCCAGTGTGTGTGTGTGTGTGTGTGTGTGTGTGTGTGTGTGTGTGTGTGTGTGTGTGTCTGTCTGTCTGTCTGTCTGTCTGTCTGTCTGTCTGAGATTTTGGGACAGGGTTTCACTAAGTTGCCCAGGCTGGCCTTGAACTTGGGATCCTCCTGCTTCAACCTCCCAAACAGCTGGGATTAACAACCTGTACTAACAGGCCCAGCCAGGCAGTCATTATTAGGAGGAAATAGATTTCAAGGAAACCAGACTTCCTGGGCTATTTAAAAATGGCTCCCATTTTGTGGAAAGGCAAGGAAATCTCTTTGACCTTGTTGCCTGCTTTCTGGCTCATCTTGTTGATTTGCTACCTACTCAATTCCAAAAGCCATACAAATGGTCTAGTGTGATCAGTTCTTTCCAGCCTCCTTTTCCCCCTACTACCTTGCTTTATTATCCTGTCTGATAAATAGTAAACCATATTTTTTTGTGGGGGAAGGGATTAAGCAGCATCTCATCTAGCCTAGGATGGCCTAGAACTCTTGGCAATCCTCCTGCCTCAGCCTCCTAATCACCAAACTCCAATCAAGTTTTAAGACTGGGCTCTCATGTCATCTCTCTGTGAGGCCTTCCAGCATCTCAGCCTGTCCACAATTCAGTCCACTCCCACCAAGAGAGGTCAGTTCCCTCCACTTTGATGCTTCACATCTGTACCTTGTACCTTGTCTTCTAGCTCCTGCTGTAATTTATTGCCCTTCAAGTTCAAGCACCCCGAACTGTCAGAGTTTGAGTCACAGTTTTTCCACCTGAGAACTATATGGTCTTTGAGAAGATAATGTATTTCTGGTGTCCCATAGCATGTGGCCCATCATAAACACTACCTACAGAAGTGTTGCTATTATTTCTATTATGATTTGGTTTGGGAGTGGTAATATGTAATAACTTTGGAGTGCATGGTGGTGCATGCCAATAAGTATAGCACTCAGGAGACAGAGGCAGGAGGATTGCTGTAAGTTCTAGACCAGCCAGGGCTACACAGCAAGACTGTCTTAAACAAACAAACAAATAAGAACTACAAATATATATATTTGTGCATTTGAATATATTTGTAGTGTCATGTTGCTTGGATTTAAATCCTAGCCTAGCTGCTTACTAGTTATATAGTGCTGGGACATCAAAATATTTGTGCTCTATTTCCTTATTCCTGTAGATATTCTAGAGGGTTGTTTCAAACAATGCCTGATGATAGGAGAACCTTGATACATCTTAGCTATTCCTAGCTAGAAATTTCTCCCTGAAGTTACTTGAATAAATGACTGACCAATCCCTCTAGGAGGCCATAAACTCTTCCCCCTGCCACTCCTGCACTTATGCCTGAGAGCTGCCCTCAGAGACGCCCTTTGTGTAAGCTTCATTCCCAGGGTCTCCTTAGCAACTCCAGAGCTAGCAATGGCACATTTTTACACTGGGTTGCCTGATACTGTGAATCAATTCTGTATCTAGTTTTGTGATTTATTTCTTCCCACTTAGCTTATGCTCTTCTCTTAGGCCCCAGTTTGGTCTTAAATTGTATCATCGAACAAGCTCCCTCACCTAAGATGTTCTTTTTCATTGTTTCTAGTGATGTCTTGTCCCTGTCCCAACCAGCTAACAACTCAGTTTCAGTCTTCTGCCCCTAAAGGGGGCTCTTCACCACTCAGACTCTTCTCCATACAGCTGAGATTACCCCCTGCTTCAATTGTCTGTGCTTCCAAAGCACAGGTTGGGCTGAACTGAATTACTGTGTATCAGAGCAAGAGCTCCACAGTCCCGTGCTTGTCCCTCCCTTCACACTGGCCACTGTTCCTCAGATACTGGTTCATGGCAGCCTCTCCCATTCTCATCACCTGCTATAAATGCTCTCGGCTGTAGCCATCAGGACATTGGGGTGGGTGCTGACCCATGGCTTAAGATGCTCTGCCCATTCAGAACATCCCCCTCCTTCCTGCCTCCACTCACTCGAACAATTCCTTGTACAAGTGTCACCAGGCCTGAAAGTTGGCAGTGCGGCCCCTCTGAACATTTGACCATCCTTCAGCAACCTCTCCACAATTCCATTAGAGCAATTTTTATTATATTGCAATTTATTCTTCTTAATTCAAATCCTGGCCTAGACACTTGCCCCTTGTATAATCTTAGACAAGTTATTTCACTTTGAAGAACCTCAGTTGCCACCTCTGTAAAAAGGAACTTATTTCAAAGGATACTTTCAGCCAAGCATATTTAAACATAACACTTTAAGTAGCTATAGTTTTCAACAGGATGCAATCCAAGCTTCTTACAAGTGCATACAAGGTCCTTAAGGCAAATAGCCCTCAAATGCTATTCTTCTCTTTCCTAAGAAGTCAGTTTTACCTAATTAGACGGTTTTGGTTACAACATTGCATTAAGCTATTTTAACTTAGAGGAGGGTGGTTGGGGGCAAAGCTCAGTGGACAGAGTGGGCAGAGTGCTGGCTGTGCGAACAGGAGGATGGGAGTTTGGATTTCCAGCACCCGTAGCCACGGCTAATAGCAATCTTGTGAGGTGGGCATGGGAAGGCCCCTAGAGCTTGCTAGTCAGCCAACTTAGTCATTCAGTGAGCTACAGTTCAGTGCGATACCCTTCTCCAAAAGTAAGGTAGAGGGCTAGAGACTTGGCTCCATGGTTAAGAGCACTTGCTGCTTTTGCAGAGGGCCTGGGTTGGATTCCTGGTACCCACACTGCATCTCACAACTGTCTGTAACTCTAGTTCCAGGGATCTGCACGTGGTGCACATGCATGTGTGTAGGCAACACACACACACACACACACACACATACACACACGCACGCACGCACGCACGCTTGCACACACACACACAGAGTCAAAAAATTAAAAAAAAAAAAAAAGAGAGAGCCACAGCAGAAGACACCAGACATTGACCTCTTGCCTCTACACATGCACCCATAGGACTATGCACCCACATCTGTGCATACACATGTGTACACACAAAACCACAAAAAGAAAGGAGACCCACCTGTACTAGGGCTGTGTGTGGTTTTTAGATGGGCTTAGGGTCTCCAAGTTCGTTCTCTGCCTCGGCATCTCTCCATTCTGCTTCATTAGGATTCCTCTCATGGGAAAACCCTGGGTTTGCCGGATTAAATGCTATTAGGAGCTTGGATTTAGGGGTATGTCAGGAAAGACATAGACAGAGGAGGTGAGGAATGCCTTGAGAGAAGTGAAAGCAGGGACAGCCCCAAACTAGAGCTGCCAGTGTCTGCTTATAAAAAGATCCTTGGGCCTCTGAATTCACAGCACCGGGCTTCAGATTGCCTGGGATGTGTGTCGTCTCACCTCAGCCTTGGAAAGTCCCAAACTGCATTCATGCTCCATCCACTCCACTTGTAGGGCTTGCATCAGGCCCAGGTTCTCTCTGTTCTCTCCACCACTGTTGTGGGTCAGACACGTGCCACATCTGTGCCTCTGAATGGGTCCCCATTTGGTCTCATTCCTCTCTGCTTTCTTTTTGATAATGCACTTACTGGGGCAGGTTTGTCCATCAGAGTACTAGGTGTCTGCCTTCTACTAGAAATCTTCAAGGGCATCTCTACTCAAGCAACTCGTCATTTTATTTTTTTAAATCCCAAACACTTCATGACTTCAGGCCAACCTCCTTGTTAACCTATGTCATATGAAGATCTTTTCCTCACCATATCTTTTTGTTTGTTTGTTTGTTTGTTTGTTTGAGACAGGGTTTCTCTGTGCAGCTCTGGCTGTCCTGGAACTTGCTCTATAGACCAGGCTGGCCTCGAACTCAGAGATCCGCCTGCCTCTGCCTCCCGAGGGCTGGGATTAAAGGCGGGCGCCGCCGCTGCCACACCGCCCAGCTGTTCACCACATCTTTTAGACAGTGTCCCTTGCAGCCCCCTATGCCTGTCCTATTCTTTCCTGGGTCCAGTCCTTTGTCTGCTTTCCTCAGCTTTGCTCACTATACAACCTTGAGCTATGTCTTCAACCTCTCTAATTCCCCATTTCCATCAAAGGGCGGATGACAGTGCTAACATTACAGGATGCTACCATAAGAGCACAGGGAAAGTACCTGGCCTTGGGCTGTCCAGAGTAGCACTGAATAAAAAGGAAATTTCTCTTTGCCATTCTGAATCCTTCTCACAAATCTTACTAAGTCTTTCCCTTCCATCCTGATATCCTGCTCTGGTTTGCTTCCTAATGAAGAGCCTCTCCTTCCTCCTCCGTGTTCTTCCCCTCCCCAGTCTCTTCAGTTCCATACACATTGATTGATACCCATAGTGCCTGGCACTGGCTGCCCACCTAGAGGTCAGACCTCATCACTGATCATTTAGGGCCTCAAGCACACTTTCGGATATAGATGAAAATGAGTATTTGCATACAGTTTCTCCCTTTTGCCATCTAGATGGCTTTCTAGTCCTAGCCACCTTAGCCATGGTTCTAGCCTCAAGAAGGAACCAGAAATCTGGCGGGGGTCCAGGAGGCCTGCAGCATGATTAACTGGAACACCCTTCACCCATATCTTTGCTCCCCAGGTCCTCACAGGTGTAACCCCCTCTCTGCTTCTCTGGCTGGTGTTGTATTAAGACATGCCCTTTGTCTTTCACGAGATGGGGTAGGTAGGAGCTTGCTGCAGTTCTCAAGGGGCTGCCTTAGAGACCCTGAGTCCCACAGCCTTCCTCCACTGATACACTCATAAACGTGTGGTAGACCTCTGCCCACTCGGCACTGCCATTCCTGCTTCTCCGATCCTTCTTGTGTTTTATTTTTGTGCCCAGACAGCTTCAATCATGTCCTAGAGTTGGTAGAATGTATACAGGTGGTGGTTTTCAGGCTGAACCATAGGGGAAACATCATTGGTTTTTTTCCTTTAGTGCCGTGGTTCTCAACCTTCCTAACGCTGCGACCCTGTAATATAGTTCCTCATGCTGTGGTGACCCCCCAACCAAAAAATTATTTCATTGCTACCTCATAACTGTAATCTTGCTACTGTTATGAATCATAATGTAAATCTGATATGAGACTCCCCCAAGGGGTCATGACCCATAGATTGAGAACCCCTGCTTTAGGGAAAGAGGATAGTGAGTAAGGAGTGAGCCTGTCAGGGCGGCCCAAGAGAGAGAAGCTGCCATTTCACTTCCCCGGGGGACGGAGGGCTCCTTTTAGGAGAAGGGATTGTCGCTGTTAGACTGCAGTCTTGCCCATCATACTGGGACCTCATTCTTATCTATCTTGTGGGTTCTGTTCCTCCAGCCCGTCAGCCTGCTCTGGTTTGCTTTCCTTTCCCCTCACCCCCAAGGCCTTCCATGTAGCTTCAGTGTGGATCCCAAACTGTCCCATTTACACCACTCTCCTAATCTCCTAAATTCACTGGGAGCCTCAGGAAGCTGAGGCAGGAAAATAGAGAATCGCAGGCTAGCCTGAGCTAGAAAGTAAGCTCCTGCCTTGAAAGGGTAGTGGGGCAGCACTGGGAAGACGCCTCAGTTGGTAAAGTGCCACTCAAACAGGACTTGAGTTTGATTCATAGCACCAGTAGAAAAGATTGGTGGTATTACCCTACACACAGACACACACACACACCTTTATAAAAGAAACAAAATAAAACCCTAACCCTGAATCTCTGATGAAGAACACCACTGTGCATGGTCTCCAGTGGGTGGGGTCATCATCTGTGCCCAGGAAGCCTGCCCAGTGCCTGCCATCCGTGTTACCAGACTCTTAGCATTTCCTAAAACCTCTAATCTTACCACCACTCATGCTCATCGACTGCCTCACGTTCTGCTGAAGGGAAAACAGTTCCCTTCATGAAACTCCCTCCATTCCATCCCAACCTTCTGACAGACTTCATTTCAGCCTGTGAGGTGTTTTTCTTAGCTAAAAGCCAATCTCTCTCTCTCTCTCTCTCTGTGTGTGTGTGTGTGTGTGTGTGTGTGTGTGTGTTTTCCTGGTGGGTCCTATTGTCTCTTTCCATACAACCTATAAACAAATTCCAGCCCTTTCCTTTTAAAAACAATCATTAGTACCAGTTTAGAAGCGAGAGGCAGGCACTGATTCCGAAAGCTCCCCCAGGTGATTCCTTTGTGCAGTTGGGGGCCAAAAATTATAAACAGAGGCTGGGTATGGCTGCACATGCCTGTAATCCTAGCACTGAGGAGACTGAGACAGAAGGACCTGGTGTTTGAGAGCCTAGGCTGCATAGTGAGATTGTCTCAAAATGTGTACACACACACACACACACACACACACACACACACACACACACACACACACACGGCGGCGGCGGCGGCGGCGGCGGCGGCGGCGGCGGCGGCGGCGGCGGCGGCGGGGGGGGGGGGGGGGGGCCGGTTAGGGAGGCTTGGATGGCTCTCTGAGCTGGAGCAATACCAAACTACTTAAGGGTTTCCAGTACCTGCCACATGTTTTGCTTCTAGGCCATTATGTGCTTCTCTGTGTCTCAAAGGCTCTCACTGACTGCTAGAAAGTATTCCCTAGTGCTCAACTCAGGTGTCATTCCTGAGAAGCCTTTAAGGACTCACCCCCACCTTTGATTAAGTTCCCCACTCCCCAGAACTTCCACACACCGCTGGGTCTCTCTTTGGGGAGATTCATATGCTACTATGTGTTGTTCATTTATATGTATGTCTGCTCTCCTAGGCCAGAGGCTTTGCAGGAATCCATTGGCCAAGGAGATGCCATTTGGTAGACTTGGGCTATATCAGATATTGGAAGATGCTTTCTGTCAGGACCAGGTTAAGAACTGAGTCATTTGTTCATCCATGTAGTCCGCCGGCATTTATCAAGACCTTGCCATAGTCATTTAGCAATGTGGCCCAAATGAATAGAGGCATATTTAAAGTTTCCTGTTCGTTTGACCTTGGAAGAGTGTCGTCATCTTTCCAGTGTGCTTTCATAATGGCTGTGTTGTCCCAAATGTCTTAGTAGAACTTTCAGGAAGTTTATGTATTTGCACATTGTTTAGGAAAGATGTGTTAAAGGAGTTAATTCCTATGCAGACATGTACTTTGTTGCTGTGTTGGACTGCTTCTTACCTTGTCTGTTAATGGTGAGACAGAGAATGCTAAGCACTCTACATGGATGATCTCCTTCAGCCTTCACAGTGTTCTATCAGCTAGGCACTATTTGTTCTCATTTTTAGGAGGTTCTACAATATATACACGATCACACACATATAAACTAAGACATTTAAACTCAGAACTTCAGAGTTAGATGTGGCCTCAGAGCTGTTCGAGTACACACGAAAGACATTAGGACTTCAGTAAGTATTGGTTAGCTCAATAAATACTGCTCTCGAAGGAAATATAAAGATGGGAATTCTTAGTGTTCTCCCATTTGACTCTGGATTGCTTGATTCTCCCTCTTTCCTTCCATTGTCCTATTCATTCTCCCATTTCATCAACAGGTTTTGTATAGGGGCAACTATATGACAGGCAATGGGCCCAATTATGGAGAGAGAGAGAGAGATGACTAAAATATGAGCTTCCCCTGCTGAAAGGAGCTTGGAGTTGGGAGAGGTGCAGAAAATCGCATGATAGTAAGCCAGAGGCAGGAGTGATTTGCTGCCTGGAGAGCTGACTGTATCTTGTGCTGAGCCAAGCGGAGGCTTGAGAGTTGGAGGCAGTCCCATAGATCAATATATGTTTGTTTGTATGTGAATTTGTGAACATTCATTTAACACGTCTTTCCTAAACATCCATGCAAAGCATCATTCTGAATGCTCTACTGGGAGGTTTGGGGTAAGTATCCATCATGGATGTTCATTGGGAAGATGCAGACATTGTTTGATGGTTGAAGTACAGGCTGTGGCTTCAGAATGAGGAGGCCAGGGAGATTAGGGGTTAGGGTACGGTGCTAAGGGGCCTGGGTTTGGAAGTAAATTCTTTGCTGTTTCTTGTCAAGAGTGGGGACTAGCAGGTAATCTAAGGTATACTCAAAACTGTACCCTGGCTTTCACCTCTTACCAAGCTCTAAGATGACCCTGCCTAGGTAGCTACATCCACCAGTTATCATTGTATTATCCCTCTCAGCCACTGCTTTTTCTGAATTCCCCAACTCGCTACATATATGCAGCATCCAGTTGTCCAGGCTGTATTGGATCATTATAGGCAAGAGATAGAGATTTCATGTCACCGAAACCTGGTCTAATAGTTTGGACTACCTGGTGTGTATGTGGGGGGTGGGCGGGGGGCAGGTAGTGTTAAATTGACAGCTAACTAGAAATCCCCTGTCTGTCTTTCCCAGTCCCATCAGTTTCCTCTTCAGGTCCAAGTTTTCTCTCACCTGATCTCTCTCTGGTACCTTGCACCTGGACTGTAAAATCATTTAAGTGCCAGAACCGGCGCTTAATGTGGTTTTGCACACTGTAGATGGCCAGTAAATGTCTAATGAATGAGATGAGCCGCCTCAAAAATCTTGTTTTCTTCTGCTTTTAGAATAAAAGTCAGCCTCATTTCGCCTCGGAGATCTACTACATTGAACCACAGCCAATTTCCCTTGCCTTCCCCCCCACCTCCACCCCCATCCACTACCTTGAAGGCTAGTTTAGACAGTGATTCACAGTTTTTGCCTGGGGCCACTTGTATTCTCCCATCTCCATTCCAGGAAATCCTTTCCGTGGCTCCTTAAGCTAGGACTCATCTAAGTTTATAGGCTCTGAGAGGCATGGTGGTGGCAAGCTGCTGCTTTCCGCTAAGGCCTCCCGCCACCCCAATCAGCCCTTAGCAGGCACAGCTGGCCCTCCTCTGCCCCTGCTGGATAAGTCTTGAGGGAATGGTTGAACCCTAGAATTTCCCCGAAGTCTTAAGCCGCGCCTGTGGCAGACAGCCGATGAGTGGGTCCTCGTGCTGGACTGGACAGAGGACCGCGAATGAGACCATGCAGGCTGGACGTCAAGAAGGAGCTGGGTGCAAGCCAAGCCACAGTCATCAGCGGGGCAGGCTGAGAGATGCGAAGGAAGGGGTGGAGAGCTAGGGCTGGGTGTGCTTCCTGCCCGGGGATCTGGCGACCCGCCCCTACTCCCGCCCTGGCGGCCAGGCGGGTGCTGGACGGCCCCTCCTGCCTCGGCCAGCCGCCCAATCAGCAGGCGCCCCCCGCCCGGCCCGCCCCCTCCCCCTCTGGTGACAGAAAGTCGGCCCAGCAGATGAGGAAGTGGCCGGCAGGCGGCCCTGGGGACCTCTCTCCGGCCCTGATCCCTCCGAACCCTCTACTGCTGCCCGCCTGGCTCCCACTGGTGAGTGTGGACCTTCCATGGCCCCCCACGTGCCAGCGCCCCCTGCCTGGCTGGCTGGGCCAGCCCTGCCCTGCCCTGCCCGCCCTGCCCTGCCCAGGCTGTGGGCGAGGCTGTTCTTGGGGCGAGTGGGTGGGAGGTCCCAGCTACTGGGGCTGGGCCAGCCCAGCATGCTCCCTCCCCCCGACACCTTGGCCCCTGACCCCCATTCGCTCTCACCTAGTTCTTTTCCAGCACCTCCTGGCCTTGCCCACTCGGCCCCCTCCTCTCCCTTCCTCTCCTTCCCTTTGCGGTGCCCTTTTTCATTCCCATCCATCTTAAAGGAACTGCCCCTGCCCGTGTCCCACTGCGGGGAGCACACCCGGGCTTCCCTCAAGCTTAGGGAGAGATCCTTCCCAGAAGTCTGACTCCCTCCTGCCCTCCAGGGTTCCTGTGTGCTACGGTGTATGTGGTGATGAGGGGGGAGTGAATTGGAGGAGGTGGTTGAGGAAGATAAGGCAAAGCTGGCAAGCTCACGTGTGTCAGAGAGGAACTGTGTGTGAGAGCACATGCCTAAGTGCTAGGCCCTACTCCAACATAAGCCACCAACAAGTGTGACTATGTGTGAAGAAATGACCAGTGTCGCTCCCCAGGAGCCCTGTGTGAAGGAGGGACTGTGAGTGAGGCAATGTTCCCTCCATGTTCCTCTCCATGTGTCCATGCCTGGGGAAGTGTGAGTGCCACTGTGGATTAATTCAGTCCCTGCCAGGTGTGAGATTTAGGAGCCCGGCATGTCATAGTCCAGTGGGGAGGCCTGTTTTGGTGGTGTGGTCAGCAAGAGACGCATGGGCTCCGTATGGAGGTGTGCTAGCCAGCCCTCGGTGTAGTGTCTGTGTCGGGGTGGTTGAGAACGGTGTGAGGCAAGTGTGTAGAAGTGTGAGGGTGCAGATGTGAATAGGAGCGTTGGAGCCCTGAGAAAGGCATGATGGAGGGCACCTGGAGCACTTAGGCGGTTGGGCAATTGCCTGATGCCTCTGGGACAGAGCCCTAGGCTTTCCTGCGTCTAGGCTAAGTTTTTGTACCACTCTAAGCCTTCCTCTGACATTCCTGCCAGCTTTGAGGCCATGAGGATCCCTCCCAGAGGAGGGGAAGATTCCTGAGACCTCCCCCACTCTCCCACCTCCTCACATACCACTGGTGTCCTTACCCCTCCCTGGAAGGGAAGGGTGATGCCCATTCTGAAGTAGGACAAACTGAGAATTCATGGCTGGTTTGGGAGAGAATGCTGGGTGTGGATTTTTAGTAATTCCTCTGGCCAGAGTCCTAGCTACAAGTTTCTGGAGTACCTACAACATTAGCTTATCTGGCTGGTCTAAGGTGGCCAGTCTGGGTCCTTACTTGGCTTTCTCAATTCCAGTGGGTCCTGCTCCTCTAGGCATTGACCTGTGGCCTGGACCCACCCTCCACCCCATGCCCAATGTAGCGGGGGCGGGCAGAGGGCGGGGCTGCTGCAAGATCTAGTCAGACAGGTGGAGCCGCCAGGGCAGGAGTCTCCAAGAGCCAGGCTCCCGGAGTGAAGAGAGAGAGGAGAGCTTGCCGGTGAGAAGAGGGGAGGAGAGAGACTGGAGGTGAGAGCACGGAAGGCAGAGGGACGCTGGGGAGACTTGCGCTTAGCAAGGGAGAAGTGGAACCCCAGGTCTGTTCAGGTACTGGGACAGAAAAGAAAAGCCCATGGAGGTGGGAGTCCTGGCAGGGGACAGAGGGGAGATGGGAGTCTTGGAAGAACCAGAAGGAGTTTACTTGGGAGAAGCGGGGAGGAAGAGAGGAGAGGCTGAGGGAGAATTGCTGGAGAGACGAGTGACCTCTCATGGGGAGATGAGACTGCTTCCCAGGAAGGGTGAAGAGGTTCACTGGGAAGATGAGCTGTGCTGTGAGGATAAAGGATCCAGAAGGAGACCCACCCGGAATTCAGAGTTCTCTCGGAGAGGAAGGGAGGGAGGCCAGGAAGGCGCATTCAGGAGCAGAGAGGAGGAAGGGTGGGACGGCTCTCTCCAGGCAGCAGGATGCTCCGTCCAGACTGCCTTCTTTACTCCCAGGATGTCCCCACCGGCCTCGTGCATGCTAGGAAAGGGCTCTGCCACAGAGCTCCATTGGCAGTCCTACCCTGGCAGCAGTGGGCATCAGCTGTTTGATTCTGTGTCTTGTCTCTGTGGGCCAAGTGTGGGATGCGGGCATGCAGCGATCCCTATCTGATGCCCACTCTCCATCCCTCCTCAGAGTCCTTAGCCAGGATGGAGGCTGTCGTGAACTTGTATCAGGAATTGATGAAGCGTGCAGGTAAGCTGCTGTCCATAGCCATGCCTGCCCACCTTCCCCGGGACCCCAGGGCTATGTCTTAATGAAGTCCTTATGAACTACTTCACCCTTTTGTGACCTGATCTCATGACTAGACCTAGAAAGGCATATTGAACCCTGTGACCCTAACCCCTTTGACCTTTTTACAGATCCCCGGATGCAGAACTACCCTCTAATGGGGTCCCCCTTGCTAATAACATCCATCCTTCTGACCTATGTGTACTTCGTCCTCTCACTTGGGCCTCGAATCATGGCTAATCGGAAGCCCTTCCAACTTCGTGGCTTCATGATTGTCTACAATTTTGCACTGGTGATACTCTCCCTCTACATTGTCTATGAGGTAGGCTGGAATGCCTAGGCTGTAGTTTGTCTTCAGGGTAAGGGGTAGGGCATGGGCCAGTGCATGGCATGTCTAGAGGTTCATTAAGGAAGCGGGAGGGGTTGCTGGGGGAGGGGAACTTTGGTCTAATCCATACTTTTTCTTAGTTCCTAATGTCTGGTTGGCTCAGTACCTACACCTGGCGCTGTGACCCTGTAGACTTTTCCAATAGCCCCGAGGCACTTCGGGTAAGTAGAGCCTTAGGTAAATCCTAAGCAACCTAGATAAGGGAGCAGCCAGAGACCTGTGTGTGGGTATTAAGAGCGACCTAACTTCTTACAGATGGTTCGAGTGGCCTGGCTCTTCATGCTCTCCAAGGTTATTGAGCTGATGGACACAGTGAGTACTTGGAGACCCTACAACTTGGGGGTAGAAAGGCAGGCACTGGACTGGCAGGCCCTCAACCTTCCCTCCTCTCTTCTCTCAGGTGATATTTATTCTCCGCAAGAAAGATGGGCAGGTGACCTTCCTACATGTCTTCCATCACTCCGTGCTCCCCTGGAGCTGGTGGTGGGGGATAAAGATTGCTCCAGGTGAGCAGTCAAGGCCACTGGAGAGGCGGGTGGCCACTGGGAGTGGAGGCCCATCTCCTGACCCCGTTTTCTTTCCATCTTAGGAGGAATGGGCTCTTTCCATGCCATGATAAATTCCTCTGTACATGTTGTCATGTACCTGTACTACGGATTGTCTGCCCTTGGCCCTGTGGCTCAGCCCTACCTTTGGTGGAAAAAACATATGACAGCCATTCAGCTGGTGAGGGGCCTGGTGGGCCTAAAACCAACCCCCCAATATTCCTCCGTTCAATTCTTTATCCAGCCATCCTCACACCATCCTCCCCGAAAGCTTTTCTGTGTCTCTTCTCCTCCCTCCCACCCTCTCTGACCCTTGTCTTGCTCTATCCAGATCCAGTTTGTCCTCGTCTCCCTGCACATCAGCCAGTACTACTTCATGCCCAGCTGCAACTACCAGTACCCTCTCATTATCCACCTCATCTGGATGTATGGCACCATCTTCTTCGTGCTCTTCTCCAATTTCTGGTATCACTCTTACACTAAGGGAAAGCGGCTGCCCCGTACAGTTCAGCAAAATGGAACTCCAGCTATCACCAAGGTCAAGGCCAACTGAGAAGCATGGCCTAGATATTGCCCACCTAAGTGCCTCAGGACTGCACCTTGGGCAGCATCCACAGTGTCCTCTCCACCTACACCTATGACCAGGGCTCATGTGGTCAGGACTGAAGAGGAGGACTGGTTCTCCCCTCCCCACAGCTGGTCTACAGGGACCACTGTTCCCATCCCTTCTCCCAGCCAGCTCCAGGGATGTGGCCTCACTGCTGTCTGCCACCAGAACTGGAGGCTGAAAGGGCTGGACACTTACTTCCCCCCTCCCTGCCTTAAACTTGGGAGAGGAACACTCAGGGCTGGCCCCCACCAGGGTCTTGTGGCCTTTCTCCTCACACTGAAGAGGTCAGCAATAATCTGTCACAATGGACTCAGGCTCCCTTTCTCACTCCACACTGAAGCATGAGCTTCTGGGCCAAAGGTCAGGATGGGCAGCAGGCCTGGCAATACAGGCTGTGTACTCGTTTGTGTCTTAATTAAAGTGACAGAGGAAACCACTGAGATTGTGTGTATGTGTAAATGGAGGGGGGGCACACAGCTTACAGAAGGGAGGGTGCAGGCACTAATTCTAGCTACTGAGGAAGGCTGCTGAAGCAGGAAGCTCACAAGTTCAATGTTAGCCTAGACCTGGTCTCAAAATAAAAATGCTCAGTGGTAAGGCTCTGGGATCAATCTCCAGTTCCACAACAAGAAAATGTGGCCAAAAGTTCCCACAAGACTTCTAGCTCTAACTAGAGTATGGGCAGCCCCTAGGAAGGACGCTTGGGACACAAGAAAGGAAGATACAACTTTATTAGAAAAATAAAAAAACAACAAAAAAACCAAAAGGGGTCTGTTTTCAACGGATGCCCTGGTGGATAAGGCTACTTTTAGCTATACTGGCTTTCTCCCTCTCCCGCCGCAGGGCAGGGTCCAACTCAAAGCAGCGCCACAGCCGCAGAGTCTCATCGGCTGCTGCTGATGCCACTGTGGCCCCATCTGGACTCATGGTAAGACTCAGGACCCGGGCTGTGTGACCTAGGGCAAGAGCAGTGCATTTGAGTATCGGCACATAGCCCTCTAATTTTGTTAGTCACCTTGAGATAAAATTTGAATACCATAAACTCACCTTCTTCACTAATTCAGTGGTTTACTGTATTTACAAGGCTGTGCATTGTTATAACTAGCACCACAGCACTCTAAGTCATACTTCCCATCCTCTCCAAAGCCTCTAGCAAACGATTAATTCTTTACTCTCTCCACATTTATCTATTCTCAACGTTTCACATAAATGAAATGGTACACTGCAGCCTGGCTTCCCTTTGCTTTTCCTTTGCTACCTACCTTTGAGCTCAGCCACCTTGGCCATGGTTGGGTACTTCCAAATAACCAGCTGGTTCTGGGCAAAGCCATGGCCTGAGATAAGCTCCTTATAGTGGGGAGACCAGAGGATGGAACACACCTGTGGAAAAGAGTTGTCATGGGCATGACATACAGCCTGGGCTACTCAGAATCCAGTCCATTCTAGTATTAGCAACCCTATCAGGTGCTATAGATTCAAACAATGGTCACAGTCCTTATGAAGCCCCTTGAGACAAATATCTATTTATGGGAGATATTTGTTCCACCAGTAGGAAGTCCACAAGTTGCCCCAAAGTAACTCCAACTATCTGACATCAGAGCCCATGCCTGCACTGTAGGCTGAGTGTTCGGGAAATGGAGAGGGGAAGCTGGAGTGTTTACAGCAAGGCACAAACCAAGCGAGACCTCAAATGTTCTAATGTATTTGGATCATATGTTTCAGGTTGTGGGAATCCCCACAGGTTTAGGGGCAGTAAGTACCACTCAGATTGTGAAATAAGACTGGAAGAGAGAATGCTTGGGAGCCTGGGCATGGTGGTGTACACTCAGAATCTCAGAACTTGGGATGCTGAAGCAGGAGGATTGCAAGTCTGAGGCCAGCCAGGGCAAAATTCTGTCTCAAAAAAAATAAAGATGATGAGACCCAGTGATGAGGGGACAGATGTGAAGATACTCCAAGATAAAACAATTCTCTTAAGGAACATGAAAGATTCTAGGGGACTTTCAGATTTCTAAGCAATTCTGAAGCAGTCCAAGAGGAACAACAATCATTTCAGGAAGGCAAGGTGAAGTGACAAGCTTCGTTTGGGACATACGGAGGAGGTGATGATACTTTAGAGGACCTATGGTGGAGAGAAGCCAAACTTGGAAGTGGAAACTCAAGAATGAAGGCTGAGTTAGAAGTCAGAAATGATCGGGTATTGAGTTGGAGTGGAATTGGTTTTTCAGTAAGCTCACACAGAAGAACACACCTGGAAACAGCTAGAGTATGTTAAAACATGAATCGCCACTAACAATCACAACAAAAACTACCTGGGAATGGGCGTCCACAGCACTCAGACAGGCCCCAGAGCAGACATTCCAAATTCGGATGTGTCGGTCACTGGTGCCGCCTCCTGTTGCCAGAATATTGGACTGCCAGGGACACCATGCAACAGCCTAGGTGGGATGGACAAAGGCTGGGTCAGGTCAGTGGACAGACAGTCGAGCTAGCCAAGAAGCTCTAAGTGTCACAGTTAAACACGGGCTAATGCCACCGTGTCACCTCCCTTCAGTGTCACCTCCCTTCAACAGTCCCCAGTTTACAGCTGAGGGTCTGCAGACCTCAGCCCAAGTGCTTTCTCACCTTGACAGCACCTTGGTGTTGAGTGAATGTCTGTAAGGGAGCCCAGCCACTTTCTCCAGGACTACTAGGCCACACGTTGACCACGTTATCGTTGCCACCGCTTGCCAGATGACGTCCATCTGGGGCCCAGCGCAGCCCACATACTTCCTGGCTATGGCCACTCAGTGTGGCCACATGGTGTTCTGCTACCCGTACATCATGATGGTGGATGTGGCCAGAGCGTGAACCACTGAGAGAAGAAAAGAGATTTAGTTCTGAGGCAGCACAAAATCAAGTCAGAGCCACTTCAGTTCTAGATGTGCCCTCAATGGCAAGAGGCAAGCAGAAACCAAACTGCTACAGCCTAGCAAAGACCACTGACCTGGACAGAATATAGCTGTTCCAACTTAGGGAGCTTACTCGAGCGTTGTGACTGGTCATGTTCCGAAGCCGTTTCTGCTGCTGCACATCCCAGAGCTGGAGAGGCGAGACCAGAGGATCAGAGAGTGGAGCTGGGCTGGCTCCTCCCTGGGGCTGAGGACAACAGGGCCACCCGTCTGACCTGTACTTCAGCGTTACTGGTGCCCACAGCCAGGTAGTTGCCCTCCTTGATCCAGGCCACGGAGGATATGTAGTCCCCAGGCTGCTCCATTTGCAACAGCTGCAGGATGTCACCAGAACCAGCATTCCATAAGTACACACTGTTGTCCAGTGCCACAGCCAGTACATTTCCAGAGCTCCAATCCACAAGGTTCAGGTCTGCCGGAGGCAGGAAGAAAAGAACACCAGGTCCTTTGTTAGACTGGTCCATCCATGCCCAGGCTATCTTTCTCCATCCGCAAAGACAATGATGCACTTACAGTAGTCATTTCGGATCTCGGGGGCATCAAGTATCCTGTCTGGCAGGGAAGGGATGTATCGGCAAGTCTTCCGGCTGGAGCCAGGCGTGGCTTTCTGGCTGTAGAGTACTTTCAGTCTGTTCTGGTAGCCTGTGGCAACAGAGTAGGTCAAGGCCTTGAAAGTGATACCACCCTTGCCCTCGACTTTGCGCGGGGGAAAGCAGGCACATGCCTCCTTTAGGAGGGACTGACACCAACCTTCTGGGGCATTCTGAGGTTTTCCACTGAGCCTGAGGATCTTGGCTTCCTCCACATCAAAACCGTTCAGGTTCAGAGCCCAGGCTTTCTGATGCTCCTGGCACAGAGAGGTGGCCGTGAGGCATAAGTGGTATCATCCAAGGGACACACAAGGTCTCAGGCATCGTGACCCCCGTGGAATCATACCTTCTTGGTGGGCGTCTCCCCGTCTTCCGGCTGGTTCTCCTTGCTCAAGAGGAAGCTAGCCACCTCCATTTGGGAAGCACTGCGGTGTGGGATATAGCGGTCACCTCCAGGTTTGCTAGGGGTGGTCTGACCCTTGGAATTAGACTTGCCTGGGGCAGGGAGAGAGAAGACAGTCTGTCGAGGCTCCTGGAGGGGGCTCGAAGGCCGACTCTCGGAGATTCTATTTCCCTCCCCGGACCCCCAACTCACCAGGAGTTCGGCCCGGGGTCCGGCCGGCGCTGTGAGATCTGTTGGCAGCCCGCATGGGCGAGGGGGCCGGGCCCGTGGCTTCCTTGGCTTTGCGCTGCCAGCGCGCAATGGGTGCATTGGGGATGGGCGTGTCCAGCTGAAGCAGAGCGTGCAAGTCGCTCTCGAACACGAACTGCGCCATGGCAGTGCCTGCAGGGGCGAGAGGCGACCAAGTTCTGGACCGTGCCGGGCTCCTGGGCTCCTCCGGCCACAGCTCCCACCAGCCCGGCACCTCCCCCGTACGCGGCCTTCCCAGGCACAGACCCCCGGCTCCTCACAGTTCGTCCGTGCGTCCTCCGAACGCGTTCCTGCCCGGACCAGCTAAAGGCACGCCGGGCTGTTGTTCTTAAACTCTCCGCTGCGAGCACTCATTGGCTCCTTCAAAACCCAACCGTCTTAACCGTCGCCCTCGCCCATTGGTCGCCACACTGGAAAGGGGCGAGTCTTCCGGGAGCAAGTCTCAGATCTCACGAGAGTGTGGCGGCCCCGGCGTTTCGAGTGGAATTCCGAACCCACCTCCGGGAGCCCTCCCGAGTCCCAGCCCGAATCGGAGCGCGGGGCGGAGTCTGCACCGCCGGTCAGCCCGCCCTGAGCATCCGCTCCCTGGGTGACGCCCCTCCGGGTGGGATGGAGCGGTTGGGGGGAATCTGAGAGCCTGAGAAAGGTCACACGGAAGCCTGTGTGTGCGTGGAGCTTAGGTTAGATACACAAGGGTAAACTCGAACCTGGGGACCCGGGGACTTTGGGCAGGTAGCAGCCTGAGTGAGGAGAGCGGGAGCTTGCTGGCGTGCAGTCCGTTAGCCAGAAACCCTGCTAGGAAGGAAGGATGCGTGTGTGTGGTGCTTAACTGAGGTTGATGGAGGGGAAGTGGGGGGTCAAAAAAAAGGATCAGGATTCCTGCCTTTCTGTCCTTGAAGATGTTAGGCTGCTCGTGGGAACAGCCTATGATTGACTCTCCTGGGGCTTTAGATTCTTGAGAATCCTAGAGATTCTGTCTTACCTGAGTGACATGCAACCTGCCAGTGAGCAGCAACCATTTTGCTTGTTTGAGACGAGGGTCTCACCATGCAATCCGGGTCTGGAACTCAAGTCTGCTGGGATTTAAGGCGTGTGCCGCCACACCCGGCCCAGAACCAGGTTATGTTGAAGTATAAACTAAAGCCCAATGCAAGGAATTTGCCCATGGTCGTAAAAAGAAGTTGGTAAGAATCCAGGTCTGGGACCTGGAGAGATGATTTAGAGGTTAAGAGCTGCTTGCTGCTCTTCTTCCATAGGACCAGAATTTGGTTTGTCAGGCAGACACACAACTACCTGTAACTCCAGCTCCAGAGCGGAGCATCCGATTCACTCCACTGGAACCCAGTAGAACAGGTGGCATACACTCAGGCAGACTCAGACATTCAGACACACACACACACACACACACACACACACACACACACACACACACACACACACAAATAAAATCTTTTAAGGGGAGGGGGGAGGCCCTTGCTGACCCTATGGGATGCTGGAGGTCAGTCTGCTGGGCCTTATTCCTCACTGTGGAGAAAATGTGCCTATGGCGCCCTGCCCCCACCACTGCTGCCGACCCATGGCTTGGGTTGGTTCCCCTGTGGCTGCACCCCGACTCACAAGCCCCTTTTCCCCTGTTCTCATTCAGCCTTGGGATCATTTCCCCTGTCACTCTTCTTTGCCTTCTCAGGAGACAGCTTAAGAAATAATTATTTCTATATAAGTCATTCAGGATTATAATCTGACTGTACTCAAAGATCAGAACTACAGCTACAGGACCTTAAAAATGGTAATAGAGTCAGATATCACTGCTAACAGCTAACTAAAAAGTGTCTCTCCGGTGCCGGGCGGTGGTGGCGCACGCCTTTAATCCCAGCACTCGGGAGGCAGAGCCAGGCGGATCTCTGTGAGTTCGAGGCCAGCCTGGGCTACCAAGTGAGTTCCAGGAAAGGCGCAAAAAAGCTACACAGAGAAACCCTATCTCGAAAAACCAAAAAATAAATAAATAAATAAATAAATAAAAGAATGTGAACCTCCCTGTCCTTGCTAACTTCATTAAGCTGTAACTAACTAGGAAATCTGTATATTCAGATTTAAGTCATATACATATATATATATATATATATATATATATATATATATATATATATATATATTCTCAAAGTTATAAATACATCTAACAGATTTTGTTCACCCAGTCCTCAAACACCTGTAGATCTGAGAATATGACATTTAATATAAAAGCTTTTTTATGATAAAGAGACATGCCAGCTCCTGGCAGCATCCTGCATCTCCTCCAAGAAGACGGATGGCCGCAGGAGAACCTCCACCCAGAAGCTCATGGCAAGGCTGGCCATGCAGTTGAAAGCTGAGATCCTGTCCAGACTGTGAACAAGTGGAACAATGGAGGACCGATTGCCCCATACTGCAAAGTCAAGGTGGGTCAGTCTCCCCAAATTTCTACTCCACAGAAAAAAATCTGTCAGATCTTCTGGTCTTATGGGGTGAACAAGTGCCTTTGGGGCTTCTGTCCCCCAACAACCATGAAGAGACTTGGGATTGTCGCCTAGGTAGCTGGAAAGCTGTCTCACTTCTTCTTAAATTTATCCTTCTCAGATCTGACGATGTTTGATGACTATGGTGTATCAGTTTAACAGCCCCAATCCCAAGATTATATATATACTCTCCAATTACAGATAGGTATGCCTCATTCACAGACTTCATGGTACAGGATAGACTGGTTTCAGATATAAATCCAGAAGCTCAAAGTTTTAATACTGATAAATATAGCTTTGAAGAGTTCTTAAATGGATTTTTAACCCTTTTGCTATGATGTAAATGCATTCCAGCTGTCTGACAGATTCCTACAGGCTCCTGGGAAAAGTTTTGCTACTGCATCAAGAAATCTGGTCTAAGCTGGGCGGTGGTGGCGCACGCCTTTAGTCCCAGCACTCGGGAAGCAGAGGCAGGCGGATCTCTGTGAGTTCGAGGCCAGCCTGGGCTACCAAGTGAGCTCCAGGAAAGGCGCAAAGCTACACAGAGAAACCCTGTCTCGAAAAAACCAAAAAAAAAAAAAAAAACAAAAAAAACAAAAAAACCCCAAAGAAATCTGGTCTGATGAAAACTAACAATCTCCAAAGCCCATTTCTGACCCTACATGTTATTCAAACATACTTTGCAGATTCACTCTTCCCACCTGACCTCCAGAGAAATAGCAGATACCATGGCTTCTCTACTCAGGATTTGGAGTGTTGCTTCCTCCCAAGCCCCTGGAACACCACTGCTGCAACCTGCCTCCTCAGCTCCCTCAAGAAACGTTCCTGAGATCTTCTGCTATGTGTGACTCTCGGTTCCCCCCTCCCTACTTCACCCCTTGTCAGCTTGAAGTAGCCTCGAGAATTCAGGGCCCTTGTCCCCCCACTTGCTTCCCGAATTCACCTCTTTTTATACTAATTAAAACGGAGGAATGTTAATATTCTGATTCGCCCCTCAAAATCCCACCCCTTGGTGCTGACAAGTCCTGATGTAAAAGCCTCATTCTAAGGAAAAACTCCTCTTCTTCCTCTCGCTCTCTTCCACTTTTCCTCCCACGAGGTGCACACCCTCAACTTCTCTCTCTCTCTCTCTCTCTCTCTCTCTCTCTCTCTCTCTCTCTCCCCTTTTCTCTCTTTCCTATATTTCTCTTCATCTCTCTATTATACTGCTCTCCATGTGGATGCAGCATCTGGGTTGTGAATTACTGCCACCGCTGCTGCCATGCCTGCATGGCGTGCATCTGCCCAGCATGTTCCCCTGCATGCGTGGGATACCGTCAGGGGTCCATCCCTCCATCCCCCAGCAATAATTCATAACACAGTTTATGAACTTTTTTTGGAAGCATGTTCTCATGTAGCCCAGGCTGGTCTTGAACTCCATGAAGCTAAGGATGAACTTGAACACCCTCCCCATACCCCCCCCCACACACACACACAAGGTTTCTGTGTAGCCCTGGCTGTCCTGGAACTCACTCTGTAAACCAGGCTGCCCTTGAAATCAGATGTCTCTGCCTCTGGAGTACTGGGAAAGAGGCATGTGCCCCCAACCTCCCACATCTGGTAAATTCACTGAGCTCTTAAGGTAGATAAATCAACTGTCTTCATTTTACGTAAAAAGGAAATTAGGTCAGTGAACCAGGCATGGTGGCACACACCTTTTACACATTAATCCCAACACTTGGAAGCAGAGGTGGGTGGTTCTCTGTGAGTTCCAGGTCAGGTGGAGACCCTGTTTCCAAAAATCAAAGAAATTAGGTGGGGAATGAGGTCAGAGACATTAACAAAGGCACCCCTTTGCAATCCCAACAACATGCTGCCTAAGGAAGGCATCAGAAAAGACCAGAGTTCGGTCCTTAGCCTAACTAAGGTCATCCCAATGATGGCAGAAGAATCTTCAGCTGTTCGTCTAAACTCCTCGCTGTCTCCAACTCGGAAGTACTCATTTTTCTGTTTCTAATTACCATGGAAAACTAGATATTTGGTGCCCTAGAGTTCCTGAACCTCAAAAAATGTAGAAAAAGGTAGCCTAGTGTCAGGCCTACATGTTAAGCTAAGGCGTTTGGCTTTTGTCTGCCAGGAATTTTGGGAACAGTGGAAGTTCCTATGCAGAAAGACTCAGAACACTGAAGCATGATAAGCAGTTTGCTTTGTACGTGTTGGGTTAGGTCACTACTGTAGAGAGGAGAGACAGGAGCACAGTTGCAGTGAGATGCGTGCCTGAAGCCCGGCACCCTGAGGCAGAGATGTTTAGTGACTGGCCGGGTGGTGGTGGCGCACACCTTCAATCCCAGCACACGGGAGGCAGAGCCAGGTGGATCTCTGTGAGTTCGCAGCCGGCCTGGTCTACAGCGTGAGATCCAGGACAGGCACCAAAACTACACGGAGAAACCCTGTCTCAAAAAACCAAAACCAAACAAACAAACAAATCACATTTGAGGTACTTGGGTTTCAGACCTCAACATCTGGATTTTGGAAACAGAGGACACAATTTACCAATATCCTCCCATAGAAACGAAACAGAAGGCAAAGCTCTAGGAAATCCTCTGATATCCACCCTGTGAATCAACTCTGGATCAACGCAGAGAAGGATGAAATTGTGGCAAACAATGGAATACAATATGCCCATAATTCATCCCCTGCCATTTGTCTATTCCAAGAGACTCTAAACTGGGCACTTGAACTCTTTATTCCTCGGCTCCCTCCTCCTGAAGGCAGGCCTGTCTGTAGGTGTTCCCTCTAGGTCTCCTGTCTCCCATACTGCTTGATGCCTAGGGTTGGTACCAGCTTTGTTATTAGCCCCATGGTACAAGGGACTAGTCCTTGGTGGTTTTCTAAAAATCTTTTTTTTTTTTTTTTTTTTTTTTTTTGGTTTTTTTTTTTTTTTTTTTTTTCGAGACAGGGTTTCTCTGCGTAGCTTTGCGCCTTTCCTGGAGCTCACTTGGTAGCCCAGGCTGGCCTCGAACTCACAGAGATCCGCCTGGCTCTGCCTCCCGAGTGCTGGGATTAAAGGCGTGCGCCACCACCGCCCGGCGGTTTTCTAAAAATCTTACCCTCCCCTTTGTAAAAGTGCCTTATAGTAAGCTTGTCAAATTGACTGGGAGCAGTGGTGCACGCCTTTAATCCCAGCACTCAGGAGACAGAGGATCTCTATGAGTTCAAGTCTAGCCTGGTCTACAAAGTGAGTTCCAGTACAGCCAGGGTTGTTACACAGAGAAACCTTGTCTTGAAAAAACAAACAAACAAAAAACAAAACAAAAAAAAAAAAAAAACCAAACAAACAAAAAATTAGATTAGCTTGTCAGATTACCCAGTTTGTTCATCTGTCCCTGCCAAGACCTTGACTAACAAACTGGGTATATTTGGAGCCAGCAAAGACCCAAACATGATAACATTTGATTGAGAAATTGAATGGCTTAGAGGAATCTGTAGCTTGAGTGGTTTAAGTTTATTTACCATTGCATAAGAGTGGCTTGAAATATGAAGGAAGTTGGCATGGAATTAAGGAAACATCATTTAGAAAGATTTTCATTAATTTAGACAGTATTTATTGATGGTCTATTACCTATCATGCCCCAAATAGTATTCAAGGTGTTGGGGGAAAGGACAAATCCTCGCCCTCACGACTCACTATCCAATAGCAAGAAACACACATGTAAAAAGTCACACAAAGCATCATGGGCACTTTACTAGAAGTCTGGGCTGGAGACAGAAACTTTAAAAAAAATTTTTTTGAGACAGGGTTTCTCTGTAGCTTTGGCGCCTTTCCTGGAACTCACTCTGTAGCCCAGGCTGGCCTCGAACTCACAGAGATCTGCCTGCTTCTGCCTCCTGAGTGCTGGGATTAAAGGCGTGTGCCACCACTGCCTGTCGAGACAGGAACTTTTTAATGATCATCATATAATAAAGGCCAGAATAGGAGATGGGAAAGAAATAATTAGGAGACTAGTTGAGGTACATTAAGTGGTTAACATATCTTTGCCAATGTGCTCTCAATTGTTTTCGCAGGTCTGTGGGGTTCTAGTATTGTCGTGCTTTGTAGATGAGAGGGAAAGGCTGGAAGGCTTTCAGCTATTTGCCTAAGTTTGTGCAGCTAGCAGGTGTGAAAGACAGCGCGGAACCTGGCTTAGCTCCTGAGCTGGTTCTACCGCTGGTGTGCTCAGTGAGGCAGGAGCAGAACCAGGGTGGAGGAAAATGCTGAGAGATCAAATAAATGGATGACCAACAAGACCCTATTGGATCCCATAATTAAAAGGCTTGACATGAACTTGGCCTGCAGTTTCATTAGCAGTGTGGAAGTAGGGGAACTCATTCTAAAGGGTCAATGGGAGGTGGGGAAACAGAGACTTTGTTCCCCCAAGAGTTTGTTAAGAAGTTACGGGCATGGAACCTTTAGTTACAGCAGGCAGATCTCTGAGTTTCAGGCCAGCCTTCTCCATATAGCTAGTGATAGGTCATCAGGGCTATATAATGAAACCCTGCCTCAAAAAAAAGCCCGAGGAGCCTAATATAGTAGTGGCTGTGGAGAGAGGGCTCTGGATTTGTCAGCAGCAGTATGGAGAGACCAGTGTTATAAAACCCAAGGTGATGGGTAAACAGAATGGATGGTGTTGGTGTTAAGGGTGGAGAAGTTAGTATGTATCTATGGTAACCAGGGAACCGCTTTCAGGGTTGCTGCCAATAGCTTAGGGGTAGGTAGGAGTGGTTGGCGATGTGGGTAGTGCAGCAGGAGCCCGACTCAGCCATGGGTGGACACACAGACAGGGGCATGGTCCTCAGGCTAGGTTGCAGTCCCCGGTAGTCCATCTGAGGCTGGGAGGAAGACAAGGGCAAAGGAGTCCTCTCTGAGGACTTAGGCAGGATTTCCAGGAGGCTGGGTTCCACTTCTTCACAGGTATCGGTAACTGTGGCCTTAGGCTGAGAGAGATGAGCAAAAGGAGCTAGATTAGGCAGGCAGGGTGCACACCTTTAATCCCAGTACTTGGGAGGCAGAGGCAGGAGGAGCTCTGTGAGTTTGAGGTCAGCCTGGTCTGCAGAGCGAGATCCAGGACAGCCAGGGCTGTTATATAAAGAAACTTTGTCTTGAGGGGGGGAAAAAAAAAAGCAAAACAAGAGCTGAGCTGAGTTAGAGCTGATCTTAGGGTTTGGGGTGGGCTGGATTATATAATAATAATTAGGCTAGGGAGTAACACCTACGGATAGCACATGTCTAAGCAAAGACCATGAACAAGTTGCATTGTGGGAACAAGAGTCATTGGTGGTGGGGTGACTGGAGAAGGGATAGTTGGGGCGTACTCACAGGACTTAGGGCTGCAGTGTCTCTAAGGTACTGGCCTAGGACCCGGTGTAGGTCTGGAAGGGAGGGCCACACAGCATGCCTCAGTCTTCTACCAGAGAAGGAAGAGAGAGGAATGTGACTCGGGACTGAGCTGGGAGTGATGAGGAGGTACCAAAGTGGGAAGTAGGAGAGACAGTGAGGCAGAGAGCGAAGTTTGGAGAGACGGGCCAACATCACAGCATGCTGGCCTTCCCCAACACTGCCCACACCAGCACATCTTCCTTCCCCATCACCCTCTGGCTCATGGTCTGTTGTTTTCTTTCTTTCTTTCTTTCTTTCTTTCTTTCTTTCTTTCTTTCTTTCTTTCTTTCTTTCTTTCTTTCTTTCTTTCTTTCTTTCTTTCTTCCTTCCTTCCTTCCTTCCTTCCTTCCTTCCTTCCTTTCTTTCTTTCTTTTCTCTCTCTCTCTCTCTCTTCCTTCCTTCCTTCCTTTCTTTTTTGGCTGTTTTTTCGAGACACGGTTTCTCTGTGTAATTTTGGTGCCTGTCCTGGATCTCGCTCTGTAGACCAGGCTGGCCCTGAACTCACAGAGATCCGCCTGGCTCTGCCTCCTGAGTGCTGGGATTAAAGGCATGCACGCCACCATGGTCCGGCCTGTTGTTTTTCTTAACTTACTATATATTGACCGTATTGTTATGGTAGTTTGTTCTTTTCTTACTCCTCCAGAATACAAGCTTCGTGAGAGCTTGAAGATTGTCTATTTTTCCCCATCTCTACCCCTTGTCTTGAGTCCACAGTAGGTGCCTGAGAAATCACAAGAGCGAAAGAAGAAAGAGGGGAGCTTCTTGCCATGTTGCTGCAGAAGGCTGTCTGGGAAGAGTACAAATTAAGGTATATTGGGGATGCTTCCAACTCCTTGCCCAGATTTTCATGTTAAAGGGCTTCCGACAAAGGTATCCAGCCTCTTCCATGACCTCCACCACCTCTTCCCTTTCTCTGCCCACATTTTTTTTCCCCAGATATGGCTACCTTGAAAAGAGGCTCCATTCTCCTTTGCTCTTACTCAAAGGCAGACTAAAGTTCAAAGAAAGTCAGGCATGATGGCTCATGCCTATAATCCTAGGACTCAGGGTGGGGCAGGGTGGGGTGGGGGGAGCTGAGGTATAAGGATTGCAATGAGCTTGATGTTATGCTGGACCATACAGTGAGTTCCAGGCCAGCCTGGGATACAAGTGAGGTCCTGTTTAAAACAAACAAACCAACAACCAACAACAACAACAAAACTTCAAACTGAGGTGTGGAGTCCAGGAGAGGGGCACCTAGTCTAGCCTATAACCAAAACACACTCTCCACTTTGACTTCTGAGCTAGGTGTTCAAGAATCAGCAGATAGTGCCAACGAAATGATTGAGGCTGTGTGAATTTTTTTTTTAGATTTATAATTTCTCCTCAGTCCTCACATAAATGAGTCATTCATTATGACATTTATTCAAGGGCCTTCTACTTGGCAGGCACTATACTGAGGATTTAAAAATGACCAAGTAAGGTATGATGGGGAAGACATGTACAGGAATAAATGCTGGGTTGTGAAGTGTAGGACAGTGGCAAAGCACGTGCTTAGCATGCGTGAACCCTGGGTTCAACACGGCTCGCACCAAATAAATCAATTAATGCAGGAAAACACTATGGGAGCACAAAGGAGCAGCCAATGAGGAGGTCAGGAAAGGTTACGCGTTAGTGAAGAAAGTTGTTTAAAGATGAATGGGTAGTCAGCCAAAGAGGATATTCCAGGCAGCAGGACACTGTGTACAAAGGCACTGAGCAGTAAAACAGCCTACTGTGGATAAAACAGGACTTTGGCAAGGCTGATTATACAGGGTAAAAGAGATTTCTGTAGAGCCTTGTTGGGTTCTATCCTGGGGATCTTCTGAAGGAGTTAGGCAGGTCACCGTAGGTTTGTGTGCATTTAGTTTGTGAGGAAGGGGAGTGAGGAGACACTATTTCAATGAGTCAGGTAGTGTGCGGGGCCAGAGAAAGAAAGCATTGTTCGATCCATTTCCTGAGGTGGAAAGACCAGACCTCAAGGCCAACTAGGTGGGTGGGGATGGGAAGACGCCCGCAAGAACGCTTATTTGGGCCAAGGTTGGACAGTAGCTCTGTCACTAAGTGAGCATCCAGGAGGTGGGGCTGTTGGAGGTGTCCACAGAGTGACCAGGCTCGAGTGTAAGAAGGTGCCACTCCCAGAGGCGTGCGTGAAGCGGTAGGTGTGGATGTTCCGAGGTCCCGAGAGCGGTGTCATCAAGTGACTCCAGAATACTTGTTCAGAGGCCACTGGCCTTGCAGAGACCACACCCCATCACCCTCTTGGCAAGGGCGGTACCTGTAGTGCGCAGGAAACTGCCACTTCAGCAGCAGCAGACCCAGGAGGACACTGAGGCACAGCACCAGGAGCAGAGCGGTCACCAAGGAGATCCAAGCTAGGCGACAAAAAGCTTCTGACCTCGGCTGATCCTCGGCCCCGCCTGGGGGCGTGCCAGCCCCAGCCTTGGCTCCACCCTCAGCCTCCCCAGCACCCAACACCGCACTGAGACCCAGGGAGCTCCGAGCCTAACCACGCCCCCCACGCGGCGTAGACCAGCTTCGGCCCCGCCCATTCTCACCAGTCTCTGATCCCGTGTCCACCCAAGCTGGAGGAGACCAGGCGCTCCAGGGGCCTTGGTAGGTGGGACCGTTGAGCCTGGCGCGCAGCTGTAAGCTATAGCGAGCTCGGGGGCGCAGCTCCAGCGTCCCTCCCCGGGCTCCGAGAGACGGCTCCAGCACCTGAGGGAAGAAGCGTGGAGGGGTCGGGGATCCGCACAAAGAGCCTCATCCACAGAGGCGTGCAGGATCGAAAGCCCTGCCTGAGATCACGCCTGGGAATTCACAGAGCTGTGCATCCTGCCACAAGATGTGGGGACCGGCTACAGGCGCTCACCACCCTCACTGATCAGGCCTTGGACCCTCTTAGAGACAAGATCGGACTCTCAGAGCCACACAGACCGTGCCACAAGTTCTATAGAGCAGAGGACACCAGATTTGTGCTAGGTGCTAGGGCCACAAACACTGTTTTGTGCAAGCAGGGATACTATTATATACTTAGCAAACATTTGAGTTGC
The DNA here is from genome assembly GCF_049852395.1 of Peromyscus maniculatus bairdii. NCBI lineage: Eukaryota > Metazoa > Chordata > Mammalia > Rodentia > Cricetidae > Peromyscus > Peromyscus maniculatus. Next base: position 137,516,471 of record NC_134853.1, read on the forward strand.
TTAGCGTATGCCAGACATTGAGCTAGACGCTAGAGACAAAGTTAAGTGAAATACCTTTTCATCTGAAGAGGTAGGCAGATCACAGTTAATTAGTGCAAGGCACCATGGCAGCACAATGAAACAATACTAACTAGTGTAGCCGGGCAGTGGTGGCGCACGCCTTTAATCCCAGCACTCGGGAGGCAGAGGCAGGCGGATCTCTGTGAGTTTGAGGCCAGCCTGGTCTACAGAGCGAGAGCCAGGACAGGCACCAAAACTACACAGAGAAACCCTGTCGCGAAAAACAAACAAACAAACAACTAACTAGTTTAGTGTGCCAAGAGTGCAGATGGTCAAAGCGAAAACTAGGAGGAGTGTTTGATACGTTATTCAAATTACTGGTTGATAAATAGGAGAGGGGAAGGAGAAAGGAAGAATCAAGGATGCTTCTAGGCTTGGGTAAGAGGTGGCTCCACTGTCAGTGCTGAGAAGAGTAAGTTTAAAAATAAAAATAGCATACGGGTCTACATTATAAAGTTTACAGTCAGAGGAGTTATGCCAAGATAGTGGCCAGCTTTGGTTACTGTGCAGGGCGAGTGTAGGAGGCATAAGAATCTAATGAAGTTTTGTATATGTTATATTCTGTAGATCTGGGTAACTGACAAATTGGCTACATGTATGGCATAGACATGAAAAATTAATGCTATATTTAAGGTTTGTATATATTATTGTATATGAGCTATATCTGGTAAAAACTGGTATTTTTGAGATAGTATATAGTATCAAACTAGTATAGTATGAGCTATAACTAGTAAAATGTAGTACAACTGCTGAGGACAATGCATTTAGCTTTGGATATATTGCATCTGATCTGTTGGGGATGAAGTACTAGGATTGTCTGGTATGGATACATGTTAACTGAGAATAAAAACAATGCTTGTGTATTGAATACCTTTCTATATGCCAGGAATTTAGATATTAAGAGTTTTTATATTTACTTTATGTGTATGAGTGTCTGCATATACATATGTGCATAACTATGTGTCTGGGGCCCTCAGACTCCCTGAGGAGAAACTGGAGTTATGGGTAAACTACCATGTGGGTGCTGGGAACTGACCCTGGGTTCTCTGCAGAAACAAGTGCTGCTAACTGCTGAGCCATCTCTCCAGCCCTTATATTTCATTTTTATCCAACTCCAAGGCAGGTAGCTTTCTCCCCATTTCACTAATGAGGAGACTTCAAAAATTTAGGTAATTTGTATGTGGTGCTTAAATCTCTTTCCATGTGGGGTCTAGAATGATAAAATTGGGGTTGTTAAAGTGTAGTTAATGCATAGTCATTTAAAGCACAGGGCTGAACCACTCACCTAGGCAGAGGAGACATATTTATCTAGGAGAGAGCATTTTGGATGGGGTGCTAGAAAGAACAACATTTCCTGAAAGAGTAGAGAAGGAGGAGCCAGGGAAGAAGTGATAAAACTCAGTCAGAGAGGTAGGAAGGCGATGGGGGGGGGGGCGCCATCCCACAGGCAAAGAACGTTTTATTTAATGGTTCTGGGGTGGAACCTGGGGCCTCTGGCATGCTAGGTGAGTGCTGTGCCACTGAGAAACACCTCCAGCACAGAGAGAGAACAGTTCACACGAGGTAGCCCATGGCGCCACATGCCCGAGAGGGATTTAGATACCAGTTGAATCAGATAAGCAGAGATGTACAAGCCCAGATACTGAGACTGAGACGGCGTTGGCATGGGGAATGCCCTGTGCGGTGTTCCACCGGCATCTGTTGCTGTATGGTACCTTCCAGTCCTCATGGCCTTCGCCCGTGTACCGGAGCTGGTAGCAGGTCTCTTGAGCTGCCCAGGATGACTGGTGCTGCCACTCCAATTCCAGCCTCCCGCTTGAGACCTCTCTCCAGCGCAGACTCGGGGTGGGGAGGAGCACTGTAGGGGTCCAACAGGGACGGCACTAAGCCCTTTTGTGCATTAGGCATTGTGCCGCCAGGGCCATGGGTCAGAAATGTCAGAGCTGGTATAATAATAATAACGATAATAATAGTAATACATGAGCGAAGATGAAAGAATGTAGTTTTAGAGTTCGACTCTCAGCCTTCCAGTTGTTTGATGAAGGCGAGAATTATGTGGGGATACGAGAAGGAAGGTTCTTACCAGCCTGGTGGATCCAGAAAGGTGAGCCCAGGTAGCTGTGAATGTCACCTTGGGCTGTGGTCACCTCTACAAGGATGTGAATAACACTGTCATTTTGTGACTTGAAATGGCAGCGGGAGAACAGAGCAGGCTGTGATCCTGGCTCTGTTTTCTTTTCCTCTTCACATTTCTCCCAGGTAGGATCCCTAAGAATCAACCCGAGGGAGTCGTTAAATCAGACTTGCCCCAGAGACCATTCCCCATCTTCCCTAACACACAGGCACTGTGTCCTGCATGGATCATAATTGAAGTCCTCCCTATGCACCTTGGATCTCTAGGGCTCTCTCTGCCATTATGCCATGAGGTCTAGCCTCTTTCTCTTGAGGAAAAGGCAGGCATGATATGTGAAAATAACGTGGTTATATGATGAAATCTGTGACTTTGTGTACTAACCTAATAATAACACCAATAATAACAATAATAATAAGACATGAACAAAGCTAAAAGAACATAGTCTATAGAGTTCAGACCTCAGCCTACTAGTGCATACCTTGGGCCAATTATGGTGTGATTTATCTCTGCTCCAGTTCCCCTCCTTTGAGGCCATGTTTTGGTACCTACTTTGCAGGCTGTTTCTGAGATGAAAGAGACTTTATCATTCTAGAAGCAAATATCTTTGTATTTTTAATTTTGTTCTTGTTCCTCTGACATTGCTTCCAGAATTTGCTAATACCCAGTATGTATCACAATCTATTTTGACATTTGCCATGGCCACATGAAGTAAAGCCACCGTTATTGCTTGCCTGGGTTAAAGTAAGTTCTGAGGTTGGGGATTTAGCTCAGTGGTAAAGCACTTGCCTAGCAAGTGCAAGGCCCTGGGTTCGGTCCTCAGCTCCAGAAAAAGAAAAAAGAAAAAAGAAAAAAGAAAAAAGTAAGTTCTAATTGGGAAGCATGTTGCTGCTCTTTCTTTCTTTCTTTCTTTCTTTCTTTCTTTCTTTCTTTCTTTCTTTCTTTCTTTCTTTCTTTCTTTCTTTCTTTCTTTCTTTCTTTCTTTCTTTCTTTCAAGACTGGGTCTCCTTATGTAGTTCTGACTGGCCTGGAACTTGCTATGTAGACCAGGCTGGCCTTGAATTTGAGATGCACTTGCCTCTGATTGCTGGGACTAAAGGTGTGCACTTTTGGAGGCAGGGTCTCACTCACACATAGCTCAGGCCGGTCTTAAATGCTTCCTCTTGATTGTAAACCCTTGGTGACTTACCATTCCTAAAATGGTCATTCTTGTATGACCCTTTTGTATTAACATCCATCCACTTAATCAACAAACAGTTGATACTCCTGTGCCAAGCAGTGTGCCAGGCCTGGACAGCATATAGATGAAAAAATAATCTTGAGGGAGCCCTCATGTCAATGGACAGGTCACAAAAACAAGCAGCCATGTGTTTTTGTGTGGAACACTGGCGGACTGGAGAGATCACAGCAGAACGTCTAACTGGGAGGGAGGGTCAAGGAACGCTTCCTGGCTGAGCTAGTGTTTACACTGAGGCTCAGACTATAAATAGGTGAGGTAGGGGGACAATTCCAGACACATGCTGTGCAGACATAAAGGGAGTATTATGCTGTGGGGAAAATTCTCTCTCTCTCTCTCTCTCTCTCTCTCTCTCTCTCTCTCTCTCTCTCTCTCTGGTTTGATTTTTCACGACAGGGTTTCACTGTGCAACAGCCTAGGCTGTCCTAGAACTCCCAGAGATCTGCCCGCCTCTGCCTCCTGGCTGTGATGGGGGTGGTGTGGTTGGGGCGGGGGGATTCTAAATGGTTCAAAATGAGGAATGGTTTTAGGTCCGAGGGCCTGCTAGTAAGTGGTAAACTCGACTGCAGACCCTGCCATGGACTGCCTCTTTAAGGAGCTTGAACTTTTTGGGGGGCGGGGAGGGGTAAGAGAGTCTCACACTACCTAGCTCTGGCATGCCTGGAGCTAGAGGTGATCCTCCTGCCTCAGCCCCCAAAGTATGGGGATTATTGCAGGAGCCTGAACTTAATCTCATAGTTAGGAAAACTCTCAAATATCTTAAACAGGGAAGGGTCATAATTACACTGTATTTTAGAAGACTCCTCTAATTGCTGTGTGTAGAGAGGATTTGGGAGGAGAGAGGAGAAGCAGAGAAATCCATTAGGGCATTGTTGGGATTTTCATGTGCAAAGTAATAAAGGTGAGAACATGGTGGAGACTGAATGAAAGAAATGATGCAAGAACTTTTTGTTTTAACACGGCTATTTCTGACTAGGCCTGGAGGGAATAGGAAGGAGAAAAGTCCAGGGCAACTTAGGTGTGAAAATTGAATTCATGGTAAAATAGAGCAAGAGAAAATTTGGGTAAAAGAACTGATTGATTTATTTGTTTTGCTTTGTTTTTTGAGACAGGATTTCTCTGTGTAGCCCTGGCTGTCCTGGAACTCGCTCTGTAGACCAGGCTGGCCTAGAACTGCAGTTGATTGGCCTATCTCCCCAGTGCTGGGATTAAAGGCTATTCCCGGCTCCAATTTGATTTTATCGCCTTAAATCCACACATGGATTAGACTTCCACACTATGAAAATCTGTGCAGCCATTTAAAAGAATGAGCCGCTTCTTTTGGACTGAGTTCCAAAAAACATGTAAGCGAAAAGGTAAGATACCGAACCTTTTAAGGTTGTCAGGGAATAGCGCGGTAGTACAGTATTCACTCAGCCTGTGATCCTGTCCTCAGCATCACAGAAACAAAAATGAGAACAAAGCTGGGCAGAGGTAATCCCACCCCTCCAGAGGCAGAGGCAGATGCAGGTGGGTTTCTGAGAGTTTGAAGCCAGCTTGGTCTACAGAGCAAGTTCCAGGCCAGCCTGAGTTACATAGTGAGATCCTGTCTCAAAATCAATAGTAAGTAAATAAATAAAACAAATTATATGCATGCACACATATATAGTATGATACAATTTATATTTAAAGATTAAACATTGCTTTTTGTTTTGTTCTGTTTTTCAGGACAGGGTTTCTCTGTGTAGCCTTGGCTGTCCTGGAATTCTGTAGACCAGGCTGGCCTTGAGCTCACAGAGATCTTCCTGCCTCTGCCTCCCAAATGCTAGGATTTAAGCTGTGCACTAACACTGTCCACCGCCAGGCACAGCAAAGCTCTTAAGAATGACTTTTTCATTATTTATTTATTGAGGGTTTTTTTTGCATATGTGTTCTTGTGTATGTGTGTACATATATGTATGCACATTTGTATGAGTGTGAGTGCACACACGGAGGTCAGAGGACATTGTCATGTGTTGGTCTTCAACGTCCACCTTGTTTGAGACAGGATCTCCTGGCTTTTTTCTCTGCTATGTACAGCAGGCTAGCCCTTGAATGTCCAAGGATCCTTCAGTCTCTCCATCACTGGGATCACAGATGTGTTCGACTGTGCCCAGCTTTGCATGGCTCCTAAAGGTCTGATCCTCAAGCTTGCTCGGCAATGGCTTTATCTGGTCATCCCTCCACCTCCCCCCACTATGGTAGGCAAGAATATACTGGTGAGTAAAAAGGGATGCTGATTTTTGTCATGTTCACATATAGTCAAGGATAGTGTTTCTCAACTGGAGAGCCGAGGGAGAATTTTCTGTGTTACTTTGTTTTGCGACTCAGTCTCACATAGCCCAGGCTGTCCTTAAACTTAGTATGTAGCTAGGGTTGACCTCTGTTCCTCCTGCCTCTACCTCCCTAGTCCTGGGATTATAGGTATGTACCACCATGCTCAAGGTTTTTGATTAAATAATCACATGAAGGGTAAACGTTCAACTGTATCCAAGAGTAGTGTTTAAAAAGGAGAGACTGGGTGGTGGTGTCGCACACCTTTAATCCCAGTCCTCAGCAGGCAAAGGCAGGCAGACCTCTGTGAGTTCAAGACTAGCCTGGTCTACAAATCAAGTCTCGAAAACTGTCTCAAAAAAACAAAACAAAAAACAACAGAAAAAGCAGAGTTATGTAGTACAACAAGCATGTATAAACATGCCAGCAAGATGGCTCAGCAGGTAAGGACACTTGCTGCCAAGCCTGACAACCCAGGTTCAATCCCCAGAACCCACATGGTGGAAGAATAAAACTGATTCCCTCAGGTTGTCTTCTAACCTCCACACTCATGCCATAGCACACATGTGCCCTTGACCCCTGTGGCAAAGTAAATAAAAATTTTAATGCATAAATACGCCATGGGACGTAATAAAGAAGGGCAGATGAGGTTCCTGAGCTCGGAAGGGTAAGTGAAAATAAAGAGAGAGACAGATGAGCAGTACATCAGAGGCCAGCAGAACAGAAAAACGAGGTGAATATGGGGCACAGAACCAGTGCTGGAAGGGAGAGCTCAACTGAGTGTAGCATAGATGAAGCCAAAGTCACATGGAACAGTCGGATAGTCCAAAACATACGGCACTACAGTAGTCCAAAACATACGGCACTTACAGCAGTCCAAAACATACGGCACTACAGCAGACTTTGTTAAGATCAACGGGAACTTATCAAGGGTTTTAAAGCAGGGGGTGTTCTGTTCGTTTCGGAGCTTCTAAATCTCTCCAGTTTCTATGTGAAGGACTCTTTGTAGTGAACAAGTAGGAAGATAAAAATCCCCCACCCCCCAGTACTGGAGATTGAACACAGAGCCTTATTCAAGTGCTTTATCAATCATCTATCTCCCCAGTCTGATGGACTGGGATAGGGCCATGGTGGTGACAAAACCGTGATCAGATTCTAGGCACACTTAGTTTGTAAAACCAACAACATGGTAACAGATTGACTTTAGCAAGGATGAAGGATCAGGGAGGTTTGGTAGACGTCCTTGAAGGTCCGGTTACCTAGATCCCAGATCCCAGGACACTGCAGTACATTCTAGAGTAGTAGAGGTGACCAGCAAGTTTCACAAAGATCTTGCAATGTGGGGGGTTAGCATCATGGGGAACAAGCCGAAGGTGGATAGAATTGCCAAGGACGTCTGACTTTTGATATGGTGGGACCACCTTGTTATATATAAAGTTCAAACTTAAGCCCCACACGGTTGGGTTACAAAAAACCTGCGTGTTTTAAGTACGTTGACGATTTTGTGTTGGGCCACGGTCATAGTTGTCCTTTGGGCCCTGTGTTGGACTTGCCTGATAGGCTGTCTCAAGAGTCTAGATGAGGTATTTAAGTCTGATGAAACCAAGCCGTTCCCAGCGGAAACAAAGAGAGGATGAGACAATAAAAACACTCATTGGAGTATGAGAGAACAGAGAACAGCGCCTGGAGGGGACAAGGTAAGCAAGTGAAGAGGACTCATGTTGACGATGTTGACCTGCAGGTTCAAACTCAGTCAACAGTTCTGGTCTTACCTGTCTGTGGGGCAGCACCGTGTTCTGCTGTGGTGGAAGAAGCCTTGGGAGCGAGTGTGGTCTTGATGCTGCCACTGACAGATAACCTTCTTTAGATCCAAGGTAAAACACTGAAGTCCAATTGCCGCTGTGGTCAAAGAAGAGGGCCTTGTGTTCTTACTCAGAGTCCCTAAACTGTCTCCACACACATAGCAGAACATTCTTACCTATTCTTTCTTCTCTTACTGAACATAGTTGTCCTGTGCAGTGACAGGTTTGAGGTCATCAGGAATGACCGTGGCTCCCAGTCTAAGCCTCCGTGGAGATCTTTCTTAACCCCTTCCCCACCTCCTCATTCCTTTGCTGACCCACCTGCATCTCCTGGAAGGTCCACAGTCACAGGAAAGGACCAGGGGCCCCAGGAGCCACGAAGGGAGACCCCATCCGGTTGACTGCGTAGCTGGAGCCAGTAGGAGCTGCCAGGCTGGAGCCCTGAGATGAGACAGCTTCCACCCTTCACTGTCAGAGACGGAGCCTGAGGAGGAAAATCCCAGGCTTGCTTCTCAGCTAAGAATGCCCGCAGACCTAGGACTTGAACCACAGTGCAAAACGGGGCTCCTTGATGCAAAGATATGCACACAGGGCAGGGGCTAGGTTGACAAAATTTGAGTTGTGTTTAGGGATTTTTACGAAATCTCAATTTGGAGGTCTGAAAGCCTTCAATTATGTTAGTGTGAATGATCCAAAGTGGGAGAGCCCTAGACAGGGTTCCTGAAAGCTAGTCAGAGTCTACACTGGCTCCTCAAAGACCAACCCAGTCCAGGATCCCCTAACTGTGACCTTTCTTTTCCAGGGGACATATTGGGGTAGGAAATAGGAGGAGGAGAAGAAAGTTAGACTACTTCTCCAGTTGGGGAGGTCCTGATCGGTCCATGCTGCTGGGGCACTGTAGGCTGAACACATGGAGGCTGGTCATGAACAGGAACCGGATTCAGCATCCACAGAGTGGGGCAGCAGGTTTCTGTGGAGAGCAGCTGAATAACTGAGGAGCCAGTGGAGTTGCTGGGGTCCGTGGGGCCATAGCGGAGTTCATGCCTCAGGAAATCACTGATTTCAGGAGCAGGGGCCTTCCAGTGGATCTGAAGTTCCCCTGGTTGGCTCCCACCCCTAGCCTTGATGATACTGGGGGGAGCTGGCAGGCCTGAGGGCAAGACAAGGCACATCGAATCACTGAGTGCCAGTCTATGGTTCAACCCATGGACTGCAGAGAGGGGTCTGAAGGCTGAATAGAACTGCTCTGAATTTAAAAAGACACCGGTTCTCATTTCCATGGAGGGGAGGAAGGAGCGGGGAGCTGCCTGTCCTGTTCTCCATTCTCTTGAGAATAATGAGTTCGCTATGGTGGAAAGGTTTGTTAGATTTGGGCTTCTTAAAGCAGGGACCTCTTTTCATCTCTGTCTCCTTGTCAGCTAGCACACATTGGCGATCTGGCGGTTGAATAGGTGAGTAAATGTATATGTTAATGAGAGGAGCAAGGCATCTTTGCTGTGAAGTGCTTTATGGGAGAAGTCTAATTCTGGGTGCCAAGGCTGGGAGGAATAATAATGGGGGGTCCTGAGATACCTCTGGGAATCTGATAGAGAAGGGTACCCACATTGTCCTGGCAGACTACAGGCAAGTCTGATTCTGGGAGCTTTAGCAGGCAGCAAATGGAGGGGCAGCGTGGCAGAGATGCCCTTACCTACACTATCCACAAAGAGCACCCGCTGGGTCAGAGTCTGGTTGAGGAACACATTCTTCAGCCAGAGGTGCAGAGGAAAGAAGAGGCGCACTTCATCCTGGGCTGGAAACCGGCACACGTACCGGGTCCCCAAGGTGGGCGCACTCTGGGAATGCAGGGGACACGCACGGGGCTTCTCTCTGTGGGCACAGGAGAGGTTCTACCTACACAGTCATCACGCTCATCCCCGAGGACTCAGGTGGAACCCATGCCCAATTCCCGTCTCCAGTATTGCCGTTTTCTTCTCGCTGCTTGCAGTAAGTGTGATTCGGGGCTCTGTGGGGGCTTGAGCTGGGCCATTTGTAGAGTGGTTATGTATTGGGCATGCATTTGGTGTAATCCTCTGATAGGGCCAGAGACAGGGACGCCAAGAGTGTGACTCAGCTAAATACAGGGACAGATAAATGGGCACTGGGGGGACAGCCCAGAACCTACCCTGGGTAGGCATACAGCAGCTGGTATGTCCCACTGGGTGCTGCCTCTTCCTCATCCCAGAAGCAAGTGAGGTCCTCAAATGTTTGGGAGAAGCAGTTCAGGGGCTCTGTGCCCAAGGCCAGCAAGAAGACATCTGAGAAACAGTCGGGGGGTTGGGCTCTGGATTTTTCCCGTCATGTTTGTGAGTAAGAGTAGGGGACCAGTGGGAGTCTCTTACTCTATGTCCCCTCCCAGGGCTCTTCATCCCCTCCCAGGGCTCCTTTTGCCTGAGCATGGATGATCTCCACCCTCTATACACCTCACCTTGGCTGGTGACTTGTGCCTGGTTTGGAGGGGCCAAAAGGAGGCAGGAGGTGACCATGAAGAGGGCCCAAGAGGGCATCTTCTCCGGCACTGTGTGCCTGCCTTAGCCCATCCTCCCTTCAGGAAGCTGGGCCCCAATCCCCTCCCGGGCCAGCCCCTCAGGTTCCTGTCAGATACAGCCCCACGTCCTGCCCCTGTCTCTGCCCCTCTGGGGCCCATCCAGACCACACGCCAGGGGCCAGGGGCCAGGGGAGGGGGAGTGGGCAGGAGGGTAAGAGGAATTCGAAAGAGAAGACAGGAGCCTTCTTTTGGTAGGGACATGGTGGTATATAATTGCCTGTGTGGGTGTGTGAACTACTGTGGAAGAGCATATAGCCATCAAAACAGTGTTAACCATGCTATATGTGTCGACTCAACGTCCATACAGTACTTTTATTTCCATCAGGAAGATGAGAGAGCTGGGACATAGTGAGGTTAAAAGGTTACTCAAGGTCACACACCCAGCAAGATGGAAGATGCAGGAGATGACACTTCAGAACCTGCGTGCTCAACCGTCATGCCGTGCTCCTGGAATGATCTGCCACGAAGTGCCTGTTTCCCTCACAGACGTGTCTGGTGGTGGCTGTTTCCAGCTTAACAGGTTCTGGGGCTCTGTGTATGAACAAGCCATGCTCCTGGATGGAAATGGCCTGTCCATCATAGGTGGTATCCTCAGCAACCTTAGTGTGTGCTCTATAGAGAGCAGTGACAGAGGTACTGGGAATGTGTCAGGAATGCAGAATCCCAGGCCCTCCCCAGACCTGCTCACACAAACCCTCCATTTACCCAAATTCCCAGATGATTCAGTACACAGTAACGTGTATGTATGAAAACATGTATGAAAGCATGGCCTTCCGTATTTCTGTCTGGCTTGCTCAGAATGAGGAATACTTGGGCTCAGTTCTTTGGCTGTGCCTGCCTCATGTCATAGCGTGTGTGTGTGTGTGTGTGTGTGTGTGTGTGTGTTGGGGGTATATGATCTCTTCACGGGCGCCGGGCCTTCTCCTGGCTGTGCTGGACCAGTGGGTGGTCCCTGTACTGGCTCTGAAAGCTCTGACTCCTGGCTGAGCGGTCAGATGGCCTGGAGGGAAGGAGCATACGGGACCCTGTTGACACCCACGTTCATCCCTTCAGCGTCACTGGGACCCCCAGTGGTGCCTCTGCAAACCAAGTGTTCTCCAAAGCGTCCCCTCCTTTCCTCCTCCTTGTGAATGAATTTCATCGAACAGTTTTAGGAGCTGGGCAGGGGAAGGATGTGAATCTTTTAGAGTTCCTCTACAGGCTTCATTTTTTTTTTTTTCTGGCACCACTTCCTTGTCAGTTGTACTGAGTCTGGCCCTTAGTCCGATTAGTTCCCAGATTACAAAGGTCAGAGGTCATCACACTTTAAATGCCCTCCATCCTCTTCCCAAACATAGAGCTACCCACGCTCAATCAAGTCACATGAGAGGGGACACACACAATTTCCGTGTTCACACAGTCCCGGACTTTTGGTATGAGGCGGATGCTGATGTTAGCTGTGACTTCATTCCTGGGCTCCAGACTTGGGTAGCTACCTGCTGAGTGGGCTTCTCCTCTGCTTGTGTGTCTACCGTATTTAATATGTCCGAGCTGCACTGCATGCCCATCAGCCCAGCTCACAGAGGGTGGAAGCAGGAGGACTGTGAGTTTGAGGCCAGCCTAGACTGCAAAAGCAATTCCAGATCAGTCTTGGCTGCATAGCGAGACCCTGTCTTTAAAAGCCAAGCACAGAAACAAATGGCCAGGCTCCGTGTGCTTGCTTGCCAAAAACCCCAGCTACTCGGGAGGCTGAAGAAGGAGGATCACTTGAGTCCATGAGTTTAAGACTAGCCTTGGCAACTCAGTGAAAGAACCCTTATCAAGGGTGTGCGTGTGTGTTGTGGGGGTTGTGGGGGTTGTGGGGGTTGTGGGGGTTGGAGGGGGAAGCCTGGTATAGCAGAGCACGCCTTTAATCCCAGAACTTGGGAGAGAGAGGCAGGTGGATCTTTGTGAGTTCAAGACCAGCCTGTTCTACAAGTATGTTTCAGGCCAGCCAGGGCTACATAGAGAGACTCTGTCTTGAAAGGAAGGAAGGGAGGGAGGGAGGGAAGGAGGCAGGGAGGGAGGCAGGGAGGGAGGGAGGGAGGGAGGGAGGGAGGGAGGGAGGCAGAAAGGCAGGCCTGGATTCTGGCTCCTATCCCTAAACCTGTACCTTTTATTTATTTGTTTGTTTATTTTTTTAATTACACTCATGCTATTCATTAATTACACTCATGATATTAATTACATTTGTGGTATTCATTCAATAATCATATTTATGATAAGCCTGTACCTTTGGTTTCCCTATCTTGCCATCTTTGTGAATGGCATTTCCACCTATACAGTGTTCAAGCCTTAAATATTAGTACTTGATTCTTTCCCACATCCAGTTGACGAGCACGTGTTGTGGCCTGAGTCTGCACACTTTTAGACCTCTCCAGTCCTCCTCCTCTATCCTGTGTTTGGCTCACTGCACCCGCTCCCACTAACTCCTTGGCTCCCCTCTACTACCCTCTGACCTGGAGATCCTGCACAACGGGCAGATGCTGCCCTAAGAATCACCCCTGGGTGATTAAAAAAAGGAATTTTTACTTGTTTTATTTATTATTAGCATGAGTGTAAAATGTGTGTGTTACAGCACGTGTGTGGAGGTCAGAGGACACCTTTTGAGAGTTGGTTCTCTCCTTCCACCCTGGATCTGGCGTTTGAAGTCAGGTCATCAAGTTTCCAAGGCAGGTGCTCTTACCTGCTGGACCATCTCACTGGCCCCAGATTGGTATGTTTAACATGCCTATCCTGTGTTCTCACTCCCGTAGTAAAATCCCCGGACAAGTTCCTATAGCATTGAGAACACACCTCAAGTGCCTCCTGATGTCCCACGAGGTCCTGACTGCATGGGCACATGCAGACTTGAACTTCACCTCCCTCCGTTTTCTTCTTCAATCCCACCAGCTGTCAGGACCTTGTGGTGGCTCTCCCCTCCATCCCATTCCATCTCAAGCTGTTCGCAGCACTCGGTATCCCTCCTTCTGCTCTACAGCGTGGACTTCTCTTGGTTTCCTCCCGCCTCCCATAGCATTCTCTTTGCATTCTCCTGGATCTTCTTTCTCCTGGGAGTTGCTGTTCCCTTGTATCCTTGCTTAGCTCTTTGTGTTGTGTGAGTGGGCATGCCGCTTCAACTCTTTCTATAAACCAGTAACTCCTTAGACCTCATCAATCGTAGTTGCTATTAAACATCTCTGTTTGCTCTTTCTTGGAACTTCAAACCCATCCGGTCCCAAGCAGAACTATTGCCCTCATATGCCCTGTGGATCCTCTTTTCTTACGTTCTACATCTCACATGGGCTACCTAGGCATCTAAGCCTGAAACCCAAGGGTGAGTCTCAAATCTTCCTTCTCCCTCGACTGCATCTAAGTCCCTACCAGGTTCTATAACTTCTCGGGGAGGCAGTACAATTGTGTCACAGGGACGCTATGACTGTCAGAGGGCTGACATGGGGGCCTCTGCTCCCGCATGGGAGGAGGTTCAACTACCTGTCCGTGTCATTGTCCTATCTCCTCTGCGTTTGTGAAACTAGGAAGAGCCACTGTCCCCCACTTCATTTCTGAAGAAAATCAAGCAGGAACTGGCATGGGCATAGGACACAGGAAGCCGTGCAGTTCTGCTTTCTTTGGTTAAAAAGCCCTGCAGGCTCCAAGGTCCAGGACAGAGCAGCAGACTTGGCTTATAGCAGCCGGTCTTTGGGTTGGGGAGATAGTTCAGGAAGTGAAGCTTACCACGCGAGCATGAACACCTGAGTTTGTTCATTAGACTCCCTGTGAGAAGAGCTGGGTGAGCCAGGTATAGTGGCACACACCTTTAATCCCAGCACTCAGAAGGCAGAGGCAGGAAGATCTCTGTGAGTTCAAGGTCTACAGAGCGAGTTTCAGGACATCCAGGGCTACATAGAGAGAGCCTTGAAAGAGTCGGGTGAGATGGTGTATGTGCATGCTTGTAAACCCAGTACCAAAGATGTATTGATAGCAGATCCCTGGGCTGATAGCCTAACTTACTTGGCAAGTTCCAGGACAGTGATAGACCAGGTCTCAACAAAAAAGCTGAGAGCATGTGAGGAGGGACACTCAGTTTTGTCCCCTGGCCTCCAAGTGCACACACAGCTGGTATTAGATGTCTGGGCAGCTATTGCTTGGGGGACTCCTGCAGTTGCTGGTTGTGGATTGACTGAGGTAGCAGCGTGCTTTTAAACCAGACATGAGAGAGGAGGGAGTCCTGTTCGGACCACTTGCTGCTTTTTGTAGCACAAATCCTTCCGCCGCAGACAGTGTGAGGCTCCGAAATAAGAAGCCGCTGAGCAGAAGGTGGAGAAGAGAGCTGGCACTTGCGACCCTGAACCTGTGCTCTTCCTCTTTATCTCCCTATTGGTTCAGATATCCCAACCTCTGCCAGTTTTATCAAATCAGAAAGTCTGACTTTAGGTAGCTCTAGGCTTTTTGGGATTCTCTGTCTCTCTCCCAACATTGTCCAACATGATTCCATTCATATTAGCATATCAGAATGCTTTATTTTCCCTCTCCTTGATCAATGTCATTTTATTTACTTAAAATTGTTGTTTCCCAGGTGTGTGTGCCTTGCGTGCATACGTGTATACATGTTTCTATATGTATGGTTATGTGTGTGTGTGTGTGTGTGTGTGTGTGTGTGTGTGTGTGTGTGTGTGTATGTGTGTAGAGAGGCTCAAACTTGATGTTGGGTGTCTGCCTTGCTCACCTTTCATTTTATTTATTGAGGCAGGATCTCTAGATGAACCCAGCATGCCAATTCCAGCTAGTCCAGCATGCCAGCTTTCTCCAGGGATCCTTGTTTTTGTTTCTTAAGTGCTCTGGGACTACAATAGCCACACTTGCCCAGGCTCTTACATGGGTTCTGGAGATCCGAACTCCGGTCCTCGGCAAGGGTTTTATCCACTGAGCCATCTCCCTGACCCTGTCAACGTCATTTTAAGTTTGCTATTCTGACAATCTACAAATGGTATCTCCTTACACCGTGTCTTTTCTGAGGTTCAAATATCCTTAGATTCTCTGTTTCCTTAAAATCTTTTCAGAGCTCCCCATGGTCTTTTGGCTTGTCCTTCCCTGCTGGAACCAGGGGCCCTTCCCACCTTTGCCTCTCCCATAATTGGACTCTCTTCCTCCTAATGTGCTGTTTTCTAGCCCCTAAATCCAGTCCAGACTGAGGACTCCCTGCATTGTCCTGGCTCTCCCAGGCACAGAACCTCTCCAACGTCTTTGTGTTTCTAGACCTGTTCTCAAGCCCTACCTCTTGGTGTCTTTTCTTATCTTCCACTAACTAGTAATTAGGGAACAGCCTAACTAAGAAAGAGGAAGAGTCAGAGTTAAAGGCCCTCGTCACAAGCCTGGGGACCTGAATTAGATCCCTAGGCCTCACATGGTGGAAGGAGAGAACGGACTCTCACAGGTTGTCTCTGTTGTCTACATGCCTGCTGTGACTCACGAAAGCGCACACACACACAAAGGATTTTTTTCTTTTTTTAAAAGGTTGTGTGTGTGTAGAGGTGGCCCAACAGTTAAGAGCACTTGTTGCTCTTGCAGAGGACTAGAGTTCGGATTCTACCACCCACATGGTAGGTAACAACCATGGGATTGTTCCAGGGGATCTGGTATTCTCTTTTGGCCTCTGAGAACAACCCTCCTACATACAAATGAATAAAAAAGAATCTTTAAAAAACAGAAATGCAAGCTCACACTCCTTTCAGAGATACCCCTCCCCCCCTTTTCTGTGTGGTCTGAGCAATGTGATGGGTCTTGTTTTAAAAGGAGGAGGGCATGGTTTTGATAGGAGGCAATAAGAGAGATAAATTTACCAAACCGGGGAACAGAGGGGAGGGAGAGCCCGGCTGAGGAGGAAGACCAGCATTGAGACATTCCAGGGCAAGCCCCACCCTTCAGAACAGTGGTGTCCACTCCTCAGATTTTAGTTCACTCTGTTCTGTGAATGCTAGCTTCCCTACAGCATGTCCAGCGAGAGTATCTCATGCCCAAAATCTTACATCCTCAGCAGCTTGGGAATAACAGAAAAGACAGCTTGGCACCTGTGGAGCTGAGAGGAGATGGCAGCCTTAGCAACTTGAGGAAGAGGGTGAGTTCAGATTGAGGATGTGAACCCGGGGGAGGGCTCTGGTAAAAGGGAGGGAGGGGCAGAGAGTGGTTCCTCACACAGGTCATCCCAAGTGCTCAGGAGAGCCAAGCGGGAACATTTTGAGTTTGGAGACCAGTCTGAATTACATAGTGTTGTTTTTAAAAACGATAAGTGGTGCTGTTACCAAGTGAAAAGGTCATGAGACACGACAAAACCCAGTATCAGTGCTTTATTAGGAAGGTGTGTGTGTGGGGGGGGACAAAAGAATCATGCCGAGAGAGAGAGAGAGAGAGAGAGAGAGAGAGAGAGAGAGAGAGAGAGAGAGAGAGGAGAGAGCGAAGAAGAGAGAGGAGGAGTCTGTGTCTGGCTTTTTAAGGATTCCTGTGGACATGCGCAAGTAGGCTTATGGAGCTACACCACGCACGCCCTGATCACTCAGTGCACTGATGATGCAAGATGTAAGACCCAAGGCTTATCTGCTGAACTGCGCATGTATGGTCATGCAGCTGGAGTGGCAGAATCCTAACACATAGCATGTTTGAGGTAGCCTGTTTATATAATGAGATTTAAATTAATTTCTACAATTTTTATTTATGTGTGTGTGTGTGTGTGTGTGTGTGTGTGTGTGTGTGTGTGTCTGCCCATGAACTCCAGAAGAGCATGTCAGAGCCCATGGAACTAGAGTTATAGGCAGTTGAAAGCCACCCGATGTGGGAGCTGGAAACCAAACTTGGGTCCTCTATAAGAGCAGCAAGTGCTCTTAACCACTGAGCCATCGCTACAGCCCTGGATATAATTTTGGAGGTGATCTGAAAGAACTGCAAACTTTGAGAACACATCTTTCCCTTTTCTGTCCTCCTTGAACTTTGTGCCTTTGTGGGGAAGGGGAGCGTGTGCTCCGTGCCGCTCCATTCTGATTTCAGTCCTTTGTTGTAGCAACAAATTCTAATGGGTCTTGATAATAAAAACCCAGGGATAAATGCTGAAAGATCAGAGAAGCAAAGGAGCCAGCTGCTAGAGAGACTTCTTACCTTGCCAGCTCCTCAGACCGAAGGAGAAGAAGGCTTGAGCTCCTGTCTCTGCCCAGTCATATCACTTCCTGTTTCCTCCTCCCCAGTGCTGGCATTAAAGGTGTGTGCCACCACTGCCTGGCCTCTATGCTTAACTAGTAGCTAGCTCCGCCCTCTGATCTCTAGGCAAGCTTTATTTATTAGAGCACAAACAAAGTATTATCACAATTTGCCATTAAGATTTGGTGTTCCCTGACTTCCAACTCATTGGATCTTTGCCTGTTGGGGTGTTTTTATATATGGGCAGCCATACTGTCACTACCCTAGCTAGGGAATGTGAGTCCCGAGAAGGGACTCTCCGAAGGGTTGGAGTGGGTGGGAGTGTTCCCTTCCTGGTGACTCCCTCTTTTATCCTTATCTTTCAGCTTCCAGAAACAAACACTTGCTCCCTGACAGCACTATGGTAATGCACATATCATACCATAGCTCTACTGTGGCACCCTTGTCCTTCTCTTTCCAGAAGAGAAGCCAGGCTCAGAAGGAGTAAAGGAGTCGTCTAGAGTCCCTGTGAAAGTGGAGGACTGAGACTTGAATTGAGACCTGTTTGTCTCTAAAGGCTATTTTTTTAAAACAAGTATTATTTTTAATTACATGTAGATGTGTGTGTGTGTGTGTGTGTGTGTGTGTGTGTGTGTGTGTGTGTGCATGTAGATATATACATGTGGATGCAGGTGCCCACAGAGGCCGGAGGCATGGAATCCCCTTGAACTGGAATTGCCAGCTGCCTGACAGGGATGCTGGGAACAGAATTCTGGTCCTCTGGAAGTGCAGCAAGTGCTCTTAACCGCTGAGCTCTCTTTCCAGCCCCCAGAGGCTATTTTTAAAACTCCTACACAGGACTGGAGAGATGGCTCAGCAGCTAAGAGCACTGGCAGCTCTTCCAGAGGTCCTGAGTTCAGGTCCCAGCAACCACGTGGTGGCTCGACAGCCATCTATAATGGGAGCTGATGGCCTCTTCTGGCATGCAGGTGCAGTGCAGATAGAACACTGTATACATAAAATAAATAAATCTTAAAAAACAAACAAACGAACTCCTACACAGATACCTTGGCCAAAGACCACCTTGAAGGGCTTCCCTTCGCTCTACTTACTATCTAGAATTGCAAGCCGGGCACGGGGGGCTTCTTGAAGTTGGAGGTTGAGTCTAAGACCCACCTCAGAAGGGGCGTGGCACTAGTAAGTGGAAAAAGGACCAGCAGTCTCCAGAAGTATCTCCGAGGGAGATGGCTGAAGGGCTGCAACCGGAACAGTGCCCTGTGCGCTGTCTCCTGTCCTCCACAGGACACGCTGGCTCCTGAGCTGCCCTACTTATCGGTCACCTCTGAATCGAAGGCCCAAATCCAAAGAAAGAGGAGACTGTCCCATTACAGCAGCTTCGGGTTGCCAATGGAAGAAGGCCGGGCTGAGATAAGAGATACACAGCCCTGCGGAAGGAGCCTGTGCTGCCCAGAAGGCCTTGCAGGAAATCACCCCCTTCCTTGAGGGCTAGAGGGAGGGAATGACTCAGGGCAAAGTGGTGTGACTTCCGTATTTTACAGCCAGGCCTGTGGTGAGACCCCCTCGACCAGGAGCCCCTGCTTCGCCTTCCCCAGGGGTCTGTCTAATGAGGCTTTTCTTCTGGCTTTTTCCACTGGGTCTCTGGACTCAAGTCAGCACGACTGGCCTGGTCTCTTGTTCCAACTCCTGCCCAGGCCATGACCTGTGAGAACAGGGCCAGAAGTGAAGCAGAGGGAAATGAAGCTGGCGTGGGTGTGGCAGGTGACGCTGAGGATTTATGGCTGTCCTCTGCTTATAGTGCACAGTGGGGGGCTGTGGCCCTTAGAGTCCATAGTGGGAATGTGGGGCTCTCCCATGGGAGAAACATGTCTTCTTGACACCTTAGCATGTACTACGGGCCCAGTTGTTGAATTTGTAAATGTACTGGCCCCAGATCAGTTCTCTCCCGATATGCCAGAGGAGAAACATTGCCCCGTGGCTGAGGGATCCTCTGGAGCCAGGGCCTCCTGTTTGGAATGTTAGCCTTGCCACTTGCTGTCAGGTTTTAAGTCAAGTCGCTTAACCCCTCAGAATCTTCTCTTCAGTACGGTAAGGGTAATGATAACGCCCGCCCAGTAGGCGTGTTGAAGATTGGAAGACTAATGGGCGCTAAGTGCTCGGCACAGCACCGGAAACACCGAAGCGTCATGTGACCGTTATCTGTTTTTATTCTTTTAGTGAAAGACATTGATCCAGTCCTAGCTCCTCCCCCTGCTCCTAGTCTCCTGTCCGGTCCCCACCACCCTCCTCCGTAAGCGCTTCTTCTGGTTCATCACCACCACCCCATCATGTCATCTGTACTCTTGGTGTATGCGTTCACTGATCTCATTGCCGTCACTCTTTACATTGTTTTTGTAATTACAGTCATTTACGTGTTTGTTGGTGCACATATGCACGCACATGGGCCACGGTGTAGGTACAGAGGTCAGAGGACGACTTTGGGGAGTCATTTTTCTCCACCATGTGAGAGTCAGGAATGGATCTCAGGTTGCCAGGCTTCGGTGGCAAGTGGCTTTATTCACTGAGCCATCTTACTGGTCCCCTCTACCTTTTGAGACAGGCTCTCTAACTGGACCTAGTGCTCACCAACGAGGCTAGCCTGGCGGGGCCCCAGGGACCATCCTGTCCCTGCCTCTCCGGCAGTGGGACTGTGGTGTGCACTGCTACATCTGGGCTTTTACGTGGGTGCTGAGTATTGAACTCAGGTCCTCATGTTTGTGCTGCAAGCCCCCCCCCCCCCCCCCCCCGGGGCTCTTAGCTGTGTACCTTGCCTGTCCTTATATCCATACCACAGTGTCTCAGTCTTTATTGCTTTATGGTAAGTTTCGAAATCTGAAATTGTGAGCCTTCTGATTTTGATCCTTCTTCTTGTTTTGGCTGTTCTGGATTTCTTGCAATCCCATGTGGATTCTAGGATCCGTCTCTTTATTTCTATGAAGAAAGCAACCAAAATTCAGATAGAGGGATGTTGAGTCTCTAGATCACCTGGGAAGTGTCATCAGACACCAATATTACCTACGTCCTCCAGTTTTTGAGTCATCGGTCCTTGGTTCTTTACCCAGGTTTTTTCAAAGGGTGCTGGGGATGCTGGAAATGCATCACTAATTAAACCCCATCACTTGCTCTAAGTCCGTGGTTTCTCTCTGCCTGGGAAGTCTCCCGTTAAGTCTAACGGGCAAGCGCTTCACCTTTACTCCTTTTCCTATATAAACCACGTTCCACGGTGCAGCCAGAGTGATGCTTCAAAAAAATTCAAAAATTCATGCAACGAGCCCAGTTTGAAACCTGGGACTTATACAGGGACACTTGGCTCGGTCTGGGAGCGGGGGGGACTGGACCTGCCTGGACTGAGTCTATCAGGTCGATCCCGGTCCTCCGGGGAGACCTTGATCTGGAGGAGGTGGGAATGGGGGGTGGGCTGGGGGGAGGGGGAGGGGGCGGGGGGGGGGGAGAGCATGGGAATCTGTGGCTATTATGTGGAACTGAATGGTGTTGTAAAATAAAAAATAAATTAATTAATTAAAAAAAATTCAAAAATTCAAAAATGCCCATCTTGGACCAGCTGGATGGCTCAGCGGGCAAATGCACTTCTTATGCAATCCTGGCAACCCAGGTTTCATCCCCAGGATCCATGCAAGGTGGAAGGAGAGAACAGACTCCATAAAATTGCCCTCTGACCTTCACACACTTGCTGTGGCACACCTGCCCACACACATACCATGCACACACAATAGTAATAAAAATGAATAAAATACAGATCTGATCCAGACACACCTTTACTGACAGCTCTTAAAGGTTTATTTTTTTAATTTTATGCGTATGTGTGTGTAAGCCATGTGTGTGGGTCAGAGGCTATAAGAGGGCATTGAAAGCTGGGCGGTGGTGGCACACGCCTTTAATCCCAGCACTTGGGAGGCAGAGGCAGGTGGATCTCTGTGAGTTCGAGGCTAGCCTGGGCTACCAAGTGAGTTCCAGGAAAGGCGCAAAGCTACATAGAGAAACCCTGTCTTGAAAAAAAAAAAAAAAAAAAAAAAAAAAAAGAGGGCATCGAATTCCCGGGAACTGGAATCCCTGTAGCTTTGAGCTGCCTTGTGGGTGTTGGGAATCTGAATTTGGTCCTCTGAGCCGTCTCTCCAGCTCCTCTTTTTTCCTTTTCTTTCAGCATTAATTTGTTTCTTGTTTTTGCACTGGCTGCTCTTACTAACAACCCACGTCCTTGAGGCTGCCGCGGGAGCTCAGGATGGCCTGGCCTTTGTCACGACGACGTTCATGGAAGAATGCTCTCTTTGTTCCAGCTCTATGAAACTATGCTCTGATGCTGAACACACCACCCGCCACTGGTGTTCTTTCTGTGCTAGGATCTCTTTCTCCAAGGAACTCCTGCTTCATCTCTGTGTCCAAATTAAAACGTCACTCTTGCTGGAAAAGCTTTCCCGATCCCACCTCTGCCCCATGTTCCCCCGGTCCTCTCTTACAGCATGGATCACTTACCTCTGTATTTTATTGTGTGTTTACACAGTCTGCCACATGTCAAGGGCATCCTCATCTATGGGTACTTTAAAATGATTTTATTTTTGTTTATTTTAAAATGATTTTATTTGTTTGTTTGTTTTTACAACCTAACCATGTTTAACCAGGGTTTCATGAAGCTCAGGCTGACCTCTGGCCAGAATGACCTTGAACTTCTGATTCTCCTGCCTCTACCTCCCAGTGCTCAGATGGCAGGCTTATAATACCATGCCCAATTTCTATAGTGCTGGAAATTGCACCCAGGGCTTTGTGTATGCTGGGCTAGTACTATTAACTGAACTACATCCCCAGCCTTGAACAACTTTTTTTTTTTTTAAAAAAAAAAAAAAGATATATTTTATTTAAAAAATTATGTATATGTGTGTGTCTGGGGTGGAGGTGGGGTGTGTCATGTGAGTGCAGGTGCCTGTGGGGGCCAGAAGAGGGTGTTGCATCCTCTAGAGTGGAAGTTATAGACAGTGGTGAAGGGTCTGATGTGGGTGCTGGGATCCAAACTCAGGTCCTCTGGAAAAGGAGAATGTTCTTAATCATTGAGCTATCTCTCCAACCCTAGGACTGCTCTTTAAGATCCTCACCTCTGGACTACATCTCTGCAGTGAATATAGTTCTGAAGTTTCATTCTAGCACATTCCATCTCTCCTACATTACCTTCCCATTTACTACAATGAATTTCTTCCTCTTAATCCATCTCAGGCTCCAAACATTCATCCCTGTTCACTACAGATCTTGCTGTCTTTGTATATGACACTATCAGCTGCCAGCACTTAACTACGGACAAGACCCATCACTAGTCCCGCCGAAAATCTCATTTAATGCCAGCAACAGTGAGGTATCTAAAACCAGCCCCACTTCGCAGAGGAGAAAAACAAGTTCAGAGAGGGTAAATGATGTGATGAAGGCCACACAGATAATATGTGGCATGCAACCACTTGAGCCCAGGCTTGCGATTCTAGCATCTGTGTTGTTAACTACATTGTCATTCCAGGTTTATGTCTTTTTTGGGGAGGAAGGGGGATGTTCATCTGATTCATTGAAAAAGAATTCCATTTGTTTACAAAGAACCAGAGGGAGAGAGACATCTGTGGACAGTCATGAGTAGTCAGAGGAAAAGCCAGTCACCCTGTCGGTGGGGGTGGGGGATGGGACTCCTTTCAGTTAGGAGAGGAACACCTCCCCCAGCACCAGTCCGAAGGAATCCACCTCAATTGGCTGAAGTTGGAGGGGCCTCTGCCTCCCTCCTTTTAGACCAATTAGCTGCCTGTAAGCTGGTGACCTTCCAGGGAAGGTGGCCCAGAAACTAAGAGAGAGGGGAACACAAAGACCCCCAAGTCCAGCCACCATCTCTTTGGAGTAGAATGTCACTTCAAGCTGAGCCGGGACTTCAACCAGTCCTGCCATGGTCTGTGTCTGGGCAGAGCAAAGACTCTGAGGCTGGGGTGACTGCCCAGAGATGCAGGGAGACACGCTGGTGTGGAGGCTGGGAAGCAGGAGGAAACGGGAAATTGTGATGTGATTGGGGTAGAGGTGGAGACTGGTGGTGTATGTGGTCCACGGGTCCTCCAGAGCCCCCAGCACCACTTCCAAAGGGCTGCGCTATCGGACGGTGCTTCATTTCCTCCCAAGTCCAGTTTTTGCCCTTGGGATTAACTCTCCCCACCTTGGACCAAACACCTGTAAAATGTAGACACACAGGGCTACTCGGCATATTTACTTTTTCTGAGTTCAAGCGGGGGTGGGGGGGTGGGGGGGGTGGGCGGTGTTAGTAGCATGCATCCTGCTTTGGGTGGAGGATCAGAAGTGGGGTTTGGGTGTAGGGAGCAGAAGAGTGGGGGGCACATATGTGGAGGAACAGAACGAGCTGGAAGGAAGGATAAGAAGAGCAGTGGCTGCCGTGAATGGGGACCCGTTTCCCTCAGCCCCTGTGTGTTGGATCTTTTCTTTTGAGTTCAGAGACTCTCTTGAGACAGCTTGGGTCCGAGGTTAGAAGGGCCTGAAGTCACAGATGGAAGCGGTTTGCTCCGGCCAGCAGAGCCAGGTTCTGGTGGGAGTAGCTCAGGCCTCCTCAGCTGTGGCATCGATGCCCGCGTAGGTGAAGTTCTCAAACAGGGACATGTTCACGTAAGCCTGTGGGAAGAACAAGTCTCAGTGGAGCAGAAGCAGGAAGAACTCCGTGAGTTCAAGGTTAGCCTGGTCAATCCAACAAGCTCCAGGACAACCAAGGCTACTGAAACACTGTCAAAAAAAAAAAATCACTGATTTATCACTCATAAGGCTGTTGTTGATTTGATCATTTGTATATATGATTAGTTGATTCTTTCTTCTCCTTTTCTTTCTCCTTCCTTCCCTTTGCCTCTTCTCTTCCCCTCTGCTCCCCATAAACCCTTCCCTTCCCTGCTTTTGAGACAGTCTAAGCCAGGCTGTCCTTGAACTCACTTTGTAGGAAAGGACGACCTTGAATTTGAACTTCCAATCTTGCTTCTGTGCTGAGATTAGAGGTATGTGCCACCATGTCCTACCCAGGGCCTCGAGCTTGATAAGCAAGCACTAGCAACTGAGCTACACCCTAGGCCATATTTGTATTGTTTTTGAGATAAGGTCTCTCTATGTGGCCCTGGCTGTCTTGGGACTTGCTCTGTAGACCAGGCTGGCCTCGAACTCACAGAGATCCGTCTGGCTCTGCTGGGATTAAAGGCATGCGCCACCACCACCTGGCTTCAAGTCATTATTTTCATAGGCAGGTGGTGGTGGTGACGCTTTTAATCCCAACACTAGGGAGGCAGAGGCAAGAGGATCTCTGAGTTCAAGACCAGTCTGGTCCACAGAACTAGTTCACAAAGAAACCCTGTCTTGAAACACACAAACAAACAAATCCCACCCAAAAGCCTGTTTTCATATTTACACATTTTGCTGTATTTCTTCTTTCATTTTTATTTGGTAATTCATCTATTCACAGATTCAGTGATTGGATTGTGTTTATTCATATGATTATGCACTACTCACTAATTACATTTATTTATTCAGCCCTTCCTATATCATTCAGCCACCTCTCCATTTTGGGTGACCCTTCATGCATTTTCTCTGGCCCTGGACCGGGTGGGAAGAGGGGTCCCAGGAGGGAATGGGTTGATGGCTTGGAGGAAGACAGACTAGCTGTCTGGAATTTAGGGGAGGGATTTGCTGTTGAGACTAAGCAATGAAAGCTTTGGAAAGAGTGCATATGGGCCTAGTGTCTAAACCCTGCATGGGCTGAATCCTAAATCCAACCCAACTGTGGTGACAGCCTCAGCTGAGGGAGTTTGGGTAATGTGTGAGGGTGAGAGACACAGTGGCCTCATATGTGGCATCTATGAGATGGTGCTCCTGTGAACTTGGGGGTGCCCATCCCCCCTTGTCCAACCTCTTACCTTCCTGGCTTCTAGCATTCGGCCCAACTGTAGCGCGATCTGGGCAAAGGGGGGGCGCTCATAAGGTCGATCCCGCCAGCACTGCCTCATCAGCTCGTACCTGTGGATGGGAGTGGGGGTGCTGTGAGGTGAGGGACTGTCGGGGGCCGGGGCCACTCATCTCAGAGTTGAGTTCGCAGAGCTCAGGGGGTAGGGAACTCACACTTCATCATCACAGTTTCGAGGCTGCTCCATGCGATAGCCCTGGGGCAACTTCTCGTAGAGTTCAGCACAGGTCATGCCACAGTAGGGCGTGCCTCCTGCAGAGGGTACAAGACTCCCTCAGTCCAGGGCCCCACGGTAAGGTGGGATGCTCTGGAGAACAGGGTGTCAGCTTACCAAGGCTCACTATCTCCCAGAGGAGGACCCCAAAGGACCAGCTGAAATGAGAAAGATGGACATAATCACTTGTGGGAGACACATAGTTTAATCTCTATGTAACCAAGCTGTGTCACCATACCAGGTCCTGCATGTGTCTTCTCTGCTGGCATCTGGCTTTGGCCAGCTACTGTCCCTATTCCAGGGAAGGGCTTTCATAGGCCCTGATCCCCAGACTCAACTAATTAGAGTAACATTTTGTCTCTCTCTCTCTCTCTCTCTCTCTCTCTCTCTCTCTCTCTCTCTCTCTCTCTCTCTCTCTGTGTGTGTGTGTGTGAGTGTATGTAGTGTGTGATGTGTGTGTTCACAGGTGGACACTGGGCCTCTTTAATTGATCTCCGCCTTAGTCTTTGGATGGTTTCCTCTCACTGAACCTGGAGTTTGCTGATTCTGATAGACTGGCCAGCAAGCCCCAGGAATCCTCCTGCCTCTGCCTCCCCAGTGCCGGGATTGCAGTACACGCTACCTGCAGTCCCGTTTTCTTACCCCCTCCCCCCCATGTGAGTGCCAAGAATCTCAACTTCGGTCATCGTGTTTACACATCAGGCACTTGACCAGCTCAGCCAGCTCCACAGTCCTTACGGCTAACATTTTAAAGATTCTTTCTTTCTTCTTCTTCTTTTTTTTTTTTTTAATGATTTTTAGATTTAGTTTTGTGAATGAAGGTCTTGCCTGTGTGTATGTATATGCACAATACGTACGTCCCTGGTACACACAGGATTCAGAAGAGGTTGTTGGGTCCATTGGAATTTGAGTTACAGATGGTTGTGAGCCACCATGTGGGTCCTTAGAATTAAATCCCGGTCCCCTGGAAAAGCATCCACTGTTCTTAACTATGGAACCATCTCTCCAGCTCCAAACTGAGAATATTTTTAACTGACATTTTTATTGAGCACTAACTATGGTCTGAGTACTGATTAATTAACATACATGCCAATTATGGAACTCACGACAGCCCTGTGATTCAGGCTTTACTATCCTCATTTTACAGATGAAAACACTGAGGTCTGAACAGGATCTGAATCCTGACTCTAAAGTCCTCATTCTTTGGTGCATCTTGCCTGGTGAGAAGCTCTGTGCAGGTGCATGGCAGGCCTAAGCCAGGGCAGGGAGTCCTAGTGTGGCGAACTCTAGAGAGTCTTGGGGCAGAAGCAGGAAGTAGGTAGTGGTCAGAGGGGCAGTCGGTGAGGTCAGGTCAGTCCAAAGGGCTCAGGGCCAGGACAGAGCCGCTCAGAAGATAGGGCTGAAAGGTCAGCGGGTCAGGTTCAGACTGAGATGTACATACCTGGAGATAGGGGATGTGAGCCAAGATGGTCATGGTGTGTAGGAAGTGTGCCAAGATGGTCATGGTGTGTGCACGTGTGTACCTATGTGCATCTCTCTCTCTCTCTCTCTCTCTCTCTCTCTCTCTCTCTCTCTCTCTCTGTGTGGCACAGAGGGTCTGAAGGGTCATGTACTGGTAAGAGCCTCAGGTGGCCCTGATCTTACCCTTCAGACAGAAAGGTGGGCATGCTCCTTGAGTATTGAAGCCTATGAAGGTCCAGCCCCTCGATAGCTTTCCCCAGAGTTCCAGAAGAGATGCTACCAGTGGCAAATAAATCTGAGGGATACTCTAGTCAATCTATACACACGAAACTCCTTAGTCCATACACTTTATTCTTCTGAGTCAGTTCTCTCTTTACAAGCTTCTATTCTGCTCTCATGCCTAGTTCCTTTCTTGCCTAATTTCTCTGTACATTTATCTGCTGTCCCCTCTAAGTTCTATCTTAATTCTCTCATGTTAGTTCCGCCCCATCTAGGTTCTTATCCATCTGGTTCTTTCCCATCTTAGCTCCTCTCCCATCTCCTTCTTTCTCATCTTGTTCTTCCCCATCTGTCTCTTCCTCGTCTTTCATCTCATTCTTCTAGTACTCTCTTCTAGCCCTTCAATCTAGTTCTTCCCCATCTCAGTTCATTACCCTCCAGTTCTTACCCATCTAATTCTTCCATTCTCTTTTCTCTTCTCCGTCTTGTCCTATACTCTCTGAGGTTTACAGTTATATACCCGTGCAATAGCAATGTTCTGGCAAGACAAGTCACCAGGCTTGAATTCCCTCAGAGTCAAAAGGAGAGGCAATAAGATCCACACAAAACAGCAGTAATTGCCAGCCATCATCTGCAACCCAAAAGGGAAGTGACTAATGGGGAATAGAATCAACTGAGGACTAAATTCGGTTAATATCTGAGCAAAGGGGATTTTATGTGCTCAACTATATTCTTAGACGTGGTTAAAGTGTTAGGAGTCTATCAGTGACGAGTGAAAATAAAACTGCCTTATTTTCCTTTGGCCCCTTATCTGTCCAAGCAGCCTGAGTCAGCTTGATGTACCTGTTAAGTAGAAATCCTTTAGTTCTGAGTTAATAGTTAAAGATAGATCTAAAACTAGAGATAAGACTTTGGAAAGGGTAAAGTTAAGCTTAATTAGCACATCCGCCAGGCCTTCTCAAACAGATAGTCTGGATGTTTAAGTGTGTTCTTAGAGAGCACAGAGGTATCTCTGATTATCTTATCAGATAAAAGTATCTTCTTTCATCTGTCTGGGGATGGTCCTGGCCGGATGCTGCCAATGACGATAATTACAGGGAGGCTTGAATTGGGGTTCTGGCTGTGTATAGCTGTCAGTGCAGAAGGTTATCTAAATATTCCACTAGTAGAGGGGAAATGGTGCCCAATGAATGATGGAAAAGCTACAAGAGCACACGAGAAATTCATAGCAGGAAACCAAGACTCCTTAAGCCTCAGCTTTACCTCTGGAAAGACTTTTGGCTTCTTCCAGGTATGAGCTTGTCATAATCAGCTGATATCCTACTTCATGTATTTCTGCAGCCTGTAGTACTTGAGTGTTTTCTCTTGCTACCCTAGTGACTACCCAGTTTTTCTGGATCTCACTGAAGAATTCCTTGGTCTCTTACACAAAGAAAATCCTAAACACTCCCTAACCCAGTCTTACCACGAAAGTCACTTCCAAGATCAAAATGCTTCCAGGCATTAGGAAGCCTCCTAGCTTCCCTCTAAGATGTAGAAACTTCTAGAGCATTCTCAGAACTCACTGTTGCACACCTGGATTCTACCTGTTGATACCCACGTCATGCCTTCAATAACCCAAGACATTGTTGCGGTGTATCTAGGCTATGCCTGAGTATTCTCGGGGGCCAAGTCCTCTGCCCCTTCCCACCTCTCCCCACACTCACACATCACTCTTGGTGGTGTAGACACTGTAGTTGAGAGACTCAATGGCCATCCAACGCACAGGGAGACGGCCCTGGGAAGTAAAGGGTCAGAGGGCCAGGATGGAAGAAAAGGCTATTTGAGGGCCTTGCAGGGGGAGGTCCGGGCATGGGTCCTAAGTGGGAAAGGCTGAATGAGACTTACCATCGTCTTCTTCACATATACTTCCTCCCCCCGAGAAAGGCCAAAGTCTGCGATCTTGGAGGCCAGGTTCTCTCCAACCAGCACATTTCGGGCAGCCAGGTCCCTGTGGATGAACTGCAGGCAATGTCAGAAGTCAGGGAAGAGAGGGATGGGGCCCAGGAGCATGGGGCCGGTTGGAGCTCCTGTGTCTTCCTACCCACATATCCCTTAGCTGACCAGCTGACCAGGGATCAGAGGAAAGTCAGTACTGGTTCTCATGCCTCCCTTCCCAACTTGGGCCACAGTCAAGTGCAGCTAGTGTCCCTCTTTCTGGTACGGGGTGATTGATTTACCGCCCTCTCCTCCATCCCCTCCCTCTCCTCCTGTTCTTCTTTTTCTCTTCTTCCACCCCTTCCCCTCATCTTTTGAAACAGAGTCTTGCTATGTGGTCTTGGATGGTCTGGTACTTATTATGTAGCCCATAATATCTCCCACCGCTGTCTTCCAAGAACTGGGATCCTAGGCATTACCTCATCCTACCTCTCCTCTTCCAATGCCTTCTGTCCCATTTCCCCCACTGTCTTGTCCCCTCTCCCTTACTGCTCAAAGTCCATAAGTGATCTCCATGTTCCAGGTTCTCACCTTAGCCCTACATCCTCCTCAGACGTGTTTTCCATCAGCTTCTCCCTGATGCCCCTCTCCTTTCAAAGACTCAAGATTTTGCTGCCTGTACAATGCCTCCGCTCAGGCTGGAGTGGCCCCTCTGGCAGTTGTCCCCTCTCTCATCCCATTTGGGAGCCCACCCCACCCTCTTCAGTGGCTCTCCACCCCCTCCCTGCTGGAGTGGGCGCTGAAATGGCAGCCCCGACACTGTCCAGCCCGGGCCTGTCTCTTGGGTACTAGTTTGGTATCTACAACTTGCCCACTCAACACCTCCGCCCAGAATGTCTCTCAGGGACTCCAAATCCAGCACCTTCTCCCTATATGCCTCCTGTCCTCTCCTCCATCCATGTAACGTTTACAATCACTCGGCACCAGGGCCTGAGCCTAGGCCTGTGTCCTTCCTTCTCACTGTTCATACTTCCCATACCCAATTAGAACCTGCTGATTGGCCACCCGACCAGGTCTGCTCAGTGGCCTCCTCTCTCCCTACTGTGGCCCACCTCACTCACTCACTCACTCACACACACCTGCTTCTCACTCAGGTACTGCATGCCATTGGCTGCATCGCTGGCGAAACGCAGCAGCTGCCGGGAGCTGAGGGTGGAGGCTGTTCCATGCTCTCGAGCAAATGCTGGATCAGTCTCCAGGACCCTGCTCTTCCTCAGGAAATCTAGCAGGTTTCCATAGGGGGCATATTCGATAGCAATATATAAGTAACCTGGGAGGTAAGGAGACACATGGTGATGGTTTAGGTACAGGTCATGTGTTGTTATGAGCATCGCCCGATTGTAAGAGGCAGTCTGCAGCATGCAGGAAAATCCCGTGATGAGCATGGAACCTAGGGATCCCCACAAGCTACTAGTGTGGTACAGGTGATGGCTGATGACAGAGGTCTGGAAGGAATAGGCCATGAACTAGGGGCTCACCTCGGTTCTCACAGGCCCCCAAGAGGTTGATGATATTAGGGTGGTGCCCCAGTTTGCACAGAACTTCGAGTTCGCCTGCAAAGTCTCGATGGTCATTTTCAGAAGCATACTCTGTGTAAAGAAATCAGTGTCACTTTTTGCCATGGATAACTCTGGGAGGGCATGAGTTGCTAGTGGGAGCTAAGGTAGAGCCTGATGTTTGTGGGATAAAGGAAGAGAAAGAGGCTGGGGTCTGGAGTCCCGTCCGAGGACCTTTGAGCATCTTGATGGCGGCGTTCATCTTGAGCCCGTCCTTCTTGATCATGGCCCGGATGACCTGGCCGAAGTTGCCCTCCCCGATGAGGTCCTCAAAGGTGATGTCCTCCCACTCCAGCACAGGGTAACTCAGGGGCTCAGGCTGTGGCTTTGGCCGCCGGGTCAATGTCAGGGTCCCTGAGCTGAACTGCAGGATGGTCTCTTCGCCCTTCACGGGATGGGATGAATAGCAGCCAGTCCACACAAGAGATGTGAGGACAAAAGGGGGATCAGAGAGGCATACAGAGAGAGGGTTCAACGGTTAGACAGACGGACAGAGCCAGACAGAGGATGCCCTGGTGGTCAACCTGGGCCACACCTACAGAGATGGACAGTGCACAGAATCACAGGTGACAGAGTCACAGGTGGGTTCCAGGTCACAGGTGTCTAAGAAGAAAAATACAGAGGCATCAGCCTTGGGGTCTAGTATGTGGGCTTTGCTACAAGGTGGAACCCAGGGCTTGTGGGTAAGTTGCCAAATCATGGATAGGTCAAATGGACCAAAAACATTCTAATATTTAAATAGAGAATTGGAATGAGATGTAATGGGAAAAAGGAAGCTTCCCATTATTGTGCAAACCCTGCAACTAGGCTTTATTTATTCATTTACTTATGCCATCTTGGGTGAATTTCTTGAGTGTTTATTACATGCTAAGCCCTGAGCTGTAGGGGGCGGGTAGA
Source organism: Peromyscus maniculatus bairdii (assembly GCF_049852395.1). Lineage (NCBI taxonomy): Eukaryota > Metazoa > Chordata > Mammalia > Rodentia > Cricetidae > Peromyscus > Peromyscus maniculatus. The sequence goes on from NC_134853.1 coordinate 137,548,106, forward strand.
CAGATTTTCTTCTTCACGGTAGAAGAAGCAGAGGCGATCTTTGTCCCTCCTCTTGGTGTCTAGACATAGTTCCAATGCCAAGCCAGGACTCAAGGACCATAACAAAGAGGACTGCCCAGCTCCCTCTACTAAGCAGGGCTGTGCTGGTCAGAGTCGATGACAGGAAAAGGCAGCCGCTGATCGGGAGTAAGGGACTGCAATATGAGAACCTGAAGCAAGGTCCAGGTGGACCATGCAGGCAGGGGATTTCCTAAGTGAATTGATGGCAAGCTTGCTAGGGAAGTGCTGGGGACACAGGTCACATGGGTTCACATGAAGCTTGTGCAGCTGAGGCATGCATCAGAATAAACATGTACGGTCTGTGGCTACATCATATGCGGGTGCATCCATTCAGACATACATGTACACGTGAGGACCTACAGGTGTACCAGCACAGGAACACATGCACATGTACATGGGATGCACAAGTGCACTACTACATGGCACATGCAAGAGCATGAATATCTGTGTGCAGGCACACAAGCAGACATCTATACTGATAAGTGTAATGATCACATGTACACTTAAGGCTGCGTTCTCACTGCCTGGCCTCGGCATCTGGCCCTGCTACCCTCTCCCCGCCTCCCACGGCAGTGATGGCTTTCTGTGCGCACTGACCTCAGAGGCAAGGTCAACACAGCCCAGACAAAGAAGCCAGTTGAATCTCTGGACTCTGATGGGATTTTTAAAGGCACCGCAGACACCAGTGTTGAACACTGGACTCTCTATACAAGAGTTAGCCCGAGAGAGAGAGAAGTGTTTCTTCCTTTCTTTTCTTTCCGCCATTCTTGGTGATGCTCTGAGTTTCTTTTAAACCACTCTAAATAGCAAGAGCCCACGCAGAAAGGGCCAAGGCTAGCGTTCTGATTCTGAGTGGGACAGCAGTGGGAAGTTCTCAGAGGGGGTGGGACCACCAGGATGGGTGGACATGACAAGATAGGGTGAGATGCCGGCAGCCCTCCCCATCCCACGTCTGTACCGGCGCGAGGGCCAGAGGGCATGGCCTGTAAGAGGACTAACAACCCAGGAGTGTTTGAAGAGTGAGCCTCTCTCCTCCAGAAGCGCAGGTGAGGCTGAGGCTGCGGGCCTGGCACACTTCTGGAGGGTCAAAGGCTAGCTATGTGAAGGGCATGGCCACACATCGCTGCCCTTCAGGGGGTCTGGAGAAGCACGAGGGAACAGTTTCCCAAAGGAGGCCATGGAGCTTCCAAGAATAAGGGCTGGGGCCGGTGTGGTGGTGGCAGTGGCGGCGGCACATGCCTTTAATCCCAGCACTTGGAGGCAGAGGCAGGCCATCTCTGTGAGTTCGAGGCCAGCCTGGTCTACAGAGCGAGATCTAAGACAGGCACCAAAACTACACGGAGAAACCCTGTCTCAAACAAACAAACAAACAAACAAAAAAACAAAATAAAACGAAACAAAAAAGTGGGGCTGGGATGAGAGCTCACAGCAAGCAGGATTCCGAACACTGACCACAGAAGTGTAGAGATAGAGTCTGGCTCCCAAGTAAGGGAGTGCCTGTGAGGCCAGCATGGGCCCTAGCTGCCCCTCCAGGATATCGCCATGTGATCCAGGCTGATAGCACCCTCAAGGGGTGGTAAGTGAAGAAGACAATTCCAAATGGTGGCTTCCAAGCCTGGAATAAGACCTGATGAAATATGAACGAACTGTCTTCTTTTTAACTGAGACTGCTAATTATTCATCCATTAATATGAATGGGCTCATGAGCTGAATTCAGTTCTAAAAAAAAAAAAAAAAGTTCTATTTTGTACTCTAGAGGGTCACTGAATGTAGCTTTAAACTTGTGGCATGAACAAGCATGTGCATACCTATATGTACTTCCATGCATGTGGGTACAAACACATACACTAGACAGTATCATGTACCCAGTGGGCACGGGACACTGACCGATCCTGACTGGTAGGTGAAGGTGCGTCTCCGATGCAGGCAGCTTCTTCGGATGCACACCAGGGCTAAAAGGGCAGCCAGGATGGTGAGGCAGGTGGCAGAGATGGAGCCTACGACAGCCAGGACCAGCTGCTGGTCAAGGCCCTCTTCAGCCGCCCGGCTCTCTTGAGCTGGGCCCTCGCTCTGCAGCCCTAGACACAAAGGAGGACAGACTGTGGAGATAGCCTGGGTCAGGGAACCCAGAGGCCACCATGGGATCCCACAGAGGGAGAGACTGGAGATCCTGGTACCACGCTGTGAGGAGGCGTCATGGATGACTGGAGTTCAGGGCTTGGGGAAGCAACTAGAATAGTTTCCCAGGTAGGGAAGTCAGGGCTTGCGATGCCTTTGCTCCAAGTTTGGAGGTGAGGTGGAGGGGCGCATGCAGCCTCGGGGGCCTTAGAAAGAGTGCAAGGGTCTGTTTTCTCACCATTGCCCAGAGTGGACTCCTCCACGGTGTTGCTCCAGTCGCCGAGACCCTGCACACTGGCCCGCACACGGAAGAGGTAGCGTGTGCTGGCATTGAGGCCACGGACGATGGTGCTTGTCTCCTCCGGCCTGTCTACATCCATCCACTTTGGGTCTCCTGAGCCCCCAGCCACCTGAATCTCCACAATGTACTTGGATATAGGACCAGATGGAGCCTCGGGATGCTGCCATGTGAGCTGGATCTCAGAGTCTGAGAGGGCCTGGGCATGGAGTTTCCTGGGAGCTGGAGGCCCTGGGGAGGGAAGAGAGGGAAGGAAGGGATAGGTTGAGCGGGGCTATTTAGCTGTGAGGAACGATGCATTTGTTCTAACGTGTGCTCTTCTTTGTGGATCCCGGCACAGGAGCCACAGGCTACCTTCCCCTGGCTGGGCTCATCCCCATCCCCAGGTCACCTCCACCTCCAAGCTGCTTCTTCCCTTGCATCCCAAGTCCTCTCCATGTCCTCAGTAGCTTAGGCTCCCTCCACCCTCACCCATGGCCCTGTTCTTCACATGAGTCATCATTTCCTCACACATCCCCCCCCCACCCCACATGCTCCTGGTGACGGTATATCTTCTATCTCCCCCACGCCTCCTGGGTTCGCTCCATGTCCATCCCTTGTAACCTCCCTTCTCCCTAGCCCATCATTCCCGCAGTGGACCTACCGCTGGGGGGCAGAAGCACGTGTGCAGGGGGTGAGGCGGGGCCCAGGAGGGTGCAATGATACAGTTGCACATCCAGCTGGTAGTGGGTGCCCGGCGTGAGTCCAGTCAGGAGGGCGGTGCGGGCCTGGGGGGATGAGATGTTCTCCCGCCTCTCCTGTCCCCGGGCCGCGTCCCACAGGCGCAGCAGGAAGCCGTCACCCAACAGTGGCACCGAGGGTAGGGACCAGCTCACTCGTAGCCTGTCGGGACCCTCCACGTGCCAGCCCTCTAGCCACGGCTGCAGCAAAGGCTCTGTGGCCAGAGGTTAGGAAGGGTCAGAATCATTCAATGGGTCCTTGGGGGCTAAAGGGGATAATAATCCCCAGTGGGGCAGGGCTGGGACGACCTCCAGTGGGAAAGGCAGAGGTCTTTGGGGGTAGACCAAGACATATTCTGAGTGGGCACGGCCATAAACCCCGGGGGAACAGGAAGGGAAGACTCTTGGCTTCTTACCAGGACAGTCAGTGGTCATTAGGGTAGAAGGCCCCCAGGGTCCCTCTCCTCCTTCCCCTGGCCGGCTCAGCTGCACCCGAACACTGTATCCTGTCTTCGGCTTCAGGTTCATTAACGTCACGTTTTCACTGGGATCCACTGGGGGTGGGGTGGGCCACACACATCACTAGGTCCCAGCCGTGTCCCGGGGCCACCATTCCCCCTTAGCCCCCTCTTCTTTTTGAATGACCTCCTCCCTCCCTTTCTGTTTCCACCCTATCCCCTCACTACTACACACCCCTCCACCACCTAACTCAGACCCCACTCACCCACAATAGCAGACCAGGCGATCATGCTGTCCTGGGGCCGATAGTGCAGGCGGACGGAGGAGATGGGTCCATCCCCACCAAAGGAGACCAACGGGGAGACCACGAGCTGACGGCTCTGCCTGGCCAGGAGCCGAGGCGCAGTGAGAGGCACTGGGGGTACTGCCAAAAAACTGGGGGGAGTCAGGGTCCGGGAGGAAGGGAGCGCTCTGGGATCTGGAGATTATCTAGTTTGGTAGGGGGAGACCAAATTCAGCCGATGACTGGGATGGCCAAGGCTCAGAGAAAGCGGTTCTGGTCTCTGGGAAGCTTGGACCACAAGGACTTGACCATAAAGAGGCATCTCAAAAGATGCCAGGGGAGGGTGTGATGTGACCATATGGAGGCTGGGAAGCAGCTCCCTGTCCTTGTAATCCTGGGTAGAGAGAGGCTGGGATGCGAGGCAGGGACCACCAAGGTGTCGTGTGTTCCCTTCCCTCCCCTTCAGCATTCAACCTATTGATTTGTTTGAAAGACAGAACATGCCAGTGATGAGGTACCTGCTCCACACTTGATGCTTGTTATGTATAACCAGTAATTCTCACAGCCCCTGGGTCACGAACAAAGAAATTGGGGCTCAGAGACATCGCACAGCTTGCCTAAGGACACGCAGCTAGGGGAATTTGAACTAGGTCTGTCTGATCAGGCTACCTCAGATCAATCAGTTCTACCCTAAAGCAGTATTTGTGTTTCTGCCTGGCTTCCTCCACAGTCACTGCCCCTATTCCGGCCTGTTTTTCTCTCTAGATTATCGCATTAATGCCTAAACAGGTTCCTTGGCTTCTTGCAGACTGACTTTCCCAGAAAGCATAAAAGGAAAGAAAGGAGAAGGGGAGGGATGGAGGGAGGGAGTAAGGGAGGGAGGTGGAGGAGTGTGGAGGATGCAGCGTGGTCAGGTGGTAGCAGTGTGTCAGGGGCAGGTACAGATCTGGGGGAGATGAATGTTCAGTTTGGGTCCTAAGGAGGCCCCAGTGCCTATGGCTCGTGCAGGGGATCAGAGTCCAGGCGAAGCGGCTGGTATACGATGGGCCCCTGAATATCTCTCTCTCTCTCTCTCTCTCTCTCTCTCTCTCTCTCTCTCTCTCTCTCTCTCTCTCTCTCACACACACACACACACACACACACACACACACACACACACACACACGAACTTCCGCATTGCCTTCGAGACCAGAACTTGATGCTCACCTCACGGAGGTCCACTACTCGGGGCTGGCATCAGGAGAGGGGTCCTGACTACAGGGACACAGTGGCACTGCCAGAGAAGGGCTGGCACCTTGGCACTGGATGCCACTTTTAGATAACAGCAGTTGTCCTCTGTATCGGGTATACCTTCTGCCAGCCACTGTGCTAACTACTTACACGCATCACCTAGTTTAGTCTTCCCGAGCAGCCTGGCCGCTTTTACACGGTAAGAAACTGGCAGAAGGCTCTAACTTGCTTAGGTGAGAGAACTTGTAGAGAGCGGCTTGGAATCCAAGTCAGAATGGAGGGCTGAAGACAAAGATCTGATAAAAGATTGAGAAGAGAAAAGTGGGGGCCTGGTGGATGGGGTAGTAGGAGGGAGGTGATGAGGGATTGGGAAGCAGAAGAAAAAGAGGAGAGGGAAGGAGAAGGGAGATGAAAACAGACATGGGGTATGTGGGGGGGGGGCGGAAGGGGAGTAGGGCTTGGGGTACGGGACTGCCCAGGCTTATAGTGCGGAAGTGAAAAAATGCCAAGTCCATGGAGAGGGTGCTCTGCTGTGCTCTGCTGTGAGTGCCTGGTAGTTCCCTTCTTATTCATCCAACAGAATCCTGTGTACGTGTCCCTTTTGAGGAGCCGAACAGGTTTGCCTGTCTGCTGTCCCTGTGTGTCCATGTGAGGTGACTCAGGTAAAAGGGCAGCACCCCGAGGTGGAGTTAAAGGGGCCCTGGGTGCGGTGGTGAACAGCGCATGCAATGCAGGAGGCAGGGCAAGGCTGGAGGACGTCCCGTTCCTCGTGTCTTTTCCAGGTGGGACCAAGTTGTGTTCCAGCCTTGACACTGATTGGCCACCAGCCTTCTCTGCCTGGGGCTGAGCTTCGTCCTTCGAAGCCCTTGACTTTCCTGCTAGGATCCCCAGCCTGAGCAGCATCAAGCAGTGCCTGCTCAGACTACCATCCGTCCTTCAGAGCCTTAGAACACCGCTAACCTTTGACATTGACTTTGAAGCGCCGGCTGTCTTGGCCACCGGACGTGGATACACGGCATTCCCAGAACCCGCTGTCCCCAAGAGTCAAACGGGGCACCTCAAACTCAGCTGTGGTCCTGTCGAGCTCAACAATGGCCTTTGTAGACTAAGAGACAAGAGGAGACAGGCAATGGAGAATGCATGCTTCTTGAGGCAGATGGGAGTCAGTACTGACTGTTGCTGGAACACAGACCCAGCAACATCCCCTCACGGGTTCGCCCACCCCATTTAAGTCATGGCCAGGCAAGTGGGCAGGGCCTACAAGTTCTGATGGGGTTAGGGGTCTAAGGAATGAGCTGTCAAGCTGGTGAGATGGGGGAGCAGACAGTAGGTGGGGGTGACAGGGGCTGACCAGGAGCATGGTGCCATCTGGCTTGCGGAGTTCCATGCTGCCCCGTACTGGGAAGGGATTCCCTGCAGCGGCACAGTTGATCCGAGGCGTTGTCCCTAAGTTGAATTCCAGCTCGGTGGCCACATTGAGGATCTGGGGGATCCGGTCTAGAGGGAGAGAGAGAAAAGCCATCCCGAACAATCCTGAGGCAGCCATGCGACCACCAATGTGCTCCTTGTCCCATGCATCTCAGAGAGGGTCCTACGGTCTGCCCTGCCACTTACAACTGAAATCCGCAAGGTCTTGTGTGGTTCCTTCAGGCCCTGGTTCCCCACATCCAGTCAGGTGTAGGGCTCACCTCCCCCGTCTCTCCCATCACATTTCCTACGATCTTCTAAGTCTCAGAGGCAGGCCCCTTATCACCCGCCCTGCTCAAACAGTTCAGGCTGAATTCTCCTCTCTCTCTCTCTCTCTCTCTCTCTCTCTCTTCCTCCCTCCCTCCCCCTCTCTCTCCCTCTTCTTCCTTATTCCCTCTTTCTCACTGTCTTATGCTGTAGCCTAGCCTGGCCTGACACTCACTTTGCAGCACAGGCTGGCCTTGAACTCCAGACAGTTCTCTTGTCTCAGCCTCCCGAGTGCTAAGATTATAGGTATGAGCCATTACACCTGCCAACTCCTTCATTTCTGGCCCTTGGCTTCTGTACTCTCCACCCACAATGAGAGGCTCTTCCTCACCTACAAGTCTGACCATCACACACCCTTCAAGAATTTCTGTCCAGCTCTTCACATTAAGTAGCCACCCTTTGGCTTATATTCAAAGGCCCCATCACTTGGCCCATCCTGACCACTCCCCTAACCCCTCCTTCAGCTCCCTGGGCTTTCTTCACATCCTTCCCCAATCATCTCTCTTTGTCTTTCACATTCAATTCCAGATCTTGGCTCCTCCCCCAAAAGACACTCACACTGGTCAGGGTCTCCCCTAGATCCTGTGCACCCGAGGCAGCCATCCTTCACAATGTGGGTGCCTGAACGGTGAGAATACCTACCACGCCTGAACTCCCTGAGGGAAGGACTTGGGCACCACCAGCGACAGAAAGAGCAGAGAGATGCATTTGATAAAGGATCACCTGTCTTGAGGGGTCTCAGGGGCATATACCTGACTTCTCACAGTGTACTCCATGCCATCCAGAGGGGCAGACACAGCCACTGAACCGGTCACAAGTGCCACCGTTTTGACACTGGCACTGGAGGCGACAATCAGCCCCAAAATGACCAGGGGCACATGCTAGGAACAGAGGAGGTCATAGTTAAAATGGGCCAGTCAGGCCCAGCAGGGTACAGATGGGCACAAGCTATTCAGCAGGCTGGTGTGGTGGTGGTGGTGGGGGCACCGAGAAGGGAGTGGAGGGCCTGGTGTTTAGGTCAGGGTCATAGTGAAGGGTCTGGCACACTTATGCCCAGAGGAAGTGGCTTAGTCCATACCTTCCTGGCACTGGCTTCCCCTCCAGCCAGATCCACAAGAACATCCATAGGGATCCGGGAGGCAGAAAGTGAGACCCCGACAGCCTGCTGTGCCTGGGCACTGTTCCTGGCAGCTCTGTCCAAAACGGCCCTCTCTGCAGGCTGAAAACAAGGTGTGTGGTGTGTAGACTCTGTTGGGCCTCATACTCAAAGCTTCGTCTCCGTGGTTTCAGAACCTTCTCCCAGTCAGTGCTAGCTCTCCTACTTACCTTGCTCACAACGGGTACCAGTGAATCCTGGGGGGCACACACATTCGCCATCATGGTCATGACAGACACCTCCATGCAGGCAGCCTGGGCAATCCTTGACACACCCTGGCCCCCAGCGTCCAGCTCCACAGCCTGGAGGAAAGTGTTTTCAGTAGCTGACCTTCCCCCAGCTGTCCACAGCTGCTGAGGACTAGGGTAGCTCTGGGGACCCTCATGGATCCCGAGACCCCAAGGAAGTACGTATAAGGCTCACAGCCCCCCACACCACCCACGACCTCTGTCTTCTGCTCCTCACCCCGCACGATGAGCCGAAAGAAGGCACTGCCCAGGGGGCTGGCTTCGAGGTAGGTGGCACTGTAGATGCCACTAGATGGTGGCTGCACGTTCTGGAGATGCAGCTGAAACTGCCCATCATGGGCCTCATGCCAGTCAAGGGTGTGGAAGTAGGATCCTGGGGGACACAATTAGGTCGGGACCTCCAGAATCACACGAGAGACTGGTGTTACCTCCCTCTGCCCTGGTCACACCAATGTGGCCTGTGTGCATTGATCAGACTTGGGGGAAAGGCAACCACCAGATACTAGTACCCAAGCCAGGAAGCCGGAGAACATCCTCTTCATGCTCTCTGAGCCTCCCAATAAATCAAGTCCTCCCTCTCCCTCCTCTTCATTTAATAATTCAGTCCTTTTCTCATGACTCTTTTTTTTTTTTCTTCCGGAGCTGAGGACCGAACCCAGGGCCTTGTGCTTGCTAGGCAAGCACTCAACCACTGAGCTAAATCCCCAACCCCTTCTCATGACTTTTATAGGAGCTCTCTGCTTCCACGCTAGCCCTATCTGCCCACCCTCCGCTGGACAGCCACCAGGATGCTTTTATAACAGACTTGTCTGTCCCCTATTACGCTTGGGGCTCTCTCTCAGAGCTCTCCATTGCACCAGGATGGAAACCAGTCCTTTAGCCATTGTTTTCGACAGTTTGGCTCTGCTCAGCCCTCCAGTCCCACACCTCACCACACCCTGCCTGACCCCTAACATTCTTGAATTCCTAAATGCTTCTTGGCTTTCTAGAAACATCTGGTATTTCAGGCCTTTGCTCTTGCCTGCCCTGCCTCCTAGAAGGTCCTTTCTTTCTCTGTCTCTTTTGCTTTTCAGGGCTCTCTCCCGGCCTCTTCATCTAGGACCCAAACTGTTAGACAAGGATTCAACCCCCTCTTGTTTTTGCTCAGAACTCTAAACAGACTGCAGAGATTCAGGTTTCCTTGTCCACTTCTACATTTCTTGTTGGTTCAAAGCCTTCTACCCAATGAAAACGATCTTCTCTCTTAGGAGCCAAGGACCCAAGAGTCAGCCAGAAGATTATGGGGCTGAGGCAGGCATTTTGGGGACTACTCAGGAAAAAAGAGTCCTTCCATGGAGTGGATAAGGACAGGGCAGTGGGCAGGCAGGGCACAGAGCTGAGACCCACATATCTGTGTGGACTCCAGCACATGCCTGCCTTGGGTATCAAGGATCCAAACTGGGCACATCTTAGAGGGGTCAGACTTCCCTCGTGGGCACTTGTTATCAGCTGTCTTCTTTCCCATGGGGACCGCTGCTCTTCTTAGGTGGGCCATGTGACAGCACCTGCTCATTCCCAGGGGAGAGTTGAAGATGAGGGCTTAACATAGTACGTAAGAGGTAGCTGGCCACAGGTTCCTGGACCTCTTAGTACAGGAGGTGAGTGACTCAGAGCTGGAGATGAAATGGGGTCAGGTGCACCCCATGGAAGGACCCTGGAGGTTGTCCAGGAGGATGACGGGTGTATCATAGCCATTGGCTGAGTATATGGAGGGCAATGGAGGCCCTGGAGTGTCAGAACCACGCATGGGTCTACCCGTCCAACCAAATGCCCCTCACCATTGTTCTTCCATATCACGTCCGTCTGTTTTGCCTTGTGCACACGTGCGGAAAGCACAGCTGTGTCTCCTTTGTTCACGGTGTGCGTGACCTTGTCTGGAAACAGGTGGGCTGTGGGCGAAAGGTCAAGTCAGTGATCCAGGATAGCAGCCCTCCCTCCGTCCCTCCACCTCTGGCAGGCTCACCTCCCGGGCTGTTGTGCACGTAGAGGACTCGAGTGCGCCGCGTGCTGGCGCCGCCCACGCAGGAGAAGACCCCTACCAAGTCTGAGGGCTTGGAGAAGCCCCGCAGCGTGACCTGGTGGGAGCCGTTGCGCGCCAGGTTCAGGGGCTGCCCGGGTGGGAAGGTGCGCACGATGCGGTCATCCTTCTCCAGCAGCAGGGGCGGGCCCCAGGCGTCTGCGCCCCTCCCTGCCCCGGCCTCGCCAGACACGCAAGTCAGGAAGAAATGCTGCGGGTCGGTGATGCGCAGGTTGGCCAACAGGGTTAAATCCACAGCTGCACCTGGGACCAGACAACAGTGACTCCGTGGAAGACCCTGCCAACAGCCCCAGAAGCCTGCAACTCCAGCAGTAACTCGGGTGTCAGTGTTTCACTGTGCCCTCTGAAGGCTTCACTTTATCAAGGATTTCCACCCCCATTCTCTTCCCTTCTACACGTGCTTGTCCTTTGCCCTTCTGTCTCTTCATCCTACAACACAAACAAAAGCACACGTCCTTCTCTGGCTGCAGACAGATGCAGCCCCTGACAGCAGGGCTTTCATGGGAATGATCTATGTTTCTGTCTCCTTCCTTTGTCCCTGTCCGGTCCCTGCCCTGACTCCTTTCTGAACCGTCTCCACCATAACTATCCCTAGGCCACTTGTCGCTGCCCCGCCATGGAGGTGCAGGTTAGAAGAGCCACTCAGACTGGAGTGCCTTGCAGACATCCTCCTTGTTACTTAAACAATTGAGAACGATCTGATTGGCTGGGATTGAAGGTAGGCTAGGGGCAGAAATGAAGTTCCTAGCCCTACCTGGCCCAGAGGGACATAGACACAGTCTAGGTCCTGCCTTGGGAAGCTGGAGGACCAGACGTGGATACCCTCCCAGCTGCAGGTGTTGGGACAGAGGGAGGAACACCTAACCAGTGTGGGGGAGGGGAGGGAGGAGGACAGGGGGCGAATGAAGAGAGGGGCTTCCTCAGAGAAAAAACACCAAAGGGCTTTTGAAGCTTAGGCAGGGTACCTGGGTGAGGAGAAGCAGGAGGAGAAAGGTCAGGGGCAGGGAGAGGCCACCCTGCATGCAAACAGCTTGAGAAATGCACAGAATGAGAAATGTTGTCATGTGGGGAGACGGGTTGCCCAGGGCTAGTGGGACTGGAGCATAAAATTTGTACCCCACAGTGGGCAAGACCGAGGGGAAGAGCCTGACTAGCCTGCCTCAGATCTGTGACCCCAGCCCTTCCCAGACCCCTTCTTTCCTGCCCCTTTCCTGCCTGTTAACTTCAATGGAACTTAAATGCCACTTAGAATACCAGCTCATGGTCTTCGGCAGTCTAGCACAAGTACAAGAAGCTGCCATTTACTGGCCGATAGCAGGTAGGTACCCAATGCCCTTTCTCTATGGCATCCTCACGGCCTCCAGTGAAGTTGATTTTCTCTGCTGTCATCATTATTCTCGGGCTCCCTTGAGCACGTTCACCTACTCCCAGAGCTTTAACTGTCACCTTTGAGTCAGTACCTCTGGTGTGGCCTTTCAGCTCCAAAGGCATTTCCATCCGTGTTTCCTAAAGCCTCACCTCTCCCAAGTTCCCTGACTCAGAGGACAACGCCCATTACCTGAGACACCGACTTCAGAGTCATCTATATTTCCACTGTCATAATAATTAATGTTTATTGGACGTCAATTATGCATCGGGCTCTTTAGTGACGTCTCTTACTTTCCCGGTCTGACTGTCCTGGGAGGTGGGTGTTATTATTCCCATTTTATTACCAGGAAACAAAAGCTTAGAACTTGCCCGAGGTCATACAGTTAGAAACTAGCAGAGCCAGGCTGTCCAAGTCTTAAATCCTCATTGCTTAGCTCTCAGGCTGGCACACATTTCTACAGTTTTTCTTCCTAAACCTTGCTGGCCATCCCTGTCTTCCATACCACCCTTGTCCAGCCCACGTTTTTACTTACTCAGACCATTTCAGAAGCCGCCGCTTCTTTCCCAATTCATTCTCCAAAGTGATGCCACCAAGACTCAAAAACACCCTGTGACTCATTTGCCTACAATGTCCCATGGCTCCCAGGTACCTTCAGGATGATGCGTACAATCCTGAGCATCCTCGTGGCTTTCCCCTGGCCCCTCCAGCTTTCTCTGCAGAGCCCGTTCTTCCTATGGACTTTCATGCCCCCGCCCCATCTCGAACTTATTATTCTGGCAGTTTCCCCCTCTTAAGGACATCCTTCCTGTTTTCTTGGCTTACTGCGGGAGGCAGAGTAAACAGTGCTCCTCAAGAACTCTCTGTCTGTCTCTGTTTGGCCCTCATGCCTGGCCTGTGCCCCCCGCTAGACTGTGCATCACTCAAAGGCGGCCTCTGACTTCTAGGCCTCTAGTGGGCAGGCTGCAAGAATTTGTAGCCCATTTTCAGAAACCTTCTCCAAGCCTTCTGTACACAACCCCGTTTACACACAGACAAATCCACCCAGGGGGCCAGCATCATTTGATTTCTACCAAACAGGTTTGGGAGTCTCCAGACACTCAGCCAATAGAATGCTATTGGTTCTAAATAAATGTTTGATATTATTATTATTATTATTATTATTATTATTATTATTATTATTTTGAGACAGGGTCTCTCTATGTAGACCAGGCTGTCATTCAACCCACAGAGATCCACCTGCCTCTGCCTCCTGAGTGCTGTGATCAAAGCCACCGTGCCCAGCTGTCCAATGACTTATTGAATACGCCCAACACAGTTACTCCTGAGGTACAAAACAATGGCTGTTTTCTGCCCTCCCCCATAGACAGGCAGTGGTTTCTAGCACCTGCCTGAGTTTTCTCCACCTTGATCTCATTTTTTGATGGAACAAAATGATGATGATGATGATGATGATGATGATGATGGCACAGTTTCTACTTTTCCCTCTAATTTTTAAATTGTGTTAAAATACACATGCCCTAGAATTTGCCCTCAGAACAATTTGTAAACATTTAATTCGGTGTTAATAAACACATTCATAGTATTGTATAAACATCACCACCCATTTCCACAGCTCTTTTGTTTTTGTTTTTGCCACAAGGTCTCACTACGTCTCTATGTGACTAACATGGAGTTCACTATGGAATCCAGGCTGGGCTCTCAAGTGCTGGGATTAAAGGAGTACACTACCACACCTGACTCTGTAACTTCTTTCGTCTCCACAAACTGAAATGCTACACCCCTTAAACAATGCCTCTCACTTCCCCTCCCCCAACCCATGGCAGCCTCCATATTGTGAGGGCCACTGCTACGCTGTATTAGGGTTTCTTGGGGGAGGGCTGGGATTAAGACTTGGAAACCAGGGGGTTTGGGAGGCACCCAGGGTAGACTTACCAACACGAGAGGCCAAGAAGAGAATGGGGAACAGGAAAGGGGACCCCCACCAGACCATACTCCGGAGGCTGACCTGGACCAGCCAAGGCCAGCTGGGCCTGGGGTCAGTTGCCGTGGGTCTGTATGCTCAGCCTGTTCTGCTTAGTGTGCCTTGGTGCTGGGGAGGAAGAGGAAATGAGGGCTGGGGTGGGAGGGGTAGCAGGGGAGAAGGGTGGGAAGACTCACCCTGCTTCCCAGCCTGTAGTCCTCCCAAGTCCAGCGCCCACCCCCCACACAAGCCTGGGGATGGGTGTGGCTTGGAAGTCCCTGGAAGGGGGCCACTTGAGGTGTGTGTGTGTGGGGGGTTATGACAAGGACAGACCTGGGGACGGTTGGACTGACTTCTCCCATCCCCTCTGTCCCTTCCATCTGTTTTGCTGGAGCACAGGAGACAGGAAAGGGAGGAAGCCAGTGGCTTCCGCCTATTGAGGCATTTGGAGGCAGGACATTGTTCTGGGGCCTCCCCTCCTCCCAGGACACACACACACACACACACACACACACACACACACACACACACACACACACACTGAGGCTCACGTGACTCATGTGCTCCAGGATACAGACAGTTACCCCTGATCCCAGAGAGCAGGTTGCAGAAGCACAAGCCTGAAAGACACAAGGGGCTTAGGAACATGAAGACCCTGCCAGTCTATCTTACGTTCCTTTCTCATTTTACAGGTGGGAAAATGGAGGCCTGTGGTGCTTAGGGAACCCCGAGGCTGTGACAAGGCTGGGACTTAAACTTCCGGTCTGGTCGTTGGTTTCTTGGTGCTGGTTGCTCCACAGGAGACACACTGAAACACAGGGGGACACACGGGCAATGTTCCTCTGGCACAGCTGTTCCTCATCCACAGCGGCCCGTGGGCTTCAGCTCCACATCTGTCTGCTGTTACTAACCATGCCTGTTTCTGGACACCGAGGGAACAGAAGTCTACCCAGGGATGGGCCGCCACTTTTTCTTGTTTCAAGATTGAGACATAGTCCTACGATGTTGTTCAGTTTAGCGTGGAATTCACTTTATAGTCCAGGGTGGCATGAACTCTTTATGCGGCCCAGGGTGGCCTCAGACTCCTGATCCTCCTACTTTCCCTTCCTGAGTCCTGGCATTATAGGCATGTGTGCATACCATAGGACATATTCTCTAGTCAGAGGACAACTTGTGGGAGTCACCTCTCTCCTTCCTATCATTTGGTTCCAGGGATCGAATTTGGGTCATCAGGCTTGGTGCCAGGTGCCCTTTTCTGCTGAGACATCCCATAAACTCATGCGCTTGGAGGCTGACCACACCTGGGAGTAGTCCCTGGCCCTTGGTCTGTCTTACAAAGTCCCGCTGCTGCATTTCTTAGGCTGTCTCAGCAGTTTAATGCCCATGTTCCCACTGCCAGTTCCCAGGTAGAACATGCCCCATAGAACAACAGGGAGGTGCCTTCATGGAGCGGGAGAAGCTACGGGGTAGCCTGGGCTCACTGGTTAAATCTGTGTCCTCCTCACCACTAACAATGAATGAATGGGGTCGAGAGCTGGTACCAGCTCAAGCGACTTGGAGGTTTTAAATTCTCCCCCTGGGGCCGGGACTTTGTTCCCAAGTCACTTCTGGTGAAGGCTATATTCTTTTCTGATCCAGCCAGCGCAAAAACCACTTTTCTGGGGGAAGCTGGGTCCCTGGGAGGTTTGTTTCTCTGGTTAGCCCTCTTCTGAAGGTGTCTGAAAGAGCCCTGGATTGGCTTGACTCCTAGAATAGAGTGAGAAAGAATCGAGGAAGGCAACCAAAGCTTTTGCTAGGCCTGAGGCTGGGAAGATTTTCTGGACAGACTGGGAGAGGGGAGAAATGGTTGATGCCTTTAAAAAAATTTTTTTAAATGATTTATTTACTTTTACTTTATATGCACTGGTATTTTGCCTGCCTGCGTGTCTGTGTGAGGGTGTCAGGTCCCCTGGAACTAGAATTACAGAACAGTTGTGAGCTGCCATGTAGGTGCTGGGAATTGAACCAGGTCCTTGGAAGAGCAGCCAGTGCTCTTAACCACTGAGCCATTTCTCTAGCCCCTAGTTGATGGCTTAAACTCCAGCCCACCTTTGAATCTGGGATGAGCTAGCAGTTGGAGTATGCATTTGTCCAGCAGAATGTTGGCTCAGGATGCTTTTATGGAACTTGCCCTTACTTTTGGAGAAACTTTTAGGAGTTTGGATGTCATTGTGGAGAAGTATGGTGAACACTTTTCTTTTTAAATTATTATTTTTATTTAATGTGTATGGGTGTTTTACCTGCACATATGTCTGTGCACCATGTGTGTGCAGTGCCTGTGGAGGCCAGAAGAGGTGGTCAGATGCCCCTTGCATTGGAGTTACAGACGGCCGAGGCCATTATGTGGGTGCTGGCGATCAAACCCAGGTCCTCTGGAAGGGCAACCAGTACTCTTAACCACCGAACCATCTCTCCAGCCCTGAGAACACTTAGTTCTTGAAAACGTCTTTTCTGGACGGGCAAGTTTGAGAAATTATGACATAAACACATGCCAAACTCCAGGCCTTTTGTCTTCCTCATTTTCAACTGGAAAAAAACCACGGTCGTAATTGTCTGTACATCAACAAAAGGCAAATGTTGCAGAGTTTGTACACAAGCATTTGCATTATAAAACAGTGCCCTGTAAGTGTAAGCACATTTTTACATATGTTGAAAGTAACTTAAATACCATCAGTTTACAAACAGCAAGTGCCAAGTGAAATACCATCCCACCAACAAATGTTGAGTGGGTTGTGAATGCATCTGCTGTTACAATAGGAATATTGAAACCGCGAGGCATAGCTTAAATTTTCAGCCCCTGGAAAATTAGAGGCCCAAAATAATGTGAATATAAACAGACGTTCTACATATTGTCAGGTTAACTCCATAACCCTAGCAAGGTAAACTACCGAGAGAGCAAAACTAAACATCATTTCCCAACAGCAAGGCATGGCCAACTCCACACCAGGCAGATAATTCACTTCTAATAAAGCTGTTCTTCCCCATTGTGGAAATTCCGAAAGCTGTGGGCACAGAGACACTTTTGGGGGCTTTTGGTGTCATTGTGGAGATGTATGGGCTTTTCTGGGTTGCAGGCATCCAGGGCAGCTGGGCTTCCTGGCTGAACACTGACGTGGGGTTTTTGGCACACTCTCCTTACAGGGACTAGGTCTTCCTTGAAGATGAATTTGTTTCCACAATTTCAGGAAGAGATGTGCCTCCTCCTCCAGGATCCAGCACGGCTTGGCAGCCTGAAATAGAAGTGGACTTTTTCCAGGTAGAGACTAGTGGCGTGACTGTCTGTGAAGGTTCTAGCTGGAGAGCCAGGAAGGTCATGAGACCAGAGCAGGGTGGTGGAAGCCAGCACTTTGAAGTATTTATCTTGGAGACTTTTTTTCTCCGTGACTGGCTAATGGGGAAGCAAGAAACACCCTCTTAAGGTTGAACAGTTTAACACAGGTTCTCAGTTTACACTGACCAAGCTGTGGTCCCACCATGCATCCTGAATAGGCAGTTTCTGCCACATATTACTTCTTGTGTGAATTCTTTTTATTATCTCTCCGTGTGTGTGTGTGTGTGTGTGTGTGTGTGTGTGTGTGTGTGTGCCAGTATACACTCGAGCCAGAGGCCAGAGGGTATAAGGTGTCCTGATATATCACTCTCCACCTTACTGAGACTGAACCTAGAGATGGGCTGGCTGGTGGCCATGCTCCTGTCTCCTCCATCTCTCACGGTGCTTGGGTTACAAGCACATGTGTAGGTACACTGGGCTCATGTGGGCACTGTGGGTAGATCAAAGGTTCCTCACGCTGTGCAATAATTGCTAGCCACCGAGCCTTCTCTGTCTCTAGCCCTCTCCTGTGATTCCTTTCTTCTTAAATTAAAAAAATTTTACTCTATGCCATAATGTCAGAAGAGGCCTCAGATCCCCTGAAGTGGTAGTTAACAGATAGACATGAATGGCCACGTGGGTGCTGGGAATTGAACCTGGATCCTCTAGAAGAGCAACTGGTACTCTTAATCACGGAATCATCTCTCCAGTCACACTGTGACTGATTTTGATTCTGGGTTGTGACAAAACCTTCTCTCTAGCCCTGTGATTGCTGATTGATTGGTTGATTGATGATTGATTTATAAGTAGAATAAACATAGTTATTAAGAAAAAGCCAGGAAGAACTCCTTAGAGTGGGAGGGGGCTTCAGAGGATGAATACCTTCTCATTTGAACCCCACCCCTGCTCCCCTGAGCTTTGGAGACAGGATTTCTCTGTGTAACTCTGGCTGTCTTAGAACTCACTCTGTAAACCAGGCCAGGCTTGAACTCACAGAAATCCACCTGCTTCTGCCTTGCAAGTGCTGGGATTAAAGGTGTGTGCCACCACCACGTCCAGCCAGATTCGAATTCTTAAATATCTGGTCTGGTCTAAACATTTGCTGTGTATGCATTTTGCTGATCATGATTTGTATAATTCTGATGACCATGCATTTGAATGTTGCAAAGAGCCAAATCTTTACATAAGCTTCTCGGAGCTTATTCTCAGGCCATCTTTGTAAGTTCCCAGACTGGAGCAGGACCACAGATGACATTTTGGGTGGCTTTTGTCTCGCAGGGTTACAGTCAGAGGATTGTGGGGTAGATGACTGAAGTCACAGTTGAGGTTTAAATTGCTTTTGGAGAGTCTCTATTGTGTTGTGAAGGTGTCTGTGTTGTAGAGCAAGTGGAATCAAAGATCATTGAGATGACATCTCTGTTTTTACATAGAGCTTATGGCATAGAGGGAAGAGACGCATGGGCAATTCCAACAGGCCCTCCTGACGTGTCCCAGTGTCCATAGCAACACAGCGAGATTCTTCGACCCTCGGGATGGAGTTATGTGCTTCCTATGGACTGATTTCAAATTTTAGGTGGTGATAGGAAAGACAGACGTTCCAGAAATGCTAAGGTTGTAGTTTTGGCTTCCTTTGTTGCATGTGACTGTTTTCTGTCCTGGACTCCAGAGTACTTGGAAGGCCCAGATCATGGGACATCTGTCATATGCTTGTTTATTTGGGTCTGGGTCTACTTTTCTTCATGTTAGACCATCCTCCACCTTTAATCTGGTCACCTTTACCCTCCTTTCTCAGCAACTTGTGACTGGGAAGAAGGAGGACCAGAAGAACACACTGTGGCTGGGGAGGAGCTCATGCTGGAGGGATGAGGGATGAGGGATGGTTGGCAAAGGCCTATTGAGTTTGCATGTCAGATGGAGGGGAGAGAGGGTCTCTCAGGTTAACCTGGCCTTCATTCTTATATTTGTGGAGATGTCCAGGATGAGGCTGACAGTTCCTGGCTGGGTTTCCTCAGTCCCAGGGCAATGGGCCCAATGAAAGTAGCAATGGCTGGCACTCCTAATGGCCACAACCTACCAGCTTCTGTGAATTTCATTCTTAGCTGGAAGAAATAGCATATTAAGAAAAGATTTTATAGCTGGGCGGTGGTGTCGCACGCCTTTAATCCCAGCACTCGGGAGGCAGAGCCAGGCGGATCTCTGAGTTCGAGGCCAGCCTGGGCTACCAAGTGAGTTCCAGGAAAGGCACAAAGCTACATGGAGAAACCCTGTCTCGAAAAACCAAAAAAAAAAAAAAAAAAAAAAAAGAAAAAGAAAAAAGAAAAAGAAAGAAAGAAAAAGAAAAGAAAGAAAAGAAAAGAAAAGAAAAGAAAAGAAAAGATTTTATTTGGGGTGAAAGAGATGACTGAGTGGTAAGACTACTTACTGTTCTTTCAGAGGACCTGGGTTCAGTTCCCAGCACCCATAGAGTGGCTCACAACTGCTTGTAACTCCAATTCTAGGACACCCAATGCCCTCTGGCCTCTACAGGCTCCTGCACATACATGGTGCACATATACTCATGCAGGCCCATACACATACGCACAAAAAAACCTTTTCAGGCTGGGCGGTGGTGGTGCACACCTTTAATCCTAGCACTTGGGAGGCAGAGGCAGGTGGATCTCTGTGAGTTCGAGGTCAGAGTGAGTTCCAGGATGTCCAGGACTGTTTCACAGAGAAACCCTGTCCTGAAAAAAAAAAAAAAAGAAAAAGAAAAAAGAAAACATATTTTCAGGCTGGAGAGATGGCTCAATGGTTAAGAGCACTGGCTGCTCTTCCAGAGGTCCTGAGTTCAATTCCCAGCAACCACATGGTGACTCACAACCATCTATAATGACATCTGATGCCCTCTTCTGGCGTACAAGCATACATGCAGGCAGAACACTGTATACGTAATAAAATAAATGTTAAGAAAAAATAAAATAAAATAATCAAAAAGATGACATTAAAAAACCCATCTTTTCAAAAAGGAAAACAAGATTTATTTTAAAAATAGTTTTGGATGGTACAGAGAGTTCCCATCTATCCTACACCCAGGTATCCAATTGGTTTCACTAATATTAATATGGGACAGTTCCCGAAACTTAGGAACCACCGTTGGCACACCATTATTAAAGAGCATCGTTTAATTTGGAGTTCATCTGTTTTCCCTGTGTCTCATTCCACAGAACTCCACACTGCATTTAGCTGTCACGTTCCTTTGGGCTCCTCTTAGCCAAAAGTTCCTCAGGATTTCCTTGCTCAGGTGACCTTGGCAAGTTTCAGGAGCACTGCCCTAGTATTTTATAGGATGTCTCTCTACTGGAATTTTCCTGGTTATTTTGGTCATGTTTAGACCGGATCTGAGTTTCTGGGAGTGAAGTGGTCATGTCATATCAGAGGCGCACAGTATCAACACAGTGCTCGTCACTGATTTTGGTCTCTTGGTTGAGGTAGTATTTGTCGTTTTTTTTTTTTCCACTGTAAAACAGTATTTCTTCTTTCCCACCATACTGTACTTACTCAAGGAGTGGGGATTTGTGCATTTCCTCCTGGAGGCTGAAGTATTTACATAAATTACTTAGAATTCTTTAATTATTAAATTAAATATTTAAATATTCTAAATTATTATTTATTGGCATGTGCGCGCGCGTGCACGCGCACGCGCGCGCGCGCGCGCACACACACACACACACACACACACACACACACTTCCATGAGAGAGAGCATGCCAGGGCCCATGTGTGTAGGTCAGATGGTAACTTTTTTTTCTGTTTTTTTTTTTTTTTTTTCCAAGACAGGGTTTCTCTGTGAAACAGTCCTGGCTGTCCTGGAACTCACTCTGTAGACCAGGCTGGCCTCAAACTCACAAAGATCTGCCTGGCTCTGCCTTCCAAGTACTGGGATTAAAGGTGTACACCACCGCCGCCCTGCTCAGATGGTAACTTTTTTTTTTTTTTTAGATTTATTTATTTATTATACATAGTGTTCTGTCTGCATGTGTCCTTGCAGGCCAGAAGAGGGCACCAGATCTCATTACAGGTGGTTGTGAGCCACCATGTGGTTGTTGGGAATTGAACTCAGGACCTCTGGAAGAGCAGTCAGTGCTCTTAACCACTGAGCCATCTCTCCAGCCCTCAGATGGTAACCTTTTAAGAGCCAGTTCTGTCTTCCGTCCGTGTGGGTCCTGGGGATGAAACTCAGGTCATCAGGCTTAGCGGCAAGCACTTTTGCCTGTGCAAGAACCTCCCTAGTCTTGGGATTGTTTCTATCTACTCAAGGACTTAATATATTGTTTATTTACAGCGCTGTGAACTCACAGGTATTTATTTCATATTTTGGACTCCAGTCCATCACTATGTGATTTAGTTTATCACTCGGATTCTTCTGGTGTCAGCCTTTGGGTGCTCTTTCAGGGGGCTCCTCTGTCCTTTTGACATTCTCACACAAATGTAGAGTTTGCTGTTGTTTGCTCGTTCTTTAGTAACAAGGCACTCCAGGGTCATCTAGGATGCTCCTGTCGCAGTCCCGGAATCAGCCCCACACAGAGGGTGGCGTAGAGGACCAGTGGAAGAAAGAGGAAGCCCGGACCATGTGTGCAGCTTCAGGTCCAACCCCTGGAACTTAGAACTAATCATGCCTTATGAAAATAAGAAAAGGTTGACATATAATATCAGCGGGTCTCCTCAAAAAGCATCAACTTTTGAGAAAGGCTACTTGAAAGTCAAGTTTCTCCAGAGGAGACTAGCCAGGAAGGGGAGAGATGGCCTAGAGGTTGGATGCATGTTCTTCTGGGCTCGAGAGGCAGGTGGCTTAGAGTTTGGTTCCCAGCACACTTATTGGGTTGTTGTGAACTGGTAACTCCAGTTCCAGGGTGTCCAGCGCCCTTCTCTGGCCTCCATAGGCACCTGTAGTCACACGCACACACAGTCACATAGACAGCACACATATACACATGATCTTTTAAAATAGTAAAAAAAAGAACAAAAAGATTAGCCAGAAAACTCTGCGAGAGCAGTATATGATGTGTTCCATCACTATCAGAAAGTAAGCTGGAGCAGATCTTACTTGCCTGACAAATGTTCCTTTTACAACATAATCTTGACCTTTGTCCCACTGACATGTGGAGTCATGTCTCTTTTTGGGCTTGGATGCGATTATGACTCACTTACAGTCAGAAGAATGTAAACAGTGGCTAGGAGAAGGATTCTCTGGTAAAGCACTTGCTACAAAGGCGTGGGGACCTGAGTTAGGCTGTCCATCACCCGTGGGAAGCCTTAGGAAGACGGGTCTGTGATTCCAGCACTGAAAAGGTGGAAACAGGCAGAGCCCTGGTGCCCATTGGCCAGATAGCCTAGCCAAATTGATAGGCACCAGGTTCGGTGAGAGATCCTGCCTCAAAAAATAAGATGAAAGGGCTGGAGAGATGGCTCCGGAGTTGAGTCCTTACTGCTCTTGCAAGCGACTTGGGGTTGAGGTTCCCAGCACCCACATGGTGGCTCATAATCACCTGTAACTCTAGCTCCAGAGGATCCTATTTCTTCTTCTGGCCTTCGAGAGCACCAGGCATGAATGTGGTGCCCATGCAAGCAAAATGTATATACACATAAAATAAAGTAAATAAATCCTTTTTTAAAAAATCAGTGACAATCTCAAAAGGCACTTAAAAAATAAGGTGGGAAGCTTCTAAGAAAGATACACGATGTCTGCTCTAGCCTTCATGTGCCCCTGCATGAACATGTGCACACACACAAACCACAAACATGTACATACACACATCAATGGGGACAGTATGATATGTCAGAAAAGGTAAGGCATCTTCATTCATGGAAGCCCTCCACTGTAACCTGAAACTGCTGTGTAAATAAACAGTCTGAAGCCACCATGCTGTGAGAAAGCCCAGAGAGACAGAGTGGGGGGGGGGTGTGGATGCCTGGCCAGTCCCTGCTCTAGCACCTCCCAATACTGTTTAACTCTGAGTTGTTCTCTGACAATGGCCACCTGATAGTGGTACTGAATGAACCATCCAAGACCTTCCAAATTCCTGATACAAAGATACTATTAGACAATTGCTAGAGTGAGGTTGGTGGCACAGACCCACATATAGTCCCAATACTCGGGAGACTGAGCTTCATAAATCCAAGACCTTCCTGAGCTGTGGAAAGAGCTGAAGGTCAGCCTGGGCGATGTAAAGGGACCCTGTATCAATTTGAAAGTTTTTTGTTTGTTTGTTTTGAGACAGGGTTTCTCTGTGTAGCCCTGGCTGTCCTGGAACTCACTCTGTAGACCAGACTGGCCTCAAACTCAGAGATCTGCCTGCTTCTGCCTCCTGAGTGCTGGGATTGAAGGCATGTGCGTCATCCTCAACCAGACGGGAAAACCAGACCTTTTAACAAAGGTGCCATACACCCTGGCAACTCTCTAAAAAGAAAAAAAAAGTCTTTATATCACCTAGCAAGATAAAGCCCAAGTGTGTTGGAAATTTAAACATATAAAAGTAAATCTGGCAAAAGAGCTAGAAGAAAACATGGGTCAATTCTCTTATGACTTTAGGCTAGGTGGATCTTTCTAAGTAAAATTTACAATTTGACAATCTTCAATTTACTACAAATTGTTGCAGAATATTTGTTTAATTATGTAAAGATGTGTTGCATTTGTTTACCTTGCCTGCCTAAGACACCTGATTGGTCTAATAAAAAGCTAAACAACCAATAGCTAGAGGCAAGAGGTATAGGAGGGACTTCTGGGCAGAGAAAGTAAAAGGAGGAATTTAGGCTGGAAAAAAGAAAGAAGAAAGAAAAAGAGATGCCACAGAGACACCAGAGAGATGCCAGCAGCCAGTCAGCCAGACGTGGAGGAAGCAGGAAAGTAGGACATACAGAATGAAAGGTAAGTGACAGATGAATGAAGGTCCCAAGGCAAAACATAGATGAATAGAAAAAGGTTAAATTAAGTTAAAAGAGCTAGTGGGACAAGCATAAGCTGAGGCTGAGCATTCCTAATTAATAATAAGTCTCTGTGTTTTTATTTGGGAGCTGGTTGGCAACCCAAAGAAAATTCCAACTACAACAAATTTAAAAACACGAAAGGCAAAAAAATAAGAGATAAATGTCAATATATATGTGCACACACATACATACCTTATATTTTCTGCTTGATGATCTATTTTACCTACATGAGAATAAAGTAAACATTAGCATAATGATAACTCCACTTTCCATGTTTATTTTCTTGAGAAGAAAGGCAAGAAGTATTCGCTCTATAGGAGAACATTGAGGCACACTGACTGTAGGATTTAGTTTTACCTTGAAGCATTATTTTCTTGATTTTTTTTCTTTTAGTTTAGAAAAGCAAAAGGCCATTGGCTGGGTCCATTGTTTCTCAAGTGACTGAGTTCATAGGACCAGAGGACACCCAAAGCCAGAATTCCACTCATCTCTGTGAACAGGCACTGAGTAGTACAACATGGTCTTTTGTGAGACTTCTTCTTGTTGTTGTCTTTAGAACTGTTTTAATTTTTAAATTTCGTGTGTGTGTGTGTGTGTGTGTGTGTGTGTGTGTGTGTGTGTTATGTGTGTGCAGGTGACTATGGAGTCAGATGAGAGTGTCAGATCCCTTGTAGCTGGAGCCACCAGATGTGGGTGCTGGGAACTGAACTCTGG
The DNA here is from genome assembly GCF_049852395.1 of Peromyscus maniculatus bairdii. NCBI lineage: Eukaryota > Metazoa > Chordata > Mammalia > Rodentia > Cricetidae > Peromyscus > Peromyscus maniculatus. Next base: position 137,572,842 of record NC_134853.1, read on the forward strand.
CCCCATGGAAGAGTAACAAGAGCACTTAACCTCTGAGCCATCTCTCCAGTCCATCGTGTACCTTCTTGGACTGTCCTTAGGACCTTAACCTGCTTATAAGCATACAAGGGAATGTTTTCCATGTAGAAAAGGCACCCAGTTTTCCTAGTGGTTGAACCGAGAGCCCTTTGGGTGAAGTTGTGATGCAAATTATGCAGAAGAAAAAGACTATTGGATTTGGGGCTGGAGACAGTCAGGGAGAAAGAATGGTTCTCTCCAAATTACCATCCCAAATTGGCATCCAAGGGCTTGTGGATGTGGCTCAGTATGAGCTCAGATGGGGTGAGAGCCTGGGTCCCATCCTGAGCACCCCCAAAACAAAGCAAGATTGGCAGCGATGCCTCTTCTGAACTGGAGCCAGATTGGTTCTCTTCTGTGTTGCTGGAGACTCCGCCTAGGCAAACCTGCCTGGCATCTGTGCTATTCATTTGAATAAGAAATGGAGCAAGTGTCACGTCTCCACTTCTGGGAGAAGCTGAGGTGCACTGACTCTGTAAAGTCCACATGGGAAGCTGCTCTCTTCTGCCCCATGATTTTAAAGGACATGGATAGCTCCCCTGGGTCTTTTTCCCCCTCTCCCCAATTACATTCTTATTTTCTTCTAAAGCATGCCCTTGTGTATCAGCTTCTAGAATATTTTGAAAGGTATTTAAGATATTTGTTTGTGATGTACAAACCCAAAGGTGATGTTTCTGAATAGTCCATCCTTACATTAACTTACACTCTCTCTCTGGCCTGGCGGTGGTGGCGCACATCTTTAGTCCCAGCACTCAGAGGCAGAGGCAGGTGGATCTATGAGTTTGAGGCCAGCCTGGTCTACAGAGCAAGTTCCAGGACAGCCTGGCCTATACAGAAAAATCCTGTCCCAAAAACAAAAACAAAATTCTGTGTGTGTTTACTGATGGCCACAACTGGTGTGTGTGTGTGTGTGTGTGTGTGTGTGTGTGTGTGTTTGGTGTAGGGAAGGAGGCTGTGCTGGGGATTGAACCCAGTACTTCATGCATACTATGTAGTGCTCTATCTCCATGCTACATCTCCAGTCCCACAATTGCTTTTTAAGACAGGGTTTCTTCATGTAGCTCTGGCTGTCCTGGAACTTGATATGTAGACCAGACTGGCTTTGAATTCACAGGGATCCATCTGCCTCTGCCTCCCGAGTGCTAGGATTAAAGGCCACCAATGCCTGGCCCACAAACACATTTTGAAAAGCCAGGTAAATGTTGCCTAAACAACTTCATGAAATTAACTTTACAGTTACAATTAGCAACATGTTAACCAGATGCTTAGGTGCTGTCCTGGCCTGAACAATCTACTTTATCAATAAGGTACTTTTCATTGTTGATCAGCAAAGAAAGGGGGAAACATTCTTGTGAGATGAGAAGAAAAAGAAAGTAATTCCCAAGTCCTTTTGTTTTTTGGTTAATAATTAGTAACAGTGAGACTTTCCCTTAACCTCAAGAAGCAACTGAAAATATAACACCATTGGAAAATGAGTTTTGTTTGTCTTCCAGGAAATAACTATAGAGAGAGAGGAAGTTTGTCAGCAAATGTTCTTGGGACACCAGGCTGAGGCTGTGTCCTGAGGTTAGCAAGGGAGTGAGTGTGGACTGAATGTGTGTGTGTGTGTGTGTGTGTGTGTGTGTGTGTGTGTGTGTGTGTGTGTGTGTGTCTTCATTCTGGTCTGAAAAGATGAGGCAGGTGTTTGTGACAAGCTGTGATGAGGACGTTAGACTACTTGAATCCGTTGTGTGTTTTTCCTTGGGTGGGGGGGGGGAGAAAACAAGCAAGCTAAAAACAAGCCTTTATTTGAAGGAAGCCCTAGTTAACTCAACAAGGCATTGAATGAAGTCCCTATTCTACAAAGTGCTTGACAAAGGCTGTTTGGCTCTGGGAGTCTTCGGAGGCCAGAGGCTGAAATCAACACCCACAACAGGATTCTACTGGTTTGCCTGTCAGAACCGATTCACAGTGCTAGGGGTTAAACCTGAGGCTTGTGCCCAGGAAGCACACACTCCACGTCGGAGCTTCATCCTTAGCCTTTGAGCTCTTTGGGACAGAATCTCTGTAAGTGCACCAGGCTGGCCTCAAACTTTGGATCTTCCTGACTTGTCTGCCTGAGAGCTGGGATTATATCAGCCCAATATAAAGCATAATATGCTTTTATTGACCTTGGTTGAAATAAGTTTACCCAGTAATACAAACAGTCTGATGCTAGAAGACCAACAGACCTTGGTGCCACAGCTAACAGGCCCTGGGTGTTTACAGGGTCACCATGACCTCCTGGCAGGATAGGAGGCATTCCAAAGAGATTTTTCTCCTCCCTTTGGCTACCTGTCTACTGAAATTTTCCTCTAGGAATCCCATGCTAGTGGGAGAGGAAGGCTAGAGCCGTGGTAGAAGCCAGAGGAGGACCTTGCCTCCCAGAGACTTCACACATCTTATTTTTTTTCTCTTTTTAATTGAGGTTAGAGAGTTGGCTCAGTGGTTAAGAGCACTGACTTTTCTTTCAGAGGACCTGGGTTCAATTCCCAGCATCCACATGGCAGCTCACAACTGTCTATGACCCCAGTTCCAGGGGACCCAAAACCTTCTTCTGGCCTCCGAAGGCACCAGGCATGCATGTGGTGCACAGACAATATATGTGCAGGTAAAACACCAATACACACAAAATTAAAATAAAAATGGAAAACGTGTATTTAATTTATTATTATTAGTGGGGGGCGCGGCATGGCACATGTGTGTAGGTCAGAGGGTAAATTTGGGGAGTCGGTTCTCTCCTTCCACTGTGGGTTCTGGGGATGGAACTCAGGTTGTCAGACTCACAGGGCAGATGCATTTATACTCCCTGAGCTGTTTCACTGGGCCCAAGAACTCACACAGATCTCATAATTTGCTGCACCACCTTGTAGGACAGACTGGAGCTGAGATAATGAGAATGTCAGACCACACCTTGACCAGACTCCTTAATTCTACGTACCTCTTTCCTCTGCTCAAACCTAACCCTCCTATCAGTGCCCACACACAGGACTCCTTTCTTTTTCTTTTCAATGTGGCCTCCTAGGATAAAACTTCCCCTGCTTTTACTATTATCTCCTTAATTGGAGTGTTAATTGGACTGGTGTGTATGGCTAGCTCATTGGGACTGCCAAAGCTCAGACTCGGGCCTTAAAACTCCAGTGACGCTGGAAGAGGTGGAGTTTACACCTCGAGGACTCTTGGTTATCTGAGGTGGGGTTCATTTTTTATTTCTCAGATGAGGAAACAGATGGTCCTCAGTTTATATGTAGTGAAACAGCTTTGACCCCAGTGCTTAAATCAACTGCTAAGAGTATAAGTAACTGTGCAGTAGGCCTGTTAGACACTGCTCCGTCCACAGGAAGCGGGTTAGAAGTCCGCCAGCATTCGCAGGAAGGCTACTACCTTCTGTATAGGTCACCCCCCACCTCAGCTCATAAGGATTTCGGAAGACCAATTCCTATAAACCCAGAAAGCATGGGAAATTTTAGTCTTAAAACAACAACAACAACAATGAATTCAGCTCTGGTAGGGCAGAGTGAGGCCCCCAAGAAGGCAAAAGGCAGACCAGGAGAGACGGACTGGCAAGAACTTGAAGGGCATCCTGCCTCTAAGTTATACCAGGTCACTCTGAAAACTTGGAAGCAATAGCACCCCATGGCACATGACACAAGTGACCTATTGTCCTTTTATCTCAAACAACAGCAAGCCTACTTAGCATGCAAAGCACATTTGGTGAGGGAATACTGCCACCAGGCCCACAGTGGCCATGTCCCTTGCAGGATCTGTACGCTGGAGTGCTTTCTGGTCATTCACTCTTACTTGATCTTGATATGTTGTTGGTTTACGGCAAGAGGTAGCAGCAAGACCACTGGAGTTCACGGGGTGGTGCAGGGAGATCCAGAATGCTTTGGAGGCAGCTCCCCAGGTCTACCCTTCCCTTGCTCCCCTTTCCCTGTAGGCACGGCGATGCTTTGTCTACCATCTGGCTTTGCTCCTATCCTGCAGAAGGGGCACTTGCTCAAAGTGTGCAACCTCCTGTGCGCGCGCGTGGTTGCAACCTGCTACAGCATGGGCTTCCTGTGCTCCTGGGGACACCACCTCCTTCCAGGTGTAAGTGGCACCTACCACCAGAGGATTTCTGCCTATGAGCTGTCCCAATACTAGTGGGGGCTTCAGGTAGACATCCCCTTCCCTCCTTTCCTAATGGGCTGCCATGACTGCAAGAATGTGGCAGACATAACTGGTCCCACTGCCCAGGAGCCGGGAGGCGGGCCTTGGGGCGGGGTGACATGCTGGCAGCTATGACTAGCTGGTTTACCAACTGTGGCCACCGATATGGGTTCTTCCCTCAGGGATGCAGGGGGCGGTTCCTGTCAGGATGGCTGAATTCTTCTGTTTCCACTAGGCCTGACTATTGTAAAGGGAACTAGCCAAGGGGGAGCAGTGATGTCAAGAAATGCTATACCAGCCAGGCGGTGGCGGCGGCAGTGACACTCGCCTTTAATCCCAGCACTCAGGAGGCAGAGCCAGGTGGGTCTCTGTGAGTTCGAGGCTAGCCTGGACTACAGAGTGAGATCCAGGAAAGGTTCAAAGCCACACAGAGAACCCTGTCTTGAAAAACCAAAAGAAAGAAAGAAAGAAAGAAAGAAAGAAAGAAAGAAAGGAAGGAAGGAAGGAAGGAAGGAAGGAAGGAAGGAAGGAAGGAAGGAAGGAAGGAAGAAATGCTATACAGTTGCACTGTGCACATTAAAGGTTGATGGTGAATCTCATTTATCAATCACCATGGAAACAAACCTCTGAGTTTATCTGTGAAGACCCACATTAACTCTGGGTGGCACTATTCCCTAAGCTGGGGGTCCTGGACTGAATAAAGAGGAGAATGAACTGTGTGTAAGTGTACATTATGCTCTGCTTTTGGACTGGATACAACGTGATCAGCCACCTCCTCTTCCCTGCCAGGAGGGACAGAACTCCCCAGAAATGTAAGCCAAAAGAGTCCCTCCTTCCTTAAGTTGCTTCTGTCGGGGTATTTTGTAGCATCAAACCAGGTCACTAATACCATCAGTGCTGTTTAGTTCTTTTCCCATGTCAGAGGTGGTGAGGTGGAGCCAGTAACTCCGGATGGAATTGTCTCATGAACCTGGGTGATGAATCTGATGTGGCAACTCCATGAGATAATCTTACTGGAGTTTCAGGGTTGTGTGGCTAGGGACTTCCGAGGCTTAGCCAACCCTTCCTCAGAGCTTCCTGGAACAATAGGATCTTGGGCTTTGAGTGAGGAAGAAAGTCCCAAAAGCTGTGGTCTTGAAATGTTGCTCTGGACTTGGGTCTCTTGGGGGCTTCACTGGGGAAAGATCCTTTCAGTTACCCCAGGCTTTGATTTCTTAGTGATAACCCAGTCAGAGGGCTTCTGGCTTGCTTTCTTCTTTTAAGACAAGGATGGTACTCTGGCTGGTTGACCTGGAACTCTCGGAGATCCCCCTGCCTCATCTTCCCAAGTGCTGCCTGACATGGCAGGAGCCTCATTTTCGCTCAGCTTCAAGCTCAGTCCTCAGTGGGACTTTAGCAACACTGTGAATGCTGGGACATGCACGGAATGTTGGCTAGGGCAGATCAGAATAGGAGTGAGGAAAGGCCAGCCTCCTCAGAACCCTGTGTCATCCTAAAGTTGTTCCCAAGTCCTGGGAAGGCTGGACGTGACTGGACGCATGGAAGCAGACAGCTGTCTTCCGACAGCTTCATCCACCATTCCAAAGCAGCATTACTTAAAAGCAGATCAGAGATCCCTACAAATAGAGTGGAAACTGTGAGTACCAGTTTTGTTTGGTTTTGTTTTGACCTGGTGCCAGCACGTGAGCCCTGTGGAATCCTAGCCATGCATTCATCCGACAGGTTAACCCTGAGCATCGGCCGCGGTGCCAGGCTGATGTGTATGCCTCTGGCGGGACATACATGTTCACTATTTTGCTTTTACCACCTCCTTAAAGCACCCTGCCAGCAGGGCAAGGTGGTTCAAACCTGTATTCCCAGCACTTGGTTGGTGGAGGCAGGAGGATCAGAAATTCAAGGTCAGCCTTGGCTACATAGTGAATCTGAGGCCAGCCTGCATGGGACCCTGCTTCCAAAAAAAACAAAAAACAAAAAACAAAACAAAACAAAAACCCCAAAAAACAAAAAACAACCCCAAAACAAAACAACAACAACAAACCCAGAAACAAGCAAGGGCCTGTCCAGATACTCCAGGCCTATGACTCCCAGATAAGAAGTCGTGGCTGCTGCAAGAGGGGTCAGGTCTAAGGAGAAGGGAGCCAGTGTTAAGTAGGGTGCAGGACTTCTCATCTTTTGCGTGCTCAGCATCCATGCTGAGCTTGGAGAGCACTCTGGACTTCCTTTGGGAAATATGATCATGCCTTGGAAAAGAAGCGATTGCTATCTGCCACTCAAAATGGCTGTGTGGAATTGAACACCATGGGACGATGGGATGTCTAACTCATCGGTGCCGAGGGAAGCAGCTGGGATAGCTGGGATGTAACTGGAAAAGGACTGCACAGAGAGCCAGAAGCCTGGGTATGAACTGCAGCTGCTATTGATTAGGGGTGCTTTTAGAAGGCTCTCCTTAGACCCACGGTTCAGAAGGTTAACCACATGCTTCAGATAAGAGTGAAAGCCCCATTGTTCTGCGGGCCCCGCCTCAGGACCGAATCATGGTTTATAGCCTAGGGACTGTCAGTGCAATCAATAATTGCATCCCCAGAGTAACCCTAATTTCTGGGTGTTACCATCCACCCACCTCTTCCTGTCTTCCACATAACTCCTCTCGTACACCAGTGACTGGCCCTGAAGTGTAAGGATTCCACCGCCTTTTCCGATTTCCCCACCCTCCTCCCTCTGTGCTGACCAGATCGCCTGCCCACCATGGCCATTCCCCTGCTGCAGCCAGTACCTTTGCCCCGTTCTCACTTTGTCACCCTTGCCTGGCAGATCCCCAGCCCCGGCTCAGGCCCCTTCTTCATCTTCTCCCCACCCGCTCTTGGAATGCCGGGAGAATAAACGCAATCTGCCCGTGGTAACCTTCGCCGTCAACTTGACTGGATTAGAGTCACCTGGGTGAGAACGCTAGGCTAGGCACGTTTTGTGAGGCTAGGGAGATTTAACTGGGGTGGGAAGACCCACCCAGAAAGTGGGTGGCATGGTCAGGCTGGAGTTTGGGACTAAGAATTCTGGGAAAAGGGAGACGGCAAATGGAACACTAGATTTCACCTCTCTGCTGCATGGTTGTGGACTGTGTGACCAGAACACAGTATAACCATTGGCCATCACCATGCCTTCCTACCTGGATGGACAGCGTCCCTTTCTTTAAATGGTGCCCCCCAATTAATTCTTCTTTTGTCAGGTACAGTCAGTCATAGCAGTGAGGGAAACCGCGCAGACAGCAACACCACACCGATCACACAGTGAGCCTGTCCTCTCTCCCTTCCCTGGGATGACCCATTCCCACCCTTCCTTCTCTCCTCCAGTTCAGTCTCCCTCCCCACCCTTCCTTCACAACGCTTCCCACTGCACTGGGAAAACAGTCACCAGCAAAGAGAGCTGCCTGAAGCATGCACCTCAGCCCTGGTGTATTTACCTACACAGGTCACCTTCTTCTTGTGACTCAGAGGGACTCTTTCCAAAGCCAGTTCTTTGCACCTGACTCCGCCTTCTCAGGTGACTCCTCAGGGATATCCCCCCTCCCTTCCGTATCATCAAGTTCCTTCCCGTCTCTCCTGCGCTGTCCTGATCAGCAAACACGCAGGGTCCCACAGCTCTTAGCCTTAGAAAGCAACAGCTTTTCCTCCATCGCCAGCCCCTTCCCTCCCCCAGGGTCTGCTGTGTCTCTGCTCCTGTACAGCAGAATTTCCCGAAGTAGTCTCTGGTTTGCTGTTTGCCTGCACTTGCACCCTCCAGTCAGGCTTTTATTCCCAACACACCAGAAAAGCAGCTCTGGTCAAGGTGTTCGGAGACTCCCACTTGCCCGTTTCAAAGGTCGTAGCGCAGCCCATAACCTAGTTGACTTATTTGCAGTATTTTCCAGAGCTAACCAAACCTTGGCCCTTTAAATGCTCTGTTCTCTGGCTGGGACACCCTTGTCACAGGTTTGCCTCTTACCCCACCAGCCACTCGCCAGCTCCCTCGTCTTCTGGCCTGCTTCTCCTCCCCGCCTTGACCTCTACTCTTCGCACACTTTAGTGTTTTCTCTCTCGCCTGCTCCTTGGCTATCTCGCCCAGACACAAGACGTTTTTGCTGGTTCCATGTTTTGTTGGTTCTCAGTCATACATGTTCAGAACTGCTACATCCAGACGAGTTTGTGCTCTGCATACCATATGTGATCCTGGGATGTCTGTCAGGCATCCACTGTGCCCCAGACCAAGGGTCCTGTGGGGACAGGTTCTCCTTATCCTGTCCACCACAGTCTTCCTGCTTTGGGTAAATGGCACCTTTAATCTTCAGGATGAAATTCTGTATTTCTGTTATTTTGTCAAATCCAAAATCTAATAGGCAAATCTTATTGACTTCGCCGTCAAGTTATATCTGTAATGTGAAGATTTCTTTACTTCCTCCTGGCTTCCATGAGGCCATATCTACTTTTTTTTTTCTTTTCTTTTTTTGGTTTTTCGAGACAGGGTTTCTCTGTGTAGCTTTGCGACTTTCCTGGATCTCGCTCTGTAGACCAGGTTGTCCTCGAACTCACAAAGATCCTCCTGGCTCTGCCTCCCGAGTGCTGGGATTAAAGGCGTGCGCCGCCGCCGCCACCACCGCCGGCCATATCTACTCTTGCTTAAACGCTCGCATCGGCTTTCTAGCTGGCCTCCCTGTTTCTACCCTGGCCTCCTCAGGCCCAAACTGCAGTGAATGGACCATGTGTCTCTGGGACAGTGACATTCATTTTTCTCACTTCCTTGCCACACTCCATCCAGCAGCATCCTTGCTGTTGCTTGAGCTAGCAGCCATGTTCTCTGCTGCTTGGTACCCACCATGGCAGCTTTTTCTTCCCCCGGATATTGACACGATCATGGTCTCATTTTATCCAACTTTCCCTCTACAGTGAGCGTTATGGTTTGAACCCGAAATGTCTCCCCCAGTCTCAAGTTTTGAATGCTTGCTCCCCTGCTGGTGATAATATTTGGGGGAGTTCTCAAAACTTTGAGGGGGTGGGGCCTGACTGGGAGGTCACTGGGTTACTGGTTCTGTTGAGTGCGTTATCCCCGCCCACTTCCTGTCGTCCTCTCTACTTGTTGGCCTATGTTGTAAATAGCCTCTGCTGCATTGGTCAGCTGCCAAGAACTGTCTCCTGAGACACGCCTTCCCTGCCGTAGTGGGCAGAAACCCTCTCAAACTGCAAGCCCCAATCAGCCCTCCCCTCTTGAAGTTGTGTTTGTCAGGTAAAGTGGTCACAGTGGTAGAAAAGTAATTAATTTTAAAAAATTAGAAACTGTGGGCCAGCAAGATGGCTCGCCGGGTAAAGGGACCTGCTTCCAGGCCTGATGATCTGAGTTTGATCCTCAGCACCCACATGGTGGAGGGAGGGAGCTGACTCTATCGGGTTGCCCCCTGACTTTCACAGGCTTGCTGTTGCACGCGTGTGTGCCCATGTGCACAAATTTAAAAATAAATAAATAAACACAATGTAATAATTGTTGTTAAATGTTTTAAAAAATTGTATCAGAAGTGGGGGCACCACTCTCCTTAAATCTAACTATGTGGCTTTAAGGCCTTTGGAACTGGTTTTGGGAAGGAATTTGGAAGGAATATGGTGGGGTTTCAGAAGCTGGAATCCTGGCGGCAGTGTGGACAATAAAGGCCGTGCTCATGAAATTTCAGATGCGGACAAAGACTTCTACCGTGAATTAAACTTAGAGACCTTTCCTGCTACATTCTGGTAAAGGATTTGTCTGTGTTTTCCCTGTATTCTGGAAAATTGAGTGAGACTGAGTTCATAGATAATGAACTAGTTGATTTGGCAGAGAACATTTCAAGGTGGCAAAGCATTCAGGCTGTAGCATGGTTATTGCTGGCTGATTTTAGTTTACAGTGAGAACTGGGAGCAAATAGCAGAGTGTGGGTAGGGAGAGAAAGCTTGCACTTTGTCAGAAAAAAAAGAGCTTATTTAGAGTTGTGAGTAAGCAAGCTTCTTACTATTATTAGAGAGATCAGCGCCATTAGAGAGAAGCTGTGGCCAGGTGTGGCCATGTATGGTGTTGCCCACCTTTAATCCCAGTTGTGGGGGCAGAGGCAAAAGGATCTCTGTGCCTGCTCTACAGAGCAAGTCCCAGGATAGCCAGGGTTAGAGAGAGAGACCCTGGACAGAGAGAGAGAGAAAGAGAGAGAGAGAGAGAGAGAGAGAGAGAGAGAGAGAGAGAGAGAGAGAGAGAGAGAGAGAGAGAGCGCTGTGAATGCACAGGAACAAAGATGCCTTGGAGACCTTTCAGGAACTGGTGAAACCCTACCTTTCCTTTGAAAATACAGTGCCACCATGTCATGCTCCACTCTAACGGGTCCATCTAAAGAAGTGTTTTTCCAGGCGTGCCCACCCAGATACTCTGTTGCAACCACAGTCCAATGGGGCGTGGGGACTGCTCAGACTGGTAGCAGAATTTGGTATCATCCATGTAGTGCTGTGTTATGGAGTTTGTAATCACCCCTAAAGGTTTCAGAGAAGAGCCTATGACACCAGGCAATGTGTAGTAGTTGGAGTCCCTACAGCTTTTCTATGAACCTGTGACAGTGAGTTCCAAGTCATAGCAGAGACACTAGGATGTCGGAGATGCCAGCAATGTGGGTGTCAGCTGAGGAGAGGTGTAGGTACCAAATAGAACCAGACCAAGAGAGAGGCCAATGTGCTATACACAGCAAAAGCCACGGACACAGTACTATCTAGGTCTGTTGGAGCTCATGTCATGATGCCATGTCCCTGGATGTTGGACATGGAGCTATAGGATTCAATGTTTGCCTTACTGGCCTGGCTTTGATCCTACCCTTTCGTCTTATACAAGCATTCCTCAATTTTTGAAATGGAATGTTTACTTCACACCATTGTACATTGAAAATTCATAACCTTCTCTTCTACTTTACAGGGAACTCACAGCTAAGAGATTGCTTTGGGTCTCAGTAGAGATTCCAGAAAGACTTTAGAATAATGTTGGAAATGTTAAGATTGTGTAGACACTTGAAGTCGGACTGAATTTTACATCCTAGGATTTTACACCGTAAGCCTTTAGAGACTAGGGTAGAACATTATGATTTGGATGTGAAATATCTCTCCTAGGCTCATGTTTTGAACGCTTGGTCCCCAACTGCTGGTGTTGGTTAGCGAGGTTCTCCAAAGCTCGGGAGGTGGAGTTGACCTGGAGGAAGGTTTCTAAGGCAGGTCCTTGAGGGTGCATCATTGCTGCCACTTCCTACTTTAATGTCTGCTCCTGGGTCCACCTCGATATGAACAACCTCCACCACCCTGCCCCACTCCCATCATGACTTGAACTACTGGCATATCTTCCCCAACCGTGATCCACTGAAACCATCTGAAACAGTGAGCCGAAGGATGTCCTTCCTCCTCTGAGTTGTTTCTGTCAGGGTTCTGTGGTGATATTTTATTTGTGCTCTAACAAATAAAGCTTGCCTAGAGATCAGAGGAAAAAGCCAGCCACTATATTAAGTATAGAGGTCAGGCAGTGGTAGCACATGCCTTTAATCCTAGCATTCGGGAGGCAGAGATTCATTTGGATCTCTGTGAGTTGAAGGCCACACTGGGAACAGAGCCAGACATGATGGCACAAGCCTTTAGTCCCAGCACTAGTTAACCATAGAGGTCTGGAGATCTGTACAGATAGACAGGAAGTGATAGAGCTGGGTGGAAAGAGGAAGTGATGTAGCTGGGCAGAGAGAGGAAGTAAGATGACAGGGCACAGGAAGGTATATAAGGCGTGAGTACACAGGAAGTAGTTCTCTTGGACTGAGGATTTCCTAGCGGTAAGAACTTGTGGCTGGCTTGTTCTATTCCTCTGATCTCTCAGTTTTCACCCTGATATCTGGCTCCGGGTTGGGTTTTTTTTTTTTTTTAATTAATAAAACTGTTTAGCAATTTGAGCTACAGGTTCTGGTCACAGCAACAGTAGAGTAACTGTCAGAGTGAGTCAACTCTTCCTGACTTTCTGAAGTCACGGCCTCCTGCCATGTTCCCATGAAGCTGCTGCGTGAAGCTCTTTTCTTTATTTTTTAAGTATTTACTTTATTGTATGTGTATGGTGTTTTGCCTGCATGTATGCCTGTGTACTAGGTGCATCCCTGGTCCTGTGGAGGTCAGAAGAGGTGTCAGATCCCCCGGAACTGGAGTTATGGATGGTCGTGAGTTACCGCATGAATGCTGGGAATTGAACCCAAGGCCTCTGCAAGCACAAGTGTTCTTAACCACTGAGCCATCTCTCCAGCCCCTGGTTTACTTTCCTCCTAACACTCACCATGATCTGAAATAATCTTATTTCTTTGCTGGTCTGTTGTCCATCACTGCTATGAAAATACGATGGTGGCAACATGCACAGAGCTTCTTCCTCCATGCTTGCCAAGCTGTCTGTGGAAGGTTCTACTGCATCAGCGCTCCTGGCTCAAGAGTCAGGGGGGTTGCTGTGAATTTTGCTTATTGGGTGGCTGTGCCTCTGTGGTGTGCATTCAATAAATATTCTTGGAATAAAGGACTGATGTGGACCACTTGTTTATTCCGTCTGCCAGGACCCTATGTCAGTTCTCTTCTCAGAGTCTCATTGTCTTCATCTGGCCAGGGGATGGTTAACATCTGCCTCATAGGACGGTTATGAGAACCAGACGAACTAGCCCTTTCAAAAGCTGGCACAGAGCTAGGTGTGGTGGTAGCATGCACCTTTTATTCCAGCACTCGGGAGGCAGAGGCAGGTGGATCTCTGTGAGTTTGAGGTCAGCCTGGTCTACATATAGTGAGTTCTAGGCCAGCTAGGGCTACACAGTGAGACTCTGTCTAAATAAAGTAAATACATGTATGTGGCACAGATGTTATTACATCTATACAAAATATCCAGAAAAGGCAAGTCCATAGAGACGGAAAGACCGGGGTCTACTGGAACCTGGGGCAGGGGACAGGAAGAGCGGCTGCTTACTAGGTAAAGACGTCCTTTGGTGTGAGAAAAGGACCATGTCGCTAGAGTTTTCCTGCTTGCCCACAGGGACAAATCTTTGTCACCCGCCAGTCCCACAGCCGCTCAGACCCAACCAAGTAAACACAGAGACTTATATTGCTTACAAACTGTATGGCCGTGGCAGGCTTCTTGCTAACTGTGCTTTTATCTTAAATTAGTCCATTTCCATAAATCTATACCTTGCCACGTGGCTGGTGGCTTACCGGCATCTTCACATGCTGCTGGTCATGGCGGCGGCTGGCAGTCAGTCCTTCTGCCTTCCTGTCCTTTTATTTCTCCTCTCTGTTAGTCCCGCCTATCCTTCCTGCCTAGCCACAGCCGATCAGGTTTTATTTATTGATCAATCAGAACAACTTGACATACAGACCATCCCCCAGTACAGCCAAGTGCAGACCATCTCAGACACCTGTACTCAGGCCCATGGTCCTAATCATCCTCTATGCGGACCTGCTGGGTAACGCCACAAAGAACCCAAGAAGGGCTCCCACAGGACATACAGAACATCCCACAGCAGGACCACGATGACAATAAGCACTGCACAGAATTGTGATCTCCAAAGCTGTGGAATTCCATGCTTGTGAACGGCTGACCATTGAGGCTCTGAGAACTGGGTTATGTTACAGAAATATCTCCATTTAAAAACAAGCGCATGGGATGGGGCAGCAAACAACAACAACAACAACAAACAAACAAACACGGTGCCTGGAACATGGCTGGTGTTGATTAGGTGTCAGTGAATGACATTTTTTTTTTTTTTAAATAAAATACAACCCACTTTTCCTGGTTCCTCCTTGTCCCACCTATGATGACAACTATTTCCTTCTTCATTCCTCATCTCAGGCTTTCCATGTTGTCTCCCCCTTTCATGAGATTCCTGCTTTTCCTCAGCCTGCACCCCAATCCCTGCCCACACCCATCTTCCTCCCAGGCTCCTCACCTGTCAGGTCCCAATTCATTAATTGATTTCAGAAATATTCATCGTTATCATTACAGACATTGGGGATATGCTGATAACAAGATAATAATAAGATACCATATCACAGCTCAGAGCTCACTGAAGGTTTCCAAAAAGAAACCACAGCACTGGGTTGTGGGAGCAAAGGGCCAATGCAATAGAGGGGTGTGGTGATATTGTGTCCCCCAGTTTATTGTGCACCCTAATAAGCTTACCTGGGGTCAGAGAACAGAAGAGCCACTAGATAGACATAGAGGCCAGAAAATGGTGGCACACATGCCTTTAATCCTATCACTTGGGAGGCAGAAATCCTTCGGGATCTCTGTGAGTTCAAAGCCACACTGGAAACAACCAGGCATGGTGACACACGCCTTTAATCCCAGCACTTGAGATCTCATGTCTTGCTTGGGAAAGACACATGCCTTTAATCCCAGAAAGTGATGGCAGGAAGCAGAAAGGTATATAAGGCATGAGGACCACCAGGAACTAGGCGCTTTTAAGCTTTTAGCAGCAGTTCAGCTGAGATCCATTTGGATGAGGACTCAGAGGCTTCCAGTTTGAGGAAACAGGATTGGCTGAGAAGTTGGTGAGGTGAGGTTAGCTATGGCTTGTTCTGCTTCTCTGATCTTTCAGAATTCACCCCAATACCTGGCTTCCAAGTTATTTTTTTTTATTTAATAAGACTGTTCAGCAATTCTTCTACAGAGGGGAGAAGAGGATGCATCACCCAGATCAGGGAGTGGCGGGGGAGTTTGGTCTAAAGGGCTGGGACCCTCAAAGTGAAGAGCCTAAGAGGAATAATTTTCTGGGGAGAAGCTGGAGATAGACGTGGGGCAGGAGTTGGAAGTGTCGGTGGGGAAGCCAGGGTCAGAGTGTGCAGAGCGTAGGAAAAGGGTTCACTGCAGGGTCTGGGCATTGGAAGGTGAGCAGAGCTGGAGCACAGTGTTGAGTGGGAAGGGGCAGAGTGATATGGGAAGAGTAACATGGCAAAAGGGCTGTTCCCGGGACTCCAGCCTAAGGCACTCCAGGCCCTGCATACAGACGTCTATACTTTAGACAGTTTCACCATGCCCCTGCTAAAACAAAGCAAAACAAAATGAATACTCTGGAGACAGGCTGAGTGTGGTGGCACATGCCTTTAACCCCAATGCTTAGGAAGCAGAAACAGGTGGATCTCTGTGAGTTCAAGGCCAGCCTCCACTCATAACGAGCAGCCTAGGTCACACAGAGAGACCCTGTCTCAAAATAAAATTAAACATACAGGCATATCCCAAAACAAAGCAACAGCAACCAAAACCTTCTGAGACCAAGACATCTTGGAAAGGAAACAGCTGAGTGATCTGTTGCAGATGCTAGCCCCAAAGGACTTATGACAGGTTGCCACACCCCCTACCAGCCATACTAGGTAGCAGTTGGGGTGGGGATGGGCAGGGGAGAAGAAAAGCCTATGTGAGCTAAAAAGCCACAGCACTTCATAATGAAGATTAAGACAGGCATTTAAAGCCGAGCTATGGAGCTCGCCTTTAATCCCAGCATTTGGGAGGCAGAAGCAGGCTGATCTCTGTGAGTTCAAGGCCAGCCTGGTCTACAGAGTGAGTTCCAGGACAGCCAGGACTGTTACACAGAGAAACTCTGTGTCAAAAAGCAAAAACAAACAACAACAACAAAAAGACAGGCATTTAATTTAAGGCATTGAATCCACACTGACTGTAGGTAAGAGGGGAGGGATATTACTCCCAACTGGGAAAGGCTTTGGGATAGGCAGGTTGTCTGCACGGAGAAGTAACCATTGTATCTGGATAAGCTTAGGGCTGCAAGCAGGATGTCTGCCCCTCAATGTTTTAACACATATTCCAGAAGGTAAAGCAGATGTTTGCTCTTGTAGGCCCCTAGCCTGTAACTTATTAACCCTTCCCACGCCTGCTGTCCTTCCTTCCAGCTCAGCCCTGTGCCAGTAAACTGAGGACATCTCAGAACCTTATCATCCACTTTGCAGCGCCTCTGGGAAGCCCTCTCTCCAGCTGTGCCCCACTGGTCCTGGATCCTGGCACACCCGCTCCCCAGTAACCATTGCACAGGCAATCCTTTCTCCTTAAATTATCTATTGATCCTGTCCAGCTCCGGGTACTATGCTGAGTACAAAAAGCCCAGAGAACCTCAGAGGCTGTCTTCCACCCTGGGAGAACATCCAGGTAGATAGAGGAGACAGCCTAAGCAGGAATAAGGCCAAGATCCTGAGAAACACCGATACCAGGGGTGTCCTAAGCTGTGCTGGACAGCATAGAGGTGACCCCTGGGCTGTATCTTGAAGGACAATGGGGCACCAGTCCGAAGGATCAAAGGTAAAGGGAAGCTAAGGGCCGGGGAGGTGGGGTCAAGGGAACCATGGGACTCAGATGAAGTTTTGGACCACACACACACACACACACACACACACACACACACACACACACACACACCATGTGCTAGCACTTTGCAGGGAAGTTTGGCACAAGCTTGGTCCCTCAGGCTCTGCCTGGGAAGACAGCTCATTGCTCTCGCCCCATAGAACCATCTGGCTCATTGCCTTCGCAGGCCTGTAAAACTCCCAGCTTCAACTTTGGACTTTGTACCGGCACTAGAAATCCATTTGTTTATCAGGGCTGGTAGCGGTGCCTGCTGAGGTCTGTTCTGTCTCTGAAGGGACAGGCTGGACCCTTCTGCACTCCAGTTGCACTAATCCACAATATTGGAGGAGGGAGCAAGCCTGCTCCCCCTCAGTACTTGGTGAGGTGTCAGATGAGTCTTCCCTGCTGAGGGCGCTGCAAATCCCGGTTGCGGCCCCGCCTTGCCTTCACCTGCACTTCCGCCCCGCCCACCCCGCTACAGTTCCCGGAGAGTCAAGCTTCTGCTCTGGCCCGCCCACCTGTCCAGGTTCAGCAGTCCCAGCCGGAAGCCACCTCCACGGGCTGTGCACAGTGTCTGAAGGTGGGAGCCGAGAGGGGGGAGACCTTGGGGGTGTGGGAACGGGTACTCTGGTCTCTTCTGATCCACAAGGGCTCCTGTGTGCAGCAGAGAAACTAGATCCAGCTGGGGGCGTGTGTGTCTGTGCAGATCAGGAGGGCTGTGTATTGCTGTGTTGTGGGTCCAGAAGTGACAGCTGGAGGGGGATGGGCTGTGAGTTCAGGGGCATTTGGAAAGTGACTTCGTGTGTATCTTTGGAAAGTATTCCAGGGCAGGGCGGGGGAGGAAGGGAGCAGGTGTAAAACCTTTGAAAAGCCTAACTGAACTCACTGCAAGGTATAACAAACTCTTGTTTCTTGAGTACTGAGTGCCTAGGGAGAGGGCCACAGAAGATAACCTAAGACTGCTTGCAAATGAATGAATGAAGCAGGGATGGCTCCTTCCTGAGGCTTGCCTCCCCCCCCCCCCCAGGTACTTCTCTCCTCACCGCCTTCATTCACTCCACAAGCTGTGCGCTGAAGCCCAGCTTCTCCCTGCCCCCAGCCGGTCTCCCGGAGTCCTCTGCCTCAGGGAAGTGTGTGGGGCCGGTGGTGGCCAGTTCTGACTGGATGCTGAGGAGGCAGAGGCCACCTATGGACCCTGGAGTAACCTCACCTGCAGGGAGGGCTGGTTTGGCAATGAAGGATGAAAACTCAGAGAGCTGAGGGGTAGATGAGGTGTGTGTGTGTGTGTGTGTGTGTGTGTGTGTGTGTGTGTGTGTGTGTAGGGTGGGGCTCTGTGGCCTGAGGGCCCCATGATGGCTTTTGAGTCCCCCAACCAAGAACAGGACATATTTGGCCTGTGGGGAGCAGTGAAGGAGTTTCCTCGGGTGATGGGCTCGGAGTTGGCTCTGGGAAGTGGATTGGCGGTGGTTACACACCTGTTAGGAGATCTTGGCTGGGGACTGCGTCTCCAAGGACAATGTGTCGGTAGCTTGGACACGGCTGTGGCGGAGGGTGGGAAGGAGGGCTGAGTTACTGGAGAAAGAGGTGGGTACGTCACGAGTGAGGGCATCCTTTGGGGTGTCACACAGAGGAGCCAGTGTGGCTGAATACACCCCTAAGCTGGGTGCTTCAGTCTCTTGCCTGGCCACTCTGCCCAGGGACACCTCTGACTCTCGCCGTCCTCTCACGGACACTGCCCAGCCTCAGCTGTCTTGCTCTTCCTTTCCCGGCCATGCTTCAGGGTCATGTGCGTCTCCCCATACACTGTTGACCTCCCTCGGAGGTGTCCAAGCCTAATCCTATACATGTGATCTTCTCCAGCTACTCCCTTAGCTCAGATGCTCCTCCCCCAGGGTTTCCCCGCCCTGAGCGCCATGACCCTCGTCGTGAGCTTTTTCTACTCAGGTGGTCCTCTGCAATTGTTCTTAGTATAAGCCCCACTGTGGTGGCAGAGTGTGGGACCCCTGTGGGTAGGGGTGAGTGGACAGGGCACTGGAAGGACAGGGGTGTATGGTAGGGGGGGATCCTGACACAGGAGAGGAGAGGCAGGGTGCCCTGACTGTCTGAGGACGACCTACTGTTCCGGGGTCCACTCCAGAGCTGGATAGCACCCCACAGTTGCTATTCAGCGGCTTCTGTCCTGACTCCTATCAGCTTGCCAAGCAATGTACCAGACTACGCTCTGGTGTCAGAGATCTGAGTTCAAACTCTGGGGCCTCGGTTGCGTCATTTTCCATTTGGGGGCCTCTGTGCTCTCATTAATAAGGCAGAGATAGTGTTCATACTTACGTAGTGGGATTTTGTGAGCACAGTGCTAGTACCTAAATCCTAAGGTGTGCTTACTAAGGGCATTAGAACCTCCTGTGTCTGCCCCTTTTAGAGCTGGCCTCATTTCATGGCAGCTCCTGTTCTCTTCCATGGACCAGTGGTGTGGGCAATGGTCCTGTCCTCAGCACCCTAACCCTGACCCCTGCACCTCTGTATTTTTCAGGACTTGTGCCCCAGGGCTGCCTGGAGCCTGGGGTATCCCTGGATTTTTCTGACAGAGGCCAAGGCTCACCAATGTCCTCAGGCCTCTCCATGACAGGAGCAAACCAAAGTGAGTGGTAGAGAGGCATGGTGGTTGAGGTTGGATCGGGTCCCTTCAGTTTCGCCCGGGGAGCCCCATCTGGGGACCTTTTGTAACCCTGTCTCTTTCCGTGCAGCCGAGTCCTCAGAGTATTATACCGCACCAACCATGGCCCCTGGACTGGGCACCGGGGGCCGGGCGTGGCCCGTGCTGGTGGGGGTTGTGCTGGGGGCGGTGGTCCTCTCTCTACTCATCGCGCTTGCTGCCAAGTGCCACCTCTGCCGCAAGTACCGTGCCAGCTATCAGCACCGCCCACTGTCGGGAGCGAGGAGCGGGAACCACCCACAGGTGGGTGAAGACGACGATGACGACGGCTTCATCGAGGACAATTACATTCAGCCCGGGGCCGGCGAGATGGACACAGCGGGCAGCCGGGACCACTTCGCTCTGTGAGCCCCATCTTTGGACACCCCCCTACTTCCCTCCATGCCCGGCACTTGAAAGACAGTGATGCCTCAAGCCTCAGGGTCAGAAGTGGCCAGTACGGAAAGCTTGACCAGGACTCTGTTTTCCGATACTAGTCGCCAAAGTGACAATTCTGTTTCTCAGTAACTCTTCGGGTGGCTCCCTGCCGCCCCAGGATAAACCCTGACGGTGTATGAATGTGGGGAAAGGCCCCGGGAGCAGGCCTCTTGATTTCCTTGCCTTGCCTCTCTCCCCGCTACTTTAAGTTTTTACTGTAGTCACCCCCCTGCCAGGGCCGCTTTGCCCTTCATCACGATGGCAGCCCTGACCTACACGTCCCGGGATTTCACACACGCCCCAGCAGAAGGCCGTGCCAAATTTCTTACTGAAAAAAATTTTCATGTCAAAATTAAGTATGTGACTTGGTTTTAATATGTCATGTTTTTCACAGGAATTAATAAACCTATTTTCATTTTGGATTAACATAAGAAGTCATTCCTTTTACATTTTCTCTGATTCTAAACGCATTGCTCATAGCTGGAAGACACTGCCCAGAATCCCTCTCCTCCAGGTACCGCCAACGAATATCTCGCTGGTCACAGTTTATTTTACTAAAATGATCTGCTTGCCCCCCAAGACAGAGTTTCCCTTTGTAGCCCTGCTGTCCTGGTCACTCTGTAGACCCCTCTGGCCTCAAACTCACAGAGATCCACCTGCCTCTGCCTCCCGAGTGCTGGGATTAAAGGCGTGTGCCACCAGTGCCCGGCTTAAAATAATTTTTGCTAGGCCAGTGAGATGGCTCAGAAGAGGCTTTGTTGCCAAGGCTGACAACCTGAGTTTCATGCCCAGGAGCCACATGGTAGAAGGGAGAGAACTGACTCCCAAACGTCTTCTGACTTTCATACGTGTGTGGTGGCTCGCTTGTGCCCAGGCACAAGATAAATCAATATAAAAGAACATAAAGATAACTGACAATTTCATACATGTGTGTCATGGATATTGGTTCTATTCACCCCACTCCCCTGCTCACCCCCTGCTACTCCCTCTGACACTCTCCCACCACGTCACCTTCCTTTTTTTTTTTTTTTTTTTTTTATAAGCCAGTGGATTTAATGTTGTAAATGGTTGTATGTGTGTAGATGTAGGATTAGTACCTGGATCATGGGTGTTGTCATAGTAACTACACCCCTGAAGAAAAATGACTCCCAGCAACTCTCCCTCTCCAGTATCATTTTAATCCTGAGACAGCTGGAGCAGACCATGAGCTCTCGGAGGCTTCAGGTTCTGTCTTATTCTGTCATCTCAGATTCTCACTCAAGGTGATCTTAAATGAACACACTCAGCCCTTCACATCCAAGGGTTTTGCATTCACAGACTCGGCCACCTTGGAGGAAAATATCTGGTGAAGATGTCCACAGAGATCCAAATAATTAAGCTTTGAATTTGCCATGCACCGCTGTTTTGTCCATGAAGATGGAGCGATGTGAAGGCGCATTCTATTAAGAGTCAAAGTGGAGCTGAAGAGACGGCTCAGGGGTTAAGACTACTTACTGCTCTTCCAGAAGATCCAGATTCAGTTCTCAGCACTCATATGGCAGCTCACAGCCATGTGTAACTCCAATTCCAGGGGATCCAACACCTGCTTCTGGCCTCTTCTAGAATTGCATGCACTGGAGGTGCACAGACTTGTGCAGGTAAAACATCCATACACCCAAAATTAAAATTAAAGCCAGCAATGGTGGTACACGCCTTTAATCCTAGCATTTGGAAGGCAGAAGTAGGCCGATCTTGGAGTTAGAGGCCAGCCTGGTCTACAGAGAGTTCTAGGATAGACAGGGCTGCGCAGAGACACCCTGTCTAAAAAAACAAAACAAAACAAAACAAAATTTAAGAATGAGAAATACTTCAGAGATGATTTAAAGTAGATGGGAGAATATGCATGGGGTATATGTGAATATTGTACCATTTTGTATAAGGTGCTTATGTATATGGATTTTGGTTCTGTGGTACAAGGTTCCAAGGGACAGTGGCATTTGTTGAATGACTGAGGAGTGAATGTAGAAAGGTGTGGAAATGGAGGCAAATGTGGAGGAGTCATCAAGAATCTTAGTGATGGGAAGGCCGGGTGTGCTGGTGCATGCCTTTAATCCCAGAATTTGGGGGTGAAGGCAGGTGGATCTCTGACTTTGAGGCCAGCCTGGTCTTCACAGTGAGTTCTAAGACAGCCAGGGCTAATGTAGAAAGACGTCGTCTCGAGAAACCAAAAAAGAAAGAGAGAGAGAGAGAGAGAGAGAGAGAGAGAGAGAGAGAGAGAGAGAGAGAAAGGAAAGAAAGAAAGAAAGAAAGAAAGGAAGGAAGGAAGGAAGGAAGGAAGGAAGGAAGGAAGGAAGGAAGGAAGGAAGGAAGGAAGGAAGGAAGGAAGGAAGGAAACTGTGAGGCCCACAAGACGGTCCAGAATGGAAAGTGTTTGCTGTGTGAGCCTGACAGGCGGAATTTGAGCCTTGTACAGGTCCTGCGCAGTGGTTCTCAACCTCCCTAATGCTGCGACCCTTTAACACAGTTCCTCATGCTGTGGGGACCCCCGACCATAAATTTATTTTGTTGCTATCTCATAACTGTAATTTTGTTGCTGTTACGAATTGTAATGTAGATACCTGATATATGATGCCAAGGGGTAGTGACCTGCATCTTGAGAACCACTGGTCTAACGGAAAAACTGACTCCAAAGAGCAGTCCCCTGACCTGTACACACACGCAGTGGCACATCTGTAACCAAAACAAAACGAACAAAACAAAACAACAAAGTGACTGGGAGGGAAGGATGGCTCATACAGGCCACCTTGAGAGGGGAGGAGCTTGAGAGGGGAGGAGCTTGAGGGGGAGGAGCTTGAGGGGAGGAGCTTGAGAGGGGAGGAGCTTGAATTAAGCTTCTTTCATTATAAGCAGTAGAAAGGAGTCTGGGGAAAAGGATCCTGGCATAGAATCAAAGGGACAGCTGATTTAGGAGGCAGGAAGCAGGTTGTCCTAGCCTTGTGGCTAGTGGCTGGCATTGTATCTGTAATGCTCTGTCATTTAAAGGGACGTTGATGTGACTGACTCTCCTCGAACTTCCAAAACCTTGAGGAGTCTAAGTTCCAAGGAATCAGGCAAGACACTGGTCCAACTTGGTCATGAATTCACCACTGATCTAATCAGCTAAGACTTGGGGGATGCAAGGGGCAGGGTCCTGTAGCACACATGAGATTGGGTGTGGGGAGGTGTTGTCTGTTTGTCCCAGACAAGGGGCCATCCTCACAAGTCAGGTAGCTCTCCTGCCTGTGTCCACCCAGTGAGCCTTTGAAGGGAAAGTCCTCAGAGAAGGAAATGGGGGTGGAGGAAGTGGCTGATGCAGGGAGGGGCTTGAGAAAGGCAGGGATTTCAGATGGGCCACAGTGCGTGTCTGAGAGTCCCTAATCAGCCTGAAGCTGGAGTGGACTGGAGCGATATTTGCTCCGCCCATGACCTTGGGCTATATGGCCTGAAGGAGGTGGTGCTTCTTGCCAGTGTACTCAACTTCTTAAAAGAAAGGGAAGAGGCTTCTCGAGGTCCCAGCTCCCTTCTTCCTGGTGTGATTCAACTGCCAGGTGGATTCGCTCCTGGTCAGATCAACGGACGACTGACTTCAGCTGCCTACTCGGTTCTGTATTTGTGAGTGTGTTTCTTCAATTTATAACTTAATAAATTCCCTAATACTCCTTAAGCAGACTCCCATGGATTTCTTGTTTTAGTGGACAATACTGGTTAGGGCCTCAGAAGCGCAGAGAGAGAGAGAGAGAGAGAGAGAGAGAGAGAGAGAGAGAGAGAGAGAGAGAGATCCAGTTTAGAACAGCTGAGGCTCATCTGTGTCTTTTTTCTTCTTCAAAATGATAGAATTATGATAGACAAGCCCTTGGAAGCCTAGTGAGACAACTGTTCAGGGTACTTGACTCATGCAAGTAGGACGCAAACCCGATGATGACCTGAGTTCAAACCCTGGAACCCACGCAAAGGAGGAAGGAGAGAACCAGCCCCACAGAGTTGTCCTCTGACCTCCCTACGAGTGCCGTGTCCCAGCACACACACGGACAAACTGGTAAAATAAATAACTTAAGGCATTGTGGTTGCAGGGCAGAGAGGGAGCCGGACGAGAGACCAGTGCTTGATGAGACTTAGGGCCCGGCATAGACTCCAGGAGCAGGAAGGGGCAGAGTTGACCCAAGTCTCTGACACCGAATCTGGGGAGCTGCCCTGGTGTCTGGCTTGGCATCTGGCTACAGTAACAGGAAAGCAGGTTGGGGAATGGCCATTCCTTGTCAGAGGAAGGATTTCCAGGGGGAATACCCAGGACAGAGGGTTCACCTGAGCGCCGTGCAGCCTGGGGACTCGGGCTTGGAGGCGTCAGCAGTGTGGTCCTAGAGAGTAGCAATGTATGAAATTGTGGGAGAGGGCAACGGAGAGGAGGAGCTGAGGAGGGGTGTCTGGCAGGCACGTTGCAGGGGTTGGCCTGGAGTGGGGAGGAGGAGCTAGAGGAGAGAAGTCCGGCTCATGGGCTCTGAGTTGTCAGCTGTTCCCGAGTTCAGAGATGCTTTGACTCTTGAAGACTTGGGAAGAACACAGGCTTCCGAAGCCTGAGACCCTGAAGGAGGCCTCCCGAAGAGTGGGCCCAAGGGGCTATGGACACATCCCGGCTTCTAACACGCTGTAAGCATGGTTTGACCTCCTCCCTCCCCTCAGCCTCTTTGAGGAGGCACTGCCCTGAGTGTAGTTCTGGGCCTGAGAGTAGGTCAACTGCCCGCATCCTTACATAGGCTTCAGGACATGGGTTGGAATTCCTGAGGAGCCAGGAGGTGGTAAGTGCCTGATTCAAAATTAGCAGTTGTTTTTCCTGCCCGAAGCACTCAGGTTCCCCAAGCCTGGCTTCCTCTCAGAACCTGTTGTGGGATGCCAGGCCTGGCTGAGCAAGACCCTGAAGTCACAGAACCTTGGACCCTGTCCTAGGGCCTCACTGGATTCTCTGGGGGCAATCGGTTCCTGTGTTCCGCATGCTTGGTTCCAGGCGCAGGGGGGAAACTTGACCTGGGTCATAGGCTCCGAGGGACAAAGGTGCTGAACCAGAGAGAGAATCATACCGTTAACCGGACCCCCTCTTTCTCATCCGGCCTCTTCTGGCTTCAGGTCCTGCCCCCAGCTTGCCACTGCCCACTCCTCACCAGTGGCCACTACTTGCCATGCCCCAGAGCCTCCAGATGAGACCTGGTTCTGGAGGAGAACCTAGCTTCTTGGCTGCCTTCAAAGGCATAACCGTGTCTCTTATGCTGTGTGAGGGAGGGGTTGTGAAAGCCGTGGAAGAGTTTAAGAAACTCCCAGGCTGGGGAGAAAGCTTATTCAGTAGAGCTTACTGCACCAACACCAAGACCTCATGTTTAAGTCTGCATCTCAAAAAACATAAAAAGCTGGGCATGGTGGCACACGCTTGTAATCCCAGCACGGGAGAGGCGGAGACAGGTGGATCCCTGGGAATCGCTGTCCAACCAACCGATTCTACTCTGCAAACATCAGGCCAATAGAGACACTGTCCCAAAACTCATGGTGAATGACTCTTGAGGACGCTTGAGACTGATCTCTGTTCCCCACACAAAGGAGCACACATGTGCACCCATGCATGCATAAACACACACACACACACACACACACACACACACACACACACACACACACACACCCTTCTTAACAGCATCCTAGCAGTGATTTGAGAGCACAGGTTAATTCAAATCCAAGTTCTGACACTGAGATGCTGTGTGACCTTGGGCAAGCTATTGAACCTCTCTGTTCCAATTCTCAGTAAGATGGATATTGTAATGGTATTCACTTCATATTGTTGGTGAGACTGAATTCTATATGTAAAGCTAAGAGTAAGTGCTAAGTAGATCCCTGATGATTGGCACTCCACAATAGTTCCCTACAATAGGTAGCCAGCGTTCATTCTCGGGGAGGAGCTTGCTAAGTCTCTTCCCTTGTCATTCGCTTCTTGCTGGAGATTTGAAAGGCGGCTTCCTAGGAAGGACTCAGAAGATCCGGTGAGGACAGCAAAGGTTTAGATGAAAACCTCCAATGCTGTACAAACGTTAAAATGAATAGCAAGAACAGCATCAGTATTGTACTTCTCCCAGCAGCTCTGCTGGACAGACAACCCTACTGAACAGACCGACAGGCTAAGGCTCAAACATCTTAGCTGCTACTTGCTGGCTGCATCCAGCAACCCATGCCATGACCCATAATCTCACCTGGAAGTATGAATAATGCAGACTCGGAGAAGAATACTCTTGGTGGGGGCATCCCTACTTGGCCTTCCGTACTTGGCCAGGGCATGTAGGCCCAGGAGATTCAGGGTATATGCTCCAGGTTGGGAGAACAGGATGGCATGGGAAAACTGGCAAGCCTTACCAGGGCGACTTCCAGGATTACATCCAGGGCACTGAGCCTGAGGGTGTGTGTGGAGGCTTCCTGGTGCCTGAAGGAAGCTCCTCTAGGGCGACCAGGCGGTCTGGGGTCTTGTGTAGGATGTGACTAGACCAGAAGGGGCAGTTTCTAGAGAACATTCTCACAGTGTCCAGATGTCTAGGAAACGTGCATGAGGACGTAGAGCTTGACTGCAGCCCCGGGAGGGAGGGTATCACGTTTCTTTCTCTACCTTACCTGCTGCAGGTGTTTTGCTCAATGCCAGTTTGGATATTTATTTTCTTTCTCTCTTTCTTCCTCTCTTTCTTTCTTTCTTTCTTTCTTTCTTTCTTTCTTTCTTTCTTTCTTTCTTTCTTTCTTTCTTTCTTTCTTTCTTTCTTTCTTTCTGAGACAGAGTCTTACTATGTAGCCTTGACTGGCCTGGAACTTGCCATGTAGATCAAGAGGGCCTTGAACTTACAGAGATCTGCCTGCCTCTGCATCTCCCCGCCCCAACTCCCTTTGGTTCTCTTTGTGCCCAAGTTTGGACTTTGAGATCCATCATGTCGACCTCTCCCCAGCACAGCAGTTTCCCTGTCCATCATCTTCACCATCGAATGTCCCAGTGAAACTCCAGCCCACAGCCAACAACCCCTCCCCATGCCCGCAGCCTGGCCTCCAGCCATGCCCGATGAGAACTCAGTCTATCCTATTCTAAAAAGATGTATAAGATGCAAGAATATGTAGAGAGATTTAAGGCTCCCCAATGTTGAAAAGTTTACTAGGTGAAAAGGTAATAATAGCATTCTGGGCATGCTCTGTTAGCAAGGAAGTCCCTCAGGCTAGAGAGACCAACACCATGTAGTCTTTACATCCTGCTTTAGGGTCTCCGAGCTGGCCCAGCTGGAGGGTCTGTTGTTCTTTATATCCTATTTTGAATCGATGGTCAGTCCCTCCCTCCTCCATAGCAACCCTTTAAAACGGCCTCCACCTTACAGGGAGAATGGCCATTGGCCAGGGACTCCCCCAGTTTTCTGCTTCAAACCCACAAACTCACCTTCATCACACTCTTCTTTATCTTTACCAAAAGGAGTAACAACCCCCCCCCCCCATCTATCCACCTTGTGCCCTGGGGCTGCCTGCCTTGGCTGCTCCAAGGCTGACTTCTATCTATCTTGCATCTTGAGGTGATCACTGCTTAGTCAACCACATCTCTCCCATCTGGGTTCCTCTGTGGGTCCTACTTTCCCAGCATCCCTTGCATCCTGCAGCTTTATCCGACCAGCCTCTAAGTCCCAGTACCTTACATCTGGACTGTGCCTTGATTTCTTAACTAGTTCCCTGGCTCCACTTCTGCCCATTGCAATCCACTATCTGCAGACATGTGCTCACCTGAACACACAGTTCTGAGCAGGCCATTTCTTCATTCAAAATCCTCACTACGGCCTGGGAGACGGCTTCAGTGGAAAGTGTTTGCCATGCAAGGCTAAGCACTAGAGTTTGGATCCCCGGTGCTCAGTGGAGTCAGGGAGTCTCCAAGTCAAGCTGCTGACCAGACTAGCAACCTCCAAGCTCAGGGGTAGACCCTTCCTCAATTTATAAGGTGGAGAGAGATGGAGGAAGGCACCCAATGTCAACCAAATATCCCCATGTTCACGTGTACACATGTACACATGCATCCTTTCACACAC
The DNA here is from genome assembly GCF_049852395.1 of Peromyscus maniculatus bairdii. Classification (NCBI taxonomy): domain Eukaryota; kingdom Metazoa; phylum Chordata; class Mammalia; order Rodentia; family Cricetidae; genus Peromyscus; species Peromyscus maniculatus. The sequence continues at coordinate 137,600,664 of NC_134853.1, forward strand.
GGATGCAAAACACATATGCATACTACCAAACTTGAAACAGCCCTTCCCTAGCTTCCTCTCAGCCATAAGAAAGTGGCCCATGCCGGGTGGTAGTGGCGCATGCCTTTAATTCCAGCACTTGGGAGGCAGAGGCAGACGGATCTCTGTGAGTTCGAGGCCAGCCTAGGCTACCGAGTGAATTCCAGGAAAGGTGTCAAAGCTACACAGAGAAACCCTGTCTCAAAAAACAAACAAACAAACCAAAAAAGAAAGAAAAAAAGCAAGCAAGGAAGGAAGAAAAAAAAGAAAGTGGCCCACCTGTTAAGAGACCCCTGAAGCCCTCGCCTTGGCACCCCCTCTCTGGCCTTCGTCCTTACCTTTCTTCAGCCTCATACACCCTCTCTGCTGTCTCGAAATTGCTAAGGCCCTTTGCTTTCCTGTCTGGGCTCCTCTTCCCAACCCTCATCCCCCAGGGTCAGCTGAGACCTCAACTCAGCACTTCTGGGATATTTACCCATTTCTTCTTTTCCTCCCCAGGCTAATCTCCACCTCCACAGAGGAGCCAAGCCGGCTAACTAACTGGAGCCACAGTCCCCCTGATTAAAATCTTTTCATGTTTTTCAGTGTCTTGAGGACAAAGTCTAAATTCCTCCCTGGGCTCTCAAAAGGGAGGAAGAGCGAGCGGCTGCCTCCCGTAATCTCTTGTAGTGTGTTTGTGCAGTGGCAGGGGGCTGAGTCAGCTGTGGAGCCTGGGGTGGGAGGTGCATCCAGGGCAGATTTCTCCAAGGACTGTTCTCTGCAGGGTGTTGGGTGGGGTAGGAGGTAGGGGCAGGGGATGCAGAGGGAGGGTGGGTTCATCTGCCGAGGAGGTTTTACCGAAAGCAGGGGTGAAGGAACCTGACAAAGGGCGAGAGTGGACCACAGAGTCTTAACCAAAACTCAAGGGAGGTGAAGACAGTTCCGAGTGTCTTCAAGAAGAGACAGCTTTGGAGAGAGCAGAGAAGCTAGTGGGCTGCTGCTGGTGATGCGGCTTAGCAGAGGCTGAGTGAAATGTTTGAAACAAGGCAGTGGCGGGCAAGGACGGGCTGCAGGCCTGCTTTGGTGCTGGAGGCAGTAGATGTACTGCTGGCTGGCTGCATTACTTGCCTCACATCATGGTCGGGTGGGTCGATGGCCGACCTCTACAGCCTTATGGAGCAGGCCATCTGGGGCACGCGCTGTGTTCTCTCCCTCACAGCCTTCCCTGGGAGGCTGACACCATTGCCACATGCTCAGTGAGATGTCTAAGCTGTGTGCCCCCTTCCTGTTTTCCAAGCCTCTGTGTTTCTGAACTCCTTCAATTTCTTCCCCGCCCCCTACCTGCCCAGAGCTGAGGACTGAACCCAGGGCCTTGCACTTGCTAGGCAAGCACTCTACCACTGAGCTAAATCCCCAACCCTCCTTTAATTTCTTAAAAGAAATATTGAAGAGAGATGAGGCCTGTCTCAGCCAGCAGGAAAAGGGACCCCTCCCTCGCTTATTCCAGGTGGAAGGATGTCCTGTGGTCCCTTGCCTCCCAGGAGTTGGCCTGGGACTGCATCTCTTGGGAACCCAGGAAGATTTCTCAGGGAGAGAGTTGAAGGCCTCAGGAGGGAAAGGCTCCGAGCCAGGTGTGCCCTGGCTCTACTTCCCTTGCCGGCTAAGGGTGGGTCTCGCTGACCTTGTGCATACATTGCCATCTGCCCAAGCCGCAGCGCTTCGGTCTCAACAAAAGCACCTGCTGCATGTTAGGCTGCACATTAGGTCCATGTGGGGGACAGGGATCAGTAGACAACCAAAACCAAAACTCTCTGCAGGGAGGAGCTTGACCCTGACTGAGTCTCTCCAGGCACATCATGAGCTCTGGGTTAGCATCGGCAGCTGAGGATGCTTTGGGCTTCAAAAAAGAGCAAGTCACCAATTTAAGGGACAGGGTCAGGGAGGGCTCTCTAGAGAACGTGGCTTCCCAGAGAATGGGGTCTTCAAGGATGAGGATGGAAAACAGGACAAACGCTGGGACGGGTGAGAGAATGTTGAAAGTGTATGGAAATAGTTGGGTGGGGCCGGTCCAGGAGGCAGAGAGAACAAGACCACGTGGCATTAGGAAAAATTTTAAGTTAAAGATTTTAAGGTAGATATTTTTTTCATTTTAGTTTTATGATGATCACTCTGGCTCATATGTGTGTCTGTGACAGAGGTGGACTTGAGGAGTGTGGATAAAGCTACACAACCAGGACAAACACAAAGAGGTCCCTTCTGAAGAGTGTGGAGGTGCGTGTTGTCAAGCAGATGTCTATGAGGGGCTCAGAGGAGATGTATTGTTACTGGCCTTGGGGAGGAGACAATGAAAGCGCCTCCAATGTCTGGGACCATGATGAGGTCTCTGACTGGGATGCAGAGTGATTGGTGGCACCTTCAGACCAGACAGATGTAGAAACCCCCAAGGTAGACCGCAGTGATCCCATTTTGAATGTGCGGAGGGATGAAGCCCCATGGAACATCCAGAAGATGGGTTTCTGTTGTTCTGGCATTCTGGGGCATGTGCTGTCTTCCTCCCCTGGCTCTGCCCACCTTGCCCTTCTCTCAGTCTGTAGCCCCCTTCCCCTTGTCCACCAGCCCTGCATCTCTCCAGGAGACACGGTTTGCCCTGTCTACTGAAAGCTCCGCTGTTAAGTCATTACGAGTTCCATCTTGTCCACTTGGCAGACGTATGCCTCTCCTGAGAGGGCACAGGGGGCTCAATGGCAGACCAGGACTTACTGGTGGTTGTGGCCTGGCCTGCCCACGTGAGCTGCCCCGAAGAGGCCCGTTCTTTGCTATGGGGATGGGTCTAACAGCCGGTGGTCAATCAAGGTTGTCTCCTTCTATTATGGGAATGGAGCCTAATTATAGGTCAATCTTGGTGAATAAATATTAGCAGAAACTTTCTTAGCAAACCTAAACTTCAAGTGTGATACAGAATTTTCTTTCTTACAGTTTCTAAGAAGCCTGGTTAAAGTACTACTTATCTTCAAATTGTACTGCTAAGCTTTATATTGGAGGCAACGCTCCTTAGCTAAATTCTACTTTGTGTAACTTAATATTTCCCAAGCGAGTTTATTAGTAAATCCTTTATAGCAGTGGTACTCAACCTTCCTAATGCTGCGCCCCTTTAATACAGTTCCTCACGTTGTAGTGACCGTCCCCCCCCAAGTTATTTCTTGGCTACTTCATAACCATAATTTTGCTACTGTTATAAATCATAACGTAAATATCTGACATGCAGCATATCTGATATGTGACCGCTGTGAAAAGTTCGCTCGACCCCCAAATGGGTTGTGACCCACAGGTTGAGAAATGCTGCTTTATAGCATCCCTTCTCCTACTTGAAGTTTCTCCTGCATCAGCATCTTTTAGGAGGCAGGTCTCTGGTGTCTTCACAGAATCTGCACTTTGTGTAGCAGGAAGTGGTAAAAGCGGTTACCTATGTTCCTGTTACCTGGAAATGCATTCCACAGGAAGAGAGATCCCTTCCACAGTGACTCCAAGCAGGAAGTAACTTTCTGCCTGAGAAGGGCTTGAACACCTCTTCCTGCCTGGAACCCAGAAGCGGGCCAACTGGTACAGCGACCACACGGATTGCAGGCTGTCCTTGTTTCCCAGGTAGGGGAGGAAGACACACCCTCCAAGCCATCCCTCAGGGAATCACAGTAGGCAGACTATATAGGGTAGGGGGCACATTTCTAGAGAATCAGTCACCAATTCCGGTGGCTAAATCTCCCTTTGACTTAGCAAGTGAACAAATGTGAAGGACTGGATTCCCCTCTCTCCCCGGGTCTTCCCACTCTCCCCGGGTCCCCCACTCTCCCTGGGTCTTCCCACTCTCCCCTGGTCTTCCCAAACCTGTGGAATTCTCTTGTCCCTCCCCCCTTCTCACATGAGAAAAGAAGCCCCAGGTCTGGCTAAAGACAACATCATGGCACCATAGCCTGAAGTGAGTGGGCTGTGGGAGTGGGGAGTGAGGGTCTCTGAGGTGAGCCGGTGAGGTGAAGACAACTGTAGTCACCTTTTTATTGCACATTTGCCAGGACTCCAGTCATCTCATTGAGGATAGCATTTAATCCTAACAAATCAATGGCAACACTCTTCTAAGAACTGAGGCAAGAGAGGCTAAGTCACCTCACCCAGGCCCCAGCTGCTAGGTTATAAGCTCAAAGGCATTTCCGGTCCAGGTCCATCTCATCAGGGAGCCATTTCCCTCTGCTTTGCCAAAAGTCACTCTCTCTGAAGAACAATCACTGGTCTATTCATGGGTATGCAATGGTCACTTGTGTGCAGACCCTGGATGATGTCATAGGGCAAGGCTGGAGTTGTAGGGTCTTAGAAATACAGGTCAAATCTTCAGGAATTCCAGATGTGCCCAGAGACCCCAGAACAAAGCAGAGAGCATGACAGTCCTCAGACACAAGCATTCAGTCCCAAGGAGGCATCCATCACTCACCTTCTCATGGTGTGGATGTGTGGGTGCACATGAACTCTTAATCACATACATGCGTGCAATCCCACGGCGGGGGGCACACATATATGCACGCACCTGTGCACGTCCCAGGTTCTGGGGACACTGAGTCAGGTTCATGGGAAGAAGGGCTCCATCTCCGTCAGATGAGGCTGGCAATGCTGGAGGTGGTCTCGTGACGCTGGCCAGAGGACAACTGTCCCGAGATGCTAAAGATGCTGCTGCTGTTACCACGGCGGCCATTTGGGGTGGAGGGTGCAGCCACACAGATCGGGGGGCAGTGTCCACTCACACCCACCTGATACAGCAGCAAACCCAGCAACAAGACTGAGCCTAAGGAAGCCAGGGTGATGCCCACAGACAGCATGGCAGCCAGCGGCCGAGCTGGAGCCGGGGCAGCAGCCAGCCCAGCCAGGGTCAGGCCGGTGACCAGCAGCACAAAGCCACTGACCAATACCACGGCGGCGTCGGCCCCTCCGCCGCTGCGCAGCAGGGCCACGTGCTGGGCCTGGCGTATACAGTTCATATCCTGCACTGCCGAGCTCATCAGCTGCTTCACCAGAACCAGCAGGGCCAGCAGGCAGAGCACGGTGCCCACAGCTAGTCGCCATTCGCCAGAGCGGCTGCTGGTAGAGGACAGCAGTGCCACACCGCCTGCCCCGCAGCCAGCCACAAGGCCCACGGCCACGGAGAAACAGAGCAAGGAGCGCCGGGGCTGCTGGGACCACCATAGCTCCACCTGCTCTGCCAGGACCTCTGGGGGCAGCCCCCTGTCCACCGAGGCTTCTTGGGACATGGCTTGGTCAGGCAAGGTTAGGTTAGAAGATCAGTGTTAGGGCTCCGAGGATGTTTATCGTGGCCCGGTGTCTCCATCCCCTGGTTGGCTTGGCAGCTAGAGGCCCAGTCTCCTCCTCTCGGTCCGGGCTATGGTTACCATCACCTGCAGGACAGGAAGGACCACATGGTATTTCCCACCCATCTGGCCCTTACTCACAGTCTCACCTGGATGTCTTAGGGAAGAGCCCCGAGAATCTTTGCCAGGGTCCGCAGGACCTGCTCCTGAAGGCGGCAACCCCAGCACTGCACCTTGGGAAAGCACCTCCCCTGACCCCAGCAGAGTTCACGCCATCATCACGGGGTTCCCCCCTCCCCTTCAAGGAATCCCCTTGCCCAGCCCCTGACCTCTCTAGCTCTGGCTGTCTCCATCCAGGCTGTCGGAGGGAGCTGGTGCCACAGTGGATGATGGGCCGGACAGTCAGAGATAAAGCCTCATTCAGGATCCCACACTCACATGGCCTCAGCTGTCACTGCTGGGTCCTGGATGGGAGGAGTTGTGGGGAGGGGAGGCTGGTGACTTAACCCTTCTGGAACCAGCAGGCTGACCCTGACCTTTCTCTCCTAGGGCTGTATCCTTCCTTCTCTGTGGGTTAGCACCTGACCCCTAACACACTTCTTCCTCTAATCCGACTCCATCTCGGTCTGGCAATAAAAAAAAAAAATGCAGGCTCCAGACTTCTCTTTCCCGTGCTGATCTTCCTGCTGGGCCAAAGACATCTCTGATGCAACAGGGCCCAACCCGAGTTCCTCATCGTACCCTAACCTGTTTCTCCTGTGTTGCTTCCTCAAGATGATACAACCATCCCTCAGCCCACCCAGGGCTCCTCAACTCCCTTGGCTGTTCCCATCCGGGCCCTCAGGGGCTGCCTCTCGCCGCCTCTAAGCATGTCTCGATCCGGTCGGTCCTCAGTTCTCGCCCAGACCCGGCTTCCCCCTCCCTCACTGACCTGATTGCTCCGCACTGGTCTACCCCGGCTCTACCCTCCACATGTTCGCTAAGGCAGCCAAGGAGGGCTCTGGATTTGAACCTCAGCCTAGTCCTTCCCACCGTGGGAATGTGGGGAGGGATCTAACAGTGTTACTCATTTAACCTGTTCCCTAGAGGACAGGCAGCATGACTCACACCAGGTAAAAATAAAGCTCGCGCTGCCGGCCAGGAGCCCAGCTTCCTGCAGCAGGAGAGGCCGATCCTGTAGGAACCAGCTGCGAGTCCGGCGGGGCCTGGAGTGGGACAGGGAAGCCCCAGTTCACGTCTTAGAGCCCTAATCTGAAAAGCGAGGAGAGAGGAGTTTATTCTGAGGAGGGGGAGAGCCATCTGACATCTTCCTTTCAGATTTTTCCATGGGGCAAAGGGGTAAAGAGATTCTCGGGGTGAATCAGAGGGGCCTAAGTCCTGGAGACCACATGGACCACACAGCCGAGAACGGGATTTTACTCCAAGGAGACGGAGCTGTCTTCCACTACCCCTCGGTCCTCCGCAGGGGTTGCTCAGCACGCAAAGTGGGCGTGGCAGATGCCCACGCCCCCACGGGCGGTGGGGGAGGGGCCATGGGCGGAGTCGGTCCCATCGTTTCCCAGCACCGTGGCTTGCTGGCCTGCAGGTGCTGGCACAGGCCTACCCGGGAACGACCCCAAGGTGGGTGGAGGTTCCCAGTAGCAGAACCAGTGGAAAGGTGGGGGTGGGGCGGGTGGGGAGGTGTGGGGGCACTCACGAGAAGCCTGGGCCGTGCTGGATCCGATTTGGGCAGGCAGGGCCCAGCAGGTGGGGCGCTCAAGCTCCGTTTCCGGGGAGACGCTTCACCTGCCTAACCTGCATCCAGGTGAGCTGGAAGGAGGGGGATTAACAGGTGCTGTTTCCAGGGCAGGGCCAGAGCCAATTGGCTGACGTGGCCCGGCGCCTTCTGTGGGGCTGAGACATTCCTGGAAAGGGAGGGGCCCTTGTCTGCTGCTGTTGGGTCTGGAACACAATATGCAGACGCGGTCGGCAGGAGAAAAGAATGCTGTCCCTCTGCCCCGGTCTGAGCCCCAACCCACCTCCCCCAAATCCAACCGCACTTTATCTTTAGCCCCTCCCTGAATACCTACCGTCAAGCCTGCACGTAATTACAGTCCAGGCCTGCCCAGTAAACTTTGCACTTTGAGAGGCTGAGGCAGGAGTATAGCCCGAGGGATGCACCACACCTAGCCTGAAACCTCAGCTCCAACTCCTCACTCCAGCGGATTCTGGACTTTAGTTCTAAATCCCAACTGTACCCCCTCAGCCCCAGTCTTGACTTCTATCCTTGAGTCTAGCCCCTCAAAATCCAGCTCTGCCTCAAAGTCAGCCTCAGCACCGTAGTCCAACATCAGTGATACCCCAAACCCTGCTCCATATCTCCATCTTGAGCTCCCCCGAAGAAGACCTTGGTTTCTTTTCCTTGAGGCCTCAAGTGGGTGCCAGGGTCAGCCTGCCCCATGGGTGGGGAGAAACCTTTCAGGTGGAGCTCCCAGAGTAAACACTTCTTGGATCAGTTCCACATCCCTTTCAAGGCACAGGAAGCCCTTGCCCTCCAGCCAGGGTGTCCTTCGGTTTTATGGACTGTCCTCCGCCTGCCCCCCTTTGACCTGGCTGCTTCCGCTGCACTCCCGGCCTGTGCTTCCCCTACAGTCATCCAGGATTGCTCTTCCTTGTTCTTAATTGCCCCTTAGTTAGTTAGCTTTCACCTCCCCAACCCCGTTTTGTATCCCAAGCCAGTTCAGGGATAGCAACCAGTTTACTGACAACCGTGACCTCAGCAGCCAGCACTCTGTAGCCTGTGCATGCAAGGTGATCGATAAACGTTTGTTGAGTAGTTGGTGAAATAATAGTGTGAACTGGTGAGAACACCGCCTGCTTTTTCAGAGGACCCGGGTTCAAGTCCCAGCACCCACATGGTGACCCACAACCGTCTGTAACTCCAGTTCCAGGGGACCTGACACTCTCACACAGACATACATGCAGGCAAAACACCAATGCACAGAAAAAAAAAATTAAAAACAAAACAAAACAAAAAAACCTGCCGAGGGGTAGTGGCAGGCAGATCTGAGTTTGAGGCCAGCCTGGTCTACAGAGTGAGTTCCAGGACAGCCAGAGCTACACAGAGAAAACCTGTCTTGAAAAACCAAGGTGTGTGTGTGTACCAACAGGTGCCTATTTTGAGCCTTGAGTATTTGGGAGGAAACCAGAAAGACAAGTTGGGCCCCGGCTATATGGGCCTGGAATGCCTCAGGGACGCATCTGGACAATGCAGGATATCACAAAGTGTTCTGAAGTGGAACAGGGACATGGTTTAGGCTCTGCTTCTAATTGCCAAATCTGGTTCTCAAATACCATGCCCCAAGTTGCCAGAGGGTGGCTGGCTGCAGGTGTTGGACTGTCACCTGTGTCCTCTCTACTCTAAATATGTGTTAGTATGTTCTTCTCTCTTCTTTTGATGTGTATGAAATAAAAAAAAACTCAAGACAAACAAACAAACAAACAGACAAACTGAAACCAAAAGGAAATCCAAGTTATCTCTTCCCATGATCTGTTTGTAGAATAACTGCCTGGCCTGGCTTCCTCTTCGTTTTGTCCTGTGCAGAACCCGGAGCCTCATAACTCCAGAACAGCGTGCTTTGTGTGTATATGTATGAGGTTATTTATGTGATTTGAGCCTTTCTGATAGACTGTTTCAAAAGACACAGGTAAAATTAACACATTAAGATGAATGTATTTGGGGCTGGAGAGATGGCTCAGAGGTTAAGAGCACTGGCAGCTCTTCCTGAGGTCCTGAGTTCAGTTCCCAGCAACCACATGGTGGCTCACAACCATCCAAAATGAGATCAGTTGTCCTCTTCTGGCCTGCAGACAGAACACTGTACATAATAAATAAATCTAGAAAAAAATGAACGTATTTGCTGGGCTGTGGACATGACCCAGTGGCTGCTCAGCATTAGGTTCCATCCCTAGTGTTGCAAAAATATGTGTATTTGAATTCTAAAATATATTTTATTATGGGAGGTATTAATGCACTCTTTGATAGTCTTTTATTGTACATACAAAGTGTATCTCAGTTCAAATTAGCTACACACCAAGTACCCAGGAACCACCTCTGCCTGGGGCTGTGTCTTCAGTGGGAAGCACAACTCTGGGTGGCTTTCCCCTGAAGAAAAATTTAGGGCTGGCTGACTACTGCAGGGCAGGCTGAAAATGGGGGACATTGTATGACATTGTGGGTGTTAATCCTGCCACTTTGCAAAGCTTTGTAAATATGCCCCCTTTATAAGAAACAGGCTGGGGAGAGCAGAGCTTGCCAGCCTGGATTTGCTCTGAACAATTGGAATATCCTGGTCCCTAGGAAAGTCCAGTCTCATGCTGACCCGATGTCCAGCTGTCCTAGACAGAGCTGGTGCAAGGAATCCCTGAGCATCTCCTTCCTCTTCATTTTCCCTTTTGGAGTCTGTAGAGGAGGAAACAGAGCCCAAAGCTTCCTCAGTTCAAACACTGGCGGGTGGGGATGGGGGAGTCGATGGCTCAAAGTTGGCGTTGAATTCTGTTCCTAAAGCAGCGGTTGTGGGAACAGTTCACAGGGGGCAGGAATGGCAGGTCAGGAGGTAGGGGTGGCAGTGGGCATGCAGGGGGAGGTGTGGGTCTGAGGGGAAGTACAGGGGAAGAACAGACGAGCTAAAGGCCTGTCTCCGTGCCTCTGTGAAGGTCCCACCTTCCCCTGGGCCCAGCCAAAGGCTGAGTGAGCCTGTTATGGTAATGTCGCTGCTTCCTTGAGTCCCTCCCGTGGGCAGACTGGGTCCTTCTAGGATCTTTGAGGTCTTCTTTGATGGCATCCTCCTGCCTCAGAACCTGTGTGCATTGGTGGCTCCCTCCTTCCCTTCAGGAATGAGCTCAAATGTCACCTTTGGCTGTTAAAATCTGTTCCCAGGGGGAGATGTAAGCTGTGACTGCCCCTTCTCCTGAGGTCCCAATGATTCGATTCCAACACAGTTAACTCTAGAAACCAATAAGTTTATTGGGATTACTTCCAGAGCATAGGCAACCAGTTAGTTACTAAAATGTGTGTGCTTCCACCAAAAGGCCGCACTGGAACATCTTTACCCAGCAGGGATGATGCCTTTCCTACAGCTGCATAGATGGGGTCCCCTGTAATAGGTCCCCAGATCTTAGCACAACTGACTCCATGATGGAAGTACCATTCAGTCTATAAAACTCAGCAGGTAGACAGCAGCCAAGATGAAAACAAAGACCTAATCCACCAAAGTCCATTGTTCTGGGAGTCTCTAAATGTCCTAACCTTCCTTTTTGGCTTCTGTAGTTCTGCTTCTGACTAACTGTTCTTGTTAACTGAAGTAGGTCAACACAGGACATGGTTTTTGTGCTTAAAAGCTCACTCTGAGGGCTGGAGAGATGGCTCAGAGGTTAAGAGCACCGACTGCTCTTCCAGAGGTCCTGAGTTCAATTCCCAACACCCACATGGTGGCTCACAACCATCTGTAATGAGATCTGGCTTCCTCTTCGGTGTACATAATAAATAAATCTTTAAAAAAAAAAAAAAGCTCACTCTGAGAAAGGCTTGGGGCTACACTGGGATCCCGAACACCCAGTGTAGTCAGTGGCTGGTTAATAAAGACTTTCTATTGGCTCAAACCCTTGTCTGAGCAGTCTCTCTGGTGGATACCCCACAACATCCTCTTCAGTAGTCTCCCTCGGCCTATGTACTTTGCCCTTCCCGAAGGCCACATGTAATTAGGACAGAGATGCACACATACCAGAGTTGGTGTGGAGTGGCTGATACTCAGGTGAGGGCCCTGTGACTCTCTCTGCTCCCCTATGGGGAGCTGTAAATGGTGAACAAGCCCAGCCGGGTTGATATTTTCCAAGTGGCTCACCTGAACTCCCAAAGAAGTTGGGCTCTGAGGATCGTCCTGTACAGCCCCATTTCAGAAGAGTTCCCTGGCCACCCTGTCTAAAATCACTATCTCCCCCAGCAGTTCTCACCCCATTATTTCCTGCATTCCCCTGTCCTTCCCCTTATCACCCCCGCCACACACACACATTACTGTTAGTTTCCCTTCTAGGTTTCTATGCCTGTTCACAGGTAAAGTACCTGTACACTCACACACACAGCTGATAAACCTTTAAAAAAGGGACTGGAGATTTCATTTCTGCTTGGGGCCTCTAAGGAGCAGTTTAAAAGCCTTTCTGCCAGCTGAGGTTGTGTTGGGATTCCTGTTTGCACAGAGGATCCTGGATGAGAGGAGATAGGCTCCAGCTGGGTCCCGGGCCCTGGCTCAGGTCCTTCTTGAGGCTTGGGTCCTTATCTGCCAAAAGTAAACCTGTGAGACCCTGGCAGAGCCAGAAAACAAACTCCCCCTCTCTTTGCTTAAGCTATCTGGAGTTGTAGCCAAAGTTCTCCTGGAGCCTTCTGCTAGAACGCATAGACCCAATTTTAACACTACTACATTAATACACTCAGCATGTCCCTTAGATATTTGTTTGTTTGTTTGAGACAGGGTTTCTCTGTGTAGCTTTGGAGCCTGTCCTGGAACTCGTTTTGTAGACCAGGCTGGCTTCGAACTCACAGAGATCCACCTGCCTCTGCCTCCCGAGTGCTGGGACCACCACCGCCAGGCCTATGCTTAGGACATTCTTGTTCACTCTTGATGCTCCTGTCCTGTTCTACCACGTGTCACTTAATAGGTGAGCAATAAATACCAGTTCTCGTAAACCTGCCAGACACAGCAGGTAATCAGTAATGCTGGCCCCTCCTGCTGCCTGGTATGCGACAAGGTTATGTCCTTATAAATATGCCCCCCAGTGGGGATCCACTCATGGCTGCCTTTCAGACATAAAGCATAACTGTCTTGAGTCTCTGATGGTCTTGGGGAGCTCAGGGAGGATGAGCCCCACTCCCGATCCTGAGATGTCAGTTCTCTTTCCTTTCTGAATCCAGAGCAATAATTGTCACGAGGTGCTACCTGGTCATACAGCTATTCCCACGCCTGCCTGTGCCCCTCAGTACCTCTTGGGAACAGCTGGTGAGTAATGGCTGATGCACAATGGTTGGCCATGCTTTGTGGAAGCCGTGGGGAAAGGTAGGCACTGACGCCAGCACAGACTGTGGGGTGGAGTCTTTTGTGTTAAGAGGACGGGGTGGCAGAGAAGGCACGTCTGAGCAGTTTCCACTGGCTATAACTGATGCTGAGGTTCTAGAAGAGTGGGGGGCTGGGGGTGCACACTGGCTATCCAAGGCATAGAGAAAAAGAATGATTCTGAAGTCTCTTACATCGGGTGACGAGCTTCTCCCCAAGTCACTAGCTGTCATACTCACTGAATAAGTCCCCAGAGCTCAGTGATGGAACTGCAGTCAGAAGAGCAAGAGCTGAGTTCATGTGCCAGTGGGTGACTGGCTCGGCCTCTCCAGCTGCTGTGGGGGATGGGGGTGCCTGCAAGGTTCAGTCTCCCAGGGAGGGGTCAGCCAGTGGAAGCGACCTCGAGGAGAGGGTGATTGGCATGAAGGAGGACCTTCTGCCTCCCCATGAAGTCAAGACAGGCAAAATGGAGGGAGGTCTGAGATGTGGCGGCCAGGGGACCAGGGCCACCCGCAAGCAGGTATAGGAGCATGGGAGGCAGGAGGCAGAGAGCTAAGAATGAGCCTCTAGCCTCAGACTCTGACGCTATGTTCCTCCCCCTGCAGCTGAGAAAACAAGGCACTGGCTCAGGCTCTAGCTGGGGGTCTGCCTCAGCCTCAGCTGCTGCTCTGGTCTTCCTTCTCTTCGTCTTCTGGGCAGCAGCCACATAAAGCTGCTGCATATGTTAGTTAGCTCCTTTGGGGGCATTTCCTGCCCCTTCTTGTAAGATTTTCTGGGAGTCACATTCCAACACCCCCCAACCACCTGGCCTGTGGGTTTTTACAGGCACAATATATGAATGAACTCTCAGACTTTGGAGGCCACTGGGCAGCAGGGTCACCATCGTGGCCCCGGCTGTGCGACTCTGTGCCAGGCACTCTCAAACTGTCTTGTAGGAGGACAGGTGATGTCTTATTAAGGACATTTCCTGGTGACGTGCTTGTCACTGGAATACCAACCTCAGTGAACTTGCTTCTGGTTGCCAGAGCGCCGCTTTCCTCTGCCTTTTCCTCCTGTCCAGGCCATGCTTCCTCTCCCTTGGCTAACTCCCACCAGTCCTGAAATCCGAAGAGTTCGTTCCTCTCCCTTCCCTCAGCCATCTTCCTGGACCAAGCGACCAGACTCTCACACTTGTACACCTACAACTTCTCCCTACCCAGGCCACCTGCTTCCACTGTTGGATCCTCTCCGTCGATGCCACACATCACACCCAAGGGAGCTTTAGATCCAGGGATAGCAGCTCTCACGGAATTCACTCAGCAGGAGAGGCGGACATGAACAACTAGACATCTGAGGCCTAGTGAGGGCTACGAAAGAAAACAGTATGGCAGGTGTGACTTAGACGGCAGGAGAGGTCAAGGGCTGACTTTCTGAGGAAGTGACATTGAAGCTCAGATGTGAAACTGTCATGGGGACAACAGCATTTCAGGCAGAGGAAGTAGAGTGCAGAAATATGGAGATCCAGGAAGACTGGCCTGTTAGGGAAACCGGAAATAGAGCAGTGTGGAAAGGGCCTGGGAAGCCGAGGGCAGTGACTTCTGGACTCTGGTCACCCTCCTTCATGTGTCGTCAAGGTCAGGCAGGATCTGGCCCTGCTGACCCCTGTCCCTGCTCTATCCCTGTGTCACGTCAAACCACTCTGTCCTGCAAAAGGTGTTAGCCTGGGTCAGACAAGCTTGATTTGCAGAGGATTCCAGTGGGCAAGGGACAGGATGGCTGTCACGCTGGTGTGGAGGAACTGGTGGGTGGGAGGGTGACCAGTAGAGACAGAGCCCCCCAGAGCATGCCCTGGAGTCCTTTACAGGCTTGGCCGGGTAGCTTCCAGCTGGGAACGAGGACAGCAACGTTTCTGGTCTGGCTCTGAAAACAACCAGGAGCAGTGTCTACAGTGATGGCAAAGCAGCCTGGGGAAACTGAGGAGCCTGGGAGAGGCAGGCTTCATGCAGCCGGAGGGGCCCACTAGCGGGACTGTGGGCTCATACACCTGTATAGATAACTTCTCTGCAAGCAGACGCCGGGGATGTTTGAGTCACATGCCTTCACTCATTACCGCATAAAAGGAGTCTCTTTCCTGGTACCTACATGTGGCTACGTTCCTGGGATGGGACCTGGAGGCATTACTAGAGAGAAAAGTCTGAAGTGTCCCCAGAAATGGAGGAACCACTTAAGGTCACACCAAACACAGATGTAAAGGCAAGAGAAAGAAGGGCAGGACGCCCCTCGTTACATTTCAAAAGGAAGAAGAGAGCGGAGGAGACCCTATTTGGTCCTGACCTGGCTGGGAGAGATGATGGCAACAGGTGAGTTACCTGAGATGCGAGCATTTGGCCCTGTCTCAGCTCAGGCCCGTGGCGGGAAGCTGGCCCCAGGTCTCGCTCATCTCGGAAGTGCAGGCTGCCCAGTTCCCACGGTGCCCAAACAACAGTCCCCAGTCCTCAGGCTCTCCTCTCCCTTTCCCATGTGCTCCCACCCGAAGCAGAAGTTGGACGGGGTCGCGAGCAGACACCTTTATTCTGACCCTGCCCCCAACTCTCCAGGAGGAAAGAGGTTGATGGGTGGGACTCAGGTAGAAGTCTGGCTTGGCGACAGACACACGGTGCTTCAGGCTGTGCCTGGAAATAGCTCACCAGAGGTCACTTGGTGTGCATTTCAAAATCTACTTCTGAGTCGATGAGGGAAGGGAGCCGGACTCCAGCTATGGTGTGGAAGCCGGGGACCTGCTCCTGCTCTTGGATCTGGTCTCGGAGGCGGCGGATTTCCAGGCGCTGCATTTCAATGATTCTCCCGGTTTCCTCCTGTTCATTCAGCCTCATAGTCGGAGTGATGTCGGCTGTGTCCTTGCTGACCGCTGTAAGAGACAAAGCAGGATCACTGTGGCCTCCAAACACCCACGGAGCATCCACAATGGGAGAAATAAACAGACTGCGTCCACGTGGTAAGTCTGACCTGCCCATGCCCATGGCCTCACTGAGGCCAAGTACATTTCCCCTGGGGACAATGCTGGAATCCAAGCCACCAGTTCTCGGGTAAAGATGGTGCTTCTGTATACAGAGTCCTCTCCTCCCTTTGTGTGGCCACCTGCTAGTGCTTCCTGCACCTTGGATCTTGCCATAGTCCCTCTTCTGGGGTTTGCCACCATCCTGGGCATCTTCAGAGTCTATGGCTTATCTCTGGCCTGGGTCTCAAAGGGCGGGACTCCCCGCAATAATCTCGGCCTCCACACCATGTCACCTTGCCCTTTCTTCACTACCCAGGGTCCTCTCTGCTGTCCATCTCCCATGCCAGTCCACCAGTCTCTGACCACAGACTCATTGTTCGTACAGCATTTCCACCCTAGCAGAGACTGTCTTTTCGTAATCCCTTTCTACCCACGAGATGGGCTCCTAAACTCACATTCTTCTCTGGCCACTTAGAGCACCGTGAGTCCCCCCCCGCCCCCCCCCCGCCTCCATTTTCTCAACCCCCCCCCAACCCCCAGCCTTCTAATTGACTTGTTCTTCCATTTCATCTATTGGGCCCCGCCCACACCTGAGATAGCCCAACCCATCTGTGTCTGGCCTGCCGTGTGCTACTGAGGAAAGAATCACATGAGGCTCAACACTTGGGCTCCAGCTGATTGTTTATAGCCTGCAAACTTTCCATTCCCCACAGCAGCACATCTGAACTCTGACCTCCACCCCCTCTCTATCAGTCTTAACAAATGGTACTGCCCATCCCACTTCCTGCTGCCAGCCCTTTCTTGTAGCTCTGAGGGAAAGACTAGAACAGAATGGATGTTGGCGACTAAAGGAGAGACAGTTTCCTCAAGGAACCAGTCAGCAGTAGCCAGTGGTCAGCCTCGTCTTGGCCTCTGATTGGTGTGATGGGGTCCGCATTTAAAGAGCAATTGGTTGATCTTGCCCTTCCTAGGTCTGGTCCTGTCTCCTGCCTTTACGTCTAGACTTCCTTTTCTGCAGTCTCAAGGCTCCTCATCTCTTAGTGTTTTTTTCTCCCTAGGTATCAACCCTTTGTCTTCCTGATACTGGTTGTTTCTGGTAACTACTGCCCTCAGAGGCATGACCTCTACATCAGCTCCTGTCTCCAGGTTCCTCCCAGTAGCCTTCAGGTACAGCTACGTAACCAGTCACCATCTGGCTTCCGGGGAATGGAGGTACCTGTGAAGCCATAGTCCTGGAGGCTCTTGGTGTCTGCCTGAGAGATCCAGCACTGAGATCTTCTTCTGGCCACCACAGGACTGGCCACACGAGCACATCCTTTCCGAAATGCCCTCTATGTGTTCTAAGATTCTCGCTCCAAACTGTAACTTTAAGGCCCTCCAGGATGTTTAATCACTGAATGAGGTCACTGGACCTCAGAGGCCGGCAGTGGCAGGCTCTTCACAGAGGCGAGGAAGGGTCACCAGACCCACAGTTGGAGGCTGACCCAGAATAGTCACCTTCTGAAACATGCCTAGCTTGGGCCATATTGTCCCATGAACGTTTCTAGGTGTGCACCATGTGGATGACGGCCCAGTGGACACCATGTGGGGCTTCTGTTACGTCTCCTGCTCTGTCTCCCACTCTGGCTTGTGAGTATCTCTGGGGCCTGGTTTGTGCTTTTCCTGGTTCTTCCCCACACCCCCCACTGGTCTCTTTCCATTTCTCTGACAGCAAATTGCCTGTTTGCCATATTGTGGTTCAGTCCTCCCGGGGCCCCCTTCTTTGGGGTATAAACCCCTGCCTCTCCCACAGTTCCAGAGAAGTCAGCTCTCGCCATGAGACTCCGTCTACCCTTGTCCCTTTCTCACATCCCCATCTCAGAACCTGTCACCTTCCAGACCTGGTCAGTGTCCCTTCTGCTGCTCCAGGGCTTCCTTCCATAGACAGATAAATTGATTTAAACAATTAACTGATTATTGTCACCCCTATTGTTATCCTCAGGGTTGCAGACTGAACCCGGGAGCCACACACGTACGGCAGAGATTCACCACGGAGCTACATTCTCCTCCCAAATCTGACTTGAAAGGATGGAAATTAAGTGGTCAGGGATACAGCAGGACTTCCTCCCACCTCCTCTCTAGACTCTGTATCATGTTTCTTTTCTTTCATTTTTTTTTTTCAAATTTGGTCTATTTTCCCTTTATTGGTTTGGAAGGTTCTCTCTTTCTTTCTCCTTAGCCCTCCTTTCTATCACCTGTCTAGTTTCTAAAAAGTTTAATGAGTTTATATAACACAGAGAATGCATACCAGGGATGGCTAAGTTAGAATTGCCAGAACCCAGGAAGCACCATATGGGAGAGTGAGTGTGTGTGTGTGTGTGTGTGTGTGTGTGTGTGTGTGTGTGTGTGTGTGTAATCTCAGAACCACAGGGAGATGGGACTAGAGACAGGAGAGTCCCTGAGAGCTAGCCTGGCACACACAGTGTCGGGGAGGTTGGGGGGGGGGAGCAAGTCACCCTGTCTCACACAAAGAAGGCAAGAACTGTGAATTGAGTTGTCCTCTCACCCTGACGTCTACATGTACTCTGTGGTGCATGTTCACCCAAAGTCACGGACACACAAAATGGTTCTCCTGTTGTGAAACAACCAGAGACATGGGATGGTTTGGTTCCAGACCTGGCTTTGATGCTTCTGCCCAGTATTTCAGCTCTTCTGATTTGCTCTTTGGATCCACAATTCAGCTGTCATGCTCCCTGTGTTAGGTCATTACTGGGGGCTCAGAGTCTACATTTTGCCTTTGTTTCCCTGGTGATACATATCTGGGGGATTTTAGCCACCAAGCCTCAGCACTCTGAAAGGACTATGTCACCATTTCTGGCTCTCACTGTTGCCATTGAGAAGTCACATGTTACCTGGCACTGTTACTCCTGTGTCTCAGCCCTTGCTCTTCTCCCTGACTGCATTAACCCCTTGTCTTTGGTGTTCTGTGGTTTTGATGTAGGTTTGCTGTTAATTATCCTTTCGGGAACCATTAGGATTCCTGGAGCTGATGGTCGCCATCTTTCATTGATGCTGAAAAACTCTGTTGCTCCTTTGGTAACACCCATCTTCTAGAGACGCCACTTAGACAGTGCCGGCTTGCTCCCTTCCATCCGTGGCTCTCAGGACTTCTCATCCATCCCTCTGGCTGAAACACGGCCACCGTCTTCTTTCTTATATTCTCTCTATATGGGTGTGTCTACCATATGGCTCCATTTGTTCATTGAGTTTCGATTTATAATAATTATAGTTCTCAGTTCTACTAGCTATTTGTGGTTTTTAAATATAATTTGTCTGTAAAATTTTAGAAGACTCTCGCTTATAAAAAAAAAAATCACTGGGTGGTGGTGGTCCATGCCTTTAACCCAGCACCCGGGAGGCAGAGGCAGGTGGATCTCTGAGTTTGAGGTCAGCTTGGTCTATAGAGCGACTACCAGGACAGCCAGGGCTACCCAGAGAAACCCTGTCTCAAAAAACTCAACAACAACAACAACAACAACAACAACAACAACAAATTCCTCTTTCTATTTCCTTAAACATAAGGCATTAAATCGTTTTGTTATATTTTGCTCATCTATTTCTTCATGTGTGTGCACATGTGTGTGCATGCTGAGTCCTTGCTTGCACAGCGTCAGTGACTTGGTCTGGTTGGGGTGACAAGGACTGAAGAAAGGACAGACAGACAAAGAAAAGCCAGGATGGGGTGGGGACTGGGCTCTCTGCTGAAGAAGCTTGGTGTTTACTCTGCAGTTGAACAGAGAGGCTGCATTATTAGCTACGGCTCAGCAAGGAGCAGTCTCCGGGCCGTGAATATCCGGGTGGGCACGGGGAGAAGAAACTACGGAGGACATTCCTTTCTTCTTTGCACACACTGTCAACACTTGCACTTGCACCAGGAGGGAAGCTTTCGCCATTTCCCATGGGGCTGAGGCTTTGGGGTTCTGTCCACATGGACACAGCCCTTGACATGGTCTATGACATGTCCATGTCCATAGCCACAGCACATATTCATTCAGGACTTCACTTACTCAGGGCTTCCTCCACTCCGTGTGTGTGTGTGTGTGTGTGTGTGTGTGTGTGTGTGTGTGTGTGTGTGTGTGTTTCCATGCATGCCACCACACACAATAGAGGTCAGAGGTCAATTCTGTCCTTCCATCATTTGGGTCCTGAAGATCCAGCTCAGGCCAGTCCTTTGACCATCTTGTGGGTCCATTTGAATAGTCTGACTTTTCATCGTCTCCGTTGGTTTTATCCTATAGTTAGCTGTTTTGATAGTTCAGCATATGTTGGTTTTTTTCTGTGGTCTTCATTTTCAGTTTAGGGTTTAGTTTCCTGGGCCTATGAAGTCAGGGGCACTCATCCCAGCTTTCCAGTTGTCCCTTACTTCCCTTTTGTGCCCCCTCTGTTCACAGCCCATTTATGTCAGTTTACCTGGTTTTTAATAGCTACCTTTAGTTGTAAATTCTAGAGATGCGGGTTTAGCAATCGACAAACAAGCAGGCCTATCTGCTAGATCTGTCAGCTAATTGTCTTGCAAATTTGAAAACAATATAAATGTTGTTAAACCTAAGGTAGTGGTTAGGGAAGAACAAGCTCTCCTGTTCAAAGGATTCTTAAGACACCAGCCGCACCGGCTGACGCCCTAAGCAACTTGAAGAATGTGTATTTTGCTCTGACTTGTCTTGGGAAGGGGGCGGGCGCACATTTCAAAATCCAAGGTCAGACTTCGGTTTTGCACAATCGAGGTCAACAACTGGTATTACTTGTCACCAATTGTCACAAGTGAATGTTCCTTAATAAAGCTGTAGCAGATGAAGGATCTGATTGGCTTGCTTTCCAGCAGTTCATGGTGTGAGTGTTGGGCTGGGGTGTGCTGGGGGCAGGTACTGAAGATACAAGAGCGGCAGGAAACGGTGCTTCCTGGAGTTGGGAAACGGACTCCTGCACATTCACCAGATTTTGCTCTCAACTTTTTATATGTCTGGAAATCTCCATATTAACAATATAAAGAGCTGCCTGTGGGGGTGGGGGAGTGGGGGAGGTGGGGATGTGGGGGGTGGGGGGTGTCCCAACTAAAGAGTTTTCAGGATGCTTTGGCGAATCTGTAGTATTTTCTCCCCACTTCCCTCCCCCCCTTCTCTTTAATCCCTTCTCCTGCCCCTCCCCCCTTTCTTTCTGTGGTGTTTGCACGGGTGTGCACAGGTGGAGTCCACAGGAAGGACACCCGGTGTCTTCCTCTAATGGATTTCCACCTAGTCCCTTGAGAAAGCTCTCGCTGAACCTGGAGATGGTTGTTCTTTAGCTAGGCTGGTAGCCAGCCATCCCCAGGGATCTTCTTGTCTTCCTGTCTGTGCTCACCTCTCACTGGAGTTAACCCTTCCGCTTCTGGCCCTTCGAGTGCTGGGATTACAGGTGTGCACCCTTAGGCACAGCGACGTTTGTGGTGTTTGTGGTTTTCTTTTTCTTTCCTTCCTTCCTTCCTTCCTTCCTTCCTTCCTTCCTTCCTTCCTTCCTTCCTTCCTTCCTCCCTCCCTCCCTCCCTCCCTCCCTCCCTCCCTTCCTTTTTTTTTGAGACAGGGTTTCTCCGTGTGGTCCTGGCTGTCCTGGAACTCACTCTGTAGACTAGGCTGGCCTTGAACTCACAGAGGTTACCTGAGTGCTGGAATTAAAGGTGTGTGTCACCACACCAGGCCAGGTTGGTAACATTTTAAAGAGAAGTTTTGCAGTTGTTCACAGGCTTATCTGAGCTTTATGCCCCCAAAAGAAGGTGGCCTCAGCTTTCAGAAACTGGTAGCTCAGGCTTTGGGGAGTAAGCTGTGTTCTCATGTCCATGCTGAGGACTGAAGAGGGCGACTTTGGGTACCACGCAGAGGATTTACGTGGTCCCAGCTGTTATACTAACTTAAAGGGACCACAGTGCAATACAATTGTATACATACATATATACATGATGATTAACGACAAGGATACGTGTGGTCCAGGAACTGTGAGCCACTAGGCGATCTCAACTTTGTGAGAACGTTGGACAGTACCCTTATACTAAGATGGCCGTGGGGACAAGGCACCCCAATCATCTGTGTAGTTCATCACAGATCTCATGTAGTCGCGTAGCACAGGGCTATTACACAGATCGCAGAAACAGCAGAGGGAGTTCCCGGGGCATCTGCAATCGGAAGGCGTTTGCTCGGGGATGCTTCAGCTCGTCAGGTCTTTATTCCTGACTAGCAACCACCAGAACATGAGGCATGTCCGCTTCACTGGGTTACTCTTCACAGAGATGCCTTCCATTCTTGGTTCGTCCTGATGATTAGGTACAAAGATGACTTCGGGAATATATCTTTACTGCCTGAAAGCCTGTGGAGACTGGAGACTTTTTGTCAACCTTTCTTTCTTAGAGAGCCGTGGGATACCTTTCTCATGGAGTCTAGTACCAGGAAAAAGTTTGTTTCCCCAGGAAAAAAGCAAACCAGCCAACCTCTTTCTTTCTGCCATACAGTGAGAGAATTATGTAAACTACACTCCCTTTTTTTTGTTTTGTTTTGTTTTGGTTTGTTTTGGTTTTTCAAGACAGGGTTTCTCTGTGTAGCTTTGCACCTTTCCTGGAACTCACTCTTTAGCCCAGCCTGGCCTCGAACTCACAGAGATCCACTTGCCTCTGCCTCCCGAGTGCTGGGATTAAAGGCGTGAGCCACCACCGCCTGACCCCTTTTGTTTTGAGACAGCGTATGGCACTGTAGCCCAGGCTGACCTTGAGCTCATGGCAATGCTCCTGTCTCAGTCTCCGAAGTGTGGGGATTCACTATCATACTACCTCCCTTTCTGCCTGGGCTACCAGATGGTCAGAGGCCAGTTAACATGTCATCGCGGTCACAACTTATTGAACATTTCTTATGTAATTTCCCTCTCCCTTTAAACAGTTCCTCATCTTTTTGTCTTCATTTTAATTGTACAGGTCCCTTACCCACAATTCTAAAATGTAGAGGAAAAAAAAAGATTTAAAAATGGAACACTGTTTTAAATTCCTGAAGCTCGGTTTGAATATTCACATGTCACTGTAGAATACTAATGTGTTTGAGTTCAGGGCACTGCCCCAGACCCCGTGGGGATGTTACATAATATACAGCATGTTCTTTCTAAACTCTGCAAGATTCTGAGTTCTGAATTACAGCTAACCCTGAGGATTTGAGGACAGGAGCCTGTGGCCCTATGAGTGAGAACATAGATCCTCTAGAGAGGTGGTGTGTGCCATGGAGAAGCTCCGGAAAGCCACGGGTGGATGTGACCTGATATTGAAAGAAGTCAAAGGGAGACCTGCTCATGGCCACCAGTGGGCCTTCCTCTCAGCGCCCAAATCCCAGTGGCGTTACCTGTTTCTGGGACTTCTTGCAGTCGCGCTTTCTTGGACAGTTTCAGGGCTGATTCGAGGTCATAGATTTGGGAGCGGGTTAACTTCAGCTCTCTGCGGAGCTCATTAATCTCCTTGATCAGAGAGACATTTTCCTTTAGAAAAGAGAGGAGGCAGTGAGTGTGACGCACAGGTGCTCGGTGGGGGCAGGGTGTGCCCTCCTGGGCTTGAGAACCAGGAACCCGGACCTAAGTTCATCTCTGGATCCTGCACCTGCAGCGTGTCCCTGCCCTGCTCATTGCCCAGCCTTTCAAGGTCCCAGCTAACTCGATTTCTGTGGACTCAGCACCTTTTCTACCCAGCTGTTTTCTTTCAAACATCCATAGCAATGCTTTCTTGGGTGCTTTGAACATACTTTAATGTGATTAAGCACAGGAAATCCTTATAGATTTTATTACTATCACATGGTGATGGTTCTGGAAATTGAACCCAGGGTCTTAGGAATGTTAAGCATGTGCTCCACCACTGAACTATACCCCCAAGCCCAATAATCACAATTTTACAGAAAAATAAACTGAGGCATCAGAGAGGTTATGTAAGTGGCCTGAACTGTACAGCAAATAACAGAGCCAGGATGTTCGTCTCAGCAGCACTCGATCTAGCATCCTTAAGTGCTGTACGAGCCTCTTCTCACACCTGCGTTTATTTGTTGAAACTGAAGGACATCTGTGGTTTTTTGTTTTTTTTCCCCTGAGACAGAGTTTCTCTCTGTAACAGCCATGGCTGTCCTGGAACTCTTTTTGTAGACCAGGTTTACCCTTAAACTCACAGAGATCTGCCTGCCTCTGCCTCTCAAGTGCTGGGATTAAAGGCGTGCGCTACCACCGCCCGGCTAGGACATCTATTAAGTTCTTATGTGCAGCAAAAGACACTTGTCCTCAGTGCCATGCTGTTAGTGAGCAACACAGAATAATAAGCAGCTTGTTATCACCTGCTATATCCCCTGGAGATTGACTTATTTATGTTTGACCAATATTCATCTATTTAATAAGTCTGTCCTGAGAACCTGTGCTGGCTAGTTTTATATCAACTTGACGCAGGGTAGGGTCATCGGAAGGGGAACCTCAATTGAGAAAATACTTCCCTAAGATCTGGCTGTGGGTCATTTCCTTCACTGGTGATTGATGTGGGAGGGCCCAGCCCATTGTGGGTGGTGTCATCTCTGAGCTGTTGGCCCTGGGTGATATAAGAAAGCAAGCCGAACAAACCATGGTGAGCAAGCCAGTAAGCAGCACTCTTCCACAGCCTGTATATCAGCTCCTGCCTCCAGGTTCCTGCCCTGTTTGAGTTCCCATCCTGACTTCCTGCAATGATGAACAGTGAGTGATGTGGAAGTACAAGCCAAACAAACCTCCCTAACTTGCTTTTTGGTCATGGTGTTTCATCACAGCAACAGTAACTCTCACGATTCTGTGAACAAGTGAATCAAGATCATGAGGGGGAAACCTGCAAAGATGACCAAACCAAACTAGTGGGAACTCATGAAAGTTGGATCAATGGCTGTGGAGCCTGCATGGGACTGGACTAGGCCCTCTGCATGGTGACACAGTTGTGTAGCTTGATCTGCTTGGGGTAGAGGGGAGGGCTGGCGGTAGGATCAGAATCCATCCCTGGTGCATGAGGGGGCTTTTTGGAGCCCACTACCTATGATGGGACACCTCTCACAGCCTTGAGGCAGGGGGAAGGGCTTGGACTTGCCTCTACTGTATGTGCCTCCCCGGGAGGCCTTGCCTTCTTGTGGGTGGGAGTGGGAGGTGGGTTGGGGGAGAGGCTGGGGGGCAGGAGGAGGGAAAGAGGGGGATCTTTGGTGTATAAAATGAATGAAAAATTTTCTTAATAATAATAAAAAAACCCAAAAACCAGTAACCCTCACTAGGACAGTATCTGTCATGGGCCAGCCATTGAGTTGATCCTAGGGTATATAGAAAGTGGGATCTGCTCCCTGCTCTTGACTTTATAGTTTAGTTAGGGTAGGAACATATTTGTGTGGCTCTGGCTTGCTGGTGTGGAGGAGTAAGGAACACAGGAAAGACACTTATCTTGTCTGAATGACAGCTGGGCTCTTAGGAGTTGACCCCAGGGCTGAGGCTGAAAGGAGTTAGCAAGTAAGAGGGTAGGGAATGTTCCAGAGAATTGAACAATAGGACAAGGGTACAGAAGTATGGCATCGGCAATAATCAGGGGGACAGTTTCTCTTTTGTCCTTTTCCTGCACCTCAAATCTCTGCCTTCCACTTCATACTTAACACAAGAGTCCTCAGTTATCACTAGGGAGGAGTCCCCATGCCCACGAGTGCAGAGTGACCGGTCACTTTGCTCTCAGAGTCCACGCCTCAGTGTTCAGCTTGGCTCACACATAGTCCCACACATGCTTGCAAATAAATCACCCCTACATTGTTAAATGGAACTGCTGGGTCAGCGGGGCTGGTGCCGTTCCTGAGAGTCTGTTTCTCTTTTCGTGTGTGTGTGTGTGTGTGTGTGTGTGTGTGTGTGTGTGTGTGTGTGTGTGTGGTGTTCTTGTACATGTATGTGCATGCCTGTATGTGTGTGTGGAAGCCAGAGAAGGACATCAGGTGTCCCGCTGAGACAGTCTCTCACTGGGCCTCGACTAGGCTCGTGGGCAGCAACCCCCAGCTACCCTTCTGCCTCTTCTCCTCACAGCACTGAGGTTACAGGCACACAAAGTCACACACCAGCATTGTACATGGGTGCTGGGGATTTGAACTTGAGGTCTGCACACTTGTGTAACAAGTGCCTCACCTACTGAGCCATTTCCCCAGGCCAAGTCTCTGCTTTCCTAACTGGCTGTGCCTGTCTACAGGCCAAGTCCAGGCAGGATGGCACTGTTTGGAAACACTGGAGCACCTCTGGGTGGGGTTACATCAGGAGTGGTGGGGGTGGGGCTAGAGCTGGAGGATCTCAAGCTTCCTCACAGATCCTCTAGAGATGCCCCAAATCAAAAGATAGCCCCCAGAGACTCTTAGTCTAAGCACAGATCTAGATCTTTAGAGTTTTGGCATACCACTACATTTCAGCACTCCTCACTTTAAAATTTCCCTCCATGCTGGAAGCGATGACCAGCGCTTGCTGCAGGGCCTTGCTCTCCAGGCCAGGCTCCGTGCCTGTTTTTCTGAGTTGGCGGGCTTTCTCCATCTAATTTTTTATGTTTTTTCAAACAACCCTGGCTCTGGCGATGGGTCACCCATATTTCCTTTCCAGATGCTGTCTAGTAAAATTCCCTGCCAGTCTCCCCTGGAGCATCCCCATGCCAGCTTTATAGCACACTGTGATTGCTTCAATACATTTTTATTGGACGCTAAGACCCAGGGCATTGCTTTGCATGTGAGATGTGCTCAATAAAGGCTTGTGGGCTGGAGAAGCCGGTGGTGGACATGGAAACAGAGGGGAGGGGCTTTGAGAGGCACGAAGAACTCCCGGATGTACTCACAGGCCTGGGAGCCAGGAGGCACTTTCTGTACCCCTTAGCTGGCTATGTTTAGTTTTCCTTCTGCCTCATTCTATTAAGGAAGACTCATAACCAGACAAGACTAGAGACATAGGTGCCCCTTTCCAGTCCTCTCAGGGTCCTCTCCGGGCACATCCACCATTTTGTCACCGAGTCCCATCAGTTCTGAGCCTGAGCTAGTTTATGATTTGTCTCAGCTGTCAGCAGTTTGTTCTATGACAGGGATGACTCCAGACAGAGCCTACGTTCTCCCCACCCCCTCGCCAGCCCCAACCCTATGACTGGGGTTTCTGGATCTGGTACCCTTTGGTATGAGTGTTGGTCTTTGACACCTCCATGATGGGCCCCCAGAGTATGACTCCATCTTTCCCCCCTTCATTTTAATCTTATTTATGTATATGGGTCTTTTTTCCATGTATATATCTATATACCACATGCATGCTTGATGCCTGAGGAAGCCAAAAGAGGGCATTGGAGTCCCTGGAACTGGATCTCCTGGAACTGGAGTTACAGACAGCTGTGAGCTGCCATGTGGGTGCTGGGAATTGAACCCCGGCCCTTTGGAAGAGGAGCCAGTGCTCTTAATCACTGAGCCATCTTTGCAGCCCCGCACCATGCCATCTTTACTGGAGGGTGACTGAGGCCAGAAATCAAATGTAGCCCAGCACCATGCATCTGCTTGTTCAATCCTTCATTTACCCGTGACCCCCAGGGTCACAGTTCCTGATAGCTTTCTATGAACATTGTGCTAAACATGGAAGCCTCTCTTGGCTGTAATGCAGAGATGTCATGAGAATCGGAAGCATGAGCCTAAGTCTGAGAGGCGGGGAGACGGAGTGGAGACGACTTTTCTTAGCCAGGAGCCTCGAGGGAGCAAGTAGAAGGAAGGCTCTAAAACTTTGATGATAAAAATGCTGCTAAGAATATTAGTAATGGGGCTGGAGAGATGGCTCAGCGGCTAAGAGCAGTGGCTGCTCTTCCTGAGGTCCTGAGTTCAATTCCCAGCAACCACAAGGTGGCTCACAGCCATCTATAATGAGATCTGGTGCCCTCTTCTGGCATAAAGGCATATATGCAGATAAAGCACCATATATACTAAATAAATAAATAAATAAATAAATGAATCAAAAAGAAAGAAAAACTGTGAGATTTGGCGGCAGGCATCATCTTGGCTGCATCCCTGCATGGTCTGCATGCATCATCTTGGCTGCATCCCTGCATGGTCTGCAGGCATCACCTCATCTCCCCCTTCAGTATCCCTATGGGGAATGTATTCTCAGATTCACTGGGCTCTGACGTCATTAGGACAGGGATATGGCGATTTGAGTGCTGCTGTGGCCACCTCCACAGGGCCCGGTTCCCACATGTCTACTGCCTTCCACACTCACCCGCTCACCTCCTTCTTAGGCCACCCTTGTTCCAGTAGCTCAGATAGAACGATGGCCAACGACAAGCTGAGGTCTTTAAAAACTGTTTTCTAAGGTAGCCTATGTTCTGAGAAACCCAAAGGTCACAGTGAGGTCAACTGTGTGTGACTTTGTAAATTAAAAAAAAAAAAGAAAAGAAAAGAAAGAAAAGTGCACTCAACAAGCTTGCTAAGCTTTCTCTTCCTCCTGGCATCCTGGCCAAGATGGTCTACAAAACCCCTTCCAGTCTTCCAGACCTTCCCCAGCCAGCTTACCAGGCCACAGAAACGATCTGACCAGTTCTAAGTTTGGAGAATCCCAGAGCAGTCTGCAGACACTAAGGTCTTTATGACAAGGTAACAAGGGCTGCCTTAGGTCCTTGGAACAGAATGATGATGCCCTGGCTGAACTTTCTGATCTTGATGGTAAGCCGAGAAGAGAAAGGGAATGCCCATAGCTCCCCCTACTGGCTGCTCTGCGTCAACACCTTTAAGGGTAGGCTGTTGTCTCAGTGTGGGAGAAGCTGGCCACAGTGATCTTGGAAGTCTTCTATCTGTTAGTAGGATCACCTAACTGCACAGATAAGCCAGCCTGTTATCTCCCCTGCTTTTCCTACTTTCCTCCTGTTCCTGACCCGGCATTTCAATTCCTCATCTCTGCTCTGAAATGCCTTTGGCATCTCCACATCCCCCTCCCAAGCTCTTCATTTGTTTACCCCTAACCTGACAGCCGACTAACAGGATCCCCCGTCACTGCTTCTTTCTTCTGGATACTCTGCCAACCGAGTCCACCTTTTGGAGACAAAGGCAAGTGTATCTGAGAGGCACTCTGACCTGTGGAGAGGAGGAACCTCACCGTTCTTGGCAGAGGGTCCTTTCCAACATGCCCCCAGGCTAAGGGCTGCTGCTCAGGCGGACTCTGGCTGCTTCCGATGCCCTGCAAAAGTGTGGACTCTGGATTCCTGAGTGCCCACCCTCAACCCCACCTCTTCCTCTGCTTTTTCTCAAGCTGTTGTCTCTGCCTGGAAGGAAGGCCCTTCTCCCAGCTGATCCCCGGTCACCCTCCACACCCCTGAGGCCAAACTCAACGGCCTCACTCCTTTGAGTCTTCAAGGAGCATGTTTCCTCTGCCGGCCCACACCACGGCATAAACGCAATAGTCCATGCTCCCTCGGCTCTCTGGGCGCAGGAATGCTTTGTCTATCTTGGAATCCTCCACAGCTGACACACAGCTTGTTGTGTAAGACCTTGAAAAATGTGAAGGGGGTGAATAAAGTGTGTGTCCGAGGTGTTTGTATCGCATAGCAACTCTTATTTCTGTATTTGCATAAGCATGCCAGGGAACAGTGTGGGGAGGCCCTGGGCTCCTATCTGAATACACAAATGAGATGCTGGCCCCATTTTTCCCCCAGTTGTTTTCCAATGAGTTGCTCAGCCACTGTGCCTGCCCTGGCTTTCCTTCGCCATTTTGGAATAAAGTACCGGGGCCCTGGTAGCCACACAGGAGTTCCAGCAGCTCCAAACCACCACGTACTGAGGCATTCAGGGCTCCTAGCCACCACCTGTGTGTGTGTGTGTGTGTGTGTGTGTGTGTGTGTGTGTATGTGTGAATGTGTGTGCATGTATGTGTGTGCATGTGTGTGTATATGTGTGTGCATGTGTGTATGTGTATGTGTGTGTATATGTGTGTGCATGTGTGTATGTGTGTGTGTGTGTGTGTGTGTGTGTGTGTGTGTGTGCATGTGTTTTGTGTGTCTGGAATCAGTTGTGCTTTTCTTTCCCACCTCCAGGCTACAGGCTTCTTTGGCGCATGCAAGATGGACTTTTAGACTCATTCATTTATTTCCACCGTAGCTCTTGAATAATTTCTTTGCTGGGAGAAAGGAAAAGAAATGGTATTTCCTGAGCCCTAATTCTGCACCAGGCAGGTGGCTGCTGTTTGTCCTGGCCAAGCCTACAGTAGCACCACGGTTGGTGTCTTTTGCCCCATGTTGCAGACAAACAGAGTGGTCTCTGGAGGCCCACAGTCTCCTGGCCAAAGAGCAGCGAAGCGCTGTTGCCTGGGTCTGCTCGGATACTGTGTCCATCCACCTCCCGCACCCTGGGTGAGAACATAGTTCCTAGCTGGGCTGTGCCTGCCTAGGCCCTGCAACCTCCTGCAGCTCTGGCCTAGCCCTCCTGTTCAATCTCAGGATCAAAGAAGAAAACAGTTTTTTAGCACCCAGGACAGTAGTTCTTTAAAAAGAACAGTCTTTTTCTTCTGGACTGGGCATGTAGCTCAGTGATAGAATGCTACTCGGTATGCACAAAATCCTGGATTCGATCCATAGCCCTTGGGGAAATAAGACCTTCCTAACTTTTCCAAGCTGAGTCTTACCCAGAGCCCTGATAAAATCTGCGAGAAGTCTCTGTGTGTGTGCATGTGGTGGTGCTGGTGGGACCCAGAGCCCTAACCCCAGGCTCCCTTCCTGTCCCCTGATGCTGTCTCAGAGTCTTTTCTAGATCCATAGAAATCACAGCACACAGGTTTCTTCTTCTTCTTCCTCCCCCACTCCACCCCCCGAGACAGAGTTTTCCTGTGTAGCCCTGACTGCCTTAGAACTGGCTCCATAGACCAGGCTGGCCTCAAACTTAGAGATCTACCTGCCTCTGCCTCCAGAATTCTGGGATTAAAGATGTGCGCCACCATGCGTGGCTAACACACAAGTTTCAATGCTGTTTAAGACAGGAGACTTCCAGGGATCTAGCTCACAGGGGCATTGCCTGAATCTCCTCTGCTGCCCACTCCTCCCCTGGTCCAGCACTCTAGGGGGTGAGGGTGGGGAAGGAGCCTGGTGTTTGCCCTAGCAGCCTTATAAAGGAATTTATGCCCTATAGCAAGCTTGTGGTCTCTCCTCCCCTTCCTCCCTTCCTGGGACTGACTTGTTGCTTTGGACTTCTGTTCTGTGTGGAGGGAGGGGCCAGCCCTGGGAGGACCTCAGGCCTGTGCGGCGGTGGCAGGGATCAACCATGCCACCAGGTGACAACTGCTGACACCCTGGTCTCACTGCCTAGCTTCCTGGGCACGAAGCCCATGTTTTGGGTACCCCAGGCCCTTAGCAAGGCTGTGTGTGCGGTTGCTGGCACGAAGAGGCCTACCAATCACATCCATTCCTCTTTCTGGGTCTCTGGAAGCTCTCTCGGTCCAGAATGGAAATGGTTTGCAAGAGCAGAGAGAAGGCGAATGGCAAGGGACCAGCTGTGCCTTGGTCTGGCCTGAATTCCTGTGTGCCCTCCTGGTGGTGTGTAACTTTCCAAGCTGGCATCTGGCTTCAATCCAAACTGCACCCTGTTCCCATTCCGGTATTTCAATCAGGACATTAAAGAAATGTAACCATAAAAGTATGTGCCCTGTGTGATTCCGATGTTCTCTTTTGATATAACTTCATATCAGTTGCCTCAGATGATACTGACACCCAGAGATCTATCTGGCGAAAGCATCTCGGTGGGCGGGTCCAACAGAGTGCGTGCAAGAGTGGGGGCAGGAACGGGGCATGGCTCCCTGAGCGCTCTGCCGAAGGATCCTGGGAGCTGGGTGTGGGGAACTCACGAGACACCATCACTGCCAACTCTGTGGGTGTGGTTCAATCTGGACCCAGAGATAAGGGTAAGACCTGAGGCACCAGAAAGGGAGATGAGGCCGGTGGAGACCGGCCAGATCCATCCCAGTAGGTGGGGAGAACGGGATAAAAGGCAACAAAGTCAGGTGTCTCCAGAGCTGGAGGAGAGAAGGGGGCGCAGGAGTCAGGAGAGCTGGGACCTGGATGGATCAAGGGTAACTGAGGAGAGGCAGGACACCAGCTTGTTGGGAATCGGGATGAGATGGCAAAAGGAACGGGCAGAGGCAACAGGGCCACCAGTGGGGCATGGCGATGCCCAGATGGGCTTCTCGGTGGGCCCTGGGCTGTAATGACAGCCAGGACGGGCTCTGGGGAGTCAGACAAGAGGAGCCGTGAGAAAGCTGTGGGTTCCTGGATGTCTGGGGAGCCTGGATGATGGGTGGTCTCAGGCAGCGGAGAGATGCGTCCATTACCTGCATGATGCGGACGTAGTCGGTACGATGCAGCTCACCCTCCTTGACCACTTTCTTCTTGAGGGTGGCGAGGTTTCTCTCCAGGTGCTCCCGCTGGCGGGCATACTCCTGCTGCAAGTCTGTGTTCAAGCCTGCAATTTCCACCTGGTGGACGGGGGAGACTCAGCAAAGGAGGGAAGATGTGAAGGACCGTGCAGGGCAGCGCGGGTGGGGAAGGGCGGGGCACGCAGAGCTCACCATGTCTGCCCGCTGCACGTACTTCTCAAAGAGACAGCGGATCTTCTCCTTCAGCAGCCGGGGCTCCTGGATGTACGCCACGCAGTTGTGAAGGTCTGTCTTAAACCGCCGGACCAGTGCTTCCAGGTCCCTCTCCTGTAATCAGATATTTACTCCTGGGACTGCAGGGTACTCTCCACGTGGAGGGGCAGGGGCTTCAGGAAGAGGCTGATGACACAGACGGGGACCGGAGTATCCTCATCCGGGATTGACACCTGACTGTTGGGGACCACCCTGGGCACAGAAACCCAGATGGGTGGTCAGCCCAGAGGGAGCAGTTCTGGAATTCTTGTGCACTTGCCTAGGCTGGGTACCCTGCCTGAATGGCTGCCAAGAAGACAGGGCTGAGACCACACACACAGGGCATCCCTATTGCTCTGGATTCCACTAACGGCCTCAGGCTTACAAGATGAAAGGAAGCTCATGTGGCCACACTTTCCTTTAGAGACAAGAAAGATGTATCACTCCCTCCTACAGATCCTTAGCCAGGGCCACCCCATGTCCCTTAGGACCCCACCCAGCACTTGATAGTGGGGAGCACTGCTGTGAATGGATGAGAAGCCCCTACAGACTGCTATACACTGGACCAGGTGCCCATCTTTAGCCATGCTTTCCTTGACAGCCACCTTCTCTGCCCTTACCCAAGGGGGTGTCTCCCTTCTCTCCATTCCCATAGACCTTTATCCACTTTACATATATATATGAATGTATATAGTCACATATACGCATAGATATGCAACTTCTCTGTATATAACTTTCTATCTATATATTTTATGCACAGGCTACAATTCACTTCTCAGCCCTCTTGGCTAGCCGAGAGCAGGGCCACGCCCTCTTCCCATGTGCAGCCCTGCAGCTTTTGTGCACTGCCAGGGTTGCCGTGGAGGAGGATGGGAAAGCTCAGTCTGATTTGGAAAAAGCTTCAGGTGGCCTGTGGGAAGAGTACACAGTTGTAGCCTAGCCGGGGGCCGGAGGACCGGGGTTCCCCAGGCTGGCTCTGAGCGGACAACTGGCTATGAGTACGGGGTGAAGTTTCTTTCCCTCCTCATTTCTCAGCCCGTACTGTGCTTATTTACAACATAAGAAGACTGGAATGGGCCAGATGTGTAGCAGGCACCTTTAGTCACAGGTTAAGTGTTTCTGAGGCCAGCCTGGGCTATACCATCAGTTTCAGGCCAGCCTGGGCTACAGAGTGAGACACTGTCTCACGACACGCAGGGACTGGAGAGAAGGCTCCATGAGGAAGAATGCTTCTTGTGTAAACCTGAGGACCTGGGTTTAGACCCAGCATCCCACGAGCCTAAGACCCCAGCACTGTGAAGTGGAGACAGGAGGATTGCTAAGGTCCCTGGTCAGCTAAAGAAAATGACAAGCTCCAGGTTGAGTGACAGATTCAGTCTCAACGAGATGAGGTGGAGAGTGAGAGAGCAGGGCACCTGACTACCTCCTCTGACCTCTGTGCATGGGCATTGGTGTGTGTGGGCATGTGCACACACACACACACACACACACACACACACACACACACACACACACACACAGCAAGTAAACATGACTGGAATGGATGCTCTCTAAGGTTCTCCTAACATCAACAGTTTTGGGGTGGTCAAAGCATCCAACCACTCCATTAAGTTCAAATGACCTTTTTAAAATCGTGTTCTTCCCCAGGTCCAACACACCCAAGGCTAAGCGTGTTCCTATAAAACAGAGGTTCTCAATCTTCCGAATGCTGCCACCTTTTAATACAGTTCCTCAGGTTGTGGTGACCCTCCAGTCATAAGATTATCTTCATCGCTCCTTCATAACTGTAATTTTGCTACTGTTATGAACTGTAACACAAGTGTCTGATACGTGACCCCTGTGAAAGGGCGTCACGCCCCACAGGCTGAGAGCCACTGCTGTAAGACCAGCATTGTCACCCTCCCATCCCTACACGCAAGCTGTTTTACAGTCGCAGCTGAATTTGGACACGCAAATCTGTTAGGGCCTGGAAGCAGACAGGTCCGTGGGCAAGCGCGCGAGTTAAAACGGGATGTGTCTCTTAGCAATGGCTGGCTCTGTCTCGAGGAGGCAGCTGCCCGTTTTCAGGCAGGTGCCAGACTCTGAAATCCTCGCACCTTCTGCTGCTCTTTGCGCATCTCCTGATCCGTGGCTCTCAGTTTCTGAAACAGCTCCGTGATGTTCAGCTCCAGTTGCGTGTTCTGCTTATGGAAACGCTCCAGCTCGGCTTCCATCTATAGCGAACCAGGGGATGGAGGCAAGAACCAGGAAGTCAGGGATGGAAACCGCGTTTGAGAGCAGTCATCTCTCACTGGGAGTTCCCAACACAGTATTTCTTCTCTAGTTCCCAACCCTGTCCTCTTGAATGAAATCTCTTTCCCTACTGCCTGCCATCCTAAAAGCACCACTGATATCACGTCCACCGGGGTCCTCAGTGTCTGTGGCCAGGCTGTGAAGTTTTCCTCCTAGTTGCCTCCCTTTTCCCTAACCTCGCAGATTCCACTTTTCTTAAATTCTTTCTAAGTCAGTCAGTCTAAATTCTGGTTTCTTAACTCCTGCTCAAGGCAGATCCCTCCAGAGAAATACGTCCTTCACCTGATTTGGAAGGTAACATGAATGGAGCTCAACCCTCAGGGAAACGGAAAGGTGGGGCTTGTTTCTAAAACAGAGACCAGAGGGACCAGAGTGGCATATAGGCATCTTTCAATCTAGGGCATAAAATAGGAGAGAGCTGAGAAGACACCCAGTCTGATCATTAAAGGGTCAAAAAAGTACAACCTAGGGCCGGCCCCTCTTCAAAAAGATGGCGGGAGACCCCAGCGAGCATCTGACGGTTTGCTCTCCCTGGTTGGATCTGTCATACCCAGGGCACAGCTGGTTCAGATGAGAGTGTCTGTGGAGAAAGCCAGTCCCACTCAAAGCAAAGGGTGAGGTTTGATGGCCACCCCAATCTGATGGCACTAGTACTCATGGTAGGACTATGGAGGCTCACTGGCTGTTTTTAGGGGATGAGATGTTTGTTGTTTTGTGTGTAGGGTGGAGGTAGGTGGGATGGCCCCCCAAATCTATCCCAGGTTCTATCATCACATTTTAAAGTCTGGGAAACTTGTAAGAAGCTACCTCCATGTTCTTGGACACTTAGGAATGTCCTTAGCATAGGAGGCATTTTTATTAGAATAGCCCTCGGAGGTAATGCCTGGCATCCGGTGGACTCTGTGAACATCTGATGAAGGAGGGAAGGGCAGGTACCTGTGCTGGGCAAAGAGAGTAAGAGTGAGGTGGCGGAGGCAGGGGTGGGGTGGGGTGGGGTGGGGGTGGCGGTAGGAACTACCCACCTCTGGAAGAGGCATGGGAGGCTGCAGAGAGCCTCCTTGCAGAGGACACACAAGGATGGGGCTTTGCACAGCTAAAGCAAGAATGAGCAGCACTGTCAGCAGGCTGGGAAGGTGGTTCAGTGGTTAAGAGCACTGGCTGCTCTGGCAGAGGACCTGGGTTCGGTTCCCAGCACCCACACGGTGGCCCACAGCTGTCTGTAACTCCAGTTCTAGGGGACCTGACACTTCTTTCTGGCCTCTGTGGGAGCCAGGCACACATGTGGTGCACATGTATACATTCAGGGCAAAAAACTCTCACACATAACATATACAATTCAATAAATCTTTTTTAGAAAGCAACGAGTGCTGTGGGAGGCTACAAGTACAGAACTGGCGTGGAGGTAGTTTCTGGGTCCCAGAAGTCTCAGTCTACAGGGATGAGAGAACTGAGTCAGAGGTGGCTATGTAATGGATCAAATGTTATCTGTGACTGTGGCAGAAGATGCCCTAGGCAGAAAGTGCCTGTGTACACCAGGCCCTTGAGCATATGTGCCTACCCTGGGAAGGGGCACTTCAGCTGAATGTTATAGAGCAGGGTTTCTCAACTTGTGGGTCTCGACCCCTATGGGGTTGCATATCAGATGTCCATACTTATCAGGTAGGCAATATCCAGATATTTACATTATGATTCGTAACAGTAGCAAAATTACAGTCATGAAGCAGCAATGAACTAATTTTACGGTTGGGTCGCTACGACCTGAGGAACTGTATTAAAGGGTGGCGGCGGCATTAGGAAGGTCCAGAACCCTTGGTGTAGAGAGAGGATTGGAGGACAAAGTAGGAAAGAGACTAAGCAGGCAGCCAGCAGCCTGCCTACAGAGGAGCGGTGTGTGTGTAGGGGGTGGGGTAGCCTGGTGCATTTCTGCAGGCTGGCGGCGCTGGTCCAGATGACTGCAAGATGGCACAGCACTGGGGAGGCTGAGGGGTCCACCACACTGGGGTCACTGAAGAACCTCACCAGGATCAGCGCGAGCAACCGGTGGGGGGTGGGGTGGGGTGGGTTGGGGTGGGGTGGGGGCCCAGCACAGAGGTTGGTTCTATCAGAAGAGAGAAAACTAAGCCCAGGAGACTAGCTAGGCAGCTGTACGGGGCTCCAGGGAAGGACGACAATGTCCTAAGACAGCGACATGGCAGTTGGAAGAGAGAAAAGGGGCCCCCAATATTCAGGGCCCCCGAAGGTCACGTCTGAGTGGCACAGCCCACCGTACCTCTTATCACCCCTAAGCCAGCAGTGACAGACTGGCTTAGGGTGGAGGCGGCTTGGGACGGCATTCTTTGCCCTTCCTTTTCCTCCCCAGGCAGAGCCTCACGTGACTTCAAGGCTATAAATATGAACTGTCAAATATGTAAAGTGTGAGTGTCCAGCTGGAAAACCAGGAGACGAGCCCAGGGTGTGGGAACAAACTTCCCTTTCCCAGCACGGACGTTCCATCCACTTTTCCATGTTATTGGTTGTGACAATTCTCAGTGGGGAGGGGTGGGAGAATGGAGAAGCGTTTTGTCCCCCAGCGGACATCTGGCAGTGTCTGAGATGTATTGGATCATAACCCCCCCCCCCCCCCCGTGTGTGTGTGTGTGTGTGTGTGTGTGTGTGTGTGTGTGTGTGTGCGCGCGCGCTTCTGGCACACAGAGAGAGCAGAGATAAGACAGATAAAGCCCTCTACAGCCCCTTGCGGTGGAGAAACGGCACCCCGGAACACAGGTAGTTCTGAGAAACCCCACACTAGAAGAACGAATCAAATGAGTTGAAACTAAAACCACAAGAACCCTGGAAGAGATTCTTTTTCTCCACAGAGAGAAGCTGGGGACGTGTATATGAAGAGGGTAGCTCCGTCAAGGTTGGTTACTGCTCATTCACAGCGATCTCTGTATACAAGGCTAGGGCCTGAACCTTCCTTCCTGAAGGAGAAGTGAACCAGATCTGCAGTGGGTATTTCTGAATGTGTCACTAATCCCTGAAGGAAAGGCCCACGGTTAGAGGTTCCCGCAAAGAGCCAGGTCCAGATTTCATCCCTGAGCTATCGGCATAAGGAGTGGGCATAGGGTGTGTGGGGACGGACAAGCTAGGAGGGTCCCTGCCCGATTCATTTCCCAAACAAGCATGGTCTCCGGTTAGAATCGAGGTCAAGCTCAGCCCCCATCACTGCCAGGGACAGTGAATGATCCCACGGGGGTGTTGATAGGGAGATTGTAGGACAGAGCCCTCGCGGATGCCCTGATGAAAGAGGTCTGAAGGAGCCAGCCATCCTCCCTCTGGCCTTCCACAGTGCGGACACACAGAAGTCACTGTCTGTGAGACACAGACCCTCCCCCACACAACCTGCGGATGGCCTGATCCTGGACTTTCAGCCTCCAGGGCAGTGAGAAAAATTTCTGTTGTTTGCAAGTTCCCCAGGCCGAGATATTTTACTACTGAGAGGACAAAGACAGTTGCCATTCCTTGGCCCTGAAGTCACCAGCGTATGGCAGGAGGGTCCCAAGAAGGCAGCTCTGTGGTCACCTGTGGGTGGAGAGCACCTGCAGACAGCATGGGGAAAGTCAATACCATCCCCTCTAGACCCCCATTTCTGGGCCTCTGCTTGGTGTCTTTGCTGGGCACACCATGTCACCATGGCCTATAGACACCTAGACAGGTAAAGATGCGCACTCCTCCAGCGCCAACATCTAGAGAAAGTGGAAGGAGAGTGGGACCCTTCTTTGCCAGGGAAGGCGTCTTTGAAGAGGCGACAGCCGAGCTGAGACAGGAAGAAGCTGGTCACAGGATGATCCAGGGGACAGTCTTCCAGGCAGAGGGGACCCTACCACTGAGATCCTAAAATAGGAGAGCTTGGCTTTTAGGTGCTGACAGGAGGAAGCTGGTACTGGAGCAGGGCAGGGAAGCCTGAGATGCGGCTAGAGAGAGGTGCAGAGCCTTTGGATTGTCTTCTAGTGGGATGGGACACCATTGAGGACTTCACTCTGTGTGGAGGCCAGGCTGTAGCCCGAGCCACATCCAGATAAGAAATGGTGGAGGGGGCTGGTGAGACGCCTCAGCAGGCAAAGGCTCATGCTACGTCTGGGGACTTGGGTTCCAGCCCTGAAACCCACAGGGTGGATGGAGAAAACTGACTCTCGCAAGCTGTCTTCTGGCCGCTACATGAGGTGCAGTGGCAAGCGTGCCCCAGCACTTAAGTAAAATGAAAACAAAGTTGTATTTCTTTTTTTCTTCTTCCCTTTTAAAGCAATGGTGGAGGCGTGGACCAGGGTGATCGCTGCAGGGGAGAAGTATTGGCTTTGAAGTCTTATTGGATGCGTGTTGGTGATGCTTTTGGACATGGGGGTTGAGAGGAAGAGTCAGCAAAGACTTTTTTACATTTCCATTTGACTGAGAAACAAACTGGACAGAAGGGGAGAGAGAAGAAATCAAGAGTAATTTTGGCGGAAGATATCAACAATTCAAGTTTAGGTCATCATGGCCTCCAAATCCTAGCTGGTTTGTATCCAGCAGGAGTCTGGTGGGTCAAGAGAATGTCACGAGAAAATGTGCAAGAGACCAGGGCTATAAAAGGCACACATCTGGGCCACTGGACTCTAGAAATCCGTGTCCAGCCAGCCTGACTTCCAATGGCTCTCCTCTCCACCGTTATACTGTTTGTTCCCCAGAACAGATTCAAGAGCCTCTGTCAGAAGTCCAAACACCAGGCCCTGGCCTAGGGCCCCAGCAATATCCCAGGTTTGAGAAGCAGTGCATGGAGCTATGGTAGCAAGAGTAGCTTTTGGCTGAGTACACACCGCCCCCTAGTGGACAAATGTTCTGCATCTCCCATTTGTCCCTACAGTGAGACTACGCCCCACCCTGTGCCCCGACGACAACAGCCCAAGGAACCCAAGCTACATTCCCATCTAACTTGCTTTGGGAAGCTGGAAGTGAGCAATAGGGTTGGAGGGGACAGAGGTCTGAAGGGTGGGGTGTGTGAGCGCCGGCCCTCACCTCCTGGATCTGCTCCTTCATCACTTTGATCTCATTCTCCCGAGGCTCTATCTGCTTCTTCAGCTCCTTTATTTTGTAGTCGAGGACAAACTTGAACTTCTCCAGCTCTTGGTTCTTCTTCTTCAGATCATAAATTCGCTTCTCCTGGAAGTGAGAGGAGAGAGAAGGAGAAGTGAGTAATGGCACAAGACGCTGTCCCATGGAACCCCTCTAGGGTAGGAAACACAGAGCCTGTGCAGGAGGCACAGAGTTCTGGCCGGGGGTACAAAGGTCGGTACAGGCTGTAGCACCGACTGGACTCCACAGAACTCACTCACTCACTCACTCACTCACTCACTCACTCACTCACTCACTCACTCACTCACTCTTGTGTAGGTTGTGGAGGGTGGCGTCTAAGTTCTTCTGCACTGTGGCCTTGGTGTGACTCTGCAGCAAGCAGAGTTAGTTCCCCTCTCTTGTCTCTCGTAGGATTTATGACTTGCTTTGGTAACCCAAAGAATGCAACGGAAGGAATGTTGTGTGGCTGCCAGGGCTAGGTCAAACAGACAGACAGCTCCCCGCCTGGCTCCCCTGGGACAGCGGGGCGTGTGGAAGAAGCAGCCGCTGTGGGCATGCATCTTCCTGCCTCTGGCTGTTGGAGGCACCCCCAGTTTTCCCAGCTGAGTCTCCAGACATTGGAGTCAGAGACCAGCCATCCTGTTGAACCTTGTCCAATTCCTGCCCCTGAGAGGACAGCATCACAGCTGTTTGTTCGGATCACTGGGTTTTCAGGTTGTCACCGGAGTGCGGGTCTATCAAGCAAACCTGGACAGGATGACATTTTCCTGTTACAGCTCTGAGAATGATCCACCCCCTATCCTTAAGGCAACAAAACAACCCCCCAAATAATAATAATAATAATAATAATAATAATAATAATAATAATAATAATAAAAAATAAAAAACCACTGACTGGTGGGGCAGATAAACAAACACAACCCCAAAATGCGATGTGTGGCGGAAGGGAGAGGGACATGGGCATCGTGGCGTTTGTGCTGCTGGAGGGGGAGGGGAGAAAGGCAAGGCTTTTGCCTGCTGGCTTCGAGAGTTCAGAAGTCATCTCGGAGGCTAGGAATTGCTAAGCTCAGCCTAGGAGCCAAACTTGACCGCTGCCTGGTTTTGGCCATTGCAATTGGAACATGGCCTAGTACATTGGGGTCTGTTTCGTACCTGGGTGGTCTCACATGTGGTACCCAGAGCTGATTAGTTGAGACAGAGACCATATGGCCTGGAAAGCCTGAAGTATCTACCATCTAATGCTTTGTAGACCTCTGCTGTGGACCCGGGGAAGCTCCTGAAGGTTTTTCAGTGGGAGAAGGTCCTAACCACACCTGCACCCTGTCAGTTGGGCTGCTGCGGCCCTGGGGTGGGAACTGGGGAGGCTGCTGGACTAAGAGGGGTTATGAGTTTCTGCATTCAGAGCACTTGGTTTCTCCATCCCTTGAGAATCTGAAGAGGGCTCTGTCCCTTCTCCAGAGCCCACACCTTATACAAGACTTCCTGTGCAGAAACAGTATGCAGGCACTATCTCACCCAATCTTTACAAGTTCCCATGCCCCAGGAGAGAACAGGATGGCTTTAAGAAGTTGCCTCAGGCACAGTACCTTGTCAACAGAGGGGCCTGTGCCGGAACCTACTTATCTACCACTGAAACCCAAGTTGGGTCACAGGAGAATTCTGTCGGGTGAGGCAAAAGATACAGAGTGGATAGAGAGGTGTGCAGGGGATCTGGGTTTGCTCAGGAGGATAGCAAATCCTGGGTGTTGAGGTGGTGTGCCCATAGAAAATATATGTGCCTGTTAGCTGAATATTCTGCACAAAAGGCATTTCCATCTTCCTGGGTTACCCAATAGTTATAGGACCAACACTATGGGAGTCTCCTTCTGATCAACAATAGCAATACACTATGGGCAGTGTGGCAGGTGAATTACCCTCAGCCCATAAAGTGGGCCATCCTAGGATGCCTGGATCAGTGGAGAGCAGGGATCTGGAAACCAGGTGGCTCAGGTTCTTACCTGAGGTCTGTCCCCTACAAACCGTGAGACCCTGGGCAGTAAACTCAGCCTCTTGGCACTTGGCTTCACGAGACACAACCTTGGGATACTCATGCCATGAAGTTGTTGGTAGAACTGAGTGTGATGTGCTGGCACGGATTAGCTCCATGCCAAACACACAGCGGGCACTTCACAGACCGTTCTTCCTCCACCAAATCAGGTAAATGATCTCTGAGAAGCCAGGACCCTTCCAGCCCTGTCTAGGTCTCTCTGGGCAGTGTCTGGGGAGGGCGGAGCGCAGCCCTTACCTTGTCTTGAATGGTCTCATCCCTCTCCTGGATCTCTCTCTTGAGGCCCTGGATGTCCTTCTCCAGGGACTT
Source organism: Peromyscus maniculatus bairdii (assembly GCF_049852395.1). Lineage (NCBI taxonomy): Eukaryota > Metazoa > Chordata > Mammalia > Rodentia > Cricetidae > Peromyscus > Peromyscus maniculatus. Next base: position 137,642,469 of record NC_134853.1, read on the forward strand.
GATGACACCCTGCAGCTTCATCTGCTCCGCCTTCAGGATCTCGATGTCATTGGTGCGCTCTTCGATTTCCTTTTGCAGGCTGCTGAACTGAAGATGTGGACAGTAGCAGTGGAGATCCTGGGGGGCTTCGAGTTGATTCCCGTCCCCCACCTCAACTGTGGATGGGCCGGCCCTCCTCCGGGGAGCTAAGAACCCTCGCCACTCAGCATCCATGGGCATTGGCGAGTGGATTTTGTTACTGCGGTTATTTTAATTTTTGGGGGGCCAGGGGAGGCAGCCTTTTTGTAAATGGAGAAATAGTTTTTGTCCATACTTGAACATTTCATCCCTGCACACAATGTACCGTGGTCGTCATATTCACCCTCATCTCTTCCTCCTAGCTCTGCCACATACTTTCCTTCTCACAACTTCCGCATTCAACTCTCCTCTTTCTTTCTCTTTCTTTCTTTCTTTCTTTCTTTCTTTCTTTCTTTCTTTCTTTCTTTCTTTCTTTCTTTCTTTCTTTCTTTCTTTCTCTCTCTCTCTCTCTCTCTCTCTCTCTCTTTCTTCTCTCTCTCTCTCTCTCTCTCTCTCTCTCTCTCTCTTTCCCTCCCTCCCTCCCTCCCTCCCTTCCTTCCTTTCATTTTTTTTTTTAAACTGAGACAGGTTTTCTCTGTGTAGCCTTGGCTGTCCTGGTACTCTCTTTGTAGACCAGGCTAGCCTTGAACTCAGAGGTCCACCACCTCCACCTCCCTCGTGAGGCATGCACCACCACTGCCTGAGCTGTTTCCCTCTGACTTTAAGGAGACACGCTCTTTTTGTGTAGCCAGACTGGCTGTGAACTCACAACCCTCCTGCCTTAGCACCTAAGTACTGGGACTACGGGCATGCGCTATTACTCCAGTCTTGTTTGTTTGTTTCAGAGAGGGAGTTTTGGGAGAATTTGGGACAGTTCAGTATTTTTCCAGGTCAAATGAAGGATGCGAGTATCATAAGGATGCCTAAGTCTAGTCCTTGCAGGAGAGAGCAATCCAAAAAGCTTTAGAAAGAAGCTTTCTAGATGGATTCAGATTCTTCCAGACTACACTGACCTTGAGAGTTTGTCAAGGTCACAGAGATGAGCTGCTGTAGCCATGTCCAAGAAGGCAGAGCCTGATTACCCCGGGAGTCACTAACATTTCGACTTCTAATGGGAAGCTTTGATTCCCAATGGGCTCGCCCTGAACTTAGCTTCTCTGTGGCTAACCAGCTCAGAAGAAATGAAGCAATTCCACAAGGATCTGTGAATCCCATCCTCCCTCTCTGAGCCATCAGAGAACTAAGTAGCTGCCTCACCTTGCAAACAGAGCATCTTACACCCCCCACCCCCAGCCCTGCCTTACACCTCCTTATACTCCCCCTTCTAAGGAGGAGTCTGAGCAGGAGCTGCCTGAGCCAAGACGTCTCCAGGCGTCTCATCCTCGGATATTATTTCCACTTCCAGCAGATCCTACTTGTCCAGAAAGGAAAAGCCAGAGCATCCTGTGCACAGGGAGCCCATGAAAGGAAAGGAAGGAGTCAGGTACGGTGGTACATTCCTGAAATCCTAGCACCTGGGAGGAAGAGGCAGGAGGATTGTGTGTTTGAGTACTGGGTTCCACAGTGACATCTAAGCCAGTCTGGGCTACACAGTAAGATCCTGTCTCCTGCCGATTGCTCCCCTAAGGAGGAGGGAAGCCAGCTGTGGTCCTTTCTGAGGGTGGAGCCCCTTTGTTCTGGAGGTGGGAGCTCTGTCTACTGGCCCCTTGCTCCCAGCCTCCTCGGTGATGCTCCCAGGGCCCACCCGAGTCACCGAAGGGCAGCCCCACCTTCTTCCTCATGATGCCGGTCTCTCCCTTGAGCCGAAGGTTGGATTCCTTCTCGTCCCGAAGCTTTCTCTCGTACTTGGTTTTGATGTCTTGGATCTCTCTGTCTTCATCTTCTTCAATCTGCTTCTTGGTTTCCTCAAACTCCCGAAGCTGCTGTCGGACATCTTCCTGTGCCTGGCTCAGAGGGAGGGACAGAAAGAGGTGCTGGGAGAGGGGGCTGGAGGTGCTGGGCTAAGAGAGCCTGGGACGCCAAGAGCACAGGAGTCTTTCTTGTGGAAGGGAAGAGAAATCAAATTACAGAAATGGAGGCCACTTCCTTCCTGTCTCCCTTCTCTCCTGACCAGGTCAGGCCTCAGGGTCCACCACCTTCTCTACCTCTTACCAGTACCCCATATCCTGCGTGCCCTGTTGTATCCCTGCTTTTCACACAGCACTCAGGCTTCAGGACCCCCGTCCCCTTTTTTTTCAAGACAGGGTTTCTCTGTGTAGCCTTGGCTATCCTGGAACTTACCAGGCTGGCCTCGAACTCAGAGATCCGCCTGCCTCTGCCTCCTGAGTGCTGGGATCAAAGGCGTGCGCACTGCCGCCCGGCCCAGACATTTTTAGAGAGCTTGGACCACTGAACTGTATTTGTAAATTTGGTTACGCCCCACCCCCCAGATGAGCACGCCTTGAGGGTAGAAACCTTGTCTGCTCTGCCCACACTGGACTCCCAGGGCACAGTGCCTGTGGCACACAGCAGCTGCCAGGCAAATGGCTTAGCAAATGAGTGGTTCTAATTACCTCCCCACCCCAAGCCGATCCATGCTGCCCTTTTCCTCCGAAAGGGAGGCAGAGCTCGGCTCCCCGGGATCACCTCTTCTAGAAGGCTCGTTTTCTCCTGGAGTTTGGCCTCGTAGAACTCGGTCAGCTCCTCCAGGGCCTGGCTCTTTGTCTCATCGTTGTCTCGGAGCTGTTTTTCGTACTCCTCCTGCATCCTCTGGGACTTGAGCTGCAGCTCCTGATACTTCTCATATTCCAGGAGCAGCTTCTGGTTGTTGCAACACTCTGAAGGGAGACAGGAGGGTCTGCGTGCCGTGCGGGCAGGCCGTGCGGGCAGGCTGCAGCAGCCTTTGGAGCACGCATGACCCCCCCCCCCCCCCCCCGAGTGCTTTCCTGCTCCTCCCTTGCCAGCTGGAGCTCACCTCCACCAGACCCAAGGTTCAAGCCTGCCTAACTCCCGTGACTGCCCTGCTTATCTCTCACCAGGTGGCCAAGCTCCCGGCACCCAACTCTAGACAGAAAAATCATTTCCATGAAGGTCCTGGTAGGAGGCATTTGAGGGTTCAGGGTCAGGAAAATGCCCGAGTATGCAATACAGGTTTTATAATTCCATTTTATAGATGACCAAGCCGAGCCTTGGTAAGGCTGGGTGATACCCCAGAACATATAGCAAGCCAGTGCTGAGACTGGAACTCTGTCAGGCTCCAAACCTGAACTTGCCACTGGCACGTTTGTATTTTGAGGAATGGGCAAATTCACAGAAGGAAAAACTGTGGTGAGTTTCAATAAAGTAGTGCATTCATAGACAGAGCCGCGTTCCCTGAGCCACGTGTCTGGGGGCCATCTTTCAGATGGTGGGTCCTAAGCTGCCTTGCCTCAGCAATATGGCTCCCTCTTGTGGCTCACCCAGGTCTTGCAGCTCCCGGCTCTGTTTGTCCAGGAGCTCTTCTATGTGTTCTCGGTGATGGACGTCCTGTTTTTCTTTCTCTGTTTTTAAAACCTGAAACAAAGAGTCACCTTTTCTCATTTCTACACATTTGTCAAAGGCACCAATAGGACAAGAGCTGCTTTTACTAGTAACATCTTCATTCATAAATTTTTCCGCAAGCCCTGGCTTTGCACCAGACATTGCTCTGTTGAGCCATGACCACATGGGCATCTTTTATCCACATCCTATTTGGCTCTGAAACGCCTATGCTTTTCTCTTCATGCACACGTGGTAAAATGGATTCGTCAGCAAAGGCTTTTGGTTTGGACATGGATCAAGTAGATTTTTAAGGAGAAAAATCAGGGGTTCATTCCAATCATCTACTGCTGATAGCTGGGTATGGTGGCGCATACCTTTAATCCCAGCACTTTGGCAGAAGCAAGCAGATCTCTGTGGATTCGAAGCCAGCCTGGTCTATACAGTTCCAGGCCAGTCAGAGCTACATAGTGAGACCCTGTCTCAAAAAGCAAACCAAACCAACCAGCTAAACAACCAACCAACCAACCAACCAAACAAACAACCAAACAACCAAACAAACAGAAAGCCCCAACAACAGCCCCAGTTGTATACTGCTGGCACATTGCTCTCAGTTCAGGATGCTTATGTTTAAGTACTGACCTCAGCCAGCCAGCTCCTGGCAGGCTGAGGATACCATCCTGGGGCCTGGCTTTGTGTTTGGCTTATGAACAGCATGGAACTAACACTTGACACCTGGCTGAATGAATTATAAATAAATAGATGAACAAATTGAACAGCCAAGGGCTTTTCAACCAAACAGACCCATGAAGATAGGTGACCAGTACAACTACTCCTTGAGCCAAAAGATGGGGAGTTGTAGATGAGGGGGCCTGGCAGACTTGGCATAGCATAAAGACAGGCTTACAAAATCTGGGGCCAAGCCTAACTACAAACTGTTAAGACAGATTTTATTTTTGACAATCTAGAAATCAACACACCTGCTAGTCCCTTCTCTTGCAATCTCGTTACTTCATTTTTTTAAAAATGAGTTTTCCCTGGTCACAAAAATAACAAATTCTCACCGTGGAGAATCTGGGAATTCCAAAAGTGTATTAGAAACAAAACGTGAATTATCTAGAACAGCAGCGTTGTGGGATAATCATACTGCTACCTCTTGCCCATGCACCTGTTTTACCCGGCAGTACCATTCGCTACGGAAAGCTTCATATTCTGTCTGTTGACCATGTGTCCCATACATCTCCCCCAGCAGCCGGGCGTTACAGCTGGGCAGTATGGATGCCTTTAGACCATGCAGCTGGCCCCACACTCATGGGAAGTGCTTATTGCCGAGGCTGCGGGTTCCGGTTCTCCGGCACACCTGGTTCTTGGTCTTTAAGGACTCCATCTCCTGGATGAACTTGTCTGTCAGCTCCTTGATCTTCTCCGAGTAGTTCATGTCCTTCAGGCGCAGCTGATACTCATTCTCCATTTTCAATTCTTCCACACGTGTCTTCAGCTCCAACATTATCTGGGCCTTTGGGAGGAGGAAACAGAATTAAGAGTGCTCACCGTGGGGGGTGGGGTCAGAATACCTAAACCTGGGACCTTGGCTTCAAATGTAGTCAGGCCCTGTTAGAACTTGTCACCATTTCTGTTACAAGATATACAGATGACGTGAGGACACACACGAGACTCTTCCTCTAGCTTTATAATATGTGCTCAGTGGTCCCACTGTGTGCCAATGGCTCTCATGTGTCTTTCAAATTGGCATAAATGTTACCTGTTTGGTGAGGCCTACTTGGACCATCTATTTAATCCTGCTACCCTCTGGTCCCCATTCTCAACACAGAATTATTGACTCCCCCCTTTTTTATTCTTTAATTTTTTTATTAAGACATTTTTTATTCATTTTACATACCAGTCACAAATCTCCATCTTCCCTTCTCCCACCCTTCCAGCCTCCCCCCCAACCCACCCCCTATTTCCTCCTACAAGAAGGTAAGGCCTCCCATGGGGTTGACTTCCCTTCTTAACCCCATCTTATGCTCTATCTTAAATTATTTCTTCAGATATCAGCACTCGGTAATTATTAAATGATTTGCCCATTATTTTCTTTATTCTGTTGTCTTTTTCTTTCATTAGAAATTTAAGCTCCCCACGGCTGATGTCTTTGTTGGTTTTGTTCTCCAATGTAGCCCAAGAACAGGGCTAAAACAGAGTCGGCAATCAAGATACTCTCCTTCTCTGTGTGTGGTACTTCAAGTCAAACCCAGGGCCTCACGTCAAGAGTTCTACATTGGGCTCCACCCCAAACCCAAAAGATACGTGTTGACTGCCCCTGTGAAACCCACAGCCTACTGAGGCAGCCAACTAAACACGCGATTACAAGCTGTGACTGAGTGGCCAATGACGTGAACACTGCCCTCTCAGGTCTTTCACGCCTCTGCTGCTGTTACCACGGTTACTTTAGCACAAGTCCCCGTTCTCCTGGGCTCCAAAGTCTAGTCGCTAGTGTTTGTTCTTTCCATTACAATGGAAGTTTCCTGAAAGTCCTGAAATATGCAAACCCCTCATTTCCTGAAGAGCCAATGCTGAAGACTGGGAGAGGACACAGATGATTTCTTCTTGCTCACCTTGATTACATCCCACACACCCTCACCATGTCTTTGCTGCTCCGTTTCCCTCATTTCCACGACAGCAAGGAACACGTGACATTTGTTTCTGTACTCCTAACTGGAACCTGGTATGGACTTGGCATGTGGGAGGCACGGAGAGGAGGGGTGCCCACTCCGGGTCCTCATGTGGTTTGGCACCAATGGGAGGGAGAGGGAGAAGAGTCCGAGCTTAGAGACCACTGGTATAGGTCAAGTACAATGAACGGATGTGGCACTAGAGGGCCCCGGAAGGGCGTCATCTAGCCTCAAGCTGGCTTTGGGGTTATGAGGACTTTTTGATTTCGGTGCGTAGCACAGAATGCATTAGAGGTGAGGTGACCAGCTGGAATGTGACCGCAGAGTTCCGGTGAGAGGTGGTAGGGCCTTGAGCTGAGGTGGGCGAGGGAAGCATGGAGGAATGGAAAGACTATAGAAAGAGATTCTAGAAAACGTGGTGCCTGACTGGCTCTGTGGCGGCGAGAGAGGGTCATGTTGGAAGACTCCCCAGGTGACCGGCTGTACCAAAGCGCTGGGTTTGGCCTGTCTGGCTTCATGATCCTTTCTCCCGAGCCTAGCAACAGTACTGTCAACACTGGTAAATGTTCAGCAGGCGGCTCAGTGGCCCCAAGGCCCGTGATGAACTGGTGAGACATTGTTGCAAATGGTCCAGTTTTTGATGCGGGATGTCCGAGGTGCTTGTTCACTGGCCTTCCATATTCTATTCCTACCATGCTGCAGAGTATCTTTCCAGGGTGGGAATCTTGTCATGACTCTTCCTGATGTACGGTCTACCTGTGGTCCTTCCCAGCAGTTTCCAGTCTAAGACGTGCCAAAGGCCTCTGTGGTCTCTCTGATTCTCTCCAGCTTTCTCAGCAACACACATGCTACTCACAGCTGCTAGGCACATCTTCCCAGAGGGCTACCTCTTTACCCCTCCACACACTGCTTGCTCCATAGGGAAGGCCTTTTCTTCTGGAAGGTGCTGTACAGGGCTTGCTTCCTCTGACCCAGCCTGGGCTGGGCTGGGGTCCTTCCCCTGCGTTCTTTCCCTGTTTCCTGTTCCCCGGCTTCCCTCCCAGGCTGCAGGCCAAGGGACCCCCTCTGTGTCTTTTATCTCCATCGTTTCAGTGATGGGGGGGGGGGCACGTTTCAGGCACACAGCAGTTGCTTCTGTTTCCAGCACGTGGATATCCATGTGCATCTAAATGACCGAGTGAGTGAGGAAATCCCTGGCTGAGAGACAGTTGCTTGGAATGTCGCCGAACAGAACGACAGGGAGCTGGAACCAGGGAGAATGTGGAGTGTCACTTCAGGGACATAGAGAGACAGGTAGGAGAGGGTGGGGAAGAGGTTTGCAGAGGTTCATCCTGATGGACGTGAGGGAGGAGGGAGGCTCAGGAAGTGGGATACACACACACACACACACACACACACACACACACACACACACACACACACACACGATGTTTCCACTGTGGTCAGGGGTCAGGGTCAGAGTCAGCCCAGACACGGTCAGACTTGGCGATCATCCCTGCACCTCCTGTCTGCCTTCTCTGCCCTCTGGGAAGAATGAGAAGAAAAGAAGACGGAGCAGATTATGTTTGTCTGCCACAGGGAGGCGAGGCTCTCCCTCCCTCCTTCCTTCTCCTTTGCTTTTCATAGAGAAGGTTCCAGGGTGTTCTGGAAGGGCTGTCCAAGAAACAGCAGGGCCCTCCATCCTGCTGGGCCTGGGCCGCATTGTTCTGGCAGCCTGTTGTCTCTCCTCCCCTGACTGTGAGCCCCCAGATCACAGCATCCCAGTCTGACTTTTCCAAACACTCATGCTGGGCTGGAGAGATGGCTCAGCCATTAAAGGCTAGGCTCACAACCAAACACTCACGCCCAGAGCCTAGCCAACCACAGGGAGCGCACTCAGCTACTCAGATTTTTTTTTTTTTTTTTTTTTGAGTGGTAATGACTGTGTAGCTCTGGGATTCTCTGAGAGCCAGACATTCAGCTTCATTCATGAGCTGTGCCCAGGGCTATGCACTCAGATTTCAGCAAAACATTTACTGTGTTGAACTTACCATACCAACAGGAGGGAGGTTCCCTTGGTGTAGTGACTGAAAGCCATCTTCAGATTCAATCTGGAATCAAATTCTGGTCCTACTATTTACCAGTACAGTGAGTTGGGATCCAACACTAAACCTCTTTGAATGAGGTTGATCCATAACCCCTGAGTCATGGGGGAGAACAGTTTCTTTTTCACAGAGGTATTTGGAGGTTTCTTTTTTTTTCCTTTTTTTTGGGGGGGGGGATTTCGAGACAGGGTTTCTCTGTGTAGTTTTGTTGCCTGTCCTGGATCTTGCTCTGTAGATCAGGCTAGCCTCGAACTCACAGAGATCTGCCTGCCTCTGCCTCCGGAATGCTGGGATTAAAGGCGTGTGCCACCACCGCCCCGGCTCTTTTTTTTTTTTTTTTTAAGATTTATTTATTTATTATGTATACAGCATATATGACTGCAGGCCAGAAGAGGGCGCCAGATCTCATTACAGATGGTTGTGAGCCACCATGGGGTTGCTGGGAATTGAACTCAGGACCTCTGGAAGAACAGTTAGTGCTCTTAACCTCTGAGTCATCTCTCCAGCCCTCAGAGGTTTCTATGAGAGATATGCCACCAGTATGGTACCTGCTCCATGGCAAATGCTCCTTCCTTCCTTCCTTCCATCCATCCATCCATCCATCCATCCTTCCTTCCTTCCCTCTCTCCCTCCCTCCCTTCCTTCCTTCCTATGTAGCCCAGGCTGTCCTCAAGCTCATAATCTTCCTGTCTTAGCTTCCTTTGTGATTGGATTACAGATGTGAGCTACTGTGCCTATTTGTGTGCATACACTTATGAATGTGGGTGTTCATGCATGCTCATGGTGTGTGTGTGTGTGTGTGTGTGTGTGTGTAGTCCAGAGGCTGACACTGGGTGTCTTCATCAGTTGCTCTTGAGTTTGTGTTCTGAGACAAAGTCTCTCGTTGGACCTGGGGCTCATCAATTCAGTCAGATTGTCTTGCCAATGAGCTTTGGGTCCTCTGGTCTCTTCCACCCCTAGCTCTGGGGTTATATACACAGGCCTCTGTGCCCAGCTCTGTGCTAGGGATCCAACCCCAGGTCTTTAGCTTGCCTGACTGAGCCATCTTCTCCCAGGTCACGTGTTTTAAAATGAAGGTTCAATGCACTGGAAATCATTACAGTTCACAGCTTCTGTAGCATGAATCCTAATTGGTCTTAATAATAAAAATACCCAGAGTCAGATATCAGGGTGAAAGCTGAAAGATAAGAGAAGCAGAGTAGCCAGCCACTAGAAAGACTTCTTGCCTCTAGGAATCCTCAGACTGAAAAGGCCGAGCTCCTGTCTCCACCCCACCTTATCACTTCCTCTTTCCACCCAGCCATATCACTTCCTATTCCTCCTCCCAAGTGCTGGGATTAAAGGTGTGTGCCACCACTGTCTGTCTGGTCTCTAGGGGCTAGCTCCGCACTCTGATCTTCCAGGCAAGCTTCATTTGTTTGAGCACAAACACGATATCACCACAAGCTCCAACGTGGGCATGTGGTAGTTTAATCTTATGAATGTGTACTGGTTATCTTTAATAACCGTCCCTCGCCACGGTTCCCATTCTTACACTGCACACAGCTGGAAGAAAGCAGGGTCACGGGCCTTGAACACAGTATAAGTCAGGGTGATCACGGTGTAGAAGGACAGGAAGTGTGAGGGTCGGTGCAAACAGGTTGGCTTGCCAGCACGATTGGAGCTGTGAAGGGAGCTGTGACTGTCTGCACCAGACATGGGCGGAGCCAGTCCTGCAGAGGACGTCAGATGCTGGCCTGAGCCCTCTGCATGTCGTCTGCTAAGGAATTCTTTGTCCTCCCCACCCCCAATGAGACCTGGTTCTTACCTTCTCCTCCATGTCTGTCTTAGTCACCAGCACCTCTTCGGCAAAGCCCACCTCCCTCTCTCTCTTGATTCCCCGGCCTTCCTTATCAAAGACCCTCCAGGTGAACAGGCAGCCATCCTCAGCAACAGTCAACAGGAACTGGTCATCAAAGGTGAGCAGCATCTGTGGAGGAAAAGAGCACGGAGAAGTTTTCTGGGGTTGTGGAGGCCCCGGAGGGAGCTGGCCACTGCACAGGCTTTGGTCCATGCAGCCCCACACACTTCCCTGGGCATGCATCCTCTTTACCAGGAGAATTAGACAGAAGCACCTTGGTGCATGAACAGATTTCTTCGTTGATGAGGGAATATGAAGGAGTCAGTGTCTGGGGAGAGAAAATCCCCAGCTCACTCAAAGGCAAAGACTCAAAATGTGAAGCTCTTATGGCATCTATCATATGTAGTCAGGGATGGTTTCTTGGGGCCACTGCGTGTAGAGGGGGAGGGGATTTAGTTGAGCCTGTGCTCTTCTTCATCGTGCCTCTGGATGTCACACATGTCTCATTATCATTTTCAGTCTCTGCTTCAGTATGGTTCTCACTCTGCTAGAGGTAACCATGGGCAACCATGGATCTGTCATTGTGACTAGAGGTCGCTTTTGTCTGTCCCACCTGTAATTTGTCCCTTATCTGAGGTAGTCCCTAATTGAGTTTGGGGACAGAGCAATCGTTCTCCTACCCCTGTGAATTTGATTTTAATGATCTTATTTTCCTGGGCTTTGGGTTTCTGGTACTGTGGCTGCTTACAAGAGTCTTTGAAAGCTGAGCTGGCTTCTTGACTCCCCTGGAGAAGACTGATTTCCTTTTTTTTAACTCCCAATTTTCTGCTGTGTTTGTTTACTCCTTAAGACCGAGGGCTAGCCTCTTTCAGGCACAGCCATAAAGTAAGGAAGGCCAAAGGTCTACAAGAGGGGAGCAATGTCAATGTTCACCTGGACTCTATAAGAGCACCACATGCTCTTTACCATTGAGCCATCTCTCCAGCCTCGAAAAAGCATTGCTTTTGAGGACCATTCAATCATATAGAAAAATTCTTACAATAATGTTGAAGTTTTAAGAGGCAGGCTGTGAAAGAGTGACCGTATAGTATGATCTTTATTCCAGACACATGTATAATATACACGAGGGGAGATGGTGTCAGAATATGAACGATGATGCTATTATAAAGGCCTGACTTCTAACATAAACATATATTGCTTCTACAATAAAAATGATTTTTACCACAATTTTTAGTAGATCTGAAGGGAAGATGGACTATATCATCACACTTCACTTTGGACACAATTCCTGGGCTCAGTACAGACATGTGTCATTTTATAATGAAAAATCCTTTTCTCATGTGTACAGTATCTACAGGTAAGTGTGCCAGATTGAATGAGAATGGTCTTAGTTGGTGGACCTATTTGGGAAGGATGAGGAGGTGTGATTTTAGTGGAGGAGGTATGTTATTGGGAGGTTTCAAAAGGCTCATGCATTTCCCATCACTATTCTCTGCCTCGCGGTTATAGATCACGGCGTGAGTCTCGGTTGCTCCTTCATGCTGCCATCACCGACTCCAACCCTTTAAAACCGTAAATCACATTAAATACTTTTGTTTAGAAGTTGCCTTGGTCATGGGATTTTATCACAGCAACAGAAAAGTAAGACACTGAATCAATATCGAATTCAGGACATAATTAAAAATCTTTCATGTCATCTAATTTCAGATAAAGGAGGCATACCTTTTCTCAGGACCTGGTTTTCAGGGGCCTGTGTAATCACACACACCCCGGCTGTGAGTGACTTTTACGTTTCTATTAGCTCTGATTTATTGGCATCTAGAGAACTCTTTTTCATTCACTTTTTGTTATGGCAAAATGTATACACTATAAAATGTAGCATCCTGACCATTTTTTGGTGTATAGTTTATGATGACACATTTGTGAAGCTGTGGAGTTATCACCACCATCTAACCATAATTTTTTGTTATTTAAAACTAAAACTATGGTCTGCAGCTGGGCGTTGATGGCTCACCCCTTTAGCACTTGGGAGGCAGAGGCAGGTGGATCTCTGTGAGTCTGAGGTCAGCCTGGTCAACAGAATGACTTCCAGGACAGCCAGGGCCACACAGAGAAACCCTGTCTTGAAAACAAAATAAAATAAACAAACTAAACCCAAACAAACCTAAGACCGCACAAATTAAACAGTAATTCCCCTTTTTGGTCCCACCCCCGAGGGTATAGAATGACAACCACCATTCTACTTCCTATCACTTTTGATATCTTCTTTTTAAAAGTATGAATCAAGGTTTTATTGGTCAGTTTGGGTGAGTCACAGATGGACATAACCCCAATTCACCATTCCACACACTCAAACCCCTTGTCAGTGAGCAATAGTGCACTGTGGAAAGAACCCAAAGGCCTCAGAACTGACAAAAGCTATGGCCAGCAGAACCAATGCCCTAGGACTAAATCCAAAATGGAAAAGTCTTCACGCAGCAGTGGACATCCTGCAGATGCCGGATCACTGTCTTCTCTAGCTCTAGGTTGGGGTCCAACAACCATGTGTCATAAAGACCATAGTCCAGAAAAACTGAAAACACCCTGGAGGGGCCAAAGAGTCCTGTTCCCACAGTGGGTGGAGTGATGCTGTATTTGCCTATTTGGAATTAGCATGTTTTATGTAGTTCAGTTTTCTAAAAACGCATGCATGTTGTAGCATAGTGCCGAGTTCCCTTCCCTTTCAAGACTATTACTCCATTGTATGTGTGGAACACATTTGCTTAGCCACTCATTTGCCACTGGACACAGGCTGCTTTCTTATTTTTGCACCTTTTTCTTTTCCTCCAGTATGATTTGAACCATTTAGCTATTAAACATAGATATTACTTCACAAGAAAGGGGAATAGGACTATTTACAAAGCATGCCTATGTTATTGTTCCTAGGGGTAGTCTTCATATTCTCAGAGTTGGTTCTAATCTCTTGGGGGGTATGACTTTTTGTCTGGGAGCAGTGGGCACCTGAGGGTCATTAGTAGGCAAAACTCACTGCAGCTGGGAAATATGATGGCGACCTACAGCACCCATCCAAGGGTCCATTATTGGGTGTAATTTCATGTCAAATGATCTTTAGGTGTGACCCATTACTTTCTAGGATAAATTCCTGGTAGTTTCAACATGGTTATTAATATCCATCTGATGGGTGCCCAGTGAATTGGCGACAGACAAATAAATAAACAGAGAGAGAGAGAGAGGAGAGAGAGAGAGAGAGAGAGAGAGAGAGAGAGAGAGAGAGAGAGAGAGAGAGAGAGGAGAAACACTGAGAAGTTCACAGGGTAGGAAAGTCTATGAGGCAGAGCCTGGGCTGGGACTTGGTGGGGAGGCACCTCTCACCTTGGTGATGGGACCAGCATGAGCCTGATACTCATTGAATTCTTTCTGCAAAGGCAGGGGGTACTTCATGGCACGGATCGTTCCCACTGAAGTGCCCACAAACATCATGCGCCCGGAATGTGAGAGGGTGATGGCTGTATAGACGACGTCAAATGCTGATATCTCTCGAAGGATCTGGAACACAGGCAGGTCTGTTCAGTGGGAGGGGCTGAGCGATGCCTCCCAGTGTCTCAGTGTCACCTTTGGGGTGGGAATTCTACTAACTTTTCCCTCTATTCCTTACAGTATTTGGTATAGTGTTCAGCACATAAAAGGCCCAAACCAACCACTTCTTAGTTCCTTCTCCTCTTCCTTCTCATCGTCATCACTGTGGTACTGGGATTGAAACTCAGGCCTCGCACATGGGAGGCATGCCCTCCACCACTGAGCTACCTCCCCAGTTCAGAGTTCCTAATTTTTATTATCGTTTTATTTTTTTTGTGACAGGATCTCACTGTGTAGCCTTAGGTAGCCTGAAACTTCTTAGGTAGACAGGGCTGGCCTCACAGAGACCCATCTGCCTCTGCCTCCCAAGTGCTGGGATTAAAGGCGTGTGCAACCGTGCCCGTTTGGAGTTCCCAAGTCTTATGTGGTGTGTGTGTGTGTGTGTGTGTGTGTGTGTGTGTGTGTGTGTGTGTGTGTATGTGTGTGTGTGTGTTCACACTAGTGTGAGTACATGGAGGCCAACATGACATCAGGATCCTGGTCTATCACTCTCCGTTGTATATTCCTTTGAGACAGGGTCTCTTCACTGACCCTGGAGCTGGACAGATGGCCAGCAAGCCCCGATGACCCTTTTCTCTCTGTCTTGCCCCCCTGCCCAGCCCTGGGGGTACGGGTACACATAGGCACAGCTGGGTGCTGGGACCCCAACTCAAGTCTTCACGCTGGCACAAAAGGTGCTCTTCCCCACGGAGCTGTCTCTGTAGCTTTGGTTTCTTGACTAATAACCAGTCGTGGGTGTTAGAAACAATACAAACGGAATGGCCAGAAACCTTCTCATGGCGCCATGTACAAACACCGTCTTATACCCTTTCTCTGCTGTAACTCATCTGGTCTCCCCAACCCCTGAGGACGTTACCCTTACATTTAAGTCAAGAGAAGATGAGTCACGGAGGCTGGAAGTAACTTGCCTCAACTCCTAAGTGTGGTCAGCGGCAGCCTGACTCCACTTTTAGCTCTTGACTGCAATGTTGTCCACACACCTCAGAGTGTGAACATGATGGCAATCATACATTTATCCAGGGGGCATTTATTCATGTCCAAACTATGCTCTCAGGGAACTCATTTATTCCCCTGCTCACGGCTGCTTATTCACCCACCCACTCACCTATCCACACATTTTTAATGATTGTGTGTGTGTGTGTGTGTGTGTGTGTGTGTGTGTGTGTGTGGCAGTATGCAAGCTACTAGGGATGTCAAGGGGAGGGACCATAGCCTTGCCTTGGGGAAACATTATTCTGGCCCAGCTTTGTACAAGCTGCTTAAATACTAGGATCAGGTCCCTGGCAGTACAAAGGAGAGTCACTCTGTGTTAACTAAGCCATATTCCAAACCTGTCTCAGATTCATTTGCTGCTGTGGTAGCCATGAGCCTCCTCCCACAAGGTGCCAGCCCATGAAAGAAGCTGCAGAAAAACCTAAGAAGCCAGAGATCAGCTGTCACTGGGCCAGAGAAGGGCACAGGCCACATCTGTAAAGGGCCCACACTGAGCTCTTCTTTTGCCCATATGTCCAGGAGCCAAAGGTGGTAATATAAACACATGCAGGTTAGAGATTTTGAAAGAGCACAGGGACAAGCCTGGGTGATGGCAGCTAACCACAGCAGTGACTTATCTCGGATAAGTGCAGAACAAGGGCAAGCTCAGTTTATAGAAAATTATATCTTAATTAAATTTGTGTATACGCATGTGCAAAATGGTGTGTGTAGTGGTGGTGGTGGTGTGTGTGGTAACAGTAGTGGTGCGTGGTGGTGGTGGTATGTGTAGTGGTGTGGTGGTGATGGTGTGTGTGGTGGTATGTGTAGTGGTGTGGTGTGGTGGTGGTGGTGGTGGTGGTGGTGGTGGTATGTGTAGTGGTGTGGTGGTGGTAGTGATGGTGGTGGTGGTGGTGGTGGTGGTGGTATGTGTACTGGTGTGGTGGTGGTAGTGATGGTGGTGGTGGTGGTGGTGGTGATGGTGGTGATGGTGGTGGTGTGTGTAGTGGTGTGTGTGTGTGGTGTAGTGGTGGTGATGTATATGTGGTGGTGGTGTGTGTAGTGGTGGTGGCTATGGTGTGTGTGGTGGTGGTGATGGTGTGTGTGGTGGTGGTGGTGATGGTGTGTGTGGTGGTGGTGGTGATGGTGTGTGTGTGGTGGTGGTCTCTGTAGACCACCTGTGGGAATCGGCTCTCCCTTTCCACCATGGGGATCCCAGGGGTCCCTTCAGGTTGTCAGGCTTGGTGGCACACGTGGCGCGTGCCTTTACTAGCTGAGCCATCTTGGTGACCTCAGAGTGTTTTAGAGATGCTGCCGATTTCCGTGGTGTGGGTAAATGGGAAGTTACAGAGGCAAGCAAAACAGAAAGGGCAAAGGGACCCACAGCTGATCCATTCAGGAGGATCAAGGGGTGATGAACTGAGCTGACCCCACAGAGGGCGCTGTCCCATGCAGGAGGGGCCTCTCTCAACTCCTTCTACCAGAAGCTGTGGAGCCTGTCATCAGCGACACTGTGGAGCAGCCAGAGACAGGGAGAGTGGACTCACCAAAGAATCAGAGATCTCCTTGAGAGTCTGGTCTGACCCAACAGCGAAGATGACTTTGCCGTCAGGGGAGACAGTGATGGAGTTGTAGCTACAGGACTTGAGCACACATTCCGTCTCTCTCTTCCCTGTGGACAGGTTCCATTCATACACAGCGCCGTCTGTCCCAGCAGAAATCAGTTTGCTGTCATCTAAGTTCCACACTAGTGAACGAATCTGCAAGGGATACAGACACAACTGGATGAGAAGAGTGTACACACACGCGTGCGTGCACAGACATACACACACATGTGCATACACACATGCACACATGCACACGCACACTCGGAGGCGATAAACCTGAGGACTCCACTACACTAAAGCAGAATGTCTGTGCCTGGTAGAGGTCTCTCTGTAAGCACAAAACATGGCTTCTTGGCCACATTAACATTCTGTTTTCTAAGATGTAAATGTTGTAAATGCTGAAACAATAGACTCTCATTCCCTTTTCACTTTATGAATGCAGACTGACTTATATTAGTTTCCTAATATAACTTTAACTTATGTGAATGCATGGTTTGGCTGTGGTTACAAGCATCTGCAGAGGTCAGAAGAGGATGTCAGATCCCCTGGAACTAGCTGGAGTTATGGATGGTTGTGAGCCACCACGTGGGTGCTGGGAAACGAACCTGGGTCTTCTGTAAGAGCAACAAGTGCACATAACTGCTGAGTTATCTCTCCAGCCCCCTTTGAGAACCCGTTTAGTTTTGAAATATTCACAGGAAACTGCAAACAACAGCTCCGAGACTTCTAGAAGGAGAGACTTCTAGAGTCAGGGTATCAGCTAGTTGCTCCAGTGACCTAAGTTAACTGGTAAAAATAATCAGAACAACCACTTAGGGCTGGAGGCGTGAGTCAGTTGGTGAAGCACTCGCCTGGCAGGCATGAGGACCTGAGTTTGACTCCCAGGACCTACATTGGAAAAAAAAAAAAAAAAGCCAGGCATAATGGTCCACTCTTGTGACCTCAGCGACCAGGAGACAGAGACAGATGGATCCTTGGTGCTTGCCGGCTAGCCTAACCTGCTAGGTGAGTTGCAGGCTAGTCAGAGAACCCATTTCAAAACCAACCAACCAACCATACATGCACATGAGCACCAATCCAAGTCCCCGGAAACCTGTTTGAAGGGCATGGGACAATGGAGAAGCATTCATCCAAGAACATGTCCCCAGTCTCTGTATGAGGAGCTTGTGGTGTCTGTACCACCTGAAAAGCCACTGCTGTGGACTCCGGGCAGCAGCTGCCGAGGTGACATGCCACCTCTGCTCTGGGAAGGAAAGATGGCTGACATTTGTTATCCCCAGGATGCAGAGGTGCAGACAGGCATGACCATGACAGTTGGTTCCTTTCCCTCAGCCAGTCTCACAGGGAGCAGCTCCACTCCAATTGCAGACAGGCCAAGAGTAACGGTGCCTGACTGCTGACGCCCCAGTGCGCTTATTGGTGGAGATTCCTCACTATGAGGACCAGGTGAAGATCAGGGGTTCCTGCCACCCTGCCCCTACCCTGCAGCTTCCACTCAAAGTAGGGGTGCCACTGCTGGGAAAGCAGGTTCAGGGCGTGGTGGTGTAAGGGCTTTGCATCAGGGAAATGCAGCCACTGAGACAGAGCACTCCGTGGCAGCCAGGGACTGACTTTATTTACAACAGCTTCTGGAGACCTCTGTGCTTATGGGCACATCTGAAACAGTGGAGATCTTGGTGAGAGATCAAAGGGGAGGCTGGTGACTATGACATAGGAAAAAGCCAGCAGAGCGGCTGAATTTCAATAGCGAGATGGTGGGAATCGCTGGGGGCTATAAGGCTGTGTGCCTGTGGCGGGGTGCATCCACTGGGCAGCGATGGGAGCAGGTTGTAGGAAACGCAAAGGCATTTTCTAAGCTACCTGAAGACCCACTGACTCAGGCAGAAGTCTCTCTGGGACAACAGGCTTCCATACAACATCTGACCACACACTGAATAGTGAGTTCCTTCACTCAAGGGCGCCTTCCAGGAACCCAGGCTTAACATGTAAACTGGCACTCACTCTTGGCAGCATGGAAGACTATGTTCCTGACTAAGGCTGTGCCTTGTCAGGCAAAACCAGAGAGGGCACATCCAAACTGCCCATCTCTGCAGACCATGGAGCCGAAAACCTCGTGGCCTAAAGCAGCTGCCCCCCCCCCACACACACACCTAGGAGTGAAGGCTAAAAATCCAAGCAGCTAAGTGGGTTTATGGGAAATCTACATGGGCTTATGGGGAATCTAAGTGGACTTATGGGAAACCTATAATTAACAAGTGCCTTAGGCCATCCACAGGCAAACCGAAGGCTCAAATCGAAAAAGAAGAAAAAAGGTAAGAAAAAAATTCTAAGTACGGACATTAAAGGCTGCCCACTGCATAGGAAAAAGGCTTTACAAAATTAGTTCCTCCACTGAGCAAATAAGCAGTCCGTCATCTTACCAACTTACCCGCCTACCACCAGCTCTCGGGAATATAGATCTAGAATTGCTGCAGTATGGTGCCTAGAATAGCCAGCCAATAAGAAGCCAGGAAACACACACGAAGCAAACCAACAAAGCCCTCAGAAACACCGTGCTCCAAAAAGAAGATGACAGGAGTGAGCACGGAGGTGTCCTGGAAGGTGCCCGGACCAGTAAAGACTCAGCTGATGTAAACACATCCAAAGGAGTGCAGAAGCCACGCTTGAGGAATTAAAAGAAGCGGCGATGCGTCTCATCAAGTTGGCGATGCCAAAGGGAGAGAGAGCATTTTTAGAAACTCTAATGGACACCCCAGGGTTGAAAAGTGTAATTGCCAAAGTGAAAATGTCCCTAGAGGGGCTCCACGGAAGATCTGAGCAGGGGAGCGTGAAGGCAGATCAAAAGCCATCACGCAATCTGAAAAACCAGAGATGTTTAAGAAAATCTAACGGAGACCAAGAGAGTCCTGGACAACCATCACGTACACCAGCAGATGTGGGTCGAGAGTACCAGGAGGAGAGAGAAGAGCGTCAGGAAAGAGTTACAAATAAGTATGTAATTATCTGAAAGCAGTCAAAACTTGCTGAAAAACATGAACGCACGCATCCAAGGACTACAGTACATTTCAAGTAGGAGAAGCACAAAGAGATGGACATCCAGACACACCACAGTCAAAATCCTGCAAGCCAACAACATGAAAACCTGAGAGAAAGTCAATTGGTCTATACTAGCAACAGCCCAAGATACCATTTGGTTTTTGTCAGAAAATCTGGAGGGAGAGCCAAAGGCAGTGGGAGGTGTTTAAAGCACTGATAGTCACAACAAGAACCATCACTTTCTGTCTAGCAAAACTAAATGTCTATTTTAATTACGAAGGACACATTAACGAATCCCCAGATAAACACAAACTGGAGAACTGACTGCCCGAAGACCTGCCTTTCAAGAAATGCCAAAGGAAGTTCGTTAGACCAGAGGTAGTTGATCTCTGATGACAATATGACATCACACCAAAGAAACCACAGTGATAATTTCATAAGGCACTGAGAGACAGCATGATTGCAGAGTACATTTTCTTTACTCTCTAACATATGGAAAGTTCATATTAAAATTTTTACAAATTTTACAAATTCATCTGTTTCTTTCAGCTATTTGAAAAGACACAATAAAGTCACACAGAGTAGCGATCAAAACAGTGTATTATAAACCAGGTGTGGCAGCACACACCTTTAATCCTAGCACTCCAGAGACAGGGGGAGGTGAATCTCTGTGAGTCTGGGGCCAGCCTGGCCTACAAGTTCCAGGCTAGCCAGGGCTACATGGTGAGACCCTGTCTCAAAACCGCCCAACCACCCAACCACCACAATGTATTATAGGATGCACAACAAAAAAAAAAATAAAATACAGGCCAGTGAGATTGACTTTTAAAAATAAAGTACAGGGCCAGTAGATGGCTTAGGGGGTGAACATGCTGTCAGTCAACTCTGACAACCTGAATTTGATCCCAGGGACTCACATGATAGAAGGAGAGAATTGACCCTCTTCAGATTTCCACACTCATGCCACACACACCCCCACACCCAATAAAAAGTTAAACAAAAATAAATAAGATACATACACTGGAGCTAAGCCTAACAACATCTGAGGTGAAAGCGTCTGAAGCTGTTTTCCTGTTAGCCTGTTAATGCAGTGGATCACACTGGTTGGTTTCCCATGTCAAACCAGCCTTGCATTCCCAGGAAAAAGCCCGTGGGTCACACTCTGTAACAACTGTATGCTGGTAGGTTTCGGTGTTCTGCCGTCTTGAGATTTCTCAGTCCGTGTTCACCAAGGGTATAGCTCTGCAGTGTCTTTCTTCTTTTGGACTGTCTTGTCTGTTCTTTGGTAAGGGTAAGACTGGCCTTGAAACTGATTTAATGTGTTGTGGGGAAGAAACTGTATAGAATTGGCCTTAAGTTCCCTTTCAATGCATAGAACACCTGCCTGCACCTCTCCTTCTGGATCTGCCTACCTCTTCCTGCATCAAAAGCCATAAACTCACAGCATTACCTCTAACTTTGGTTGAACACAGACTCATCCCCAGCTTCCCCTCTCTCCAATTTCAGTCTATGCATTGGGGGTCCTGTAAACCTTTCCAATTTCAGTTCACCTGTGTGTCATGACACCTGATACCCATGTTCCATCTCCACAAACTTTTTTTTTTTCAAGACTGGGTTTCTCTGTGTAGTTTTGGTGCCTGTCTTGGATCTCACTCTGTAGACCAGGCTGGTCTTGAACTCACAGAGATCCTCCTGGCTCTGCCTCCTGAGTGTTGGGATTAAAGGCATGTGCCACCACCACCCTGCCCCACAAACTCTTCAGTGCCTCTGATACTCCATCTGTCTGTGGGGTTTATATTCTCTTTTTTTTTTTTTTTTTTTTTTTTTTGAGACAGGGTTTCTCTGTGTAGCTTTGGAGCCTATCCTGGAACTCTCTCTGTAGCTCAGGCTGGCCTCGAACTCACAGAGATCCAGCTGCCCCTGCCTCCTGAGTGCTGGGATTAAAAGCATGCACTACCACTGCCCAGCTGGGTTTATATTCTCATATGCAATGGCTATCACCACCAGCCCTGTCTGGGTAACCCCTACTCACTGCTCCCAGGACCAAGCCTTTGCAGATATCACAGCTTATATTGAGCCTACCTCTTCAGCACCCACATACTTTTCTTTCATTGATCCAGTTACAATTTGCCTTTGCAGGTATTTTGTGAGCCCTGTCAGGAAAGGAGACCCCTTTGGCTAGCACAGTACATGTCTCAGTGGCCCTTGTCACCCTGGCCACTGGCCACTGACTTACCTTCCCCGTGTGGCCTTTCAGGTTGATGATGTTCTCCAGGCTCGTGGTGGTGAAAATGTGAATCACATTCCCGTTGACCGAAGCAAAGAGGTGACCTCCGTTGCTAAAGGCACACTACAGGGAGGGAGGGGGCAAGAAAGGGGGGCATCTGAGTGGAGCCCAGGGCTCTGGGAGGGGTGGGGGTGGGGAAGTGCTGCTTCCAGACACCACCAACACTCCTGTAGCTCATGGCACCAATACCTTGATGCTGCCTTGTCTGCTGGTCATTACACTGCTCTGTCCCAGAACCGGCCCCACGGTGTCTGCAACGGCACCGTTTCAGGCTGGGGAATGGGATGCTCTACCATCACTGTCTTGCTTCTTCAAGCCACCTGAGGGAAAGCTGATGGGCTGTACCTGCATCCCACTGTTGACACTGCTTCCCTGGCTCCCTCACAAACAACCTCACTTTTACCCTCCCAGCTGGGATGCTCATTTTGGGGTTGCTTTTCTTCTCTAATCTTAACCAAGATGCCCAGCCCTATCACAGATGGAATCCCACAAGGCTTTAGGTCCAGCATATTATTTGGGTGGCTGTAGAAAAGCATGGACAGAACCACGCACCGGCTACTGTTTTACATCTCCAAAGCTCCTAAGACAGACTTTGGTCCCACGGTCTTTACCTCCCTGCATCCTCTGACAGAATATTCTTTGAAAGGACGGATGTCATCGATGAGCAGATTCATAAGACGGAGTTTGTCAGCAAACCCCACCACGATGAAGTGTCCAGAGGGGTGAAGGCTAATGGTGTAGGCCTCTTCTTGGTATTCCTTAAACAGCTCCAGCGTGCTGTGAGAAAGGCCATTACTGAGTTATGAGCTGAATCTCTAACCCTCTCAAGCTCCCCCATTTTATTTGTTTTTGTGTATCTGAGTTATTTTATTGCTTGCAATCACTGTTTTCGGGATTCTGGTTGCTTGAAGATAACGCTGGGCACTGAGAACAGCCAACAGGAAAACTGGTCAAATTACCATCTAGTACTGAACACACAAGCCCAGCCGCGAGTTCAAGAATTACAAAGAATATTAAGTAATTTCTCCCAGCGGTCCCTTGTACACAAGAGTAAAGAAGAATTTGGGTGCAGTTTGGGTTTGGAGATCCTATCATTTTAGGGGGCTGGAGAGGGTTGGGACAGTAAGGAGGAAAAAGAGGAGGAGCCAAAATCTGGAGAGAACGCTGCAGCAAGAGGAGCTGAGAAAGGGATGGGACGGGAGAGCGGGAGGGACAGAGGCATTAACGGATGAGGGTGAGCTAGTGTGGAGTGTTTACCTCTGTTCCTAGAGTCTAGTAGAGGTCTGGCGTATAGCAAACATTTAATAAACCAGAAAGTAATTTTCTAGCCCACACGGGATTGGGAGACAGCTGACTAATTTGGTTTTTTTTTTTTTGGTTTTTCGAGACAGGGTTTCTCTGTGTAGCTTTGCGCCTCTCCTGGAATTCTTTTTGTAGACTAGGCTGGCCTCGAACTCACAGAGATCTGCCTGACTTTGCCTTCCGAGTGCTGGGATTAAAGGCGTGTGCCACCACCACCCGGCTAATTCGGTTTTTAGAACAAGGCTTTTCCAGCTGGAAGCTTCTAGGTCATTGCATTGGAAACCTCTCTAATGAAAACACTGCATAAACAGGCTTAATGACTGGCATTCTGTACACACGGTAGTAGCAGAGCCTTGCCCTCCTTACTTTGATTCATAATTCCAGACGCGGATGGAGCGATCCAGGGAACAGGTGGCAATGAGGGGTTTGCGGATGCAGGTAGCTAGGCCAGTGATGGACGCCGAGTGCAATGGGTACAGCAGGTACTCGAAATGGGCAGGCTCTCCCTGGAGAAACCACACAAAATGAGATCCAGCAGGGGGAGCCGAAGGCTGCCTGTGTCCTTCAGCGTGAATTAGTATCTGGCCTGTGCACACAGAGATCATACTAAGGCAAATTGTTTCGATGTTCCATATGGTTTTCCTAAGATACTGTTATTTTAAAATATTGGCGAGGCCATGGAACCTAGAGGAGAGCCTATTACTGCCTTTTTTTTTTCCTGAATCAGTATAATCTCTAACTGTATTCTTCTTCTTCTTCTTTTTTTTTTTTTTGGTTTTTCGAGACAGGGTTCTAACTGTATTCTAAACACTGACCCTTATACCCACAGGTAAGTGCGGCTATCACTTGGCATCAAAGAACCTTCTTTTTGCAGACAATGGAGAACATTACAGAAACCCACAATGGTCAAAATGCAGAGAACAACCGACCATGGTGTGCCTGCCTCCACCTATACATCTACAACCCAACCCCCACACCTGAGGCCCAGGGAATAGCACAGAAAAGGAGGCGGAAAGACTGTAAGAGCCAGAGGACCAGGATGTGTGCTTTGAGACAGTCTCTTCTTAAAAAAAAGGGGGACAGTCTGGGTGTGGTGGCACACGCCTTTAATCCTAGGCAGAGGCAGGCAGATCTCTGTGAGTTAGAGGCCAGCCTGGGCTACAGAGTGAGTTCCAGGGCATCTAGGGCTACACAGAGAAACCCTGTCTTGAAAAACAAAACAAACTAGATGGACAAACAAAAACTGACAGGAAGGGAGATGTAGGGGAGGGACCTGGGAGGACCTGGGGGGAGAAATGGGGTGTGAATATGATCAAGATTTGTTGAAATCTTTATGAAGTCTTCGAATAGTTACTAAAATATTACATACATATATGTATATATATAATTTTAGGGGCTGGAGAGATGGCTCAGTGGTTAAGATCACAGGCTGTTCTCCCAGAGGGCCTAAGTTTGAGCCCCAGCACCCACAAGACAGCTTGCAATGGTCTGTAACTCCAGTTCCATGGGATCTGATGCCCTCTTTTATTCTCCTATAGCAACACACACACACACACACACACACACACACACACACACACACACACACACACACGGTATAAAGACATACATGCAGGCAAAACACCCATATAAATAAATAAAACTTTAAAATTTTCTTATTTTAATGACAACACAAGCCTAGTGTCATAGGCTTTAACCATCTGATTCTGTGGGAACATTTGTGCGGCTTCTAACTTTGTTACTTGAGAGTACACTACAGACTGAATGTCCTTACATGTCTTTGTGTATCTCTCATTACTACCTTAGGATACATTTCTGGGGGTGGAATTCTCGGTAAATGCTGTGAATGTTCTCAAGCATCTTAATAAGCAATGCCCAATTCCTCCCTGAGGAGACTGTAGCATGTGATCGTTGGGTGTTACAAATGTCTGTGAATGAGGTGAACACACGCTAGGTCTGTTCCCACGCCAAGACAAAGAAAGGCTGAGATGACAATTCCCACCCACTCTTGTACTCTCCCACTCATAAATCTCCACACTCCCACTTCCTCCTGCATCCCTGTCTGAGACAGAGGTGCTGTGCTTCCCGATTCTTTCTGCCCTCGGTATGTTTGTCAACAGTGTTTCTACCGGCTAATTCTTAGTAGCTTTTAAACATACTCACACACGCCCCCTTTTTTCCCCACAAGGGAAGCAATTCTTTTCTCCCTCTAGGCCCCGGAGCTGTGGAATGACAGGGAGCCAGCCCGGCAAGCTCATCATGGTCTCCCTCAGAATCCCCAGCCAGGATCCTCCAGTGGGGATTTAGTATGCTCTGCTTATGCTCTGCAACGTGTTTACTTTCTGAATTTCCACGATAACTATTTCATACTATTTTTTCTTTTCTTTTTTTAAATTTATTTATTCCATATGCATTGGTGTTTTGTCTGTATGTACGTCTGTGTGAAGGTGTTGGATCCCCTCAAACTGGAGTTACAGGCAGTTATGAGCTGCCATGTGGGTGCTGGGAATCGAACCGAGGTCCTCGGGAAGAACGCCAGTGCTCTTAACTGCTGAGCCACCTCTCCAGCCCCATATTTTCTCTTTTCAAACCTCACGGTTTGAATGTGACATGCCCCTCACAGGCTCATGGGTTTGACTACTTGGTCCTCACTGGTGACACTCTTGCAACTGTGTCCATATCTGTTTGATTTTGTTTATATAAAGTATCCAGAAAAAGCAGATCTATGATGTATAAAATAGATCAGCACTTGCTTAGGGTTGAGGTGGGAGGGAGGTGGAGGATGGCAGCTAAGGGTACGGGCTATTCTCTTTAGGAGGTGATGAATGTGTCCTATAACTATAACTATAACTATAACTATAACTATAACTATAACTATAACTAACTACAGTACTGGTTGTTCAGCTCTGAATAACAAGGCTACTATAAACCACCACTGGGCTAGAGACGGAGCTCAGTGGGTAGAGAGCTTGCCTGGCATATCCATGAAATCCTGGGTTCGATCCCCAGCACGGTATAAACGCGAGAGGTGATGCCTGCACAATAGAGGTAGAGGCGGGAAAACCAGAACCCCAAGGCCATTCTTAGCTACCAGGGCTGTTTGAGTCCCTGTCTCAGAAAAAGCAAAGACAGCAATAAAAACATCCCCCAAAATATGACTGAAAAGGATATGTTAAAATCCTCAACTGATGGGCTGGAGAGGTGGCTCAGAGGTTAAGAGCACCGAATGCTCTTCCAGAGGTCCTGAGTTCAATTCCCAGCAAGCACATGGTGGCTCACAATCATTGTAATGAGATCTGGTGCCCCCTTCTGTATACATAATAAATCTTAAAAAAAAAAAAAAAAAGATTGGGGTTGGGGATTTAGCTCAGTGGTAGAGCGCTTGCCTAGCAAGCACAAGGCCCTGGGTTTGGTCCTCAGCTCTGGGGAAAAAAAATCCTCAACTGAGGTTATAGGTGGTCTATTGTCTTCCCTTTGTATATTTGAGTCCATGCTGCTAGGGAACACAGGTCTAAACTGATACTTTACAGACTTTGAAGTGTGCAGCGAACAGGGTGAGCATCATCTTCCATGGTGCTTTTTTGTTATGATGTCTGGAGTGTTTTATGGTAGTTTCCTTTGCAGCTCCAAAACAATTGAAAAAACAACCACGAAGATGATATAGAAATCTTTGGGCCCTGAGTAAGTATGGTAGTGGATTAAATTCCTTGAAAGCGCAACTGCCAGCAGGTATGTGGGGTTTGGATTTGATAGACAACATCAAGGCTGCACTCCCATCCCCCGACACCACAGCGCTTCTGCACACTCAGCTTTTCTGCTTGCTTGTATGAACAGCGCGCATAAGCCACACAGTTTTGCATGAAACCCTATCCACATGGTGAGCATCCCCTGCTGGGCATCCCAGTGCGGACTGGAAGGGGACTGATGCCCTTGGAAGAAGCTCACCTTGCTGATCTCTGTCAGAGACATGGTGATGGTGTAGAGTTGGTTCTTGCTGGTGCTGGCGATCAGGGTTTCTTCTGACGGGCTGAAGCACAGGCACAGAACGTCCTGTTTGTCTGACTGACTTGGGTCATTGCTTTGTGGGTCCATAGGGATCTGCTCAAGGCACAAAACAGTCATCAGCCATTCTCAGTCATGGTCCCACATTGTCAGCGTGTCCCTGGCTACAAGGGTTCCAGACTCCTGACCCGTCTACCTCCCTGATCTTGCTTGGGTCTGGAGAGGGAGGACTGGCGTGTCTCTGCTTCCATCAGTTTTAAAGAGCACCACGTATTCCTTTTGCAGCAACTAGCATCTGAACAGTAAGAGAGCCGCACACGTGGGAATGAGTGGGCCAGGCATCCCAATGTGAGATCCCCATGAAGTGCACATTTGTTTAAACCCACTCCAGCTGCTCACCTGTCAGATGCCCAATGCATGGGCTCACTTGGTACCCCGCACACCTGTGTGTACTTCAGGGCATCAAAGGGATGTGGTGGCCCCTCTACAATACGGGCTGGGTAAAAGGGTTCAGGAGAAGAAGGGGCCACTGCTGCCTCCAGCAGTAGGCTTGGAGGGGAGCTGTTGTTCTCAATGAGACATAATAAAATCAGATTTCCTTTCCCCTCTATAGTAGCTTCTGTTAGTGACAAAATGTGCTGACTGGCCAGCCTACTCAGGTCTTAGTTTCTGAGAGAAGTGGTTCTCAACCTGTGAGTCATGACCCCCTTGCGATAGAATCTCAGCTATTTACATAACAATTCATAACAGTAGCAAAATTATAGTTAGGAAGTAGCAATGAAATAATTTTATGGTTGGGGGTCACCACAACATGAGCGACTGTATTAAAGGGTCACAGCATCAGGAAGGTTGAGAACCACCGGGTTAGAGCCTGTGACATTCCCTGACAAATTTTTTTGGGGGGTGTCTGCTCAACACCAAAGCCTCCGCCCAGACACAACTCCTTGGTGTTTCTACACTCTGTGGGTCCCTGGGGCATGGGACACTGGGTCCTTGTGCATGGCTTCCTATGCTTGGATATAGCCTGGCCCTTCTTCACATGTCCCACATCCCTCACTCCACCAACAAGCCTTCCCTGAGCACCCTGGGATATGGAGACACATATCTCCAAAATGTACCAGTAGCACCTGGGGGCCCCATCTTGTCACATTTATCACACCATGCAAAGTAGAATGGGAGCTTTCGGCTGAGGACCCTGTCCAGCTGTTTCACTACTGTGTCCCAGTGTGTGCATAAGGTCCTGGAGTGCAGCAGGCATGCGGTGGAGTGATGGATGCAATAAATGGGTGGAAGCAAACATGGATGGATGCAGTGAATGCATGGGTGTGGCCCTGTTCTCCAAACACAGTAAGTTCCTGTAGAGAAGGGGTCACACCTGACTCCACCATCTCAGCCACCAAACATGGGATCTGTCCCCATGGTAGGTGCACAATAGATATGTGTTAAATGAGCAATGGACTCTTTCACCTTCTTTATTCTCCTTATTCATTTTCCCTCCCTCCCTTTCTCTCTCTCTCTCTCTCTCTCTCTCTCTCTTTCTTTCTCTCTCCCCTTGCTTCCTTTGTGTAAGGTGTGTGTGTGTGTGTGTGTGTGTGTGTGTGTGTGTGTGTGTATGTGTGTGCACCAATGTGTGTTCATAGATATGATGGCCAGAAGTTGACACTGGCTGTCCTCTTCTGCTGGTGGCCACGTCAGAGGAGCAGTAGATAGCAAATGACTTCAGCAGTTCAGCCCGCCAGAAAGCAAAGTACCAATGGGTGAATCTTCACTAGGCAAGGCCTGAGGGCTCTGGCTCAGGAACATCTCTTGCTACTGCTGTGTCTTTGCATGTTTGCCGCTGCTGTTTTTTGTTTTGTTTTGTTTTGTTTTCTGGTATCTGACAAGGTATGAATGGGTGTGTGGGGGGAATCCCCCATTGCCTTTAATGTAGTGTGATTATCTCATGGAAATATCCCGTTCTACTGACATTTTTATCTGTGAATTACTATGAAGATGATTTCCTCCTAAGCTGTACTGTTTAACTGAAACAATGATTTTATACAATAATAGTGTCAGTGTAAATAGAATTTTGATGATTGAAATGATTGTGACAGAGGTTAGTTTAGTGGGAAAATTAGTAAAGGTAAAGGCAGGATGTGGTGTTCTCCTCACCCCAATAAAGCAGGAACTGCAGAGGACAGAAAATAAGAACAAGGAAGTGTCACACAGCTAGGACTTATGAGTTTCTCTTGAGGAGCCATATAGACTGTGGCTTAGGTCAATGGTTAAGGAAAACAACCGTGTCCCAGAAGCTAGGCTAGCTCAAGTTCCTCTCATCTTAATGTTGAGAGATGTGTTCGTAGTTTTCAGTGTGCATAACAGCTAAAACAAAGCTTTAAATAATGACTTAAGGTTAAGTTAAGATGTTTTTGTTAATGGCTTTGAGATAGCAAATCTTAGGGAACAATTTAAGATTTAGAAAGGCACATAGTTGAGTGAGGAACTCGTTGAAGTCTAGAAACAAGAACAAGGACAGCCTGGTTATTATTAGCTGCTGTGCCTTTCTTGCTAGGATGGGTTGGTGATCAAAAGTGATGACTAATTTCTTGTACCCATTTCTGCCCTCAGCTTCCTGATATAAAAAAATTGTTAATGAGTGGGTATGTACTCTAAGGATTGAAAGTAGAGCTGACTGGTTGTTTTTCATATATAAAAGTGCTGTGGAATAATCTTGTACACTGTAAAGATTTGTCACTCAAATTGGTTTAATAAAACACTGATTGGCCAGTAGCCAGGCAGGAAGGATAGGTGGGGTAACCAAACTAAGGATGATGGGAAGGAGGAGGCAGAGTCAGGAGTTGCCAGCCAGATACAGAGGAAGCAAGATGAGAATGTCGTAGTGAAGAAAGGTACCAAGCCGCATGGCTAAATATAGATAAGAATTATGGGTTAATTTAAGTGTAATAGTAATAAGCCTGAGCTATTGGCTGAACATTTATAATTAATATAAGTCTCTGTGTGGTAATTTGGGAAGCAGCTGCTGGGTATTTGGGAGTTTCTGGTTGGGCAGAAAACTTCTGCCTACATAAAAGTTTAGATGTGATTCTTTTAAGATTTTTTATAAGATTACAATTTAAAATAAATAATAAAGTGATTGACCCTTTCCTTGTAACCATAAAATGCAGCCTGCCAGTAAAAGAACTGGCTGAGAAAAACACCTTGCTTGCTTACACTCTGTTAATCTATAACAAATTGCTTGGACACGAATGTATGCGGGTTCTTGGGAATAATTTGTTTTTCACTTGTGATACATAAAATGTTTAATCATGTAAGGGAAATGAAAAGCATCTTATTTTTCACCAGTATTCATTATAGTCATTCACTTGAAAAATAGAACGTAAACCACATTGTAATTTTTATATTGCCTGGGAGATTTTGCTGGGGTACATAGCTGTAAGAGAAAAATTAATGATAAAGGATAAATCTAGATAGAGGTAAGAAAAGAAATAAAGGGATGAGAGAGAGAGAGATGATAGAAAGACCCTCAAGGGGTGTGTGTGTGTGTGTGTGTGTGTCCCTTTTTTACCAGCCCCAGAGAGTTAAGTTTTATTCCCCCAGTTTGCCAACTCCATGGCTCCCCCTCAATCCCTGAGCTACAGAAGGCTGGTCTCATAGCAGCACTCCTCTATTGCTCTCCACTGGAGTTTTGGAGGCGGAGTCTCTCACTGAACCCAGAGCTCACCGATTGGCTAGGCTGTCTGGCCAACCAGCTCTCAGGATTCAACTGTGTCTGGCCTCCTCCCTCTGCTTGGGGGTTATAGGTGAAAACTACTGCACCTGCCTTTTGTATGGGTGCTGGGGATCTGAACTCAGGTCCTCAGTCTCAAATAGCAAAAGCTTTGTCTACTGAGCCATCCATCAAGCCCCTATGTTTTCTATATTTTTTTCTTTTAGGGATGCTATCCTAACATGGGGGGTTTCACTGAAAACAGAGATGGTGTCTCTAATTGTGACAGTAGGAGCGAGATGCTAGGGACTGGGTAGTGGGCTGTGTATGTCAGGACATGCTGAGCATTCTTCCTCTGTGTGCACAGTGGTTTCCCCACCGGTCTCTAAGCCTACATCCCAGCTGCTTTACTTTGCTCTGGTTGTGGATCAAAGGCCACCTTCCTTGGAGAGACAGTGCCCCGATGGTTCTGGAACAGAGCCCCTCCAGCTTCTGGGTCTCTTCCTGGCTGGAGTTTCTGCCCTGTGTTGTTCTCATCTGACACACTGTTCATTTTTGCTTCTCTGCTTGTTGAGTCCTGAGCTTGGGCTCTTCACGTGCTGACTCCCCGCCACCCCCCACCCCCCCACCCCTCACCCTTCCTCCGCCCGCATGCCACACTGTGTGTCCAGCCCCCAACACTGAGCCTGCCAGGCTCAGTAAACATTTGATAAATTCCTGTGACATTTCTTTATGGGCTAAGTAAACTCTCACTGCGTCAGCCTGTGCCTTCTCCCTCCCCACACTCCTCTTCGTCTCTCCAGTTTCCCTATTTCTGGCCTCTTTCCCAGGCTTCCCACTTCAAAGCCTGGACATCATTTCTGGGCGCTCATTGAGAACACTCCTGCCTCTACCCAGAATTAGTCTTCACAAGGGCAATCTTTCTTCCCCTTGCCCCTGCTACCCACGGCTACGATCTTAGGCCTCACTAGCTTTGGGTTATACCAACCAAAAAGCTCTCCACTGATTCCTGGCTACAGCCATGTGGCCACTGCCATTCTTTGAACGCTGAGTACCCAGCAGGGCATGTGGGGATCTACACAGCCTCCCGTCTCATGCCTTTTACCTCTACCTCTCATGGGGGTTATCATATCATGTCTAAACAGAGAAACACAGCTTTGGAGGTTCAAGAGCTCATTTCAGTCAATAAATCACAGAGTTATTTCTGACACCATGTATCCATGGGCAGATCAATTTTTCTTAAACATATTCCTTTCCACCCCAAATCCTTGTGGACTGCTGAAGTATGTTCCAGACTGGCATTTGCTACCTTTCACTGGCCACGGTGCCCCTCTTTTCCTCTCAAGTGTCATGAGCCCCTTTGTACAGGGCAGCAGGGCATGTCTCCCCTAGGCTGCCAGGGTGTCCCTGCTGAAGCTGCTGTCTCCACCTGGAGTTCCTGGTTATGTCCTCTTGTCAGGTGTCCTCCATGTTCTAAGATCCCTCAAGAGTAGCATCAAACACCAAGGAGCCTTCTTGGCTCTTCCCCAAGCTGCTCTACTATGCCTGTCTCCACAGCTTTCGAGGTTGAGGACCAGGACAGTCTGAGACTTTCCTTGGGACCCTGATGTATGGGAAAATAACTCAGTTCTTTGTCTAAAACCAGGTACATGCCAGCCAAGGCCAGTAATGACCTAGGACCAGGCCTTGGGGAAACCACAGTTTTCTGGGTCCTGAGAACTTGACCCTTCTGAAGGCTGTGGTCATCAGTCCCAAGGCTGTTGAGTGCTTGATCTTTGATGCACTTGAGATATCCTGTGTTTCATTTGTGCGACATTG
Organism: Peromyscus maniculatus bairdii; assembly: GCF_049852395.1. Taxonomy (NCBI): domain Eukaryota; kingdom Metazoa; phylum Chordata; class Mammalia; order Rodentia; family Cricetidae; genus Peromyscus; species Peromyscus maniculatus. The sequence goes on from NC_134853.1 coordinate 137,674,980, forward strand.
CTTGACTAGCTTCCTGTTGACTTCATCCCACTGTACAATAGTTTTCTGTTGACTCTGTCCCACGTCCCCCTGCAAGCTGCATTTAAGATGCCGCACTCGTTAACAAACTTGCTTGCATGAGCCATCAGCATAAGAGCCCCTGATCCCAACTTTCCCATCCTCTTTATTTTCTCATCTCCTGGTCCTCCCCCTCAGGACTCTGTCATTGAAGAACAACCTGCTGGTCCAGGTCATTTCTGTATCATTTATGCCATAAACGTGTGTGCTGGGCAGTGTGCTTAATATTGCGGATATAATAATGGAAGGGTTGTGGGATATCAGAGTTCAGGGAGGAAGTCTCTCTGCATTAATTTGACACATTTCCCCATAGGACTTAAATCCAGATATTGCTACTTCTAAATCCCAATCCAGTTTCCTGGCTCCTGAATTTCTCAGGACGGGGCTCGCTGACTGTGTCTCCCCAGTCCTTCCTGATGAAATGCTCTGTCAGAGCATGGCTGCTGAACAATGCCCTCAAGGACCCCGTTTGCTTTCTCCTTACCCGGATTTCCCTGCTCTCTCGGTAGAAGTCCTTGTCTTCCACCTTCTCAAAGAGCAGCACCCTGCCTGGCCCAGCCGAGCAGGCGAACCCCTTTGAATAGGCAGCGATGGCAAATACTTGGGGCATGGACATGTGGTGGGGGTAACTGGTTGCCACCATCTGTTCGAAGGAGGGGACCGGGGAGCTGGGTGGTGGAAATTCGATCAGGCTGGAAAAGGAAGAGAGCACATGATGTTTTTTGGAGACAATCCTAAGGAGAAGCAGTAAGCTCTGGGGGGGTGCGGCGGGGGGAGGGGGGGAATGGTCGGTACACAAATTTAATTCCAGGACACAGGCAGGTGGATCTCTGTGAGTCCAAGGCCAGCCTGGGCTACATAGTGAGTTTCAGTATGTAAGCCACATAAGGAGACCCTGTCTTCTGAGAGAGGGGGTGGGAGATATCCTTGGTTGTGAGTGATGCCACCCATGGATCTCCTTTCCCAAAGCCAAATGCTGCTGTCTGGCGTGGGAACTCCACACGGCACGGTGAGTATGTCTGCTGGACGGAGGATGGGGGTTACCAACTTAGTTTAGAAATAAGTGGATCAGGGGACTGGGTGTAGTAAGATAATATAACTGCCTGGCAGAGCTGAGATTTGAACCCAGGTCTCTTTTTCCATTCCTTTAGGCATACAATAAATATTTATACCTGCTTATAAATGTTAATTTAGAGTTATAAGGGCTCCGTGAAACCACAGTGTATAAGATCAGCACAGCCCTTGGCCCCAGAAGCTTCAAGTCTCAGGCTCATGTGCTAAGGACTGGTAAGGGGCAGCTAGGCATGCCACAAAGACCTAGCTACAGGCAACACAGGCTTTCTGAGGGCAGGAACTGAGGAGGTGCACCTGCCCGAGGTGAGCAGAGGCCAAGTGCTCTTGGTCAGGCACTCCGGGGCAAACGGGAACCGGTGAGCATGCGTCTGTGTATTGGGGTAGTGAGCAGACAGAACTGCACTGACTGAGCCCACAAGCAAGAAAATACATTGGTCATGCAGGGAACCCAGAGATGAGAGCTGATGTTCCTTTTCAGGAGGGGAGACAGGCAGTGCTGCTGGGCTGAGCTAAGGGGCCTCTGTGCTGGGAGTCCTGGACCCACCAAAATACTGTGCATATAGCACACACAGACACGTGTCTTCATAAAATGTTGTTATAAAATTCCAAGATGTAGTGGCATATAAGGGATGATCTGAACTACCTAATGGAAGTAGTCATTACGAAAGGGGGGAATAATTCCATCAAGACTTCCTTAGGAAGTCATTCTCAAGCCACAAAATAAAGAGATACCAACCAGCATGGGGAGGGATTGTGGGAACTGGGGGACCAGAAGTTACTGAGGAGGAAGAATCCATAGGGTGCCAGGTGGCGGGGAGATTGGGCTCTTGGCTCAGAGAGAAGGAAATGGAATTCTGGTCCCTGTCAGAGATCTTAGGTCTCCGTCCCCTGGTCTGTAAAGCTGGCGTGATGAGGACAGGCACCGTGAAGGACAGGACTCCCACGGCTTTGTCAACAGTGTCTGACACATCCCACAGCAATTCCACTATGTGTGAGAGGTGACCACTCCTGTCACAGTGAAGATGGAACCACCCCTCCCCGGCAGCCTTCTGTCAGATCTACTGAGTCCACTTCCTTACCCCTCTTTGCTCATGGTTACCTCCCTTTTGCCTGTCACCGCCTGAGGGCCTGTCAAGTCGCCTTGCACGCCGCAAGGGCTCTGAGGGCCTTTATGTCATGAATTTGGTAAATTAGGCAGCCAGCCATAGAAAACATGCTTTTGAAAAAAAACACCTACAATTTTGAAGACTTGTCATACTGAACTGTGTATAAAACGAGACTAGGCATAAAAATAAAAAGAGTTGTATGTAGGCCATGGTCATCGTGGCCAGGTTTGTGCTTGAATAGAGATGGGTGCTGAAAGAGAAGGAAGAAATGGGTATAGCTGGTTTTCAAGGTGAAGGGTGATAAGCGGCTTAAACAAGATTATTTTTAGTTTATGTCTGTGGGTCTAGCTCATATGTATGTAAGTGTGCTGCATGGGTACATGGTGCTTGAAGTGGCTGTCCCCTCTCATAACAGGACCCACTCTAACAGGACCCGTTGTCCACCCCCCCAACCCCCCTAGTTTGCTAAAACCTCGCCCCATATTACCCCACCATCCTATCTATGTTGACTCATGTCTGGCTTCAATCAGACCCTCAGGAAGTATGTCCAGTATGGTAGCCAATTAGAGTCCTACTTGGTCACAAGCAGGAACTGTTCTTGCTATTTTCAGTCCAACAGACCCCTGACACAGCAGACAGACAGACCCCTGACACTGTAGCCACAGTTGCTGGCCAGATGTCATGAGCCAATCATAAAATGACTCCTGTACCAGTAAGAGTCCATACCCAATCACTTAAAAGTCAACTTAACCACAGCTGTAATTACCCTAGTCCTGCATAAAAGGAGCCTGCAAGCTTCTCTTGGGGTTACCATTTTGTCAGACGGTTTTACCCCAGCATGCTGGAATTTTTATTCTCAAGAAATTAAATGCTCTTGTTGATTACTTATGTGTCTGATGGGCTTTTTGTGGGACTTCTTATGGACCCTGACAGTGCCCTCAGAGGCCAGAAGATGGCGCCAGATGTCCTGGAATGATTGTGAGCTGCCATACAGGTGCTAGGAACCAAATCTGTGAGAGGCTTTGGAAGAAGCTCATTTTACGTAACTTGGGCAGAACAATGAGGGCGGGCACTAGCCCAGCAGAGGGCACTGTTACCTCTCTGACTTGTGGATGATATCCAGGCTCTTAGAGCTAGTGGGCTCCTTGACCATTATATTCGTCTCCCAGCGCTGATCTCCAGATTCAAAGAGACAGAGCCTGCCGGTGTCGGTGCCAGCGATGATCCTGTCATCAGACACCCAGGCATGGGCTAGGTAGTTTGGGGATTCTCCCCTCTGGAAATTGGTTTGCTTTAGGGTTCCTTCAGCAAAACGGAGCAGCTTAAATAGCCCATTTCCAGTGACACAAACTTGAGTATTGTCCTGGGGGTTGATGCTGACCTGCAAAATGTCAGGAGACAAAAGAAAAAAAAAAAAGACAGTCTGACTCTTGATGCAATTATTCCCACTTTACCAGTTAATACTCACTTTAGGTAGTTCAGAATGTCTCGTACATATCATAGAATCATGGAATTTTATATTTGATAAAGATACATATCTATATCTACTGGATGGGACTATCAGTCAACACACTTTAAAAAGAAAGTAGAATAAACAATCTTTTTTATTTTTGTAGCCCAGGCTGGCCTTGAACTCACTATGTGGCCCAGGCTGGTCTTAAACAGATACTCCTCCTGCCTCAACTTCCCGAGTGGTGTGATTGCAGGCATGCACTAACATGTTTTCTGGTCTGAGCAGAGCTCTACTCTGTGCCAGCATGAGGGAATGCAGTTCAGTTGGAAGCAGAGACATGGGGTTGAGCCGGTGTATGGAGGCCTGTCCAGGGGGAGGAAAGCACACATCTGGAGGGATGATGTGGTCTTCCACCAGATGAATTTCCTGCAGCTGGAGCCCTTATCCAACACACACTAAGGGCAGTTAACATGCTGTCCTCACTAGACAGAGAGCAACTTGTGGTACATTGTGCCTAGTCTCTGTGTAGGTGCCGAGGGGGCACCTAGTAGATGCTCATTGGATCTACTACAGAGGAGGTTCTCTCTGCTCTGGGGAGGGCTCACCACTGGGATACTATGTCCTGGATGAAACAGCCTTTTGGTTCTCCCTGCCTCTGCAATTCGGCAATCAACACTTTTCTCTGTATTAAGAAGGGATGTGAGTGTTTTGCTGGTGGTGCCCTGGCTTACGCATCAACCTTTGAGAAATGAATGATGCATGCTTAAAGCTCTGATGAGCTAGTATCTCTGACCATGGACAGTACAGACTTCTTGAGCTTGTGAAAATGAATACATGATGCTGGACAGAGATATAAAATTTTGGGACTCCCTGCCTAAGCAGTCAACCAACCTGTTTCCTAGTGGCTCATTTTGTTCTGAAACCACAATAGAAAATTCTATTCTCCACACAACTGTAACTTCATTGGCAGTTTCTTACACATCTACCTTTTTGCTGGGCATGGTCCCATCTACCTCTAATCCCAGCACTTGGGAGGCAGAGGCAGGGGAGATCGTAAATTCATGGCTAGCCTGAGCTATGTAGTCATAACCTGTTTTAAAACCCAAACAACACCCCTCCTAAACAAAATAAAAACCCAAATCTATCAATTTATATGCCGTTCCTGAAATCCTCCTGCTGCCCAAAGGGGCCAGAACCAAGGAGAGTAAGTTTTAGATAGCACAGCTGGGTCTAGCCTGTGCCAGGCAGTAGTTCCGGGCCAGGCGAAGGAAGACAGAAGACAGCTGGGAAACAGCTGGCTCTGCCTCTCACCACTTCTGCAGTCTTAGCTGAGTTACTTGGCCTCTTAGGGCCTCAAGTCCCTCATCTCTAAGATGGGGTAATAACCACATATTCCTATGTGCTTCTCATGAAGCCGGGTGTTACAACGCATGGTAGAAATGAGTATAAAGTGCCAAGTAGAAGTCTGGCGCTTACTGCTTTACAACGGGGAAGGCATGTGCCATGCAGGGGGTACCTGGTAGATGGGGTTGTTCTGAACATCAGATCTAACAATGGCCATTACTTTCTGCTTTTCCCATAGCCAATAGACGAGGTTTGACTCTGGAGGCGACGTCTGGGTCAGCAGGTATTTAGAGTCTGGAGAAAAAGCCATGCTGATAAACTTTTGAACTTGGAAGTCAAAATTATTCAGGACTTTGCGCTTCCGGCAAGGGATGGATGACAGCTCATAAATAGTGATGGTAGGTTTTTCCAGCACAGTCTCGGAGATAGCGAGGTATCGCCGATTGGGACTGATGGACAAGGCCAGCATGCCCTGACTCTTGTCTGAGCCTGCAAAAGGAGGTAAAAGGGGGGACTGAGGGCAGACAATGCTTCCATCAAGGTCCAACCAGGCTTAGCAAGGCGCACCACCGACAGAGGAGAAAGGTGTATGATGTGCAAAGATCAGTCCTGGGCCACCCCTTGGTTCAACTGTATGCAGGCAACTGTGGAAATGACTGGGATGGGCACCTCACTAGGTGAGTGAGGATGCCAAGGAGTCTTTTCTGAGTCAGGACCAGATAGGATGGAGGAAGCTGCCCGTGGCAGGAGAAGCTCGAGCAGTGAATGGCTGTAGTAGAGGGTGCATATGGTGGGGAAATCCTAAGGAGATGGATTGCTGGGGCACTGTGTGGGAGTCAGGGGCGACCAGGGATGGGCCGACAAGGGTGGGGTAGGCTCCAATCCTGCAGGCCTTCACACCTTGAGAATCCAGCATTGGGTACTCTACTGCAGAGGCTGGATGCTAGCTACTCAATTGCTCAGTCTGGCAGTTAGGCAGACGCGGAAGTCTATGATGGAGCTTTGTGCTTCCTTGATAAGCAGGAAGATGTGCATACTGTCTTCCCTTTTCCTAGCCAGAAACCCTGCCAGCGTCTTGCGGCCACGCAGATGAAGTGAAAGCTGTGGTGAGGATTAAAGTGTGACACTTCATCCAGAAGCCAGTGCAGGGCCGCAGCAGGCCCTACCACGTGGGCCGTGGGCATTTTGCTCTCACGGGTCTCTTCCTTCATTAAAAATGATAAAAATAGGGCTGGTGACTTTTCCACAGGACCGGAGTTGGGTTCCCAGCACCCACATCAGGTGGCTCACAATCACCTGTAACTCCAGCTCCAGGGGGATCCAAAGCCTCTGGCCTCCACAGGCACACCCCCCACCCCCTGACATGCACATGCCTCCTGTGCATACATGTACACATAATTATACATAAAAAACAATAAAAATCGGGCTAGCAAGCTGGCTCAGTGGGTAAGAGGGCTTGCTGCTTTAGTCCACACTAGGATCTTCACAAAACTCACGTAAGGACACCGTTCTCAACATACCTGTTCTTGCACAAGGCATGGCTGTGTCAAGTACCTGCCCAGAAATCTGATGCCCAGAACCCACATGGTAGAAGGAAGGAACAAATATCTACAAGTTGTCTTCTGACCATCACATGCATGCCATGGCAAGCAAGTGTACAAGCACGAACACATACACACATACACACACACACACACACACACACACACACACACACACACACTGAATAAATAAGTGTAACAGAATTGAATAGATATGTATATTATGTACATATATATTCATATATTTGGTGGTTGCACTTACATACACAGGAATATAATCCAGGCTGGATTTGCTATCATATAATGATTATTGCCATATTCAATTTCTTCTTATATTAATACAAAGTAAATCTTTTCAGAGGCCCCCAAGTATTGTGGGCCCTAGGCACTGTGCACAGGGGTGAATCACTGTGAATGTGGGTCCCAGACAGGGCGGTTGAGTGGGGTAGAGGAAGATGCACTAGCAGATTATGGGAGTCCCTCTGTGATGGGCTCCACGCTGCTGATTTGCAGCAAGCTAAGGAGGGGTGAGTGAGTATATTGTCCGCAGCACAACTGCCCCGCACACAGAACTTCTGCAGGGAGCCTGGTGGGACAGCTGTGTCGGAGAGGAGCGTGGCTCCGGGTTACTGAGAGCCTTGCACAAGGCTTAGATTGCAGTTGGGAGGCCACAGGAGCCACTGGGAACCTTTAGGAAGGGTCAGATGTGCACTGTAGGAAAATCTCCCCAGCAGCCATGTGGATGGCAGTCCTGAAGGCAGGGAAACTGGTCAGCAGGGGAAGCGAAGAGCTAGAGGTGGTGGTAGCAATATGCTATATGACGGCAGCAGGAACAGTGCGCATGTCAAAAGGGGTGATTAGGGAAGTGTAAATAGGTAGAACCGGTAGAATCCAGTGAATGACATGGAGGTTTGTGGGCCCTGTGGAGAAGTGGGACACCAGGAGAGGAGTACAGGCTGGACAAGTTAGACTCTGCTGATTTTTCCTTAAAAGGGCCCCTCTGAATCACTGAACTTTAACTGTGTGTATTTGTTTCTAGCTTTTAATGATTTGATTGATTTACATTTAAATTTTCAATCTATCCTGGGCCCATGATGAGAAAGGATAATTACTGAGACTCTAGGGTCTAGAGAGACAGCCCTGAGGTTGAGTGTGGCCTGCTCTTCCAGAAGAACTGGGTTCGATTCCGTGTCCCTGAGTTGGGAAGCTCAAACTGCGTGTAACTTCAGCTCCAGGGGATCTGATATCTAGCCTCTGCAGGCACTGCACACTCATGCAGACACACACACACATACACATTAAAAAAAAAGAAGTATGAGTCTTTTCCTGGAACTCACTTGGTAGCCCAGGCTGGCCTCAAACTCACAGAGATGCGCCTGGCTCTGCCTCCCGAGTGCTGGGATTAAAGGCGTGTGCCACCACTGCCCAGCTAGAAGTAAGACTCTTAATGGCTTCCCATTTCTCAAAGACATGACTGGCTAGCTTAGCACTGAATCCTAATACCACGTGTATGTTAAAGTCACATATTTATATACATATTTACTGGGCTTCTGGGATATTTATGCCTGGGTCTCATTGCTTTGGTAATAAAATGTCTTTAACATGAGTTTGGATATCCAGCAAGGAAAGAACATGAGGAAAGAGGAAATAATAAAAATGGATTTTGGATGTGTACTATGAACTCCATAGTGTGAATATTTGGGGGTAAAAGGATGTAGAAGTTGAGTAAGGTTTTGAAGCTGAGGGCAGAGGCTGGGACTGAAGCAAGGATGGGAGGGAAATGGCATAAAGCCAGGGACACGTTCGTGTCTGGAGGAGGCAAGGGAACGTGTTTACACTTGTGCTTTCTACCCGGCTGCACTGTGGGAAGCGTTTTTCCCCCTCATTGACACAAGCCTGAGTACTGGAAAGTACGCTTATCTCTGCTACAGCATGGAGCTTGTGGAGGGCAGGGACCATGGCTTTCTCGCTCATTCATTCATTTGCTCATCCAGGGACTGAATACCAGCAGGTGCTTGGCATAGCCATGCCTTGTGCAAGAACAGGCATGTTGAGAATGGTGTCCTGAACTGAGTTTTGTGAAGATCATAGTGTGGACTAAAGCAAAATGTCTACAGCATCACTAGGCAACAGAGTCCTCCAGGACCGTTGTTGTGACATGGTCACTGATGGCAATCCTTCCATGTGGCCCATGACCAGACTTCTTGACTGATTTTAGCTTGTCAGACATACTGCACTCAGTCCAGTTAATTCACTTATCCTTGAAATACCTCCATCTCTCATCCCCCTTTCTTGGTTCTTCTTCTGCTAGTTTTTCCACGTCTCCCTACTGTAACTGGAGTAGTCTCTGAGCTAACGGAAGCCTGGGAGTCCAAACTGCCCCTTACATTCCATTTAGTTGCTTCTGTGTGTCTCAAGCAGACATGTCTCCTCTCTCAGCCCTTTCTCACTCTGGCTGCTCAAGTGTAACAACCGTGCTTCTGTGTCTGTTTAGGAGGAAACCAGTCACGCCTAATCCAAAACAGACCCCGGACTGCCCCCACCCTGCCTTACACATCCCCTTACCTGATGTTATCAGTCCCCTCTCAAGATGTCTGAGATCCCAGAGAACTCTTAGGTGAATGAGAAAGGAAAACAGGAAATGGGACACACACACACACACACACACACACACACACACACACACACACACACACACACACAGACAAAGAAGACATTACAAACATCTAGGGAAAGATTGTGTACCACAAAAATAGGATCCCAGTGGCTAATTCCTTAGCTACTATAACAAAGCAGAGGCCAAAAGACAATGGAATAAAACCTGTACCCCCAAAATTCTATACCCCATTAAACTAGCTTTTTAAATGAAGATGAAATAAAACATTCTCAAACTAACAAAAACTTGGAGAATTCAGCGCTATGTCTCATCACTAAATGTTGATGGAAAAGGATCCCAGCTGGACTATATGAATTATACCAAGCAACAGTGGCAGAACCTAGTGAATATGAGAGAAAATATACTCAAATATTGTCTGTATATATAAAATGATGGTTGGTTTAGTGTTAGTAAGGCATATACAAAGTTCTATATTAGATACCAAAAATACATGCTAGAAAATCCATAATCTGTTCACTGAGGGCAAAAGCACAGAAAACTGGGAAAAAAGAATTTATTTAACCTGATATAGGACACTGACATTTGTTCATAGCAAATATCTTTCTTTATAAGGAGATATGAATAGAATTTCTTTATGACCAGAAACATAACGACTAGGAGCATTTTCATTGCTTCTACTTAACTCTCTCAAGATGCTTCCCAGTACAGTGACACAAGGTAAAGAAACCATTATTATTGTAGATGTGTCTATAGAAAAGTTACTGATAGTCCAGCAAATATGCTGGACATAAAAGATAATAAATTCAACTCCCCCCCCCCCGTGTGTGTGTGTGTGTGTGTGTGTGTGTGTGTGTGTGTGTGTGTGTGTGAGTACGCACTTGCCATGGCACACTTGCAGAGGTCAGAGGACACCCTGGGGTGTGGGTCTTCCATCCTGTTTGAGGCAGGGCCTCTTTGCTGTTCACTGCTGTGCATGCCAGGCTAGCTGGGCTACAGGCTTCTGTGGCATCTCCTATGTCTATTTCCCATCTTTCCACAGAAGCAAGGGATGTCAGATGTGTGCTATCACTCCTGGCTTTATGTGGGTTCACTGAGGTCCTCACACATGCCCGGCAAGTGCTTTACCCACTTTGCTATGTTCCCAGCCCGTCAGCTATACTTAATATGGTTTATTCTTCCATAATGTTTACATGGTATTTGATAACTTTTTTGGAGGGGAGTTGAGACAGAGTTTCCTTGTGTAACAAACAGCTCTGGGTGCCCTACAATTCACTTTGTAGACCAGGCTGGTCTTGAACTCAGAGTTTCTCCTGCTTCTGTCTCGTGAGTGCTGGGATTAAAGGTGTGTGCCACCCCTGTCAGGCATTTGATAAGTTTTACTTCATTAAAATTAAGAATTATTGTTGGGTAATGGTGGTGCACGCCTTTAATTCCAGCACTAGGGAGGCAGAGGCAGGTGGATCTCTGTGAGTTTGAGGCCAGCCTGGTCTACATAGTGAGTTCCAGCACAGCCAGGGCTGTTACACAGAGAAACTCTGTCTTGAAAAAAAAAAAAAAACAAACCAAACAAACAAACAAAAAAACCTAAGAATTATTCTCCATCCCAAGATACCACGAGGAGGAAAAAGCACAGGCTGCAGAAGAGAATTATTTCTAACACACACATCTGACAAAAATGATTAGCATACAGAGTATACAAGTGTGTCCATAACTCAATAGAGCTACCCCTCAAAACGAAACTCACAAAAATAATAGAAAAGTTAATAAAAAGCCATTTAACCTAAATCGAAGCAGGGATATTCCATAAACATGTGAAAAGATACCCATCTTAATTAGCAATATAGACATGCAAGTTAAAACAATACATCCCTTGGCCGGGCGGTGGTGGCGCACGCCTTTAATCCCAGCACCCGGGAGGCAGAGCCAGGTGGATCTCTGTCAGTTCGAGGCCAGCCTGGGCTACCAAGTGAGTCCCAGGAATGGTGCAAAGCTACACAGAGAAACCCTGTCTCGAAAAACCAAAAAAAAAAAAAAAAAAAAAACACATCCCTTTTTTGATAACTATAATCTCTCTCTCACACACACAAATCAGGAAGTTGAACTGCAAGAGCTGGTGAGGATGGGTAAGGGACACTTATGCATTGTCAGTAGCAACATAAACCAATACGATCACATTTCTCTGTAATTTTAGTTCTGGTCATGTGTCCTGGAACTTCTTTGCAGACATGTGTGAATGCAAGAATGGTTAATGGTGGTATGTTTCTTTTTTTTTTTTTTTTTTGGTTTTTCGAGACAGGGTTTCTCTGTGTAGCTTTGCGCCTTTCCTGGAGCTCACTTGGTAGCCCAGGCTGGCCTCGAACTCACAGAGATCCGCCTGGCTCTGCCTCCCAAGTGCTGGGATTAAAGGCGTGCGCCACCACCGCCCGGCTGGTATGTTTCTAAATAACAATTAATTGTTATTTCTCACATGCCCCTCAAATCTGGAATGGCTATAGAGTAAGTGTGTGTGTGTGTGTGTGTGTGTGTGTGTGTGTGTGTGTGTGTGCAATCCCAATGCAACAAAATGAACTCAGTTCTATGTGTCAAAATGCATGACTCACAGAAGCTGAACAAAAGATGCTAGCAACATTACACACAGACTATGATTCCATCTGTATAAAATAGGAAAATAGTGAAAACAAAAGTATACTTTGTATACACAGTGTGGTAAATGCAAGACCCAATGTAGTACATGCGTGACCCAAGATGGGCTGGCCGGGGTGGTGGGTTGGTGGTGGGGTGTACTGAGAGGAAAGCAATGGAGAGATGCTGGAAATGGCTGATCCTGGGTGTCTGTGTGCACAGGTCTTCGTGTAACAGTAATTCATTAATGATTACATATATGTATTGTGGTCTTTCATATTTGCTTATGAATGAATAAATGAGTGGGGGAGATGTCATGAATATCATTGGCTGGCTGGACCAATGTAAACAAAAACAGGGGTCAGGTTCTAAGGAAGATAATTTGTGACTTAGGATAAGATTTCCAGTGCGTCCACCGTACAGGGACTCAATGAAGGTGCTGCGCTCTTGAAACTGTTAGACTCAAAAAGGGGTTCTGGTGAGGACAAACCCAGCTGCAGGAGACTACAAGAAAAACACTTTTTAAAGTAACTTCTGTGAAGTCACAGTGAAGAAATACTTTTAAAATCAGTGTTATTTTGCATGTCATTTTGACTACCTGTGTCAGGTTAACCCATTATTAAACAGTGCAAATTGACATTTATTTTGTCTCCATTTATAAAAACTACATGTATATCCCAGCTGTCAAAAAAAGACCTCCCTAATCGTCAAGACTGTGTGGTCCTGTGTAGCACATGCCTTTAATATTTGTGACAAGATGGGAAGGGTTTCTTTTTCTTTTTACCTGGAATGAATTTTTGCCATTTCTGATCCAGATTGTACTTCACACAGTGATTTCCTGAAGGAAATATAATGATCTGTTCATCGAAGAAGAAGATATTGTTGGCCACGTGGGCACGAAGACCAAAAACATGCAGCGCCTGAGCTACCACGGTGGACATGGTACCTGTCAGAGAATGCTGCTGAAGATGATCAGCAAGCAGGTGAGAGTGGAGAAGTGCATCGCATCTCCCCGCCCCGCCCCCGGCCCCGCCCGCCCCGGCCCCGCCCGCCCCCGGCCCCGCCCCGCCCCCGCCCCAGTCCTGAATTCCGCCTTTGGCCCGCCCCTCCCTGAGTCCGCCTCACCCCTCTATCGCCCCGCCCCCAGACTCCTCTCCTCGTTGCTCCGCCCCCAGACTCCTCTCCTCGTCGCCCCGCCCCCAGACTCCTCTCCTCGTTGCCCCACCCCCAGACTCTTCTCCTCGTCGCCCCGCCCCCAGATTCCTCTCCTCGTTGCCCCGCCCCCAGACTCCTCTCCTCGTCGCCCCGCCCCCGCGGCTCCTTCCACGCTTTGCCTTTCTCTCTTGTTTTCTCAACGACCCCAGGCTCTTCGAAGGACCCCAGAGAAACCTCTCACCTCTCTCTTCACGACTCTGTGTTACCAGACCACGCAGGGATCCGCAGGTACTCCTTCTAAAGATCCGGAGTAACTTAGGCACGCCCAAACGCCACAGCAGTTCCTATAGCAACGAGAAACCGGAAGTGCGGCTCTGCAACCGGAAGCGGAAGCCCGGGTCGAAAAGCCTGAAGCGAGTGGAGAAGTTGTTGGAGCTGGTGTGTCTTCAGGGCACGTGGAGTGACGGGCTCACCCCGCGGGAGTGGGAGACCGCGAGATGGATACCCCTCCGCTCTCAGACTCGGAGTCGGAAGAGTCCCTGGTCTCAGACCGGGAGGTAGGCGGCAGCGGGGCTCGCGGGGCAAGGCGTGGGACGGGAACTCTAGCTCTGTGGTCCTGACGCGCCCGGGTCTGTAGTTGCAGGATGCGTTTTCCCGCGGACTCCTGAAGCCAGGCCTCAATGTTGTTCTAGAGAGGCCGAAGAAGGCGGTGAATGATGTGGTGAGCTCGCTTGGGGGTCGGGGTCCTTGGAATGGGGTGTGCACAGCGCCGTGCTACTTGGGAGACAGATGTACCCTGTGCCTTGACCAGGCGGTCGGCTTCATGTGCTGGTGTTTGAGCTTAGCACTTTGGGCTTGAGAGAGACAAACTCCTGTTCTCATTGCACCCTGTCTGACTTACCTAGAATGGTCTGAAGCAGTGTCTGGCTGAATTCAAACGGGATCTGGAGTGGGTGGAAAGGCTCGATGTGACCCTGGGTCCAGTGCCGGATGTCAGTGAACCTCAGCCAACACCCCAGAACAAGGACCAGAAGAAAGGTGTTAATCCAGAAGACGACTTCCAGAGGGAAATGAGTTTGTATGTTGTGTTATGGGTCCTGTGATAGAGAATCACCGGAAGGGGAACGTAGTATGCCTGCACCCTCAGAGGTTCTGGGGTTAGCACGAACCTCAGAGTGGAGCTAGGGTTCCTCCTGCTTGAAAGACTAGCTCCTTGGCCATCATTTAACCAGAGCCCTGCTTGAGGGCTATTCCAAATAACTCATTTAAAGTTTGTGTGGGTGCATCCAGTCATTAGAACAGACTGCCTAGGGACGGGTTGTGAATGGACTTTCTGTAATGATTGGGAAAGAGTTCATAGTTTGTGTGTTAATGGTACCTTTAGTAAGCCCCTCGTTTTAAACACCTGATTGGCCTTTAGAAGTATTTCCCCCTTAAAAATGAGTGTCAAGTGAGATTTCTGTTACATATGAAATTAGTGGAGTTTTATCGAAGCTTTTGTTCGTTTTGTCTTGCTAGTGCCGGTGGGATGTCCATAGTCCCGAGACCGGTTAACTCCTGAGAGGCAATGAGAAATGGAGGCCTTTCTTCCTCCACCCCTCATTTCACTCTGTCCTGCAATTTCAGCTACCGCCAGGCCCAGGCCGCAGTGCTGGCCGTCCTACCCCGGCTCCATCAGCTCCAAGTCCCCACCAAGCGACCCACTGATTATTTTGCAGAAATGGCCAAGTCAGATCAGCAGATGCAAAAGGTAAGAGACAGGCAAGTTTTCCCTCTGGAAAGCCAAGTATGTCCATTCAGCTGGCTCATTTCCTGTGGTCTTTAAAAAGGATTTGTGCCGGCTGTAATCAGTATTTTAGATATGTAATTTATTTTACTTTATTTATTTATTTTTTTATGTGCAGAGGTGTCAGGGTGTCAGATTCTCTGTAACTGGAGTTACAGACAGTTGTGCTGCCAGGTGGAGGCTGGGAATTGAACCCAGGTCTTCTGGAAGAACAGCCCGTGCTCTTAACTGCTGAGCTAACTTTTCAGCCCCTGTAACCAGTACTTCTAAAGGAGAGTCTTTGCTGCAGAGGCACACCAGTTACTTAGATAAAATAGGGAGAGAAGAGCTGGAAGTAAAGAAGGCTTGAGTATTTCCTTCCTGGCAGGGTTAGTGGCATGGTATAGAGACACAATAGTCTTGTAGTTCTGGGCTCAGCATTGCCAACAAGAACACTGTTGCTTGTAGACAGGGTTTTCTTCTCTGGGCCTCTGTTTTCTAGAAAGTGAGGGGTTGATGTATGGCTCAGATAGAGTGTAATTTAGAGTTGGGAGACTTGGTCTTCATCTAGCTTTGGGAGGAAAAGACTTTGACATGGAATCCAGGATGTATTTAAATTGTTCGTTTGGTCTCAGTCTTCATCTTAAAGAATTCCAGGTGGCGCCCCAAGAAGCTAACCCAGAGACAAGCCCAGATAACACCTGACAATCATGCTGACGACTGCTTAGGCTTTCAGTAAAACGTGTGTGTTTGATGGCAGAGGCGAGGAATCAGTGTGCAGGATTGTGATTACATGTGTGGCCCGTTAGAAGAGGGCACTGAAGTTTAGCCTTAATCTGTAAATAGGGCGTGGGAGATACAGGTCTTGTCTGACAGGCAGGCAGCTTTGTGTAATAGAACAAGCATGCTTGAAGAGGCAGGGCCGCTTTTAAGCTCTGGCTGCACCCTGGCACTTTCGGTGCCTGAATAAAGGCTCAACTTTGGGGCTGTATTATCCACCTGTGGAAAACTAGGAAAGTACACACGCTGCACGGCTTTCAGAGTTAATGGACTACTGGAGCCTTGGTCTAGTGTGCTCCGTACAGTAGCTGACAACATCCTGTCTTTTAGATCCGACAGAAGCTGCAGACTAAACAGGCTGCCATGGAGAAATCTGAAAAGGCCAAGCAACTTCGAGCGCTTAGGAAGTATGGAAAGAAGGTGAGAAAGAACACCTGCACAGAATAGGACAAGGCAGGAATGCCAGGTCGGGTGGCTGTGGTGTGATCTGGTTCTGGCCCCCTGTGAGTTTGGTCCTTACTGGTTTGGGTCTTACTAGTGAAGTGGGTCTGCTGGTTTCCCTGAGCTCAGGTTCACTCAGCACCATGGGACACCATGGCCCACCCAACATAGTAGGCAGCAGCTGGTGCTCTGATTGGTAGTCTTTGGAGTTGTGGTTTGGGATGCATGCCTGACCACAAGGTGTCTGTCTCACAGGTGCAGACTGAGGTCCTTCAGAAGAGGCAGCGGGAGAAAGCACATATGATGAATGCCATCAAGAAATACCAGAAAGGTTAGTGTCTGCTAAAGGTAGGGGAGCCAGGGTATCAGGTACTTTAGAGCTAAAGGAATATAGTGTCATTTAGTGCTTTGCAGTCATCTTGCTTTTAATCTGCTGGGCTTAGGTCTGGGGAATGGTGTAGGGAATGAGGTGTGCTTCTTAAGGTGCATTTAGGGAATAGCAGCCATGTCTTGAACGGTCCTAGAAACACAGTGGTGCTGATGGAAATGCTTCTTCCTTCACAGGCTTCTCTGATAAGCTGGATTTCCTCGATGGGGATCAGAAGCCTGCCGAACGCGGTGCAAAGGCAAGAGCTAAGGGCCAGCAGATGAGTAAAGGGTAAGGGCTTCAAGGTTGGTTTGTCTTGTCATGGCTAACAGTCAGTGCGGTGAGGGGGCTCCCCAGGGAAGGCCTCCCGGATAGAGTACCGTTGCTCAAGGGGTAGAGACTTTGATGCCATGGGATGGACCTGTGGCCACAGGAATGTTTGAAGGGGGAAGTTGGTACTTGGATCATTTGAAAAGAGCATCAAATGACTGTGTTACTTCCTGACTCTCAGAATGATGGTGGGCAGTCCAGCCCGAGGACTCAGGTCCAGGTCCAGCCGCTCATTAGGAGGGAGGCTTCGAGTACCTCCTTCGTTGTTGCTTTATTTACTGTGAGGCAGTGGTGTGTGCCTCAGTGCTATGAAGATTGAAAGGGGGTTGGGGGCTCTCTGCCCCTTTTCAGTCTCACTTTCTGCACAGGTGGGCACACATTTTGAAATCCTAGCACAGTCTGGGGATGGCTTCCCGGTGGAGGACCGTCCCACCTGAGTCTAATGTGAAGGCCGTGAACATCTGAGCAGGAAAGTGGGAGAGAAGTGTTTGAGGAAGAAAGAACCAGCAGAGCCATAGAGAGGCATAGTGAGCCAGTGGGCTGTGTGTGAGGGGCAGCCTGTGCTTGCCCTCACCGGAAACACTGTGAGGCCAGCAGTTAGTTAGGGAGCCTTCGTCCTGTTGGGGACAGACACCGGTTGGCTCAGTTTTTTATGACCAGGTCATGTGCCCACTTTGAGAAGGTGACGGGTGTGTGTGTGTAAATAAACGGCAGCCAGGGAAGCGGAGGCTTGACTAGGTGACAGCACAGCAGCCCCGCCGGGCAAAGATAATGGCTCAAAAGTGCCGGGTGCAGGGAAGAAAAGTGGGGTGAGGGCTGATGAAGATGTCAGAAGAGCAGGGTGCTGGCCAGGTAGTGGAGACCCCAATCCTGGCATTTCCACAGGAGCTGGAAGAAGCCCAGGAGGGGAGGTGTGGTGGTTTGGCTAGGCTGAATTTGGCGTTTTTTTTGGGGGGGCGGGTTTTTTGAGACAGAGTTTCTCTGTGTAGTTTTGTTGCCTGTCCTGGAACTCACTCTGAAGACCAGGCAGGCCTCGGACTCACAGAGATCCACCTGACAAGTTTTAAAGTTTATTACATCTGAGTACTAACTGTCGATTTGTCCTCAAGAAGTAGAGACAGCTAGGGCTGAACTAGCAGGATTGCGTTCAGATGGATGCCAGCAGTGGAAGCAAGAGGCTGGATGGTGCTGATGGAGCCTTTTCTGGGTTCTCCTTCTCTGGAGTTACTTTTTTTTTTTGTTTTTTTTCGAGACAGGGTTTCTCTGCGTAGCTTTGCGCCTTTCCTGGAACCCACTTGGTAGCCCAGGCTGGCCTTGAACTCACAAAGATCCGCCTGGCTCTGCCTCCCGAGTGCTGGGATTAAAGGCGTGCGCCACCACCGCCCGGCTTGGAGTTACTTCTTAATAGATGAGTTTGCCTAGGTGGTTTGTAGAGTGAAAATGTAAGGCCAAGAAGAGACCTGGGACAGTGAGTGGTACCTAAGAACTTTGCAGAAATGAGCCTGCGCCTGTCATCAGGTTTACGGTGCAGTTATCTGTGGGCGCACCTTTTTCAGGCCCAATGCCAAACGACGGTACAAAAACCAGAAGTTTGGTTTTGGTGGAAAGAAGAAAGGCTCCAAGTGGAACACCCGTGAGAGCTACGACGACGTCTCCAGCTTCCGAGCCAAGGTGGCTCACGGCAAGGGCCCCAGGAAGCCTGGGAAGAAAGGGGCAAATGTAAGTGAGGGGTCCAGGTTGGGGCCAATTCAGTCTGTTTTCAACTCCAAATCTGTTCCTCTTGGTTCCTTTTCACCCTGACACAGAAGGCCAAGTACTGTGTGACTACCTATGATTTTTTTGTTTTGTTTTGTTTGCAGAAGCGACCAGGAAAACGAACAAGACAGAAAATGAAGAGTAGAACCCGCTGAACAGCATTGTTTTTTCTAAAGAACCAAGGAAAAGGGGAACGTACAGACTGCAGAACTCTCAGAGCTCTTGTCTTTCTTTTTGAAGAAAAGTTGTTTACTAAATTAAACTTATGAAAGATACTCTTGGGTCAAAAGCAGAGACTAAAAGAGTGAGAAGTTTGCATATTAAAGAATATTGCTGATTATTGGTGATGCCTTTCTTTGGTAGCTGCCCGTTGAACCTACACTTCTCACTTTTCCTCTCTTCCACGTGGTCTTGGCACAACCAGTCCCTGAGCTGTCAGAGCCAGCCCTGGAGAGGAAGGTCTACTGCGATCAGATGGCCTCTGGCATGGCCCCTGGCTTTTCCTCACCTTGCATTCTCCACTTTCCTCCTTTGGTCCTTTGTGGCAGCCAAGGTCTGCCATAAACGGACACTTGGTCTGTTTTAGAACATCACGTTATGTCCTGGGCCTGGTGTTCCCTGCTTTGTGCTTTTTTTTGTGTTCCATTTTTTTCAGTATCTTTTTTAAGAAAATAGGTAAACTTATATCTCCCATTTCTGAAACTGCCTTTAGTTTGACTTATGTGAAGTATTGCTTAAGATGGTGAGGGCCCTACCCCTTTGTCCTGGAGCCTCCTGTTGCCATGAGGAATGAGGGGCTCCTCCCATTCTCTCATCCTTCCCTCCCAGAGCTCCTCTGATATGGGAAGCCCATGTTTATTCTTTGATTAGGCTTCTTGGAAAGATTCGGGCTTCGCTTTTATTTATTTATTTGTTTATTTATTTTTGAGAGAGGGTCTCTACATAGTTCTGGCTGTCGGGCTTCGCTTTTATTTCATTCATTCATTCATTCATTCATTCATTTATTTTTGAGAAAGGGTCTCTACATAGTTCTGGCTGTACTGGAACTCGCTCTGTAGACTAGACTAGCCTCGAACTCACTGCCTCTGCCTCCTGAGTGCTGGAATTAAAGGCATGTGCCACCATGCTTGGCAGATTCAGGCTTTTCTCCCTGCCATCTTATCATCCTCGGAACTTCTGCTTTTCCACAGTTGCAGTGTCCAAAAGCTTCCGGGATGGGAATGGTAAGTTTGAGAATGTTTTCTACTGTTTCCTTCATCCTGCCTGAAACTGTCTCCTTCCTTGTACATTTGCTTCCCAGTTTTTGTTTTGAGACGAGACGGTCTCATGTAGCCCAAGCTGGCCTCAAACTGATCCTGATGGGATCACAGGCATGTGCCACCCCCCCACTCCCCCCCCCCCAACCCCCCGTGCTCAAATTTGTTACTTTAATATTTATGGCTGTAGTGTATGTGTGTACAGTGTTCGATGAAGTTAAGGTAATTAATGTTTTTGTCTTATTCATACTGCTTTGTGTCCAGAGATTCCTACTAGTTCCTAAAATTACATGACTGTGGATTAGTCAGCCCCACTGTGCTGCATATACTTGAGTTTACTATCTTTATAGCCCTCTCCATCCTGTCTCTCTTTCACATGCAAAACATTGCCCACCTCTCAAGTTAGAATCCTAATACTGTCCATTCTATATCCAGTAGTCCTTAAGTAGTCCCTTGTTTAGGATTACTCTGCTGGGGTTGTGTAGTAATCTACCTTGTTGTTCTATTAGAATATCTGAGTTGAAGTACTTTATAAAGAAGGAGTTTATTTAGCTCAGCTTTGGAGGCAATTACATCTGCTCAAACTGATGAGGGCCACATGGCCTGATGGTATCATGATGACGGGAGATTTTACAGGAAGACAGGTAGTGGAGCCAGCATTATTGTTCTTTAACTGGCTTTTGTAAGAACTATGTGACAAGGAGGAGGAGGACTCCAGGGGCCATCCATCCAACTACACAGCAAGCCACAGAGTAAGAGTAAGATTTACAGAAATAAGGGGAAAGCCCAGAGGCAAAAGATAGACAGGATAATTAAAGTTAAAGCTGGCTAGAAACAAGCCAAGCTGAGTGGCATTTATAATTAAGAATAAGCCTCCATGTGTGATTTATTTGGGAACTGAGTCGTGGGCCCCCCCAAAAGAGCAGAAACAACATTTTGGCATCCAATGAGGGGCTCAAATTTTCATAGTGCCTGAAAAAGCTTTAAGAAAAAAATAAAGGGAGGAGAAAGAGAAGTAGCCAGAGAAGGAGGAAGTCTGAAGGGGCCAGCCACCAGCTATACAGCAAGCCACAAAGTAAGAGAACAGGAAAAAGACCCAGAGGCAAAAGGTAGATGGAATAAGTTAAGGAAAGCTGACAAGAAACAAGCCAAGCTAAGGCTGAGCATTTATAATTAAATATAAGCCTCTGTGTGTATTTATTTGGTAGCTAGGTGGCGGGCCTCCCAGTGAGCAAAACAACCAACAACAATGTGTACCAATTCCACCAATGTCAGTGCCCCTAGGACCTGATACTTTACTCTAGGACTCTTAAAGGACTTGCCACCTCATCATTCCATCATGGAGAGGACCATGTGCCTTTAGCACATGAGCCCTTGGGGGCAGATGGTGTCCAGACACGGCAGGCAGCTTTTCCTAATATCTGATGAGCTGGTCTGAGTTGGAGATGCTGAGATGCTCCTGAGAAGCTTCCACAGATGTGGCATGTGGGTGCTCAGGCCCCTTCGGATGCTGGTCCTCACTCCGTGTTAAGAGGGGAGTAACCAGCTTGTCTGCCCTCTCTCTGGTTCTGAAACTGCTTTGTTTTTAAGGAAACTGAAAACTAGAACCACATGTATTATTAAGCAGAAACTTTTCATGTTTTCTTATGGCATCGTGGTGCACATGTGGGATAGTTCTGGTTTTACATGCTAGTGAATTTCTAGAACCAAGTAAGTAGTTTTGGTGAGCTCATTTCAGCTAAAAATTCTGATCACACAGGTGTGTTGTCAGAAGACCCGAGTTGACAAAACTGATGAAGTCTAGTAGTAGTTTATCACCTAGTTATTCTGGTTATTCTAGAGCCGCAGAAGCAGAAGCTTGGAGTTCTGTGTGGAGCATACTGAAATTTAGGAAAAAAGTTTGCAGTGATGATTTATGGATGCTGCACCCTTTTAAAAGGTTTAGAAATGATTAAATCCTTTTTTATTGAGCAAAGGCAGCCGAGTCCATTGTACTAGTTCAGTATCTTCTATAGGACTGTTATCATTTCCTCTATCATCCCAGCCCTCAGAATAAAGCAATTAGTGTGCACAGTAGTATCCATATCACTTGAAGTGTGAATATTGTCATATGCATTGAAAGTGAAGTAGTTCCCAAGGCAGAGTATTTGTACTTTGTGCTCTGCACAATTGCAGTGTGGATGAATTTCACTTATCAACATGTTAAATAGCAGCTGGTTGATAATGTTTCCCATTTTCATCACTTAAGTGTTGCTGGGAGTGGTTTTGTAAAGTAGAAATCGCTTGTCAGTTCTTCAGTCCACAGGGTCACTACCTAAAAGACTCGTAGCTTGGTGATCGATCTGTGTCTGTTACTCATTTTAAAAAAGCACATGAACAGCACAGTGTGTGGATCTGTTGCCTTCTGGTCCCTGGTCATAAACTCACATGTAATTTGAGTCTTTAGGAGAACTGACCTGCAAAGACAAATGTGCGCACAGAAATGAAATGCCAAGACTGGTATACCGCTCAGAAAGCAGCAGTGTCACAGTAGAAATAGCTGATGTGGGATGTCATTGCTAGACGTTCTAGTTGGGAGACATCCACCCAGAGAAACGTGGTAGAGAACTTCATGACACGAGCATGATGATGCTCCAAAGAAAGTAACAGTGGCAACAGACTTAAGACCCTCCGAGAGTTCACGACGTCGAAACCATGGTTAAGATGTCAGAAGGGAATCCAGAATGGGAGGGAGAAAGACAATTTGCCAAGGCAGAGAAAAGCAGCGTTGGGCCATGAGATGGCTTAGTGGTTAAAGGTGCTTGCTGCCAAGCCTGATGTCTTAGATTTATTCCCAGGGACCCACATGGCAGAAGGGTAGAATAACTCCTTCAGGTTGTCCTCTGACCTCCATATGTGTGGACACACATACACAATACAAAATGTAATTTCGAAAAGAGATGCTTCATGGTAGAGTGCATGCTTATCACCTGCTGGGTCCTGAGTTGAGTTCAAACCGGAAAGCTTACTCAGTGTCACAAACTGTAGTAAGACAGATACCTTTTCTCTTTACGAAGATGAACATTTGGATCATAGTGTGCTGTTTTTAATTACAGCCTACTAAATATTAATTTTACAAAATTTTTCCTGCATCTAACAGTCAGTGTTAAAAAAAAATAACTTAGCTGATTTTGTAATGGGTCACAGAATAATTGTAATTACTTTCCCAAGGATTACAATCATTTCATTATTTTAGCCACTACTGTACAAAATGAAGACTATATTTTAGGTGATTTGGGGAAAGGTAAAAGCAGAAATATGGTGACTCTATGGGAAGGAACAGATCTACAGGAACACAATGATCACATTTAGAGGCTAACCTTAGGATAAAAATTCTCAGTGGGCTGGAGAGATGCTTAGCAGTTAAGAGCACTGGCTGCTCCTCCAGAGGACCTGGGTTCGATTCCCAGCACCCACATGGAGGCTCATAACTTTAGTTCCAGGCATCTGATGTCTTCTGGCCTCTGCAGGTACCAGGCACACACACACGGTGCACATAACATACATGAAATCAAAACACCTATACACATAATCTAAAAAGTCAGACTCAGTTTATATCATAAATTGATTCACCTCCACACCTCAACTCCACTATTTAGGCACTGAAGTGATTGGAATGCTTTGCAAATTGAAGACTGAATGCCCAACAGGACCTTGCAGTGTTTTTAATTCAAGATATTAAGTAGAAGTCATTGGCTGTGGGTCTCTGCATCTGCCTCCGTCAGTCACTGGAGAAAAGCTCTGTGATGACAGTTAGGGTATTCACTGGTCTGATCACTGGGGCAAGCCAGTTCAGTTCAGGCCCTCTCTCCACTATTTCTAGTAGTTTAAGCTGGGGTCATCCTTGGGGATTCCTGGCAACTTCCCTAGCACCGGGTTCTAATCATGGTATCTTTCTCATTGCTTTCCCACTCCATCCCTGTTCTAGCTCGGCCATCCCCTTCTCTTATGTTCTTATCCCCTATCCCCTACCCTCCATTGCCCACCCCTTACCCTCATTTTGCTCATGTTGATCTCATCTATTTCCCCTTCCCAGGGCGATCCATGCATCTCTCTTTGGGTCTTCCTTGTTAGCTAGCCTCTCTGGATTTGTGGGTTGTAGTCTGATTGTCCTTTGCTTTACTTCTAGTATCCACTTAAGAGTGGGTACATTACTATGTTTATCCTTCTGAGTCTGGGTTACCTCACTCAGAGTATTTTCTAGTTCCATCCATTTGCTTGCAAATTTCAAGATGCAGAGATCCACAGCCAAACACCAGGCAGAGAGCTCCAGGAGCCCAATCAGAGAGAGAAGAGGGATTCTATGAGCAAGTGCATCAGGATCATAATGGGGAAACCTGCAAAGACGACCAAACCAAACTAGTGGGAGCTCATGAAATGGCTGTGGAGCCTGCATGGGACTGGACTAGGCTCTCTGCATGGTGAGACAATTGTGCAGCTTGATTTGCTTGGGGGGACCCCTGTGGTAGAATCAGAATCCATCCCTGGTGCATAAGGGGGCTTTTTGGAGCCCACTACTTATGATGGGACACCTCGTGCAGCCTTGAAGCAGGGGGAAGGGCTTGGACTTGCCTCTACTGGGTGTGCCTCCCCTGGGAGGCCTTGCCTTCTTGTAGGAGGGAATGGGGGTGTCAGTTGCGGGGGGGCGGCAGGTGAGGGAAGAGGGGGATCTCTGATTGATGTGTAAAATGAAAAAAATTTTTTCTTATAAAAAAAGAAGTCATTGGACCTGAAATGTGTACATGTGAACTGACTTTCCAAATCAAATTATACCTGGCCATGGCCTGCCTTGCTACTGTCCATGTTGGTGTTGACATGCTGTTGACATGTTGACATATGAGTATGGTGTTGCTCTGGATGATGGTGGCTTTGATGATACCAGGAGGGTAAAGCCTCTTTTGGCCCAACAAAAAAAGGACACAGAAAACAAGTAGAGTGGATGCTTGGATTTTGTTTCTGCTGAAACTGCAAACAAAAGGAAGATGAGCCTCTTCCTTCCCAACCTGAGAACAATGTACAGTATTTCCTGTGTGATTCAGGTGACAGAAGCATGGCTCTGTGTAGCAGCTAGAAAGATCTTGGACACCATGCTGGATTCCATGGTGTGTACCAGTCTGCAGTTGTTCACATAGGGGCCTCTGTGGTACAGAATAAGGCTGACCCTTAATCAAACCATGTATGTTCGCGAGTCCATGTCCTGTATTCTCAGAACAATTAAGATCCAAGGATGAGATCTGCCTATTAGTGTGTTAGTTACTTGTCTCATTGCTGTGATTAAAAAAAAGAAAAAGAAAATTTAAAAGCCTTGACAGAAGCAACTTAAGAGTTTAATTTTGGCTGATAGTTCAAGGATACAGCTTGTCATGGCAGGGAAATCATAGCACCAGGAGCCCGAGGCAGCTGGTCACATTAGAAACACAGTTAGGAAGCAGGGTGATGAATGCTGGTGTGCAGCTGGTTTCTCCTTTTGGGAAGGGTGCTGCCCACATCAGCGTGCATCTTCCCATTACTACCAAGTTAAGGTACT
Source organism: Peromyscus maniculatus bairdii (assembly GCF_049852395.1). NCBI lineage: Eukaryota > Metazoa > Chordata > Mammalia > Rodentia > Cricetidae > Peromyscus > Peromyscus maniculatus. The sequence goes on from NC_134853.1 coordinate 137,700,209, forward strand.
ATTCACAGCTAACTAGACAGTCTCGCACAGGCATGTGCAGAGGCTAGCCTAATCTAGATAACCCCCACAGTCATGCCAGATGAGGTCAGAGTCTGTCGAGCGGACAGTATTCACAGCAAGGTGAGAAAAGCTTTCAGAAGCATTTTTTGAGGTTCTGGAAGAGATCATTGACTGTTTCTTCTTTTCAGTCAAGTCAAAGGAAAGTGACTAAGACAAGTATATTCCAAAGTTCAGTAATTTTCACCTTTCTCCAAGCTTTGCATGTAGTTCTGTAGTTAAAAATGTAAAACTATTTGTCTTGTAATTCAGATTTACAATATCACATAGGAAGAATCTGAAAATATTGATGGTGTTTTACTCTACTTTTGGATGCATTTATCATGGGGGTGGGAGTATCATCAGAATTTTATATATATATATATATATACATATATATATATATATATTTTTTTTTTTACAGTGAGGACAAAGTTATTTGAATTACTGTGCTGTCCCATAGATGATCTTTTTCTCTTGGAGAAGCAAACAGACAGGCAAAAGGGAATCATATTTTTCCATACAAATTTGTTTGCTGATACTAAAAAAAAAAAACCCAAAACCAATAGCCTTTTGGTGCTCTGAAAAATCTAATGTCTTCATCCTAAAAGGTCGCCATTTCTTGTAGTTGAAGTTTCTCTGGTTCTGCCTGGGCCCCTGCAGTTCCATAGCCCCTCAGACCCACGTAAACACACAGAGGCTTATATGAATTAAAACTGCTCAGCCATTAGCTCAGGCCTACCACTGACTAGCTCTTATACTTAAACCCAGCCCATTTCTGTTAATCTGTATGTCACCATGTTTTCCGTGTATGCCTGTTGCAAGCTGCTCCCTGGATGGCGGGCTGGCGTCTCCTGACTCAGCCTTTCTCTTCCCAGCATTCCTTTAGTCTGCTCGCCCCGCCTATGCTTCCTGCCTGGCTACTAGCCAATCAGTGCTTTATTAAACCAGTGTACAACAGCATTATCCCACAGCAATTTCTTCTAGGTTCATCAGAGCAGCAGAACTTTGTCGCTCAGCATTTCATGGAACTAAGGCATTTCCAAACATCAGGACCACCCTGTCCTATTCTTCCGATTGTCTACATTGAAAGCCACACCCGTTGACACCTTCCTCCTGCTGCTGTCTACTAGAAAGCAAGCTCCAGGAGATGAGCTGCATCTCCATCCTAGGGCATCCAACACACACTCGGTGTTTGACATGTTTGGTGAATGGAATTGTTGAAGGAGTCACACAGAAAGCTGACACAAATATTACAGAAATGATACTGTGGCAATAAACATAATCAATATATTTTAAGCGAATATAAGGGAACATGCTGAGATGCCCACTCAGCATGGCTTCCCATGTCCCCATATTGAAGTTGGGGATATTCTTCCTGAATAGGGTGAAGGGTTCCCACCCAAGTCGAGGCTTCTCAAGCTTCTTCTGTCCCCAACCATCATTCTGAAACCAGCTAAGACACATCTTACATGTCCACAGCACCTGGATCTAATGTTTTGGGGAGTATAATTTCTTAGATTGTCTCCAGTGTCCCTTGATGACATTGTCCCCAGGTTTATAATGAGCAGGCACGGACTACTTCAGACCTCTTTCAACTTGGACAAACAGTCTATTATCTGCAGAATCCAAAAGGGTCTCAAGCAAGGCTGGCCCAGCAGCCAGCCACAGTGGTCCTTCCTGTCACGTGAGATGAGCTTGCCACAGTTGTCTAGGAAGGTGAAGGATGTGACATGTCCATGTGTATTCTTTCCACCCAGGGAGCCAGGGTTTTACTCTTGAAGAGAAAGGAGAAATGCTGTGTTAAATTACTTGTACTCTACTATTTTTCTAAGTTGCCTGACTGCTTAACTTAGATTTCTATCCACCCTCATCCCACATACAATCTTCCTTCCTCCACAGCCCTTCTTGTTAGTTATGGAGATTTGATCATTGACCAAACTCCACTCAGGCTATCCTGAACTCTTTGAACTAGGCCATACTTTGGATTTTAGTGTTCATCTCTGCCATGTCTAAGACTGGCAAAAATCCCATTAAGTCACTTACTCCTTGCTTATTGTAAAACCTGGACTTACTCAGCCTTTTATCATCATATCTTAATGCAGTAGCCTTATCTCAGAGCCTGTACCCAGGATGAGCTGTGCAACAGATGAGAAGGCCAGATCCTGGGCTTGCTGGCAGTTGTGAGAACTGGAGAAACGTACGTAGCCTTGTGGCTCTCAGGTTAGAACTTGACTCCTTGCCTCCTGGAAGACTTAGACAAGGTATCCATTCTACACCTATTGAGTGACACATGACTGATTATGGTGCTGGGCATTAAGAGACAAAGTTCAATAGGACACAGGACCCAGAAGTCTAGAACAGCACTGTTCAGTACAGTGATTGCTGGGCATGTGACTCCTTGAATTTCAAGATGAAACACAATTAAAAAATGCAGTGTCTGGGTGGGGAGACAGCTCAGCAGGCAGTGCTTACTCCGCAAGCACGAGGACCTGAGTTTGACCACCAGAGCCCACATTTTAAGAGCCAGGCATGGGTATAGTATACACTTGTAATACCGGTGCTTGGGAGATGGGGATGGGCGTATCCCTGGGATTTGCTAGGCAGCCAATCTAGCTCACTTCGTGAGCTCCAGGTCAACGAGAGACCCTGTTCCCCCCAAAAGATGGACAGAGCCTGAAGAATGATACTCAAGGGTGTCCTGTGCCTTTCACATGAATGTACACATACATATACCTCATATATAAATTTGCGCTCTCTCTCTCTCGCTCTCTCTCTCTCTCTCTCTCTCTCTCTCTCTCTCTCTCTCTCTCTCTCTCTCTCTCTCTCTCTCTCATTCTCTCTTCCTCTCTTTTTCTCCAGTTCTTAGTCACACCAGCCATGTTCCAAGTGTTCACTAATCACATGTAGCTAATGGCTACAACACAGATATAGAACATTGTCACCATCAAGGAATGTTCTCTTGGGTCAGAGTTTTTGACCAAGTTATTTGAGCACAAAACACATATCTGTAATATCTCTAATATGCCCAGCACTGTGGGAAGCTGTGCTTGGCTGTTTGCCGGCTGACCCACATCTGTAGGACCCTTTCGTTAATGTCATTACATAAACTTGTACATCATCCAGACATGCTGATGACATCACACCTGCCTGGGCTATGACAGCACCTTGTCATTGTGAGAATACCTGATTTCTCACAGTGTCCCTGGGTGAACAGGAAAATGGCCTTCATTTTTTAATGACACCACTTTGTTAGTTTGGGGGCATCTAACAAGAATGTTGGTGCCCTGAACACTGAGTTTCTTCAGCTTGGGTCCACTAGGCTTGGGTCCAGACAGCTTCAGTGCTGAGCCGGGAGGAAGCTCAGAGAGACAGAGTGGTCAAAACTGGAGTGATGGCCCAGGGGTTGAGAGCATGACTTATTCTTGTAGAAGAACTGAGTTCAGTTCCCAGTGTCCACACGGCAGCTCCCAACTGTCTATAACTCCGATTCCAGAGGAACAGATACATTCTTCTGACCTCTGTGAGCATCAGGCACACATGTGGTACACATACACACATTGCAGACAAAACACACATTGCAGGCAAAACACATGTATCAAATAAATCTTTAACCAACCACAAAATTTAAAAGAGAAAGTGCTCAGAGACTCTGAAGCTCCTCTATCTCCCCCGAGCTCTACATTTCTGTTTCCCAGGTCCCCTGATAAAGACTCAGCTAGCTAAGAGCCTAGTGACACTATGTGACTGGCTTTTGCTTACCCAGAGCCCTTCCAGGCCACGAGTGCATTTTACAGTCCTTTATTCCTTAGGATTCATTCTTGTCTGGACACTGAATACGGTGACACTCCTAGTGTCCTCAGTGGGCTGATTTCTCTAGAAATTTCTGGGTTCCTGCTTAGTTAGGATCAGATGCCAAGACCCAGCCAACAAGCAAATCAACTAGAAGATGTAAGATAAAGTAACAAGCCTTTGGTATTAGGAACGAATTGTACTATCCAGGTATTAACCTGAGAATGAACGCATGGGTCTATATGTGTGTCCCCTTCTGGTACCCTGTTATATACCACTTGTCTGTGGTGGCACCAGTATGACATCATAATTATTATAGTATTTAAATTACAGCTTGGGAGATTATGTTGTATCTGGTGGGGAAGAGTTTTTTTTTTTCTCAAGAATTTTGACTATTTTTTAATACTTTGTATTTCTGTTTAAATTATAATGAATTTTTCCAGCTTTGCTAAGATCTGTTGGGACTGTTGGGGTCCTCATTCAGGAATTGTGGCACATGCCTGTAGTCCTAGCACTTGGGAGGTAGAAGTGAGTGGATCAGAAGTTCAAGGTTATCCTTGGTTACATAGTGAGTTCAAGGGGAGCCTAGGATAACTGTATGAGACCCTGTAGGTAGGACAGGACCCAGTACCTGCCTCTAGACTTTACCGCCGATCCCTCTTTGGGATAGAGGCAGCTGATAGGTGCTACTCTCAGAACCTTGATTTCATCACAATGGGGGGCCCTCCCTTTGTGGCAGGAGCTATTTCCTGAGGGCAGGTGGTCTCTGGTCTGATTCTGAAGTCCAGGATGAGGGAAAATGGACTATCAGACTCTGAGAGGAATTAGACCAAACTAGAACAAAATGGGAGTCCCCATCCATCTATGCCAGGAGCTCGAACCCCTTAGTCCAGGGTAAATCAGGATTTGCCCTTCTATATTTCCCTTCCTCTCTATGCTCTACCCCGACTCTGCTCCTGCCGTTTGAACTCTGGTTAAAGCCCAACTTTGCTGGAAATGCAGCTGATTGAAGGCAGCTGAGCAGGCAGGATAAACGAAGAACAGAGTTTCTGGGAAAAGGAAACCCTTAGAGCAGTGGTTCTCAACCTTCCTAATGCCGAGACCCTTTAATACAGTTCCTCATGTTGTGGTGACCCCTATCCATAAAGTTATTTCATTGCTACATCCTAACTGTAGTTTTGCTACTGTTATGAATCATAATGTAAATATCTGACATACACCCTCCAAAGGGGTAACAACCCACAGGTTGAGAAACAACACATTAGAGACACAGTAGTTAAGGACCAGAGCCTGGCCGTAGAGGTACCATGACTAACCAGGGAGGTGCTCCATATTGGCTCTGGGGTCCTGCATTCCTTGTCTACAAGGTCAAGCTTCCAGGTGCCCACAGTCCTGGTCCTTCCGAATGGCAGCCGCAGGAGGGAAGCCTCTCCCCAAGAGGAGCTGGGTGGCTCACCTGAGGTGGTTGGGGGCGGGTGGGTGGGTCGAAGGTGGGGACTAGAGAGAAGGGAACTATTCAGTAGGGCTGTTGGGGGGAGTAGGGACGAGGATAGAGGAGTAACAGGAGAGGGGAGGGAGGTGGACAGTGCGCTTGGCTGAGAGTCTGGAGGTGCTGGGCATAGAGATCCTTAAGGTGGGGTAGTAGGAAGGGGCTGCGAGAGGAGGGAAAGAGGTAGGGCAGAAAACGGAGAGGGGCGGGTCTTGTTGGAGCGCAGGCTGAAGGCTGGAAGACTGGGTGGTCAGGAGAGGAAGGCGGCCTTGACAGTGACGAGAGGACTGAGAACCGGATGAAGAGTGCGGCTGGAGCTGAGACGCGAACGAACGAGGGAACTTCCTGGTCATCTTTTCATAAGAGCCCCGCAGCGTCTCACTTCGGCACAGCCAGTGTCTGAGCCAGTGTCACACCTGCCCTGGCATTTGTTTGGCGCATCACCTGACGCATCATCCATTGTGAGCTTACCCCCCGCCCCTTGGAGGCAGTGAGTAGGTTCTGCCAGCCGGGGAGTTGGCCCCGTTGCCTAGATCTCAGGGATGGTGTGAAATAGCAAAGAGAAGAAACGGGGCTGTCACCTTAGTCCCTTCCTGTTCTCCAAATAACACCCATTTTTGCCCCTAGTAGGTGAAGCTTGGCCAAAGGGATAGGACGGAGCCAAGGGCTAGAGGCTGGCAGCAGCAATCCTCCTGAGGGTAGACTTGAGAAAATGGGAAAAGCTGAAATCGTCAGCTTCATCCAACCTAGACTCACCTGAGAAGAGTCTTAATGAGGGGCTGTCTATATTCAGTTGGCCTGTGGGTGTCCTTGTGGGGATTGGTCTTAACTGATGTGGGAAGACCCACCCCACTCTGGGCGGCACCATAGTCTAAGCACGGGGTCCTGGACACTGTGAGAGCGAAGAAATAAAGCTGAGTGCAAGTAGGCACCGCGGAGCCATCTCTCCAGCCAGCTCTGTTGTCTAACTCCTAACTGGAATCACAAACCCAAGGAGCAAGTCGGTAGGATGACTGCTGCCTCCTGAGCATGCCATGACTGCATCTGCACTTTCTCACTAATTGAGATGTCTACTCCATGTCGATGATCAAGGGCTTTCCCATACTCTCTTGTTTCACGTGGCAACCCTCTTAACTTCCCATGCCTGATTTCTTTGTTCACCAAGCAAATCCCAAGCTCCTTTGGTCTCCTGAATGCACCTCTACAATACTCAGAATTTCCGTCCTTGGCCTGGCCCCATTCCTTCCCATCTTCATAACATTCAGCTGTGTGCTTAAGCTGTCCAGCCGTGTGACAAGCAGTCTTGGCTCTGTGTTCTCACTTACTGTCCTTGCCTCTCCTGGATTAAACTACAACCTGGATGTTCCTGAAGGGGGCACTGCTCCCCTTGCATTTGTTAGTACCTCCAGCGGGGATTCAGGGTAATGCTTCGGTGGGGGTGGGGGTGGGGGCGGGGTGGGAGCGGGAAGGTGTGATCTGTAGTTTTGACATGGATCTTCCAGCACCATTAAAGCTACAATCTCTGCCTTCCCAGTGGAAAACCAAACCTCTTGGTTTTCCAGTACCCACCACCTTTTGCTTTGCGCTGTCCTGATCTGGTCTGCTGCATCCTTTTTCTATGAAAATTGTAACGCTTTCTCAGTTTTATTCTTGCTGTTTCTTTAATGCCCATGTAGATGGTCCTTTCTCAGGCTCTGGCCTCTCCTTTCTGCGATTTCTTTAAAGATAATTTATTATTTTATGTGTATGAGTGTTTTGCTGGTGTGTATGTGTGTGCACCATGTTCATGTATGGTGGTCCTTGGAGGTCAGAGATGGTGTCAGATCCCCTCAAGTGGTGTTTGTTACAGATGGTTTTGAGCCACCATGTGGGTGCTGAGAACCTAACCCAGGTCCTCTGCAAGAGCAAGCAGTAAGTGCTCTTGATACTGAACCATCTCTCCAGCCTGATCTGGGACCCCCTTTTGAAGCCCTGCCAAAATGTAGTCTCCGTACTTCGCAGGTCTGAATCTCTCCCCTGTGTTCACGTTGCAGCTGGGCTCCATTGTCTTCTTTGTTTTGTTACAGGATTTCTGAATATAACTTGTTTTCTTTCTCCCTGATTTCTCTGAAGACACTTCTATTGGATAGGTTCTGTACATCTGCCAAGAGGGAGCTTGGTACCTCACGCTGCTGAAAAGATTCTATGTTCTCTTTGGCTCATCTATATAGGTTGGCATGTTTTTCTTTCTTCTTATTTATTTATTCATTTATTTATTTATTTATTTATTTATTTATTTATTTATTTATTTATTGAGACGTAGTCTCATTTGTCCCAGGCTGACCTTGAAATTGCTATGCAGTGTCAAAGAACAATCTTGAATTTCTGGTCTTCCTACCTCTGCCCCTCAAGTTCTGCCTGCAGCAGGATTATAGGCATGGATCACCATGCCTAGCTTGGTGTTCTATTGCTATGATGGCTCAGCCCTTAAGAACACTGGCTGTTCTTCCAGAGGTCCTGAGTTCAATTCCCAAGCAACCACATGGTGGCTCACAACCATCTGTAATGAGATCTAGCGCCCTCTTCTGGCCTGCAGGCATACATGCAATAAATTGATAAATCTTAAAAAGAAAAAAGACTCCATGACCAAGGCAACTTAAGAAGAAAACATTTAATTAGGGGCATGCTGACAGCTTCAGAGCATTAGTCTGTTATCATCATGGTGGTAAGCATGGCAGCAGGCAGGCATAGTGCTCGAGAAATAACTGAGAGCTACATCCTGATGTGCAGGCAGCGGGTGGGTGGAGGGGCTGGGCCTGATGTGGGCTTTTGAAACCTCAAAGCCCACCCCTAGTGAACACTTCCTCCAACAAGGCCACACCTCCTAATCCATCTCAAACAGTTCTACTGGAGACCAAGCATTCAAACACGAGCCTATGGGGGCCGGTCTCATTTCTCATTCAAACCACCACATTTGGAATGTTAGTTTTCAGTTGACAGGGTCTAAGCTGGGGCTGGAAAGGTGGCTCAGTGGTTCAAGCACTGGCTTCTCTTCCAGAGAACCTGGGCTCAATTCCCAGCACCCATATCGCAGATTACAACTGTACCTGTAGTTCTAGGGGATATACTTTCTTCCGGCCTCTGTGAGTACTAGGAATGCACACAGTGCAAAAACATACATGCAGGCAAAATATCCATACACATAAAATCAAATTAAAAACTGAAAAAAAAAACCTAAGGTGAAAAGGGAACACAGACCCATACCATGTGACTGGCTGCCCTGTCTCAGAGTCCAAGAGAGTTTAGATAGTGTTATTATCATCTCCATAGATGCAAAAAACACATTTTAAAGACCAACTAATTATCCATTCATGATAAACTTGTACAACATTGGAAATAGGAATTTCCTTCATCTGATAAACAAATTTTCTATAGAAAACATAAAGCATGGCATAGTGCAGTCTGGAAACATTTCCTTTTGAGACTTATAGTAGCAATAGGGTCAGTTAGCGCTTCTACATGTCATTATATTGATGACACCCAGGGGTGCAAAAAGGCAGGAAAAAGAAATAAAGATTGCATAAGAAGAAATAAAATTGATATGACCGCATACACTGAGAACCTAGAGAATGTAGAGGTTATGAGGCATAATTGAATCACTGTCACTGGATTAAATTCAAAATAAAAACTCAATTGTAGTCATTCCTATTTGTAATAGACTAGTAAGAGTCTATTAGTTGATTGCTAATTAAATTTAACTGGTAGTTAAATTATTAATAGTCAATTTGAAAATAAAAATTGAAAAAATCATGCCACTCAAATAGTATTTATTTAACATCTAGAAATGAATAAAAGGAGAAATATACCAGACACTGTTATGGTTTGAAGATGAACTGCCCTCCATAGCTTCATATGTTTCATCTAGTGATCTCCAGTCACCAGTGCTGTCTTGAGGTGGTGGGTCCTGCCTGGGGGAGGTGGGAATGGGTCCCATACCCTCTGACTCCTGATCCTTTGAGATGTGAGGTACTTCTGCCGCGTCCTCCCACCTCCACGAACTCCAGCATATTTTCCATGAGCCCGAACAGTTCCTTTCTCCATTTAGTGGCATTGAGTGGCTTCTGTCACAGCAGTGAGAGAAACCACCGATATAACTCGTCTCTCCAGTTGCTGTAGTTCAAGGACAACTGAAGACGATCCAAACCGGTGGGGAGATGTGCCATGTTCACTGACTGGAAGACGATCCAAACCGGTGGAGAGATGCACCGTGTTCACTGACTGGAAGACGATCCAAACCGGTGGGGAGATGTGCCATGTTCACTGACTGGAAGACTCAGCATCACAAATAAGAAAATGGGATTTGCTCAGATTTTATAGCTTTGATGAAACAGCAAACAAATAGTGGATTTATTCATTTATTTATGGCATTTGAGTTGGAAAGTGACGGGAAAGGACATCCTGACTTTAGAGTTATATGAAAATGCAGTTAACTAAGACAAATTTAAAGTATATTATAGGGTTTCTTCTAGGGCTTTCAGACCTACAAAACTAGAGCCATTAAGACAGCGAGGAGGGGTTTGGGAAAGGCGTCCTGTGGTTGTAAAGAGACGTGTGGAACTCTTTACAGATCTGGAAGAAGACAATGGAGGAGGGCTGAGAGAAAATTCCTATTTCTGGAAAGAACATGCAGTGTCCAGGGGCCAGAAAGAAGACCACCTAGGCAGAAAGCAAGGGCAGCTCCTGAGCGAAACTGTGGCTGTTGAGGGTCATGCTGGCATTGCCTGTTTTGCCTGTTTTTTTTTTTAAATCTTATGAAGTGGAGGACAGTTTACCAGGTGCATGTGTGCATGCATGCGTGTGTGTGTGTGTGTGTGTGTGTGTGTGTGCGTGTGCACAAGCACAATGTGTATCTCTTTCATCCATGTCTCCTGGAATAGAGTGGCCATTACAACTTTTAGCATTTTTTTGAAGGTTTTACCTACAGTCTACTGTGCCTCCTTCCCTTAATGTGACCTTCTCTAAAGGCTCTTTTTTTTAGGTTCCTGGCTTCTACTTCTGTGTCTCAGGAAACAAAGACTTGAAGGTAGGAGTCACATGTGAGAGCAAACATATGTTGCGTGTCTCTCTGGGCCTGAGTTGCCTCACTTATATTATAAGTTTTTCTAGTTCCACACATTTGCCTATATATTTCACCATTTTCTTTTTCTATTGTGTGTATGTACCATATTTTTCTTATCCATTCATCTGTTGAAGGACATCTAGTGTGATTCCATTTCCTAGTTAATTGTGAGTAGAACAGCAATGAACATGGATGTGCAAATCTCTGTAGTAGATGTAAAGTCTTCTGGGTATATGTCCAGGAGTGATATAGCAAGGTCATATAGCAATTCCACTTCTATTGTTTTTAAACCTCCACACTGATTTCCAAAGCTGCACTAGTTTACACTCCCACCAACAGTGTGTAAAAAGTCCCTTTTCTCCCCTTCCACACTAATCTGTCATCATTTGTTTTTTTTTTTTTTTTTTTTTTGTGATATATATTTTTTATTTTACAATACCATTCAGTTCTACATATCAGCCATGGGTTCCCCTATTCTCCCCCCTCCCACGCCCTCCCTTTACCCCCAGCCCACCCTCCATTCCCATCTCCTCCAGGACAAGTCCTCCCCCGAGGACTGTGATCGACTTGGTAGACTCAGTCCAGGGAGGTCCAGTCCCTTCCTCCCAGACTGAGCCAAGTGTCCCTGCATAAGTTCCTGGTTTCAAACAGCCAACTCATGGAATGAGCACAGGACTTGGTCCCACTGCCTAAATGCCTCCCAAACTGATCAAGCCAATCAACTGTCTCACCTATTCAGGGGGCCTGATCCAGCTGGGAGCCCCTCAGTCTTTGGTTCATAGTTCATGTGTTTCCACTCATTTGGCTATTTTTTTTTCAATAATTGAGTAAAACTGAAATTTATTATATGCCACAGTCGTCCTACGGACCTCCATGCTATATATATATATAGCCTCTATGGTTCTATGGGTTGTGGTCTGATTGTTCATTTTATATCTAGAATCCACCAATGAGTGAGTACATACCATAACTGTCTTTCTGGGTTTGGGTTACCTCACTCAGGATGATATTTTCTAGTTCCATCCATTTGCCTGCAAATTTCATGCTTTCATTGTTTTTCTCTGCTGAGTAGTATTTATTCAATATAGTACTAGAAGTTCTAGCTAGAGCAATAAGACAACAAAAGGAGATCAAAGGGATACAAATTGGCAAGGAAGAAGTCAAACTTTCACTATTTGCAGATGATATGATAGTATACATAAGTGACCCCAAAAACTCTACCAGGGAACTTCTACAGCTGATAAACTCCTTCAGTAAAGTGGCAGGATACAAGATCAACTCAAAAAAATCAGTAGCCCTCCTATACACAAATGATAAAAGGGCTGAGAAAGAAGTCAGAGAAACATCACCCTTTACAATAGCCACAAATAATATAAAATACCTTGGGATAACACTAACTAAACAAGTGAAAGACCTTTTTGATAAGAACTTTAAATCTCTAAAGAAAGAAATTGAAGAAGATATCAGAAAATGGAAGGATCTCCCATGCTCATGGATAGGTAGGATTAACATAGTAAAAATGGCAATCTTACCAAAAGCAATCTACAGATTCAATGCAATCCCCTGTCATCATTTGTATTCCTGATGACGGCCATTCTGACTGGGGTGAGATGGAATCCGAGAGTAGTTTTAATCTACACGGCCCCAAAAGCTAAAGATGTCAAGTACTTTTTAAAGCATCTCCTAGACATTTGCATTTCTTCTTTTGAGAATTTTCCATTCAGTTCCATAACCCAGTTTTAACTGGGTTGTTTGTTTTTTAATGCTTAGTGTTTTGGGTTATTTGTTAAGTTCTGGACACTAATCCTCTGTTGGCGCGTGCCTGGCAGGGATGGCTCCCATCTGTGGGCTTCAGTTTCCCTGGCTGTACAGAAACCTTTCATTTTTGTGAGGTCCCCGCTTCTCTCCCCTCTCCAGAGATCACCTCCTCCATTTACTGTTTGGTTCTTTAGAAGTTCTTTAATGCCTGCAGGATGGATCTACATAACTAACCCTCCATTCTGTAGTTATTATAACTTTCTTTTTTCCTGAATCTTGGAGATTATTTCAATTTTTGCAAAAGGTCAATTTTCCCACTTAGTGTTTCCAGCACTAAATTAAGTTGATTTAATTTTTAAATACAGGGTCCAATATAGCTCAGGGTGGCCTCAAATTCATTATGTAGCCAAGGATGACCTTGATCTCCCAATCTTCTCAACTCCACCCTGTGAGTGCTGGGATTACAGCCATATTACCATGTCTGCTTTTTGCTTTATTTTATTGTGCTTCCTGTCTATTTGTCTCAGTCTATCTTTTTTTTTTTTATAGTAGTATGTTTTTTTCTCTTGCACCTGGTTGGAATTATAGAACAGCTTTTTAAAAATACTTTCTTTGTCCTTCAAAAATAAGGTTTTTCCCTCTCAGTCTTTGGGACATTACTTCTCCTTCACAGGTTTCAGCTGTATATTAGTGGTAATGGTGAGGGGCGGGGTGATGTCATAGTGAACCCGACTAGTATGTCTATCACAATCATGGGAATGTTGGCCATAAGGATGATGATGGGTTGGGTGGTAATGCTGAGGATGATGATTCAGTAGGGGAAGACAGACAGCTTTAGGATGATGGTGGGTGAGTACTGATGAGAACTCAGATGGGAAGACAAGGCTATGAGGATGTAACTTACGTTGAAAATACCAGGGCCGTGGTGGTGGAAGAGAAGGCACCTTGGACATGCGTTTGCTACCTATATACACACTTGGGATGGAGTGAGGAAAAAGTTAGGGAAAGTTTCTTCAGGTTCCTCCAAGGGACACTGTCTGTGCCACTTCTGCTTGGCTGCTGGTGTGGTCCCCACTGCCTAATAAGCTGAAGTTCTTAATGTTGTTCCTCTCATTTTCTGAAGCACAGACGTTAACAAGCCTCCCAGGAATTCTTAGTTCAGAGCATCTCAACTGCAGCATAATTGGTCCAAGGTGGAGGACTCCTGGGGCAGGAGAACCGAGGAGGGACTCCAGGAACCACTGTGGGGTGAACTGGGAGACTCATAGCAAGAGGGGAGAGGAGCTGAGACTTTCAGCTAACATCACATTAGTTTAATTGGGATGGATTAGAGGTGGGTGGCTTTCGGTGTAATTGGCAGTTTTTGTATCCTCCGGGGAAGTGCCAGGGTAATGCAGAGCTTCTGGGAGATTCTCGGTGACTCAGAGTCTGGGCCTTGTAACTGCACCTGCAAAGTGACACACTCAGTATCCGCAGGCAGTCCTTTCAACTCAGGAGGCAAAGGAGGCTATCTCAGAAGCTCCCGCCCCCTGGAGCTGGCCTTGACATCGCAAGTCACTTACTCAACATCAGGGACTGGCAATGGGCTACTTCTGAAACCCCTGAAATTTTTATTGCCTTTATTTGTAATTTTTAAAAAAAATTTCCTCCACACAAGTAAATAGTAATGGAATCATTACAGTCTGCCAGTTCAATCCGTGTCAACACTAATTCTCACACCAGATTTCAAGGCTGCCTTCAGATTTTTAGAAATACTCGTTTTTTTGTTTGAGACAGACTCTATTATGTAGCTCTGGCTCTCCTGAAAGTCACTGTGTAGGGCAGGCTGACCTTGAACTCACAGAGGTCTGACTGCCTCTGTCTCCGCCCCTGTCTCCTGAATGCTGGGATTAAAGGCATGTGCCACCATGCCTAGCCTTAGAAATACATACTTTAACATTACATTGATAAGAACATGCAGAAATAGTTTCTTTCTTTTTTCCCCACCATAGAGGCATGCAATGGCTTATAACAGTGTGACATAAATGTAAGTGACAGGCACATAGCGTCTTTGCTTCTCACCAAAGACATCCGTACCTTTAATAGATTCTCCCGGGAGAGTGCTTGCCATTCTTAAAGTCTCATCACAAAGAATGTCAGTTATTCAAACCAACCCGTGAGTTGAACCAATTTGTCACCGCCCCTGTTAGGATGAAGCCAGCACCCAGCCAGGGCCCCTTGCTGGCAACAGTTTCATGACCACAGGATCAAAAGTGATCGTGATCCGCCTAGTATGGTGACACACGCCTGTCTACACAGCAAATTGGAGCCCAGCCTGGGCTATAGGAGGCTCCATCTTAAACAAACAAACGGCCATGCTAAATGACCATCAGGTCACATTGCCCCCCCCCCCCCAACATTAACTTTGGGAGGGGAAAGAAGAAAAGTCATTTTTTGAAAATAAAAGTGGAAACTATAATTAATAAAGGGTTAACATTCTAAGAAGAAAAATCTATCAATTTATTCAATATGTTATATTCCCCATCATTGCTGAAGTGGGAAAGCAGTCACTTTTTTTCATGTTTGAACAACCGTAGGGGGAATTCCACTGATTACTAATGAGGTGGGGCATCTTTGTAGGTATTTACCAGCTATATTCTTACTGTTTTATTGGCTTTCTGCTCATGTCACTGGTCTGCTTTTCCTACCTGTTTTGGCCCTTTGAAGTGTTACTTCATGTTATTAATATCTGTCCTTTCTGTGTCCCATATACTGCATATATTTTTAGACATCAAGTGTAGGCATCTTGCCTCTCTTCATATTATATGCTGCAAATATTTTCTCCCAGCTATTTTTCTTTTGAAATATTTTGTGTTTTTTTTTTTTGTTTATTAGATGGGTCAGTCTTTCCCTTTTTCTTCTTTTTTTCTTTTTTTTAAAGATTTATTTATTTATTATGTATACAGAGGAGGGCACCAGATCTCAATACAGATGGTTGTGAGCCACCATGTGGTTGCTGGGAATTGAACTCAGGATCTCTGGAAGAGCAGTCGGTGCTCTTAACCTCTGAGTCATCTCTCCAGCCCCAGTCTTTCCCTTATGGCTGTGTACCTGCTCTTACCTGGATTTACAGTCTACACCCTCAATTTATAAGAACATTCTAGGGGCTGGCTCAGTGGTTAAGAGTATGTAACACTCTCCTAGAGGACAATTTCGTTCCCAGCACCCATGTCAGGCAGCACACAACTACCCGTAACTCCAGCTCTTTGGGATCAGATGCCCTCTTCTGGGTCCATGGGCACCTGTACTCACACACAGACACATCCACTCACACTTATACATAGTTAAAAATAAATAGAGCCGGATGGTGGTGGTGCACATCTTTAGTCCCAGCACTTAGGAGGCAGAGGCAGGCAGATCTCTGAGTTTGAGGCCAGCCTGGTCTACAGAACAAGTTCCAGGATAGCCAGGGCTACACAGAGAAAGCCTGTCTTAAAAACCCAATATATATATCCAATGCGTCTCATATTTTTCACTTTCATTGGGAATTCACTTTTAACATGGTATAATATTTTTGCCTTATTGTTCTAGTAATATTAGTTGACTAACATATTCCTTACTCAAGTGATTTAAAATTACATCATTACCTTTAGCAAATGCTTCTGGTAATTATGACTCTATTTTGTACTTTATTATTTTATTGATCCATCCATCAGTTCATGTTACTAATAGGGAATTTTATTTCTTTTTTAATCTTGTTTTCCCCTTTGACTACTTAAAGATAGTTTTTAAAGGTATGTTAATTTTATGTGTATGGATGTTTTGCCTGCATGCATGTCTGTGCACCATGTGCATACAGTGCCTGTAGTAGACAGAAGAGGACATCAGATCATCTGGAGCTGGAGTTACAGAGATTGTGAGCCGCCATGTGGGTTCTAGGAACCAAACCCAGGACCTCTGTAAGAGCAGTGAGTGCTCTTCACCACTGAACCATCTCTCCAGCCCCACTTTTATGGACTTCCACTTAGTAATACCTTTAAAGTCAGCTCATCAAGTTCCATAAATAAACTTTTGAGGCTTAGAAGTGGTTTGGAGGTAATACATTTGCAGAAGTGACGTCTTTACAGAGTGGAAACTTTTCATTCAGATGTCTGCTGTTTTCATTGGTTAGTAGAACTTTATAGCACTCTTCATTTAAACCTTAAATGTTTGTCAATGAGCTTATTTCTATAAAGTTTATATTTTGTAGCTATTATTGATGGTAGCCTTTTCAATCATTGTACTGATGGTTCAAAGATATTTTAGATATTTTTTTTTCTCTTTGTCTTGTATGTGATTTTATCTCTTAAATCTTTTTTTTTCTGTTTTGGTTTTTCAAACAGTTTCATGTGTAGCCCTGGCTAGCCTGGAACTCACGTTGTAGACCAGTTTGGTCTTGAACTTATAGGGATCCACTTGTCTCTGCTTCCTAAGTGCTGGGATCAAAGATGTGTGCCACCACACCCAGCTTTCTTAAATCTATTCATGTATGTTACATGACTATGTTTTCTAATTTGGAATCCTTTTCACACTTAATGGGTGAGTTATACTTGGATATATTATTATTTTAACATATGGATAAATTTTGGATAATATTTTATTAAGGACATCTATATCTAGTATTTGTTTTTAAGATTTATTTTTAATTATGCATGTGTGTGTGTGTGTGTGTGTGTGTGTGTGTGTGTGTGTGTGTGTGTGAAATGCACATGGGCATAGGCATTGATGGAGGCCAGAGGCATCTGATCCCTGGCCACTTGATGTGGGTGCTGGAGACCAAACTTGAATCTGCTGTAAGAGTGGTACATACTCTTATTCTCTAGACTGTCTCTTGGCTCTGTATCTAGTATTTGTGAGATAAAGTTGGCCTTGAACTTTCATATCTTATGCTGTCTTTGCCCAACTATACCAACCTTATGATGAACAAGAAACAGCATCCATGCTTCCTGTGCTCAAGAATAGTTTGGGTAGTATGGGAAAACTTGTTCCTTATCTGAGCCCCAAGACTCATTTTATTATAATTAAATAATTAAGTTGTTTTGTTTTGTTTCAAGACAAGGTCTCACTATGTAGCCCTGGCTGGCCTAAACTTTGTATGTATACCAGGATGGCCCAAAGTTCCCAGAGATCCTCCTACCTCTGCCTCTCTGAGTGCTGGGAATAAGGTGTGAACCATTACACCCAGTATGAATTAAGTTTTAAGAAGCATCTCCCCATGTGGTACAGGCTGGTCTTAAACTTGGGCTCCTCCTATCTCAGACTCCTATCTAAGGGTTTTTGAAGTGTGGGTGCTTGGCTGACTCTCTCCTCAGCCGACTTGGGGCTTCTACTTCTTGGGACAATTTGTCCAGTTAAATTTCATTTATAAAATCACACATTTTATCTGTATTTTCAAATTTTATATAGTAACTTCTCAAAAGTAAAAATGCCCCTCGTCTCTGTCACCCTCCCCCATGTGTTACTTGCCCATTGCTTATACTTTTGAACATACTGGTGTTAAAAACCCCTTTTTTATATTTCATTAGTTTATGCATTTACTTTTATTCTCTTTATTTTACTTGGTATTTATTTAATCGCTTTTATAAAGTTTTTAAAGGTGTATGTATTTTATGTGTATGAATGTTTTGTCTGTTTGTGCACTATGCCAGCTGATGGTGTCTTAGGAGGTCAGAAGAGGGCATAAGACCTCCTGAGGCTGGAGATGCAGACGGCTGGAGATGCAGGCGGCTGGAGATGCAGGCGGTTGTGCGCTGCCCTGTGGGTGCTGGGGACCGGACTAGTGCAGCCAGTGACCTCAACCACAGAACCCTCTCTCCAGGCCCTGCTTTGACATAATTTTAAAGCTGAAACTTGTAGCATTAATTTTTACTTAAAATGCTCCCCCCCCCCCAGTAAGCACACTGACATCTATTCATTTCCCCTAAGTATTTCTTTGGCTATATTTTACCTTTTTTTTTTTTTTTTTTTTTTTTTTAAGATTTATTTATTATGTATACAGTGTTCTGCTTGCAAGTGTCCTTGCAGGCCAGAAGAGGGCACCAGATCTCATTACAGATGGTTGTGAGCCACCATGTGGGAGTTGGGAATTGAACTCAGGACCTCCGGAAGAGTAGTCAGTGCCCTTAACCTCTGAGCCATCTCTCCAGCACCCCCCCCCCCTTTTTTAATATATAGACTAGCTGTTGTTGTTGTTGTTATTTGTTGGCATATACTTTATAATTTCAATTTTTGATTTCCTTTTAATTCCAAGAGTACTGTAAGTAGTTTTAAGTTTTCTAACCATATATTTTATTTTGATTACATGCTACTTTGTGTGTGTGTGTGTGTGTGTGTGTATGTGCCAGTGTGTGTGCTGGAGACTGAACCCATGATGAAATCCACAGAGCTCAGCACAGAAGGTTGCTTTTCCAGCCTTCAGCCTACATGTTGATATTCTGTTAGTCTGCCTTTCAATACTGAGATTTTAACAATGGATCACTACTTTTCTGTGCCTCCTATTGGGCTGTCTGTACAATGCCTTCCCTTAGTTCTAACGACTCTGACTATTGTGGATATTTTAATTGTCTCCCTGATATACAAAGAAACACCAACCCAGTTGCTGAGTGGAGGCAATGAAAGCTGAGAACTTGGTCTCATTTCGAGGAAGGAACCTCAGTAGCATAATTTCACCACAAGTCATCCTGTCATCTAAGCTCAGAAGGTTTTTTTTTTTTCTTTCTCTCTTTTTTTCTTTTGGTTTTTCAAGACAGGGTTTCTCCGTATAGTTTTGGTGCCTGTCCTGGATCTTGCTCTGTAGATCAGGATGGCCTCGAACTCACAGAGATCCGCCTGCCTCTGCCTCCTGAGTGCTGGGATTAAAGATGTGCACCACTACCTCCCGGCAGAAGCATTTTATTAAACTGTCATCTTGAAGTGCTATATAATTTTTAACTCATGCACAAATGCATAAGAATTGTACATAATGTTGAGTGTCATGTGTTGTTTCGATATATGTATTGAAATGCTCAGATAAGGTTAAACATGTCTACCTCTTTATCATCTGTTATTTCTTCAGGGCAAACTTTCCATATTTTTCTGCTAGAAGTCTGAGACACACAAGACATAACTGTTATCTCTAGTCACTATGATGCCACATCACCCAGAGCATTCTAATGCTGTTTAACTGTAACTTCATATCTACTGGCCAGCCTTCCCCTAGCCTTCCTTCTCTTCTTCCTTCTCTTCAGCATTTCCCTCCCAGCCTCCATGATTGCTTTCCCTAGATTGCACATGCGAGTGAATTCACACACACACACACACACACACACGTCTTTCTTTGCCTGGTGTATCTCTTTTGACATGATGTTCACCAGTTCCATTCAGTTTGATGCAAATGATAGATTTCCTCCTTCCTATGATAGAACAGTATTGCACAGTGTTAGGTAACACATATCCTTCATTAATTCATTAGTTTACAGACATGTAGGCTGCTTGTAGTTTCGGGACAGCTGTGAACAGTTCTGCAATCGTCATGGAAGTACAGCTGACTGTGACGTACTGATTATATTTCCACTCGTTATATACTCAGGGGTGAGGTTGCTTGATCATGTGGTACTTGTATTTTGAACTTGTTGAGGGATCTGGATACTTTTGTCCACAATGGTTGTGCTAATTTTCAACCCCATCAGTAGTTTGCAGGGGTTCCCTGGCCTCTATGTTCTCAGAGCTAAAAACTGCATTTATGTTCATTCCTTAACATTAAAAAAATTTAAAGGCATACCCATTTTGATTATTTTATGTGTGTGAGTGTTTTGCTTGCATGTGTGCATGTGCACCAGTGTGGCCAGTGCCTTCGGAGGCCAGGAGAGCAGAAGAGAGTAATGGATCCCCTGGAACTGGAGTTACAGATGGCTGTGAGCTGCCTTGTGGGTTCTGGGAACTGAACCTGGGTCCTCCAAATGAGCATCCAGTGCTGAGCCCTTTTTTAAAATTTAAAAATATTTCTTTTGGTTTTTGAGACAGTGTCTTGTGTAGTGCAGGCTGCCTCCTACTTGCTATGAGGTAGAAAATGACCTTGAACTCCTGATCCTCCTGCTTCCATCTCACAAGGGCTGCGATTACAGATATGCTCATGTATCTGGTCATTCATACATATTTTTAATTAATCGTCTTTAAATTTTCATACTTTTTACAATATTTATTGATCATATTTACTGCCCCTGCTCTTCTCTCTAATTCCTCCCAGGTCCACCCGCCACAGCCCTCCAACTTCATGTCCCTTTCTTTCTTTTTCATTACCCACCAAGTCCAGTTGGTGCTCCCTGTGTGCTCACAGGTGTGAGGCCATCGGCTGGAGTATGGCCAACCTATAAAGGACCACATCCTTAAAGAAAACTGGCAGTCTTACGTTTTTTATTTTACTTTTTTCTGTATTGTCCATTTCTAAAACATATTAAAATAATTGTTATTTCTGTCTTATTTTTAAAATATTCTCTATTGGGCTGGGCTGTAAAAATGGCTCAGCACTTGGTGCTTTTGTAGAGGACCCAAGTTTGGTTTCCATATGGCAGCTCACAGGCACCTATAACTCCAGTTCCAGGGGATCCACTGCCACCTTTTGGCCTCCATGGACAAAAGGTAAGTACATGGTGTGCATACATACATGCAGGCAAAACACTCATATACGAAAATAAATCTTAAAAAATTAAAATTACAGCTGGGTGGTGCTGGCGCACGCCTTTAATCCCAGCACTTGGGAGGCAGAGGCAGGTGGATCTCTGTGAGTTCGAGGCCAGCCTGGGCTACAGAGTGAGTTCCAGGAAAGGCACAAAGCTACACAGAGAAAAGTTGTCTTGAAAAACAAAATAAAACTTAAAATTGCATCTATTAATGTATGTGTGCTCGCACGTGTGCCATGGCTCACCTGTGAAGGCCAGAGAATCACGTGCAGGAGTCAGTTCTCTCCTCCCACCTTGTGGGTCCCAGGAACTGAACTCACATTGTCAGGCAGGGCGGCAAGCACCTTTACCGGCTGAGTCATCTTGCCAGACCTTGCCCTGTTCTTTTTAGTCTTCATATTAAAGATATGAATGGTTTATATGCCATGTTTATAGTATTAGAGGATTTCAAATTTGTCTGCATAGTAACTCCTCTTAGTGAGCTTTATAACTTTTGATATTTTCTTCATGCACATTATTACCTATTTAAGTTTGATGAACTTCCTTTGGTATTCTGTGTAGGACACGTTTGGTGTTAATACATTCTCTCAGATTTTGTTCGTCTTGAAATGTCTTTATCTCACTGTATTGTCTAATGGAGAGCTTTTTGGGTACAGTTTTCTTGGCTGGCAAGTTTTTCTCCTTAGATCCTCATCCTACTCTCTCCTGAAGACTTCTATCAGGTGAATGAGAACACCTTCATGTGTTATTTGATTTCCTTTTCTGTTGGCATCTTGAGAATCCTCTTTTTATTTTTCACTTTGGAGGACTTCATTATTATATACATGTAGGCAGAAAACTCACACATGTAAAATAAAACAAATCTATAAAATTAGAAAAGAATTTCTGTTCAAAACATAATCTCTTGAACAGCACCCTCCCCCCTGGGCTCCATATCCCGGCCCACAACTATGGCAGAAGACTCCTGCTCTACTGGAAGCCACTCTGGTACTAAGAACCCCAGGCCCACAACTCTAGCAGAAGACCCTTTCTCTGCAGAGGCTAAGCTGGTACTGGGAACCTCAGAGACAAAGCTGGTACCAAGAACCCTAGAGGCCACACAGGCTGCCCAAACCCCAGCAGAGACACCCTACTGAACCTGAAGACTTGCTAGTCACCAGAACCACAGGCCACACAGGCCAAAAGACCAGAGAGAAAACAGAGACCAAGGCGGGGGGGGGGGGGGGGGGGGGGGGGAATCACTGAACAAAGATAAACTCAGAAATCGGCACCTAAACCTACAATTACCCCGAACCCAGATGACCAGAGGCCAGTGTAAGTACACAGTCACCAATAGCCAGGGCAACATGGCACCACCAGAGCCCAACTACCCTTCCACAGCAAGCCATAGATGTTCTAACACAAATGATGCACAAGAAAGTGACCTTAAATCCAATCTTATGAAGATGATAGAGGCCTTTAAAGAGGAAATGAATCACTTAAGTAAAACACAAACAGGTGAAGGAAATGAATAAAACTGTTCAAGACCTGTGTCTTAGAGTTTCTGTTGCTGTAAAGAGACACCATGACCATAGCAACTCTTAGAAAAGAAAATCTTTAATTGAGGTAGAGGCTTACAGTGTCAGGGATTTAGTCCATTATCATCATGGCAGGAAGCATGATGGCGTGCAGGCAGACAGGATGCTGGAGAAGGAGCTGCTACATCTTGATATGCAGGCAACAGGAAGTAGACTCAGAAACTGGGTGATACCTTGAGCATAGGAGACCTCAGAGCCTGTCTCCACAATAGCACACTTCCTCCAACAAGGCCACACCTACTTCAACAAAGCCAAGCTGCCAGATGAAATGATTACCTAATTTGTTCTAGTACAATAAAATTTTGGGAGTTAGAAATTGAGATAAAGACCTGAAGAATCCAAGGAAAGTGGAGCAATTGGCAGACCCTCTTTCCACATTCTCTGGAGTCTCCAATACCAGAAATCCCCTCCCACCTCCAAGTCTCCTCCTGAGTCTCTTCCTGTCCTTTCTAGCTGCTCTGCAAAGCCCTCCAGGAACTGTATGGCTAATCCCGGTCGGCCAATCGCTGACTCCATTCTAGACTGAAGGTTGTTCCATTGGCCAATCGCTGACTCCATTCTAGACTGAAGGTTGTTCCATTGGCCAATCGCTGACTCCATTCTAGACTGAAGGTTGTTCCATTGGCCAATCGCTGACTCCATTCTAGACTGAAGGTTGTTCCGTTGGCACAGTGGAATGGCTCTATGGACAGTCCTCCTGCAACAAAAGCCACACCTCCTAAGAGTGCCATTCCCTTTGGGGGCCATTTTCTTTCAGACCACCACAACCTGAAAATTGAAATAGAAGCAATAAAGAAAACACAAACTGAGGGAATCCTGGAAATGAAAAGTCTAGGTACATGAACAGGAACTACAGATGCATCTCCTGTAACCAGGCAAGACTTCCAGCAGAAGGATTGGGATACGAATCCAGCCACAAAACCACTGACTTACAATTTGTCCTGCCTACAAAATGTGCTGGAGTACAGGTGGGACAGAGATTGTGGGAATGACCAACCAATGACTGGTCCAGCTTGAGACCCATGCCACAAGAGGGAGCCCATGCCTGACACTGCCTTGAGGGCCAGGATCCAGAGACTAGATAGTCCAGAGACCCAGGACAGAACCAAAACATGACTGGGAAAAAAAGAAAGAAAGAAAAAAGTCAATGAAATGATTTCTAATGATATTCTACTATACCCATAAATTGGTACCTAGCCCAATTGTCTCCAAAGAGGTTTCACCCAGAAATTGATGGAAACAGATGCAGAGACCCACAGCCAAATGTTATGTGGAGCTTGTGGAATCCTGAAGAAGAGGTGGAGGAAGGATTGTAGGAACCAGAGGGGTCAAGGACACCACAAGAAAACCCACAGAATCAACTAACCAGGGCTCATAGGAGCTCACAGAGACTGAACTGATAACCAGGGAGCCTGCATGACACTGACCTGGGCTCTCTGCACATAGGTTAGAGTTGTGTAGCTTGGTCTTCTTGTGGGACCCCTAACAGTGGGAGCAGGGACTGTCTCTGACTCTGTTACCTGCTTTTAGGACCCTTTTTTCCTACTGGGTTGCCTCATCCAGCTTTAATAAGAGGGGAGATGCCTAGTCTTACTGCAACTTGATACGGCATATTTGGTTGATATTCATGGGAGGCCTGCCCTTTTCTGGAGAGAAAAGGAGGAGGAGTGAGTGGGGGTGCAGAGGGGAGGTGAGATGTGGGGAGGGACTTGAAAGAGAGGAGGGAGGGGAAAGTGTGGTCAGAATGTAAAAAAATTTAAAAACACGAAAAATAAAAACAAAACACAATCTCTCTGTTAAATTTCTCTGCTAAGAGCAATTATTATTTCTCTATGTTTTCTCGATGCTCATTGAATTTCCTTAAAGGTGAACTTTCTATTCTAGAGTTTGCACATATCAGTTGTTATATGGTTGATTGCTGGTGAAGCCATGGTTCCTAGAAAGTTTCAGACGCTTTCCTAATTCCAGGTGATCGCTCTGGATCTTTGCCTTCTGTCATTTGTGTCTGTCCTGTCTCTGAACCTGTGGACACTACCACCACATCAGCACTAGGTGGCAGGATAAGTCCAGGACTGCCTTGAATAGGCGGTGGCTGTGTGGCTGCTACTGCAGCGCTAGGGTGCACACTGGCCAGCTTTGTCTCAAATCTACAGCTCATACGTTATCCAGGATGATGAGAGGGAGTATCTGCAGAGGGTGTTCTGACCCTGGAAGCTTCTTTGTGAGGTCAGGATAGGCTCATGTGTCACTGTCACTGGCGAGTGGCCAGGCACCATGGGATTCTGCTTCACTTTGGGCTTCGTCATGGAAGGGCCACCCCCAGGCTCCCATGTCTGTGCCTTGGTGGCCAGCCCCTTTTGTTTTCCAAAGAAGATAATTACACCCTCTGTGTATGATGCCCGCGGTTGGGAAAGCAATGACGTGGGCAGCCTCATGGCCATCAGTGTCACAAAATTAAATCATATTCAGAACAGAGAATCAGCACAACATTGCCCAGGATTATGTCCTATGGTATTATGGGCTGTATGATGCTGTGGTAGACTTGTGGCCTAAGACCACTGGAACCTGCCCCAGGTGATGCTGTCTGAGGGACAAGGACAAAGGGTCTCTAATTGGCTGTGGGGCCAGTCCAGAGTCTCTGTCAGCAGGGTCTAACCCGTGGGCAGGAGGCATCACAGTTTTCCAAGTATTAGGTCTTATCAGCTTGTCCTGTGCTTCCTTCCCTACCCTACCCACTCCCCAAGTTGATTTTGGTTAGTGTTTTATCACAGCAACAGAAAAGCAACAAAGACA
Organism: Peromyscus maniculatus bairdii; assembly: GCF_049852395.1. Taxonomy (NCBI): domain Eukaryota; kingdom Metazoa; phylum Chordata; class Mammalia; order Rodentia; family Cricetidae; genus Peromyscus; species Peromyscus maniculatus. The sequence goes on from NC_134853.1 coordinate 137,725,427, forward strand.
CATTCCCACAGGCCAATATGATGGAGGCAACTTCCCAAACATATTCACCGCCAGTGTAAACCAAGAATCCAACCCATGTGGTGCGGTGGTAACTTGGGGAGAATGTGGAACCTGGAGGGGATATGAAGCAGAAGAGTGGTCTGACTGGATGAAGGATGGTCCCATGGTGAGTGGCTGGGACTCAAGGTTGGAGGGCCATGGGGTAGGGCTGTTCTCAGCCTCCAGAATTGGATGTTGGAGTTCAGACTTGTTCAGGTCTTGGGGGAATTCCAAGGTCTAAGAAGCTCATTAGAACAGTACCAGCACTACTCTCCTGGGGACCAGGGCTCCCTGGGGAAGAGTTTCAAAGGAGAGCTCTTTAGACTCCTCACTCACTCCTCACACAGAGCATAAGAGCAGGTAAAGAGTAACAAGGGGACAGGAGGCACCAGAGTGTCCCTTCTGTCGGGACACTCTACACTCTACCTCGTCTCTCTACTGTCTGCAGATCCTGACATCCACATTGTCCTGGTACTTCTCTGTGCATTCATTTCCTCCACCTTCCTACCATTTATTGTTCTCTCTCTGTCTCTCTGTCTCTGTCTCTGTCTCTGTCTCTCTCTCCCCCTCCATTTATGTCTGTGTCTCTCTCCACACGCCCATCAGATTTAAGGTATGCAACATCTCCCTCAAGACCTTTGTTGCCAACAAAGACCTGGAAATGGAGTGTGTCAGGGAGGCGGTGGCAGATAGGTGATGGAAAAGGCTCACTGGACACCATGTCGACAGCATATAGCATAGAAGGAGAGTCTGAGGAATTGGTTGAGAATTACTTGAGGATCTCTTTTGATGTCTCCATGCAGATAACCGTCATCTAGTGATTTTCTCCATTATAGCCAGGATAGTACAGGATAGTACAGTACATTTTGCAACCTGTTTGCACCCTCTTCTTTCCAGATTTGACACTGTATTGTGTATATACTAAGATGCTCAGGTCATTGTGAAAAAGTATTTTCTTAAATCAAGATTTCTAGTAAATGCTGTTGGATGGATCTTAGAAATGAGGCAATGGAGAAGTTGTCACAGTACTCTGGGCATTGGAACAGGACCAGGTGAAGCTAGACAATAAGGGCATTGCAGAAATAGTATCCTTAATTCTTGAAGTTGGGCTGAACCTCAAGTCCAATTTTGCAAGTCCTATTATCTCTTTTCTTCTTTTAATAAGAGCATTGACTCTGCCATGAAGTCTGTCCCCCTGCTTCTCTCTCTCTCTCTCTCTCTCTCTCTCTCTCTCTCTCTCTCTCTCTCTCTCTCTCTCTCTCCTCTCTGTGTGTGTGTGTTCTAACATTAATCATCCCCTAATGATTCCATCTTGTAATTCTGTTCTATTGAGGATTGGGGTCTCAACATATAAACATGGTTGTGGGGGGATACACAATGTGAAGTCTGTGATGTATCTGGTTAGATAGATTCAGTGTGAAGCTCTCAACAGAAACAGGAGTTTCTGAGTTCTTTATTATCTATTAACAGCCCTGAGTGTGAAGAAGTTTTCTCTAGTCAAGGTGAAACATGTTGCTCTGGTGACATTTATGCTCAAGTTTAAGTCTGGAGGCTGTGCCAAGTTAGTCTCCTTCATGCTTCTAACAGACTCTTCAGATGCCTCTGTGGAGACAGATGTAGAGACGTATTTAAGCCCAAGGCAGGCTGGTTCCAGGTGGTGCTTCTGTCAGGAGATGGCTTTGTTCATAGTTCTATTGCTCATTGTATTTGTTTTCCAACTGAGCACGTAAGAATGTTATCATGGAAAAACTCACAGTCATCTGTAGGTTTGCCAGCATCCTCCTTAGCTTAATTTTTGCAGAGAAAAGCATCCCTGATTAGAGTATCTCACCTTCTTTCCTCATGCCACAGCCTGTCCAGCATCTCTCTAAACATGGGTTTCGGGCACAGTGGATTTACATTACTGATGTGTTTGTCCCACTGGTGAGGAAAGGGGTCAGTCATCCTTATGCTTTCAAAACAGCTCCTAGGGTGGAGTCAAGACCGCCTGCTTTCACAATTTAATGAGCCGTATTGGGCACAGTAATTGACACTGGAGATACAGAAGTGCACAAAACAAAGCCTCTGTCTAGTTAGGGCAGCAGACAGTATTGGATAGATGCATTTTTGTAAGAAATATAATCAAGGAAAAGAGACCGTGAAGGATGGCTGCACTCAGGAAAGCTGTTGAGAGAAAGGGTTCTCTACTGAAATGACAACTGGAGGACGTGGGAAGGAAGGGCATGCAGCTCTACCCAGAGATGCTGATGAGAGAAGTGCAGGGAGTAGATACTGATCCATGGGGAATACCTAGTCAGCACTGGAGGGAATGGAGTGGATTGCAAGTAGCAGTTTTATGACATGAACAATGGGAACATCAGTGTAGCTGTGAGCCCGAGTAGACCACATGCTAAAAACCAAGAGTGCATTTGGGGGCATGGTAAGTTTGAGGTGACTGATTACTGAGTATCCAAGGAAGGATTTCAAGTAGGCTCTTGTCACCTGACGTTCAGGTGAAGGGTCTTGTTGAGAGACATAAATATAGAGATGTATTTAAGCCCCAGATTGGCTGGTTTCAGATGACTGCTCTTGTCAGAGACAGATTTGTATATGTTTCTGTCACATGTTGTATTTGTTTTCCTAGTGAGCACATGAGGGATGTTGTAGAGGAAAAACTCAGAGTCATCCATAGTTATGACACAAGTAGACTTTAGAGTCTGCAATCTGATGGCAACATTTCAATGCTCTGCATCCATACTCATCTTTACCTCTCCCCAGTCAGCCGTGGAGGAAGGGGCTTCCTCTGATGATAGTGTGGTCCCTCCTTCTCTAGTCTTTATCTACCCTTCCCTGACTCATCAAATCCATGCTTCATCATTGGTCTGTCTGCTCTGTTGTGTTTCAGACTTCCTCATTAATTCCCATCACTAGATGGGCCATGATCCTCACATCATAACAAGCTGCATTTCCTTCACCATGAAGCTCTTGACTTAAGACTCCTTTCTATCCTGTGTCAGAGTCTCAGAAAGCCAGCCTGGACTCGTTCCTCTTAACATGATCTAGATCTAGTTTTCCAGAATTTCCTAGGTGCTAATGTGGCAGAACTCTGCCTCTTATCTCACTTGATACATACACACATTGGGCCACAAAGACCTTTTTTTTGAGGACTTTGTCTCACCTTGGGTATTTGTATCACATGACATCCTTTGTTGGCTCCCAATACCATGCCCTTCCCTGTGTTTTCTCCTTGAGGCTAACCTTAATGGTTTTCTAATGTTCTGCATTCATCTCTCTTCCTTCATACACTCCCCTGTGGCCCCATCACCTCCAATTGCTTCAGCTCTTACTAAAAGTGCTTACAACACTGATTTCTTCCTCAAAGCTGTGTCTTCCATTCTAGATACAGATGTCCACTGGAGGCTAGAAGTTCCATAAGCTTCCTAAGCCACAAACTAGATCCACTGTGCATCTCATTCAGATTTCCACTCCTGTGTTGTTTATCTCAGTGAATGGTACGTACATCACCCACATCCGCACTTAAGTATGCCCCCTTCTCATCCTTGGAATCCATCTTTGATGCCTCTCTTTCTCAGCATTATTTAATCACAGATCTAAGACTCTCCTCTCTAATACCTGCTTTTCATGTCTATACTCCCAGCCTTAGTTCCCATTCGTATCCCCTCCCCCACAATGTATTCTCCCCACTATTGCCAGATGATTGACCCCAGATAGAGAATTGATACCTAATCTATTCTTCCCTCCATCATTGTAAGGTCCACCACTTTTAGCCTGTTTTGCAGGGCATGATGGTCCCTCCTTGCTCTGCTCTCGCCTACCTTTCCTGCCCTGACTCTTGTCTCATTTAGCTCTTGCTTCATGATGTTACAAGTGATGACCCTCTACACAGCATGCCCTCTAGACATCCCTATAGGTGGCATCAAAGATGGGAATCTTACCTATCACAGGAAGTCTTCTGGAACCTTGCAAATTGAATTAGATGTCTGCAATAAGAAGGGGAGACAGTACACATTTTTGCCCTTTAGTTTGTCAGTTTCTCATCCTGTAGCCTATGGCTTCAGTCACCACCAGAGCACACTATCAACAAGATAAGGTAAGGAGGGAGGAAGCCCCAAACTGATTGGTACCATCTTGATAATATCTATTTTCTATTTCTCATGAGTGTTTAAATTTCAGTTGCAGAATTCTTTTACTGTTTTTAGTTTTTAAAAATCCAGCTTGGCCGGGCGGTGGTGGCCCATGCCTTTAATCTCAGCACTTGGGAGGCAGAGGCAGGCGGATTTCTGTGAGTTCAAGGCCAGCCTGGTCTACAAAGTGAGTTCCAGGACAGCCAGGGCTGTAACACAGAGAAAACCTGTCTTGAAAAACCCAAAAACCAAAAATAAACAAACAAAAAAACCCCAGCTTGATCACACAGTTGATTTGTATGCTACATTTACATTTAATGTAGTTTCCGTTGCAATTAGGTTTGAGTTTAATCATTTTATTACTTTACTGATATTTGTCTTAAGCATTCATTTCTTTTCTCTTTTAAGATTAATTTTCATGGGTGTGTATACATTGTACATGGTACTGGGTTACATAATATTCCCATACATGTGTATAATGTACTTGTAGTATATTTTCTCTGTACCCTACTTTCTTTTTTCTTTCCTTCCTTCTATTAGCCTCATTTATTTTCCTAGACAATTGTGCTTCTACTCATATAATTTATAAATACATGATTTTATGTATTTGTATAAAATATAGGAACCAAAAATGAGAGAAAGTGTGTGATGTCTGTCTTCCTAAGACTGACTTAATTCACTTCATAGATTATCCCTAGTTGTATTTATTTTCTCTAAATTACATAACTTCAATCTTTTTATGGCTGAAAAATGTTCTATTGTATATATTCACCACATCTTCTTTATCCATTTTTCTGCTGCTGGATACCTGCACAGAGCTTAGCTATTGTGAACAGCGGGCCAGTAAGCAGTAATGTGAAAGTGTCTCTGTGATGTGTTGCCTTAGAGTCCTTTGGGTGAGATCCAACAGAGGTATAGCTGCAGCACAGGGTAAATCTCTTTTTAGTGAGCAATCGCCATGTGGTGATATTTTATTTGTGCACCCCAATAAAGTTTACCTGGGGATCAGAGGAAAAATCCAGCCACTATATTAAACATAGAGGTCAGGCAGTGGTAGCACACACCTTTAATCCTAGCATTTGAGAGGCAGAGATTCATCTGGATCTCTGTGAGTTTAAGGCCACACTGGGAACAGAGTCAGACATGGTGGCGCACGCCTTTAATCCCAGCACTAGTTAACCATAGAGGTCTGGAGGTCTGTACAGACAGACAGGAAGTGATAGAGCTGGGTGGAAAGAGGGAGTGATATAGCCGGGCAGAGATAGGAAGTAAGATGGCAGGGCACAGAAAGGTATATAGGCGTGAGTATACAGGAAGTAGCTCTCTCTGAAGGCTGAGGAGTTGGTAAGGTGAGGTTGGCTGTGGCATGTTCTATTCCTCTGATCTCTCAGTTTTCATGCCAATATCTGGGTCCAGGTTTTTTATTAATAAGAACATTTAGCAATTCAAGTTACATCTCCATATTGGTGTCCACAGAGACTGGGTTAGCTTACATTTGTCCACAGCCTCACTAGAGTTTGTTTTCTCACTGGCTGCCTTTCTGACCAGGGTGATGTGACACTGGACTCTGGTTTTGTTTTGTTTTGATTGCTTCAGCTATCTAGGCTATTTTGTGCTCCCATGTGAATTTTGAGGTTGTGTGTGAACAACAGCACGAGGATTCTGAATGGGATGGAGGATTCTGAGTGGGATGGCGTTGACGCTACACATTGCTTTTGGCAGCCACAGCTATTAGTTCTCCTGGTGCATCACCAGGGGAGGTCTTTCTATTGTCTGACATCTTCTTCAAGGTTTTTTTTCAGTGTTTTAAAGTTTTCATTAGGACGCCTCTCACTATTCTAACTTAGGTTATTATCCCTATTATTATTATTATCTTTCTTTGGAGTTAACCAAGATGTCTGAATATTCATTAAACTTTTAATAATTTATGTAATTTATAATATTTTGAATTCTGTTGTTGTTTTTTGTTCTTATTTTAGGTTGGTACACTTTATATTTTTCTTTTTTTTTTGGTTTTTTGAGACAGGGTTTCTCTGTGTAGCTTTGCGCCTTTCCTGGAACTCACTTGGCTGGAGAGATGGCTCAGCCGTTAAAGGCTAGGCTCACAACCAAAAAAATATTTTTAAAGGGTTTTAAAAATACAGTATATGAGGTGGGATGAAGAGATGGACCTGGGTTCAGATCCCAGCACCCACATGGTGGCTCACAACCACCTGGAACTCTGGTTCCAGGGGGTCTGATGTTCTCTTCTGACCTTCATGGGCACCAGGCACACACATGGTGCACATACATACATGCGGGCAAAATACCTATACACATAAAATATAATAAATCATAAAAAAGAAAACCAGACCAATTTTTAAAAAATTGTTACATGACATGGATAATGTTTGAGAAATTTTGTCATTTGTGAAGATTATGGGGTATAGTTATACAAACCTGGAGGGTATACAGATCAAACACTTGAATAGTAGATCAAACAATTGAATCAGGACTTGACTGAAGATTGTGATAACCGTGAGATGTGTGAGGCTGCCACAAACGTAACACAGGATTCCCTATGACACAGTGTGTGCTCTATGACACAGCATGCCCTATGGCATGCATAGTCTGCCCTCTGAAGCAGCATTCTCGCTGATATGTTACGACAGTATGCTGTATGACACCATCTGCTCTATAACACAGTGTGCTCTTTAAGACAGAGTGCTCTCTGATACTCTAGGATACAGCATGCTCTGTGACACAGTGTGCTCTATAACACTCTGTGACAACGTGTTCTATGATGTATCATATGCTATGATTCTCTGTGACACTGTCTGCTCTGTCATACACAAACACATAGACACACAGATGCACATAATACATAAAACATATATTATAGTTAATATATAAACTAAGAATAGAGTCTTCTATACTCATTAAAAATCTTATGTGCTGTGCAGACACATTCTTGACTCCTTTCTCATCTCTGCATCTCTGCCTCAGCCTCTCTCTCTCTGTTTCTTCCTTCCTTCCTTCCTTCCTTCCTTCCTTCCTTCCTTCCTTCCTTCCTTCCTTCCTTCCTTCCTTCCTTCCTCCCCTCCTCTCTCTGTCTCTGTCTGTCTGTCTGTCTCTTTCTGTCTTTCTCTCTCTCACTGCTCTGTTATTTTTGTTGCTTTAAACAGTCAATATTCTTTCATCTTGGCTCACACATCGACTCTATGCTTTTCATTCTCCCTTTCAGTTCTGTGCTCCACAGAGGACCATTTCCCTTCAGACCAAGGAAGTTCTTTGGAGCATCTTTGGCTATGGGTCTTTGGTCATCAATGACCCGCTTTCATTTGAGAGGAAACAACTTTGATTTCTAAAGGGCTCATTCACTGAGTCCTGGGTTGGTCGTTTGCATCCTTCCTCAGTGCACATTCTTCTTCATCTTTCCTCTCTTCCCTTCCCTCTCTCTCCTCTCTTCACCACGTTAAATGTGTTACTCAGTTACTGTCTATTTTCTGTGAAAGGACCTTAGCCCGTCTCATCATAGATCATTTGAAGAAACATACCCTCTCTTCTTAGGCCAATTTCAAGACAACATTTGTTTTGTTTGTTTGGTTTGTTTTCAGCCATTTTCCTTTATATTTGTCTTTCTTGGTGTCTAGGCAGCATCTCTATGTTCCATAGGTCAGGGTGTCTCTTCTATTGGGAAAAACCATAGGCCATCATTCTTTTTTTTTTTTTTTTTTTTTTGTTTGTTTGTTTGTTTTTCGAGACAGGGTTTCTCTGTGTAGCTTTGCGCCTTTCCTGGAGCTCACTTGGTAGCCCAGGCTGGCCTCGAACTCACAGAGATCCGCCTGGCTCTGCCTCCCGAGTGCTGGGATTAAAGGCGTGCGCCACCAACGCCCGGCTAGGCCATCATTCTTGACTGACTTGTCCTTTGTCCTTTGTCATTTACCCACAGTCCATGAAAATATGTGATTTTGACTTACTGATATGGTACTACTTATTTCCAATGATAGTTATTCTCCTGCTGTTCAAGGGAGTCAGGCCAAGAGCCATGTCTCTCAAGTTTGAGGGTGCCCATCAAGCTTTTGGAGTTGTTCAAATAAAGTCAGTTTGGGGATGGTCCCAAAAATGAAGGTAGACTTTGATATTTGATGTTAGTTGCACACAAATGTTGTATTCTTAAACACCCAATTCTTTCAATAACATCTTAAGCTGTGTGGACCATGAATTAAAAGACATTACTTTTTGGGTATACCTCATTCTTTTTGCAAATTCTGCATTTTGAAATGTGGGGATCATAATTTGGCATCTCAGAATAAGCTGGAATTGCATGATAAAAAGGAGCATGCTGCTTCATATTAAATGGAAATTCTCTTTAAAACTCTGGTCCCCCACTCCGTGGGACACCTATATGTACTTGGCTTTGCTCTTCATGTTTGATGCACCTGTTGTATGACTGGCAGCAGGGTTAGCATCTGAGGACTTCTCTTTCATGAGTGACATCTCTGCTCTATCTTTGCAGCAGGAGAAGGATGCAGGACTTCCTCTGGAGAAACCACAGCTCTCTTACTGAGTTTGTTCTTCTAGGATTCTCTAGTGACACGAAGATAAATGGCATTCTGTTCGGCGTCTTTCTTCTCCTCTACATCATCACCCTCCTAGGCAATGGGCTAATTATCACCTTGATACACATGGATTCCCGCCTCCACACACCCATGTACTTTTTCCTCAGTGTCTTATCCATTCTTGATATGGGCTATGTCACCACCACAGTGCCCCAGATGCTGGTACATCTGGTCTGTGAGAAGAAGACCATCTCATATATTGGATGCGTGACTCAGATGTACATCTTCCTGATGCTGGGAATCACTGAATCATGGCTTTTTGCAATCATGGCTTATGATAGGTATGTGGCTATTTGCCATCCTCTCAGATATAAAGTCATTATGAGCCCTTTGCTGCGTGGGTCGCTGGTAGCCTTTTGTGGGTTCTGGGGTATCAGCTGTGGCCTCATATATACGGTTTCTGCTATGATTCTTCCCTATTGTGGCCCCAATGAGATCAACCACTTCTTTTGTGAAGTACCTGCTGTCCTGAAGTTGGCCTGTGCAGACACCTCTCTCAACGACCAGGTGGACTTCATCCTAGGCTTCATCCTTCTCCTGGTCCCACTCTCCCTCATCATTGTCGTCTACATCAATATCTTTGCTGCTATCTTGAGGATCCGTTCAACTCAAGGGCGGATCAAGGCCTTTTCCACCTGTGCCTCCCACATCACTGTGGTCACTATGTTCTCGATCCCATGTATGATCATGTATATGAGACCTGGCTCTGAGTCCTCCCCAGAAGAGGACAAGAAGCTGGCCCTCTTCTATAATGTCATCTCTGCCTTCCTCAACCCCATAATCTACAGCCTTCGTAACAAAGATGTGAAAAGGGCCTTCTTCAAGGTGGTAGGCTGCGGCAAAGTGTCAGGATGAAGGCTTGGGGGTCGTGAGACTAGTAGCCACAGCACACGTGAGGCCTGGTGGCATGTGCCTTTACCTGCTGAGCTGTCTCACTGGCCCCATATTTTCTTAATAATTTATAAAAGCCCCTTCTTTGTCAACAATACCATGTAACTGTACTGCAGCTATAGGCCTCTTCATTACTTATATCTCATTTTGATTCATTATTTATGCAGCAGTCTGGCTCTGGTTGGTAGATAAGGTAATGCATTTGAGAAGACTGGGAACATGCTCCCTTGGCAAGGGCCCTGGATTCTCATGAAGGGGCAAGGGTATGTCATCAGTCTTGATGTTAAACATTCCAGACCAACAAAGTTGACCCCTCCCTCCCTCCTTCCCTCCCTCCCTCCCTCCCTCCTTCCCTCCCTCCCTCCCTCCCTTCCTCTCTCCCTTCCTCCCTCCTTCCCTCCCTCTCTTCCTTCTTCCTTCCTATCTTCTTCATTCCCCTGCAAGGGGTTTGATGGTCAGCACGGACCTGGGGAAGAACTCAAAGGGTTCATATTAGCTTATGGCACCCCGCTAGGCCTCCCACAAAGGGAGGTGCCTCCTCTTTCTTGGGTGCAGTAGTTTCTGCAGCATCAAGTAAAGGCAAAAGCCAATAAATGTGTTGGTGCCTAGAAATGCAGCTTAAGAACAGTGAAACCCACAGAGATGATTTGTGCTTATATAGAGCCTGAGTGAAAATGAGGAGAGTGTGGGAAGGAAGGACCCTCCATTCGTGAAATAGCTGATTTCAAACTCCCAGTTGGGTCCCTTTCTCTCCCCAGACCCAGGATAACACTACACCCACTCTCTCTACTTCTTCTTTCCCTCACCTTTCTAACCCTTATGTGGACAGAGTCTTTTTTTCTTTGATAGCATCAAGACAGGCTGAAAGTTGCCAGAATGGACTTTATTTAAACAAGGAGAAATGAGAAAAAACAGAAGCAGACATTCTTTTCAAAAGCACAGAGACGTTTAGCAGTGGCCTTCCTCCATAACATCTGGAGATGCTCTAGGGGGCAGACACAGGTTTGCTTCTCAGCAGAGTCTCTTTGAGTTTCTGCATCTTCCATTTCCCTCTCTTTTCCTTTACTCTCTCCAGCCACCCTCAGAACCTAAGAGGATCACAGCTGATTGATGTGTGGTGGTTCATTGCTCAATAATGAATATAAAAAATTAAATATAAGGGGCTTGAGAGATGGCTCAGTGGTTAAGAACACTGGCTGCTCTTGCAGAGGACTTGGGTTTGATTCCCAGTACCCACATAGTGATTCCCAACCATCTGTGATTCCAGTTCCAGAGGAATCTGATGCTCTCTTCTGGCCTCCATGGGAGCTGCATGCATGTGGTGCACAGATCTAAATGCAGGCAAAACACCCCAACACAAATAAAGTAAAAATAAAATAAGAATTTAAAAAGAAGTGTTTGAAAAATAATAACATTTGCGGAAAGAAACTAAAATATGCCAGCCTCTGTAGCAGGTATTTTCATATATTATCTCATGTAATCATTGCAATTGAGTTAAGTGACTTGCAAAATTCACATACTTAGTAATTGATAAAACTTTATTAGTCACTTTCCTTGTTACTGTGATCAGATATTTGACAAGAGGCAGCTTAAGGGAGGAAGAGTTTGCTGGGGCTTACATCTTGAAGGGGCATAGTCCATCGTGGTGGGGAAGGCATGTGGCAGGTGGCTCCATGAAAGCGACAGTGTGCAGCTGGGACTCCGCATCTCCTGACATCTTGGTGGTACAGGATGTGAGGCCATGTCATAAAACCCAATGACCCACTTTCTCTAGCTAGGCCTCATCTCCTAAAGGTTCCACAACCTTCCCAAACATTGTCACCAGCTGAGGACAAAGTGTTTAAATACATGAGCCTATGCGGGACGGTTCACATTCAAACCCAACATTAATCTTTCTAGCCCTGCTCTGTCGGGCAGTAAAGCCCAGGTTCTTGACTGCTGGGCCCTTCCTTCATAGTCGTCTGTCTCAGGGAGCATCACTCACTGTAGATGTCTGAGCCCCCTGTTCCTCCCCGACCTGAGCAAGGGAGAAGAGCTGTATCTTTATGGAGTCTGGATCCTGCTTATCTCATGGAAGAGTTTCTGGGAAGGCGGTGACTGTAAGTCCTACTTGGTTCAGCTCCCCAGGCACTTAGCTTTAAAGTTTCATTCCGGAGCCCCACTCCACCCCACCACTTTGAGGAAGGCCCTTTTCACATCCTTGTTCCTCAGACTATAGATGACAGGGTTGAGGAAGGCCGTGGCGATGTTGTAGAAGAGGGCCATTTTCTTGCCACTGTTTGATAAGGAGCCAGAGCCAGGACTCATGTACATGATGATACATGGGATGGCGAACATGGTGACCACAGTGATGTGGGAGGCACAGGTGGAAAAGGCCTTGATCCTTCCCTGGGTTGAGCGGATCTTCATGATGGTGGTGAAGATGTTGGCATAGACGATGCCAATGAGGGAGAGTGGAACCACAATGACATTGAAGCCTGTGATGAAGTCCACCAAGTCGTTGAGGGATGTGTCGGCACAGGCTAACTTCAGAACAGCGGGGACCTCACAGAAGTAGTGATCAATTTCATTAGGACCACAATAGGGCAGTCGCATAGCAAAGTAAGTATAGCACAGGCCACCCACCACACCGTAAGTGGCACAGATACCCACCATTAGGAGACACATCCCACGGCTCATGATGACCTTGTACCTGAGCGGGTGGCAGATGGCCACATACCTGTCCACAGACATGATGGAGAAAAGCCAGGACTCAGTGACCCCAAAAAGGAGAAAGATGTACATCTGGGCCACACATCTTGTAAAGGAGATGGCCCTCTTCTTGCTGAGAATATGAACCAGCATCTGGGGCACAGTGGTGGTGGTATAGCACACGTCCAGCGTGGAGAGGACGCCGATGAAAAAGTACATGGGTGTGTGGAGACGTGAGTCCTGGTGGATGAGTGTAATGAGGAGACTGTTGCTCACGAGGATCAACAGGTAAAAGACTAAAAAGAAAGTGAAGAGCAGAGGATTGGTCCTGGGGTCAGGGGTGAAGCCCAATAAAATGAATTCTGTCACGGTGGACCAGTTGACTTCCTGCATTGTGAGCTCTCCTGTTTAAAGAGGTTCCAGATATGTGATTCATTGAGCATCTCAGGGATGTGCAGGGCATCTCTGTACCCATTGTCCATTTACACTGACAGTTTCAGGAGCCTTTGGATTGGCAAGTGGGGGGTGCTGAGACATAATTCCCATTTGTAGCTTGAATGATACTGGGATTTGGCTCAGCATTTCCTAAGGGCTTTACTGGTGCAAATGGCGGGACAAGTCCAGGGCAGCCCTGTAGAGTACTTTCCATTCTGGTCTGAACCTATGATCTGTCCACTTCTCCCAACACAGCCTCGTGTCCCTCTGCTACTCCCCCTACTTTCCATCTTGTCTTGGGACTACAGAAGTTACTGAATCTTACATGGATAAAGATTAGGATCAGGGTCGAGACTTTACATGATTCGTGTTAAAGAGTTTTGTTTTTTAAAATCACCATTAGGATTTAAAAGGTTGTATGTGACTGGGTGGTGGTGGCACACACCTTTAATGCCAGCACAAGGCAGAGGCAGGAGGATCTCTGTGAGCTCAAGTTCTAGGACAGCCAAAGCTACACAGACAAACCCTATCTTGAAAAAAAAAGGGTGTGTGTGTGTGTGTGTGTGTGTGTGTGTGTGTGTGTGTGTGTGTGTACGCCACATGCATGGAGGTACCCACAGAAGCCAGAAGAAGGTATCATGTTCCTTGGGGCTAATGTTACAAGAAGTTGTGAGCTCCCATGTGGGTGCTTGGAACCAAACTTGCATCCTCTGCTAAAGCAACAAGCACACTTAACCCCTGCCCCACACCTGGCTGGAATGTGAGCTCTGGAGCTTGAACTCAGGTCCTCAGACTTGCATGGCCAACACATTACCAGCTAAGCCATCTCTACAAGCCTCCATACCCAGTCATAACGGAACCCATGGGATGTCCTGGTTCCCTAGCTTCCTGCCAACTGTCTGCTTTGTGAACCATCACAGAGACATGTAGTATGATCTCTCCAGAAACTATCTTGACTTTATTTTAAAAAATTGAACAAAGAATCATCATGTCTCAGGCTAAAATTGCATGGCAGAGGCCATTTAATGGGATCCTGCAGGCTGTATATAAGCTATAGACATATTTTGTCTGGATTGTCTAGTTTTTACTTTTTAATTAACTGCTAATGTTTCTAAACAGTTGAACTTATACATACAAAACTGGACCTTCAGGATCACATATTAGACCTGGCCTTGTTCGGCCCTTGTTTCTACACTCAGAAACAGCCTGGAAAGAAGTATCTCTGGCTTTCCTTTGGAATAGGGTGTGCACTTCCCTATTCTCAATTCTTATTTTTTTTATAGACTAGGTTCATGAATTGATATTGCCTGCTTAGCCCCTATAGCATATGGATTTATCATCTCTGTCCTAGCGATGTGCTAAGATTATGTGCTGCTATGATCACTGTTACACAATCTTCAGAAATTTTTATCTGATTTATATTTTTTGAGACAAATTTTTTGTGTAGCCCTGGCTGTCCTAGAACTTACTCTGTAGACCATGATGGCGTTGAACTCAGAGATCTGCCTGCCTCTGCTGGGAGTAAAGGGATATACCACCATACCCAGCCTATCTTCAGAAAATTTTAGCTGAAGAAAAGGTGGGTAAGTGAGTGGAAGATCAGATAGATGGCTGGGGACAATCAGACTGGAGAAAACTGGTGGAAGCTTCCTTTAGTTTTCTGGGGACCCTCTGCTGAACTGCACGGACATTTAACACTTTCTGTTCATGCCTCAGGTTGGACTTGGGATGGGGGACAGGGGCCCCAAGAACCCAAGTGCCAGCTCTCACCAGATGCCTTCTGTGACTGCTCCTTAAGAGTCCACTTAAGGCTGAAGCAGGCACATGGGTGTGGGAAAGGAGGGGACTGTCACTTCTTGCCTGGCTGCCCCCTGACAACACAACTGGGAATGCCCACTGGCCTGGGTGGGCATTTGCTATGAGGCTTAATTAAAGTCTTCCAATATTCAGAGTTATACATCCTCAATTTTTATAGAGCTTTTGAATTTTTTTTCTTATTCAAACTTATGAGCTATGCAGCATCCCATCTCCCCTCCTCCAGACAAGCATGGCCCCACGTGTCTCCTCTTACTAGGTAAGGCACTCCTTGAATCTCAGTTTGATCACTGCTAATGCAAGTTCCTCATTTTACCAAAGCCCAGAGATGGGGAGTGATTGGACTGGAGCTGTGTAGAAAGCCAGTGAGTACAGTGAGCATAAAGCAGACTGTCCCCCAGCCCAGAAAGCGAGGATACAAGTGACAGGTCTCGGACTGCTTGCCCCCGTGAGGAGCTTGCCTGGGAACTGGCTTCGGCTCTCGCTTTCTTTGGCTGGTTTGCCTTGGGTCTTAGGCCTGGTTGGTTGGCCTCTCTTAGGCTCAGATTTTGACTCTGTCACATCTAGGCTTGTTGATGAGCTGCTGTCAATGAAGAGAGATGAATTGTGTGGTTGCAAAGGTTTGGTGGAGGATGACTCTCTAGGCTGGAGTTGGCTGGTGCTTGGGTCTGCTAGCCTTGGTCCCTTGCCATGAAGGAATGGAAAGCAGAGGGTTGTCTGTGTTTTTACTGCGAACCCCTGTGTTCGTCTCTAGTGCCTCTCCTGCAATGCAGGCTGGGATGACAGCTGACTTTGCCACTTGTGGCTCACACTCTCAGCGGGTCATCGTGTCTTATCTACAGAGAGAATGTTGACTTTCATAATGTCTGGTTCTAAATGTGTTTTCTCCCCTCTTCCCTGATACCAGCCATTTCCTCTATTGCACACAGACACACAGACACACAGACACAGACACAGACACAGACACACAGACACAGACACAGACACACACACAAAGTAAAAACAGGTATTTTTTTTTTTAAAAAAAGAGGAACACAGGCTAAAGGAGGGACAGTGACATTAAGACCTTACAGGGGACTTCTGGAGGGACCGAAGAAGGCACACAAACAAAAGGAGAGAGAAGGGAGGATGGAGAAGGAAGAAAGAACGTCAAGACGCTGAGCAGGCACAGTATGAGGGTGTTGAGACTGCACAGGCTGTCAGGGAGAGAGACACAGAGACAGTGAGCTGAGAGTTGTGAATGGTTGTTTCTAAGATGAAAATTAAGGCAGAGACCGGGGGAGATGTCTAGGAAAGTAGAAAGAGGGGAAAGAGGAGGAAAGAGTTCAAGGCTAGACGAAGAATACAGGAGCAGGCAGGGGGCTACAGATAGGGGAGGGCTGGGCAGAGATGCAGACATGGACGAGGATGCAGGGGACCAGACCCTAGCAGGAGACTCACAAGGAGAAAAGCCATGAGAATCTGAGAGGGTGCTGGAAGAAGAGAGATGTCTAGGAGTTAGGTGAAGGAGAGGACCGTCCTACAGGCGAAGCTAGAGACACAGAGAACCCAGGAAAGACATTCAGAGAGACAGAAAGGCAGACAGAGTTGACTCAAGACCCAGGCAGAGAACCCTAGAGGGGCAGGAGGGAGAGATGGGGGACACAGGCCCAGCAAAGGGAAGTAGCAGTCGAGGGTAGTAGACAGTGTGTGAAAGCCAGCAAGCGGGAGGCTGGGAGGACAGGCCTGGGGATGGAGGGCAATAGACAGACTCAGAGGGAAGAGGAGGCAGAGACAGGCAGCCACATACATTCACACAGACAGGAAAAGGGGCAGAACCAAACACACACGGCCAGTCGGCCAGCAGAAACCGTAGGTTGCCCTGGACTCCTACCTGGAGCTCCTGGGCAGCACAGCTTGGGATGGAGCAGCTGCCAATTCTCCAGGAGGACTGGGAACACTCCTGTCCTGAGCATATAGTCCTGCAGGAAAGAAGGTGTGGGCGGTGCCCCATCAGACTCTGGAGGCCACTCCTGAGTGGCACTTGGCCCCAGGGATCCAGACAGGACAGTTCCAGCAGCCATCTCTGAGCCAGAGGGAGAGGCACTGGGCTCTGAGGAATCTCCCTCCCTAGTGACACCCGGGCCACTCCTTCTTCTGGGTTCTAGGATGGCTTGAGACTCAGCTGGCACAGGGTGGTGGATACTGGGGACATTGATGCTAGGCTCAGGCAAGGCCCCCAGACCAGGGCTGACCCAGTGGCTCCTCCTTCAGGAAAAAAAAAATCAGGAGACACTCTGGGAGCTCTGGCAACACAAGAGAAGACATTGCCCTTTCTCCCTGCCAGGTGATGTACCCATGGCTTTTTTCAACCCATTAGGATAGGAGGCAAAATGTCTAGGGTCCTTGAGCTCTCTTAGTCTACAGGCATATTGTAGACTCAACAGCAAAGGTTATGGGCTCGAAAACAGGGACCATGCAAAACTAACATTACTAGTAGATGAGTGGTTTTTATTATCAGTAATCAGCTACAGTTCTTAAACACTCACATAGTCACATAGAAAGTAATTGCATTTACTCTGGAACCTTGAATGCTTGTGCATCTTAATCTTAATCTTATAAAGCAGGGAGTCCGTGAGGGTCTTAAACTATCCAGTGGCCCCTCAGGTCTCAGCCCCTTGTGTCCTGACATTTCGGGCCACTTGGTGAACAACTTTTCCCTTCCCTTTGAGAAGCACAGGGGTGGGGTGGGGTGGGGTCAGAAACTTGGGCACAGATTCAAGATAGAAACTGAAAAGAATTTTCATCTTGCAATTGAGTCAGAGTGAGACAGCAGGGAGAACCTTGGAATGCTCACTCACCTTTGAGGTCTTTGGACAAAGGGTAGGGAGAAGCCCATACTCACTTGATAGCAACAGAAATGGCAGACTCCATCCTTTCTGAGCATGAGAAACTCATTGGCTCTCAGAGGCCCAGGGGCCATTTGTGAGGTGGCCAGCATGGATTTCCCTTTCCCTGCCTGCCAAGTTCTCAAGCAGTCAGGAGACTCTAGGTCTCCTCCCTTCTCAGCAGCAGGGCCTAAATTCCACAATAAAGCCGTGGGCCATCAGTGTCCACACAGCCGCTTCAGCCGTCTTTCTAATACACCCCTGCCTTTGTTCCTCCCCCGATGAGAAACCTTCACTGATTCCCATGTACAGAAGACAACCTCAGCTCCTCTGTGGGTGGCCAGAGCCCTTCCTGGGCATATTCCTGTCCAGCTCTCCAGTACCACCATTTTGCCTAGTTCTTTGATTGGCACTCCACTCTGGGCAGCCGGAACCACCTGTATTTGCCCCACTCCTCTTGGTTCCTCAGCCCTGGCTGCCCTGCCATGGCATGCAGCCTGTAAGACATCTGTGCACACCCCCAACCCCAGCCCACTGTGCTCTGGTCTAGGAAGCCTTCCCCTGCAAACAGGTGGCCGTTCCTTTCCTGTGTCTACGCTCATGCCCTCTGCATCTCCTCCCTGACATCAGCTCCATGCTTACCTCCCCTCCTCACGAGAGCCTTGCAGTACCACTTTCCATGTTCCTCTCTGCTGTGGTTTCACTGGTCACTTGGTTGGTTCTAGAAGCATTTATATGCACCAAAGGTGGATCAGCGTTAGAGACCAAAGATGATCAAGACTTGGCCCCCTAGCTCTGCTCATGGTGAATGTAAGGACTGGCTGGAGAATGGAGAGGGATACAGGTGCCCAGAGGGCCTGGCGAAGGGCATACATGGGCTTCTGTAATGACACAGAGGGTCCCATTGACTTTTCCCCCACAGACAAGGAAAGAGTTCATTGGACAGGTGATGCCTGAGCTGCATCTTGGAAAATGAACGGGAATTTGTTATGCACAGAAGGAAGAGAAGCGCAGACTGAGTACAGGGAACAGAGTGCAAAGATCCAGAGAAAGGAAACACGGCCATGTATTCCCTCCCCATGACCACTGTTTGTATTGTTGTCACCTGTGCTGAAAGCCCCAGTCAATGGACCGTATACCTGAACATAGGGTACACTTGGAGGGCAGAAGGAAGCTGGATGTGAACAGAACCCGAGCGGGATTATCCCTGGTGCAAACCATCTTGGGAAGGAAAGGGTTAGAATAGAATTTTGGCTAGGTCAGGGACTCGTGGGTAAACCTCCATCCCTGAAGCTCCCTGGAGCTTTGTAGGCCCGTCTTACGGTAGTGTCTGCTGGCTCAGGTCCATAGCCCGTTCTCAACCTTACAGCTTGCTCCCCACGGCCTGTATCCTCTCAAGTCCTGTCTATGTGCCAAGAATAATTTCCTAGCCAAAGACACAGATAAACATATGGACATTTTTTTCCTGATATAAAATTTGGTGACAGAGAAACATCAAAAATCAAAATGGAGTGTAAAAAAGCAAAGATAGTGAATGATTTCTACAAGTAAAGAGCTGAATACAATCTGCCATGTGAGTAACTAAACTCCATTGCTCTTCATTAAAGACAACCTGAAAAACGAAGCATGATTTCTGTTCACAAGACAGCATGGGACCCACTTCAACTCCATATCTGCAATGTCCGTCTTCTCATTAAACACCCACAGTCCTTGTGGTATATAGACACCTGTGAGTGAAGATTGAGTTCAAGTGTTTCTAGCCATCCTGGCAAACGTCAACCCCTGGAAGAGTTGCAGAGTCCAAAACTGGCAGAAACAAGAGAAACCCAGAGTGCAGAAGGGCAAACACAAGATTTGGGAATTGGTTTAGCCTCCCAGTGGGTGGCAGTGAGGCAGGACAGCTTGTCTCTCTGCCAGCCTCCTTTATAAAGGGAAGGCAATTTAGCTGAGCAGAAAGGGTTATTGTGAGGAGGACAGCAATGAACACGTGCCCATGTTACGACTCCACTCAGCTTGGAATGTGCCAGCCCCATAGTCTTCCAGAGGCTGTTCACAGCTTGTACATGATGGATGGGCAACACATACCGGGCAGACACTCTGGACACAGGGATGAGTCACATCCTACCTGAGGCAGAGCAGGCGTTTATTTCTTAAAATTTCCATTTAAACACACACACACACACACACACACACACACACACACACACACACACACACACACACACACGCACGGGACTGTGGAAAGCAAGCTGCAGATAAAGGAGGCACATACTAATGATCCCCAACTCACACTGCTCTAGACGTGGGCCAGCCATCACTGACTGATCCCCAGCTCATACTACTCTAGACATGGGCCAGCCATCACTGACTGATCCCCGGCTCACACTGCTCTAGACGTGGGCCAGCCATCACTGACTGATCCCCAGCTCTCACTACTCTAGACATGGGCCAGCCATCACTGACTGAACTTGAAGCAGACCCTTCTCCAGTCACATCTTGATACATTGCCTTGACTTCAGCCTTGGGGAAGAGCCTGAGCCAGAGGCTGCCCCTCAGCTGGACCAGGCTTCCAGATTCTCAGAACTGAGATCATGTCTGTCGCTTTAAGCCACCACACATCAGAGGAATTTCAAACCTAGCAATGGGAGAGTAGTTCATCACTTGATGCCTCTGGCACAGTCATTTGTGTGGCACTTGTTTATTGTTCATTCAGTCCCTTTCTGAGCCTGTTTATGCCAGGCACTGTAACGGGACTTATAGGAATTCTGTGTTGAACAAGACAGACACTATAAACTTACTGATTGGGACTAAGACAAACAGTGCACATTTAATTAAAAATGAAGTTCACGAACACTGTGTAGTTCTGTTCACTTAGAAATAAAGCTGAAATGCTTTCTCTTACTACTACACTGCACCAGGGAGCTCATAACGTCCTTTAAAAAAATAAAATAAAATAGCCAGATGTGGTGGCACACACTAAGCACAGGCAGTTGGAAGGTGAGGCAAGCAGATCTCTGTGAGTTTGAGGCCAGCCTGATTTACATCGTGAATTCCAGGCCAGCTAGGGTTATATAGTAAGACTCTGCCCCAAACAAAGAAACAAACAAGATATACTGAATGTAAGCCAATCAAAACCAAGCAAATTTTGCTGATATTTTAACACATTTTAAAGTTTCTTTTTATTTACTAGTATTTCTTGACTCTGAGAGTTGATAATCCAATGAGCAAGAGGAATTGTAATACTAAAGGAACATTTGAGCAGCTTGCTCATCCATTTCAGCCTGAAAGGGGGAGGAGCTTATAAAGTCTCACCCAGCCCTGAGGGTCTCTGGGCAGTTAAGGATCTGGCATTTTCTTGAGTGGTATAGCCATGGGTACCCACATTTCAGTAAATACTCCCACTTACGTGATGCAAGCAACTCTAATTAAACTCAGCGGATTGAAAACAAACAAACAATAACCCCTCCCCCCAACCACCAAAGTAGGAGCAGGAGAGGGAGGGGATGAGAGAGGATAAGGGTATGTGTGAAAATTACCAGCCTTCACTATACACATGCATGAAATTATCAGAGAGTAAGATTTTTGTGTGTGGTCACATGTTCTTCTGAGCCTAACAGAGAAGAATTCTTTTTTTAAAAATTCATCTATTTGTTTTACATTCTGGATGCAGCCCCCCCACCAATCCTCCCCTCCAGTTCCTTCTCCTCCATTCCTCCTCTCACCCCTAATCCCCTCCTCTTCTGTCTCCATCCAGGAAGTGGCAGATCTCCCAGGAGTATCAACAAAACATGGCATATCAAGTTTGCAGTCAGACTAAGCACCTCCCATGTATTAAGCCTGGGCAAGGTGACCCAGTATGAGGAGTAGGCTCCCAAAAGCCGGTTAAGAGTCGAAGACAGTCCCTGCTCCCACTGAGAGGAGTCCCACAAGAGGACCAAGCTACAACTGTAACATATATGCAGAGTGCCTAGGTCAGTCCCATGCAGGTTCCCTTGTTGTCAGTTCAGTCCCTGTGAGCCCACATTAGTTGATTATGTGAATTTTCTTGTGGTGTCCTTGACCCCTCTGGCTCCTACAATCCACTCTCCCCTCCCCCCCTCCGCTCTTCTTCAGGATTTCCCATGCTCCACCTAATGTTTGGCTGTGGGTCTACATCTGTTTCCATCAGCTGCTGGATGAAGCCTCTCTCATGACAATTGGGCCAGGCACCAATCTGATCACAGGAGATGGCCAGTTCAGGTTACTTATCCACTATTGCTAGGAGTCTTAGTTGGGGGACATCCTTGTAGATTCCTGGGAGATTCCCTTGAACCAGGCTTTTATCTGACCCCCAAATGCCCTCCCCCTTTCCAGTCGTCTCTTTTAGTACTCTGTCCTCTGTCCTCCCAACATAATTACGATTTATAAGATAAACTTTATTTATTTATTAGTGTGTGTGTGTGTGTGTGTGTGTGTGTGTGTGTGTGTGTGTAGATATGTAGATGTGCATGTGTAGAGATCTGAGGACAACGTTTATAGAATTGGTCCCCTCTTTCTACCTTATACATGGGTTTGGAGGTGGGACCCCAGCGGTCAGGTTTATGTGTGAAGTGCTTTTTCCTGTTGAACAATCTCAATGATCCTAGATAAACTATTTTTAAAACCTTGAATACACCCAAGAGCTGTAAAAGAGACTAAGAGTCCTGAGGTTAAACTCCAATGACATGAGAGGAGCCAGCTGAGATACATGGGTACTTGGCCTTGGAAATATTTACTAATTCTGGAAAACTTGAGTATTCTTTAAAAAATATTTATGTGTATGTGTATGTGTACGTGTACGTGTACGCGTGAGTGTGTGCCACATGTGAATGCAGTGCCTACAGAGGTCAGAAGAAGGTGTCTGGTCCCCTGGAGGTGGAGCTACAGGCTTTTGTGAGCTCCTGACATGGGTGCTAGGAACCAAACTCACGTCCCCTGGAAGAGCAGCAAGTGCTTTTAACTGCTGAGCCGTCTCCCCAGCTCCTTGAATATTGCTTTTGTGTCCTTGTGTGATACAGGGGATAGAACACAAAACCATAGCACAGGCACAAATGTGCATCCGAAGACACATATGTGCCCATAGACACATGAACATGCATACAAACGTGCATAACACACATGCAAATAAAAATGAAATATCAAACATAATTTGTGAATGCTGCACATTTAAAGAAATAGAATGGGAGCTTGAAAATATTTTCTCCAAATAGAAACTGTAAAAGGAAAATAAGATAAAATATGTGAGAAAAAAGCAGTCTCTCTCTCATGAAATAAATAATGTAAAAGTTATAAAAGAGTGCTCTTCAGCAATAAAATAAATCAACATGTATAAACGTCCAAAAACAGATCATCGAGTGGCTGTTGTAAGTTATAGAAGAACGCAGAGTGAATATTTCACCTTAAAATTCGTGAAAGGACTTGTTTAATAATTTTATGCATGTTATTAAAAAACGTTAAGTGATTATTTCTAGTCTGTAGCAATGGATGGCTTCCTTCTTTTATTTCCAGTCTGTAGCAATGGATGGCCTTCCTTCTTTTATTTCCAGTCTGTAGCAATGGATGGCTCCCTTCTTTTTGTTTCTCTTGTTTCACAAAAGTCTGAAGCAAATAACCACTTTTGTAATAAAAAACAAAGAAACAAGCAAGCAACAGACTCAGAAGGTATTCTCAGTGCACGGAACAGACAAAAACAGGCAAACAAACAAAAAACCTACACTCAAAACAAGAAACTGGGAATCCAAAGAGGCAAACAGCACTTACCACCTGTCAGTCACTGTAGGTGCCTTGCATGTGCCCCTTATCTAAGCCTTCTGAAACTTGTGAGGCATATACTGTTTCCTTCTCCATTATGGATGAGGAAACTGGGACCTGGGGAAGTTAGATGACTTGCCTGTCATCGCTGAGTTACTGTGGATGCAGCTGGAATTGAACCCTGAAGTCTGACTCTAGAGCTGGGACCCTACATAATTCTCCCAGTGATCTCATGGGAAGACAGGTAGGGAAATGCAGATTAAACAGGAAGCAACACTCACACCTATAAGACATCTCTTCATCTATAAGACAGAAACATTACATTGAAGAACACCGAGGACTGGTGGTTTTAGCTGTGACTTGCTATAACTACTTAGAAGAGTAATATGGGAATGTCTAGTCAACCTCCTTGACTCTAAAATCTGCAGAGTTTACTTCTGTTTATAAATCTAGAAAGATATATGAGTATCTTGGGTGGATAAATGCAGACTTGGTTAAACTGTAAAAATGGAAATAAATATACAATAAGAGGGAACTGGGTCAACAAGACTTGGTCTGTTTGGATGCTTGTTGATGAGCTGAGCTGGATGTCATCATCAGGTGACAGAAACATGACCTTGAGTTCAGCACTTCTCAGTCATACTAATAACTGCTACCATTTATATTTTTGACACATATAAGAATAATTCTATGCATTATTCTTGGATTCAATAGCATCCAAGCAAAAGTTTAACAGAAGGTTTAAAGATAATTTAAAGAAAATCTGTTCAAAGCCAGTTTAACCTTGTTATTGTCTAATTTTCTTTAAAATTATTTGTTTATTTTAATTTCATGTAGATGGGTGTTTTGCCTGCATGTATGTCTGCATACTGCATGTATGTCTGTGTACCACATGCATGCAGGGCCTGCAGAGTCTAGGAGAGGGCTTCAGATCCTCTAGAACTAGAGTTACAGATAGTTGTGAACCACCATGTGGGTGCTGGGAATTGAACCCAAGTCTTCTGCAAGAGCAGCCCATGTTCTTAACCACGGAGCCACCTCTCTAGCCCTGTCTGACTTTTTTTAAAGAAAGAAAAAGTAGATTGGACAAAGCAAGACAAAAGATTAGTGTGTCTACCTTTGTCTCTCTCATCTATACGTCAATAGCTAAATAGATAGATAGATACAGATATACAGATATATATATATATATATATATATATATATATATATATATATATATATATATATATATTGGTTTTTCGAGACAGGGTTTCTCTGTGTAGCTTTGCTCCTTTCCTGGAACTCACTTGGTAGCCCAGGCTGGCCTCGAACCCACAGAGATCCGCCTGCCTCTGCCTCCCAAGTGCTGGGATTAAAGGTGTGTGCCACCACCGCCCGGCCAGATATATTTTTAATTTTATTAAATATATATTTATTTTCTCAAAAGTGAGATTAAAATATAAACTTTAAATAGACCAAAGAGCTAGGGAGATGGTTCAAGGGCTAAGAGCACATATTGCTCTTGTAAGGACCTGAGTTTGGTTCCCAGCACCCATATCAGGTGGCTTACAACCACATGCAAGTCCAAAGGAATCTGACATCTCTGGCCTCTACAGACCCCTGCACTCATATGACACACACACACACACACACACACACACACACACACACACACACACACACACACAAATTTAAAAATAATAAAAATAAATCTCAAAATTAAACCCACCCAAGTAAAAGTAATTTTCACCAACTGAGCTCAGATTAGATGATTTTGTTGCAGCAGTTTTACAGATAGATCTAAAACCACACTAGCTTTGACTTTGTGACATCTAGTACCAAAAGCAGTGCCAAATATTAGGGGCAAAGAGTTCATCAGACAGCAGCCCAAGGCTGTGTACCTTCATAATCTACCTCATGTCATTTTCAAACCCAAGTTCCTTTATATGTAGAAAAGCCTGTGTCCTGTTAAACACTTGGCTGTGCTCATGCTGAACTGACATGGACTTCTAGAAGTAAGGAGAGAGTCCAGGAAAAAATAAAGCAATGTCCATGAACTCCAAAGACAGCCTTTTAAAAGCAACCCCTTTGCCTCCAGTACTTAACTGAGTCTTTGGAGGAAGCTGAAAACTTAACAAACAATGGTGGGACTTTCTGTTTAGGAGTGGCCACAACCTCTCCTGGCTGGCTGGAAACTCATGTGGTTCAGAAACAATTTCTTTAGTATGCCAAAGGAGCTCCATCTAGTCTTCCTGTCCTGGGTCACTGGGCTGTCCCTCTGTCTCCTAGCACTTTCAGAAAAGCCCCTTTTACATCCTTGTTCCGGAGGCTGTAGATGATGGGGTTGAGGAAGGCAGAGACAACATTGTAGAATAGAGCCAGCTTCTTGTCCCGCTCTGGGTCATACCAGGAGCCAGGCCTCATGTACATCATCATGGCTGGCCCATAGAACATGGTGACCACAGTGATGTGGGATGCACATGTAGAGAAGGACTTGAGTCTCCCCTGGGATGAGCGGATTCTTAAGATGGAGACAAAAATGCATGCATAGGAAGCCAAGATGAGAGAGAGAGGGATCAAAAGTAAGATGAAGCCCAAGATGAAGTCCAACTGGTCATTGAAGGATGTGTCTGCACAGGCCAACTTCAGGACAGCAGGGACCTCACAGAAGAAGTGGTTGATCTTGTAGGGGCCACAGTAGGGCAGACGCATGGTGAAGACAGTGTAGACCAGTGCACCAGTGATGCTAATGGACCAACAGATTGTGACCATCTTGATACAAACGAGGCGGCTCATGAGTAGAGAGTAGTGAAGGGGGAAGCAGATGGCCACATACCTGTCGTAGGCCATAATGGCATAGAGAACACACTCAGCGATACCCAGGACCAAGAAGATGAACATCTGGGCTACGCAAGCACCCCAGGAGATGGTCCTCCTTGGACACACCATATTAACCAGCATCTGGGGCACAGTGGTAGTGACATAACTCATGTCTACCAAAGAGAGGATACTGAGAAAGAAGTACATGGGAGTGTGGAGGCGAGAGTCTAGGTAGATCAGAGTGACAATGAGGCCATTGCCCAGGAGGGTGATCATGTAGAGCAGAAGAAAGAAGATGAACAGGGCCACTCTGATCTGTGACTCACCGGAGAAGCCAAGGAGGATAAACTCGGACACTGAGCTGTAGTTTTCCTTCCTAAGGATCTGCATAGTGATCTGGCTGTTACAGAGAGACGAGCACTTTGCTCTTCTGTCTGTGGCCTGAGGGAAGGAACCAAAGCAGAGCCGCACACACAAATTGCTTCCAATGATGCAGTCAAACCTGTGCTGAGCTGGATGGAAGGAGTATCAAAGCTAGGGTTGCTGTGACATCGGGCAAGGAGTTGAGAGATCTGACTGCTCACTGGATCGCCCCTGGGAGCCGCCTTCATCCACGGAAGACAAGGAGTTAAGTGGCTATTTTTGCAGTAGGGAGCTCAGTCGAACCATGACCACTGCCAGTTCAGTCTACCAGGGATGCACACTGGTCCCAGTGGGTAGGCAGATCCTTCTGCTAGCAGAAGGTTAAAATTATGTCTGACTGTCTGGGTTATCAGGGTGCCTGGGGTACTACCAAGCCAAAGCTCTGCGGTAGCCGCAGAGGTCACAGCAGAACAGAAGCTGTGGAGGAGACCAGTGGAGTTCTTAAAAAGCTGATTAAAAACAGACAGGGTAACAAATGAAAGTCTACTACTGGCTTTAGGGTATAGCCAAATCCAGGTAAAATATATTAATTTAGAAACTCATATATTTATTGATGAGGTTATAGGCAATCTTATCAATAGATTGAAAATATTAGGCAAATTAACTCAAGACAAAATTGCTACAATTGTGTTTGATGATGTAAATGTTTTATAGCATATTAGAGATATACTTGGGGCTGGGTATGTAGTTCAGTTGGGAGAGTGCTTCTCTAACATGCCCTAGGTGCAGTAGCACCCATAAACCTGGCATGGTGGCACATACCTGTAATCCCAGAATCAGGAGATGGAGACGGAAGGACCAGAAGTTCAAGGTCATCCTCAGCTACATAGTGAATTGAAGGCTAGCCTGGGATACATGAGAGCCTGTCTCAAAAAAATAAAATAAAATAAATGCTTTTAACTGAAGCCATTATATTATGATCTTAGTATGACAACATTGTATTTGCCTAATAAATATTATGGCTTAAAATGGAAAAGACAAGACATATTTGACTGGCACAGGACAGGGACCTCACAGCCTGTGCATCTGAGGCAGTGATCCTGGGTTCTGTCTTGCTGCTCCCAGCTTCCCTGAGGCCCATTCAGGCTTTGTTTCCTAACTTGGATATGTGAGATTTTCTGTTGCCTTTCCAGGACCAAGCATTTAATCAGATTCTCCTGAGTGGCCCAGTGGTAGTCACTTACCCAGCAATGTGACCTTGGGCCAATCCCTCTGTTGGTCTCAGTCTCCACAACTGGTAATCGGAGATGAAGCATTTGCAGCACAGATTTATAGCGAGTTGCATGCGGGATATGGTGTTGAGACATTTTGTAGAATATAAAGTGAGACAAATAAAAGGAGTTAGTATGAGAGAAACACGCTCAGAAATCAGAAGTGTGATGGCTACTCCTGGCTTTGCCCCACTGTGCTGTGTGATCTTGGGTGACTCCACACCCCTCTCTGAGCTTCACAGAACCGCTATTGAAACCGAAGGTATTAAATATGATGCTTCCTTCAGCTTGGTTGTCTTTGATATCAAGCTAGAGACCCGGAAACATACCAGTGCCCTGAGCACCAGGGAAGGGCTGAGATGGGCAGGGCTGTGTGGGCAGGGATTTGTTCTAGGAGTTTGAGAAGTGAGCCCAGAGGACTGGTAGGTACCTAGCATGTGGACTTAGGGTCAACACACTTGAACCTGGTAGCCTCTGGAAAGGCAGCCATGCTAACCACTGGACCAGCAAGACTTTTGCAGACCTGACAGCCTCTTTATCACCTTCTGACTCACGGAGCTACTCAGATCCTTTGCTTTTCATCTATTAAATGGTATTATCTCTTCCATAGTGGAAACTCCATGACATATATCGGATTTACAGAAGGTCATCAATAAATCCTGATAACTTAGGTAACATGATGTTGGGTAGACGGAGGAGCAGGGAGAGGAGATACAGAGGCATGCCTGCATATCTAAGTCTTGGAAGGGCAGATCTGCATACCCAAGGGTGAGGACTGGTGGACACGGGATGATGGTGGAGGTGGAGCAGACAGGCATAGATGACTAAACACGCAAAAGAAGATACGTGAGACACGTACGTGTTCTGAGCTTCAAGGAGTGTGAGGAGTTGGATAAAGGAGAAAAATGTCCCAGGTAGGGAAAGTGTGTGAAGGTAAGAGGTGGCCTAGCCTAGCTCAAAGCCTTGGGCCGTGAGAGGGGAGACTTTCAGGAAACAAGAATTGGTTTAATCAGAGCAAATGACCACCTTGACATCCACAGTAGGGCAGGGAATGTGAAGATGCCTGAATCCCCCTTCCAGCTGAGCCACACTCCAGACCTGAACCATCTCAGAGACCTCCCACTGGCCTCTTCCACACCCCAGCAGGTGCACCATCACTTAGCATACCCTTTCTTGTGTCTCTCTGATGGAACTCAGGACCTTGCTCAGTGTCTCTGAGTGGTTCTCAAGTTGGTATGACTTTCCAGCAGCCGAGGGAGACCCCTGAGTCAAGATGTTAACAAGATGACCAGCACTGGGATCCTGTCTGGACAGCTAGAGATTTGGGACTTCCGACAGCTGGCTATCTTAGTTCTTTTTCTTTTCACCCTTTCCCACGGTGGCTCTGCTGGCACTTTCCCTGGTTCTTTGTGTTTCCCCAGATCTTGTGCCCTGCACAGTCTCCTTGGGGTCTCCTGAACCTTACCTGACTGGTCCGGCCTTCTTTATTTCATGTGTGTACTGTCTTTCCAACCAGGCTGTGGGGTGACACTATGTACTATGTCTCTTTTAGATAGTTGCACAGCATCTAGCAAAAATGAGTACCTGTTAAGGGCTTGGAGAGATCGTGGGTTCAAGACTGAGTTCACTTAGGGAAAAAGATATGTAGGAGTTAATCCTCTCCCGGGCAATGGCAGTGAATCAGACAGACCTATCTCGGCATTAGGATTCTCTTAGTTAACTGAGTTCTGCTCTGCCTTCTACGAAGTGCCAGGGCTGGGACTAACCCCTGGGTCTTGAACAGCATAAGTGGCTTAACCACTGTGCTTTCCTGCCTCTTGCAAAGGTGATGAACGGGCAATAACCTCAAGCCCTTTCGCCAGGAAAGCACCCTGCTCACATTCGTTCTCCACCCCCCACCTGCCAGTGTCCCCTGCTCCTTCCCAGGCTCTGAGTTTCTGGTAGAGAGGAAAAGATCTTCACCCAGCACTCCCTCCCTCCCAACCCCCTGCCCTTGCCTTCAGTCACCTTCAATGACCAGCCTGCTCTATCTGAGCAGCTTCCCTCGCTCCTGTGGCAGCAGCCGCCTCTTCTCTCTGGGTCTGTGGGTCACAAGAGGAAGCAGTCCATCCTGCTCTGCTCACACTGACGCTCTACAGGAGAGGTCCACTGTTCTCCTAAGTGTGCAGGGCAGGGCTCCAGTGGCCAGACCCAGAGGTGCTCTTTTGTCAGATGAGACTGGAGAGTGAAGTTCCAGCCCCCGAGAAGCCCTGGGGATTACTTGCCCATGCCAGCAAACACAGCACAGGGCCTCTGGGTTGGATGAAAGATGCAGCCAGGAAGTCTAATGCCCCTAAGACATTTCAGGCTTGGCTCCTGGAACTGGGGAGCTGGGCATCCCTTGGAAGTTTCCATTAGGGACTGAAATTTCTTCCCTTCGAGACTTCAGAATGTCTGCAAGGATGGCCATGGGAACCAAGTGGTCAAAAGGCTGGGCAGATAGACATCCCTCCTCTGACCCAGTCTGAAGACTCCCGAATGCCCCCTTGAGTCCTACTGTAATTCCAAGAGAGAATAGCAGTTGTCTGGCCTCATTAACTGTTGCAGAATAATGATTACCACAAAGGAGCCTGCCTTGTGGATGAGGGGCATGGGCCAACAGTGAGCTGCAGTACCATCTAACTGGCTGGTCTTGGCTAATTATCTGGTAAGGATTCCTAAGACTCAGTGAAAATCATAAACTATGAACCGAGATGAGATTAACACCCTGAACACAGTGTGTTTAGGAAATGGAGGAAACTCTCCTTTCCCCTCCTTTTCCTCCTCTTCCTCCCTTCTCTCTTATTTTCCCTCCCCGTTCTGACCTCCCCTCCTCTCCTTTCCTTTCCTCTCCTCTTCATCCTCTTTTTCCGTTTCCTCTTCCCTCTTCCTCCTCCTGCTCCCCACCCGTCTGAGGTCACCCAGAGGCTGGAGCCTCGAATCACACCTTTCTGAAGTCCACTTCCATCTATTCTGGCACACTTGTTTGTCTCCCAGCAGAGTTTCTCTTTGTCCACTGCTTAGTCATGGTGGGCTAACTTCTACTTATGCACTAGGATTCCATTTGTGAAAATTCTGCTAAGAGTCTCTCAGTGTGTTTACAAGGGATATGAACCTGTAACTCTCTATCTATAATGTAGTTTCTTGGTTTTGTATTAGACCAGTGCTAGGCTGACAGACTGAATTGGGAACTATGTGTTCTTAAGTTTTCTAGGAGAGCTTATACATACTTTGCAGTGTTTATTTCTTTCTTATTTGATTTGTGGAGTTCACGAGCTAACCATACAGGTTTAGAATTCAGGCTGTGGAAGTGTTTTAATATGCATTCAAATTTTAAAAATTTAAGCTGGGTGTGGTGGCACAGGCCATTAGTTCCAGGACTCAAGAGGTAGAGGCAGGTGGATCTCTGTGAGTTGGAGGTCAACAGGGTCTACATGGTGAGTTCCAGGCCAGCCAGGGATGCATAGAGAGACTGTCTCAAAACAAAGAAAGAACGAAACGGAAAGTATTTGTGACTACTCAGGTGATCTAATGTTTCTAAATAAACTTCAGTGCTGAGTGTCTTTCAGTGAGTCTGTCCACTTTACCTAAGCCTTAATTTATGAGATTAAGGTTGCTCTTACCATTCTCCTTTTTGTATCTGTAGACTCTACAGTGGTGTCATCCTTCATATTCCTGAGACTGGGAATTAGCATCTTCTACCTTTATTTCTTATCTGTCCAGCTAGGGGGCTGTCAATATTATCTGTCTCCTCAAAATAAAAACACCAGGTGCTGGAGAGATGGCTCAGTGGTTCAGAGCACCAGCTGCTCTTCCAGAGGACCCAGGTTTGATTCTCAGCACCCACATAGCAGCTCATAGCTGTCTATAACTCCAGTTCCAGGAGATCTGATACCCTCTCCTGGCCTCTGTGGGCACTAGGAATGCAAATGGTGTACAGACATACATACATGCAGGCAAAAGACTCATAGACATAAAATAAAATTTCAAAACAACGAAAAATCAGCATCAGCTTTTACTGTCATTGTTTGTTCCTGCTCCATCTCAGTGATTTTCTCAGCTTTAATGTTTTTTCCTTTTCTTTGTATTTAACTTATTCATCTTTATCTAGTTCTTCAGGCAAGAACAGGGGTAATTAACAGGAGACCTTTTTTATTTTCTAATGCAAGTATTTTAGTGCTATGAATCTTTTTAACTGAAGACTGCTTTTCACCAGAGCACTCAATTTTTTTTATATATTTTCATTTGCACTTGTTACAAATGCTAATTTTCCTGATTCATAGTGCTTTATATATTTTTTCAGTTATGTGGTTTTGGCTTCCAGATAATTGGAGCAAAGTACGTATCTTAGTTACCGTCAAGGTATATGTCTGAGTTACTGTTCTATTACTGTGAGGAGACACCATGACCAAAAATTTATAGAAGAAAGCATCTAATAGGAGGCTTTCTTACAGTTTCAGTGGATGAGTCCATGACCATCATGGTGGGAAGCAGACAGGCATACACTGGAGAGGCTTAATTCATTGTCATCATGGCAGGGAGCATGAAGAATGCAGGCAGGCACATCTGATTCACAGACAGCAAACAGAGTAAGACACTAGGCTTGGCATGGACTTTTGAAACTTCAAAGTCCACCTCCAGTGTGGTGGCTATTCTTGGTTGTCAATTTGACTACATCTGGAGTTACCTAAAACCCAAGTGTCTGGGTATACCAGTGAAGGATGTTTTCTTAATTAAATCACTTGAAGTGGGAAGACCTGCTTGTAATCTGGATCTTTTGAGATGAGAAGATCCACCTTTAATCTGGGCCACATCTTCTGCTAGCAGCCTATGTAAAGAAGGACATGGAAGAAGAAAACTCTTTCTGTTTGCCTGCTTGCTCTTCCTCTGCCTAGCAAGTCCATTCCTTTACTGACATTAAACCCTACATTTTCAGGATTCTGGCATGTACTGAAGACTGCCTGAGACACCCATCCTCCTGAATTGAACAGCTATAGGATTCTTGGACCTTCTATTGGTAGACAGTCATTGCTGGTCTGGCAGGACCATAGGTTATAAACTGCTTTAATAAATCCCCTTTCCGTGTGTGTGTGTGTGTGTGTGTGTGTGTGTGTGTGTGTGTGTGTGTGTGTGTATGTGTTCCTATAGAGAACCCTGACTAATAGACCCAGTGACATACCACCTCCAACAAGGCCACACCTGTTCCCTCAAGGCCACACCTCCTAATCCTTCCCAAATAGTTCCACCAACTGGAGACCAGACATTTAAATATGATCCCATGGGGCTTATTCTTATTCAAACCAACACATCATGTTTATACCAATATCTTTCAGTTTTTGAATGTCTTCAAAATTTATTATTTGCTTCAGTTTTGAACTATATTCCATAGAAATGTAAGATTCTAGTGTGAAAGCTTTGAGGGGAGAAGTCTATTTACTTAGTAAAGCTCTTGCCTTACAATTCGGAATTCAATCCATAGATCCCATGTAAAAATGGTGGGTGTGATGACCCATGCTTATAATCCCAGTTCTGGAGAGGTGGAGAACATATCTCTTGTTAGCCATCCAGCCTAGCCTAAATGGTGGGCTCCTGGCCAGCGAGAAGCCCTGTCTCAAAGGAAGCAGATAGTGTTCCTAAGGGTGATGCCTGAAGTTGTCTAGCCTCCACATGCATTCACACACACATATGTACACACACACCCTCACATCCATACACTTCCATTTTAAAAGATTCTTGTTTGACATTGTTTCTTCCCCCCTATACTGTTCAGAAACTTAGAAACACTGCTTAATGGTCTTCTGTTATGGAGGAAAAATCACTTGTCACTTACCTTTTGTCCTCTGAAAGTAATCAATCTCTCTCTCCCTCTTTCTCTTTCTCTCTCTCTCTCTCTCTCTCTCTCTCTCTCTCTCTCTCTCTCTCTCCCCCTCTCAGTTATTTTAAGATGATCACTGGCTTTAAGCAGTTTGCCTGTGGTAGATCTTCTCATGTTTTTCTCCATGTTTATTTTTTATTTCTTACGCTTTTATTAATTCTTTGAGAATTTCATACATTGTATTTTGATCATAATAATCCCCTCCCCCATCTCCTCCCAGACCTACCCCCCCATTTCCTACTTACCAAACTTTGTGTCATTTTTTAAAAGCCCACTGAGTCCCATTACTACTGCCTATGTTCTCTTAGGTGTGTGGCCATCCACTGGAGCACGTTACACATAAACATAACCAAAGAAATGAAAGACTTATACAATGAAAACTCGAAGACACTGAAGAAAGAAATTGAAGAAGACACCGGAAGATTAAAATACCTCCCATGTTCATAGAGAGGTGGGATTAGAACTGTGAAAATGCCCATCCTACCAAAAGCAGATCACAAGTTTAATAATAGCCCCATCAAAATTCCAATGTAATTACACAGTCTTAAACTTTATATGGAAACACAAAATACCCAGGATAGCCAAAACAATCATGTGAATTTCCCATTGAGCTTTATTGGGACCCATGAGGCTATAATTTCAATCATATTTTTGGGTATCATTTTCTCAAGTACTTTTCCTTTTTGAAGACATATTAGACCCATATTAAGCCACTTAACATTGTTCCACAGTTTACTGGTACTCTACTCATTGTTAAGGTTTTTCATCTTTTAGTTACCAGGCCACTAAATCTATCTATCTATCTATCTATCTATCTATCTATCTATCTATCTATCTACCTACCTACTTACTTACTTATCTACTGTTTTCAATGCATCCTGACTACAGTTTCCCCTCCCACCACTCCTCCTGGTCACCCCCTCATTCCTTCTCCCCCAGATCCACTCCTCCTCTATTTCCCTTCAGAAAAGAGCAGGCCTTTCAGGGATATCCACTAAACATAGCATAATTTTTTTTTTCTCCTGTAATGTCATCTATCCTTCATCTCCATGAATTTTCCATCTAATACACTGTAGTTTTCACCTACAAACATGTAGGTCTTAGATGCTGTGGTAGTTTGAATGAGAATGGCCTCCATAGGCTTATATGTTTGAATGCTTGGTCCCCCGTTGGCAGAACGGTTTGGAAAGGATTAGGAGGTGTGTACTTATTGGAGGAAGTGTGTCACTGGGGTTGGGCTTTGAGGTTTCAAAAGGCTTAAGCCATTACCAATGTTCTCTCTCTGCTTCCTGCTTGTGGATCAAGATGTGAGCTCTCAGCTGTTCCTGCAACCTTGTCTTTACTCTATCATCATGGACTCCAGCCCTCTGAAACCATAAGCCCAATTAAACACTTCTTTTCATAACTTTCCTTGATTATGATGTTTTATCACAGCTATAGAAACACCAACTGATACAGATGCCGCTCACCTTTAATGTGCTCAGTCTTTCCTGCTGCTTCTTAAACATACAGGGTGTGGACACAATTTCTCTGTGCTGTCTCTGTACATTCACCCCATCATCCTTCTACTTTTTCAGTTGTTCTAGCTGAGTGATTGTTCTCATTATAAATTGTGTCATCTTTCTCTGTTCTGGATAATTTTGTACTGGATATCAGACATTTGAATCTTATTACATTAATTCAGTTGTGTAAGTGTCTTAGTTAGGGTTTCCATTGCTGTAAAGAGTCACCAGGACCATGGAAACTCTTATAAAGGAAAACATTTAATTGAGGTGGCAGCTTACAGGTCAGAAGTTTAATCCATTATCATCATGGTGGGACATGAAGGTGTCATGGCAGACATGGTACTAGAGAGGGAGCTGAGAGTTCTACATTTTGATCTACAGGCAGCAGAAGGAGACTATGTGCCACACTGGGTGTATCTTGAGCACTTGAGACCTCAAAGCCTGCCCCCACAGTGATACACTTCCTTCAGCAAGGCCACACCTCATAATAGTGCCAATTTCTATGGGTCAAACATTTAAACACACGAGTTTATGGGGGCCATTCCTATTAAAACCACCCACCTCCAATGTCTCTCATTATCAGTTAGGAATCTGTGCTTATCAATACTACGGCAAAAGAAGCTTCCTTGCCCATTGTAGCTGGTGGCAGCTCAGATCATGGATTTCCACGTGGCTTTTGGTGGCAGCATGGATCACAGACCTCAATGTGGCCTCATCATGGCTTTCAGCAGCAACATGGACCATGGAAATCTTTTGAAGAGACTTAATCCAGAAAGTGAACCATTCTTTCTCTCCAATATCTTGTTGTTGCTCAGAGTCTGGGTGATCATGGGGTTGGGCAGCATGCCCGGGCAGGATATGTCGGGGGTTCCAGGTTGCTGTACACCACCCTGCCCTTGGCATTGGCTGCCCTGCTGGTATCCTGGGCATGGCCACTGTGCTTGCAGCCCACCACAGCACTGTGGCCCTGTGCTCTCCTCCCCACTGCAAGGCGAGCAGCAGCTGTGGCTCCATGCCTCAGGCCCAGGCATGTGGGCCCAGTGGTGGCACCAGCCTAGTTAGTGGGTGGCACTCCCACCGTGGTATCTCCAGTTCTGCTTCCCTCAGCCGAATGCACCACTCCATTCTGCCATCTTTTTCCCCAATTCCATGAAACTACTTTAAAAAGCTTCTTCCCATAAGGCCACGGGTGCTGGCAGCTGCTGTCATCCTCCTATTCCACATCTATTTCTGGATTCTTAATAAATAATAAATAAATAAATTCTTTAATCTTTTTTTTTACTTCTGAAATGCAATTAATTAATCATTTGTAAGAGTCTTGACCCTCTGGAGTATTTTTCCTTTGACTCTCTGGAGTTTTGTGTTTGGCTTTTGTTAGGGGAGGACCAGAGCTGCAGTGAATATATAAGAATATATAAGTAGATGGTAAATTAATTACCACGGATCATGTCTCTAAAAAGGTAGAATTGGCTGGGGAGATGGTTTAGTCAGTAATGTACTTGCTGTACAATCGTGTGGACCTGAGTTCAATTCCTAGCATCCATGTGAAAAGCCATGCTCACCCATATGAGCCTGTGATAACAGTACTGGGAAGCAGTGATGGGGATCTGGGGGCTTGCTGGCCAGTCAGTGTAGCCAATTGGTGAGCTCCAGATTCAGCATGGGACCCTTTCTCAAAAAAAAGTAGGAGAGTTAGAGAGGAAGATAGGCTGATATTAACTTAACAGCCTCTATATGTGCACACACAGAAAGGTCTGCTCGCAGACAGACACACACTTGAACACACATTCATAGATCATATCCACATCCACCCCCCAACAAAAGTAAATAAAATAAAAGGCCTACATTAGAATTTGCCCACAAAAGTAAACAGAAAACCTCAATTAGCAATGGTATAGATGTGCACACAAATGAGTGACCAGCTACTTGTATTAGCTCATGTGGACCAATGTTAGTAAGAAAGATACTGTTGACTTTTGAGCCATGTCCTTAGAGACTCAAGATGGCTTGCTGGACTCTTAACTACTACATCTGTATTCATGATGAGAAAAAAAATGGGGGGAGATCTTGAAGGATGGAGTTGGACCAAAGTTACCCTGTCTCTGTCATTAGGAAACCAATTCTTTTCTCAAAACTCATTAGTAGAGGTCCAGTGAGATGGATGGTTCAGCAGATGAAAGCGCTTTCTACCAATCCTGATGACCCACTTTGATCCCTGGAACCACATGATGGAAGGAGAGAACCAATCCCAACAAGTTGTCTTATGACTTCCACATGTGTGATGTGGCATATTCACATCCTTACACATATAAACACAATACCACACACACATACACACGCAACTAACAATCATATAAACAATAAATAAATGTTAAAAAATTGAAGTTCATTTGTGGAATTTCCCATTAAGTCTCATGGGACCAGACCAAGTGCCTTATCTGCCCTCCTACCAGAGACTCTTGAAGAGGAGAAAACAGGGTTGTCACTTTGGCTTGGACTCTTAGTGATGTGTTGACTGCCCCCCCCCAAATGTCAGCAAATGTATGTTGCTTTTGGCAAAGAAAAGCTAAGTGGATAGTTCTCCAACTAGAGTCAGTTACAACAACATTAAATGTGAAATGCACTACCAGCCAAGTAAG
This sequence comes from Peromyscus maniculatus bairdii, assembly GCF_049852395.1. Classification (NCBI taxonomy): domain Eukaryota; kingdom Metazoa; phylum Chordata; class Mammalia; order Rodentia; family Cricetidae; genus Peromyscus; species Peromyscus maniculatus. The sequence continues at coordinate 137,763,132 of NC_134853.1, forward strand.
AAGACCCGCTGTCATTCAGTCAGAGAAAAAAATCAGAGCGCATCCGTAGTCAAATGGAAACTTTCCTTGCTGTATGGAACCGAGGAGCAATGCTTTGGTCTTGCCTTTCTGTGTTTGTTAATTCCCTTGATGAGTGTGGGTCACACCTGGAATTCAAGAGCAGGAGAGAATCTAGCAGAGTTCAACCTGGCCATGAAGGAATCATGGTGGAATGATCTCAGGACTGAGAATCTATGCTTTTTTTTTTTTTTTTTTTTTTTTGGTTTTTCGAGACAGGGTTTCTCTGTGTAGCTTTGCGCCTTTCCTGGAGCTCACTTGGTAGCCCAGGCTGGCCTCGAACTCACAGAGATCCGCCTGGCTCTGCCTCCCGAGTGCTGGGATTAAAGGCGTGCGCCACCAACGCCCGGCTTGAGAATCTATGCTTCTTAATTGATCTCTAACATTTGTGACTGGGGTTGAGACCTTGGAAACACCTCAGGATTCCTCAGAAAGTTGGCATCTGGCTTGGGGAAGCCATCCTGCAGGTGAGCTAGACATCAGAAAAGGTGAGAGCAGACCACCTGACCAGGCTAGAGACTCTGGTGGGCTTGGCTTATCTTTCCACCTCACAGAGTGCTTGGGAAGCACCTGACAGTCATATCTGGATGGCATTTCAATGACCTGACGCTTGACCTTGGACGAGTCCTCTTAGCTCTCTGATCATCAATGCCCCACCTCTATGGAACACCGGCTATATGCCTCTTTTCCTTTTGGTTCCTAGGAAGGTATGTATTATCAGAAGCCCCAGAAGTCCCTGCCCCTCCCCCTACCAATTGCTACTTTTGACTCTAGAGTCCACTAGTCAACTGCCTTCTGTCCTAGATACTTCTACACGTGATTCTGTCCTGTGTGAACTAAGAGTCCCCATGGCTTCCTGTCCCTGATCTGACTTGTGCCGGATCATGATCCTGGGTTGAGTACTGGTTGGGAACACAGCCTCTGTGGTCACATAAAACTGCTGACAAAATTCCTGGCTCCCCATGGGCCACTTTAGGCTCCATGATTCTGTTTCCATGCCTGTAATGTGGGGATGGCCATACTGCAGAGACTCAGGATATGTCAGATATTGGCCCACAAGTGTGACCATGGGATGGGAAACATAACTCTAATTTATGGCGGAAAATGGGGCTCTGGGAAGCTATATGGCTTACTTGGGTCACAGTGACCAAGTCTGTGTGACTACTAAGCCTGGGTTCATCCATTACGGCAGTCATTTCCCCAGAGGCTGTTCCTGGAAGCCCTTAGCCATGCAGAAGGGAGGGGTGATCCCTGTGGCTGCCAGGAAAAGTCTGCTGGGGTTGCCCTCTGGCATTAGAACTGTTGGGTGGAGGCCAAGACCCAGCTTGGGAATTCTGGGCAGGATCAAGACAAGAAAAGCTTCTCAAGAGGAGGAGATTCAGATGGTACCACACAGCATCCTAAAGAAAGGTAAGGGCAGGTAAGAGTTACCATTTTGCAGAGGGGGATCCTGGAGGAGAGAGAAGGGTGGGGTTGGAGGGTGGAAAGAAAGAATATAGGGGAGGGGGGAAATAAAGAGAACTCATTATTGATGCCAGAAGGAGCCAGTGCCCGCTCTCAGTTCTATACAAGAAGTTTTTTGAGGGACAATCATAGCCACCTAAGCTACTTCAAGAAAGAGTGAGACTCCTGTCTCTGGGGGTCTGGGAGCATCCTTTGGTAGTGAGATATCAGAGAATATAGATGCTCTCATAAGGGCTGGATGTTCAAGTCACCTTCAGCTCTGAAGTCTAGTGAGTCTGAGGCTGTCCAGAGAAGATCTGTGTGGGTATCATTGGGAGCTTGGAGAGGGGACTGCAGCTGGAGAGGAACACCAAGAATCTGCTTGCCCCGGACTCCTGCCCTGCCCTGGACACCTCAGACCAGACTCCTTCCCATACAGGGTTCTGCGGAGGGCTGGGGCTCCTTTCATAGCAGGACCAGAGCTGGGGGCTGGGGCTGCATTTTACTCTGAAGGTAGCTCCTGCTCGTGGCATTCAGACAGGCTACGGCTTTTTGAGTAGCGAGGCAAGCAGTGCTCCTAAGGGAGGGGCATGCGATGGTGGCGGCTGCTGCAGCCAGCCACTTGGGTCACACGGGGTCATCTATGGCTTCTAGTTTCCAGCTCTTTTTAGTCCATGGAGCCTCTTTCCTTGCCTATGATGCTTCATTTCTTGTTTACTGTCTCTCTGTGGAAAATGGTGCTTGCTGGACTTGGCCTCTGTGTCTCTGTTCTGTCCAGTCTGAATCTTTGACCTGTACCCTGGCCAATTCTTGCTGCCTTCAGGTCAGGGTCTTTGATCTCTGCATTAGTTCTTTTTTATTTATTGTTATCTCAGATCCTCCAGATAATGCCAGGATTCCATCCCATCTTTCCACTGATACTGCACACCTGAGTCCCTTAATGGACACCCCTTGTTTACCGTCACACCCCTGAGCCCAGATCACTTTCCTCCTCCCAGATGATACTGTGGACTCCTACCTAGAGGTGACAGGAGAGAACATTCAGGGAAGGACCAACTCTACCAAGCGGCCCCTTCCTCATGAGCTGACTGGCAGGAAGAAGACCATAGCACACAGGGCGATCAACATGTGGTTACTCACCTCTGTGCCCTGACAGTCCCGGTAGCCTGTGAACAAGTCTGGCATCATCCTCTCACTATTTGCTCACCTTGACCTGTTTCTGCTCCAACTTGACTAGTCCCACTTTCGGGACAGAACTTCTGCCCCTGCTGCCCACTTCCATTCAGCTTCCGCTCTGGAGGAGGCAAGGGTGACCTAGCCAGTGAGCGAGAAAGATAAGTGGGGAGAGAGGACCTGTTTCTAAGCAGGTAAGCCATATGGTCTTTCCACGGATGCTGCTTCGTTACAGTGAGCAAAGGCTCTGCTAGGCTACACCTGTGGCTGTGGGAAGATGCGCCATCTCTTTTTCCCATCTATTGAGTGGACACAGCCTAGGGACAGCCTCACATGCTTGCAGGCATGCCGGGACATCTTTGTCTGCTTTTTGCGGTAGACAGTAGAAAGGGCCATGACATTAGCATCCATTTCTCCAACCCTCTTTCTGTGGACTTGTGCCCGGGATAACTGTGGATAAGTAGGACCCGCAGCCTCAGAAGCCCGAGTCTCTGGCCCTAAGTCTTGGATGCACAACAGACCCTTTCTTGTGTTGCTGGTGTATAGACAGAACCTTCTTCTCAGAGGTTCATGACCCCAGCACAGGTAGGGATTAGGGGGCTTTGTTGTTTGTTTGTTTGTTTGTTTTTTGTTTTTGCTTAACTGCTGGGGAGTAGGAGAGGAAAGTATACAATGAAAGCGAGTGTGAACATTCCTTGGTCTTTGTTCTGGCTTCCCAGCGTCTTCCAGTACATAGATCACAGCATAAGCGTTTTTAAAAAATTTTATTTACAATTTGATTTAATATTATATATCAGCCACGGATTCCCCTGTCCTCCCTCCTCCCGCGCCCCCCTCTCCCAGCCTCCCCCCAGCCCCCCCAGCCCCCCCTTCCCATCTCCTCCAGGGCAAAGACTCCCCTGGGGATTCAGCTCAACCTGGTAGATTCAGTCCAGGCAGGTCCAGTCCCCTCCTCCCAGGCTGAACCAAGTGTCCCTGCATAGGCCCCAGGTTCCAAACAGCCAGCTCATGCACTAAGGACAGGTCCTGGTCCCACTGCGCGAGACAGCATAAGCTATTACTGGTCTTTGACATTCCAGACTCTGTATTCAGTCAGGAGACACAGAGGAAAATCAAATCACATTCAGGAGGCGAAGCTTCTCTTGGGGGAGGGGGTGGAACGGGACGACTCTGACCTGCAGGATTTCCAAGCTGACCGAGCTTGCTCTGAGCTAAGATAGGTCCCAAGAGTGGCCCTCCGGGCAGCAGGAGACCTGACTCTTTGTCTCAGCTCAGCTCCAGACCCCACCGTGCTCAAGGGTGTCTCCAAACAGAAGTTGATCTCCACAGTTCCTCCCTCCCTGGACTTGCAAGGAGGTTTCTGTGAAAGCCCTCATAGCTTCCCACCATTTCTCTAAGGGAAAGAGCCCACAAGCCTGCCTGGGAAAATAGGACCAAAAACAAGGGAAGCAGCGAAGCCAGGATGTTCCCGCAAGTCTTTTCCCTGTAGGCGAGGAAACCGGAAGTGGCCCAGTCAGCGTTTTTGTTTCAGGAAGTGTGCTCTGAAGGCTATGCAGAGAGTGACCTGAGTAGTGAATGACAGAGATGAAAGAAGAAGGTGGAGGAGGAGAGAGAATGGGGAAGAAATACACTGAATGTCTGAGGTGGACATTGGCAGGGCTCTGGAAGAGGGACAGAGGGGTGAATGAGGCAATGAACCCCTGGGGAACCAATGGGATGCAGGAGATGGAGCTGCAGCTGAGGGGTTTCTCTGAGTGTCTGAATGGTCTCATTGGATTTCCTCACAGATGGGCACATGTGTCAGTATCTGTACATACGTGTCTGTGTATCTATATGTACATATATATGTGTGTGCATATGCGCAGATAATTAAACTAAAATCAACAGAAGTTTCTTTGCCTTCATGATTTGCCCCTTTCTCCTAAATATCAAGGACAGAAAGCATTTCAGTAAACTGAGGACTCGTTCTGGCTGAGTTCTAGTGAGCCATGACTTTGCTGCGGATAGGAAACCCTGTTACTGCCAGAGCACGGGAAATTCCTTTTCTCCCATACGCCTCTTGGCCCTGAGTCTCAGTTTCTTCACCCATAAGACGGAGGTAACAATACCTACTCTATATATCTCACAAAGTCAGCATAAGGTTTGAGAGCAGGATCCCAAGGCATTTTGCAAGGCATAGCTCCAGAACTGAATTCTGTAGCCTTGGCTTCTTGTGATTGACACTGATGATGTTCCTTGTCACCCTTCATGTGAGGGATGTCTACTTCCTAAGTCCCGAGAGTCGGGGAGTTGTTCCTAAGTTGCTCACCCTCAAGTAAGCTGTGAATAAGTAGGACCCGCAGCCTCAGAAGCCCGAGTCTCTGGCCCTAAGTCTTGGATGCACAACAGACCCTTTCTTGTGTTGCTGGTGTATAGACATCTGTCCCCACTCACAGCCTGTTCTCACAGGTCAACCAGGCATAGCACTCCCAAGCACCAGCTCCTTGAGGCAAATCTTACTCAGACTTTTGTGTAAAAAAGTGGAAAATGGGAAATGGCAGCATATTGTCCCACTCTAGGCCCCAAGGCAGAATATTCTGACGTCCTTGGCCTACTGCCCCATGGGAAGAATGTTGGTTGCAAACAAGATAACTTTATCCCTATTTTACAGCTGGGAAAACTGAGTCCTGGGGAGATTAACTAATAGCCAACATCACATAGCACCAGGATTCAAGCAAGCCATCGGTCTGTGACACACCCCTCCTACTCTGCCACGTGGTTTTTCCCTATAAGGCCCATGCAGCTGAAGCAAGCACCATTATTCTTTGTGAATAAAAAGTGAGAATTTAATTAATGACTGATTCCCAGCTACCTAACAGTATTGGATGAAGTCTGAGGAGGTCTTGGAAAGGTGCCTGGCCTGTAGGAAGGCTGAGGTATGTGAGATCTTGTGTCAAAGTTAAGAAATCATCTAGGAGACTGGATGTAGACACAAGATTCTTGTGAAGCCTCAGATAAGGCGGCCCAAGAGCAAGCAGGCTATTGCTTGGAGCCAGAGGTGACAATGACATCAGTCTGCACTGTTCTCAGGCATCAGCAATGCAGATGACACCCCCCAGGTGTCCTTTCCCTGCTCACATAGGGAAACTGAGGCTCAGGGGTGTGTGTTAGGATCAGAAACAGCTGAGTCAGTAAGGTGGCTTTTGTAAAGAGAAGAAACAGGGGGTAGACATCCGGGAGAGTGGCAGCTGACTGTGGACATCCTGGGTGACAGAGTGACTTCATAGGGTACTTGTGTAGCTTGGACTTGTGTCTCAGTTTGTGCACCGACAACCATTTAGAGTTTTAAAAAAATTCATTTCTACTTTTTAGGTATTAGAGTTTTGCCTGTATGTATGTGTGTACACTATGCATGTGTCTTGTACCCACAGAGGCCAGGAGAGGGCGTTAGATCCCCTGAAACTGGAATTACAGATGGTTATGAGACACCATATGAGTGCTGGGAATCCAACCTAGGTCCTCTGAAAGAGCATTGGGTGCTCATAACTGTTAAACCATCTCCTCCTGCATGGAGTTTTTACACCAGTATTGATCTCTAACCACCTGACGGGCTGAAGGAAGCTTAAATGCCTTAATAGGAGGAAGACTTTGGTAAGGAGAATTAGGTACAGCTTTTCCAATACTTATATTTCACAGCAGAGGAAACTGAGGCTGAGAAGGAGAGCTCCTGTTGGTTTAGATGCAGAGCCAGTGCTGTCCATGAATCTCTGTTCTTCGTAAACTTCCTGGGAGTGGTTCCAGAGGACAGCAACAGGTAAAGCGGACAGTCCTGTGAAGAGGGATATAATGGAGTTTCATAAAATTTGAACATTGACCACTATCTCTCTGAACACTATCCCCAACTCTGGTGCATGCCTTAGCTCTTCCCCTATGTGAATTCCTGCCTTCTTTTTCATTAAGAATAGAGTGTAATGCAAGGTCCCAACCAGACCTTTGTGACAGAATTCATTCTTCTGGGCTTCTCCCTGAGCCCCAGGACCACACCTCTGCTCTTTTCAGCCTTTCTGATGATTTACCTGATGATCATTTTGGGCAATGGCTTGATCTTCATCCTCATCTGCTTGGACTCACACCTCCATACCCCCATGTATTTCTTCATCGGCATCCTTTCCATGTTGGACTTAGGCTATACCACCACAACTGTGCCCCAGATGTTGGCACATCTGGTCAGCCAGAAGAAGACGATCTCTTACTCCAGTTGTGTGGCTCAAATGTACATTTTCTTGGTGCTAGGTGTCACCGAGTCTTGGCTCTTTGCCATCATGTCCATAGACAGGTACGTAGCCATCTGCCACCCACTCAGGTACAGGGTCATCATGAGCCCATGTGTATGTGGGATAATGGCCATTTTCTGTGGACTCTGTGGTATCGCCTCTGCTCTTATCTACACCATATTTGCCATGCGCCTCCCCTACTGTGGGCCCAACAAGATCAACCACTTCTTCTGTGAAGTCCCCGCGGTCTTAAAGCTGGCTTGTGCAGACACTTCAGTCAACGACCAAGTAGATTTCATTCTTGGATTTAGCGTCATACTGATCCCCCCTATCCCTTATCCTTGTCATCTATGTTAACATCTTTACTTCCATCTTGAAGATCCGTTCAGCACAGGGGCGACTGAAAGCCTTCTCCACCTGTGCTTCCCATATAACCGTGGTCACCATGTTCTGTGTGCCCGCCATGGTCATGTACATGAAGCCTGGTTCTAAGGCTTCGCCAGAAGAGGACAAGAAGCTTGCCCTGTTCTACAATGTCATCTCTGCTTTTCTCAACCCTGTCATCTATAGCCTCCGGAACAAGGATGTGAAGAGGGCTTTCCTTAAGGTAACAGGCTGGGGGAGACCCCCAGAATGAGTCCCTAGAAGGACATGGAAGCTACTCACACTGTATCATCACTGTTCAAGAACTGCTATCACGTGATAGCAGGACCCATGCACACTCCCCCTTCTGCCTCTCATTTCAGCTCTGTACAGGTTCTTAGGGGACCATCCCTTGCTTTGCTGGTGGAACAGGGCACTGTGAAATGTCTCCCAGGCACATCAGTTCTCTCCTTCCCCCTTGTTCTACAGGGCTTACATGCTTCATAAAGAAGGAGATGTCTGAGCCATTGAAACCTTTAACTAAAATAAAGGGAATGGGCTTGGGAGGATGCTCCGTGACCGTGTCTTAAGAAAGGCTCACTGCCTTGTGGAAACCATATATAATGTGAACTGGATACAGGTCAGGGACATGGACTTGAAGAATTCCCGGCCCAAGAGGAAAAATGAGCTGAAACTCATTCTCTGCAATCTGGAGACAATAGGGATGACTTGAGGCCAAGTGCAATCTGGTCCCACAAACCTCCTCAGATTCAATTCAGGCCACCTTTTCTCCTCCTTCATGTCACATAAATTTGACTCTGCCATTGACTTTGTTATGAATTGACTATGAAATGCCCATTCCCCAACAGGTTCATGTACAATGGATAGGCTTTGGGCCTCTGACTGGATCAATGGAATGACTCCTTGATGGATTCATAATATGATGGTGTTGTTGGGAGGTGAGAAAATGTAGAGGTAGGGTGTAGGAGGTGAAAGTAGTTCATGGGGACATGTCCTTGGGGGCTACATCATGCCCTGGCCTCTTTCTGTATTCTCATTTTTCTGATCCCTGCTTGTAATGAGTTGGACAGAGATGCTTCATCATGCCCTCCTCTTTGCATGCCTTCACATGCCCACAGTGAACTGGATTCTCTGAAACCATGAGCAGAATCTACTGTTGCTTCCTTAAGTCGCTTTTCTTGGGCATTTGGTCACAGAAGCATAAAGCTAACTCACACAGAAAACCTTGAGTGATATGCATTCTCTTTCTTTACCTTGACCCAACTCTTGCTTACTCCTATTGTCCATCAGGTTGTTGTATATACTAAGATTCCCAGACTTTCCATGAGCCCCAAAGAGCTGAGCACAAGCCTTACAACCTTGTACTTTCCTCCCATGAGAAAGACTGGCATGGTGGTGAGTGCCTTTAATCCCAGAACTTGGGAGGCAGAGGCAGGGAGATCTCTGAGTTCAAGGCCAGCCTGTTTACAGGGCAAGTTCTAAGACAGTCATGGCTGCACAGAGAAACCCTGTCTCAAAAAACAAGCAGCAGCAGCAGCAACAACAACAACAACAACAAGGCAAATAGTCCAACATCTTAGCTCTCAGCTGGAAATCAAGTTCTGCGAAGCAGTAACCACAGCAATCTGGGTTACTGCTGCATCCTTAAGGTCCAGCATCATACTTCATGCTTTCCACCTTCAATGAAGGTGTTGTGGGTCCTAGAATGAATACTACACTGTGAAAAGTTGATGAATTAGAGGTAACAAAATTTGGGAATCAGCACTTAAACACTTAAAAACATTTAAAAACACTTAAAAAACACTTAAAAAGATTGTTATATATATTAATTTAATAAAATATAGATCAATGGAAAACATGTAAAGTACTTATGAAACTTTACAATGTTCATAACTTGGGTTTTGAAATTTCACCTCTAGGACTCTGTTCTGTGGGAATAATCACAAGTGCAGACCAAGTTTTATATATAAGATATTCATTATATAATTACTAGGAATAACCATCAATATGACTTCCCAACCTCATAAAACACTATGCAAACAGTATTGTGTACTGTGTCTGAGGAAGTAATAAACACCACTGGAAAGTGGGTCTGAAGAGATGGCTCAGCAGTTAAGAGCATTTGCTGCTCTTGCAGAGGACCTGGGTTCACTTCCCAGCACCCACATGGTGGCTCACAACAGTCCAGTTCCAGGGGATTTGAGCCCTCTTCTGGTATTCATGGACACTAGGCACACAAGCAGTGCCCTTACATACATACAGGCTGAACAGTCAGACATATAAAAAATAAATGTCTTTTAAAACTATTACTGGAAATTGTATATGATATTAGGTAGAAATTTAAGAATTCTTAATTTTATTAGATAGCAATTAAAATTCACATAAAATTAACTTATGTATTACCAAATATGTTGTTATGATTTGGATAAGGAATGTCTCCTGAAAGCCTATGTGTTAGAATTGGTTGCCCCCTGGTGAATTTTGGGGGAAGTAACTGGATCATGAAGGGTCTGAATTCAAAAATTTGTAAGACTATTAGGAGGTGGTGGATTCTGCTTGGAGGACATGGGTGCTGGGGTGTGTCTTTGAAGGGTGCATTTTGTCCTCACACTTTCCTGTTTCCTGGCTGCCAGGAGGTGAAAAGTTTTGCTCCATCACAGGCTGTCTGTCATGATGTTCAGCCTCACCTGAGGACCAAGTGACCACTGACTAAAACCTTTGAAACTGTGAGCCAAGATCAACTCCCCGTCCTCTTTTTGCTTTCCTCAGGCAGTTGATACAGTAAGGGAACACATACTAGAACACATACATAACATGTTTTAACACACACACACATCACTGAAAGAGAGACACACACATATACTCATATATATAATATATAAACATACACATATACATATATACACACACACATACTAGACATCAGTGAGTAGAGCAGTAAGATTAAAATGATTTTCAGTCATATTTTACTATCAAAGAATTTTGCAGTCATCACATGTTAGTTTTATAATAAAGGGAAATAAACATTGGTTGAAAATATTTGTTGTAAATAAATAGTGATGAGTACATAAAAAGATGGGAAGTTTCAGTTTGGATCTAAAATGTCCCCTCGAAGGCCACGCTCTGTGGTCTTGGTTACTGGGTGATGGACCTTTGGGAAGTGATTGATTCCTGACAGTTCTGACTGAATTGGTGGATTAATCCGTTGATGGTTCATAATTTTATGGGCTATGGGGAGGTGTTAGACACTCAGGAGGTGGGGGACAGTGAAGGGAGTGAGCCCTTCTTCACTTTCTCTGTTTCCCTGCTACGATGAAGTGGGGATCTTTGTTCTACTGTGCGCTCCCTGCCATGATGTTCAGCCTTTCCTCAGGACCGTAGTACCAACTGAGGGTTGAGTGTGCTGTGGGGTGTCACTCCAGAGGATGGTGACTCTAATGACACACCGTTTGAACCAAGAAAGACATAAAACACACAAAAGGACTGGAAAGATGGTCCGGTGACTAAAAGCACTTGTGGTTCAACTGTGAGAACCTAGGTTAGAACCCAGCACCCTCATTAGGCAGCTCACAAACACCGGTAAATCCAGCTTCAAGGGATCTGACGCCTCTTCTGGACTCTTTGGACACATATAAACATGTGCATGTATTCTTGAACAGACACATGAACATACCCATAAATTTTGCTATTAAGAAAGTAATTCCAAACTCAAACACTTAGAAGGAAAATTGACAGCTGAGTAATACTCCATTGTGTAAACGTACCATATTTTCTTTATCCATTCTTCAGGTTGGGGACATCTAGGTTGTTTCCAGTTCCTGGCTATTATGAATAAAGCCACATGAACAGAGTTGAGCAAGTGTCCTTGTGATAGGATGGAGCATCCTTTGGGTATATGCCCAAGAGTGGTATAGCTGGGTGTTGAGGTAGGTCAATTCCCAATTATCTGAGCAACCACTGTATTGATTTCCATAGGGGCTGTACAAGTCTGCACTCCCACCAGCAATGGAGGGGTATTCCCTTTGCTCTACATCCTCACCAGTATGAGCTGTCATTTGTATTATTGATCTTAGCATTACAGAAGCTTTTAGGTCCATGAGGTCCCATTTATTAATTGTCCATCTTAGTACCTGTACCATCAGTGTTAAGAAGTTATTTCCTGTGCCAATGCATTCAAGGTTATTCCTCAGTCTCCCTTCTGTCTGGTTCAGTGTATCTGGTTTAATTTTGAGAGGTTTTTGATCCACTTGGACTTGAGTTTGTGCAGGATGATAAATATGGATCTGTTTGCATTCTACATGCAGACATTAAGTAAGATCAGCACCATTTGTTGAAGATGCTTTCTCCCCCATTGTGTCTTTATACCTTTTTAAAAAATCAGGTGTCCATAGGTGTGTGAATTTGTCTGGTTCTTCAGTTCAATTCCATTGATCAATGTGTCTGTGTTTATGCCAATACCATGCAGTTTTTTTTTAAATTACTATAGCTCTGTAGTATAGTTTGAAACCAGGGATGGTGATACCTCCAGAAGTTATTTTATTGTACAGGATTGTTTTTAGCTATCCTGGTTTTTTTTCCATATGAAGTTGAGTGTTGTTCTTTTAACGTCTGTAAAGAATTGTGTTGAAATTTTGATGGGGATCATGTTGAATCTGTAGATTGCTTTTGGTAGGATAGCCATTTTTACTATGCTGATCCTATTGATCCATGAGCATGGGAGATCTTTCCATCTTCTGATATCTTCTTCAATTTCTTCCTTCAAAGACAAAGTTCTTATCATACAAGTCTTTTGCTTGCTTGGTTAGAGTTAGAGCAAGATATTTATATTATTTGTGGTTATTATGAAGTGTGTTTGTTTCCCTGATTTCTTTCTCAATCCATTTGTCATTTATTTATGGGGGACTACTGCTTTTTTTTAGTTAATTTTATATCTAGCCACTTTGCTGAAGGTGTTTATCAGCTGCAGGAGTTCCCTGGTAGAATTTTTGGGGTCCCTGATGTATACTATCATGTCATCTGCAAATAAATATGCTTTGACTTCTTCCTTATTTGTATCCCCATGATCTCCTTTGGTTGTCTTATTGCTCTAGCTAGAACTTCAAGCACTGCATTGAATAGATACAGAGAGAGTGGACAGCCTAACAACTCTCTACTGAATGACTACTGGGGTCAAAAAATTCCTGATTTTAGTGGAATTGCTTTGAGTTTCTCTCTATTTAATTTGATGTTGGCTATAGGCTTGCAGTAAATTTCCTTTGTTATGTTTAGGTATGTCCCTTGTATCTCTGGTCCCCCAAGAGTTTTATCATGAAGGGGTTTTGTATTTTGTCAAAGGCCTTTTCAACATCTATGAGATGATCATACAGTTTTTTTTCCTTCAGTTTGTTTATATGGTGGATTACATTGACAGATTTTCATATGTTGAACCATCCCTACATCTCTGGAATGAAGTCCATATGATCATGGTGGATGATATTTTTCATGAATTTTCTTGGATTCAGTTCCCAAATATTTTATTGAGTATTTTTGTACCTATGTTCATGAGGGAAATTGGTCTGTAATTATCTTTCTTTACTGAATTATTGTGTGGTTTGGGTATCAGGTTGTGGCCTCCTAAAATGAATTTGGCAATGTTCTTTCTGTTTCTATCTTGTGGAATAATTTGAGGAGGATTGGCTTTAGCTCTTCCTTGAAAGTCAGGTATAATTCTGCATTGAAACCTGGCCCTGTGTTTGCTTGCTTGCTTGCTTATTTATTTATTTATTTATTTATTTATTTATTTATTTATTTATTTATTTATTCATTCATTCGTTTGTTTGTTTGGAGACTTTTAATTATTGCTTCTATTTCCTTAGAGATTATAGGTCTATTTAAATTGTTTATCTTTATTTAACTTTGGTAAGTGGTATCTACCCAGAAAATTATCTACTTCTTTTAGATTTTCCAATTTTGTGGAGCACAGGTTTTTAAGGTATGACCTAATGATTCTTCAGATTTCCTCAGTATCTGTTATATCCCCCTTCTTTTTTTTTCTGATTTTGTTTATTTGGGTATTATCTCTCTGTCTTTTTGTGGTGGTATTGTGTTCCCTGAAATATTGTGCATGCTAATAAACTTATCTGGGGTCAGAGAACAGAACAACCACAATATTAAACATAGAGGATAGGCAGTGGTAGCACACGCCTTTAATCCTAGCATTCCAGAGGCAGAGATCTACCTGGATCTCTGTGTGTTCAAGGTACAGACAAGCATGGTGACTCATGCCTTTAATCCCAGAAAGTGAGCCTTTAATCCCAGGGAGTGATGGCAGAAAGCAGAAAGGTATATAAGGTGTAAAGACCAGAAACTAGAAGCTTTTGGCTGGTTAAGCTTTTAGGCTTTTGAGCAGCCATTCAGTTGAGACCCATTCGGATGAGAACACAGAGGCTTCCAGTCTGAGGAAAGAGGATCAGCTGAGGAACTGGTGAGGTGAGGCGGCTGTGGCTTGTTCTGCGTCTCTGGTCTTCCAGCATTCACCCCAATAACTGGCTCTGGGTTTGATTTCATTAATAAGAACTTTTAAGATTCCTGCTATGGTCTTTTAATTAGTTTGGATAAGATTTTGTCTATCTTGTTGATTTTCATTAAAAAACCAACTTTTGTTTTATTGATTCTTTGCATTATTCTCTGTGTTTCTATTTTATTGATTTTAACCCTTGGTTTGATTATTCCTGACATTTACTTTTCTTGAGTGTGCTTACTTCTTTTTGTTCTCAAGCTTTCAGGTATGCTGTAAAGTTGCTAGTACAAGATCTCTCCATTTTTTTATGTAAGCACTTAGTGTTATGAACTTTCCTCTTAGCACAGCTTTCATTGTGTCCCACAAGTCTGGATATGTTGTATATTCATTTTCATTGAATTCTAGGAAGTCTTTAATTTTTTTTCTTTATTTCTGTCTTGACCCCAGTAGTCATTCAGTAGAGAGTTGTTAGTTTTCATGAATCTGTAGGCTTTCTGTTGTTTCTGTTGTTGAAGTCAAGCTTTAATCCATGGTGGTCTGATAAGATGTGGGGGGTGGGGAGATTATTTCAATTGTCTTGTATCTGTTGAGACTTGATTTGTGACTGAGTATGTGATCAATTTTGGAGAAAGTTCTGTGAGGTGCCGAGAAGAAGATATATTCTTTTGTGTTTTGGTTAAATGTTCTGTAGAAATCTGTTAGGTCCATTTGGTTATAATGTCAGTTAGCTCCAGTATTTCTCTGTTTAGTTTTTGTGTAGATGACCTGTCAATTGGTAAGAGTGGGGTATTGAAGTCTCTTATTATCAATGTGTGATTTAAGCTTTAGTAATATTTCTATTACAAATGTGAATGCCCTTGTGTTTGGGGCATATGTGAAGAATTGAGAAGTCACGTTGGTGGATTTTTCCTTTGATGAATATGAAGTGTCCTTCCCTATCTCCTTTGATTAATTTTTGTTCAAAGTCTACTTTGTTAGATATTAGAATGGCTACAGCAGCTTGTTATTAACTCTATTTATTTGGAAAATCCTTTTCCAGCCCTTTACTCTGTCTTTGATGTTGAGGTGTGTTTCTCGTATTCAGCAGGATGGATCCTGTTTTCACATCCATTCTGTTAGTCTGTGTCTTTTTATTGAGGAATTGAATCCATTGATATTGAGAGGTATCCATGACCAATGACTGTTAATACTGGTTTGAAAGTACTTGCTTTCTGTGTTTATATGGGTATAGTTAACCCCTTTGGGTTGGAGTTTTTCTTCTAGTACCTTCTATAGGACTGGATTTGTGGACAGATATTGCTTGAACTGACTTTATCATGGAATATCTTCTTTTCCTTCTATAATGATTGAAAGTTTTGCTGGGTATAGTAGTCTGGGCTGGCATCTGTGGTTTCTGAGAGTCTGCAAGACATCTGTCAGGCCCTTCTGGCTTGTAGAGTCTCCATTGAGAAGTTGGGTATAATTCTATTAGGTCTGCCTTTATGGGTTACTTTCTCTTTTTCCCTTGCAGCTTTTAATATTCTTTCTTTGTTCTGTAGGTTTAGTGTTTTGATTATTATGTGGTGAGCAGATTTCCTTTTCTAGACCAATCTATTTGGTGTTCTCTAAGCTTCTTGTACCTAGATAGGCATCTCCTTCTTTAGGTTAGGAAAATTTTCTTCTGATTTTGTTGAAAATGTTTTCTGGGCCTTTAAGCTAGGATTCTTCTACTTCTCCTATTCCTATTATTCTTAGGTTTGGTCCTTTCATAGTGTCCCAGATTTCCTAGATGTTTTGTTTCAAGAACTTTTTTAGATTTACCATTTTCTTTAACTGCTATATCTGTTTTTTTCTATTGTATCTTCAATGCTTGAGATCCTCTTTTCCATCTCCTGCTTTCTGTTGGTCTGATCCTTACATGTATAGTTCCTGTTCAATTACCTAGATTTTTTTCACTTCCAGAATTCCCTCAGTTTGTATTTTCTTTATTGCTTCTATTTCCATTTTCAGGTCTTGAACACTTTCATTCATTTCCTTTAACCATTTGTTTTTCATTAGCTTTCTTTAAGAGATTTATTCATTTCTTCTTTTTTGTTCACCGTTTCCTTAATTTTAAAAAGGGATTTATTCACTTTCTGTTCAAGGACCTCTATCATCTTCATAAAGTTGGTATTAAGGTCTTTTTCTCATGCTTCAGCTGTATTGGAATATTCAGGGTTTGTTGTAGTAGGATAGCTGGGCTCTGGTGGGGACATATTGCCCTGGCTGATGTTGGTTGTGTTTTTATGCTGGCATGTAGGCATCTGGGTTTGTCATGATTATAGATCCAGGTGTTGATTTCTGGGTTTGCCTTGGTTTCTGTTTCCTTCCTGGGCTTCTGGATGGTGTGGCCTTGGTTGACAAAGGGGTCTCTACCCTAGTTGAGGGATGATTTCTGGTGGCAGGCATGGTCTCTGTTAAAGCAGGGAGTCTATGCCCCAGTTGGGGGCTGGGATAAGGTGATGAGATGGGTAGGGGATCAGGGATAGGGTAGGTGGGCATCAAGAGAGTGTTGAAGGTCTCCAGGTGAGTGACCTATCTAGACTTATAGTGGCCAGCAGGGACTCTGTTATAGCAGGGAGTATTTGGATAATTTTTAATGGCAGAAATCATACCTTTCTTAGCCCAAACTTTTTTTTTTTTATGGGTTGTGGTCTGATTGTTCTTTATTTTATATCTAGAATCCACTTATGAGTGAGTGCATACCATGCCTGTCTTTCTGGGTTTGGGTTACCTCACTCAGGATGATTTTTTCTAGTTCCATCCATTTGCCTGCAAATTTCATGCTTTCATTGTTTTTCTCTGCTGAGTAGTACTCCATTGTGTATATGTACCACATTTTTTTCATCCATTCTTCCGTTGATGGGCATCTAGGTTGTTTCCAGGTTCTGGCTATTACAAATAGTGCTGCTATGAACATAGCTGAGCATGTATCTTTATGGTATGAATCAGCATTCCTTGGGTATATGCCCAAGAGTGGGATGGCTGGGTCTTGAGGTAGTTCGATTCCTAATTTTCTGAGAAACCGCCATACTGATTTCCACAGTGGTTGTACAAGTTTACATTCCCACCAACAGTGGAGGAGTGTTCCCTTTGCTCCACATCCTCTCCAACATTGGTTGTCATTGGTGTTTTTGATCATAGCCATTCTGACAGGTGTAAGGTGGTATCTCAGAGTTGTTTTGATTTGCATTTCTCTGATGATTAAGGATGTTGAGCATTTCTTTAAATGTATTTCAGCCATTTGTGATTCTTGTTTTGTGAATTCTCTGTTTAGCTCTTTAGTCCATTTTTAAATTGGACTGTTCAATATTTTGATGTCTAGTTTCTTGTGTTCTTTATATGCTGTGGAGATCAATCCTCTGTCAGATGTGGGGTTGGTGAAGATCTTTTCCCATTCTGTTGGCTGTCTTTTTGTCTTATTGACTGTGTCTTTTGCCCTGCAAAAGCTTCTCAATTTTGAGAGGTCCCATTTATTAATTGTTCTCAGGGTCTGTGCTGTTGGTGTTTTATTTAGGAAATGGTCTTCGGTGCCAATGCGTTCAAGAGTGCTTCTTACTTTCTTTTCTATTAAGTTTAGTGTAACTGGATTTATGTTCAGGTCTTTGATCCACTTGGACTTGAGTTTTGTGCATGGTGACAGATATGGATCTATTTGTAATATTTGACATCCAGTTATGCCAGCACCATTTGTTGAAGATACTTTCTTTTTTCCATTGTATAGTTTTGGCTCCTTTGTCAAAAACCTGGTGCTCATATGTGCATGGATTAATGTCAGGGTCTTCAATTGTATTCCATTGGTCTGTATGTCGGTTTTTATACCAGTACCAAGCTGTTTTTATTACTATAGCTCTATAGTAGAGTTTGAGGTCAGGGATGGTGATGCCTCCAAGGGTTGCTTTATCGTATAGGATTCTTTTAGCTATCCTGGGTCTTTTGTTTTTCCATATGAAGTTGAGTATTTTTCTTTCCAAGTCTGTGAAGAATTGTGTTGGGATTTTGATGGGGATTGCATTGAATCTGTAGATTGCTTTTGGTAAGATTGCCATTTTTACTATGTTAATCCTACCTATCCATGAGCATGGGAGATCCTTCCATTTTCTGATATCTTCTTCAATTTCTTTCTTTAGAGATTTAAAGATCTTATCAAAAAGGTCCTTCACTTGTTTAGTTAGTGTTATCCCAAGGTATTCTATATTATTTGTGGCTATTGTAAAGGGTGATGTTTCTCTGACTTCTTTCTCAGCCCTTTTATCATTTGTGTATAGGAGGGCTACTGATTTTTTTGAGTTGATCTTGTATCCTGCCACTTTACTGAAGGAGTTTATCAGCTGTGGGAGTTCCCTGGTAGAGGTTTTGGGGTCGCTTATCTATACTATCATATCATCTGCAAATAGTGAAAGTTTGACTTCTTCCTTGCCAATTTGTATCCCTTTGATCTCCTTTTGTTGTCTTATTGCTCTAGCTAGAACTTCTAGTACTATATTGAGTAAATATGGGGAGAGTGGACAGCCTTGTCTTGTTCCTGAATTTAGTGGTATTGCTTTGAGTTTCTCTCCGTTTAATTTGATGTTTGCTGTTAGCCCAAACTTTTTTAATCCTATGGTAAGTTTTCAAGTTTGTTCTGATTTTTGCTCCAAATTCTCATTGTAAATCTAGCTAAAAGATTCTAGAAACCGCCATGCCACAGATGGCTGCTAAGCTGCCCTCAATATTATCTTTACCAGACTGCCTGTTACTTTTAAGTTCAGCTTTATACAAAAGCTCAAGAAAGAGATAAAACAGACAATTTCATGGCCAGAATGTGGTATTCATGGCCCCTAATCCAATTTTCAACACAGTTCTTCCCATCTGAATCTTTGTGACCCTTGCTCTCACTGTCCCCATTCTTGTTGAAATTCTGGTCCTCTGAAATACTGCCAGAAACACACACAAGGTTTTTCTTCACTATTGTAGTATTTCTTTAGAGCATAAGCTTCCAAGTTCTGTCGTAAACTAGTTTCAAGGACATGTAAACTACAAGTCGGGTTTGGTCACAGAAATGAGACCTCACTTTTTTTTTTTTTTTTTTTTTTTTTTTTTTTTTTTTAAGACAGAGTCTTGCTGTAGCCCTGGCTGTCCTGGAACTCACTATGTAAACCAGGCTGGCCTTGTACTCACAGAGGCCTGCCTACCTTTGCCTAGGATAAAAGGCATGTGCCACCATGTCCAGCTTGACCCCCAAAAGTTAGCTTTATACTGCCTTTTGCAAAGTTATGACCAAATGCCTGAGACAACAAGTGAAAAAAATAAAGATTTATTTTGTCCCCTATTTTTGGAGGGTGTGGTCAGGCTTGTTTGGTCCCATGAGCATGGGCAGAACATTGTGGCAGTGGGAGTGTGTAACAGGAAAGGGTCTTCACTTTGCAGAAGACAGGAAGCAGGGAAAGAAGTAGGAATCTAGAATAGGTGTAGCCTTTAAGGCATTTCCCCTGTGGTTCACTGCCTCTAGGCCTCGCCTTCTAAAGTTCCCATAACCTCTTAAAACAGTACCACCATCTAGGAAGCAAGCATTCAGCACATGAATCTATGGGAGACATTTAATATTCATCTTTTAACAGTTTATATAATGATCAAGAGATGAGTTCACCTAGAAGAACAAACCTAAGTTTTGAACACTTAATTTTATAAAACAAATAAAATCACAGCTAAAAATAGAGGTAGGTTATGGTACCCTAACAGTAGAAGATTTCAGTTTTCTATTCTTATAAGTGGATACATCACCAGAATGAAAAAATAACAAGGTAACAGAGTTAAACTACACTGTAGATCAAATGGACTTAAAGAACATTGACAAACTTGTCTTTCCAAAGGCTGTAAAGTGTACATTGAACTTTTTCCAGAATAGATAAAATCCTAGACCACAAAGCAAGCCTTAACAAACTTAAAAAAATACTCTTCTCTCTATTTTATAATCACAGTAGAATTCATGAAATCAGAAGTCCATGGTTCTAAGAATACTCTAGATATTATATAATTCATAGAGATTATACAACATACTTTTGGATGAACAGTGGGCATTGTGGAAGTCAGAAGGGATTTTCTAAAAAATTCCTTGTTATAAATGAAAATGGAAACACAGCATACATAAACTTTTGTGTTGCAACAAGAGCAGTGTTAAGAAAGTTTATGGCAATAAGCACCTACTTCAAGCAAACAGATTTCAAATAAACAGCCTAATAATACATCTCAAAGTGCCAGAAAATAAAAAACTAACCCACCCCCACAGTAACCTATGTAAATGGGAAGAGACAGAGGCAAGCTTGAGACCATCTCAGCCCATAGTAAGGCACATCAATAATGGGAGAAGTGAGAAGCGTTACATCACAGGATCAGGATTCGTGGTGCCTGTGTCTCATTCTGCTTGCATTGTGCTTCTGTAATTATTTCTGGAATCTGATCCTCAGTTTCCTCACCTCTAAGGTATGATTTGGGGAATCAATATTTAGTTCCAACATTCTTTTTCTGTGGAGGGCCTAAATATGCCAAAAGAGTAACTGAAAATTGGGTCCTGGTGTAGCTCCCTTGCTGTCTTTACCTCCAGGTGCCAAAATGGAGATGTGAGTACAAGGACCAGTCCCTACATCCCTCCAGGAGTTCTGGTCTCACCTCCAGCCTTGAGTTTCCTTTGGGATGCATGTATCCTTTCTCTGCATGATGATTGTACCTATTTGGAATCTTCTTCTGAGTAATGGGATCCCTCAGGACTGGAAGGCCCTTGAGAGAATACTGGGATTCAACTTGGCTGCAGCCATAGAGACTCTTTGATTCCTGATACTCATGAGCTTCATTAATACAACAGTCAGGTATCTTCAAGGGAGCCGCTGAGACTCAGTAGCTTTGGAGAGTGGCTGAAGTAGGGCCCTCTTCCAGCCCAATACTTGGATTCTGGAACTGTCTAAGGTAGTTGCAAGCCATGGGTATGAAGCAGGGGTGTACACTGCACCTGGAATCAGGAAGGGAAGATAGGTAAGGAGCTTGAGGGATAAGATAAGCCCCTGAGAAGGCAATTCCCGCCAGTTCACTACAAGCCGTTGCTCCAACACGGTGATACATCAGGATGGCACTGGAATAGCAGAGTCCATTAAAGAAAGGTCTTTGGTGATGGCAGAGGTGGATTTTGTCTCTCAGTAGCTGTGCACCATCAGGCAAGTTACTCTCTGCCTCATTCCCCTTTTCTAAACCTTCAGAATAAAAAGAACTTGTAATGATAAACTAACATAATAGTGATAAATACTATTTTAGATGGTCTGTTGCAGTCACCACATTGAACCAGTTTCCAGGTAATGCTTTAGTTAATTATTATCAACACCCATTGAGATGAGTTCTGACTTCTAGATGAGGATGGAAACACAAGGAATTTAGATACTTAACCCCAGGCTATTCTGCTAATTATCAATCAGCGCTAGCACCCAAGCTTGTTCTATTGTCCATGCTGTTAATGATATCCTTTGATGTAAGGTAACCAGGTCATGCTCAGGGAAAGTTGCTTCTGTCCTTGTCTATTCATCACCTTAATTCCATCTCACTAATACTGAAGGAGAAGCTCATCTGAGAAAGATTAAAAACTCTCATCATGTTTATGATAAATTTCTCCAATAGCCAAGGAGAGAACTCTGGTTGTGTTGATAGTTAACAACCTGGTAAAGATCCTCCAGGTGATGGAGCAACCACTGGACAAGATGTCCATCATTGTAGATAACTCATTATTTTAGCATGGGCATAATTTCATAGTCATCTGTCTAAGACTTATTACCGCTGTTCATGCTACATGCTAAGAATTAGAGACAGATGAGAGAGGTGAGAATTTTCAAATTTAAGGAACTCTACAGTTCAGTGTGTGTCATCATGGCTATGAGCAGTAATGGAAGTGCCTTCAATGTCCAACCAGACGACAGAGGAAGAACAGGGTGGGAATCATGAAAGACTGCCATGATTAGAATTTTACCAAGAGAAAGAAACATGAAAGAGTTACTCATTCAACATGATGAGTAACCAAATAATAGCGGTAATAATAACTGATGTTCAATGCCATAGTGTCACATATACCCAAAAACTCAGTCAGTATTCATGAACCCTTCAAAGTATGTACTATTATCCTAGTTTTGTGAGTGCTGAGACAGGGCCTAATGGTGTTCTCTAGTTTGTGCTGTTGACAAATGGTAGACTTTAATTCAAATATGATTTTCTTTTACTTCAAAGCCTCTCCTGCCTTCTTGATATATACTGCACCACAGCTTTGTGAAGTAGGCCCAGTTGAGAGGTCAGCACATGAGAAGGTCTGTCTTGAGTGGCAGCCAGAAAACCTTTCCTGTGTTAAATTGCAGGTGCATGAATTGGAGAATGTTCTGGGAAACCAGTGGGTGTCGCTTACATGATGGACCTGTTTCCTTAGTTTTAAGATTGTGTAATGGTAGGTAGACTTGGTGATTTAGTGGGGTGATATGGAGATTGGACTAAGTGGTCAGAACCAGACTACACTTGGACCCCACCCCCCGCATCCCTAGAGCTGTAGAAATGCAAGAGAAAGCCCCTGAAGGTCAGCCTTCTATCTAGCCCTATAGGAATTGAACTTCAGAACCAAGGACAGCGCTGCCACCCCTCACAAGGCTGGTGGCCAGCCTGTTCAACATACAAATTCCTACTAAGTGCCAGGCATTGTTGTAGAATCTGCTAACACTCAGTGTGATACATGACACATCAAGAGAAGAAAGCTCCTGTATTCTTGCAAGGGAAATTGAAAAAACACTTAAATTATGTATTACATTAGAAAGCACTATGAAGAGAGGCAAATAGGAGGTAGGAATAGAGGATGAGATGCTCCATTTTGAACAGGGTGGTCAGGAAGGAATTAGACACTCTCTGAGAAGACCACACTTGAGCAAACACTTGTAGGAAGCGAGAGTGTGACCCACAGAAAGATAACCACTAGCAGAGGACACAGAATTCTAAAAAAGTGCAGAAACAGCAGTATTCTTTGAGTGAGGAACAGCAAAGGGGTGTGTGGCTGGAGCAGGTGGGGTAGTGAGAGGTAGGAAGTGGGGACTGGGAAGTGTTGAGTGATCTTGAAGCCTTCAAAGGACTTTGGCCTTTCCCAGGGACCCAAGAAGCCACTACAGGGCCAACAAAATGGCTCAGTGGGTAAAGGAGCTTGCTGCTAAGCTGCCTACTCAAGTTTGATACCCCGGCCCACTTTGTAGAAAGAAAAAGCTAGCTAACTCCTGTAAGTTTTCCTCTGATCTTCACAGGTATACTGTGGTGCATATGTGACCACACATAAATGTGCACACACACACACACACACACACACACACACACACACACACACAGAGAGAGAGAGAGAGACAGAGACAGAGACAGAGAGACAGAGACAGAGACAGAGAGACAGAGGAAGGGAGAGTGAGTAATACTTTTTAAAAGAATCCACCATAGTGGTGGTGGTTGTTACTTTAAGTCGGCATCTCATTCTACAGCCCAGGTTGGTCCTGAACTCACGCCTGCTTCCGCCTCCCGAGTTCTGGGACTGCAGGTGTGTGTCATCCCAACCAGCTTCACTGGAGTATTTTAATAGAGGATTTACATGATCTGTTTAAAATGCTCATTCTAAATAACTGGATGGAGAGGACTGTGGGGAAAGAGGAGGAAACATGGGAGTATTCAGAGGATGCTGCAAAACTCCTGGAAGGAAGAGACAACTTAGGTAATGGTAGATATGGTGGATATGGTGGGAATGGTGGATATGGTGGCTATGGTAGATATGGTGGCTATGGTGGATATGGTGAAAAGTGATCTTTTCTTTCTCATATTTGAAAAGGCAACTAACAATATTTTCTGATGTATTGCACATGAAGTGTGTGAAAAAGAGAATGTTTGAAAGATCTCGGGGCTCTTTTTTCACTTTAGTCCCCTCCAGGGATGAAATCACCACTCACCGAGTGGAGAAGATGGTAAGAACTGTTCTGCAGAGGGGACTGGGAGTCTGGGTTAGAAAATGTCAGATACAGCTTGCTCATCCCAGGGGAGATAGATAGTAGAAACCGGCTGGATCAATAGATCAACAGATCTAGATGGATCTACATTTTAGATTGATCGGCATCAAAAGTCTGTGTTGTTAGCAGTTGAGTGCGGATTCAAATCCAGACCCCACTGTCCCCTGTTCTATAACATCTGGCCTCTAACACAAACACTGCAATCATCTCCACCTCCATTTTAGACTGAATTCTGCCCGTGGTTTTATGGAATGTGATTTTAACCTAGGTTGAAAATAATCTGCTCTTTACTTTCTGTGCAGAATCTCAGATACTGTAATCCTGATCCAAAGTTTGAGCATTTTATATGAAAAAAAAAAGACCCTTCATTTTCCAATGTGAAATATATGCTTTCTGCCCTCTATCATTGACTAGGCAGGTCAGGTTTCCCACACAATGACATCTAAAGTGGATATGCATTGTATTTGGGACCTTTGCTAAACTCTTTGTGAAAATGGATGGTGTGGGAGACAAACTTCAACTTCACATGGTGAAAACATAGGACTTGGAGTTTGGTTCCTGGCTCTACCACATCCCAGGTTTCAACTCTCTAATTCTTTGTAAAGGAAAAAAGTGGTTCTGACCTCAGTGAGTTGTGGTGGAAATCAGATAACATCAAATGAAACCTTTATTTTTACAGTAATTCTTGATAAATGGCCATCTCCCTTTTCAGGATCTAGAAAAGAATTTGGAATCCCCAAGTGGTGGCATTCTGTAGCAGGCATTTAAGAACCAGCAAAGGGACACAGATAGACTGGTCAGGAATATCCTCTGTCGCTAGCCTGCCAAACTCAGATTGAGGATTGAGTCCATGTTAAAGTGAAGATCCACCTGCACCCGCCCCTCACCTCTCCTGTGAGAGACAGAGCTGTGAAGGGTTCCTCACTGCTGATTAAGAACAGTGTCCAGACTCACAGCGATTCCATTCCCAAGTCCGTGTCTTTTGTCTTTTGGGGAAATGTTAGAAGACAGAACTCTTCTCTGGCTTTCAAAATTAGAGTCCCAGTGGTTATCATTGTGTGTTAATTTATTCTGCACAGTTGTACCCCTGCAGGAAGGCTTGGGAAGGTAGGATGAGGGGGCAGAGCTTCTAAAGGAACAAAAGTGAGGGTTGTTTGTTTTGTTTCGTTCCGTTTGTAAAGTATCAGGGAAACTTTATTCAAAAGCAAATTGACAAGGAATGCAGATCAGAACTAAATATAATGCCACTCTTGACAGAGGGCCACACTCAAGGGTACTCAAGGAGGCCACAGTGTTTTGTCTTGAAAATGTATGACATGTGGGTTCTGTACAAAATCAGAGAGGAAGAAGGGAGAGGGATAAGCTGAGTGCTGTGGTCGTGATTTTTCCTTTTTCTTACTTTCCTAGGCTTTTTTTTAAAAACCTGTTTAAAAACATTGCCTCTTGAAGTCTTGAAATAATGGCATTAGGGAACAACAGGCATGTCTAGCCTCCTCAGTTTGACTGCTTTATGGTGTGTGTGCATGTGCATGTGCGTGCGTGCGTGCGTGCGTGCGTGCGTGCGTGTGTTTTCTTCTAAGTAAGACTTCTGTTCTATACAGCTTCTCATAGGAACCTTGGTTTTTATCAGGGATACTTAATTGGACAACCTGAAAAGTCTTTAGTGGAATTTCTACTAAGTAACTAGAGCTAGGCAAGGCCAATTTGGATAGACTACTCTCCAGACATGAGGAGGAGGGCATTTTACCTTCAACTCCCCATCTGTGGATTTCACATAGCATTCTGTCATGGAGATTGCAAAGGACTCAGTTATATATCCTCTTCTCTCCTCAGAAGGAAGGCCATGCACAGTCGAGGCTGGAGAAATCACAGCTCTGTAACTGAGTTTATCCTCTTGGGCTTCTCCAGAAACCCCAGAACCAACTGGATCCTTTTCTTCCTCTTCCTCTTCCTCTACTTATTTACAGTCCTGGGCAATGGGCTCATTGTTACCCTGATTAGGATAGATGCTCGTCTACACACACCCATGTACTTCTTCCTCAGTGTCCTCTCCCTGCTGGACCTCAGCTATGCTACCACAACAGTGCCCCAGATGTTGGCAATTCTAGTAAGCAAGAATAAGACCATCTCTTACACTGGGTGTGTAATCCAGATGTACATTTTCTTGACACTAGGCATCACTGAGACCTGGATTTTTGCAGCTATGGCCTATGACAGATATGTTGCTATCTGTTATCCACTCCATTATGGAGTCAAGATGAGCCAAACCTTATGCATAATGCTGGTGGCCAGCTCTGCCCTTTGTGGTCTCATCTGTGCCCTTGTCTACACAGTCTTTGCAATGAATCTTCCCTACTGTGGCCCCAATGAGATCAACCACTTCTTTTGTGAAATCCCCGCTGTCTTGAAGTTGGCCTGTGCAGACACATCCCTCAATGACCAAGTGGACTTCATCCTGGGTTTCATCTTGCTTTTGATACCATTATCACTCATCCTAGCCTCATATATTCGTATCTTCATAGCCATTCTAAAGATCCGTTCCACTCAAGGGCGGATGAAGGCCTTCTCCACCTGTGCTTCACACATCACTGTGGTTACCATGTTCTGTATTCCATGCATGATCATGTACATGAGACCTGGTTCTGAAGCCTCCCCAGAAGATGACAAGAAGTTGGCCTTGTTCTATAATGTCATTTCTGCCTTTCTTAACCCCATTATTTACAGCCTCCGGAACAAGGATGTGAAGAGGGCTTTTCTCAAGTTAATTGGAAGGGGTGAGGACACTCAGTAGGCCATGGAACAAGGCTGTCTGCAACGCCTCTGGTTCCTTGTGTTTGCCACCCACAGTTTTGCTGAAGTTCTTGGAGTAAATGAGAGAGGATTCTCAGGATGAGGGAAACACAAGAAAAAACTTTTCACATCAATTTGCTAATGGATACGTTAGGAAAAGACTCAAAGAATTGTGCCCAAGATTTAGCCATATCATTGACCTTCTATGGCTTTGGAAAAGTCACATGGGTTTGGAACAGTCACCTCATTTTTTTGGGATTTAATTTCCAGTTGTCAAGTGTGTTTGATAATATGCATTATGTCCAAATGATACTAACTAACATTACATTTGTGTAACAGTCACTCAGTGCTTTATTTTTTTTCTTTTTCTTTTTTGTGGTGGTTTTCATTTCCTCCTCCTTTTTCTTCTCCCCTTTCTCCTCCTCCTCTTCATCCTCTTTTTCTTGAGGTGGGGTCTCACTACATTGCCTAGGCTGGTTTTGAATTCATATGCTTAAGTAATTAGATTCCTGGATATCTGGAAATACAGATGTGTTCCCCCCACTTGACTGATAAGTATTTATTATTTTAATTCGCATGTTAACTCTAGAGGTGTGTTCTATCTCCTTCATACAAATAAAGACACTAAAACACAAAAAACACTAAATAATTTTCTGGGAATATTAATCAATAATAATTGACTAATAAATAATCAAGCTAGAAAGTGACGTGGCTGGTTTGAACCTGGGGACTAGTTCCAAGGCCCAGGTTCTTATGTATTATACGATATAACTCTGAAACATCTGAGAGAAAATCTGAGGCTTAGCTGAGACAATGAATGGCTATGACTGAGGCAAGATAAAAAGACTTAAGAATATTACTCTAGCTAGCTGGGCATGGTGGTGCACACCTTTAATCCAGAGTGCTACTCTAGAGGCAGAGGTAGGTGGATCTCTGTGAGTTTGAGGACAGTCTTGTCTACACAGAGAGCTCTAGGACAGCCAGAGTTATATGATGAGACTTTGTCTCAAAAAAAGAAAAAGATTCTTATTCTCAGGTCATAACACCAGGGCAGATCCTGGAGTCTAGAGCTACACTGAGAAATCAACCCTTCCTCACCAGAGTTCTGCAGCCTGAGCTAACAGTGCAATAGCAACGTCTCAATCCATGTTTCTTGGTGGGAGGCGTTCCTCCTATGTCCATCCTCCTCGTTGTTTTGAGTTGATCAGCTCTGCTCTCAGACCTTCCCTTTAATGGGCCTCTCTCCCATTTCATCGTGTCTGCTCCAGTTGTAGCTTCCAGGCACACAGACTTTTACTTACAAAGGAAGTAAATTCGGATTCAACAACTGATTTCCCCTTCAATTTTCTCCGCTGCCACAGACAATGGGAAGGACCCTGGGCTTTGACCTTGGCTTAATTTATTGAGATCTAAAGAAAAACCAGTCACACTCTCTAGAATCCAGTCCTCTTCTGACTCAAGAGGGATGATGACACGTTCTATCAGCTGTCTAAAACTAGAAAATTGTTTTAGACCTCTAATGGGAAGAGACTTTGCATTTAAATAATGATATGCATGACCACTCCAGAGCCATTCAACTATCAACAGAAGCTTGAGTTTCTCAACCTCGGATGTGAAGAACAGATTCATTGTCCAGTTAGGTGTTATGGGAACAGTCATGGTAGCAATTGAATGCACATACACATACAGAGTCATGCTTCAGAGAGAGGGAGAGGGAGAGAGAGAGAGAGAGAGAGAGAGAGAGAGAGAGAGAGAGAGAGAGAGAGAGAGAGAGAGAGAGTTTAATGGGACACACTCATGACATTAGCTGCCATATTAATTAGGAACCAAGCCACTTCTGGTATTTCAAATCAAGTCAAATTTCTGTCAATAGCTGGAGAGATGACTCAGTGGTCTAGAACACTTGCTGCTCTTGCAGAGGACCCAGGTTCAATTCCCAGCACCCACATGGTGGCTCACAACTGTCTGTAACTCCAGTTTCAGGGGAACTGATGCCCTCTCCTGGCCACTGAGGACACCAAGTAAGCAAGTAGTGCACAAATATGCATGAGAGCAAAACATTCATATATATGAAATAAAATTAATAAATATTTTTTGTATTGGATTTTTTCTATCATTCTAGTTTAAGGCAAATTATTAAAGTACTTAGCAAAAAGTAATACAAGCAAATCTTTTAAATCAAGCATTCTTCACATAAACACAAGATCAAATTAAAAACATCCTAACTGCTTTTAACTGCTTTGAAAGAAGTTTTGTTTTTTTTGTGTGTGCTTTTTATTGTTTTTGGTTTTTGTTCTGTCTTATTTGATTTTGTTTGTTTTGACTTTTTTTTTGGTTTTTGTTGTTGTTGTTGTTGTTATTTGTTTTTTGAGACAGGGTTTCTCTGTGTAGCTTTGAGCCTTTCCTGGATTTTGCTTTGTAGACCAGGCTGGCCTCGAACTCACAACGATCTGCCTGGCTCTGCCTCCTGAGTGCTGGGATTAGAGGCATGCGCCACCACCACCCGGTTTGTTTTGACTTTTTTGAGAGAGAAATAACATGAAGTTCAATGGGTAGGAGTTGGATGACATGAAAGAATAGGATCAAAATAGATTGTATAATTTTTTAAAAATAAAAAAATAGGAAAAACTAAAAAAAAATTGTCTGTAGATCAAGAATGGCTGAAATGTTACAAAAGACCAATAAATGCTAAGTGTGCTTTGCTCCTTTACTGTTTTCTCCAGAATAGAAAGCAACTGTGGCTTACACTTCTGCTCATAGCCCCCAAGCACTAAAGAACAGGGCTCTGGGGTGATGTGGGACCGCAGAGGGAGTCTCCAGGGCGGGTTTACGGCCTGAAGGACTCAGCCTCCAAGGGGGACAGCCCTGGGTTTTCTACAGATAGAAATAGTTGTCAGCAACGCATGCTCATTGTGTTTCTTGGGGACTTATTAAGAAAAATGCTCTGGGGTCATTAGAGGGGGCATGTGAGAGGCATCTGTGGAGTCGAAACAGGCTTTCTCCTCGGAGTTCTCAAAGCACTGAAACCCAATTTCCCCACCTCCCAACATGACCCCTGTGCTTGGGCTACCACCGACCTCTCAGGCGTCTGCATAGGCGGGTCCAATAGATACCCACACGCCACACTTTCCTGATGTCTTTTTGCCTGTTTATAAAAATGCCTTGTGGGTTTCTTCAGGAAGTTTCCTATTTGTTTCCAGATCTTAAAAGTTTAAGAATGCTTAATACCGTGGACTAAGCATTCAACTCTGGTCTTAGAGGCAAAAAGGACATTAACCTGTACAATGGAGACTTGTTTAGCATAGAACCAAACATGACCAGAAAAAACAAAGTCAATGAAATGATTCCTAATGATGTTCTTCTATAATCATATATCAGTGCCTTGACCACTCATCATCAGAGAGGCTTTCTCTGGCAGCAGATGGGAGCAGATGCAGAGACCCACAGCCAGACATAGGGAGAGAGAGTCTAAATTGGAGTTCTCCATTGGGTCCCTCCCCTCAGAGCTCAGAGAACCATGCAGAATAGAGGGGGAGGGAAAGTTGTAGGAGTCAGAGGAGATGGAGGACAGGAGAATATGTCCCACAGAATCAACTGAGCAGGGTTCACGTGGGCTCACAGAGACTCAAGCACCGAGCATGGGACCTGTGTGGATCTGCAGCAGATACTCTTGTGTAAATGTTATGATTGTTAGCATGGCGTTTTTTGTGGGATCTCCTAACAGTGGGAGCTGGTGTACTTCTGCCTCTTTTTACCTGCTCTTGGGACTCTCCCTCCTACTGGGTTGGCTTGTCCAGCCTCGATATGGGGGCTTTTGCCTTGTCTTATTGTATTTTGTTTGGTCCTGTTTGGCTGTTGTCTCCTGGAGGCCTGCTCTTTTCTGAAGAGGAAATGGAGGGGGAGTGGATCTGGGGAGAGGAAAGCTGGGATTTGGGGGCCTGGGAGGAGTGAAGAGAGGGGAAACTGTGATTGGGTTGTATTATATGAGAGAAGAATCTGTTTCCAATAAAATTTTTAAAAAAGGAAGAATGGAAGAAATCTTACAGAGTACAGCCTGCATCTTGGCCTTGAATCCCTTGAACAGAAAGAGCTGCTAAGATGTATCAAATACATTTTTATAAAGTTATCTCAAATGCAAATGGCTTGGATGTCTTTTCTCCAGTTCATGGTAAAACAAAATAAAACAAAGTAACAACAACAAAGCAAAATTATTTCTTAAAAAAAATCATAACCCACTCAAAATTGAGACTAGAAAGGGACTTCCTTGCTCCAATAAAAGACGTCTACAAAAACCCCCATGTAACTTCACACACAAAGATGCTGAGGTACATAAGACCTTTGTCTAAAACAGGGGGCTGGAGAGATGAGTGCTTGCTGCTCTTGCAGAGGATGGGAGTTTGGTTCCTAGCACCCATCCATGTGGCTCACAGAAACCTGTAACTTCAGCTCTAGGGTACCTGACACCTTCTGCCCTCCATGGGCATCAGTCACACAAAGAGTTCACATATATATGCAGACATTTACACACACACACACACACACACACACACACACACACACACACACTCCACATTTTTAATCCAAAACAAACAAACAAACAAACAAACAAACAACCCCCCCCCCAAAAAAAAAACTTCATCCAGCATTGTGGAGCATGCCTTTAGTCCCAGTCTGGTTACATAGTAAGTTCCAGGATAGTCAGAGTTATGTACAGAGACTCCATCTAGAAAAACAAAGAAATGAAAAGAAAAAAAGAAAGCCAAAGTTTTCATTGGTGCTGGAGAAATAGCTCAGTGGTTAGGAGCACTGACTGTTCTTCAATTCCCAGCACCCTGTGGCATATTACCACTGTCTATTGCTATAGTCCCACAGAACCCAATGTCCTATTTGGTGTTCAGATGTACATGTAGACAAAACATCCATTTACATAAAATACACATTTTTTTGATTAAAGAAAAAGATCTCTTAGAACTAACTAACAAATTTGGCAAAATGTTGCAGGCACAAATAATACCCATTTCAGCAAAAATGATCCTTACAGGGAAATTTTAAGCTATAAAATTCTATATTGAGGAGGAGGAGGATTCCAACTCACTAACCTTAAGAAAGAGTATATAAAAGAAAACCACCAAGGTGTGATGGTTCATGCCTGAGACTTCAGCACTTAGGATCATGACGTAGGATTGCTGGGAGTCTGAGGCTGGTCCAGGATACAGTGTGAGATCTTATACCATCAACCAAACACAAAAGAGGACAAGCAGGAAGCAAACTATCGAGAAGGCCAAGATTCAAGCAGTAGTAGAATGGGGGGTGGAAAAAAATCAGAGAAAATGAATGGAATAAAGAATGGTTTCTTCAACAGATCAATGTAATTGACAAAAGTGAGACTGGCCAAAGGAAAAGGAGAGAGAGGAGATCAATTATTAAAACCTGCCGTGAAAGAGGGAACGTTACTAAGGGGCTCACACAAAGATTATAGGGGAATACTACTACTAATGTACTCCAGCAAGTCAAGTAGCCTTAAGGTGTGTCACGTTTAGGAAGATAGAAAGTAGTAGAACTGCTTCAAAAAGGAATAGAAAGTTAAAATACAGCACACTAGCTGATTTAATTAGTAATTTATCCACTTCCCAAAGAAGAGCTCAAGGACTAGGTGGTTCACTGACTGCTGCGGGCTGCAGGAATATCATAAGAACTCAGCTGGTTATGGCAAAGTCACTACCTAGAGGAATCAGGGAATTCCTCCAGAGGAAGCCAAATCCCAAGGAGTTTTTGGTGTTACTTGGCTTGTTGTATATCAGCTGTATTCTGTTATGAAAATCATGTGTGCCTTCCTAGTTTTCCCAATTGATTTTTCCCTAAGAAGGGCTAACAATGTGGACTGATCACTCTCTAGACATACACATTCCAGGTATTTGGAGAACTGCCTTAGGAAAGGCTTTCTCTGGAATCAGATATCTCCCCTAGCCACTTTCAAGGACTAAAGGAGACATCACCCAGGTGGTCACCCAATTTCCGAGGATTAACAGTGATAACAACCCACAGGCGAGTCTCCTGACTTAAGGTAAATTCCACAAGGGGACACCGCCTAGGTCAGGTAGACATTAAGTAATAGCTTTACACAATTTAGCTCAGACCCCTCCTTTCTTACAGCCTTACTAACTTTATAGACCTCTAACTACTTACCTAACCACTTCTAGGAATATTTAGATAACCTTCTGTGCTAACAGCTATGCTCAGCCAGAACTCCCAGTTCAAGCCTCCCTGTAATTATCATTATTGGTAGCATCCGGCCAGGTCCATCACCGGATGGAGGAAAGTACCTTATCAGAGATACCTCTGTACTCTCCAAGAACAGACTTAAGCATCCAGGTTACCTGTTTGAGAAGGCCTGGCGGATGTGGCAATTAAGCCTATTCTTATCACCCCTCCATTTGACCCTGGAAGCCTGGCTTTGCACTGCTAAGGAAATACTGCTTGTAATTGTATATATACCAGAACTCCCAGGGCAGGAGGGAGGAGAGAAGAGGGAAGAAAATGGAAGAACGAGATGGGTAAGAACTTGAGAGGAACAAACTGAGATGGGGAAGAAGTAGATTGAAGGGCTACAGGAGAGTACTAGAGAAACGAGATGGAAGATGAGAAAGAGCCAGATAAGAGAGAAGGAGACGGGAGAGGAGATGATATGGGAAGGAACAAGATGGATGAGAACCTAGAAGGGACAGAACTATATGAAGGAATTAAGATAGAACATAGAGGGGACAGTAGATAAATATAGAGAAATCAGGCAAGAAAGGAGCTAGACATGAGAACAGAACTGAAGCTGTGTATAAAGGATGTTATGCCAGAGGAATTAAAGCAAGTGGACTATAGAACTCGGTGTGCTGAGATTATATTTCCTGATAATAGTCCTCGCCGTCAGTAGTTCTCTCTCCTGAGCCCCTGGGATGTATAATATTGAGGCTGGTCCCTGTAATATTATACAAGAACTGACAACTCTGCCCAACTTATAAAGCTCAACACCAATCCTTCTAAACCTCAACAGAGACAAAAGAGAAAGTAGAACTTTCCAACACATCCCTCACCAAAACCAAGACATCACGAGAAAAGACAACTATAAATTGACATCTCTCGTAAACATTCACCAAAAGCTCTCAAGAGCATGTAAAATAATTTTATCTAATAATGTAATAAATATTGTCAAGAAAACTTCTGCAAGGTCATATAAAGGGCATGTGAAGGTCATTAGTCAGACCTAAATCACAGCACTTGTGATTTATCCACAGATAATTGTGGTTTCCACCCTTCATCACAGAAGCTCCTCTGCAGCAGACAGAGACCATTACAGAAAAACACAGCTGGTCAAAATGCATAGAGCAACTGACTGTGGGTGGTCCAGCCCAAGTTAACACATCTGCAACACAAACTCTACACCTAAGACTCAGCATAGTAACATGGGAGAGGGGGTGGAAAGATTGTAAGAACCAGAGGACTAGAAAGTTGCTATATGATTGTCTCAGCATTGACAGGGAAGCTTCATCCCTGATAACTCAATGATAGGGCTCCCTGTCTTATTTTTAATAGGATCTCTCACTAAAGTTGAAGCTTGCCAATTGGCAAGGCTGAGTGGCCAAGGATCTGCTTGTCTTTGCCCCCAACTACCAAGGGTTACAGATGTGATACCCAGATTTTACCTGGATTCCTGGAATCCAAACTCAGGTCCTCAGGCTTGCTCAGCAGACATTTCAACAAATAAGCCATCTCCCCAGCCCCTAGTCTTATGTTTTATATACCTTCTGTGCCATGGGATATTCCAGGGCCCATCACAGCCTTTCTAAGCCCTGAGCACATCTTTCATCACTTTATCCTGGCACCCAAGGTCCTCACACCCAAGACCCTTGACTTTCTCAATCCAAGGTCCTTTGGAACCCATGGCATCTTCATATTCTATCTTGAAATCCAGTGGGGACAGATTTATGAGCATTGGTTGGAATAAATCAATGGGAACATCACATCCAGCCTAAATTATATGCATATTTTATCACATTTACTTCGTATGTGCTCATAGTTAACCCTATAACTGCCCTATACTATTATTGTTTCATTTTGGTGTTGTGGAAACTGAGGTACAGAGGGTTGGCGTCTCGTCAACTATTACCATATTATTAAGTGGTATAACCAGGATTTGATTGCTGGTCTTCCTGGATTTTTTGCTCTCATTAGAGTATTTCTCCATTACCTCATCTTGGCCCAGGCTTCATGAAGGAACCTTCTGTTGCTTAAGTCATATCACTTTCCCTCCAGAAAGACAAAGCATTTCAGGGCTACAAAATTTCAGGACACAACATAGCCCAGTACACAGCAGAGCATGATAGAGAATGAGATGCTTCGGAGGCTGAGGGTAAGAGCTCTAGTGATTGACCCCCACAGGCCCTGGGAAACACATTCATATTTTTTTATGATTCATGGAAAGCTTCCCCAACAGGTATGTTCAGCTGTCATTCTTACAAGTCTTCCCTGTGTATGTGTGCATATTCACATGTATATGCAGATGCATGTGACATAGGTCTGGATGTTAACCTTAGTTTGCTACCCAGGTGCTGTCCACCTTATTTGGAGACAGATTCTCTTGTTGGCTTGGAGCTCACCAATTAGGGTAGGCTAGCTGGAGAGCAAACCCTAAAGATCCCACAGTCTCTGCTTCCTCGTCTGTGTGAATACAAGTACACATCACCATGTCTGACTTTTACATGGACGGGTTCTAGGCATTAAACTCAGCTCCTCATGTGTGGGCCACAAGTCATTTATCAGCTAAGCCCCCTCCATAGGCCCTGGCCTTGCATTTACTCCACTTGATCTTCACACATCCATCTCCACTGGACAGCAAAGAAGGAAAAGGGAAGGACTCAGGAACAGGGCACTTGGGGTTGGGAGGATCAAGGATGTTGGCTATGGGGCCTTCTGTGCGAAGGGAAATGGTGAAATGTGTGCTCTGGGTCTGGGAGGGCTTCAGTCAGACCCAGAGGACCCGAAGGCCCTGAAGGCTCATTAAGAAGCTACAGCTTCGTCTTCCCTGAGGACTGGGAGCAGAATGTTAAAGGAAAACCTAACCCATTCCTGGCTCAACCTTCACACAGAGCTCGCGTCAGGTAAGGAAGGGAGAGGCAGAGGTAGTTGCCTGAGATACACAGTCCACACAGTCCTACCTGATGTGCTCCATCTGTCCCCATCACCCCTACCCCATCTTCCATCCCCAACCCCAACCCCATCTGTTTGCACTACAACTGCCTGCTTCCAACTCCCTTTCGCTCACATCAAGAATTTCAGCCCTGGCTTCTGTTCTCACTGATGTCTGTGCTGCTCTGGTCACTGATGTCTCTGTGTGGCTCTCTCTGTTTCTTTGCATCTCTTTATTTGTTGTTATGTTATTCAGTTACAACAGAGAAAAGCGGAAGGAGGAGGAGGCTGTGTCTGTGGAGACGAAGCAGTAGTCTCCCCTCAGCATTCTAGGATTTGGGTCCTTAGATTGAGATACAGGACTGGTAGTGACGGTAAAGATGGAGATGAGAAATTGCAGTAATGGCTTTAAAAAAAAAAAGCTTATTTGAGGCTTTGTGAGAGTCCGGAAGCTGAAGGCAGACCCTGGAACTAGAAAGAAGCATGCAGTCTTGTTGGAGAAGGACAGAGAAGCAGCAGAGTGGAGCCTGGCATTCTAACCATTCCCTCTGGGTCGCCTCTGGCTTAGGCAATTGTAATTGGGCTGATTCCTTTACCTATCCCTGGTTATTCTACTGATCTCCCTTCTGTACCATCCTTCTCACTTTCTCCATTCTGCATCATAGTCTGGTCAGTTTTTTAAAGTAGGGACTGACAATGAGATGCCTATTAGGAGTTTCTGCTGTAGCTCCGGCATCGGGTTTAGAGGAAGCTGGAGGACAAGGAAAGAGACAAATGTGGCAAAGTCCTCTTTCCTTCCCTCTGGAGCATGCTGGAGACTCTCCTACCCCATCATGAGCAGGACTGGCCACAGTGCATTCTTGCAGGTGGCTGTTTAGTTTTTGTTGATTTTTTAATGGCACCCAGAATCCAAGGACAGCTGAGTGCATCTTAGAGCTGCCCCCAGTAACATCTTATTACATTAAAACCTTCCTTCTTGATGACTCCCAGCTTCATCTCTTGGAACCTCTAAGGGTAAGACTTATCTAAACCCACATAAAAAAGCTCATCTGTGTCTCCACGTGACTTGTAGAGTTGTAGACTTACAGAGTGAGAACTCTGGTTCTGGAATGCTCTTAACTTTTCAGTTCTATAGGAGAAATGTCCCTCTTTGTTTCAACTCTTCCCACACAATATTACCTCCAGATCCTTCTTTTTGGCCTGTTTGATTTGTCCACAGCCCCCTTAAGGTATAGTCCAGGAACGAGAATGCTGTTCAGCATATGGTCTGGCTATGGCAAACACAGACCGTGTCACCAGCTCTGATATACCAGGATCCTTTCTCAGTGATGTAGCCTCATGCTGACCTGGTATTTCCCAGTAACCTTCTGTCTCACCTGGGCTTTCTATACTTGAATTATTCTTTTCTTTGAGACAGGGGCTCACTATGTAGCTCAGGAAGCCCTTGAATTCTCTATGTAACCCAGGTTAGCCTCAACATCTTGTCTCAGGCTTCTGAGTGTTGGGATCAGAAGTGTGTGCCACCATGGCTGGCTATGGTTGGATGTTTTAGTCAAGTGAGGCAGGGAGATTTTACACTTGTTCTGTAACATCTTTATTGTTGGCATCAGCCAGGGGTTTTATCAAGTTGAGGCAAAGCATTTGATTTTCAACCCCTGGGTCAAATGTTCCTCACTTTGTACACAAGCTGCCATGAAGAAAGAGTCCCCGAGTCTGGTCTGTGGGAATGTAGATTTTGAGTTTTCTGACAATCACAGTCTCATGCATCTGCATCCACCTCATCCTTACCTCTGTCCCTTCATTCCTATCTGCTGTGGATATCACTCTATATAAATAAAACACTGATGGCCAGTGACCAGGCAGGAAGTATAGGCGGGACAAAGAGAGAGGAGAATTGGGGAAACAGGAAGAAGGAAGGGAGACACTGCAGCCACCGCCAGGACAAGCAGCATGTGAAGACGCTGGTAAGCCACCAGCCACGTGGCAAGGTATAGATTTATAAAAATGGGTTAATTTAAGATATAAGAACAGTTAGCAAGAAGCCTGCCACGGCTATACAGTTTATAAGTGATATAAGCGTCTGAGTGATTATTTTATATGTCGATTGTGGGACTTCGAGGCTTGGGGAACCTGGAGAGAAGCCCTCCAGCAACACCTATCCTGCTGGACCTGCCACTCATGAAGCTTGTTTTTCCTCATAGTTCTCACTACAGCACTTCTCTCTCATTTTGTTATCTCATCTTTTGGGGTACACATGCTCTGACCTCTTTTTCCACCTTTGCTAAAACTCTCTCAACCTCAGGTCTTGATCCTGACATCTCATCTCACTCATTTGCAGCCTAGTCCCCCCATCAGAATCCAGAGAGCTCTGACTTCCTCCTCAAAGCATGGAAGGTAGCTACTGTTCTGTCTTAAGTCAAAGTCAACATTATAGAGTCCAGCAGGAAGACTCTTGCTTTGGGGGTGAGTAAGGAGAGGAAGAGGCAGAACTGTTGAGTAACTCATCTAAAAGAAAGTGTCAAAATCTTCTAAAGGATCGATAAACACAGTTACAGGTAAAATTTACTAAAATCTTCCCTTGTTTATGAAGTTGTGGTCCTCCCTACATCCCCGACTCTCTCAGATGTTTGAATCACCAAAGACAGGGCTCTGGACAGGAGACAGGCCTTCAGACAGGAGGGGGAGTGTTTCATCCTCATCCCTACTCTGTAGCCACACCAGGGGGATGAGAAGCAGTGTAATATGTAAGGGTGGGTCCCAAGAGAAGGGGAAGCAGGTGGCATTTGGGGAGACGATGGAAGGCAAGGCAAAGCAAGGAAACAATGTGCTGGGGCTCTGGCCTGAGAAGCTAAGTATTCCAAATTTAGACTTCAGTCTCTGAACTGGCATCAACCCCATGGAAGATTGAGGTCTTAGAATGGGCAACACACCTACATGTGCATTCTAAGCTGTCCTGCTTGGCCCGTTTCTTTCTGCAGTGGAAGAAGAATGCAAGGCTTCTCCTGGGAGAATCACAGCTCTGTGTCAGAGTTCATCCTTCTGGGCTTCTCCAGGGATTTCCAAGTTAATGTAATCCTCTTCAATGTCTTCTTCTTTCTCTACCTCTCTACACTCGTGGGTAATGGACTCATTGTCACCTTGATCCACCTGGACTCCCGCCTCCACACACCCATGTACTTCTTCCTCAGTGTCCTGTCCATGCTGGATATGAGCTATGTCACCACCACAGTGCCCCAGATGCTGGTGCATCTTGTCTGCCAAAAGAAAACTATCTCTTATTCTGGGTGTGTGGCCCAGATGTACATCTTTCTGGTGTTAGGCATCACTGAAGGTTGGTTGTTCTCTGTCATGGCCTATGATAGATATGTAGCCATTTGCCACCCACTCAGATACAAGGTTATCATGAGGCCTTGGCTGTGTGGAGCAATGGTGGTCTTCTGTGGACTGTGGGGTGTCAGCTGTTCTCTAGTCTACACTGTCTTCACTATGAGGCTGCCCTACTGTGGCCCCAATGAGATCAATCACTTCTTCTGTGAGGTCCCTGCTGTTCTGAAGCTTGCCTGTGCAGACACATCCCTCAATGACCAAGTCGATTTTATCCTGGGTTTCATCCTTCTCCTGGTACCTCTTTCCTTCATCCTGGCCTCTTATGTCTGCATCTTTGCTACCATTCTGAGAATACGCTCAGCCCAAGGTCGGCTGAAGGCCTTTTCCACCTGTGCCTCCCACATCACTGTGGTCACCATGTTCTGTGGCCCTGCCATGTTTATGTACATGAACCCTGGGGCCAACGCCTCCCCAGAGAGGGACAAGAAACTGGCCCTGTTCTACAATGTCATCTCTGCCTTTCTCAACCCTATAATTTACAGCCTTAGAAACAAAGACGTGAAGAGGGCTTTCCTCAAAGTAACAGGCTGGGGAGGGGCCACTCAGTGAGACCACCAAAACACAGAAGGCCACAACTGGACCCCCCAAAACAGTCTGTGGCCCTTAAACCCTATTGCTCCTCATCACACAGGGGGTGGGCAAGAATCTTTCACTGATGGTTAAGAGAGATGATGTGCAAATGTAGATTCCTGTATGACCTGCTCATGTTCTAGAAGGTGGGCTATTCTTAAGCATCAAGGGACCCACCCGGAGACAGAGGGCCAAGTATCTGCTTCATTTCTGTTCCAGGGCCAGCAGAGGCTGTGACACAAGTGAAGAATCATTAGCATCCACTGTTGAGTGACAGTGCCTGATAATGGGGCATAGTAAATCAACTCAGGATGCCAATACAAGGGATTGACCCCGAATCAATAACTTCATGTCACCTCAACCAGGAGCAAGAACAGTTTTCAGAAGATGGAAAGTGACCTCACTTCTCCATTCATGGTGATAGAATGGAACAGCTAAAGGAAGGAAAAGCTCATATTGGCTTGCAGTTCTAGAATATGATCTGTTATGATGGGAAGATGATGTTGACAGGAGACTGAGGCAGATGCTCAAATTGTAGGCACAGTCAGGAAGCAGAGGAAATCGAATGTTCATGCTCAGCCTGATATCTCCTTTTTATTCAGCACAAGACCTTGGTCTACAGAATGGTGTTACCTACGGTTAGGGTGGGTCTTCTCACCTCAGCTAACCTAACCTAGGTAAGCCCTCACAGGCTTGCCTAGAGATCAACTTAATATAGATGATAAACCGTCACAGGCATCGCCAGAGGCTAACCTAATCCAGATATACCCTCACAACACACTCAGAGATTGTCTCCTAGGGGATTCCAGATCCCATCAAGTTGACAATATTAACTATCACATTAGGAATAGGATATAGAGGGACTGGAGATATGGCTCAGTGGTCAAGAGCACTGGCTGCTCTTCCAGAGGATCTGGGTTCAAATCCCAGCAAGCACATAGCAGCTCACAATGGTCTGTAATCCCAATTCTAGGGGACCCAACAACCATGGCAAAACATCAATGCACATAAAATCAAAGTAAATAAAATTTTAAAAAAGGAATAGGTTATAGGGATTGTTCATCATCAATGCATCACTCTCCTGAGCCTCAGGATATATGATACACCAGATCCTTCAGCAGACACCCTCTCAATTCACAGTTGACACATCATCTGACTTAAATAATCAGGATTACAAGCTTGTACCTTTTAGACCGATGCCTTGTCTGTAAAATTGGGATGATGGTAATAATTATAGCAAACAATCACCTTATGGGACTGTTGTGAGAGGTTAAAATAGTTGAAGTTCTCTGCATGACGCTTGGCATGTTGAATCTCTGTAGAAACATCACTGTTCTATTCTATTCCATATCTATTCCTAACATCCCAGGTGTCAAGCAACATCTGAGACTACCCCAGCCCAGGGAGAGCAGCCACTCTGCTCTTAAGAAAGGAATAGCCAATGACAAGCTTAGTGTTTGTTTGTGTTCCAGTCTGCTGTGGATTTAGGGAAAAACTCATCAACTCGAGTCAATAAAACTCTGAAGAAAATATGACAGTCCCTCAAGATGTTGCCTGAAGACACTAATGACAGCCAACTGGTGCTGCTCAGAGGTTTTTTCATTAATATCCCATGTGATAGAGCTTTTAATAAACCTTTGCTCAAGTCTGAACTGGGCAGCAGTGGTGTTATTTAAGTATTTGATTTTAAAAGTTGCTGTGCATGCCCAGCACTGAGAAGACTAAGACAGGAAGATCGCTGGATATATTTTCTAGCAGTACAAAAGCCCAGCTTATGGCCCCATAAAATCCCTGGCACCTTAAAGGAGGCATAGACAAGTTTGTGAGTCTTGGGAAACTGTTGACTTCTCAGAGTCTGTCACACTCAGGGAGACAGGCTGGATTTGAAGAAGGTTTTTCAGGAGACTTTACCTATCTTTTGTTTTGTTTGGTTTTTTGTTTTTTGAGACAGGGTTTTTCTGTGTAGTCCTGGCTGTCCTGGAGCTCACTCTAGAGACCAGGCTGAACTCTAACTCACAGAGATCCACCTGCCTCTGCCTCCTGAGTGTTGGGATTTAAGGTGTGTGCCACCACCACCACCAGGGGACTTTACCCATCTTTACAAGATACACATTTTCCCCCTTCAAGTCTTCCCACCAACAGGGGGGAGGAGGAAGGCGTTCTCAGCATTTGTTAATCTTTGGCATCTCACAGTCCTTACAAGCAATCCAGACTTTTCCTGCCCCAAATTCAGCCAGCTGTGGCTTTTGAGATACCAAAGGATCAGAGCATAACAGGTTATTCCAAGAAATGCCCCAGTGGGACACTATCAAGTCAGAATCATTGAATCTCCATCAATCAACAGTATTACATAAAATACTGAAGACTTCAGTAAAGGTAGTACTGATTCCATCCAACCAGACACAGTGAGGACGGTTTGAATTCAGGAAGGACAGTGACAGGAGAGCACTTGCTGGATGTGTTTTGGAAATCAGGAAAGAAGTGAGCTTGAAGAGAGATGCTGGGACAATGGGAGAGAGAGTTGGCAGGAACCGTATAGAAAGACACACACACACACACACACACACACACACACACACACACACACACACACTGCAAGGATGGAGAAAAGTAGTAGAAATATTAGAGGAGTTGATTGTGTTGCCAAGATAAGGATGATGCATTGGGAGAGCAAAGGGGTTTAATTAGTCCAGAGGACAGAAATACTCAGAATAAGGATGGGGCGGAACCAGGGGGTTGCTGGAAGAGAGTGGGAGAGAGGAAATTCAGATCTCAGGGAAGGAAATGTCCTATTTACAAAAGTACCCACCAAAAAGTGCTTTGGTAAAGAGATCAGGGAGCATTCTTTTTTTTTTTTTTTTTAAACTGGGCCATGTTTCAAAACAAAAAAGCAAAGCAAAACACCAATGCCCAAGATATGAGGACTAAGAATTCAAAAACAAAGACTTTTCATTTGCTGGCTGAAGGATGGAGAAGGGGTCCTGAGATGCAGCTCGGTGGCAAAGTGCTTGCCCAGCATGCATGAGGCACTCAGTCTGGTCCATAGTACTAAAAAGAGACAAGGGGGCTATTTGCTCACAAATGAGCTTGTCCACTCTGAGTCACAGATACACAGGAATGCTGAGTGAAGGAAGCAGGAATGGCCTTTGTCAAGGACTAGCTAGAGATCTCCCAGGAGCTTGAGTTTTACCTCCTAAAACTGCTTTCCTTTGAAAGCAAGCTCTTCCTTGGGCTTTGAGTACATGGCAGCTGGTAAGAGTTCTTAGCCTTTAAATGGGGGTGGAGAGGTGGGTGGTGGGGGAACAAGATACATCTAGACAAAGGCAATCCTCTAGTTTGGTTCAGGACAGAATA
This sequence comes from Peromyscus maniculatus bairdii, assembly GCF_049852395.1. Taxonomy (NCBI): domain Eukaryota; kingdom Metazoa; phylum Chordata; class Mammalia; order Rodentia; family Cricetidae; genus Peromyscus; species Peromyscus maniculatus. Next base: position 137,806,265 of record NC_134853.1, read on the forward strand.
GTTCCCAAATATTCAACATGTGCACACACAGAGCTGAGGAGGGTCTCACAACAAAGGAGATAGGCACAACATGAAGACAAATATGCCCAATATTTTTTATCTCATTTCAGCTACCCATTGCACATCAGCAGGCCAACAGCAGTAGCTCCCTGGCCCTGCAAATTAGCCTAGGCAGATGTTATCTTAACCCCCACAGGAGAGATGTCACCTACTGCAAAATTAGTGGGAAGCTAACAATGTGATGCTCAGCTGTGTGATCTCCAGAATTAATGATTTCAGTCAGCCTAGCTGGTGAGGTTAGAGTGTGTACAGGGTTTTCCCCCAGCAAAGTGAAGTGAAGACATTTGGAATTGACCTTAATTTTAGGGAAAGGGATTTCAAATAGAAGCTTCGAGAAGTAGTTTCGACCAAGACTAAGGTCAGCCTGAGAGTGAATACATGGGGTGATGGATGCTCTGTTGGTGAACATTTTGGATGGTAATGGCAAGAAATGGTGCACACAGAGTTCAAATCCCATCTCCTTTGCTTACCAGCTGCAGGGCTTTGTCTAGAGACCCCTAGACTCTCTGAGAACTAGTTTAATAAGCTTCAAGTTTCCCTTCAGTGAAATGAAGGTTTTGTTTTCAAATGTTAGAGAAACTATCTTTCTGTCCCAATCAGGAGGAAGAGACTGTCCAACCCATTGATATTAGAGATAGATAGATAGATAGATAGATAGATAGATAGATAGATAAAGAAAGATAGATAGATAGATAGATAGATAGATAGATGTATGTAAGTATTTAGATACTTTAACATTTGGGCATTGGTGGTGCATGCTTATAATCCCAGAACTTGGGAGATAGAGGCAGGAGGACTCACGGGTTCAAGGTCAGCCTTGAATAAATTATTTATTATAAATGATATCGAGGACCTGGAACTAGAAGGACAGACGGAGGGGAGGGTACAACAATGCGCACTTCCGCTCACCAAGGCTGACCTGGCTACAGTTGCTGCTGAGTGCCAACAGCACAGATCAACCTGAGTCCCAGATATTATTGTGGGGCATCCAGCAGAGAACACCTCGGACATGGGTTTAAGCCAATAGAAAGTTTTTAGTAGCCAGAATCCCAGTGTAGCACCAAGCCTTTCTCAGGGTGAGCTTTTAAGTACTAAAAACACATTTTGGTTTGACATACTTCAGTTATCAAGAAGGATTACGATTATCCAGAAATGGAATTATAGAAGCCAAAAAAACAAGATTAGTACATATAGAGACTTTCCCAGAACTATGGAATTTGTTGGATTAGGTCTTTGCTTTCATTTTTGGCTGGTGGGGTAAGTGCTGAGTTTTACAGACTGAATGGTACTTCTATCATGGAGTCAGTTGTGGGGGTTTGTTACAATATGGTACCATTCTCTAGGATGACCATCCAGTTACCTGGTGGCAGGTCGTCTACATTGGAACACTTCTTTCATGGATAGGAAAACGCTTTGTCCTTACTGAAAAACTTATTCTGGTTATGGATTTACCATTCTAACACATAATGCTTCTGCCAAAACCACCATCTGTGGACTTACAGAATGTCTTGCCCCACCATCATGGTATTCTACACAGCATTGATTCAAATAAAAGAAGCACAGTTAACAGCCAGAGAAGTGCAACAGTGGATTCATACTCATGGGATCTGCGGGTCTTACCATGTTCCCCACCACCCTGAAGCAGCTGGTCCGATAGAATGATGGAATGGCCTCTTGAAGACACAGTTACCATACAGCCAGAATGGGAGTAGCCTAGAGGGCTGGGGCAGCATGCAGTATAAGCTGTGGTCCAGCTAGTCCACCAATGGCTGTCTCCCAGTGGAAAGTCTAAGAATCCAGTAGTTGTTTCAGTTCAAAAGGCTGGATGTCTCAGCTGGTCTTCAATGTATGTCAGAATCCTGAAGAAGTAGGCTGTAATACCAGTGAAGAGCGAGGGCAAGAAGACAAAGATCAAAAACTTCTTTCTTCCGTGTTCTTTATACAGGCTGCCAAGAGAAGATGTGCCTAGACTTAAGGTAGGTCTGGTTTAAGGTGGATCTTCCTATCGCAATGATCCAATTAATTAAAAGTCCCTCATAGTTGTGTGGCTCAGGCTCTGGTTGACAAAGAAATTTGGTAATCAGCCAGGCAAGGCCACTCTGGGTCTGGTAGGCAAACTTACACCCACTCCCAAAGTGTGGGTAAGGGAGCACATGGTTAGCAATGACATGAAGCTGGCTGCCACCAGGAGCAGAGGCCTTCACAGTGGGTGGCTCAATCAGCATCTCAGCATCCGTATGGACCTGGCCTCTGACCTATCCTATAATTCATCTCTGCCTCTCCTGCATACTGTACATTACTACAGGGACCTTCCTCCAGTGTGTGTGTGTGTGTGTGTGTGTGTGTGTGTGTGTGTATGTGTGTGTGTGTGTGTGTGTGTGAGAGAGAGAGAGAGAGAGAGAGAGAGAGAGAGAGAGAGAGAGAGAGAGAGAGAGACAGACAGACAGACAGACAGACAGACAGACAGACAGGGGTGGGTGGCGTGTGTGTGTGTGTGTGTGTGTGTGTGTGTGTGTGTGTGTGTGTGTGTGTGTTTTAGTGTGTAGCCCTGGCTGACTGGCCTGGAATGCTGTATGCAGACTAGTTTGGCCTCAAAGTCTTAGAGATCAGCCTGTCTCTGTCTCCATAGTGCTGGGATGCACAGCACAACTCCCAGCAGCCCTCAGTTCTTTGAATAAGGGGAAGTCATTTCCTAAATTGAAGCTTATCCTTACTTCTCCTGTTCTTTCCATAGTTGGCTCCTTCTATCCACGAGCATCAGCTAAACATGAGTTCTTTAATGTCAACACCTTACTTGTTCACTCTTTGTAATCACATTTCTGTCCTCCATTTTTCTCTATCAAAGAACCCTGTCTGTTCACTTAGGAAACTGCATCCCCATTTCTAAACACCTAATTTGATGTCTGTTTCCAGCTCATACCTTGCTGCTAGTGGAAACAATGTTAACCTTGGGTTTACTTTATAAATCTGCCATCCCAGAGATCTATTGTGAACTAGGTTAAGAGGAGTGCCCATGTGAGTCTACTTGGAAGACTAAAGCAGCTGAAGTCTGGAGGGCACAGCAGTAGCAAAGGTCACATCCACTCAAGAAAAATCAAGCTCACCTACTGCTGGACTTCCACCTTTTTGTTCCATCTGGGCTCCCAGTCTATGAGAGAGTGCCACCTATACACATGGAAGATCTTCTCCCTTGGTTGACTGATCCACATGCCCAACATCTGTGGAAACACCACAAAGGCACACTGAGAAATGTGCTTACAAATTTTTTTGGTGTCTCTCAACCCAATGACATCAGAGGTCAGGGGGCAGCATGAACAGGATCCTCTGAGCATTCTCTTCTTCTTCCTAGCTGTTGATAGTTACTTTCTTACTGTGTTCCCACGGGGGAGAGGGCAGAGAGACAGACAGAGAAGGCCAGACTCCAAATATGCTTTGGAAACAAAGTCAAGGTGTAATTTTATTGATTAATAAAAGTGAGATTGAAGAAAAGGAAACTGACCAAAGTCATTCATGTACTAACCAAGTCAGCAAGGTTGAGAGGAGAACCCAGGTCTATCGGGGACTATGGGGGTCCAGCCCCTCGATAGTCCCCTCCCAGGGTCCGGGAAGAATCTACAACCAGCTGATAATTAATCTTTGATGAAAAGAAATGAATCTATGTACATGAAACTCCTTAGTCCATAAACTTTTTTATTCTGTGACAGTTATAAGCTTATATTCTGCTCTCATATTTAGGTCACCTTTAGCCTGATTTCTCTTTGCACTTGTCTGCGATCCCCTCTAAGTTCTATCTTAATTCCTTCATCTAGTTCTGCCCCTTCTAGGTTCTCGTCCATCTTGTTCCTTCCCATATCATTTCCTCTCCCGTCTCCTTCTCTCTCATCTGGCTCTTCCTCATCTTCCATCTCGTTCCTCTAGTACTCTCCTGTAGCCCTTCAATCTACTTCTTCCCCATCTCAGTTTGTTCCTCTCAAGTTCTTACCCATCTAGTTCTTCCATTCTCTTCTCTCTTCTCTCTGTCCTTTCATGCCCTGGGAGTTCTGGTATATATACACTTACAAGCAATATTCCCTTAGCAGTGCAAAACCAGGCTTCCAGGGTCAAATGGAAGGGTGATAAGAATCACATAGGGAGGCAACAACAGTTAATTATCACTTGCAACCCCAAAGGGAATGAATTAACTAAAGGCTAAATTCAGGTAATATCTAAGAAGAGGGCTCTTATGTGCTCAACTATAATCTTAAACGTGATTGGTAGAAAGTGTTAAGAATCTATAAGTTGGTAGGTCAATGGGAGAAAATAAAACTGTCTTCTTTTTTTCCTGTAGCTCCTATCTGTCCAAGCTATCTGCTGTTTTTCTGCAGGGTGGGGGGAAGTGTGCTCAGTCGCTAGGCAACCTGTGTATAGCTAGATGCCTCTGGTGATAGTTAAAGGGTGATCTGGAACTGGTGGTAAGGTTTGGGAAAAGAGGAAGTAAGGCTTAATTGGCACATCCGCCAGGCCTTCTCAAACAGGTAGCCTGGATGCTTAAGTCTGTTCTAGAGAGTACAGAGGTATCTCTGATAAGGTACTTTCCTCCATCCGGTGATGGACCTGGCCGGATGCTACCAATAATGATAATTACAGGGAGGCTTGAACTGGGGTTCTGACTGAGCATAGCTGTTAGCACAGAAGATTATCTAAATATTCCTAGAAGTGGTTAGGTAAGTAGTTAGAGGCCTATAAAGTTAGTAAGGCTGTAAGAAAGGAGGGGTCTGGGCTAAATTGTGTAAAGCTATTACTTAATGTCTACCTGACCTAGGCGGTGTCCCCTTGTGGAATTTACCTTAAGTCAGGAGACTCACCTGTGGGTTGTTATCACTGTTAATCCTCGGAAATTGGGTGACCACCTGGGTGATGTCTCCTTTAGTCCTTGAAAGTGGCTAGGGGAGATATCTGATTCCAGAGAAAGCCTTTCCTAAGGCTGTTCTCCAAATGCCTGGAATGTGTATGTCTACAGAGTGATCAGTCCACATTGTTAGCCCTTCTTAGGGAAAAATCAATTGGGAAAGCTATGAAGGCACACATGATTTTCATAACAGAATACAGGTGATATATAACAAGCCAAGTAACACCAAAAACTCCTTGGGATTTGGCTTCCTCTGGAGGAATTCCCTGATTCCTCCAGGTAGTGACTTTGCCATAACCAGCTGAGTTCTTATGATATATTCCTGCGGCCCACAGCACAGGTCCACTAACATCAAGGCTTATGTCTTTGATAATACAATGTATAGTTCCCAAATTTACTGACAAACCATATTGAATTCATGCACGAAGTCACATCTCTAAATGGCACGGGTTAGGCATACCATGGGCTTAATTTTAGTGTTGGCAACACGTACTGTTTATATATACTACTTTGTTTATATGGCTTGACACTCAACAGTTTCCATTAACATGTCACTTACACAAAACATGGTCAGTCAATGTTTCTCATTGCTGTCATGGATGATACTGTGGTACAATGATAAGCTCCATTATCTCTGTTCTTTGCTGTCCATGATAGAGAAACAATATGTACCAGACCATTCCACATGATCCCAGTTGCTTACAGGTAGGGAGAAAATATCACTGAGTGGTTTGCCACTGGGGTTGACTACACAACATGTGGTAATCGATGGAATGGATGGAAACAATATGTCGCTCTTGAGAAGCAGTGGGAACATCATGAGTTTTGTGCGGGTTCCTTTCTTCTGTTATAGAAGGTGTAGTCCTCATAACAGCTAATGCTTCAGGGTGGATATGAGAGAGCAGAAGGTCACTCCCAACCTACAGCTACAAACAACACGAGCAAAAAATGAATGTTTGCAGTTATAATCCTCAAAGATTATTCATGTTTTTGGTCCTATATGTTAGTATACCATGTTAGCCAAAACAGACAACTTGGTTTCACAGTGCTTTGTCTAGCTACCAAGTACTATGTTGGTTCAAATGCACAGACGAGTTATATACAATAAAGGCACAATTTCTTACTTAAATAGTGAATACTCTATGCAAGCTTCTCCTGAAGCCTGGTTCATCAGTCCACTCTACCATGCCCCATCACCTTGAGAAATGCCCTCTTGATGTCTTTGTTTCTCAGACTGTAGACCAAGGGGTTGAGTAAGGCTGTGAAGGCATTGTAAAAGAGTGAGATTTGCTTGTCTTGCTCAGGAGAGTAGCTCGAGTTGGGCCTCATGTAGATGTAAGTCGCTGGACCATAGAAGAATGTGACCACAGTCAGGTGGGAGGCACAGGTAGAGAAAGCCTTGCAGCGGCCTTGGGCAGACTTAATCTTGAGAATAGACATGGCAATATGAACATAGGAGGCCACAATGAGGGAAATGGGAGTAACAACCACAAAAACACTCAAGACCAGGTCCACTATCTCAATGATGTGGGTATCCATGCAAGCTAGGCTACGCACTGAAGGACCTTCACAGAAGTAGTGGTTGACCTTGTTGGGCCCACAATATGGCAGACTCATGGTGAAGAAAGTATGTAACAAAGCAGAGAGGAAACCACAGACCCAGGTCCCAGCTGCCAACTGTATGCACAGTCCCCAGTTGAGGATGACAGTATACCTCAGTGGGTAGCAAATGGCCACATATCTGTCATAAGCCATGACAACAAAGAAGATGCACTCAGTTATACCCAGAGCACCAAACACATACATCTGTATCCAGCAGCCAGCAAAGGAGATGGTCTGAGAGTGAGCAAGAAGATGCACCAGCATCTGGGGCATGGTGGTGGTGACATAGCCCATATCCAACAGGGCAAGTATACAGAGGAAGAAGTACATGGGAGTGTGCAGCTGTGTGTCCAGGCAGATCAGCATGATGATGAGCCCATTGCCCAGGACTGAGCATAGGTAGATGAGAAGGAACACAATGAAGAGGATGCTGTTGGTTGTGGGGTCACTGGAGAAGCCAAGCAGGATAAACTCAGAAACCCAGCTTTGGTTCTGCCCTGGAATCATCCACATGGTGGGGCCTGTAAGAGAATCACATTCATTTATGTGTCACCTGACACATGGCAGCTATAGAGGGAGAAAGGGAAGATACAGGCTGGTGACATGGCTCAGAGGTTATGAGCACTGACTGCTGTTCCAGGGAACCAGCTAGTTCAGAGCTGTTTGTGCCTCCATTTCCAGGGGATCTGACTCTCTTACCTCCGCAGGCAAGAGATACACATGGTGCACAAACATGTATGCAGGCAAAAACCCATATACATAAAATAAAAATAATACTTTTTAATTTAAAAAAGGAAGGCTGGGGTCTGGGTTCTGAGCACACTGTTCAGTTTCTGTGCACACTTCTCAAGTTGTTGAACCTCCTAATGCCTCAGTCTCTTCATCTATCAAATGAGGTTGATGACACTCCTGTCTCAGGATTATGATGAATATCTAAAGCATCTCACAGAACTCCTGGAAACACCATGTAATATATGACATTCCATGTACAGTCTCACAGTTTCATCCCATCCCTGGGAAGGCAGAGACAGGGGATCCTGACAGTAAGTAGTCTTCTAGCTACACCAAATGAAATGATGAGCACTGTGGTCAACTGAGAGACCCTGCCTCAATGAATAAGGTGAGAGCAATTGAGGAAGGACCCCCTGGGGAGTCCTTGAAAACACACACACACACACACACACACACACACACACACACACACACACACACACATACACACACCCCCCACAGACACATAAAAAGAGAGTAAACAGTAGATGAAGAAGACGGAACACATGTCATTCAGACACAGGCCCTCACACATACAGTTCCATGAGTAATGACAGAAGTTCATGTGTGCAAAGCACTGGAGATATTGGAGTCTTCCTAGGGAATGCTGATGGACCGTGTGGATATGGGAGCAGGAAGGCATTTCTTCCTTTTTTCTCCTGTCTCCCTTGCACACAATCAATTCTGGTTGTCCTGTAGCTCTAAGTGGTAAATCTAAACCAACCCATTTTTTTTTTTATTTGGTTTTTCGAGATAGGATTTCTCTGTGTAACAGCTCCAGCTGTCCTGGAATTCATTTTGTAGACCAGACTGGCCTCAAACTCAAAGAGATCCATCTGCCTCTGCTTCCCAAGAGCTGGGATTACAGGCTTGTGCCACAATTGTCTGGTTACGACCAAATTTTTAACATCAAGCCTGACGAATATATTTATTCTCTTGGGTTAACAAAGGTAAGATTTCTTCAAAGGAGCACTCTCCATGGAACAAAAAAGTAATGGGAAGCTAGAAATAAGGGGGAAAAAGAACCACTCAAAATATTTATACAAAGGATTAGAAAAGCACAAACATAACAACAGATGCTCCAATGGAACAGTGAACAATATTTAAAGGGCATTTCACGAGGCTGCTGTCTAGCGAGCACTGATGAGGCTCAGGTCCTCAGCACCATTACTCATCTGGAAATTGCAGGAGAACACCACAGTGACAACACCCAACCTCCTCTTCTCCATCTCACATCCCCACACACCTACCAGCATGGCTACAGTAACAGATATCTAGTGTTGACGAGAGTAACTGGATCCGATGGGAGAGTAAATTAAAATGATCCCTTAGTGTGTGCCTGGCTGTGTTCCCTAACATTGAACACACTTAATGCATTGCCCAGCAATGCAAATGTCAACTACAGTTCTGAAACAATGTGTAAACATGTAGGCACATAGACACATACACTTAAGGAAAGACATGTAAAGCAAATTTCCAAACACTGCTCAAAATAATCCGAACTAAGGCACCACTCATGCTAATTAGTAAGACAGTGGTTAAGGTGGGAATTGCTTTTAGTGGGAGTGGAAATATAAACGAGACTTCAAGACATCCTTGGTCTTCACTTCCCCTGTCCCCATCCCCTCCACTGACTAGTCCACTGCTCATGACCCTCACAGCTGTCTTCCTTTCAGCCCAGTTCAGGAGCCCATCATCTCTCCTGGCATCCTGCATCACGGTCCCCATGCACTTATGCCTCTAAAATTTCCTCCTTCAATACAGCCTTATTCATGTTGATTTTAAAGCATTGTTTTCATACAATAGACATAGATCCTATTCTTCCCCTCCTTCAGCTTCTCTCAGACCCTCCCTACCCAACTTCATGTTCTTTCTCCTCCTTCTCTCTCTCAAGACAAAACAAACAACAAAAGTTTTTTTTTTTTTAAATCAAAATAGAAATACTAAAACAAAACAAAACAAAAATGTGTAGTCAGTTTCCTGTTGGCCAACTACTCCTGGCATGTGCCTTCCCCTGGAGGGTAACTCATACATACAGTGACATTCTATTGGAGAAAACTGATTTCCTCTTTCATAGCAGGTATCAACTGCAAACCGCTTCTTCTTTAGGGGCAGATCTGTCTACTTCTCGTTCTCAGTACTGGACATTGGTCTGCATCAACATATTCTTCATGTGACTGCTGAAATAGTTTTTTAAAGTTTTCATACCACTCCTGTCTGGCCCCTGCTGAAGCCTTTTACAAGTTCCCATGCCCTGTTGTTTGGGGCGGGTGCAGAGGCCATTCCCAAACCTCCTGCTCTGTGGAGACTCAGCCTCAGCACACAGCTTCTCCATCCATTCACAAATCTCCACGCAGGCACATCTGCTATCCTGCAGGTCTCTGCCTCTCTCACACCTTAAGAAATCGCCTAGCTTCTCATCATGGAGGAGGGACTACCGCCTGCATCGTGTTGCCCACACACACTGTGGCCAGCAGCAGGACTCAGCTTGGCCAGGAAGCTACAACCTAACAAAGGGAGGATACATCCTGAATTTCTTATTCATTGCCAGTTATCATCTGAAGAATCCTAGAGGGGTCTGATATCAATTTTGATACCAAACAACATAGGCTATTTTTTCTTTATCTTTTGTCAACTGAATTCCCACAGAACTAAGAAAGCATTATCTCTGACAGAGTACGGCTGTGTGGGTGATTTCCTACCATTTGCAATAACGGAAGCAACTGGTATTTATTGAGTTATTTGTATATTTCAGCAATTGTTCCCCTAAATTTAGCTTAACATTGCAACAGCTCACTGAAGGAAATATTCTTACCTGTATGTTGTAGGTGAACATCTAAGCCCTGGTGAGGGAGGTTTGTTTCAGATTACAGGGAATGGGAAAAGTGGGGTTTTAGGTGGTGTGTTCTCAGAGCCTGGCTCTCAGTCACCTTCTCTGCTTCTGGCACACAGGCTATGAAGAGAGGAGGAGAGGAAAGCAAAGTCTTCACATTGTCCATCTAGTGGAGCTTATTGAGACTCAGCACAGGCCAGAGCCCTCCTAGGAGAGAGCTGGATGACTAGCCACAGACCAGCTCTCCTAGTGAGATTTCCCCTCCTGTCTGAATGTGGGAGACCCTGAGATGTACAGAAAGTAGAAGGATCCAAGGACAGAGGATTTGAGGGGGGATTTCTACATCGTTGGCCCACCATTTAGTCACCACAGCCTGGCAGTTCTCCTAGCCCAGTGGTCCCTGACTTTGCTTACAGTGTCCCACCAGGCCTGCTTGTTCGTCTGTAAGCCCAACATCACAAACACAGACATCAGGATTGAGTTCCAAGCCAGAAAAGGCTACACATGGGAGTCCCAACCTAGGAAGCAGGCATCTGGAAGGTTGAGGATGAGGAGTCCTAGGAAATACTCAGCTGTATAGTGAGTTTAAGGCCAAACTAGGCTACAACAGACTTACACCCTCCAAAGGAAAAAATCAAAAACAAAACCATGATTGCTCTGCCCAGAAAGTACACCAAGCTGTGTCTCTGTGGGATGTGAAGACTCCTTCAAAGACATTAACTGCTCTCTCAGGGATATGGATTTTTGCTTTACTTGAGACTTTTCAACTCAGGACTCCAAATCCTTTATTTTTAAACATGATTAGAAAGAAACAAACTCTCTGTAAATATTTGTTATATTAATAAATAGAGAAAGGAAAAGGAGTTGAGAAGAAAAGAAAAAAGAGCAGGCAATGAGGGAAGAGATCTGTGGAGTCTGAGATGTAGCACAGAGGACCTGAGATGGAGGGCTTGACTAATTATTATCTCTAGACCCTGTTGCATGAACCTCACTCACAAGCCAAGCACCAGTGACCATCTTCCTACCTGTAAATCCAGGGAATGTGTCACTGAGTGGCTATTATGAGGAAGTCCCATAAAGCAATTGAGTCCAGGGAGTTGGGATTCTAGGCAGCTCAATCTCCAGAAAAATTCCAAGGTGCTGTAGAGTTTGAGCGACTGAATATCTTGCTTTCTCTGCAAGTAAGCCAGCCCTGACTCCAGAAGATGGCACCTCTAATACCCTGCTTAACAAAGCCAGCTCAGACTTCTTCACATCTTCCCAATGGGACCAAAGGCTGAGGTTTTATGGCCCTGCCTCCTCTCTGAGCCTCCCCAGGGAAGCTGGGGAAGGACCATTTCTGTTCCCAGTAGGGATGCTAAGATGATCCCTGGATGATGTCAACAAGAGCAATTCAGTGAGACCCTTGGGGGCACAGCAGGAGGAAACAACCCACAGGAGGAGGAGTGGTGACCTGTTCCCTTCTCTAGACTAATTGGGAATTAGAGCAGCTCAGAGAAGGGGAGGTGGGACCTGGTCACCTGAGACACAGGTCAGGGACTTGAGTTCTCATTCTGATTCCTCCTTTACAGCCCAAACCCTGAGCCCTGACACTCATGAGACCATGTTTGAGTTTATACTCCTCTTCCTTCCTCAACCACCTTGGGGCAATCACAGTCCTCTCTTCACTACAGTGTAACACCTGAACACGTTAGGTCTTGTGGAGTAATCTTTTTTACACTGTGAAGATGTGTCACTCAAACTGAGGTAATGAAAAGCTGAATGACCATAGATAGATAGGATTTTCAGGGCAGAGAGGGCACTAGGAAGGAGAACGATGGAGATGCCAAGAAGTGGAGAATAAGCAAAATGCCCCGGAGGGGAGGTAACATCCAAGACTCACTTGGCAGCATGTAGGTGAAAAACATGGGTTAATTTAAGGTACAAGAACTAGGTAGAAACAAGCCTAAGCCTAGGTATTGGCCAAGCTTTCGTCATTAATAAAGAGCCTCCGTGCCGTGACTTGGGAGCTAGCTGGCAGGACAGAGAAAGAGTTGCAACTGTTACCCAGACATTCTGGAGCTAAAGAAGAGTCAACAACCATGGGGGCTGGGAGGCGGCTGTGAGGAAAAGGGGGTTTGCTGCCCTTGTGGAATACCCAGCTTGGTTCCCAGCACCTACCATGGCAGCTCACAACCATCTCTGTCTCCAGTTCTAGAGGATCTGGTGACCTCTGCTGGCCTCCCCAGGGACAACACGTGCATGTGTTGTACATAGATATATATGTATAGGCAAAATGTTGATACACATAAAAAACAGACAAAAAGAGTCAAGCATTACATACCAAACATGGAAATCAGCAGTTACATCCCAGGACAGTGGGGTGAGAAAACTCTCTGAGGGGCTCATGTCTCTTAGATACATATCAGACTTTGGGTCCAAATATCAAGCTCTGGGTGTGCTCTCTTGAGCTTGCTGTATTTCTGCCTCAGTAGCCTCTTCTGTAGAAATCCAGTAGGAATCTCTTCCCTTCTAGGCTGGCTAGAGGATAAATGTGATGATGTCAGCACCCTGCTACATGTTCAGACCTGTGTTCCAGGACCTGGAATCAATCTCTCTCTCTCTCTCTCTCTCTCTCTCTCTCTCTCTCTCTCTCTCTCTCTCTCTCTCTCTCTCTCTCCCCCTTCTGTCTATGTCTTATTTTCCTAAGGATTCAGAAGGAGAAGACTGAACTATAAAGTCTTCCTGCAGAGAGTGATTGATTGTCTTGCCAAGAATTTAGAATTCCTGTGAGCTGCTCCTTAAACACAGCCAACAGTAACAATTAATTTCAAACTGACTATTAAATAAATTGTACAGGAAACAAAGGCAGAGTGTCTAGGAATGTGGCTCAGCTGTATAGCACCCGAGGAAATAGAATGCTCGAGGCTAGAGTGTGAGTCACAGCACTAATAAAAGTGAAGCAACACAGGCTCTGAACTCTGCACAGCCTGGTGAGCACCTGCATTGTCCTGTGCCCTGTGCTCCAGCAGTTGTTCACTGTGGCGCCTTTGCTGCTGGAAACACTGTACAATGACAGTGACCTCAACTGCTGTTCAGAGGCCTGTGTTGCCACCATGACACTGTCATGATGGGTGGACTTGCACCTTAGTAATCGGCCATCAGCACCAATCAGAAGCACTTGACACAGCCCTGACCCCTGCACTGCTGTTACTCAGCCTTGTCCCACAACTCTGACTCCAACTCTTCCCACTCCTGCTCTTGGTCCTCATCAGCTCTGGAGAGGCAGTGGAGTCCAGGCAGAGGTTCTTCTCCACCAAGATAGATGAGATCATTAAACAGGTTCAGAGAGAACCAGACAGAACCCATTGAGTGTCACATGCAGAATGACACAGCCACCCTGGCTGTGTAAGTCATAGAGATTTTATTATAGATTCATGGGAGGACGGTCAAGAGGAGACACACAGACACACAGACACACACACACACACACACACAGACACACACACACACACACACACACACACACACACACAATTTGAGTTAGATATAGATGTTGGAAACATGGCAGGAAATAGTCACATGATAGGGACAAATCTTGGAAAAAGTGAAAAAGTCCAAAGTCCCACAGAAGGCATCTTTGGGATTTGTCAAAAGAAAAAGACACAGAAGTAAAAGTACAATGGAGTTGGGGGAATATTACACCTTTTTGAGTGAGGACATAAAAAGGTAGGCAGACATATCCAAGCCTCATGGCTGACACAAGGGACTGCATACCCTGGTTTTTTAATGACTGCAGCTACAAGAGATTGCCAAGCATGGTCCTGCATGCCCATTGCACAGATAATGTACAATGACCCAGAAAATCTTAGTGATCTGGCAAAGGTCATCCAACTAGTGAATGGCAGAACCAACTCCAGGGCCTGGCCACTTGCCTCTGGGGTGAGGGTGAATCTGCCATGTCTATCACATACTTGATTGTGTGAGTTCAAGCTAATTGGTGTACCTGGGCTCTAACAAAAACACTCCTGCTGTTCAGAACTGGACCTACTTCATAGTGGTCATGGGAACACCCCAGAGGTCAGCATGAAGGAAAATTTAAACTCTAGAAATTTCATTCCACACCAGAAGGACTCACAGGCCTAAAGGAGAAGATGGAGAGCTTGGAGATAGGAAAACTCAGCCAATCTACAGCTCTCACATCCAGGAACTCTTTAATTGGTCCCTAGCTGACAGTGCCTTATTAATGGTCCATGTGAGAATTGCCTCATTTGGTAAAATGAGTAGTTCAAAAGGTTTCGTGGTTTTTGTATCTGAAGAAGGAAGTGAAGATGACCATGACAATCAGTGAGGAGATGGCCAGGGAAAGTGTTGACAGGTGTCTTCAGAGAATGCCATCTGATCCACTTAATTCTTCATATCTTGTCCTCTTGAGGACACCTTTCATGAGAATTCACATGAGACAGAATCATCTTCACATTTTTTCTCATTTCCAAGAAGGCTACCCACAGATCTTTCCACACTCATTCTATGCAATTTTACAATTCTATTCCATGGATGTTCATGACCATGTAACCATGGGCCACAATGCACTCATCAATATAGAGTGTTACTTGGAAGACATTTCTCCTTCCAAACCAAAGGAACAATAAATGTGTGGACAGTGTTTTATCCTCTGGAAGGGTTTCTCCCGACCACTGTCTTCAGGCACGTCCTGAAACAGGACACAGTGCTCTGCTGTCCACTTTCAGATTTGACAGTATGTCACACAGAACCATGTGTATTCAGCATGAGTTTGCTCTTCCTCCTCAACCCACCCTAGGGAACTGCCTATGGGGACCACAGGCTCAGGTTGGGAAAGGGTAGTAGCCAGAGTAGACCACCTTGGCCATTTCCTCATGTAACCTACTTGTGCCTTCATGAACTGCTAGAGATATCTGTGTGTGCACTTTGACATTTGATAATGAGAGATTTGTGACACAGCACACTGGGTGCCCAGGTAATTATGAGCATCAGTGAAAAAACAGAATGATAAAAGAAAACAAAAGCATTTTATCCATTAAATATATCCATTAATTGGTAAATATATAAAATATATATTAACAGATTATATATATACATATATAAGCACTGAGTTCACATGGTTATTTGAAGACATGTGGTTCATGTTTCAAAAGAACATATTAATAAGATGTTAGTACATATTAAACAGATACACAGATTCAACAAGCCTCTATCATATTCCTAGCATAGTTCCTCTTTTGAAATTGCCAAATAGATCCTGAAGTTCAGTGGGAAGTGCAAAGGACTAGGAAGAGGCCTTTGGTGGTTTAATAAGGATGGTCTCATAGGCTCTTATATTTGAGCACTTAGTCATTACACAGTGGAACTCTTTGGAAGGATTAGAAGGATTAGGAGGCATGACCTTGTTGGAGGAAGTGTGTCACTGGAGGTGGGCTTTGAGATTTCAAAAGCCCATGCCAAGTTCAGTGTCTCTCTGCCTGTGAATAAGGATGTAGCTTTCAGCTACTGCTCCATTTCCATGAGTGTTGCCATACCCCTGCCATGATGATGGACTAAACCTCTGAAGGTGTAAGCAAGCCACCAATCACATGCTTCCTCTATAAGAGTTGTGGTGGCCATGGTGACTTCTCAGACAAGTACAAACAATCTTGTAAAAGAAGAACAAAATGCAAGAACTCATATTTCCCACTTTTGAATCCATCCACAAAGCCACTGAAAACAAGAAAAGAATGACACCCGTCTGAGATTGACATAGAATTTACTGGAGTAGGATTGTCACTCCAGACCCAAACACTAAACTGTATTGGCTGAAAATTTCAGTTAAAGACATAAAGATCATTAGATAATATTTTCTAAAAATGTGGATGAGACAAATGGATATCCTTGTGAAAAAGAATGTAATTGGCCACAGCCATACAGGTTTTTTTTTTTTTTTTTGGTTTTTCGAGACAGGGTTTCTCTGTGTAGCTTTGCGCCTTTCCTGGAACTCACTCGGTAGCCCAGGCTGGCCTCGAACTCACAGAGATCCGCCTGGCTCTGCCTCCCGAGTGCTGGGATTAAAGGCGTGCGCCACCACCGCCCGGCAGCCATACAGGTTTTAAGCAATATAAGTCTCTGTGTTTACTTGGTTGGGTTTGAGCTTTTTGGGACTGGCAGGTGACAAAGATTTGTCCTGACTGTGGGCAAGGCAGGAAAAGTGTAGCAACAAATGGTGCCCAACGAGTTGGCAAGAGTTTCCCTTAAAACCTGAGAAAAGATTCTAAAATGGAGCTAAAAACAGCTTCCTAATTGTCTCTCTCAAATGAGTGGCAGCTTGCCGGTTTGAGCTACTTGTGGGTTCCTGGTGTGCACACTCTACCTGTAGTATGGCGAGAATGAGGCCTCTGCAAGTGGCACATTAAGCTGCATGGTGGATTTAGCCTTTGCTAGCACAAAACAAAACAAAAAAAGAGGTTTCTGGGCTACACGCTGCTTGGATAAAAGCATAGACCCATGATAGCTTCCAGAGCTGGCATTAAACTACCACCACCATGTTGGGAAGCTGAGGTGAGCTAGGCAGCAGCCATAGCACCTTTTCAGTCTTACAAATGCTGCAGTTTAAAGCAATAGATTCGCAATAAGACAGATTGAGATCTAATAGTTTACAATGTGTGTAAAATATACATACAAGTTTACATTCCCACCAACAGTGAAGGAGTGTTCCCTTTGCTCCACATCCTCTCCAACATTGACTGTCATTGGTGTTTTTGATAGTAGCCATTCTGACAGGTATAAGGTGGTATCTCAGAGTTGTTTTGATTTGCATTTCTCTGATGATTAAGGATGTTGAGCATTTCTTTAAATGTCTTTCAGCCATTTATAGTTCTTGTTTTGTGAATTCTCTGTTTAGCTCTTTAGCCCATTTTTTAATTGGACTGTTCAATATTTTGATGTCTAGTTTCTTGTGTTCTTTATATACTGTGGAGATCAATCCTCTGTCAGATGTGGGGTTGGTGAAGATCTTTTCCCATTCTGTTGGCTGTCTTTTTGTCTTATTGACTGTGTCTTTTGCCCTGCAAAAGCTTCTCAATTTCGAGAGGTCCCATTTTTTAATTGTTGTGCTCAGGGTCTGTGCTGTTGGTGTTTTATTTAGGAAATGGTCTCTGGTGCCAATGCATTCAAGAGTGCTTCCTACTTTCTTTTCTGTTAAGTTTAGTGTAAATGGATTTATGTTCAGGTCTTTGATCCACTTGGACTTGAGTTTTGTGCATGGTGACAGATATGGATCTATTTGTAATCTTTTACATATTGAGATCCAGTTATGCCAGCACCATTTGTTGAAGATACTTTCTTTTTTCCATTGTATAGTTTTGGCTCCTTTGTCAAGAACCAGGTGTTCATATGTGCATGGATTAATGTCAGGGTCTTCAATTCGATTCCATTGGTCCGTATGTCGGTTTTGATACCAGTACCAAGCTGTTTTTATTACTATAGCTCTATAGTAGAGTTTGAGGTCAGGGATGGTGATGCCTCCAAAGGTTGCTTTATCGTATAGGATTCTTTTAGCTATCCTGGGTCTTTTGTTTTTCCATATGAAGTTGAGTATTTTTCTTTCCAAGTCTGTGAAGAATTGTGTTGGGATTTTAATGGGGTTTGCATTGAATCTGTAGATTGCTTTTGGTAAGATTGCCATTTTTACTATGTTAATCCTACCTATTCATGAGCATGGGAGAGCCTTCCATTTTCTGATACCTTCTTCAATTTCTTCCTTTAGAGATTTAAAAAGATTTAAAGTTCTTATCAAAAAGGTCCTTCACTTGTTTAGTTAGTGTTATCCCAAGGTATTTTATATTATTTGTGGCTATTGTAAAGGGTGATGTTTCTCTGACTTCTTTCTCAGCCCTTTTATCATTTGTGTATAGGAGGGCTACTGATTTTTTTGAGTTGATCTTGTATCCTGCCACTTTACTGAAGGAGTTTATCAGCTGTAGGAGTTCCCTAGTAGAGTTTTTGGGGTCACTTATGTATACTATCATATCATCTGCAAATAGTGAAAGTTTGACTTCTTCCTTGCCAATTTGTATCCCCTTGATCTCCTTCTGTTGTCTTATTGCTCTGGCTAGAACTTCTAGTACTATATTGAATAAATATGGGGAGAGTGGACAGCCTTTTCTTGTTCCTGAATTTAGTGGTATTGCTTTGAGTTTCTCTCCATTTAATTTGATGTTTGCTGTTGGCTTGCTATAAATTGCTTTTATTATGTTTAGAAATGTTCCTTGTATTTCTGATCTTTCTAAGACCTTTATCATGAAGGGGTGTTGGATTTTGTCAAAGGCTTTTTCAGCATCTAGTGAGATGATCATGTGGTTTTTTTCTTTCAGTTTGTTTATATGGTGTATTACATTGACTGATTTTCATATGTTGAACCATCCTTGTATCCCTGGGATGAATCCTACTTGGTCGTGATGGATTATTGTTTTGATGTATTCTTGGATTCGGTTTGCCAATATTTTGTTGAGTATTTTTGCATAATGTTCATGAGGGAGATTGGTCTGTAGTTCTCTTTCTTTGTTGCATCTTTGTGTGGTTTTGTAGTGGGTAGGCATTCCAGCTTGGATCTGGAAGTTCCAACCCCCATTGAGACTCTGGCAACTGTCAAGCCTATGAGGCGGGGCGAGGGGAGGTGCTGGAAACCCGAGAGCTGGATGGGCGAGCGCTCTCTCTGGGCGCGCTCTCGGCGCCTGGACCCTGGACGGTGAAGATTGACTGTGCAGAGCTCCAGAGAACACCGCTGGATTGCGATACACCTTCCCCAGACCCCCGCAACCTATCCATTCCTTCATTTGTAAGTCATCCATGAAATAAATCTTCCTTTTAACTACGTGGATTGGCCTTTATAATTTTCCCCAATATCTGGCGCCCACGTGGGTCAAATTCCAAAGGCCTGGGCGGCTCCTGCCCTCAGCCTCCTCCCCGGCTGCCGGGTACCTAAACCCGCCTGCAAAGTTCCATATAACCAGTCCATTCCCGAAAAGGGGAGCAGCTAGTCCGGTCTCAGCTCCCTAGCTTAGCCCCGAGACCAGTGAAAAACCGCTGCGAGTGAGGTATCCGGCTCCGGCTCCCGGCTCCCGGCCATTCCGCCATCTGCCTCCAGCTGCCGCCAGCCAAGGTCACCAGCAGGCCCTGCTTTGGAGCTGTACCAGTGCCGCCTGCTGGTTGAAAAGCGCTACTACACCCCCCATACCACAGAAAGGTAAGATAAGCAAACCAGCATTTTATTTCAAGTAAAAGTACTTGATAATTTTACATCTTAAAATTGACTAACAAATTTTGAGTAATTCTTGTAATATGGCCGACAACATTACCTCACAAGAATTTAAAAACCTTTTTGCCTGTATGATGAATGACATTCTCCTGGAAATATATGACCTTCCTCAGGCATATTTGGCCTGTACCATTTTGGCATTCATTGTAATAATTCACACGGTGTTCAAACACTGCTTTAATAATAAGAACAAAGATGAGTCATTATTGGGACTGATACAGGCTTTAAAAGATAGCAATGAAGATTTACAGAAAAAGAATCTCTTTCTGGAATCTGCTTTCAAAGATAGCAATGAAGGCTTACAGAAAAAGATTCTCTTTCTGGAATCTACTTTCAAAGATAGCAATGAAGGCTTACAGAAAAAGATTCTCTTTCTGGAATCTGTTTAAAAGATAGTAATGAAGGCTTACAGGAAAAGATTCTTTCTCTAGAATCTGCTAATCAGAATTTACAAAACAGGCTTGTACCCAAAATTGATTTTATTGATAATAAATATGAATATCTAATGGATAGAACACTAACTCTCCAGAGTGAAGTTATGGCTACTCAGACATTGCATAAGGAAGAAAGATTATCATTAATTGATAAGATAAGGTCCATGGAATCATGTGCTTCTGAGGAAAATAAAAATGTCTATGATTCCATGAGAAATCTGGAGTCCCTTGCAAGAGAGGAGGTTCACTCCCTAGAACAGACCCTAGGTGCTCGTTTGCAAGCCCTAGAAGAAACTCTCAGTAAACATGACAAGGGAACTAATAACCAGAAGGTCAAGACCATAGAGGTTGTAACATCTCCAAATGGCTCTCATACAATGGCTTATCCTGTTATCGTCCATGAGAAGCCAGCAGATGACACACACCCCGAGCCATATATGACATATACATTACAACCAATTTCAACAAGGGACTTTAAAAATATAAAGGAAGCAGTAGTTACATATGGGATACATTCCACATACGTAAAACAGATGTTAAATTCATGGTCTACCTCACATAGAATCATCCCAGATGACTGGCATCAGTTAATTTCAGCTGTTCTAGTATATAGCCAGCAGCTACAGTGGAAGAGCTGGTTGAGAGAAGAGGCAAAAAATTTAGAACAACAAGGTAAACTCAGAGGTTTTGTGATCTCCCAAGATCAAATACTTGGTGAGAGATGTTTTGCTGACAGGAATGTACAAGCCACTTATGATGAGCATACAATATCCCTATGCCGTACAGCAGCTCTAAATGCTTGGGAAAAAATTCCAGAACCTGGAAAACCAACTGAGGTATACACAAAGATATTTCAGGGACCGCATGAATCTTTCACTGATTTTTTACAAAGGCTGAACACAGCTATAACAAAAGCTGTATCAGATAAAGAATTAAGAAAAGTGTTAACTGAGTCCTTGGCATTCGACAATGCTAATGCAGAGTGCAGAAGAATACTTACACCACTAAAGAACAGATCAGCTCCTTTGGAAGAATGGATTCAGTACACTAATGGTGTTCAGTCTCTTAACTACAGTAATGAGGCTTGGATAGGAGAGACAAATCCCAGAGGTGAAAGAAGGCCCCGTGTTACCAAATGTTTTAAGTGTGGTACACCAGGTCATATAAGTAAAAACTGTACATGGGGTACTCCTAGAAGTAATACTCCTTCTAGGAATAGCCTAAACAGGAGACCCCAACCACCTCCTGGATTATGTAGAAGGTGTGGCAAAGACCAACATTGGACCAATGAGTGCAGATCAAAAATAGATATATGAGGCAACCCTTTACTGGCGGGAAACGCCTCAGGGGGCCTCTTGCAGGCCCCCAAATCAAATGTAGTACGAACATTCCCAGCCACTGTGGAAGAAATTCCTCTCCAGGACAACTGAATAAACCAATGCCTAATGTAAAAACCGATACTGCAATGGATGATAAAACAGCTTTGATAGATGGATCACAGTTTACAAAGAACACTATAAAACAAATATTTTGGCAGACTTCCATAAATGAACAAAGACCAAAGCATAGAATTCGAATTAATGGCCTGGTTCTGGAGGGTCTGGTAGACACAGGTGCAGATGTGACTATAATTACACCAAAATCATGGCATCCGAATTGGCCTCTTCAAGAGGTAGATGTCCAACTGTTAGGGATTGGCAACCTATCTCAGATAAAACAGAGTTCGAGATGGGTTGAATGCATAGGGCCAGAAGGACAGAGAGGAAGGCTGAAGCCATATGTAGCAAATGTAGCAATAAATCTTTGGGGCCGAGATCTGTTACAACAGTGGAATACCCAGATTAAAATTCCTACACTTTCAGAAAAGAAATACAGACCAATGCATGTTTCTAGGAATAATATCATAACATGCTATAAAAATCAGTCACCAACTATTCAGGCTGTTCACAAACAGAGCACAGCTGTTGTTGAACTCTCAGAAGTACCAACTGCCTTACCTTTAAAATGGCTAACTAATAAACCTGTCTGGGTTGGACAATGGCCTTTGACAAAAGAGAAGCTACAAGCTTTAGAACAGCTGGTTCAAGAGCAGTTAAATGCTCAACACATTGAAGAATCTACCAGCCCTTGGAATTCTCCTGTATTTGTTATTAAAAAAAATCTGGTAATTGGAGAATGCTGACAGATATGAGAGCTATTAATAAAGTAATTCAGCCAATGGGCTCCCTACAGACTGGAATGCCCTTGCCCTCTATGCTACCAAAAGAATGGCCTATAATAGTTATTGACTTAAAAGACTGTTTCTTTACCATACCCTTACAGGAAAATGATAGAGAAAAATTTGCCTTCACAGTACCTAATTATAATAATTCTCAGCCAGTCAAGAGATATCAATGGAAGGTCCTCCCACAGGGAATGTTAAACAGCCCTTCTTTGTGTCAATACTTTGTGCAGAAACCATTAGAGACAATTCGTGTAAAGTTTCCACAATCCATAATTTATCACTATATGGATGATATCCTATTAGCTGATCCAAAGTTAGATACATTAGAAAGCATGTTTGAAGAAGTAAAAAAAGTTTTGCCTCGCTGGGGACTGCAAATTGCTCCTGAAAAAAATACAAAGAGGAGATTCTATTAATTACTTAGGAAGTAAGATAGAGCTACAAAAAATTAGACCCCAAAAGGTACAACTAAGAAGAGATAGATTGAAGACTCTTAATGATTTTCAAAAGTTATTAGGAAGCATTTCCAACTTACTGGGTATCATGGGAATACCCAAAGATGGACTAAAAAATTTGGCTAATACTCTAGAAGGGGACAAAGAATTAAATAGTCCAAGAGAATTATCAGCCGAAGCTGAGAAAGAATTGGCTCTAGTAGAAAAGACAATTCGAGAAGCACATGTGGATCGTGTGGATCCAGAACTTAAATGCATTCTTGTCATATTCCCTTCCAGACATTCCACAACAGGTATTTTGATGCAGAGGGAAGATATTATATTGGAATGGATATTCCTACCACGTAAACCAAATAAGAAATTAAAGACTTATATAGAAAAGATCTCTGATTTGATTCAAAAGGGTAAATTAAGACTTCGCCAGTTGACAGGAATGGACCCAGCAGAAATTGTAGTACCATTAACTAATGAGGAAATTTCATCACTATGGAAAGATAATGAATACTGGCAGAGAGCCTGCAGTAACTTTTTGGGAGAGATTAACAACCACTATCCCAAAAGCAAGAGAATAGAATTCATAAAGAAGACAGAATGGGTCCTTCCTCACATTGTACGACAAAAGCCAATTTCTGGAGTCCTCACATTCTATACTGATGCAAATAAATCAGGGAAAGCAGGATATAAATCAGGAGACTTAAGTAAAGTGGTGCAAAGTCCATATAGCTCTGTACAAAAGGCAGAACTGTATGCCATTCTTATGGTATTGATGGACTTCACAGAACCCCTCAATATAGTCACTGACTCTCAATATGCAGAGAGAGTTGTTTTACATATTGAAACTGCTGAATTTATTCCTGATAATACAGAATTATCTTCATTATTCATACAATTGCAGGAAATCATCAGAAAAAGGGAACATCCTATATATATAACACATATCAGATCCCATACAGGTCTACCAGGACCTTTAGCACAAGGTAATGATGAGATTGATCAGTTACTAATAGGTAATGTGCTAGAAGCTTCAGAATGTCATAAGAAACACCATGTAAATAGCAAAGGTTTGAAGAAGGATTTCTCCATCACTTGGCAACAGGCTAAGGATATTGTGAAAAAATGTCCTACTTGTTCCATCTATAACCAAACTCCATTACCTGCAGGGAGTAATCCAAAAGGTATACAAAGAAATGAAATTTGGCAGATGGATGTGTTTCATTTTGCAGTATTTGGAAGATTAAAGTATGTACATCATACCATTGACACCTATTCAGGATTTCAATGGGCAACTCCTATGAGTTCTGAAAAGGCTGATTCTGTGATTACACACCTATTAGAAGTTATGGCCATCATGGGAATACCTGTACAAATTAAGACAGACAATGCCCCAGCATATGTCTCCAATAAAATGAGACAGTTCTTTGCTTATTACAATATAAAGCATGTTACAGGTATACCACATAATCCCACAGGCCAAGCAGTCATAGAGAGATCCAATCGAACTTTAAAGGATATGCTAAATAAACAGCAACAGGTAACAATGACTCCTAGAAATAGACTGCATAGTGCTTTATTAACCTTGAATTTTCTCAATGCTAATGAGAAAGGAACAACAGCTGCAGAGAGACATTGGACAACAGACAAAACTCCTGAGCTAAACCAACCAGTTTATTTCAAGGATGTGCTGACCTCAGAATGGAAACCTGGATATGTTCTAGGTTGGGGAAGGGGTTTGCCTTTGTTTCTGCAGGAGAAGAAAAGCTATGGATACCAACAAAATTAATAAAAATTCGATTCGAACAGGAAAAACCCCTTGATGAAGAGAAGTAAAAGATCATTCACCAATGTGACATCTCTACAAGTTGTAAGAAAAATTTAACAATCAAAGGGTGGGGTAGGGTTCTGTTTTTGTCTTTCCAGGATAATGGAAATACCCATCTTCCAAAACTTATAAGGCCTTGGATATCCGGATATTTACAGCAGAAAGGAAGAATCTATTGGTACCAATCTACACATGGTAAAATCTCACTGTCTAACATCTTTCTCTCTATCAATCTAGAAAAGTTGTGGTTCCAATTCAATTATAGCCAAGCTGGCTTTGGAGATGGAATTGGCTCACTCCTTCTCTAAACCCAAGCATATTGCTAAAAGAAAAGTTTGAGAGATTCTTCAGTCCCGTATCAGAAGAGCCCTCTGGTGTGAGACAGAAGGAAACCAATAAAAAGGGACCATTGTCTTCTAAATTCTAATTCTCTCCATGTTTACTCTTGATTTCTCAGAATCCTTTCTTACATGCTATGTCCTCTTTAAATCCAAACCTCCCATTTTTGATAACAAATAAGTTTTTCCAATAGCAATCTCAGAAGTCTCCAGAAGGAAGATGGGGCCCCAACAACAACAACTCTACCCAATCCAGAATGATGCCATGGTAATCATCATCATACTACACTTCTTGCCAGAATTTCAGACAATCTTACCCATTACTCTAAAACTTGCTGCAGAACCTACAGTTAGTCTAACTGAGATTTAACTATCTGAGCTTTCTCACAGTACCCAACAGAGATAACATCACCCCCTAAACGGCAGGAAGCAATTCTAAGAAAATGACGCCCCTTCTCCCTTAGGTTTCATAATTCTCGGGGTTATGGATGACGGTTATAGGGTTGTGGTGGAAGAAAATATTAACTCAGTATTGTAAAAAAAAAAAATAAGGGGGGGGAGAAGAAATGGAACGGATAGGTATAAGATATGATGGTAAATCATTGTATATACTAGTAAACAAACTTAGTAAAATAGCAACCTTAGACAATTTGCACTGTAATTTGTACTGTTATAGATTCTTATATGTTGATACAAATGTAAACTATTTTTATACTCCTGTTTAAGATAATTTGTATATTGATACAAATACAGAACTATATTTGTTATAATGTACATATATTTCTACTCTTATTTGAAACATTTTTATATTGATACAAATGTAAATTTATATCTGTCATACTTTATATATGTTCTACTTCTGTTAGGATATTTGGTATATTGATACATATTTAAGATTATTGTCATATTGCATATCGCACTATATATTCCTACCTCTGTTATAAATATCTTGTGTATTGTCTCAATTTTGAAGTCATCGTTCTTCACCATACATTTGCTTATAGACTGTTTACCTTATTTACGTGAAGCCTTAGTCCTTAGGTTATTTCGGTAGATAAGATTTATAGATTTATAGTCGCCTATGCCTGTCATCTCTATAGTTACGTTAGTTAGGTTATCCAGATTTACAGATACATAGGTCAGATGGACAGGTAATCTTCAAACACTTCATAGACCTAGAGAATATGGCATTTAAATAACTTAGAATTCTGTTGACGTGAGGCACAATTGCTCCTGGCTGCACCAATTGATCCCGAGAGAATGTTGGGCTTCTAAGACATTTCCATTTGGAAGTTTGTCTTTTTGGCACAAAATGGCCTACTGGGCATAGAACTGCCCTTGCCTTGATGGCTGACAGTACAAATGCAATGCTGTCCTTTCTGGACAAGTGGGACACAAGGAAAGCGACCACTGTACTCTGCCAAGACAGGGTAAGATGGTCTTTCAGAAATCCTGCTTCTGAAAATGGTCTGTCAGATACTCTAGGCCTGTAGCCAATTTGAATGCACCAACAATGCTGAGAAACATTAGGTGACTCTCCAGGCTGCCAGCTGTCTTGGTCTACTCTTGCAAGATTCCCGAAAGTTGCTTGCATCCGTCTACCGTTTCTCAGGTACCATTATGTTCCTTCTCAGGTCTTTGATGGGATTGAAGACTAGCAGTTATAGTTACAACTTAGTATATATAATATCTTAGATAGAACATATTAAGTATTAGGTTCAGGTTCTTTAGGATAGGACACCTTTGAATGATCTTTATAACATGCCATTTACCTATGCTCTATACTTCTCTGGATTTTAGAATGTGTTTCTTGCTTGATATTGTTTGCACTGGTTGTAGTTACATCTTATCTAGGTCATTATCCCTCATATTTCTGGACAATATTTGATAACCATTCCTTTGTATATAGTCTTGTATTAGTTTAGAACCTTTTTATTTAGACAAAAAAGGGGAGATGTAGTGGGTAGCCATTCCAGCTTGGATCTGGAAGTTCCAACCCCCATTGAGACTCTGGCAACTGTCACGCCTACGAGGCGGGGCGAGGGGAGGTGCTGGAAACCCGAGAGCTGGATGGGCGAGCGCTCTCTCTGCGCCTGGACCCTGGACGGTGGAGATTGACTGTGCAGAGCTCCAGAGAACACCGCTGGATTGCGATACACCTTCCCCAGACCCCCGCAACCTATCCATTCCTTCATTTGTAAGTCATCCACTAAATAAATCTTCCTTTTAACTACGTGGAGTGGCCTTTATAATTTTCCCCAATATGGTTTGGGTATCAGGGTAATTGTAGCCTCATAAAAAGAGTTTGGTAGTGTTCCTTCTGTTTCTATTGTGTGGAACACTTTGAAGAGTATTGGTATTAGTTCTTCTGTGAATGTCTGGTAGAATTCTGCACTGAAACCATCTGGTCCTGGGCTTTTTTTGGTTGGGAGACTTTTGATGACTGTTTCTATTTCTTTAGGGGTTATTGGTCTGTTTAAATGGTTTATCTGGTCTTGATTTAATTTTGGTATGTGGTATTTATCCCGAAAATTGTCCATTTCTTCCTGGTTTTCCATTTTTGTGGAGTACAGGTTTTTGAAGTATGATCTGATGATTCTCTGGATTTCCTCGTTGTCTGTTGTTATGTCTCCCTTTTCATTTCTGATTTTGTGAATTTGGGTGCTCTCTCTTTGCCTTTTGGTTAATTTGGCTAGGGGTTTGTCTATCTTGTTGATTTTTTTCAAAGAACCAACTCTTTGTTTCATTGATTTTTTGTATTGTTCTCTTGTTTTCTATTTTGTTGATTTCAGCCCTCAATTTGATTATTTCCTGGCATCTATTTCTCCTGGGTGAGTTTGTTTCTTTTTGTTCTAGAGCTTTCAGTTGTGCCGTTAATTCAGTGGTATGGGATTGCTCCATCTTCTTTATGTGTGCATTTAGAGCTATAAATTTTCCTCTTAGCACTGCTTTCATAGTGTCCCATAAGTTTGGGTATGTTGTACTTTCATTTTCATTGAATTCTAGGAAATCTTTAATTTCTTTCTTTATTTCTTCCTTGACCCATTGATGTTTCAGGTGGGCATTATTCAGTTTCCATGAGTTTGTGGGTTTTCTATAATTTTTGTTGTTGTTGAGGTCTAACTTGAAGGCATGGTGGTCTGATAAGATACAGGAGGTTATTCCAATTTTTTTTTTGTATCTGTTGAGATTTGTTTTGTGTCCAAGCATGTGGTCAATTTTTGAGAAGGTTCCATGGGGTGCTGAGAAGAAGGTATATTCTTTAATGTTGGGATGGAATGTTCTGTAGATATCTATTAAGTCCATTTGAGTCATAACATCTGTTAGGTCCTTTATTTCTTTGTTAAGTTTCAGTGTGGAAGATCTGTCTTTTGGTGAGAGTGGGGTGTAAAATTTCCCACTACTAATGTGTGGGGTTTGATGTGCATTTTAAACTTTAGTAGTGTTTCTTTTATGAATGTGGGTACTTTTGTATTTGGAGCATAAATGTTTAGAATCGAGACTTCATCTTGGTGGATTTTTCCATTGATAAATATGTAATGTCCATCCTGATCTCTTTTGATTGATTTTAGTTTGAAGTCTATTTTATTAGATATTAGGATAGCTACACCAGCTTGTTTCTTAGGTCCATTGGCTTGGAAAGCCTTTTCCCAGCCCTTTACTTGGAGGTAGTGTCTCTCTTTGAAGTTAAGGTATGTTTCTTGTATGCAGCAGATGGATGGGTCCTGTTTTCTTATCCATTCTGTTAGCCTGTGTCTTTTTATAGGTGAGTTGAGACCATTGATATTGATGGCTATTAATGACCAGTGATTGTTAATTCCTGTTGTTTTTTGTGGTTGTTTTGTGTTGTCCTTCTGTGGTGTATGTTGGTGTGGGATTATCTATTGCTTGATTTTTCATGAATGTGTTTAGCTTCTTTGGGTTGGATTTTCCCTTCTAGTGCTTTCTGTAGGGCTGGGTTTGTGGACAGGTATTGATTAAATCTGGTTTTATCCTGGAATATTTTGTTTACTCCGCTTATGGTGATTGAGAGTTTTGCTGGGTATAATAGTCTGGGTTGGCATCCGTGGTCTCTTAGTGTCTGCATAAGATTTGTCCATGACCTTCTAGCTTTCATAGTCTCTATTGAGAAGTCTGGTGTTATTCTGATGGGTCTGCCTTTATATGTTACTTGGTCTTTTTCCTTTGTGGCTCTTAATATTTTTTCTTTGTTCTGTGTGTTTAGTGTTTTGATTGTTATGTGGCGAGGGGACTTTTTTTTTTTTTTTGATCCAGCCTATTCGGTGTTCTGTAAGCTTCTTGTATCTTCATAGGTATTTCTTTCTTTAGGTTAGGAAAGTTTTCTTCTATGATTTTGTTGAATATATTTTCTGTGCCTTTGAGTTGGTATTCTTCTCCTTCTTCTATCCCTATTATTCTTAGGTTTGGTCTTTTTATGGTGTTCCAAATTTCCTGAACGTTTTGTGTTACGACTTTTTAGTTTTTAGTGTTTTCTTTGACTGACGAATATATTTTTTCTATTGTGTCTTCAGTGTCAGAGATTCTCTGTTCCATCTCTTGCAATCGGTTGGTTATGCTTGTTTCTGTAGTTCCTATTCGTTTAGTCGTGATTTCTATTTCCAGCATTCCCTCAGCATGTGTTTTCTTTATTGTCTCAAATTCATTTTTCAGATCTTGGAATTTTTCTTTCATCTGTTTAATTGCTTTTTCTTGGCTTTCTTTGATTTCTTCCCATTTTTTTGTTCGTTTTTTCTTCCATTTCTTTAAGAGAGTTTTTTATTTCCTCTTTAATGGAGTTTTTCATTTCCGCTTTAAGGGAAGTTTTTATTTCCTTAATGGAGTTTTTCATTTCCTCTTTAAGGAAAGTTTTTATTTCCTCTTTAAGGGAGTTTTTCATTTCCTCTTTTTTTTTAAAAGATTTATTTATTTATTTATTTATTTATTTATTTATTTATTTATTTATTTATTATGTATACAGTGTTCTGTCAGCACACACCCCTGCAGGCCAGAAGAGGGCACCAGATCTCACTACAGATGGTTGTGAGCCACCATGTGGTTGATGGGAATTGATCTCAGGACCTTTGGAAGAACAAGCAGTGCTCTTAACCTCTGAGCCATCTCTCCAGCTTCATTTCCTCTTTAAGGGAAGTTTTTATTTCCTATTTAAGGGAGTTTTTCATTTTGTCTTTAAGGGAAGTTTTTATTTCCTCTTTAAGGGAATGTTTTATTTCTTCTTTAAGGGACTCTATCATCTTCCTAAAGTCATTTTTAGGGTTGATTTCTTCTGTTTCTTCTGTCTTGGTATGTTCAGGTCTTGCAGGTGTAGAATCACTACATTCTGATGTTGCCATATAGGTCTTTATGTTGTTGCCTGTATTTTTGCACTGACGTCTACTCATCTCTTCCTCTGCTCGGTGCAGGTGGTGTCTGTGTCTGAGAGTGCCTCTCTTGTTCTAATTTTTAGTCTTGGTTCAGTAGGAGTTCTTAGTTAAATTGGTGCTATTGGGCTGTTTCTTCAGGGGCAGCTGATCTCAGTTGGTGAAGTATATACTTATGATTCTGGTGATCTGGTTTGGTGGCTGGGCAGCACCTTCTTCTGTGTTCCCAGATCAAGTTTTGTTCATTCGTCAACTCCTCAGCTGATCTTGTTTCTTCAGACTTCAAACTGTAGGCATCTGAATCCTCTCCCAGATGGATTTCAGCTGAGCAGGGTAGTCTCACCAACACCTCCAAGTTGTTGGGTTTCGCAGGATCAGCAGCTGGGCCCTGGGTTGTCCTCAGACGGAGTGTTCAGATTTGTTCTGGTTCTGTCCCACGGAGATAGCTTCTTCCCCCCGGTGTTGGGGTTAGAGGCATCCCTGTTCCAAGCTGCGTCTGCTTGTCTCCTTTGCTGGGCCTGTCTGCCTCTGCCGGCGGCCGCCGCCGGGCTTGTATGTGTCTGCTGGCTACCGCCGGGCCTGTTTTTTTTTTTTTTTTTTTTTTTTTTTTTGGTTTTTCGAGACAGGGTTTCTCTGTGTAGCTTTGCACCTTTCCTTGCCACCTGGCCTGTATGACCCTGTCAGCCACCACCACTGGTCCCATCTACCTCTGCGGGCCACCGCCGCGGCCCTACCTGCATCTGCTTGTCTCCGCCACCAGGCCTGTCTTTTTTTTTATTCACATTCACAACCTGAGTCCCCTGGAAGTCCCAGCATTTGATCCCACCTCTTCCCAGTCATGCCTTCTTATGGCCACCCCTATATTGGAGGTTATCATACTTCAGAGAACAGCACTTCTCCAATCAGCATCTCAGTATCCTTATGGACCTGGCCTCTGACCTATCCTATAATTGATCTCTGCCTCTCCTGCATACTCTACATGACTACAGGGACCTTCCTCCAGTGTGTGAGAGAGAGGGCGGGGGTAGAGATGGGGTGTGTGTTTTAGTGTATAGCCCTGGCTGACTGGCCTGTAGCTCTGTATGCAGACTAGTTTGGCCTCAAAGTCTTAGAGATCAGCCTGTCTCTGTCTCCAAAGTGCTGGGATGCACAGCACAACTCCCAGCAGCCCTCAGCTCTTTGAATAAGGGGAAGTCATTTCCTAAATTGAAGCTTATCCTTACTTCTCCTGTTCTTTCCATAGCTGGCTCCTTCTATCCACGAGCATCAGCTAAATATCAGTTCTTTAAAGTCAAGACCTTACTTGTTCACTCTTCATAATCACATTTCTGTCCTCCATTTTTCTCCATCAAAGAACCCTGTCTGTTCACTTAGGAAACTGCATCCTCATTTCTAAACAACTAATTTGATGTCTGTTTCCAGCTCATTTCTTGTTGCTGGTGGAAACAATGTTAACCTTGGGTTTACTTTATAAATCTGTCAGCTCAGAGATCTATAGTAAAATAGGTTAAGGAGGAGTGCCCATGTAAGTCCACTTTGAAGACTAAAGCAGCTGAAGTCTGGAGTCTGCAGGGCATGGCAATAGCAAAGATCACATTCACTCAAGAAGAATCAAGCTCGCCTACTGCTGGACTTTCATCTTTTTGTTCCATCTGGGCTCCCAGTCTATGAGAGAGTGCCACCTGTACACAGGGAAGATCTTCTCCCTTGGTTGACTGATCCACATGCCCATCATCTGTGGAAACACCACAAAGGCACACTGTAAAATGTGCTTACAAATTTTTTTGGTGTCTCTCAACCCAATGACCTCAGAGGTCAGGCGGCAGCATGAGCAGGAGCTACTGAGCATTCTCTTCTTCTTCTTCTTCCTAGCTGTTGATAGTTACTTTCTTACTGTGTTCCCACGGGGGAGAGGGCAGAGAGACAGACAGAGAAGGCCAGACTCCAAATATGCTTTGGAAACAAAGCCAAGGTGTTAATTTTATTGATTAATAAAGTGAGATTGAAGACCAAAGTCATTCATGTACTAACCAAGTCAGCAAGGTTGAGAGGAGAACCCAGGTCCACTAACATCAAGGCTTGTGTCTTTTATAATACAATGTATAGTTCCCAAATTTACTGACAAAACATACTGAATTCATGCATAAAGTCACATCACATCTCTAAATGGCACAGGTTAGGCACACTGTGGGTTTAATTTTAGTGTTGGCAACACATACGGTTTATATATACTACTTTGTTTATATTGCTTGACACTCAACAGTTTCCATTACCATGTCACTTACAGAAAACATGGTCAATGTTTCTCATTGTTGTCATGGATGATACTGGTTTCTCTGGTACAATCATAAGTTCCATTATCTCTGTTATTTCCTGCCTGTGGTAGAGAAACTACATGTACCAGACCATTCCATGTGATTCCAATTGCTTCTAGGTGGGAAGAAAATATTACTGAGTGGTTTGCCATTGGGGTTCACCACACAACTTGTGGAAATCAATGGAATGGATGTAAACAATATTTCACTTTTGAGAAGCAGTGAGTCATCATGAGTTTTGTGCATGTTCCTTTCTTTTGTTATAGAAGGTGTAGTCCTCATAACAGCTAATGCTTCAGGGTGAATGTGAGAGAACAGAAGATCACTCCTAACGTACAGCTAACAAACAACATAAACAAAACATGAATGTTTGCAGTTATAATCCACAAAGATTATTGAGATTTTTGGTGCTGTATCTTAGTTTAGCCCGTTAACTAAAACAGATAACTTGGTTTCACAGTGGTTTGTCTATCTACCAAGTACTATGATGGTTCAAATGCACAGTCCAGTTACATAAATAAAGACACTGTTTCTTTCTTAAATAGTGAATAATCTACTCCAGCTTCTCCTAAATCCTAGTTCAGAAGTCCACCCTAGCATGCCCCATCACCTTGAGAAATGCCCTCTTGATGTCTTTATTCCGAAGACTGTAGACTATGGGATTCAGCAAAGCTGTGAAGGCATTGTAAAAGAGTGAGACCTGCTTGTCTCGCTCAGGGGAGTAGCTGGAGTTGGGCCTCATGTAGATGTAAGTCGCTGGACCATAGAAGAATGTGACCACAGTCAGGTGGGAGGCACAGGTAGAGAAAGCCTTGCAGCGGGCTTGGGTGGACTTAATCTTGAGAATAGCCTTGGCAATACGAATGTAGGAGGCCACAATGAGGGAAATGGGAGTAACAACCACAAAAACACTCAAGACCAGGTCCACTATCTCAATGATGTGGGTATCCATGCAAGCTAAGCTACGCACTGAAGGACCTTCACAGAAGTAGTGGTTGACCCTGTTGGGCCCACAATATGGCAGACTCATGGTGAAGAAAGTATGTAACAAAGCAGAGAGAAAACCACAGACCCAAGTTCCAGCTGCCAACTGTGTGCACAGTCCCCAGTTGAGGATGACAGTATAACGCAGTGGGTAGCAAATGGCCACATATCTGTCATAAGCCATGACAACAAAGAAGGTGCACTCAGTTATACCCAGGGCACTAAACACAAACATCTGAAGCCAGCATCCAGCAAAAGAGATGGTCTGAGAGTGATCAAGAAGATGCACCAACATCTGGGGCATGGTGGTGGTGACATAGCCCATATCCAACAGGGCAAGTATGCAGAGGAAGAAGTACATGGGAGTGTGCAGCTGTGTGTCCAGGCAGATCAGCATGATGATGAGCCCATTGCCCAGGACTGAGCATAGGTAGATGAGAAGGAATACAATGAAGA
This sequence comes from Peromyscus maniculatus bairdii, assembly GCF_049852395.1. Classification (NCBI taxonomy): domain Eukaryota; kingdom Metazoa; phylum Chordata; class Mammalia; order Rodentia; family Cricetidae; genus Peromyscus; species Peromyscus maniculatus. Next base: position 137,840,129 of record NC_134853.1, read on the forward strand.
GGATGCTGTTGGTCGTGGGGTCACTGGAGAAACCAAGCAGGATAAACTCAGAAACCCAGCTTTGGTTCTGCCCTGGAACCATCCACATGGTGGGGCCTGTAAGAGAATCACGTTCATTTATGTGTCACCTGACACATGGCAGCTATAGAGGGAGAAAGGGAAGATACAGGCTGGTGAGATGGCTCAGAGGTTAGGAGCACTGACTGCTGTTCCAGGGAACCAGCTAGTTCAGAGCTGTTTGTGCCTCCAGTTCCAGGGGATTTGACTCTCCTGTCCCCTCTACAGGCAAGAAATACATACACATGGTGCACAAATATGTATGTAGGCAAAAATTCATACACATAAAATAAAAATGATACTTTTTAATTAAGAAAAGAAAGGCTGATGTGGGGGTTCTGAGCACACTGTTCAGTTTCTGTGCACACTTCTCAAGTTGCTGAACCTCCCAATGCCTCAGTCTCTTCATCTATCAAATGAGGCTGATGACATTCATGTCTCAGGACTATGATGAGTGTCTAAACCATCTCACAGGACTCCTAGAAACACCATGTAATTCATGACATGTCGTATGCAGTCTCAAAGTCTCATTACACTTCTGGGAAGGCAAAGATAGGGGATCCCCAGAATAAGAGGGCTAGCTACACTAGATGAAATGATGAGCACTGGGTTCAACTGAGAGACTCTGCCTCAAGGAATAAGGTGAGAGAGAGCATTTGAGAAAGAATCCTGTGTTAGTCTCTGAACACACACACACACACACACACACACACACACACACACACACACACACACACACCCCGCAGACATATGCAAGAGAGTAAACAAGTGGATGAAGACAGAACACATGTCATTCATGCACAGGCCCTCACACATACAGTTCCATGAGTAATGACAGAAGTTCACGTGTGCAGTGCACTGGAGACACTGGAGTCTTCCCAGGGAAGGCTGATGGATCCTGTAAATATGGGAGCAGGAAAATCCTTTCTTCCTTTTGAAATCCTATCTCCATCTGCACACAATCAATTCTGGGTGTACTGTAGGTTTGAGTGATAAATATAAACCAACCAATTTTTTTGTTTTGTTTTTTTGAGACAGGATTTCTCTGTGCAACAGCTCCAGCTGCCCGGAACTTATTTTGTAGACCAGCTTGGCCTTGAACTCACAGAGATCCACCTGCTTCTGCTTCCCGAGAATTGAGATTACAGACTTGAGCCACCACTGTCTGAATACGACCAAATTTTTAACATCAAGCCTGATAAATATATTTATCCTCTTGGGTAAGCAAAGGTCAGATTTCTTCAAAGGAGCACTCTCCATGGAGGAAAAAAGTAATGGTAAATTAGAATAAGGTGAAAAAGAACCACTCAAAATATTTATAGAAAGAATTAGAATGGCACAAACATAACAACAGATGCTCCAATGGAACAGTGAACAATATTTAAAGGGCATTTCACAAGGCAGCTGTCTAGTGAGCACTGATGAGGCTCAGGTCCTCAGCACCATTACTCATCTGGAAATTGCAGGAGAACACCACAGTGCCAACGCCCAACCTCCTCTTCTCCATCTCACATCCCCACACACCTACCAGCATGGCCACAGTAACAGAGATCTAGTGTTGACGAGAGTAACTGGATCTGATTGGAGAGTAAATTAAAATGATCCCTTTAGTGTGTGCCTGGCTGTGTTCCCTAACGTTGAACACACTTAATGCATTGCCCAGCAATGCAAATGTCAACTACAGTTCTGAAACAATGTGTAAACATGTAGGCACATAGACACATACACTTAAGGAAAGACATGTAAAGCAAATTTCCAAACACTGCTCAAAATAGTCCGAACTAAGACACCACTCATGCTAATTAGTAAGACAGTGGTTAAGGTGGGAATTGCTTTTAGTGGGAGTGGAAATATAAACGAGACTTCAAGACATCCTTGGACTTCTCTTCCCGTGTTCCCATCCCCTCTCCTGACTAGTCCACTGCTCATGACCCTCACAGCTGTCCTTCCTTTCAGCCCAGGTCAGGAGCCCATCATCTCTCCTGGCATCCTGCATCACGGTCCCCATGCACTTATGCCTCTAAAATTTCCTCCTTCAATACAGCCTTATTAATGTTGATTTTAAAGTATTGTTTTCATACAATATACATAGAGCATATTCTTCCCCTCCTTCAGCTTCTCTCAGACCCTCCCCACCCAACTTCATGTTCTTTCTCCTCCTTCTCTCTCTCAAGACAAAACAAACAACAAAAGTTTTTTCTTTTTTAAATCAAAATATAAGGTTGGATAAAGCACAGGGACAAATAGCCAAACGAATAGAAACACATGAGCTATGAACCAAAGGCTGAGGGGCCCCCACCTGAATCAGGCCCTCTGAATAGGTGAGACAGCTGATTGGCTTGATCTGTTTGGGAGGCATCTAGGCAGTGGTACCAGGTCCTGTGCTCCTTGCATGAGTTGGCTGTTTGAAACCTGGGACTTATGCAGGGATGCTTGGCTCAATCTGGGAGGAGGGGACTGGACCTGCCTGGACTGAGTCTATCAGGTCGATCTCAGTCCTCAGGGGAGGCCTTGCTCTGGAGGAGGTGGGAATGGAGGATTGGCTGGGGGGAAGGGGAGGGGGGCAGGAAGGGGGAGAACAAGGGAATCTGTGGCTGTTATGTAGAACTGAACAGTATTGTAAAATAAAATAAAATAATAAAAAAATTAAAAAAATCAAAATAGAAATACTAAAACAAAACAAAACAAAAAATGTGGAGTCAGTTTCCTGTTGGCCAACTACTCCTGGCATGTGGCTTACCCTGGAGGGTAACTCATACATACAGTGACATTCTATTGGAGAAAACTGATTTCCTCTTTCACAGCAGGTATCAACTGCAAACCGCTTCTTCTTTAGGGGCAGATCTGTCCACTTCTCGTTCTCAGTACTGGACATTGGTCTGCATCGACATATTCTTCATGTGACTGCTGAAATAGTTTTTCAAAGTTTTCATACCACGCCTGTCTGGCCCCTGCTGAAGCCTTTTACAAGTTCCCATGCCCTGTCGTTTGAGGTGGGTGCACAGGCCATTCCCAAACCTCCTGCTCTGTGGAGACTCAGCCTCAGCACACAGCTGTCTCCTCCATCTCCTCTCCCCCCATTCACAAATCTCCACGCAAGCACATCTGCTATCCTGCAGGTCTCTGCCTCTCTCACACCTTAAGAAATCGCCTAGCTTCTCATCATGGAGGAGGGACTACCGCCTGCATTGTGTTGCCCACACTGTGGCCAGCAGCAGGACTCAGCTTGGCCAGGAAGCTACAACCTAACAAAGGGAGGATACATCCTGAATTTCTTATTCATTGCCAGTTATAATGTGAAGAATCCTAAAGGGGTGTGATATCAATTTTGACACCAAACAACATAGACAATTTTTTTCTTTTTCTTCTGGTAACTGAATTCGCACAGAACCAAGAAAGCATTATCTCTGACGGAGTATGGTTGTGTGGATGATTTCCTAACATTTTGCAATAACAAAAACAACTGATATTTATTGAGTCATTTGTATATTCCAGCCATTGTTCCCCTAAATTTAGTTTAACGTCACAACAGTTCACTGAAGGAAGTATTCTTACCTGTGTTACAGGTGAACACCTAAGGCCTGGAGAGGGTGGTTTGTTTCAGATTACAGGGAATGGGAGAAGTGTGGGGTTTAGAGGTATGTCCTCAGAGCCGGGCTCTCAGTCACCTTCTCTGCTTCTGGCACACAGGCTCTGAAGACGGGAAGGTGAGGAAGGCAAAGTCTACACATTGTCCATCTAGTTGAGCTTATTGAGACTCAGCACAGGCCAAAGCCCTCCTAAAACAGAGCTGAATGACTAGCCACCGGCCAGCTCTCCTGGAGAGATTTCTCCTCATGTCTGAATGTGGGAGATACTGAGACGTACTGAAAGTAGAAGGATGCAAGGATAGAGGATTTAGGGTTGATTTCTACGGCATTGGCACACCCTGTCATTTCTCCCAGCCCAATGGTCTCTAACTTTGCTTACAGTGTCCCACCAGGCCTGCTTGTTCAAGTCTGTGAGCCCAACATCACAAACAAAGACATCAGGATTGAGTTCCAAGCCAGAAAAGGCTACACATGGGAGTCCCAACCTAGGAAGCCAGCATCTGGAAGGTTGAGGATCAGGAGTCCAAGGAAATACTCAGCTGTATAGTGAGTTTAAAGCCAAACTAGGCTACAACAGACTTACACCCCCCAAAGGAAAAATCAAAAACAAAACCATGATTGCTGTGCCCACGAAGTGCATCAAGCTATGTCTCCACTGGGTGGGAAGACTTGTTCAAAGACATTAACTGCACCGTAACCATCTTACTACCTGTAAATCCAGGGAATGTGTCACTGAGTGGCTATTATGAGGAAGTCCCATTAAGCAACTGAGTCCAGGGATTTGGGATTCTAGGCTGCTTAATCTCCAGAAAAATTCCAAGGTGCTGTAGAGTTTGAGCGACTGAATATCTTGCTTCTTCTGCAAGTAGGCCAGCCCTGACTCCTGAAGATGGCACCTATAAAACCCTGCTTAACAAAGGCCAGCTCAGACATCTTCACCTCTTCCCAGTGGGACCAAAGGCTGAGGTTTTATGGCCCTGCCTCCTCTCTGAGCCTCCCAGGAGAGCTGGAAAAGGACCATTTCTGTTCCCAGTAGAGATGCTAAGATGATCCCTGGATGCTGTCAACAAGAGCATTTCAGTGAGACCCTTGGGGGCAGAGCAGGAGGAAACAATCCACAGGAGGAGGAGTGGTGACCTGTTCCCTTCTCTAGACTAATTGGGAATAAGAGCAGCTCAAAGAAGGGCGGGTGGGACCTGGTCACCTGAGACACAGGTCAGGGACTTGAGTTCTCATTCTGATTCCTCCTTTACAGCCCAAACCCTGAGCCCTGACACTCATGAGACCATGTTGGAGTCACACTCTTCTTCCTTCCTCAACTACCTTGGGGTAATCACAGTCCTCCCTTCACTACAGTGTAACACCTGAACACGTTAGGTCTTGTGGAGTAATCTTTTTGTACACTGTGAAGATGTGTCACTCAGACTGAGGTAATGAAAAGCTGAATGACCATAGATAGATAGGATTTTCAGGGCAGAGACGGTATTAGGAAGAAGGATGGAGATGCCAAGAGGTGGAGAACAAGCAAAACATACGGGAGGGGAGGTAACAGCCAGGACTCACTTGGCAGCACGTAGGTGAAGAGACATGGGTTAATTTAAGGTATAAGAGCTAGGTAGAAACAAGCCTAAGCCTAGGTATTGGCCAAGCTTTCGTCATTAATAAAGAGCCTCCGAGCCGAGATGTGGGAGCTGGCTGGCAGGACAGAGAAAGAGTTGCAACCATTCCTTGGACACTCTGGAGCTAAGGAAGAGTCAAAAACCATGGGGGCTGGGAGGTGGCTGTGAGCAAAAGTGGGTTTGCTGCTCTTGCAGAACACGCAGCTTGGTTCCCAGCACCTACCATGGCAGCTCACAACCATCTCTATCTCCAGTTCTAGAGGATCTGGTGACCTCTGGTGTCTTCCCCAGAGACAAGGCATGAATGTGTTGTACATAGATCTATATGTATAGGCAAAATGTTGATACACATAAAAAACAAAAAAAGAGTCAAGCATTACATACCAACATGGAAGTCAGCAGTGACATCCCAGGACAGTGGAGTGAGAAAAGTCTCTGAGGGGCTCATGTCTCTTAGATACATATTAGACTTAGGGTCCAAATATCAAGCTCTGGGTGTGCTCTCTTGAGCTTGCTGTTTTTCTGCCTCAGTTACCTCTTCTGTAGAATTCCAATAGTAACTCTTCCCTTCTAGGATGACTAGAGGATAAATGTGATGATGTCAGCAGCCTGCTACATGTTCAGACCTGTGTTCCAGGACCTGGAATATCTCTCTCTCTCTCTCTCTCTCTCTCTCTCTCTCTCTCTCTCTCTCTCTCTCTCTCTCTCTCTCTCCCTTCTGTCTATGTCTTATTTTCCTAAGGATTCAGAAGGAGAAGACTGGAATATAAAGTCTTCCTGCAGAGAGTGATTGGTTGACAAGAGTTTAGAATTCCTGTAAGCTGCTCCTTAAACACAGGCAACAGTAACAGTTAATTTTAAAATGGCCATTAAATAAATTGGACAGGAAACAAAGGCAGAGTGTCTAGGAATGTGGCTCAGCTGTATAGCACCCTAGTAAACAGAATGCTCAAGGCTACAGTTTGAGTCACAGCACTAATAAAAGTGAAGCAACACAGGCTCTGAACTCTGCACAGCCTGGTGAGCACCTGCATTGTCCTGTGTCCTGTGTCCTGTGCTCCAGCAGTTGTTCACTGTGGCACCTTTGCTGCTGGAAACACTGAACAATGACACGTGATCTCAACTGCTGTGCAGAGGCCTGTGTTGCCACCATGACACTGCCATGATGGGTTGTCTTGAACCTTAGTAATTGGCCACCAGCACCAATCAGAAGCACTTGACACAGCCCTGACCCCTGCAGTGCTGTTACTCAGCCTTGTCCCACAGCTCTGACCCCAACTCTTCCCACTCCTGCTCTTGGTCCTCATCCGCTCTGCAGAGGCAGTGGAGTCCAGGCAGAGGTTCTTCTCCACCAGGATAGACAAGGAGACAGGTTCAGAGGGAAGCAGACAGAACCCACTGAGTTCCACATACTGAATAACACAGCCACCCTGACTCTGTTATTTTTAGTCATAGAGATTTTATTAGAGATTTTATTATAGATTCATGGAAGGGCGGTCAAGAGGAGACACACACACAGACACAGACACACACACACACACACACACAATTTGAGTTAGACATAGATGTCGGAAACATGGCAGGAAATAGTCACATGATAGGGACAAATCTTGGAAAAAGTGAAAAAGTCCAAAGTCCCACAGAAGGCATCTTTGGGATCTTTCAAAGGAAAAAGACACAGAAGTAAAAGTACAATGGAGTTGGGGGAATATTACACCTTTTTAGTGAAGACATAAAAAGGTAGGCAGACATATTCAAGCCTCATGGCTGACACAAGGGACTGCATACCCTGGTTTTTAAAATGACTGCAGCTACAGGAGATTGCCAAGCATGGTCCTGCAAGCCCATTGCACAGATAATGTACAATGACCCAGAAAATCTTAGTGATCTGGCAAAGGTCATCCAACTAGGGAATGGCAGAACCAACTCCAGGGCCTGGCCACTTGCCTCTGGGGGGAGGGTGAATCTGCCATGTCTATCACATACTTGATTGTGTGAGTTCAAGCTAATGGGTGTACCTGAGCTCTAACAAAAACACTCCTGCTGTTCAGAACTGGACTTACTCCATAGTGGTCATGGGAACACCCCAGAGGTCAGCATGAAGGAAAAGTCAAACTCTAGAGATTTCATTCTACATCAGAAGGACTCACAGGCCTAAAGGAGAAGATGGAGAGCTTGGAGATAGGAAAACTCAGCCAATCTACAGCTCTTACATCCAGGGACTCTTTAATTGGCCCCCAGCTGACAGTGCCTTATTAATGGACCATGTGAGAATTGCCTCATTTGGTAAAATGAGTAGTTCAAAAGGTTTTGTGGTTTTTGTATCTGAAGAAGGAAGTGAAGATGACCATGACAATCAGTGAGAGGATGGCCAGTGAAAGGGTTGACAGGTGTCTTCAGAGAATGCCATCCAATCCACTTAATTCTTCATATCTTGTCCTCTTGAGGACACCTTTCATGAGAATTCACATGAGACAGAATCATCTTCACATTCTTTCCCATTTCCAAGAAGGCTAACCACTGATCTCTCCACACTCATTCTATCCAATGTTACAATTCTATTCCATGGATGTTCATGACCATGTAACCATGGCCCACAATGCACTCATCAATATAGAATGTTACCTGGAAGACATTTCTCCTTCCAAACCAAAGGAACAATAAATGTGTGGACAGTGTTTTATCCTCTGGAAGGGTTTCTCCCGACCACTGTCTTCAGGCAGGTCCTGAAACAGGACACAGTGCTCTGCTGTCCACTTTCAGGTTTGACAGCATGTCACACAGAACCATGTGTAATCAGCACGAGTTTGCTGTTCCTCCTCAACCCACCCTAGGGAACTGTCTATGGGGACCACAGGCTCAGGCTGTGAAAGGGGAGTAGCCAGAGTAGACCACCTTGGCCATTTCCTCATGTAACCTACTTGTGCCTTCATGAACTGCTAGAGATATCTGTGTGTGCACTTTGACATTTGATAATGGCAGCTTTGTGACACAGCACACTGGGTGCCCAGGTAATTATGAGCATCAGTGAAAAAACAGAATAATAAAAGAAAACAAAAGCATTTTATCTATTAAATGTATCCATTAAATGGATAAATATATAAAATATATATTGACAGATTATATATATACATATATAAGCACTGAGTTCACATGGTTATTTGAAGACATGTGGTTCATGTTTCAGAAGAACATATTAATAAGATGTCAGTACATATTAAACAGATACACAGATTCAACAAGCCTCTATCATATTCCTAGCATAGTTACTCTTTTGAAATTGCCAAATGGATCCTAAAGTTCAGTGGGAAGTGCAAAGGACTAGGAAGAGGCCTGTGGTGGTTTAATAAGGATGGTCTCATAGGCATCAGACAGTGGAACTCTTTGGAAGGATTAGAAGGATTAGGAGGCATGACCTTGTTTGAGGAAGTGTGTCACTGGAGCTGGGCTCTGAGATTTCAAAAGCCCATGCCAAGTCCAGTGTCTCTCTGCCTGTGAATAAGGATGTAGCTTTCAGCTACTGCTCCATTTCCATGAGTGTTGCCATACCCCTGCCATGATGATGGACTAAACCTCTGAAACTGTAAGCAAGCCGCCAATCACATGCTTTCCTCTATAAGAGTTGTGGTGGCCATGGTGACTCCTCAGACAAGTTCAAACAATCTTGTAAAAGAAGAACAAAATGCAAGAACTCATATTTCCCACTTTTGAAACCATCCACAAAGCCACTTAAAACAAAAGAGGAATGACACCGGTCTGGGATTGACATAGAATTTAATGGACTAGGATTGTCACTCCTGACCCAAACACTAAACTGTATTGACTAAAAATTTCAGTTAAAGGCATAAAGATCATTTGATAATATTTTCTAAAAATGTGGATGAGATACATGGATATCCTCATGAAAAAGAATGTAATTAGTCTCTTGCCACATACTGTAAGACCCAAAATTAACCTGTTGCCCCACCCATCCAAAAAGCAGGTAAATTCCTGGAATGCTGAGAGTTGTAGTTCTTGGAAAATATCAAAGCCACATGGGAAAATATGGTAGCTGGATGGTTTTTGTCCTTAAAAGGCTCTACAACGAGTGGTTGGAGCCATTCACTGGAAATTCCAGGCAGTGGTCCTGACCAAAGTCCATCTTTGTCAGTATTTAATTTAATTAAACATTGCTTCAAATTTGGTTGTGCAACTAGGTTTTCTATTGTGACTCTCAGGATTAACATTAGAAGCCCCCCCAGCAAGATAATAAAGGCCATTCCACCCCAAATTCTGGAGCTCAGCTCTTCACTCTGGCTCTAGGGAGCCCCTCAACCCCACCCCACCTAACACAGAGTTGATGGTTAAAGTCTGGGCATAGTTCATCTTAAAGGAACCACAGGACATGATTTTGGTTTATAAGCAGCATGTGGCCTGCTGCCTTTGGCAGTCACATGATTGGCAGCCATCTTTACTAGGGTTGCAGAAGAAAGATGTCCTATGGCTTCACTGCCATCTTGATTAAGGGCAACTTATGTAAAACAGTGGGAGAGAGACCTTGGTGGGTTGGAGCCAAGCTACCCCATAGTGGATAAGAGACAGAGACATGCCATTAAGACTGCACAGGTGGAGAGTTTTATTAGTGGTGAAGGGGGAAGGGAGAGGGAAATGGAGCACAGAGCTGCTTCATGGGAAGAGAGAGGGAAAGAGAGTGGGTGGGGCCTGAGCAGAGAAGAGAGAAGAGAGAGAAGGTGGGCAGGGCCCCACCTTTTATGAGGGGACTTCAAGCATTCACAGAGAGACCAATATGCACACGATGTTGTCAGAACCCTGAGCAGGCCAAGGTAGTGCCTGCATAGTGGCCAGGTCCCAAGGGGCAGGTCTGAATGCCAACATTCCCCCCTTTTGATCGTTGTGAAAAGGGTAAGCTATGGATGGGAAGTGGGGCAAGAATGAGAGTCCCCAAAATCTCAAGACGGCTTCCTGTTGATTTGGGACAAAGTGGGGAGGAGAAGTTGGAAGTTGGGGTCACACACATCAAAAGGTGTGAGTGAAGAAGCATTCAGCTAGCTGTCATCCTGAAGACCTCAGACATCTGTTCCTTGAGGGAGCTGTGAAGGCAGGTTGCTAGGAGAAAAAATAGATTGCTATCATCAGCCCTGTGAGAGGGGCTAGCCATGGGAAGAGTGATAACTGCCAAAAAAAAAAAAAATGGAACAGAGAAGTTCCCTAGTTGTACAGAAGAGGCAGTTGTACATTGGGACATCTTAGAAAACCACCTTTCAGTTGCTGGGTAGGTCCCTGCTTGAGCCTGGAGAAGTGGTACCAGCAGTGAAGTCCCAGGAGCTTGGGGAGATGACATGTCAAATTGAGGGGTGGTGTGTTCTTCAGGAGTACCTGAGCCATCACATCTTCTGTTTCCCTGGAGGTTAGGAGTGCATCCATCCTGTAAAGTGTCAATAAGGATTAAGAGATGGGGAGCCTTATTGTGATTGGACATGTGGGTAAAGTCAACTTGTCAGTGTTCAACCAGTTAGTGTCCTCAGAGCTGGTACAGGGGCTGATGTATTTGGAGGGCCCCTGTGAGTTTGGCCTTAGCATGAGTCTGGCAGGAGGGATGGACCTGTGAAGGAACCTGCCTGTGTCTATAAAACAGCTGGAAATGATTTATATCTCGGTGTCATAGCAAAAAGCTGGGAGGCTTCCATACCCTCTCTAATGTGGGAGGTGGAGAGCTGTTCACTGGCAAATCTATTTGTACTCTGGCCACCAAACATCTTCAGATCTGAGAAGGATAAGTAAATGAGCAGAAGAGAGTCAGCTTTCCTATCTTCACATAAGGAAATGTTAAAGCACCTTCTTTTTATCTAATTCACCAGGAGATACAGATGGCTGACCAGTGAGAGCAGTCACATCTCTCTTTTGAGTCTGGTAGCAAGGTGAACTGTGTGTAGACCTAGCATTAGCTCTAAGAGAGTGAGGCCTGTGGATTTTACACAGAGAACTGAGAAAGTAGCCGAAGCCTTGGTTGCTGCTGTTGAACTGACAAAGTCTGATCATCAAATGTCATCAGAGCCCTGAGAAGGATAATTTTTACCTTAGTTAGCAATTGAAGATCACAAAAACTTACTTGCTGGCTACCTAGACAGCTGCCCCAGGGTCCTCTGTGGTCACTGAGAGCACAAGTCTCAGGACAACAACATCTGTCCTTGGCTGCCAAGTCTAGGCCTGCCAGGCCTCAGAAGATCCAACAGTTGTGGAGTAGGAACTTGTGGGGCAGACCAGCCTACCTTGTCTAGGCAAAAGTGAGGCTATGGATTCCCTGGAGTCCTGTTGTCTGTGGTCTGAAGAAGGCCCTGGCAGCAGTCAAGACAAAAGGCAGTTTTGCTCAGTGGCTGGAATTGCCATTCTGGAGCAAATTCTAGGTGGAGGTTCTTCTGTGCCCATCCATCTTCTTTGGAGGAAGTAAGGGTGCTGCCAGGAGCTGGCATATCTCTCTCACAAAAAGCTTTTTAATTAAACATTTTAGATGCCTTATTCTGCAGATCTCTGAGCATCTGAGGACTGTCTGTCTATTAGATATGAATGACTATCAACTTGTGTTCCCCAACAGTCTATAATATGTTAGCAGTTGTCATAAGACTAGGACTTACATTCCATTTCTGTCAGGGTTAGCCTTAAAAGTATGATTTGAATAAAGAAACCAAAGTAGCCATTTAGTTGGCAAAAATAGAACAAGTTTGTACCAAACTGGAAAAGCTGTCTCCTGAGAAGGCAAGGAAAGTGACATGGGAAAGATCATGAGGGCCAAATGGGAACAGGAGACAAGGGGGCTTGTGAGTTGGGGTGTGGCCCAACTCAGAGAAAAGGACCCTCTCAGGAGACTAGAAACTCCATTATAGAATATATATCTTGTTTATCAAATACCTTATTTATCAAACATATGCCACCATTTATTTAAATTCTCTAGAAACTTGGTGTCAACTTGGCAAAGACATAAGTATGAATCTCTAAGTTAGCTTTTGTTAATCTGAGTAGATCTTTATATCTTTAAATTTCTACTGTCATATAGAGTATACTATAGACCAGAGTTGAATCAAATATAGAAGGAGATAAAATGACAGAGGTCTTTAACCTTAGCAAACTTTAGTAAAAGATGGCTGCCAGCCATGTGGCAGTCTACATCACAATGAAATTGGGGGGAAAATCAAATGTTATTTAGGCTTAACATTGAGAGCATACATAGGTTAAATCTGGACATACAGTTTTCCCAATTAGTTACAGCTTACCAGTACTTGTAAAAGTGAAAAAATTAGGCATATATTCTTAAATTGGTTCTTAGTTAGCCTGAATAGACCTTAGATAAGGATAGGCCCTTTATTAGAGTGCATAGATATTAACAAATAGAATATATCAGTCTCTGGTGTTTAGCTGTGGTCTTAAGATATAATGAGGCAAAACCAAGTTTTAACATTGTAAACAATTTAATTCCTCTGAAAATCAATTATCAAAACCAACATTGTTTTAAATCCCATCTCTTATATATCTTTTTTTTTTTTAGGACAGGACAGGAATTGTCAGACAGGAATCTATCTGATAAAATGAACAGAGAAGTCTGTAACTTTACTAAACATTGGTCAAGAAGCAACTGCTCATGTGGTTGCCCTTATCAAATATGGCGTTGAAGTCTGATGACCTGTCTTTGGCCATAGTCAAGATGGTGCTTGCCCACATGGTCACATGGTATTTTTCCCCCAAGACATATGGAACACATACTCTCAAGCATTCAAAAATCAGTCAGACACACAATCATGTAGCCACTTCAGTCAGACATTTCCACCTGCACGTATCAAATAGACCTTTGAACAGAAAGACAGACAAAACTTTTCCTGGGAACCTTTCATGCTTCATGACGGGAGCGTGGAGAAGGTGCTGTAGAGAAGATTAGCAGAGCAGCCAGGCAGGAAAGAGGGAACCCCAGGCTGCAGCATGGCAGTAGCAGCAGCAGCAGCAGCAGCAGCAGCAGCAGCAGCAGCAGCAGCAGCAGCAGCAGCAGCAGGAGGGAGCCAGCGGTCAGAGACAGAACAAATAGAAGAACGGGACATTTTGAGTGAAAGCATGAGATGCCAGCAGGTACAGTAGCAGGGAGCAGATGAGATGAGGGAGGCATCCAGTGGGCTAGAGGCCAAGCCATGGATCTCCCAGGCTGCTGGGAGAGGAGAGGAAGCAGGACACAGATGGCTAACATGAGCTGCAAAAGTTCTGTGAAATACTAGGGTAAGGTGTGCCAGCAAGCAGCCATTTGCATTTATATCTAAGGGGTATTGGGCAAAGTTGGGTAAGTTTAGGCACATTTTCCATGAGTGAGATAGAAGTAAGATCCAAGGGATGAAATCTAGCCCAGAAATTCAGTGAGGACCGAAGGGAAGGCACAAGCTGCTAAGTGATTTGCCTAACACAGAGTAGGAGCCTGAAGGATGCTTGGGTCTGAAAATGAGAAGGCTCAAGCTGCCCAGTGTGTCATCATGCAAAAGGCAGGGGCCAAAGGGCTAAGATCCCCAGTGAGATAGTTACCTGGTACCAGGACTTCGAGAAAAGCCAGAAGGCAAGGACTGTGCTCAATAAACTAAGCCTTGCTTTTGGGAAATGATCAGTAGTGGAGAAAGGAAGGGTGGGGTGGGGTGGGGTGGAGTGGAATGGAGGAGGGCTTACCAATTATGCCAGTTAGAAAAGTGACAGTGTTGGAAGGTTCCAGGGTCCCAGTGTTGTCTCAGAACTGCCAGGAGAACCTGCTGAGTTTTCATGGCACCAATTATGCAAAATACCGAGAAAGAGAACTGGGTGGGTTGGAGCCCAGGGGCCCTAAGGTGGGTGAGAAAGCGACACCATGCAGACACAGCAGGTGGCAGTCACAGTGGGTGGGAGCTGCAGGGAAAGACACACCATGCAGGTGGCCTCACAAGGAAAGTGTTACTAAGGGAAGGGAAAGGGAGAAGGGTAAGAGAGAAAGCAGGTGGGGGCCCAGGAGAGAAAAAGAAGAAGAGAAAGAGAAGGGAGAACAGAGGAAGAAAGGAGGTGTAGAGCAGCCTAGTGGGAAGAGAGAGGAAGAGAGAAGGAAGGAGAGAGAGGAAGAGGGGAGAGGGGAGGCTGAGGAGAGAAGAAGAGAGAGAAGGTGGGCAGGGCCCCACCTTTTGTGAGGGGACTTCATGCATGTGCAGAGAGAACAATGAGCACAGGACCCTGAGCAGGCAAGGTAGTGCCTGCACATTGGTCAGGTCCCAAGGGGCGGGTCTGAATGCTAACAGCAACCATGTGGTATGTATGGGCTGACCAAGGACACACCAGGTCTCCAAAGGTACTTTTGAATTGGGATAGGATTTTTGTACAATAATTCCTCTCCTGTCTGAACAACAATGTTTAGGAAAGATAGAATTTTAAAACAATTCTTGTATAATGAGGTATTAAAGCTGTACCTCCATGTGTTCATATACAAAATCATAGCTTGCTGGCAGCCAGACTTAGTAACATGAGAGTCACCCAGAGTGTATTGGTTTGAGAGGCAATGAAATTGTTTGCAATGTTGGAGCTTGGTTTTGCTTTCTGCAGGTTACGCTTATGCCCTGTGTCTTCACTCTTGAAATAAAAAAAGAACTTTATTTTGAGAGATTTTAACCTTCTTTAAAAAGAAATTTTGGAGTTTTGCAGAAAATTTAAATTAAAAAAAAAACTGGATGTTTCTAAGGAACAGCTTTTAAAAAAATTAAGTTTATAAGGTTCTGAGACATTTTAAATTTATAAGCTATTTTATTATAATGTCTTTATTAATATGTGATTTTGAGAAATAGATAAATATAAGAGTAGAATTAGAGCTATAGCTATGAGCACAAAACATTAAACACTAGAGGCTGAAGTATTTCTATCTTATGATGCAGCAAGATGAAGACCAAGCAGGCTTGCAATAGTTCTATCCTTGCCTAAGGTCTACTCAGGCTAACAGAGACTGATTTAAGAGTGTATGCCTAAGGCGAATCTATGAGTTTGAGGCCAGCCTGATCTATAGAGCAAGTCCCAGGACATCCAGGGCTACACAGAGAAACCCTGTCTCGAAGAGCAATTGAAACAAATGAGTGTATGCCTAATCTCCTTGTCTTTGCTAACATTATTAAACTGTAGCTATTCTGGTACACTGAGTCATACAAGAAACTGTTATATCCTATGATGGTACACTAAGTAAGGACCAGGAAAATAAAGTTGCCAATCTCCCTATGGCATGTATTCATGATTTGAGCTTCAATTTAGAAGCTGCTAATTTTTTTTATTTTTTAAAATATGCTCATGATATTCATTAATTACACTCATAATATTAATCACATTTGTGGTATTCATAGATTACATTCCTAGTATTCATTCAATTATATATGTGTGTGTATATATATATTATATATATAATAATTTTAAATGCCGAATGTCATTTATTGAGAGAGGGAGGAGGTCCTAAATACGGGCTTACAGCACAATGGGAGAAAATCCGGAGGGCAGAAGTTCGCTACTGATGTTTACAATCCTGCATCTAAGTTGTTAATGCCCATTATTCAGGATACACAGACAGGTAACTTCCCTTAAGCTTTCAGGAGGATGGAACATGGCAGGAAATTATCATAGGGAGGATATCAAGGTCAAGGTCTGCAAGCAAGGCAACAGTTACCCAAAACCGGGGCCAGGGACCTACAGGTCCCCCCTTTTATTAAAAAATGAGAGAAGCTGTTATTTTTATCATAAACTGTTGAATATGATTAAGTTTTAATATGTCCAGAATTATACTTGTAGTCATGCTAAATACTAATAGAACTAATTACAGCAAAAGCTGTATTTATCCTCCTGTATTTGTTTTCAAGGTATAGCCTAAACTACGTAAATAAAAAACAGGCAAGGGTTGTTTAACTCAGAAATAGTTAATAGATAATGGTCCTCAAACTTGTCAGAGATCTGCTGAATATGGCATTTATGATGTTTAAACTTACTATGACAGACAGAGACTTCCAGATCCTAACAGTGACCCCCCGAGTCATGGGCACAGTGACAAAGACTCCACCTAGATTGTGGTAGCGCTAACCACTTGGAAAGACTGCCCCAATGCCTTGCCTGCTGCCAGGACCCAGCCCAGACTGTGGACAAGCAGGACACTGGAGAGTTGATCACCCCACTTTGCCTAGACAGTGTAAGGTCAGTCCCTCAAGTTCCTCTTCCACAGGAAAGCCTCTCATCTTCTGGGCCTGGCAGCCAAATGATGCTGCTGCCCTGGTACCTCTGCCCCCAATGCCTCGGAGACCACAGGAGCTTGAGATGATCATCTAGGTAATGGACTATGTACTAGTCTCCATCCTTTCAATTGATACATAAGCCATTTGGATTATACTTTCTGCTGTATTTATCCTTCTCAGATATCTGATAACATTAATGTCTAGGCTAACTCTAGCTTTGTCAGCTAGGCAGCAGGAGGCAACCTGCTCCTTCCTCCAAGGCTGCAGTCACCTTGTTAATTCACCTAGAGCTACTAGAGCTCCTGTTCAGAAAAGGCAGACAGGGTTGCCTTGGTAACAGACTTCATATTAAAGAACTAACCGGTTTCAGGTGTAACTTTTCACTAAAGGAACGTGCCTTGCAGTTACTGTTCTCAATAATAGTTACTCATGTCTTTAGTGATTAGATAGAAAGAATAAGGTTTACAGTCCACACAAATTCTGAGGGTCTAAGAAAATGTTCTAAGGTATGTAAAGCTCTGAGGATATAAAAAATTAAGTAAGTTCTGAGGGCCTAGGAAATTATTTTAACATATATAAATGAAAGTTATAAAGGCATTAAAAAAGAGTTAAGGTATGTAAAAATGGGAAATGTTTCAGATTTCGTCCCCACCCCCTTCTATGCTGTTGTTACACTAAGATTTCAAAGATTCAGAATTTTAACATTGATCAGTGGAGTCCTGTAAGCTGGTAGAACACTGGATAGTTGCTATTCAGTCACAGGCTCAAGATGTTAAAATTCCTTTGGTTGCCTTCCTAGTATATCCTTAAAGGTGATTTTCATTGGGCTAAAAACATGTCTGTCCAGTCTATATATCTGACTCTCTGTACAGAGGAAAAAATGTTCATGCTTTTTAACCCAAGGCTATAAAGTTTTTGATGGGACCCAAAGGTGTGAGTCTATTCCAGATGTTGTACAATGTGGATTTCAATACAGATTAATGCTAATATATCTAGAAATTTTACTTTTGTGAACTAAAAATTAATGAGTTAAAGAAGTCATAAGAATTGGATCCACCTGTCTCAGGTCAAATGGACTCCTGATAAGTACAGCCTAAGTTTCTCCACCTGTCTATTCCTGAGGAAAGGACCTCTCCCCTGGCCTTGAGACTTCTTCTCTTCCCTAATTACTAGGACGATGGGCCTGAAAGTTACAAATGCAAGATTTTCCTTTAAGTTCTTAAATTTTAACTGCTGTCTCTAGTCTATATTTGTCTCAGCAGATTTCCATTGGGCTGTCAGACACCATCCAGGGCTCACCTGCAGACTGCAAATTGCTGAGCTCTGCACTTTCTGAAAGCTGATGTAAACCAGTCCAGTCTTGTGAATATCCCTGTCTTTTCAGCTGAATCAGGGAACCAGATGCTTCTGATGAATGCCCCATTTCCTAGCCTTTGACTAGCATTTCAGCTTTCCTGGGCTCTGACAAAGGTACCCTACTTTCAGCTGGAAGTAGTTACAGAGGAGAGTACACCATCTCTCCTTCCCCCACCCCAGCAGGCTGAAATGCTAGTCAAAAGGAAACTCCTTGGCATAGGGGACAAAAGGTTACCTATAATGCCAATTTGCATGCCAAGAAAATGGGCACAGATTTTTCAACAAGCAGATTCATTAACTAAAATGGTTCTACAATATGATAGGGCATTTGGCCTGCTTTGTACAGAATAAAGAGGTATTATATGTCTTTAAGAGGACATTATTATTTCTACACAAACCATTCAGGATTATAATCTGGATATACAAAAAAATTAAAAATACAAAAATTAAAATACAAATTAAAAATACAAAAAGGAGATGAGAGATGAAATAAATGATTGGTACTTCATCCATTTCCAGGCTCTTTCTAGATATCACTCTAATATCAGCCATCACAGGGCATTTGGCCCTTCTGTTTCTGCTAATTACTATTAGATCTTGCATCACTGATACTTTAACTGCATAATATTTTCTGTCTGGGTACCATTAAGCTGATAGTTATTAGATCCTAATATAAAGAAGGACCCATCATAAAATTAAGGATTTGACACAGGATATAACTCAAAGGGGGAATGTAAGACCCAAAGTTAACCTGTAAGCCCCACCTGCTCAAAGACCAGGTAACTTCCTGTAATGTTGGGAGTTGTTGTTCTTGGAAAATTTCAAAGTCACATGGGAAACTATGGTGGCCATATGGTTTTGTATTTAAAAGCCCCTACAACAGGTGTCTTGGGGCTACTTGCGGGGAATTCCAGACAGTGGTCCTGACCAAAATCCATCCTGGTCAGTATTTAATTAAAGATTGCTTCAAATTTGGCTCAAAATTGGGAACTGATTTTTCTCATGCAAAAATTCAGGATTAACAATACCATACACAAAGGTAACTCAGAATGGATCAAAACATAAAAGAAACCTTGAAAACAAAACACAAGAGTGAATTTTCATGATATAGGATCAAGAAACAATTTCTTAGATCTACTGCAAAATAACAAGAAATGAAAGGATTTGGCCAGGAATGGTGGCACACACCTTTAATCCCAGCATGCCTGGTACAGAGGCTGGAGGATCTGTGTGAGTTCAAGGCCAGCCTGGTCAACCTAGTGAGTGCCAGGCCAGGCAGAGCTATATGAAGTGAATTAGTCTAAAAAAAAAAAAAGTCCTTAATTGTATTTAACTAAAGTGACAACTTTTATACTACAAAGGACATCATCAAAGGAATAAACCCTCTCTGAGGTAGGGTGCCCCAGCCTATAGTCACAGCACGGGAGAGGTAGAGGCAGGAAGATCAAAAATTCAAGGTTATCTTCAGGAATGTGGAAAGTCCGGGATAGTCCAGGATATGTGAGAATATGAAGGTACCCACTTTCCAAAAATATGTGACCCCAGGATAAAACTGGAGGGCCTGAGGCCTCCTTAGGAAAGAATAGTTCAGAGGCTGAATCAGAGAGGAATTTGCTAATTGGTCAAGTAAGAGCTACTCTGAAGATGAGAGGCGAACCATGCCCACCACCATTAAGGGTAGAAAGGAGCCAAAGTCACACTCAACAGAGGAAGCTGCACTTAGGTGCTGCCTGAAAACTGGAGCAGATGTTGGCAGGTTCTGATGAGACCCCAGCTCCCTTCACTTCCAACATTGCACCACTTGGCAGAAAAGGTCATCATGTTTCCCCATAGGCCATACTGAATTTATGTGTGAGGTCTGTTATCTGAGCTGTATTGGTTCTGTTCCACAAACTATCAGCTTACTCTGTCCTGACAGCACATGCTGTGTTACTTAGCATATACTGCCTCAGCCTTCTGCTGTCTCTACCGTCATGCTCTCCACAGTTAGCATGTTTTGTGGTGGTTTATAGGTATGCTGTTGTTTCCTGGGAATTACACCCGATCACATAATGTACAGTACTTTCTGCCTTCTACATAGAGGAAACAACAATCATCCATGCCAACAGAGCTACTATTTCTTCTCACTGCACAAAAATAATATCCACCTCCTGCTGTCAGGCTGATCCATACTAATTGCTTTGGCCAAAAGAATGTTTGGACAGAGAAGCAGGTCACTTTTGAGAAGCTGAGTCATTGTGAGTTTGTTCACTGTTCTTTCCTTATGTTCAAGGATGACATGTTGGCTATAAGGTCCCTCCTTCAGGGTGGATGTGAGAGGACAGAAGTTCACTCCCAACCTATAGCAACAAACATGAGTATCAGATGAATCTATTCAGCTATGATCCAGTAAGACTGCTGAGGTGTTTGGAATTGTACCATAAAGTAGCCTGTAAATCAAGACAGCCACCTTGGTTGCACAGTGCTTTGTCCCAATCACCAAGTACTGTGTTGGTAGAAATGCACAGACCAATTACATAAATAAAGACACTGTTGCTTTCTCAAAAAATGAATACTCCACTCAAGCTTCTCCTGGATCTTGGTTCACTAGTCCACTCTACCATGCCCTGTCACCTTGAGAAATGCCCTTTTGATGTCTTTGTTTCTCAGACTGTAGACCACAGGGTTGAGCAAGGCTGTGAAGGCATTGTAAAAGAGTGAGACCTGCTTGTCTCGCTCAGGGGAGTAGCTGGAGTTGGGCCTCATGTAGATGTAGGAGGCTGGGCCATAGAAGAGTGTGACCACAGTCAGGTGGGAGGCACAGGTAGAGAAAGCCTTACAGCGGCTCTGGGTGGACTTGATCTTGAGAATAGCCTTGGCAATATGAATGTAGGAGGTCACAATCAGGGAAATTGGAATAACAACCACAAAAACACTCAAGACCAGATCTACCACCTCAATGATGTGGGTATCCATACAAGCCAGGCTGCGCACTGAAGGACCTTCACAGAAGTAGTGGTTGACCTTGTTGGGCCCACAATATGGCAGACTCATGGTGAAGAAAGTATGTAACAAAGCAGAGAGAAACCCACAGACCCAAGACCCAGCTGCCAACCGAATGCACAGTCCCCAGTTGAGGATGACAGTATAGTGAAGTGGGTAGCAAATGGCCACATATCTGTCATAAGCCATGACAACAAACAAGGTGCATTCAGTAGTAGCCAGAGAACCAAACACAAACATCTGCATCCAGCATCCAGCAAAGGAGATGGTCTGAGAGTGAGTAAGAAGATGCACCAACATCTGGGGCATGGTGGTGGTGACATAGCACATATCCAACAGGGCAAGTATACAGAGGAAGAAGTACATGGGAGTGTGCAGCTGTGTGTCCAGGCAGATCAGCATGATGATGAGCCCATTGCCCAGGACTGAGCATAGGTAGATGAGAAGGAACACAATGAAGAGGATGCTGTTGGTTGTGGGGTCACTGGAGAAGCCAAGCAGGATAAACTCAGAAACCCAGCTTTGGTTCTGCCCTGGAATCATCCACATGGTGGGGCTTGTAAGGGAATCACGTTCATTTATGTGTCACCTGACACATGTCAGCTATAGAGGGAAAAAGGGAAGATAAAGGCTGGTGACATGGCTCAGAGTTTAGAAGCACTGACTGCTGTTCCAGGGAACCAGCTAGTTCAGAGATGCCTGTGCCTCCAGTTCCAGGGGTCTGACTCCCACTTCTAACTCCACAGGCAACAGATATCTACACATGGTACACAAGCATGCAGGCAGGCAAAACCCCAACTACATAAAATACAAAAAAATAATACTTTTTAATTAAAAAAGAAAGGCTGATGTGGGGGTTCTGACCATACTGTTCAGTTTCTGTGCACATTTCGCATGTTGCTGAAACTCCCAGTGCCTCAGTCTCTTCATCTATCAAATGAGATTGATGACACTCCTGTCTCAGGATAATGATGAATATCTAAAGTATCTCATATAACTCTTGAAACACCCTGTATTATATGACATGTCATATGCAGTCTCACATTCTTGTTCCAATTCTGGGAAGGCAGAGACAGGGGATCCTCAGAACAGGAGGGCTAGCTACACTACATGAAATGATGAGCACTGGGTTCAACTGAGAGACTCTGCCTCAAGGAATAAGGTGGAGGCAATTAAGGAAGAACCCTATGTCATTCTCTCACCAGATACACACACACACACACACACACACACACACACACACACACACACACACACACACACCACAGACACATGCAAAAGAGAGTAAAGAGTAGATGAAGAAAACAGAACACATGTCATTCAGACACAGGCCCTCACACATACAGTTCCATGAGTAATGAAAGAAGTTCACGTGTGCAGTGCACTGGAGACACTGGAGTCTACCCAGGGAAGGCTGATGGACTGTGTGGATATGGAAGTAGGAAAGTCATTTCTTCCTTTTGTACTCCTACCTCCCTCTGCACACAATCAACACCAGGTGTACTGTATGTAGCTTTTTTCCTTTTTTCTCCACCCAAGTTCATATTCTTTCATCCCATTTTTTCTTACAAGACAAAACAAAACAAAACAAAAATATAGAAATATATAAAATAAACTAAAAGAAAGACAATGAAAACAAACAAACAAAAAAAACAACCAAATCCATGGAGAAAGTCTCCTGTTGGCCAACTGCTCCTGAGCATGTGGCCAGCCATAGAGTGTACCTGATATGGGCAGTGACACTTTATTGAAGAGAACTGATTTTCCCTTTCCTGATAGTGATCAATTGGAAATAAGTTCTTGTTTAGGGGCAGGACTTTGTGTCCACTTCCCTTTCTCAGTGCTGGGCATTTGTCTTCCCCAACAAGTTCTTCATGTGACTCCTGCATTGGTTTTTCAAAGTCTTCAGATTGCTCCTATGTGGCCCCTGCTGAAAGCATTTTACAAGTTCCCATGCCCTATCATTTGAAGTGGGTGCACAGGGCATTCCTAAACCTCCTGCTCTGTGGAGACTAAGTCTCAGCACCCAACAGTCTCCTCCATCTCTGCTCCCTCCACACACAAATCCCCGGGCAAGCACACTCACTGTCCTACATGCCTCTGCCTCTCCCCCCTTAAGAAACCGCCTGGCTTTCATCATGGAGGGGAAAAGCACCTGCACTGTGTTGCCCACACTGTTGCCACAGCAGGACTCAGCTTAGCCAGAAGCCTTCCCTGTTATGCTTCCACCTCCCACCCCTAACTCTGGTACCTGCTGCATTTCTTGTTCATTGGTCGGTTACAATCTGAAGAATCCTAGAGGATTCTGTTATCAATTTTGACACCAACAACTTAGACAAAACATTTGTTACTCTTTTGTTAAGTGAAACTCCACACAACTAAGGAAGAATTGTCTCTGAAGGAGTATAGCTGTATGGGAGACTTTCTAACCTTTGCAATAATAAAAAAGAACTAATATTTATTGGGTCAACTGTACATTCCAGCTATTGTTGCACTAACTTTAGTTTAACAGCACTAGAGTTCACTGAAGGAAGTATTCTTACCTGTGTGTTACAGGTGAGCACCTAAGGCCTGGAGAGGGAGGTTTGTTTCAGATTGCAAACTCAGCATAGGAGAAGTGTGGGTTTAGGTGGTGTGTCCTCAGAGCCTGGCTCTCAGTCACCTTCTCTGCTTCTGGCACACAGGCTCTGAAGCAGGGAGGAGAGGAAGACAAAGTCTACACATTGTCCATCTAGTTGAGCTTATTGAGACTCAGCACAGACCAGAGCCCTCCTAGGACAGAGCTGGATGACTAGCCACAGACCAGCTCTCCTGATGACATTTCCCCTCCTGTCTGAAAGTGGGAGACCCAGGGTAACTGATCCAAGGAGAGAGAATTTGGGGTGTGATTTCTATGACATGGAGACAACATTTAGTGAGCCAAAGCATGGTATTGTTTACTTCGCTTAAGTGTCCAAGTAGGAGAGCAGCTTAATTCTATGAGCCAATGACTCATAGATAAAGGCTTTAGGATTTAGTGGCAAGACTGAAAAAGCTATATGTGTTACCCTCAACCTACAAAACCTGAATCTGGAAGGCTTAAGATCAGGAGTCCTAGCATAAACTAGACTATATAACAAGATTAAGCCCTAGCTAAGGCTACAGCAGACTAACCACCCCACCAAAACAAAACAAAACAAAACAAAACAAAACAGTCATGATTGCTCAGCCCACACAGTGCATTGAGCTGTGACTCTGGTGTGGGAGACGCCTTCAAAGACATTGACCATCACTGTTCTCTCAGGGATATGGCTTTCTGCTTCACTTGGGATCTTTTAGCTCAGGACTCCATATTATTTATGTCTCAACTTGATATGAAATAGAAAAACGCTCTGTAAATTATTATTAAATTAGTAAATGGATAAAGGAAGAAGGAAGTACAAACTGAAGGTTGAGAAAGAGAGGAAAGAAGAGCAGGTGATGACGGAAGGGGACTCCCGAGTTTGAGATGCATGCACAGAGGACCTGAGATGGATGGCTTGACTAATTATTACTTCTAGACCCTCAGATGCCTGAACCACAATTGAGCCAAACACCAGTGACCATCTTACCATTTGTAAATCCAGGGAATGTATCACTGAGTGGCTGTTTCTTGCTCTTACGATGTAGGCCTATAAAACAACTGAATCCAGCGATTGGGATTCTAGACAGCACAATCTCCAGAAAAATTCCAAGGTACTGTAGAGTTGGAGAGACTGAATATCTCACTTCCTCTGCAAATAGGCCAGCTGGGATCCCTGAAGATGGTCCCTATAAAATCCTGCTTAACAAAGGCCAGCTCAGACATCTTCACCTCTTCCCAATGGGACCAAAGGCTGAAGTTTTATGACCCTGACTCCTCTCTGAGCCTCTCCCAGGGAGCTGGGAAAGGACCATTTCTGTTCCCAGTAGAGATGCTAAGATGATCCCTGGGTGATGTCAACAAGAACCCTGCAGTGAGACACTTGGGAGCAGAGTAAGAGGAAAGAACCCACAGGAGGAGGAGTGGTGACCTGTTCCCTTCTCTACACTAATTGGGAATAAGAGCAGCTCAGAGAAGAGGAGGTGGGACCTGGTCACCTGAGACACAGGTCAGGGACTTAAGTTCTCATTCTGATTCCTCCTTTAACCCAAACCCTGACACTCAATGAGATTATGTTTGAGTCACACTCCTCTTTCTTCCTCAACCACCTTGGGGCAAATCATAGTCCTCCCTTTTCTGCTGTGCAATACCTGAGCAAGTTGCTCAGCCACTCTGGTGCTAATGAAGAGTGAACAACTATCGGGTCTGGAGGGTGGGTGTGAGAAAAAGTGGACATGCTGCTGTTGCAGAACCCCCAGTTTGTTTCCTAGCACACATGTGGCAGCTCACAATCATGCATATCTTCAGTTCCAGAGGATCTGGTACCGTCGTCTGACTCAGGGACCACGGGTGGATGTGCTGTTTGTACATACATGCAGGAAAAATGGTCATATAAATAAATAAGCAAACAAAAAGAGTCAAGCATGGCCACATGCAGGTCAGCAGTGACATCCTTGCCAGTGGGGTGAGGAAACAATCATACGGCTTATGTCTCTCAGATGCAAAAAAGAATTTGGGTCCAAATATATCAAGCTCTGGAGCATGTTCTAACTTGCTGTTATTTGTTTTTCTGCCTCAGTTTCGTCTTCTGTAGAATTCCAATAGTAGCCTCTTCCCTTCTAGGATGGCTAGAGGATAAATGTGATGATGTCAGGACCCTGCCACATGTTCTGGCCACTGTTACATGACTTGGAATCTCCATCCTCTGCATTCTGTCTATGTCTTTGTTTCCTAAGAATTCAGAAGGAGAAGACGAGACTATAAAGTCTTTCTTCAGAGAGTGATTGATGATAAAAGGTTGGAGTCTGTAAGGTGCTTCTTAAATACAGCCAACAGTAACAGTTAATTTTAAAATGACAACTAAATAAATTGTACAGGAAACAAAGGCAGAGTGTCTAGGAATGTGGCTCAGCTGTATAGCACTCAAGTAAATAGAATGCTCAAGGCTAGAGGTTGAGTCACAGCACTAATAAAAGTGACGCAACACAGGCTCTGAACTCTGCACAGCCTGGTGAGCACCTGCATTGTCCTGTGCCCTGTGCTCCAGCAGTTGTTCACTGTGGCGCCTTTGCTGCTGGAAACAATGAGCAATGTCACGTGATCTCAACTGCTGTCCAGAGGCCTGTGTTGCCACCATGACACTGCCATGATGGGTGGACTTGCACCTTAGTAATTGGCCATCAGCACCAGTCAGAAGCACTTGACACAGCCCTGACCCCTGCAGTGCTGTTACTTACTCAGCCTTGTCCCACAGCTCTGACCCCAACTCTTCCAACTCCTGCTCTTGGTCCTCATCAGCCCTGGAGAGGCAGTGGAGTCCGGGCAGAGGTTCTCTCCACCAAGATAGACAAGGACACAGGTTCAGAGAGGAGCAGACAGAACGCACTGAGTGTCATGTATAGAAACAGGCACCCTGGCTCTGTTGGGTTTAGTCTTGGATTTTTTATTATAGATTCATAGGGAGGAGCTCAAGGGAGACACACACACACACACACACACACACACACACACACACATTGAAACAATGAACAATGACACGTGATCTCAACTGCTGTTCAGCAGCCTGTTTTGGCACCATGACACTGCCATGATGGGATGTCAGTAACATGGCCAAAAAGCAGTCACAGGATGGGGACAGAATTTGGAAAAATTGAAAAATCCCAAAGTCCCACAGAAAGCATATTTGATATCTGGCAAGAGAGAGAGAGAGAGAGAGAGAGAGAGAGAGAGAGAGAGAGAGAGAGAGAGAGAGAGAGAGAGAAAGAAGTGAAAACAAAAAACCAAAAACCTAGTGGCAGGGAGGATGTTACACCTTTTAGGTGAAGACTAAAATGAGAAGCAGACTTAACAGAGCCTCATTGCTGCCCTAAGAGACTGCAGTACCAAGATGTTTTTCAAACATAGCCCTATGGGTCCGTTGCCTAGATAATGTACAATGACCCAAAAAATCTTAGTGATTTGGCAATGATCACCCATCTAGTGAATGGTAGAACCAACTCCAGGGCCTGCCCACAAACCTTTGGAGTGAGGCTGAATCTGCCATGTCTATAACATGCTTGATTGTTTGAGTTCAAGCTAATGACAGTACCTGTGGTCTAAAAAAAAACCACTCCTGCTCTTCAGAGCTGGGCCTACTCCAAGGAGGTCATGGGACCATCCCAGAGGTCAACATGAAGGGAAAGTCAAACTTTAGAGGTTTCCATCTATACCAGGTGAACCCACAGGCCTAAAGGTGAAGATGGCAAGTTTGGAGGAAGGAGAAGTAGATCCACAGCTCTTACATCCAAGGACTCCTTAATTGGTCCCCCCCATAGGCAATGCTTCATTAATTGATCATGTGAGAACTGGATCATTTGGTAAAATGAATAGTTCACATGGTTTTCTGGTTTTATATCCAGAGAAGGAAGTGAAGATGACCATGACAGTCAGGGAGAGGATGGCCAGGAAAGGGTTGACAGGGTGTCTTCAGAGAATGCCATCCCATCCTCTCACTTCTTCATAGCCTGTCCTTTTAATGACACCCTTTATGAGAATTCACATGGGACAAAAACATCTTCACATTTTTTTGCAATTCCTAAGGTTACCCACAGATCTCTACACACTTATTCTCTCCAATTTTACAATTCTATTCCATGGCTGTTCACAACCATGTAACCAACCCATGGGCTACAATGCACTCACAATTATAGACTCTTAACTAGAAGACATTTCTCCTTCCAAGAAAAGGGATAACCAAATGTCCTGCACAGTGTTCTCTTCCATGGATTGGTTTCTCCTCACCACTGTTTTCAGCATATCCAGAAACAGCACACAGTGCTCTGCTGTCCACTTTCAGGTTTGACAGCCAGGTACACACAACCATAGCATGAGTTTGTTCCTCTTCCTCAATACAGCATAGAGAACTGCCCTTGGGGACCACAGACTCAGGCTGTGGAAAGGATGTAGCCACAGTAAACCACAAGAGCCATTTGCTTGTGTAAGCTACTTGTGCCTTTGTGGACTACTAGAGATTCCTGTGGGTACACACTGACATTGATTATGTCAGCTTTGAGACCCAGTAATTGGGTGCTCAGTTAAGTATGGGTACAGATGGGAAAAAAGAATGATAAAATGAAACATAAGAGTTATGGAACAATCTTTTTAATACTATGAATATTTATTAATCTCATTGCCTAATAAAGAGCTGATGGCCAATACCTAGGCTGGATTTTGGGGCGAGAGAGGATTCTGAGAAGAGAAAGAGTCCAGGAGTCTCAGGAGTCTCATGGAGATGAAGAGGTAACAGGAGATCCATGCTGGGATAAGGTACTGAGCCTCACGATAAAATATAGATAAGAACATGGGTTAATTTAATATGTAAGAGCTACTTAGTAACAAGCCTAAGCTATTTGCCAAGCATTTATAATTAATAATAAATCTTTGTGGTTACTTTGGAGCCAGCTGGTAGACAGAGCTGAACATTGGTCCCAATGAAAAGCTCTACTTACACAGAAGAATTTTCATCCACTAAAATATCTTGTTGTTTTTAATTTATTTTTAAAATTACACTCATGATATTAATCACATTTTTGGTATTCATAAATTACATTCGCAGTATTGATTCAAATATATATATATATAATTTTAAATGTTGAATGTCATTTCTTGAAGGGGTAGGAGGTCTTAATTAGAGGCTTACAGCACAATGGGAGGACCCCAGATGGCAGAAGTTCGCTACTGATGTTTTACAATCTTGCATCTAAGCTGTTAATGCCCATTATTCAGGATACACAGACAAGGAACTTCCCTTAGGCATTCAGGAGGGTGGAACCTGGCAGGGAATTAGCACTGGGAGGATATCAAGTCAAGGTCTGCAAGCAAGGCAACAGTTACCCAAAACGGGGTCAGACCACTGCAGGTCCTCCTTTTATTAAAAAATGAGCTTCTGACTTGGGTCGCGTGGGATGTAAGCAAGTCACCTTACCCGTCATGGAGATGCCTGCCCAGGCCACACAGGTCCTCTGTCTTAGGTTGGTGAGTGCCCCCCAGGCATTACCTGTCTCTGGATCCTCATTATCATACCGGCTCAATCGTGTGTGAGCTGCATGGTTAATTGCTGCCAAAGATCTCAAAGTGACAATGGGCTTGCAATCAGTGTGTTCGATACAGAATAGACCAATAGAGGTCCTATCTCACCCATAGCCAGTAGGGATAGTATCCCAAAATCAACTGGAACTTGAGTTTATAAATTTATAATTTTCAAAGCCAATCAAGATGTATATAATTTAAAAAAATTATATAACTACTGAATTAAATTTATCATCCCCAATAGAATGAAAGATTAACTAACTGTAGTAGCTACTTTTATTGCCAGGGTCTCCACTGTGCTAGCGATAGTAAGCCATTATGAAATGGTAATCCCAGAAACAGTAGCTGTGGTGTGCACCATTGTTATAACAGCAACAGCGCCAGCAGCAATGTCAGATTCTCTTCTGGAATGTGTGGACATCCACTGGCATGGATACAACTCCAGGAACATGAGCCGCCAAGGCCCGTTTTTCTTGATCCGAGCATGACTTTGGCTGGCAGCACTTCTGGAGAATCCAATCTCATGGCTAGAGTACCTAGGCTTACATTAATGCTTGCCAAAGCTGGCCATATTGGGCTCTCAATCTCCATTGGCATCAGAAGGGTAGATTTTTTCATGATGACCCATTAGGTCTCTGTCATGTGGGGCTTCAGCAGCAGCCACAGGGTGCGTTCAGTGCTCAGGAATCTAAAGAGGAACCTCATTGTCCTGAGGAAAGACATAAACCAAACTCCGGGGCCACACCAACACTAGATCTGGTCTCCTCCACGTGCTAGTAGAAAAACCTTCCATTGCTCCAGAGGGTGATTTGCAACAGGAGCTCTCCAGTGCTTATCTGCATCAGATTATCCAGCAGAATCCACCGATAAACTCCAGCAGAATACACCGATAAAAATATTTAAAATATATAAAACAAGGGAAAGAATAGAATGTGGAGAGGAATGATGAGTCCCTAGTTCTCCTTTTTTTAACTTTAGTAAAATGTTTGTTTGTTTGTTTTGTTTAATATTTCAAATAATTCTATTCTATTCATTTTTTATTGTTTAAAATTAATTAATTAATTTATTTTTCTATTATAATCTTGATAGAGTATGTATTCTTATCTTAATGGTGTTTTTTTCTAGTTCCATCCATTTGCCTACAAATTTCATGCTTTCATTGTTTGTCTCTGCTGAGTATTACTCCATTGTGTATATGTATCACATTTTTTTCATCCATTCTTCCATTGACGGGCATCTAGGTTGTTTCTAGGTTCTGGTTATTACAAATAGTGCTGCTATGAACATAGCTAAGCATGTATCTTTATGGTATGAATCAGTATTCCTTGGGTATATGCCCAAGAGTGGGATGGCTGGGTCTTGAGGTTGTTCGATTCCTAATTTTCTGAGAAACCACCATACTCATACTGATTTCCACAGTGGTTGTACAAGTTTACATTCCCACCAACAGTGGAGGAGTGTTCCCTTTGCTCCGCATCCTCTCCAACATTGACTGTCATTGGTGTTTTTGATCGTAGCCATTCTGACAGGTGTAAGGTGGTATCTCAAAGTCATTTTGATTTGCATTTCTCTGATGATTAAGGATGTTGAGCATTTCTTTAAATGTCTTTCAGCCATTTGTAGTTCTTGTTTTGTGAATTCTCCGTTTAGCTCTTTAGCCCATATTTTAATTGGACTGTTTAGTATTTTGATGTCTAGTTTCTTGAGTTCTTTATATACTGTGGAGATCAATCCTCTGTCAGATGTGGGGTTGCTGAAGATCTTTTCCCATACTGTTGGCTGTCTTTTTGTCTTATTGACTGTGTCTTTTGTCCTGCAAAAGCTTCTAAATTTCGAGAGGTCCCATTTATTAATTGTTGTGCTCAGGGTCTGTGCTGTTGGTGTTTTTTTAGAAAATGGTCTCTGGTGCCAATGCATTCGAGAGTGCTTCCTACTTTCTTTTCTATTAAGTTTAGTGTAACTGGATTTATGTTCAGGTCTTTGATCCACTTGGACTTGAGTTTTGTGCATGGTGACAGATATGGATCTATTTGTAATCTTTTACATATTGACATCCAGTTATGCTAGCACTATTTCTTGAAGATACTTTCTTTTTTCCATTGTATAGTTTTGGCTCCTTTGTCAAAAACCAGGTGTTCATATGTGCATGGATTAATGTCAGGGTCTTCAATTCATTTCCATTGGTCCGTATGTTGGTTTTTATACCAGTGCCAAGCTGTTTTTATTACTATAGCTCTATAGTAGAGTTTGAGGTCAGGGATGGTGATGCCTCCAAAGGTTGCTTTATCGTATAGGATTCTTTTAGCTATCCTGGGTCTTTTGTTTTTCCATATGAAGTTGAGTATTTTTCTTTCCAAGTCTGTGAAGAATTGTGTTGGGATTTTGATGGGGATTGCATTGAATCTGTAGATTGCTTTTGGTAAGATTGCCATTTTTACTATGTTAATCCTACCTATCCATGAGCATGGGAGATCCTTCCATTTTCTGATATCTTCTTCAATTTCTTTCTTTAGAGATTTAAATTTCTTATCAAAAAGGTCCTTCACTTGTTTAGTTAGTGTTATCCCAAAGTATTTTACATTATTTGTGGCTATTGTAAAGGGTGATGTTTCTCTGACTTCTTTCTCAGCCCTTTTATCATTTGTGTATAGGAGGGCTACTGATTTTTTTGAGTTGATCTTGTATCCTGCCACTTTACTGAAGGAGTTTATCAGCTGTTGAAGTTCCCTGGTAGAGGTTTTGGGGTCACTTATGTATACTATCATATCATCTGCAAATAGTGAGAGTTTGACTTCTTCCTTGCCAATTTGTATCCCTTTGATCTCCTTTTGTTGTCTTATTGCTCTTGCTAGAACTTCTAGTACTATATTGAATAAATATGGGGAGAGTGGACAGCCTTGTCTTGTTCCTGAATTTAGTGGTATCGCTTTGAGTTTCTCTCCGTTTAATTTGATGTTTGCTGTTGGCTTGCTATATATTGCCGTTATTATGTTTAGAAAGGTTCCTTGTATTTCTGATCTTTCTAAGACCTTTATCATGAAGGGGTGTTGGATTTTGTCAAAGGCTTTTTCAGCATCTAGTGAGATGATCATATGGTTTTTTTCTTTCAGTTTGTTTATATGGTGTATTACATTGACTGATTTTCGTATGTTGAACCATCCTTGCATCCCTGAGATGACTCCTACTTGGTCGTGATGGATAATTGTTTTGATGTATTCTTGGATTCAGTTTGCCAATATTTTGTTGAGTATTTTTGCATCAATGTTCATGAGGGAGATTGGTCTGTAGTTCTCTTTCTTTGTTGCATCTTTGTGTGGTTTGGGTATCAGGGTAATTGTAGCCTCATAAATAGAGTTTGGTAGTGTTCCTTCTGTTTCTATTGTGTGGAACACTTTGAAGAGTATTGGTATTAGTTCTTCTGTGAATGTCTGGTAGAATTCTGCACTGAAACCATCTGGTTCTGGGCTTTTTTTGGTTGGGAGATTTTTGATGACTGTTTGTATTTCTTTAGGGGTTATTGGTCTGTTTAAATGGTTTATCTGGTCTTGGTTTAATTTTGCTATGTGGTATTTATCCAGAAAATTGTCCATTTCTTCCTGTTTTTCCATTTTTGTGGATTACAGGTTTTTTAAGTAGATCTGATGATTCTCTGGATTTCCTCGTTGTCTGTTGTTATGTCTCCCTTTTCATTTCTGATTTTGTGAATTTGGGTGCTCTCTCTTTGCCTTTTGGTTAATTTGGCTAGGGGTTTGTCTATCTTGTTGATTTTTTTCAAAGAACCAACTCTTTGTTTCATTGATTTTTTGTATTGTTTTCTTGTTTTCTATTTTGTTGATTTCAGCCCTCAATTTGATTATTTCCTGGCATCTATTTCTCATGGATGAGTTTGTTTCTTTTTGTTCTAGAGCTTTCAGTTGTGCTGTTAATTCATTGGTATGGGATTGCTCCATCTTCTTTATGTGTGCATTTAGAGCTATAAATTTTCCTCTTAGCACTGCTTTCACAGTGTCCCATAAGTTTGGGTATGTTGTACTTTCATTTGCATTGAATTATAGGAAATCTTTAATTTCTTTATTTCTTCCTTGACCCATTGATGTTTCAGGTGGGCATTATTCAGTTTCCATGAGTTTGTAGGTTTTCTATAATTTTTGTTGTTGTTGAGGTCTAACTTTAAGGCATGGTGGTCTGAAAAGATACAGGAGGTTATTCCAATTTTTTTGTATCTGTTGAGATTTGTTTTGTGTCCAAGCATGTGGTCAGTTTTTGAGAAGGTTCCATGGGGTGCTGAGAAGAAGGTATATTCTTTTGTGTTAGGATGGAATGTTCTGTAGAAATCTATTAAATCCATTTGAGTCATAACATCTGTTAGGTCCTTTATTTCTTTGTTAAGTTTCAGTCTGGTAGATCTGTCTTTTGGTGAGAGTGTTGTGTTAAAATCTCCCACTACTAATGTGTGGGGTTTGATGTGTATTTTAAACTTTAGTAGTGTTTCTCTTATGAATGTGGGTGCTTTTGTATTTGGAGCATAAATGTTTAGAATTGAGACTTCATCTTGGTGGATTTTTCCTGTGATAAATATGTAATGTCCATCCTGATCTCCTTTGATTGATTTTAGTTTGAAGTCTATCTTATTAGATATTAGGATAGCTACACCAGCTTGTTTCTTGGGTCCATTTGCTTGGAAAGCCTTTTCCCAGCCCTTTACTCGGAGGTAGTGTCTCTCTTTGAAGGTGTGTTTCTTGTATATAGCAGATGTAGCCTATTCGGTGTTCTGTAAGTTTCTTGTATCTTCATAGGTATTTCTTTCTTTAGGTTAGGAAAGTTTTCTTCTATGATTTTGTTGAATATATTTTCTTTGCCTTTGAGTTGGTATTCTTCTCCTTCTTCTATCCCTATTATTCTTAGTTTTGGTATTTTCATGGTGTCTCAAATTGTTTGGACGTTTTGTGTTACGACTTTTTTGTCTTTAGTGTTTTCTTTAACTGACCAATCTATTTTCTGTACTGTGTCTTCAGTGTCAGAGATTCTCTGTTCCATCTCTTGCAATCGGTTGGTTATGCTTGTTTCTGTAGTTCCTGTTCGTTTAATCATGATTTCTATTTCCAGCATTCCTTCAGCATGTGTTTTCTTTATTGTCTCAAATTCATTTTTCAGATCTTAGAATGTTTCTTTCATCTGTTGAATTGCTTTTTCTTGGCTTTCTATGATTTCTTCCCATTTGTTGTTCGTTTTTTCTTCCATTTCTTTAAGGGTTTTTTTTTTATTTTCTTTTTAATGGAGTTTTTCATTTCCTCTTTAAGTGGGCATAGTAATTTCACCAATATCAGCTCAGTTGGTAGACCATGAGACTCTTAATCTCAGCTTCCTGGGTTCGTGCCTCATTTTGGTTGCCAGATATTGGTGAAATTATTATGGCCACTCCACATAGTTAAAAGGAAGATTTATTTAGTGGGTAACTTACAAAAAAGGGAAAGGTAGGTGGTGGGGTCTGGGGAAGGTGTATATAAGTCCAGTGGTGTTCTCTGGAGCTTTGCTCGGTCAGCTTCCACCGTTGAGGGTCCAGGAACAAAGAGTGTGCTGGCCCACCTAGATCTCGGTTCTCCCGGCACCTCCCTTGGCCCTGGAGTGTAGTTGTGACAGTTGCTGAAGCCTCAATGGGGGTTTGAATTTCCAGATCAAAGCTGGAATGGCTACCCACTACAAATATTACTTTAAGGTTTATTGATTACCTAGGTTCCAAGGTGGCTTTGTTATGTCCAGCGTGGGATATCAGGGAAAACAATCTACATACACTATATTCTTATGTCTGTTAACTTTATTCCTCTAAGACAAAATTACATCAATTCAGCTATAGTTCCACCAAGTATTCAAGAGAGGAATAACTCTAGACATTACAAGCTCTATATCCATCTACTTTATTTCTCTGGAATGAAATCTTGTCTCCATAACTACAGTTCTTTCTAGTTCCCTAGCTCATAGTCCAGCTAACGACTAACTCCTATGCTTTCAACCTCATCTTCATCCTCTGTATCCTCTTTCTCCATCTCTGCTACTCTCTACTCCTGGCACTCAGAAAACTCTACTCAAGATCTATTTACCCCCTATGGAACTTCTGTCATCCTCTTCTCTCTCCCCATGCTGTTCTCTCTCTGTCTACAGAAAATACCTGCCTTTTCTTTCCCTGGGCACCTTGTTCCCTGCCTCTTCAGGAATGTTGTTTTACCTCTCACCTTGATATGTAAAAACCTCCTTTGTTTTTAGTCAAAGTGCTCTAGAGAACCACTAGGCCTCCTCAAGGGAGGGGATAGTCTGAGCTTCATTAGCACAGGGTTTGTCTCCTGCCAGCTTGTCTCCTAAGCTCAGCAGGGCAGTTAGTAACTTAGTAGGTTAAGCAGATCTGGGGAGCTGAACTGTTTACCAATAGGTCTGGGCACACAAGGATTTCATAGCAGAAGACTGCTGAAATATTAAACGCTGGGTAACACCAAATATTTTAAAATAAATGGCTTTGCCTTTTGACAGACCCTTGGCCAAAGTTCAGCTTTAATACACAGCTGGATCTCTATGATATATTCTTACAGCCTGCAAGAAAGGTTGTTACTGTTGTTTATGTTTCATTCGTTTAACTCTGTGAAACTGTGTTACTGTGCCTGTCTAAAGCACCTGATGGTCTAATAAAGAGCTGAATAGCCAATAGCAAGGCAGGAGAAAGAAATAGATGGGACTGGCAGACAGAGGATAAATAGAAGGAGAAATCTGGGAGAATAAGAAGAAGGAGAGAGAAAAGGAGGAGAAAAATCTAGTGGGCGACCCATCCAGCCACACAGTGAAAGTAAGATATACAGAAGTAAGAAAAGGAAAAAGCCCAGAGCCAAAAGGGAAATGGGATAATTTAAGTTAAGAAAAGTTGGCTAGAAATAAGCCAAGCTAAGGCCTGGCTTTTATAAGTAGTAACAAGACTCTGTGTATTTATTTGAAAGCTGGGTAGAGGGCCCTCAGAGACCAAAGAACAAAGAGCCAAAAGAAAAGAGCAAAAACAAGCAACTACAGTTTTTGTCATTTGATGGGTTGTGGATGTTAATCATTGTTTAGGTGAGTTGGTTGCAAGTTATTGTTGGTCATGGTTAGGATAAAAACTAAAAAACCACAATTAGATTCAGGGATCTCCTTCTGAAAAGATAAAAAAGGGGGACATAGGAATGGTAGAATAAAAAGGTAGATTACTGAATCTACTTTTAAA
This sequence comes from Peromyscus maniculatus bairdii, assembly GCF_049852395.1. NCBI lineage: Eukaryota > Metazoa > Chordata > Mammalia > Rodentia > Cricetidae > Peromyscus > Peromyscus maniculatus. The sequence continues at coordinate 137,876,380 of NC_134853.1, forward strand.
CTAGAAAGCAACTATTAATCACAGATATTTTACATTGGTATGGATTTTTGTATATTGATGTAATTTAAAGTTAGAACATACTGCATATATGTTTCTACTCTTGTTTAAGAGATTTTTGTATATTAAAACAAATTTCAGGTTATTTTGTTTTAACATACTGTATGTATCTACCATTGTTTAAGGTATTGTACCTATGCAGCTCATTAAAAAATGTAATGTATAGTTCAAAACCTTGAATGTTATAACAAACTATTTAAGATACTAATTAAATACAGGTTAGTGGTTACTATCTATAACAATCAAACTTATAGTCATGTTAGGTATGTTTTCAGGGTCAAACAGAGATATATTTTAGATAGGTAAGTGGTCTTCAAACACTTCAAAGACCTACTTAATTTGGCATTTCAGATGTTTTCATAGCATAAGGCTTTTTATAACAAGGAGATATGTCTGCTCCTGGCAGCACCAATCTACTTCAAAAAGGATAATGGGCATTGAAGAACCTCCATATGGATTTTGCTTTCATTGTGGCAAATTTAGCTACTCAGCAAGAAACTTTCCTTGCCTCAATTGCTCAGAGTATGCTGTCCAAATTGGACAAGCAGGACACAAAAGAACGTGACTGACAAACTTTGCCAAGACAAGGTAGGATAGTCCTTCAAAACTTCCTGCTTCACAAAAAAGTTTGTCAGATAGTCTAGGCCTGTAGGCCAAAAATGGATGCCCCAAGGTTGCAGAGGAACCTTGGGTGACTCTCCAGACAGCCAGTGGTCCATGTCATTTCTATAGTTTTAGATATTGTTTGTTCTTCATTTTCTGATTATCAGATAAAATTTTATCTCCCTTGTGTCTCTGATGAGGGTTGAAGACTAGATAGTTACACCTTTGTATTACTAGGTAGTTATACCTATGGTTCCTTTGTTACTATATTCAGAAAAGAAACTTGCAAAAGAGATGCAAAGTTTATGAGGTTGAGAGACTTAAAAGCTCATGTTGTTTTTCTAAGAAAATGGTTTAAGGTCTAAAAAGATATTTTTAGGTAATTCATTATGATAGAAAGTAGTTTAGGTATAAGACTTTGGACTCGTCAAGATAGGATAGATAATGTCTCTGAATTTGCCAAATACTAATGGACTGGACATTGTAAATGTAATTTCATTTAACAATTGTTCTTATTCTATAAAGTTTTATTGTGTTAGAGTTAAACCCTTTCTTTTTCATTTAGGGGGAAATATGGGATATTTGATCGCCTCATATAAAAGGTGCCTTCTGATTGGCTTAATAAAGAGCTGATTTGCCAGTAGTTTGTCAGGGGAAAATTGACAGAACTTCTGGGGAAAGAGAGGAAGTTGGGATGAATCTAGGCTTACGAGGGTGATGCCAGCAAGATGCTGAGCAAGTCTGACATACCAAATGCAAGAGAGGTAAAAACCTCACATGGCAGAGTTTACATTAATAGAATCAATTAATTTAAGCTATAAGAGCTAGTTAAGAACAAACCTAAGCTAAAGGCCAAACTTTCATAATCAGTAATAAGGCTCCATGTCATTGTTTGAGGGCTGGTGGTCCAAGAGAGTCTGAAGAGAAGTCTGACTATGTACACAGATATCCACATAAAAAACGAATGTAAATGGGCCCTTCCCACATATCATACAAAATAATTCATTCAGAAAGGATCAAAATCTAAAAGTAACATATTTTCATGATATTGGATAAAGATATAATTTTTTTAGGTCTATTGTAAAATGACAAGAGACAAAAGTGCTTGGTCAGGTGGTGTGAAGTATGCCTTTAAATCTAGCACTACTAGGTCAGAGATTGGAGGATCTCTGCATTTGATGCCAGCCTGCTCTTCAGTGAGTTCCAGAAGAGATTGGGCTACCTAAGTAAAATCCATCTATATTTTTTTTAAAAGTATATGAATTATATTATATCAAAGTAAAAACTTTTATAACACAAAGGACATCATCAAAGAAGCAAAAATTCTCCTCTGTATGGTGTCCCATCCTATAATCACAGCACTGCAGAGGAGAATAAAGAAAGACTGAAAGTTAAAGGCTATCTTCAGGAATATGAAAAGTTCCTGGATAGTCTAGGAAATGGGAGATTTCTCAAAAAAAAACAAATGTATAAGCCGGGCGATGGTGGCTGATGCCTTTAATCCCAGCACTCGGGAGGCAGAGCCAGGCAGATCTCTGTGAGTTCAAGGCCAGCCTGGGCTACAGAGTGAACTCCAGGGAAGGCGCAAAGCTACGCAGAGAAACCCTGTCTTGAAAAACCAATATATATGTGTGTGTGTGTGTGTGTGTGTGTGTGTGTGTGTGTGTGTGTGTGTGTATAATAGTAATGAGGATAAACTATTAAAAACATATGTGACGCCAGAATAAAACTGGAGGGCCTGAGTCTCCCCTAGGAAAGAATAATTCAGGCACTAAATGAGAGAGGAATCTGCTGATTGGTCAGGTAAGAGCTACTCTGGAGATGAGAGGTAATCCATACCCACCACCAGGAAAGGGTAGAAAGGAACCAGCTGTCATAGTCAACAGTTGGACATGCCCTTGGCTTCTGCCTGTGAGGAGAAAAGTTGGGAAGTCTCTTAGAAGAACCCAGCTTTCTTCATTCTAGAGTGGTCTTTTGACAGATGAGGTCATCATGTTTCCCCATAGACCACACTGAATTCATGTGTGTAGTTTGTTCTCTGAGTTATATTACTGCTGTTCCACAATCTATCACCTTACTTCTGTCATGAAAATACACACTGTGTTAGCATATAGGTCTCAGCCTTCTGCTGTCTCTACTGTCATGTTATCCACAGTTTGCATGTTTTGGGTTGGTTTATAGGTATGCTGTTATTTTCTAAAATATTCCTGGCTACATAATGAATACTACTTGCTGTCTTCTAAGTAGAGCAGCCAACATATCAGACCACGGCCACAGAACTTGAATTACTTCTGTCTAGACAAAAAACTTTCCACCTGCTGCTGTCAGGCTGGACCATACTACATGCTTTGGCCAAAAGAATATGTGGACAGAGAAGCAGGTCACTCTTGGGAGCTGAGTCATTGTGAGTTTGTCCACGGTTCCTCTCCTTCTGTTCTAGGGTGATCATGTTGGATATAACATTCCTACTTCAGGATGGATGTGAGAGGTCAGAATGTCATTCCCAACCTACAGCTAAGATAGAGCAAAAAATGGTTCTTTGCAGCAATGATCGAGTAAGATTACTGAGGTTTTGGAATTGTACCTTAGTGTAGCCTGTCAATCAAGATAGCCACCTTGGTTTCAGAGTGGATTGACCTAGTTATCAAGTGCTATGTTGGTCAAATGCATAGAACAGCTAATTAAATAAAGATGTTGTCCCTTTACCAAAAAGGGATAATCACTCCAACTTCCCCTGGATTGAGGTTAACTAATCTACCCTAACGTGCCCCATCACCTTGAGAAATGCCCTCTTGATGTCTTTGTTTCTCAGACTGTAGACCACGGGGTTGAGCAAGGCTGTAAAGGCATTGTAAAAGAGTGAGACCTGCTTGTCTCGCTCAGGGGAGTAGCTGGAGTTGGGCCTAATGTAGATGTAAGTGGCTGGAACATAGAAGAGTGTGACCACAGTCAGGTGGGAGGCACAGGTAGAAAAAGCCTTACAACGGCCCTGGGTGGACTTGATCTTCATAATTGCCATGGCAATATGAACATAGGAGGCCACAATGAGGGAAATTGGAATAATACCCATAAAAACAGTCAAGAGCTGGTCTACCATCTCGATGATATGGGTATCCATACAAGCCAGGCTGCGCACTGCAGGGCCTTCACAGAAGTAGTGGTTGACCTTGTTGGGCCCACAATATGGCAGACTCATGGTGAAGAAAGTATGTAAAAAAGCAGAAAGAAAACCACAGACCCATGTCCCAGCTGCCAACTGTATGCACAGTCCCCAGTTGAGGATGACAGTATAACGCAGTGGGTAGCAAATGGCCACATATCTGTCATAAGCCATGACAACAAAGAAGATGCACTCAGTTATACCCAGAGCACCAAACACAAACATCTGCAGCCAGCAGCCAGCAAAGGAGATGGTCTGGGATTGAGCAAGAAGATGCACCAACATCTGGGGCATGGTGGTGGTGACATAGCACATATCCAACAGGGCAAGTATACAGAGGAAGAAGTACATGGGAGTGTGCAGCTGTGTGTCCAGGCAGATCAGCATGATGATGAGCCCATTGCCCAGGACTGAGCTCAGGTAGATGAGAAGGAACATAATGAAGAGGATGCTGTTGGTTGTGGGGTCACTGGAGAAGCCAAGCAGGATAAATTCAGAAACCCAGCTTTGGTTCTGCCCTGGAATCATCCACATGGTGGGGCCTGTAAGAGAATCACATTCATCTATGTATCATCTGACACATGGCATCTATAAATGCAGAAAGGGAAGATACAGGCTGGTGAGATTGTTCTGAGTGTAAGAGCACTGACTGCTATTACAGGGAAGCAGCTAGTTCAGAGTTGCCTGTGCCTCCAGTTCCAGGGGATCTGACCCTTTCCTCTCATCTCCACAGGCAAGAGATAGACATGGTGCACAAACATGTATGTAGGCAAAAACTTATACACATCAAATTAAAAAAAAATAATACTTTTTAATTAAAAAAAAAGAAAGGCTGGGATGTGGGTTCTGAGCACACTGTTCAGTTTCCATGTGTACTTCTCAAGTTACTGAATCCCAGTCTCTTCATCTATCAAGTGAGGCTGATGACACCCATGTCTCAGGACTATGATGAATATCTAAAGCCTCTCTCAGAACTCCTGGAAACACCATATAACACATGACATGTTGCATGCAGTCTCACATTCTCATTCCATCCCTGGGAAGGGAGAGAAGAGATCCTCACATTAAGAGGCTCCTAGCTACACCAACTGAAATGAGAAGCTCTGGGGCCAACCGTCTCAATGATTAGGTGAGAGCAATTGAGGAATGATCCCCAATCAGTCTCTGAACACACACACACACACACACACACACACACACACACACAAACATATGCAAAATATAGTAAACATTAGGCCAGGCTGTAGTGGGGCACGCCTATAATCCCAGCACTCAGGAGGCATAGGCAGGCAGATCTTCGTGAGTTTGAGGCCAGTCTGGTCTACAGAGCAAGATCTACGAAAGGTACAATGCAACACGAGAAAATTTGTCTCAAAAAAGGAGAGAGAGAGAGAGAGAGAGAGAGAGAGAGAGAGAGAGAGAGAGAGAGAGAGAGAGAGAAAGCATTAGATGAAGACAGAATACATGTCATTCAGACACAGGCCCTCACACATACAGTCCTATGAGTAATTGATAGGGAATCACAACAGCCCCAATGGTTGGCATGTTTTGCAGACCTCCTTCTCCAAGAAATTATTCCTCGGTTTGGGGTTCCTGCTTCTCTTCAGTCTGACAATGGCCCGGAGTTCACCTCTCAGGTTTCTCAGACACTAGCTAAGGCTCTGAACATTCCTTGGCATTTTCACATCCCATACCAACCTCAATCCTCAGGAAAAATAGAGGGTACCAACCTGTCTTTAAAAACCATTCTTACTAAGATGTCACAGGAACTTCACCTTGACTGGGTAAGATTATTGCCCCTAGCTCTTCTCAGGTTCTGGGCTCTTCCTAAAAAGCCTCTTTCAATTTCTCCATTTGAACTAATGTATGGAAGGCCAGTTCTAATACCAGGTCTTTTATCCGACCCTCCAACTGTTCCAGATAGCCTGTTAACTCCCCTTTTATGTCACCTAAGGTCTATGCTATGGAGCTTTACAGACTGTTCATTACCTCAGCCATGTGACAATAATTGCCTACCTCCAGTCCACATGGGGATCAGGTTCTTCTCTTCCCTCCAGGCCAGCGCCCTTCACCCCTTCCTCCTAAGTGGCAGGGACCCTTCAATGTAATTCTTGTGACTCCTATAGCTGCTAAACTCGAGGGCTTTCCTCACAGGGTCCACCTGTCTCATCTAAAACCTTTTCTCTCACCTCCATCCCAGGAAAATCTCTCTTTATATACAGTAAAACAAGCAGGGCCTTGTACTCTCAAGCTCCAGAGGACCTCAGGAACCACTGCCTTATCACCAATTCCGAGGAATAAGGTATCACCTCTTCCTTTCCCAACTAGGGCCACACAGAGCTGGGGGCAAAAGGACCATCAGAGATATCCAGGCAGTAAGGAAAAATGTAATATAACAGTCTATCATTGTTCAATACTCAGCAACTGATCACATGCGTTTCCTAAATGCTAAACTAATGAAGGGAACAGGTGTCTTAAATAAATTACCTCTAATAAAGCTTGTCTCAGGTAAAAATTAAGTAGAGTACTAAGGCCAGATCTACCTCAGATAAATGTCAACTCCAAAAAAAAGTAATAATGAATCTTTTTTCTCTAAGCTTTTTCTCTGTCACCAGTATCTTGTCAGACAAGAGGCTCCCAGCCACACCACAAAGGATGGACAGCTGCAGAACAAGGGGCTGGCAGAACTTCATTCCAGGACTCCCATCATCATCCCAGGACTTCAGAAGCCACCTTCTCCTTTTCCCCAAGAGCCAACCAACGCCCATCATTCAGCCAGAAGCAGTGTTTGAGAGAACCAACACCCTATCCCCACTCATCTGCTATTTAAAACAAACAAACAAACAAACAAACAACAAACAAACAAACAAACAAACAAACAAGAGTCCGGGATGATAGGGATTCACAACAGCACCCATGGTTGTTCATGTTTGCACATGCCCGGTGGACCTAGTGACTTCTGCCTAGCCATTTCCAGGTCAAAACATTTCGCGGGACCAGGACCCCATGGCTTTTCGTGGTTGCATAAAGCACACAGCCCAACCATGTGATCTACGCGCATGTGTGGAATAGCCACATGGGCCTGTGTGTGCAGGTGTGGCCAGCCTTTATAAGCCTGTGCCATGTTTCCAACTCCATCTTTATTCACATGTCTTTTCACAGGCCTGTCACATCTGTCTCTCTTTCCTATCTCAATAAAATTCTTGTTAGTGGATTCTGTCATGTTTCATGACATTTCCTCGCAGGGTAAGAGCGCTGCCAAATAACTAACAGTAATGACAGAGGTTCACGTGTGCAATGCACTGGAGACACTGGAGTCTTCCCAGGGAAGGCTGATGAACCATGTGGAAAAGGGAGCAGCAACATCATTTCTTCCCTGTTTACTCCTACCTCCCTCTGCACACAGATGATCAATTCTGGGTGTACTGAGGGCTTGAGTTTAATCTAAAGCAATCAATTTTGAAATCAAATTGATAAATATATTTATCATTTTAAGGGAAACAAAGGTAAGACTTCTTTAAAAGAGCACTTTCCTTGGAGGGAAAGATAATAATCTAGCATAAGCAAAGTGAGTACTCAAAATATTTATTCAAAGGATTAGAAAAGCACAAACATAACAACAGATGCTCCAATGGAACAGTGAACAATATTTAAAGGGCATTACACAAGGCAGCTGTCTAGTGAGCACTGATGAGGCTCAGGTCCTCAGCACCATTTCTCATCTGGAAATTGCTGGAGAACACCACAGTGCTAACGCCCAACCTCCTCTTCTCCATCTCACATCCCCACACACCTACCAGCATGGCTACAGTCACAGAGATCTAGTGTTGACGAGAGTAACTGGATCTGATGGGAGAGTAAATTAAAATGATCCCCTTAGTGTGTGCCTGGCTGTGTTCCCTAACGTTGAACACACTTAAGGCATTGCCCAGCAATACATATGTTAACTACAGTTCTGAATCAATGTGTAAAACACAAAGGCACATAGAAACACATGCTCAGGGAAAGACATGTAAAGGAAATTTCCAACCACTATTCACAAAAGTCCAAACTAAGACACCACTCATGCGCTAACCAGCAAGACAATGGTTAAGGTGGGAATTGCTTTTCATGGCAGTAGAAATATGAAAGAGACTTCTAGACATCCTCAGTCTTCTCTTCCCCTGTTTTCATTCCCTCTCCTGACCACTCTACTGCTCATGACCCTGCCCTCTGTCCTTCCTTTCAGCCCAGGTCAGGAGCCCATCATCTCTGCCAGCAGTTCTGCATCAGCATCTCCACCTACTATGGTGGTATTTTATTTGTACTGAAATGTGATTTTAATTGTATGATAATAAAGTTGCCTGGGGTCAGAGCTATTAGAGCCATAGCAAGAGCGAGGCGGTGGTGGTACACGCCTTTAATATCAGCACTTGGTAGGCAGAGCTAGGTAAGTCTCTGTGTGTTCACGGATACAGCCAGCATTGGAGACATATGCCTTTAAACCTGGATGGCTGTACTTACAGGCAGTGATGAATCAGTCATGTGTTTGGGTTTACAACCAATGAGAAGGCAGAACAGAAAGACTATCTAAAGACAAACACACAGGAAGTAGGTCTCTTTCAGAGAGGTAGAGGCACCACAGGAGGAAGGGTAAGATTTTAGCTCTGAGCTCTGACCTCTTGGCTTTCTCTTTTACATAGGTTCTGTGTTTCTTATTTAATAAGATGGTTGGTTACATCTACATTTGGTGCCCAAACTGTTGGCAGGAGTTTCCACCTAAAACCTGAGAAAAGATTCTAAAACGGAGCTAAAAACAGCTTCCTAATTGTCTCTTTCAAATGAGCGGCAGTTGCTGGTTTGAGCTACTGGTGCATTCCTAGCGTGTGTGCTCAATCTGCCTTATGGCAGGAATGAGGCCCCTGCAAGCTGCATGGTGGATTTAGCCTTTGCTAGTAAAAAAAAAAAAAAAAAAAAAAAAAAAAAAAAAAAGAGGATTCTGGGCTACACGCTGCTTGGATAAAAGCATAGACCCACGATAGCTCCCAGAGCTGACGTTAAACTACCACTGCCATGTTGGGAAGCTGAGGTGGGCGGAGCCAGGAGCCATAGTGCTGTTTAGGCTTACAAATGCTGCAGTTTAAAGCAATAGATTCACAATAAGACAGATTCAGATGGAATAAGACTTTAAATGCTTTACAATGTGTGTAAAAACGTACATAGGCTTGGAAGAGAGAGGAAAAGGAACATAGACAGTTATATAAAGAAATAGAAAGTTTTAAAAAAATAAAGTCTTTATAGAGAAAGTAAAAGTAATATAAAAAAAATAAGCTATGTAAAGATGGATATCACACAGAGAGTCTGGATTATATTGTCTTTGAGATTTTTAACTGCAGAAAAACATTTGATCGTAAAAGATGTTGAGTTAAACCAATATGTATATATTAAAGATTCCTTGAATTCAAAATTTGGATATAAGGATGTGTTACTTTGGAAAGGAGACTCTGCTTTTGTTTTCACAGAAAGCAAGAGGCTATGGATTTGTTCCAGATTAAGATACATCAGGTTTGACCAGCCAAGACCCCCTGAAAGGTCTCCGATGACACCATGGCCCAGATGATCCAACATCCAGAACGGACTGAAGGCAATTGGCTCAGACAATACAGCCTCATGGACTATTCTATAATGCTAAAATTTTCTTTGTATTCCCATAAGATACAGCACCCCCCTCCAGCAGGGAGTAGTAAGAAAAGCTACACCCAAATTCCCAAATTATATGTAATTTTACTTTGTTAAGGTTAAAACCTTCTTTTTGAAAAAAAAAAAAAAAGGCGGGGCAGTGCTGTGGATGTTCTATATGTCCTGTGGGAGCCTGTTTTGGGAATCCTTGTACCTTTACCCAGCAGGTCCGAATAGAGGATGATTAGGACCACGGGCCTGAGTGCAGATGTCTGAGATGGTCTGCACTTGGCTGTGCTGTGGGATGGTCTGTATGTCAAGTTGCTCTGATTGGTCAATAAATAAAACCTGACTGGCCGTGGCTAGGCAGGAAGTATAGGCAGGACTAACAGAAAGGAGAAATTTTTTTTTTTTTTTTTTTTTTTTTTTTTTTTTTTTTTTTTTCAGGTTCAAATCATTCTGTATTTAAGCACCAACTATACAAAAATGTATGTATGTAAAAACAAACTAATTTATGACTTAATTTATTCACATAAATGGCCTTCAAAAACACTGCAGACAGTCCAGGTGTTAGATCTTTACGTGCGTTTCAAAGAGATCACAGAGAAGCAGCAGCATTTTCAATGAACTGGGCCAGCTTCACGTCCCGTTTGGTCAAACCTCCACAGTCATGTGAGGTGAGAGTTATCTGGACCTTGTTGTACACGTTGAACCATTCTGGGTGATGATTCATCTTCTCTGCTTGTAGGGCAACCCTGGACATAAAGCCAAAGGCCTGATTAAAATTTTTGAAGATGAACTCTTTGTAGATGGCATCTCTCTCACTTAATTCCGACCATCCTGCTGCTTTCAAGCCAGGAATGAGTTGGTTCCTCTCCTCGGCTGTCAGCCACTGTGCACCTGAAGACATGGCCGCCCGGCTCGCACCCCGGCCGCGCAGCGCCGCCAACCCCCGGAGGACGCCGCTCGCTCCCGCCGCCGCCGCCACCGCCGCCATGGCCCCCCAGAAAGGAGAAATTAAAGAACAGGAAGGCAGAAGGAGTCACTGCCAGCCATCACTCTGACAAACAGCATGAAAAGATGCTGGTAAGCCACAAGCCACATGACAGGGTATAGATTTGTGGGAATGGATTAATTTAAGCTATAAGAACAGTTAGCAAGAAGCCTGCCACAGCCATACAGTTTGTAACCAATAGAAATCTCTGTGTTTACTTGGTTGGGTCTGAGCGGCTGTGGGACTGGCGGGTAACAAAGATTTGTCCTGACTGTGGGCAAGGCAGGAGAACTCTAGCTACAACCTACCCTTTGCCTCTGTTTTTCTCCTCAATACTGTCTTTTCTTTTTTTTTTTTTAATTTTAAAAAATTATTTTCATATAATATAAGTTGAGCATGTCTCTCCTTTCCCCAACTTCTCCCAGACCCTCTCCACTCAATCTCATGCTCTTTTCCCTCCCACACTTTCTTTCAAGACAAAACAAAGCAAAACAAGCTACAGAAACAACAACAACAACAACAAACCTAAGAGAAAGAAATCAAACAAACAAAAAATACCAAACCAAAACCAAATCCATGGAGAAAGTCTCCTGTTGGCCAACTGCTTTCGAGCATGTGGCCAGCCATAGAATGTACCTGATATGTGCAGTGACACTCTATTGAAGAAAACTGTTTTTCCCTTTCCTGATCGGGATCAATTGGAAATAAGTTCTTGTTTAGGGGCAGGACTTTGTGTCCACTTCCCTTTCTCAGTACTGGGCATTTGTCTTCCTCAACATGTTCTTCATGTGAGCCCTGTAGTGGTTTTTTCAAAGTCTTCATATTGTTCCTACTGGTCCCTGCTGAAAGCCTTCTAAGAGCTCCCAAACCCTGTCATTTGAGGCCGGTTCACAGGTCATTCCTAAATCTCCTGCTCTGTGGAGTCTAAGCCTCAGCACACAGCTGTCTCTTCCATCTCCTCTCTCTATGAACAAAATTCCCATCCTTACTCCCAGGATTCTGCATGCCTCTGACTCTCTCATATTAGGAAATTCCTACCTTCTCATCATGGAGGGGGACCACCATGCTCACTGTGGTGCCCAATGGTGGTCACAGCAGGACTCAGACAGACCAGGAAGCCTTCCCTGTTGTGCTACAACCTCCCTCCCCAACACTTGTAGGATACACCCTGCATTTTTTGTTCACTGACTGGCTGCAATTGGAAGAATCCTAGGAGGGTCTGATATCAATTTTGATACCAAAAACACTTGGGCAAACCCTTTGTTTCTCTCTTGTTAACTGAAACCCCACACAACTAAGGAAGAGTTATCTCTGAAGGAATATGGCTGTATGGGAGACTTTCTAACCTTTGTAATAATAAAAAAGAACTAATATTGGCTCAATTGTACATTCAAGCTATTGTTGCACTAACTTTAGTTTAACGTCACAAAAGTTCACTGAAGGAAGTATTCTTACCTGTGTGTTACAGGTGAACACCTAAGGCCTGGAGAGGGAAGTTTGTTTCAGATTGAAAGCTCAGCATGGGAGAAGTGGGGTTGAGAGGTGTGTCCTCAGAGCTGGGCTCTCAGTCACCTTCTCTGCTTCTGGCACACAGGCTCTGAGTGGGGAGGTGAGGAAGGCAAAGTCTACACATTGTCCATGTAGTTGAGTTTATTGAGACTCAGCACAGGCCAGAGCCCTCCTAGGAGAGAGTTGGAAGACTAGCTACAGACCAGCTCTCCTGATGACATTTCCCCTCACGTCTGAATGTGGGAGACCCTGAGATATACTGAAAGTAGAAGGATGCAAGGATAGAGGATTTAGGGGTGATTTCTACCGCATGGGGACAATATTTAGTCACCACAGCCTCTTATTTCTCCCAGCCCAGTGGTCTCTGACTTTGCTTACAGTGTCCCACCAGACCTGCTTGCCCAACTCTGTAAGCCCAACATCACAAACACAGACATCAGGACTGAGTTCCAAGCCAGAAAAGACTACACGTGGGAGTCCAACCTAGGAAGCAGGCACCTGGAAGGTTGAGGATGAGGAGTCCTAGGAAATACTCAGCTGTATAGTGAGTTTAAAGCCAAACTAGGCTACAACAGACGTACACCCCCATAGGAAAAAATCAAAAACAAATCCTTGATTGTTCTGCTCAGAAAGTGCATCAAGCTGTGTCCTGATGGGGTGGGAAGACTCCTTCAAAGACATTAACTGCTCTCTCAGGGATATGGATTTTTGCTTCACATGAGACTTTTCAACTAAGGACTTCAAATCCTTTATTTTTAAACATGTTAGAAAGAATCAAACTCTCCATATATATTTATTAAATTAATAAATAGAGAAAGGAAAAGGAGTTGAGAAGAAAAGAAAAAAGAGCAGGTGATGAGGGAAGAGATCTGTGGAATCTGAGTTGTAACACAAAGGACCTGAGATGGAGGGCTTGACTAATTATTATATCTAGACCCTTTTTCATGAACCTCTCCCACAAGCCAAGCACCAGTGACCATCTTCCTACCTGTAAATCAGGGAATGTGTCACTGAGTGGCTATTATGAGGAAGTCCCATAAAGTAATTGAGTCCAGGGAGTTGGGATTCTAGGCAGCTCAATCTCCAGAAAAATTCCAAGGTGCTGTAGAGTTTGAGGGACTGAATATCTTGCTTCCTCTGCAAGTAGCCCAGCCCTGACTCCTGAAGATGGCATCTATTAAAGCCTGCTTAACAAAGACAAGCTCAGACATCTTCACATCTTCCCATTGGGACCAAAGGCTGAGGTTTTATGGCCCTGCCTCCTCTCTGAGCCTCCCCAGGAGAGCTGGGAAAGGGCCATTTCTGTTCCCAGTAGGGATGCTAAGATGATCCCTGGATGATGTCAACAAGAGCACTTCAGTGAGACCCTTGGGGGCAGAGCAGGAGGAAACAACCCACAGGAGGAGGAGTGGTGACCTGTTCCCTTCTCTAGACTAATTGGGAATAAGAGCAGCTCAGAGAAGGGGAGGTGGGACCTGGTCACCTGAGACACAGGTCAGGGACTTGAGTTCTCATTCTGATTCCTCCTTTACAGCCCAAACCCTGAGCCCTGACACTCATGAGACCATGTTTGAGTTCACACTCCTCTTCCTTCCTCAAGTACCTTGGGGTAGATCTCAGTCCTCTCTTCACTACAGTGTAACACCTGAACATGTTAGGTCTTGTGGAGTAATCTTTTTGTACACTGTGAAGATGTGTCACTCAAACTGAGGTAATGAAAAGCTGAATGGCCATAGCCAGATAGAATATTTTAGGGTAGAGAGGGCACTAGGAAGGAGAAGGATGGAGATGCCAAGAGGTGGAGAACAAGCAAAACATGCGGGAGGGGAGGTAACTGCTAGGACTCACTTGGCAGCATGTAGGTGAAGAGACATGGGTTAATTTAAGGTATAAGGGCTAGGTAGAAACAAGCCTAAGCCTAGGTATTGGCCAAGCTTTCATCATTAATAAAGAGCCTCGGAACCGTGACTTGGGAGCTGGCTGGCAGGACCGAGAAAGAGTTGCAACCGTTACCCGGACACTCTGGAGCTAAGGAAGAGTCAACAACGATGGGGGCTGGGAGGCGGCTGTGAGGAAAAGGGGGTTTGCTGCTCTTGAGGAAGACCCAGTTTGGTTCCCAGTTTGGCAGCTCACAACCATCTCTATCTCCAGTTCTAGAGGATCTGGTGACCTCTGCTGGCCTCCCCAGGAACAAGGCATGCATGTGTTATATATATGCAAAATGTTGATGCACATAAAAAAACAAACAAAAAGAGTCAAGCACTACATACCAACATGGAAGTCAGCAGTGACATCTCATGACAGTAGAGTGAGAAAACTCTCTGAGGGGCTCATGTCTCTTGGATACATATTAGACTTTGGGTCCAAATATCAAGCTCTGGGTGTGCTCTCTTGAGCTTGCTGTATTTCTGCCTCAGTTGCCTCTTCTGTAGAAATCCAATAGGAATCTCTTCCCTTCTAGGCTGGCTAGAGGATAAATGTGACAATGTCAGCACCCTGACACAAGTTCTGGCCAGTGTTCCATGATCTCGAATCTTCATCCCCTTCCTTCTGTCTATGTCTTAGTTTCCAAATGATTCAAAGGAGAAGACGAGACTATAAAGTCTTCCTGCAGAGAGTGATTGATGATAAGGGGTTGGAGTCTGTGAGCTGCTCCTTCAACACAGCCAACAGTAACAGTTCATTATAAAATGACAACTAAATAAATTGTAGGGAAACAAAGGCAGAGTGTCTAGGAATGTGGCTCAGCTGTATAGCACCCGAGTAAATAGAATGCTCGAGGCTAGAGTTTGAGTCACAGCACTAATAAAAGTGAAGCAACACAGGCTCTGAACTCTGCACAGCCTGGTGAGCACCTCATTGTCCTGTGCCCTGTGCTCCAGCAGTTGTTCACTGTGGCGCCTTTGCTGCTGGAAACAATGAGCAATGACATGTGATCTCAACTGCTGTTCAGAGGACTGTGTTGCCACCATGACACTGCCATGATGGGTGGACTTGCACCTTAGTAATTGGCCATCAGCAACAGTCAGAAGCACTTGACACAGCCCTGACCCCTGCAGTGCTGTTTCTCAGCCTTGTCCCACAGCTCTGACCCCAACTCTTCCCACTCCTGCTCTTGGTCCTCATCAGCTCTGGAGAGGCAGTGGAGTCCAGGCAGAAGTTCTTCTCCACCAGCATAGATGAGATAATTAAACAGGTTCAGAGAGAAGCAGACAGAACCCATTGAGTGTCACGTGCAGAATAACACAGTCACCCTGGCTCTGCTGGATTTAGTCTTGGATATTTTATAATAGATTTATTGGTTGGAGCTCCAGAAAGACACACACACACACACACACACACACACACACACACACACACACACACCATTTGAGTTAGACATAGATGTCAGCAACGTGGCAGAAAATAGTCACATGATAGGGACAAATCTTAGAAAAAGTGAAAAAGCCCAAAGTCCCAGAGAAGGCATCTTTGGGATCTGTCAAAAGAAAGAGACGGGGGAGACTGCATACCCTGGTTTTTTTAAATTACTGCAGCTACAAGAGATTGCCAAGCATGGTCCTGCATGCCTATTACACAGATAATGTTCAATGACCCAGAAAATCTTAGTGATTTGACAAAGGTCATCCAACTAGTGAATGGCAGAACCAAATCCAGGGCCTGGCTACTTGCCTCTGGGTTGAGGCTGAATATGCCATGTCTATCACATACTTGATTGTGTGTGAGTTCAAGCTAATGGGTGAACCTGGGCTCTAACAAAAATACTCCTGCTGTTCAGAACTGGACCTACTTCATAGTGGTCATGGGAACACCCCAGATGAAAGCATGAAGGAAAAGTTAAACTCTAGAAATTTCATTCCACACCAGAAGGCCTTACATGCCTAAAGGAGAAGATGGCGAGCTTGGAGATGGGAAAATCCAGCCAATCTACAGCTCTTACATCCAGGGACTCCTTAATTGGCCCCCAGCTTACAACGCCTCATTAATGGACCATGTGAGAAATGGCTCATTTGGTAAAATGTGTAGTTCACATGATTTTGTGGTTTTTGTATCTGGAGAAGAAAATGAAGATGACCATGACAATCAGTGAGAGGATGGCCAGGGAAAGGGTTGACAGGTATCCTCAGAGAATGTCATCCCATCCACTTAATTCTTCATATCTTGTCCTCTTGAGGACACCTTTCATGAGAATTCACATGAGACAGAATTATCTTCACATTCTTTCTGATTTCCAAGAAGGCTACTCACAGATCTTTCCACACTCATTCTATCCAATTTTACAATTCTATTCCATGGATGTTCATGACCATGTAACCGTGGGCCACAATGCACTCATCAAAACAGAATGATACCTGGAAGACATTTCTCTTTCTAAACCAAAGGAGCAATAAATGTGTGGACAGTGTTTTATCCTCTGGAAGTGTTTCTCCCAACTACTGTCTTCAGGCACGTCCTGAAACAGAACACAGTGTTCTGCTGTCCACTTTCAGGTTTGACAGCATGTCACACAGAACCATGTGTAATCAGCACGAGTTTGCTCTTCCTCCTCAACCCACCCTAGGGAACTGCCTATGGGGACCACAAGCTCAGGCTGTGAAAGGGGAGTAACCAGAGTAGACCACCTTGGCCATTTCCTCGTGTAACCTACTTGTGCCTTCATGAACTGCTAGAGATATCTGTGTGTGCACTTTGACATTTGATAATGACAGATTTGACACAACACATTGGGTGCCCAGGTAATTATGAGCATCAGTGAAAAAACAGAATATTAAATGGAAACAAAAAAGCATTTGTATCCATTAAAAATATCCATTAAATGAATAAAAATATATAAGATATATTAATAGATTATATATATCTATATGCACTGAGTTCACATGGTTATTTGAAGACAGGTGGTTTATGTATCAAAAGAACATATTAATAAGATGTCAGTACATATTAAACAGATACTCAGATTCAACAAGCCTCTATCATATTCCTAGCATAGTTCCTCTTTTGAAATTGCCAAATGGATCCTCAAGTTCAGTGGGAAGTGCAAAGGACTAGGAAGAGGCCTGTGGTGGTTTAATAAGGATGGTCTCATAGGCTCTTATATTTGAATGCTTAGTCAGTAGGGAGTGGAACTCTTTGGAAGGATTAGAAGGATTAGGAGGCATGACCTTGTTGGAGGAAGTGTGTCACTGGAGGTGGGCTTTGAGATTTCAAAATTCCATGCCAAGTCCAGTGTCTCTCTGCCTGTGAATCAGGATGTAGCTTTCAGCTACTGCTCCATTTCCATGAGTGTTGCCATACCCCTGCCATGATGATGGACTAAACCTCTGAAGCTGTAAGCAAGCCGCCAATCACATGCTTTCCTCTATAAGAGTTGTGGTGGCCATGGTGATTCCTCAGACAAGTTCAAACAATTTTGTAAAAGAAGAACAAAATGCAAGAACTCATATTTCCCATTTTTGAATCCATCCACAAAACCACCGAAAACAAGAAAAGAATGACACCCGTCTGGGATTGACATAGAATTTAATGGACTAGGATTGTCACTCCAGACCCAAACACTAAACTGTATTGGCTGAAAATTTCAGTTAAAGGCATAAAGATCATTTGATAACATTTTCTAAAAATGTGGATGAGACACATGGGTATCCTCATGAAAAAGAATGTAATTGGGCTCTTGCCACATACTGTAAGACCCAAAATTAACCTCTTAGCCCCACCCATCCAAAGACCAGGTAAATTCCTGGAATGCTGAGAATTGTAGTTCTTGGAAAATATCAAAGCCACATGGGAAAATATGGTAGCTGGATGGCTTTTGTCCTTAAAAGGCTCTACAACGAGTGGTTGGAGCCATTCACTGGAAATCCCAGACAGTGGTCCTGACCAAAGTCCATCTTGGTCAATATTTAATTTAATTTAATTAAAGGTTGCTTCAAATTTGGTTGTGCAACTAGGTTTTCTCTTGTGACTCTCAGGATTAACATTAGAAGCCCCCCCCCCCAGCAAGATAATAAAGGCCATTCCACCCCAAATTCTGGAGCTCAGCTCTTCACTCTGGCTCTAGGGAGCCCCTCACCCCCACCCCACCTTAACACAGAGTTGATGGTTAAAGTCTGAGCATAGTTCATCTAAAATGAACCACAGGACATAATTTTATTTTGGTTTATCAGCAGCATGTGGCCTGCTGCCTTTGGTAGTCACATGATTGGTAGCCATATTTACTAGGGTTGCTTCACTGCCATCTTGATTAATGGCAACTTATGTAAAACAGTGGGAGAGAGACCTTGGTGGGTTGGAGCCAGGCTACCCCATAGTGGATAAGAGACAGAGACATGCCATGCAGACTGCAAAGGTGGAGAGTTTTACTAGTGGTGAAGGGGGAAGGGAGAGGGAGAGGGAAATGGAGCACAGAGCTGCTTCATGGGAAGAGAGAGGGAAAGAGAGTGGGTGGGGCCTGAGCAGAGAAGAGAGAAGAGAGAGAAGGTGGGCAGGACCCCAACCTTTATGAGGGGACTTCAAGCATTCACAGAGAGACCAATATGCACATGATGTTGTCAGGACCCTGAGCAGGCCAAGGTAGTGCCTGCATAGTGGCCAGGTCCCAAGGGACAGGTCTGAATGCTAACATTCCTCCCTTTTGATCATTGTGAAAAGGGTGAGCTATGGATGGGAAGTGGAGCAAGAATGAGAGTCCCCAAAATCTCAAGATGGCTTCTTGTTGATTTGGGACAAAGTGGGGAGGAGAAGTTGGAAGTTGGGGTCACACACATCAAAAGGTGTGAGTGAAAAAGTATTCAGCTAGCTGTCATCCTGAAGACCTCAGACATCTGTTCTTTGAGGGAGCTGAGAAGGCTGGTTGCTAGGAGGAAAAATAGATTGTTATCATCAGCCCTGTGAGAGAGGCTAGCCATGGGAAGAGTGATAACTGCCAAAAAGAATGGAACAGAGAAGTTCCCTGGTTGTACAGAAGAGACAGTTGTGCATTGGGACATCTTGGAAAACCACCTTTCAGTTGCTGGGTAGGTGTCTTCTTGAGCCTGGAAAGGTGGTACCAGCAGTGAAGTCTCAGGAGCTTGGGGAGATGGTATGTCAAATTGAGGGATGGTGTGTCCTTCAGGAGTACCTGAGCCATCACATCTTCTGTTTCCCTGGAGGTTAGGAGTGCATCCGTCCTGTAAAGTGTCAATAAGGATTAGAAGATGGGGAGCCTTATTGTGATTGGACATGTGGGTGAAGTCGACTTGTCAGTGTTCAACCAGTTAGTGTCCTCAGAGCTGGTACAGGGGCTGGTGTATTTGGAGGGCCCCTGTGAGTTTGGCCTTAGCATGAGTCTGGCAGGAGGGATGGAGCTATGAAGGAACCTGCATGTGTCTATAAAACAGCTGGAAAAGATTTATATCTTGGTGTCATAGCAAAAAGCTGGGAGGCTTCCATACCCTCTCTAATGTGGGAGGTGGAGAGCTGTTTACTGGCAAATCTATTAGTACTCTGGCCACCAAACATCTTCAGATCAGAGAAGGATAAGTAAATGAGCAGAAGAGAATCAGCTTTCCTATCTTCACATAATCTTACTTGCTGGCTACCTAGACAGCTGCCCCAGGGTCCTCTGTGTTCACTGAGAGCACAAGTCTCAGGACAACAACATCTGTTCCTTGGCTGCCAAGTCTAGGCCTGCCAGGCCTCAGAAGATCCAACAGTTGTGGAGTAGGAACTTATGGGGCAGACCAGCCTACCTTGTCTAGGCAAAAGTGAGGCAATGGATTCCCTGGAGTCCTGTTGTCTGTGGTCTGAAGAAGGCCCTGGCAGCAGTCAAGACAAAAGGCAGTTTTGCTCAGTGGCTGGAATTGCCATTCTGGAGCAAATTCTTGGTGGAGGTTCTTCTGTGACCATCCATCTTCTTTGGAGGAAATAAGGGTGCTATCAGGAGCTGGCATGTCTCTCTCTCACAAAAAGCTTTTTAATGAAACATTTTAGATACCTTATTCTGCAGATCTCTGAGCATCTGAGGACTGTCTGTCTATTAGATATGAATGACTATCAACAGTCATTCAATATGTTCCCCAACAGTCTACAATATGTTAGCAGCTGTCATAAGACTAGGACTTACATTCCATTTCTGTCAGGGTTAGCCTTAAAAATATGATTTTGAATAAAGAAACCAAAGTAGCCATTTAGTTGGTAAAAATAGAACAAGTTGGTACCAAACAGGAAAAGCTTTCTCCTGAGAAGGCAAGGAAAGTGACATGGGAAACATCATGAGGGCCAAATGGGAACAGGAGACAAGGGGGCTTGTGAGTTGGGGTGTGGCCCAACTCTGAGAAAAGGACCCTCTCAGGAGACCAGAAACTCCATTATAGAATAAATATCTTATTTATAAATATATACCTTATTTATCAAACATATGCCACCATTTATTTGAATTCTCCAGAAGCTTGGTATGAATTTGGCAAAGACATAGGTATGAATCTCTAAGTTAGCTTTTGTTAATCTGAGTAGATCTTTATATCTTTAAATTTCTACTGTCATATAGAGTATACTATAGACCAGAGTTGAATCAAATATAGAAGGAGATAAAATGACAGAGGTCTTTAAACTTAGCAAACTTCGGTAAAAGATGGCTGCCAGGCATGTGGCAGTCTACATCACAATGAAATTGGGGAAAAAATTCAAATGTTATTTATCCTTAACATTGAGAGCATACATAAGTTAAATCTGGACATACAGTTTTCCCAATTAGTTACAGCTTACCAGTACTTGTAAAAGTGAAAATTTAGGCATATATTCTTAAATTGGTCTTAGTTAGTCTGAATAGACCTTAGATAAGGAGAGGCCCTTTATTAGAGTGCATAGATATTATCAAATAGAATATATCAGTCTCTGGTGTTCAGCTGTGGTCTTAAGATATAATAAGGGAAAACCAAGTTTTAACATTGTAAACAATTTAGTTCCTCTAAAAATCAATTATCAAAACCAGCATTGTTTTAAATCCCATCTCTTATATATATATTTTTTTTTAGGACAGGACAGGAATTGTCAGACAGGAATCTATCTGATAAAATGAACAGAGAAGTCTGTAATTTTACTAAACATTGGTCAAGAAGCAACTGCTCATGTGGTTGCCCTTATCAAATATGGCGTTGAAGTCATATGACCTGTCTTTGGCCTTAGTCAAGATAGTGCTTGCCCACATGGTCACATGGTATTTTTCCCCCAAGACATATGGAACACATAATCTGAAGCATTCAAAAATCAGTCAGAAACACAATCATGTAGCCACATCAGTCAGACATTTCCACCTGCACGTATCAAATAGACTTTTGAACAGAAAGACAGACAAAACTTTTCCTGGGAACCTTTCATGCTTCATGACGGGAGCGTGGAGAAGGTGCTGTAGAGAAGTTTAGCAGAGCAGCCAGGCAGGAAAGAGAGAACCCCAGACTGCAGCATGGAGGTAGCAGCAGCAGCAGGAGGGAGCCATTGGACAGAGACAGAACAAATAGAAGAACGGGACATTTTGAGTGAAACCATGAGATGCCAGCAGGTACAGAAGCACGGAGCAGGAGATGAGATGAGGGAGGCATCCAGTGGGCTAGAGCCCAAGCCATGGATCTCCCAGGCTGCTGGGAGAGGAGAGGAAGCAGGACACAGATGACTAACAAGAGCTGCAAAAGTTCTGTGAAATACTAGGGTAAGGTGTGCCAGCAAGCAGCCATTTGCATTTATATCTAAGGGGTATTGGGCAAAAGTGGGTAAGTTTAGGCACATTTTCCATGAGTGAGGTAGAAGTAAGATCCAAGGGCTGAAATCTAGCCCAGAAATTCAGTGAGGACCGAAGGGAAGGCACAAGCTGCTAAGTGATTTGCCTAACATAGAGCAGGAGCCTGAAGGATGCTTGGGTCTGAAAATGAGAAGGCACAAGCTGTCCAGTGTGTCATCATGCAAAAGGCAGGGGCCAAAGGGCTAAGATCCCCAGTGAGACAGTTACCTGGTACCAGGACTTCGAGAAAAGCCAGAAGGCAAGGACTGTGTTCAAGAAACTAAGCCTCGCTTTTGGGAAATGATCAGTAGTGAAGAAAGGCGAGGTGGGGTCAGGTGGGAGGAGAATGAAGGAGGGCTTACCAATTATGCCAGTGTAGAAAAGTGACAGTGTTGGAAGGTTCCAGGGTCCCAGCGTTGTCTCAGAACTGCCAGGAGAACCTGCTGAGTTTTCATGGCACCAATAATGCCAATTATGGGTGTGTTGGAGCCCAGGGGCCCTAAGGGTGGGTGAGAAAGGGACATCAGGTAGGCACAGCAGGTGGCAGTCACAGTGGGTGGGAGCTGCATGAAAAGACACACCATGCAGGTGTCCTTACAAGGAAAGTGTTACTAAGGGAAGGGAAAGGGAGAAGGGTAAGAGAGAAAGAAGGAAGGAGAGAGAGGAAGAGGGGGAAGGGGAGGCTGAGGAGAGAAGAAGAGAGAGAAGGTGGGCAGGGCCCCACCTTTTGTGAGGGGACTTCATGCATGTGCAGAGAGAACAATGAGCACAGGACCCTGAGCAGGCAAGGTAGTGCCTGCACATTGGTCAGGTCCCAAGGGGCGGGTCTGAATGCTAACAGCAACCATGTGGTATGTATGGGCTGACCAAGGACGCACCAGGTCTCCAAAGGTACTTTTGAATTGGGATAGGATTTTTGTACAATAATTCCTCTCCTGTCTGTACAACAAGGGTTAGGGAAGATAGGATTTTAAAACAATGCTTGTTTAATGAGGTATTAAAGCTGTACCTCCATGTGTTTATATACAAAATCATAGCTTGCTGGCAGCCAAACTTAGTAACATGAGAGTCACCTACATGGTATTGGTTTGAGAGACATGGAATTGTTTGCACTGTTGGAGCTTGGTTTTGCCTTCTGCAGGTTACAGTTATGCCCTGTGTCTTCACTCTTGAAATTAAAAAAGAACTTTATTTTGAGAGATTTTAAACTTCTTTAAAAAGAAGTTTTGGTGTTTTACAGAAAATTAAAATTAAAAAAACTGGATGTTTCTAAGGAACAGCTTTTAAAAATATTTAAGTT
Organism: Peromyscus maniculatus bairdii; assembly: GCF_049852395.1. NCBI lineage: Eukaryota > Metazoa > Chordata > Mammalia > Rodentia > Cricetidae > Peromyscus > Peromyscus maniculatus. Next base: position 137,899,412 of record NC_134853.1, read on the forward strand.
TGGGACTGGAGAGATGGCTCAGAGGTTAAGAGCACTGACTGCTCTTCCAGAGGTCCTGAGTTCAATTCCCAGCAACCACATGGTGGCTCACAACCATCTGTAAGGAGATCTAGTGCCCTCTTCTGGCCTGCAGTCATACATGCAGACAGAACACTGTATACATAATAAATAAATAAATCTTAAAAAAAAAAACTTAAATAAATCATTAAAAAATTTAAGTTTATAAGGCTATGAGACATTTTAAATTTATAAGCTATTTTATTATAATGTCTTTATTAATATGTGATTATGATAAATAGATAAATATAAGACTAGGAATAGGGCCACAGCTATGAGCACCAAACATTAAACACTAGAGGTTGATGTATTTCTATCTTATGATGCAACAAGATGAAGACCCAAGCAGACTCGAAATAGTTCTACCCTTGCCTAAGGCCTACTCAGGCTAACAGAGACTGATTTAAGAGTATATGCCTAAGGCGAATCTACGAGTTTGAGGCCAGCCTGGTCTACAGAGCAAGATCTACTGAATATTGCATTTATGATATCTAAACTTACTATGACAGACAGAGACTTCCAGATCCTAACAGTGACCGCCCCCAAGTCTTCAAGAAGATAATGGGCACAGTGACAAAGACTCCACCTAGATTGTGGTAGTGCTAACCACTTGGAAAGACTGCCCCAATGCCTTGCCTGCGGCCCGGACCCAGCCCAGACTGTGGACAAGCAGGACACTGGAGAGCTGATTACCCCACTTTGCCTAGACAGTGTAAGGTCAGTCCCTCAAATTTCTTCTCCACAGGAAATCCTCTCATCTTCTGGGCCTGGCAGCCAAAGAATGATACTGCCCTGGTACCTCTGCCCCCAATTCCTCGGAGACCATAGGAGCTCTTGGTCCTCATCAGCTCTGCAGAGGCAGTGGAGTCCAGGCAGAGGTTCTTCTCCACCAGGATAGACGAGGAGACAGGTTCAGAGAGGAGCAGACAGAACCCATTGAGTATCACATATAGAAACAGCCACCTTTCTCTGTTGGGTTTAGTCTTGGATTTTTTATTATAGATTCATAGGGAGGAGCTCAAGGGAGATACACACACACACACACACACACACACACACACACACACACACACACACACACGTTAGATATGGATGTCAGTAACATGGCCAAAAAGCAGTCACAGGATGGGGACAGAATTTGGAAAAATTGAAAAATCCCAAAATCCCACAGAAAGCATATTTGATATCTGGAGAGAGAGAGAGAGAGAGAGAGAGAGAGAGAGAGAGAGAGAGAGAGAGAGAGAGAGAGAGAGAGAGAAGTGAAAACAAAGAACAAAAAACCTAGGGGCAGGGAGGATGTTACACCTTTTAGGTGAAGACTAAAATGATAAGCAGACTTAACAGAGCCTCATTGCTGCCCTAAGAGACTGCAGTACCAAGATGTTTTTCAAACATAGCCCTACAGGTCCGTTGCCTAGATAATGTACAATGACCCAAAAAAATCTTAGTGATTTGGCAATGATCACCCATCTAGTGAATGGTAGAACCAACTCCAGGGCCTGCCCACAAACCTTTTGAGTGAGGCTGAATCTGCCATGTCTATAACATGCTTGATTGTTTGAGTTCAAGCTAATGACAGTACCTCTGGTTGTCATGGGACCATCCCAGAGGTCAACATGAAGGGAAAGTCAAATGTTGCTGGAGGGCTTCTCTCCAGGTTCCACCAAGCCCTGCAGTCCCACAATCCACGTATAAAATAATCACTCAGACGCCTATATTACTTATAAACTGTATGAGAAGGCAGAACAAAAGACTATGAAAAGACTTACACACAGGAAATAGGTCTCTTTTGGGAAGCTAGGACCACCGCAGGAAGAAGGGTGAAATTTTAGCTCTGAGCTCTGACCTCTTGGCTTTCTCTCTTACATTGGTTCTGTGTTTCTTATTTAATAAGACGGTTGGTTACATCCACAGTCAAACTTTAGAGGTTTCAGTCTACACCAGGTGAACCCATAGGCCTAAAGGAGAAAAGGGCAAGTTTGGAGGAAGGAGAAGCAGATCCACAGCTCTTACATACAGGGACTCCTTAATTGGCCCCCCTCTAGGCAATGCTTCATTAATGGACCATGTGAGAAATGGATCATTTGGTAAAATGAGTAGTTCACATGGTTTTCTGGTTTTATATCCAGAGAAGGAAGTAAAGATGACCATGATAATCAGGGAGAGGATGGCCAGGAAAGGGTTGACAGGGTGTCTTCAGAGAAGCCATCCCATCCACTCACTTCTTCATAGCCTGTCCTTTTGATGACACCTTTTATGAGAATTCACATGGGACAAAAACATCTTCACATTTTTTCCAATTCCTAAGGTTATCCACAGATCTCTCCACACTTATTCTCTCCAATTTTACAATTCTATTCCATGGCTATTCACAACCATGTAACCAACCCATGGGCCACAATGCACTCACGAATATAGACTCTTAACTAGAAGACATTTCTCCTTCTAAGCCAAAGGGATAACCAAATGTCCTGCACAGTGTTCTCTTCCCTGGATTGGTTTCTCCTCACCACTGTTTTTAGCACATCCCAAAAACAGCAGACAGTGCTCTGCTGTCCACTTTCAGGTTTGACTGCCATGTACACACAACCATAGCATGAGTTTGTTCCTCTTCCTCAATACAACTTAGAGAACTGCCCTTGGGAACCACAGACTCAGGCTGTGGAAAGGATGTAGCCACAGTAAGCCACAAGAGCCATTTCCTTGTGTAAGCTACTTGTGCCTTTGTGGACTACTAGAGATATCTGTGGGTACACACTGACATTTGATTATGCCAGCTTTGAGACCCAGTAATTGGGTGCTCAGTTAAGTATGGGTACAGATGGGAAAAAAGAATGATAAAATGAAACAGAGGAGTTATGGAACAATCTTTTTAATACTATGAATATTTATTAATCTCATTGCCTAATAAAGAGCTGATGGCCAAAATCTAGGCTGGATTTTGGGGGAGAGAGGATTCTGAGAAGAGAAAGAGAAGAGTCCCAGGAGTCTCAGTAGTCTCATGGAGATGAAGAGGTAACAGGAGATCCATGCTGGGATAAGGTACTGAGCCTCATGATAAAACATAGATAAGAACATGGGTTAATATAATATGTAAGAGCTACTTAGTAACAAGCCTAAGCTATTTGCCAATCATTTATAATGAATAATAAATCTCTGTGGTTACTTGGGAGCCAGCTGGTAGACAGAGCTGAATGTTGGTCCCAATGAAAAGCTCTACTTACACAGAAGAATTTTCATCCACTAAAATATATATATTTTTTAAATTTACTTTTTAAATTACAGTCATGATATTAGTCACATTTGTGGTATTCATAGATTACATTTGCAGTATTCATTCAAATATATATATAATTTTAAATGTTGAATGTCATTTCTTGAAGGAGTAGGAGGTCTTAATTACAGGCTTACAGCACAATGGGAGGACCCCAGATGGCAGAAGTTTGCTACTGATGTTTTACAATCTTGCATCTAAGCTGTTAACGCCCATTATTCAAGATAAACAGACAAGGAACTTCCATTAGGCATTCAGGAGGGTGGAACCTGGCAGGGAATTAGCATTGGGAGGATATCAAGTCAAGGTCTGCAAGCAAGGCAACAGTTACCCAAAACAGGGGTCAGACCCCTGCAGGTCCCTCTTTTATTAAAAAATGAGCTTTTGACTTGGGATGTGTGGGACAACAGCAGGTGACCTTACCCGTCATGGAGATGCCTGCCCAGGCCACACAAGTGCTCTGTCTTAGTTTGGTGAATGCCCCCTAGGCATTACCCATCTCTGAATACTCATTATCATACCGGCCCAATCATGTGTGAGCTGCATGGTTAATTGCTGCCAAAGATCTCAAAGTGACAATGGGCTTGCAATCAGTGTGTTGGATACAGAAAAGACCAACAGAGGTCCTATGTCACCCACAGCCGGTAGGGATAGTATCCCAAAAGTATCTGGAACTTGAGTTTATAAATTTATAATTCTCTAAGACAATCAAGATGTATATAACTACTGAATTAAATTTATCATGCCCAGTAGAATGAAAGATTAACTAACTGTAGTAGCTACTTTTGTTGCCAGGGTCTCCACTGTGCTAGCTATAGTAAGCAATTATGAAATGGTAATCCCAGAAACAGTAGCAGTGGTGTGCGCCATTGTTATAACAGCAACAATGGCAGCAGCAATGTCAGATTCTCTTCTGGATTGTGTGGACATCCACTGGCATGGATACAACTCCAGGAACATGAACCACCAAGGCCCATTTTTCTTGATCCGAGCATGACTTTGACTAGCAGCACTTTTGGAGAATCCAATCTCATGGCTACAGTTCCTAGGCTTACATTAATGCTTGCCAAAGCTGGCCATATTGGGCTCTCAATCTCCATTGGTTTCAGAAGGGTAGATTTTTTCATGATGACCCATTAGGTCTCTGTCATGTGGGGCTTCAGCAGCAGCCACAGGGCACATTCAGTGTTCAGGAATCCAAAGAGGAACCTCATTGTCCTGAGGAAAGACATAAACCAAACTCCAGGGCCACACCAACACTAGATCGGGTCTCCTCCACGTGCTAGTAGAAAAATCCTTCCATCGCTCCAGAGGGTGATTTGCAACAGGAGCCCTCCAGTACTTATCTGCATTGGATCCTCCAGCAGAAGCCACCGATAAACTTCAGCAGAATCCACCGATAAAAATATTTAAAATATATAAAACAAGGGAAATAATAGAATGTGGAGAGGAATGATGAGTCCCTAGTTATCCCTTTTTTTAACTTTAGTAAAATGTTTGTTTGTTTTGTTTAATATTTCAAATTTTTTTATTTTCATTTATTTTTTATTGTTTAAAATTAATTAATTAATCTTTCTATTATCATCTTGATAGAGTATGTATTCTTATCTTTTTTTCTACTTTTGAATTTTATTTATTTGTTTATTGGTTTGTTGTTGTTTTTGATTTTGCTTTTTTTTATATTGTAGGTGACATTTCTTTTTCTTTTTTTTTTTTTTTTTTTGGTTTTTTCGAGACAGGGTTTCTCTGTGTAGCTTTGCGCCTTTCCTGGAACTCACTTGGTACCCCAGGCTGGCCTCGGACTCGCAGTGATCCACCTGCATCTGCCTCCGGAGTGCTGGGATTAAAGGCGTGCGCCACCACTGCCCGGCTTGTTTTTTTTTTGTTTGTTTGTTGTTTTTTTTTGTTTGTTTGTTTATTTTATTTTATTTTACAATACCATTCAGTTCTACACATCAGTCACGGTTTCCCCTATTCTCCCCCCTCCCACACCCTCCCCTTACCCCCAGTACACCCCCCATTCCCACCTCCTCCAGGGCAAATCCTCCCCCGAGGACTGCGATCAACCTGGTTGAATCAGTCCAGGCAGGTCCAGTCCCTTCCTCCCAGACTGAGCCAAGTGTCCCTGCATAAGCTCCAAGTTTCAAACAGCCAACTCATGCAATGAGCACAGGACTTGGTCCCATTGCCTAGTTGCCTCCCAAACTGATCAAGCCAATCAACTGTCTCACCTGTTCAGAGGGTCTGATCCAGCTGGGGTCCCTGAACCTTTGGTTCATAGTTCATGTGTTTCCATTCATTTGGCTATTTTTTTTTTTCAATAACTGAGTAAAACCGAAATTTATTATAAGCCACAGTCATCCTAGGGACCTCCATGCTATATATATATAGCCTCCATGGTTCTATGGGTTGAAGTCTGATTGTTCTTTATTTTACATCTAGAATCCACTTATGAGTGAGTACATACCATGCTGTCTTTCTTGGTTTGGGATACCTCACTCAGGATGATTTTTTCTAGTTCCATCCATTTGCCTGCAAATTTCATGCTTTCATTGTTTGTCTCTGCTGAGTAGTACTCCATTGTGTATATGTATCACATTTTTTTCATCCATTCTTCCTTTGACGGGCATCTAGGTTGTTTCCAGGTTCTGGCTATTACAAATAGTGCTGCTATGAACATAGCTGAGCATGTATCTTTATGGTATGAATCAGCATTCCTTGGGTATATGCCCAAGAGTGCGATGGCTGGGTCTTGAGTTAGTTCAATTCATAATTTTCTGAGAAACTGCCATACTGATTTCCACAGTGGTTGCACAAGTTTACATTCCCACCAACAGTGGAGGAGTGTTCCCTTTGCTCCACATCCTCTCCAACGTTGACTGTCACTGGTGTTTTTGATCGTAGCCATTCTGACAGGTGTAAGGTGGTATCTCAGAGTCATTTTGATTTGCATTTCTCTGATGATTAAGGATGTTGAGCATTTCTTTAAATGTCTTTCAGCCATTTGTGATTCTTGTTTTGTGAATTCTCTGTTTAGCCCATTTTTTAATTGGACTGTTCAGTGCTTTGATGTCTAGTTTCATTTGAGTTCTTTATATACTGTGGAGATCAATGCTCTGTCAGACGTGGGATTGGTGAAGATCTTTTCTCATTCTGTTGGCTGTCTTTTTGTCTTACTGACTGTGTCTTTTGCCCTGCAAAAGCTTCTCAGTATTGAGAGGTCCCATTTATTAATTGTTGTGCTCAGGGTTTGTGCTGTTGGTGTTTTATTTAGGAAATGGTCTCTGGTGCCAATGCGTTCAAGAGTGCTTCCTACTTCCTTTTCTATTAAGTTTAGTGTAACTGGATTTATGTTCAGGTCTTTGATCCACTTGGACTTGAGTTTTGTGCATGGTGACAGATATGGATCTATTTGTAATCTTTTACATATTGAGATCCAGTTATGCCAGCACCATTTGTTGAAGATACTTTCTTTTTTCCATTGTATAGTTTTGGCTCCTTTGTAAAAAACCAGGTGTTCATATGTGCATGGATTAATGTCAGGGTCTTCAATTTGATTCCATTGGTCCATATGTCGGTTTTTATACCAGTGCCAAGCTGTTTTTATTACTATAGCTCTATAGTAGAGTGTGAGTTCAGAGGTGGTGATGCCTCCAAAGGTTGCTTTATCGTATAGGATTCTTTTAGCTATCCTGGGTCTTTTGTTTTTCCATATGAAGTTGAGTATTTTTCTTTCCAAGTCTGTGAAGAATTGTGTTGGGATTTTGATGGGGATTGCATTGAATCTGTAGATTGCTTTTGGTAAGATTGCCATTTTTACTATGTTAATCCTACCTTTCCATGAGCATGGGAGATCCTTCCATTTTCTGATATCTTCTTCAATTTCTTTCTTTAGAGATTTAAAGTTCTTATCAAAAAGGTCCTTCACTTGTTTAGTTAGTGTTATCCCAATATATTTTACATCATTTGTGGCTATTGTAAAGGGTGATGTTTCTCTGACTTCTTTCTCAGCCCTTTTTATCATTTGTGTATAGGAGGGCTACTGATTTTTTTGAGTTGATCTTGTATCCTGCCACTTTACTGAAGGAGTTTATCAGCTGTAGGAGTTCCTGGTAGAGGTTTTGGGGTCACTTATGTATACTATCATATCATCTGCAAATAGTGAAAGTTTGACTTTTTCCTTGCCAATTTGTATCCCTTTGATCGCCTTTTCTTGTTTTATTGCTCTGGCTAGAACTTCTAGTACTATACTGAATAAATATGGGAGGAGTGGACAGCCATGTCTTGTTCCTGAATTTAGTGGTATTGCTTTGAGTTTCTCTCCGTTTAATTTGATGTTTGCTGTTGGCTTGCTATAAATTGCCTTTATTATGTTTAGAAATGTCCCTTATATTCCTGATCTTTCTAAGACCTTTATCATGAAGGGGTGTTGGATTTTGTCAAAGGCTTTTTCAGCATCTAATGAGATGATCATGTTGTTTTTTTCTTTCAGTTTGTTTATATGGTGTATTACATAGACTGATTTTCGTATGTTGAACCATCCTTGCATCCCTGAGATGAATCCTACTTGGTCGTGATAGATAATTGTTTTGATGTATTCTTGGATTCGGTTTGCCAATATTTTGTTGAGTATTTTTGCATCAATTTTCATGAGGGAGATTGGTCTGTAATTCTTTCTTGGTTGCATCTTTGTGTGGTTTGGGTATCAGGGTAATTGCTCCATCTTCTTTATGTGTGCATTTAGAGCTATAAATTTTCCTCTTTGCACTCCTTTCATAGTGTCCTATAAGTTTGGGTATTTTGTACTTTTATTTTCATTGAATTCTAGGAAATCTTTAATTTATTTCTTTATTTCTTCCTTGACCCACTGATGTTTCAGGGGGGCATTATTCAGTTTCCATGAGTTTTTGAGTTTTCTATAATTTTTGTTGTTGTTGAGGTCTAACTTTAAGGCATGGTGATCTGATAAGATACGGGAGGTTATTCCAAATTTTTGTATCTGTTGAGATTTGTTTTGTGTCCAAGCATGTGGTCAATTTGTGAGAAGGTTCCATAGGGTGCTGAGAAGAAGGTATATTCTTTTGTGTTAGGATGGAATGTTCTGTAGAAATTTATTAAGTCCATTTGAGTCATAACATCTGTTAGGTTCTTTATTTCTTTGATAAGTTTCAGTCTGGTAGATCTGTCTTTTGGTGAGAGTGGTGTGTTAAAATCTCCTACTAACAATGTGTGGGGTTTGATGTGCATTTTAAACTTTAGTAGTGTTTCTTTTATGAATGTGGGTGCTTTTGTATTTGGAGCATAAATGTTTAGAATCAAGACTTCATCTTGGTGGATTTTTCCTGTGATAAATATGTAATGTCCATCCTGATCTCTTTTGATTGATTTTAGTTTGAAGTCTATTTCATTAGATATTAGGATATCTACACCAGCTTGTTTCTTGGGTCCATTTGCTTGGAAAGCCTTTTCACAGCTCTTTACTTGGAGGTAGTGTCTGTCTTTGAAGTTAAGGTGTGTTTCTTGTATGCAGCAGATGGATGGGTCCTGTTTTCTTATCTATTCTGTTAGCCTGTGTCTTTTTATAGGTGAGTTGAGACCATTGATATTGATGGATATTAATGACCAGTGATTGTTAATTCCTGTTATTTTTTTTTTTTGTGGTTGTGTTGTGTTGTCCTTCTTTGGTGTATGTTGGTGTGGGATTATCTATTGCTTGATTTTTCATGAATGTGTTTAGCTTCTTTGGCAGGATTTTCCCTTCTAGTGCTTTCTGTAGGGCTGGGTTTGTGGACAGGTATTGATTAAATCTGGTTTTATCCTGGAATATTTTGTTTACTCCGCCTATGGTGATTGAGAATTTTGCTGGGTATAATAGTCTGGGTTGGCATCCGTGGTCTCTTAAGTGTCTGCATAAGATTTGTCCATGACCTTCTAGCTTTCATAGTCTCTATTGAGAAGTCTGGTGGTATTCTGATGGGTCTGCCTTTATATGTTACTTGGTCTTTTTCCTTTGTGGCTCTTAATATTTTTTCTTTGTTCTGTGTGTTTAGTGTTTTGATTATTATGTGGCAAGGGCACATTTTTTTGGCTCCATCCTATTTGGTGTTCTGTAAGCTTCTTGTATCTCATAGGTATTTCTTTCTTTAAGTTAGGAAAGTTTTCTTCTATGATTTTGTTGAATATATTTTCTGTGCCTTTGAGTTGGTATTCTTCTCCTTCTATCCCTATTATTCTTAGGTTTGGACTTTTCATGGTGTCCCAAATTTCCTGGAAGCTTTGTCTTACAACTTTTTTGTCTTTAGAGATGAACCCAGGACCCTGAGATTAAGAGTCTCATGCTCTACCAACTGAGCTGATATTGGTCAAATTACTATGGACACTCACGTAGTTAAAAGGAAGATTTATTTAGTGGGTAACTTATAAAAAAGGACAAGGTAGGTTGTGGGGTCTGGGGAAGGTGTATCTAAGTCCAGCGGTGTTCTCTGGAGCTTTGCTCACTCAGCCTCCACCGTCTAGGTTCCAGGAACAAAGATCGTGCTGGCCCACCTAGATCTCGGGTGTCCTGGCACCTCCCTTGGCCCTGCCTTGTAGGTGTGACAGTTGCTGAAGTCTCAATTGGGGTTTGAATTTCCAGATCAAAGCTGGAATGGCTATTCACTACACATATTATTTAAAGGTTTATTGATTACCTAGGTTCCAAGGGGGCTTTGCTATGTCCAGCGTGGGATATCAGGGAAAACAATCTACATACACTATATTCTTATGTCTGTTAACTTTATTCCTCTAAGACAAAATTACATCAATTCAGCTATAGTTCCACCAGGCATTCGAGGCAGGAAAAACTCTAGACATTACAAGCTCTATATCAGTCTACTTTATTTCTCTGGGATGAAATCTTGTCTCCATAACTACAGTTCTTTCTAGTTCCCTAGCTCATAGTCCAGCTAACGACTAACTCCTATGCTTTCAACCTCATCTTCATCCTCTGTATCCTCTTTCTCCATCTCTGCTACTCTCTACTCCTGGCACTCAGAACACTCTACTCAAGATCTGCTTACCATCTGTGGAACCTCTGTCATCCTCTCTTCTCTCTCCCCATGCTGTTCTCTCTCTGTCTACAGAAAATACCTGCCCTTTCTTTCCCTGGGCACCTTGTTCCCTGCCTCTTCAGGAATGTTGTTTGACCTCTCACCTTGATATGTAAAAACCTCTTTTATTTTCAGTCAAAGTGCTCTAGAGAACCACTAGGCCTCCTCAAGAGAGGGAATGGTCTGAGCTTCATTAGCACAGGGTTTGTCTCCTGCCAGCTTGTCTCCTAGGCTCAGCAGGGCAGTTAGAAACTTAGTAGGTTAAGCAGATCTGGGGAGCTGAACTATTTTCCAATAGGTCTGGGCACACAAGGATTTCATAGCAGAAGATAGCTGAAATATTAAAGGCTGAGTAACACCAAATATTCATAATAAATGGCTTTGCCTTTTGACAGACCCTTGGACAAAGTTCAGCTTTAATACACAATTGGAGTTCTATGATATATTCTTGCAGCCCACAAGAAAGGTTGTTCCTTTTGTTTATGTTGCATTTGTTTGACTGTGTGAAACTGTGTTACTGTGCTTGTCTAAAGCACCTGATGGTCTAATAAAGAGCTGAATAGCCAATATCGAGGCAGGAGAAAGAAATAGATGGGGCTGGCAGACAGAGAGGATAAATAGAAGGAGAAATCTGGGAGAATAAGAAGAAGGAGAGAGAAAAGCAAGAGAGGAAGCCTGGGGGCCAACCACCCAGGCACACAGCCAGCCATGGAGTAAGAGTTTTGAAAGTAAGATGTACAGAAGTAAGAAAAGGAAAAATCCCAGAGCCAAAAGGTAAAGGTAGATGGGATAATTTAAGTTAAGAAAAGTTGGCTAGAAATAAGCCAAGCTAAGGCTGGGCATTTATAAGTAATAACAATACGCTGTGCATTTATTTGAAAGCTGGGTAGAGGGTCCTCAGAGACCAAAAAACAAAGAGCCAAAAGAAAAGAGCAAAAACAAGCAACTACAATTTTTGTCATTTGATGGGTTGTGGAAGTCAATCATTGTTTAGGTAAGTTGGTTGCAAGTTATTGTTGGTCATGGTTAGGATAAAAACTAAAAAAACCACAATTAGATTCAGGGATCTCCTTCTAAAAGATAAAAAAGGGGTACATAGGAATGGTAGAATAAAACGGTGGATTTCTGAATCTACTTTTAAACTAGAAAGCAACTATTAATCACAGATATTTTACATTGGTATGGATTTTTGTATATTGATGTAAATTTAAAGTTAGAACATACTGCATATATGTTTCTATTCTTGTTTAAGAGATTTTTGTATATTAAAACAAATTTCAGGTTATTTTGTTTTAACATACTGTATGTTTCTACCATTGTTTAAGGTATTGTGCCTATGCAGCTCATTAAAAAATGTAATGTATAGTTCTAGTCCTTGAAAATTATTACAAACTATTTAAGATACTAATTAAATACAGGTTAGTGGTTAGTCATCTATAACAATCAAACTTGGAGTCATGTTAGGTATGTTTTCAGGGTCAAACAGAGATACATTTTAGATAGGTAGGTGGTCTTCAAACATTTCAAAGACCTACTGAATTTGGCATTTCAGATGTTTTCATAGCATAAGGCTTTTTATAACAAGGTGATATGTCTGCTCCTGGCAGCACCAATCTACTTCAAAAAGGATAATGGGCATTGAAGAACTTCCATATGGAGTTTGCTTTCATTGTGGCAAATTTAGCCACTCAGCAAGAAACTTTGCTTGCCTCAACTGCTCAAAGTATGCTGTCCAAATTGGATAAGCAGGACACAAAAGAATGTGACTACCAAACTTTGCCAAGACAAGGCAGGACAGTCCTTCAAAACTTCCTGCTTCACAAAAAAGTTTGTCAGATAGTCTAAGCCTATAGGCCAAAAATGGATGCCCCAAGGTTGCAGAGGAACCTTGGGTGACTCTGCAGATAGCCAGTGGTCCATGTCATTTCTATAGTGTTAGATATTGTTTGCTCTTCATTTTCTGATTATCAGATAAAATTTTATCTCCCTTGGGTCCCTGATGAAGGTTGAAAACTAGATAGTTACACCTTTTTATTACTAGGTAGTTATACCTATGTTTTCTTTGTTACTATATACCAAAAAGTAACTTACAAAAGAGGTACAAAGTTTATGAGGTTGAGAGACTTAAAAGCTCATGTTGTTTTTCTAAGAAAATTGTTTAAGTTCTAAAAAGATATTTTTAGGTAATTCATTATGATAGAAAGTAGTTTAGGTATAAGACTTTGGACTCGTCAAGATAGGATAGATAATGTCTCTGAATTTGACAAATACTAATGGACTAGACATTTTAAATGTAATTTCATTTAACAATTGTTCCTATTGTATAGTTTTATTGTGTTAGAGTTAACCCTTTCCTTTTCATTTAGACAAATAGGGGGAAATGTGGGATATTTGAACGCCTCATGTAAAAGGTGCCTTCTGATTGGCTTAATAAAGAGCTGATTGTACAGTAGTTTGTCAGGGGAGAATTGGCAGAACTTTTGGGGAAAGAGAGGAACTTGGGATGAATCTAGGCTCATGAGGGTGATGCCAGCAAAATGCTGAGCAAGTCTGACATACCAAATGCAAGAGAGGTAAAAAAAATTCACATGGCAGAGTTTACAGAATAGAATCAATTAATTTAAGCTATAAGAGCTAGTTAGGAACAAACCTAAGCTAAAGGCCAAACTTTCATAATCAATAATAAGGCTCCATGTCATTGTTTGAGGGCTGGTGGTCCAAGAGAGTCTGAAGAGGAAGTCTGACTGCATACATAGATATCCACATAAAAATGAATGTAAATGGGCCCTTCCCACATATCATACAAAACAATTCATTCAGAAAGGATCAAAATCTAAAAGTAACTTAAAAAAACACCATGGTAGTAAATTTTCATGATATTGGATGAAGAAATAATTTTTTAGTTCTACTTCAAAATGACAAGAGACAAAAGGGCTTGGTCAGGTGTTGTGAAGTATATGTTTAATTCTAGCACTACTAGGTCAGAGATTGGAGGATGCTGCATTTGATGCCAGCCTGGTCTGCATTAAGTTCCAGAAGAGATTGGGCTACCTAAGTAAAATCCATCTTTATTTTTTTTTAAAAAAATTATATGAATTGTATTATATCAAAGTAAAAACTTTTAACACAAAGGACATCATCAAAGAAACAAAAATTCTCCTCTGTATGGTGTCCCATCCTGTAATCACAGCACTGCAGAGGAGAATGAAGAAAGATTGAAAGTTAAAGGCTGTCTTCAGGAATGTGAAAAGTTCCTGATAGTCTAGGAAATGGGAGAATTCTAAAAAAAATATATGTATGTATGTATGTATGTATGAATGTATATATATATATATATAAACAATAGTAATGAGGATAAACTATAAAAAAAAATGTGACCCCAGAATAAAACTGGAGGGCCTAAGGCCCCCTTAGGAAAGAATAATTCAGGCACTAAATGAGAGAGGAATCTGCTGATTGGTCAGGTAAGAGCTACTCTGAAGATGAGAGGTAATCCATACCCACCACCAGGAAAGGGTAGAAAGGAGCCAGCAGTCATAGTCAACAGTTGGACATGCCCTTGGCTTCTGCCTGTGAGGAGAAAAGTTGGGAAGGCTCTGAGAAGAAGCCAGCTTTCTTCATTCTAGAGTGGTCTTTTGACAGATGAGGTCATCATGTTTCCCCATAGACCACACTGAATTCATGTGTGAAGTTTGTTCTCTGAGTTATATTACGGCTGTTCCACATTCTATCAACTCACTTCTGTCATGAAAACACAAACTGTGTTAGCATATAGGTCTCAGCCTTCTGCTGTCTCTACTGTCATGCTGTCCACAGTTGGCATGTTTTGTGTTGGTTTATAGGTATGCTGTTGTTTTCTAAAAATATTCTGGCTACATAATGAATACTACTTGCTGCTTTCTAAGTAGAGCAGCCAACATATCAGACCACGGGCACAGAACTTGTATTACTTCTGTCTAGACAAAAAACTTTCCACCTGCTGCTGTCAGGCTGGACCATACTACTTGCTTTGGCCAAAAGAATATGTGGACAGAGAAGCAGGTCACTCTTGGGAGCTGAGTCGTTGTGAGTTTGTCCACTGTTCCTCTCCTACTGTTCTAGGGTGATCATGTTGGAAATAAGATTTCTACTTCAGGATGGATGTGAAAGTTCAGAAGGTCATTCCCAACCTACAGCTAAGATAGAGCAAAAAATGGTTCTTTGCAGCAAAGATCGAGTAAGATTACTGAGGTGTTTGGAATTGTACCTTAGTGTAGCCTGTCAATCAAGATAGCCACCTTGGTTTCACAGTGGATTGACCTAGTTATCAAGTGCTATGTTGGTCAAATGCATAGAACAGCTAATTAAATAAAGATGCTGTCCCTTGACCAAAAAGGGTTAATCACTCCAACTTCCCCTGGATTGTGGTTAACTAATCTACCCTACCATGCCCCATAACCTTGAGAAATGCCCTCTTGATGTCTTTGTTTCTCAGACTGTAGACCATGGGGTTGAGCAAGGCTGTGAAGGCATTATAAAAGAGTGAGACCTGCTTGTCTCGCTCAGGGGAGTAGCTGGAGTTGGGCCTAATGTAGATGTAAGTGGCTGGAACATAGAAGAGTGTGACCACAGTCAGGTGGGAGGCACAGGTAGAGAAAGCCTTGCAACGGCCCTGGGTGTACTTGATCTTTATAATTGCCATGGCAATATGAACATAGGAGGCCACAATGAGGGAAATTGGAATAATACCCATAAAAACAATCAAGAGCTGGTCTACCGTCTCGATTATGTGGGTATCCATACAAGCCAGGCTACGCACTGCAGGGCCCTCACAGAAGAAGTGGTTGACCTTGTTGGGCCCACAATATGGCAGACTCATGGTGAAGAAAGTATGTAACAAAACAGAGAGAAAACCACAGACACAAGACCCAGCTGCCAACTGAATGCACAGTCCCCAGTTGAGGATGACAGTATAACGCAGTGGGTAGCAAATGGCCACATATCTGTCATAAGCCATAATAACAAACAAGGTGCTTTCAGTAGTAGCCAGAGAACCAAACACATACATCTGCAGCCAGCAGCAAGCAAAGGAGATGGTCTGAGAGTGAGCAAGAAGATGCACCAACATCTGGGGCATGGTGGTGGTGACAGAGCACATATCCAACAGGGCAAGTATACAGAGGAAGAAGTACATTGGAGTGTGCAGCTGTGTGTCCAGGCAGATCAGCATGATGATGAGCCCATTGCCCAGGACTGAGCTCAGGTAGATGAGAAGGAACACAATGAAGAGGATACTGTTGGTTGTGGGGTCACTGGAGAAGCCAAGCAGGATAAATTCAGAAACCCAGCTTTGGTTCTGCTCTGGAATCATCCACATGGTGGGGCCTATAAGAGAATCACATTCATCTATGTATCATCTGACACATGTCATCTATAAATGCAGAAAGGGAAGATACAGGCTGGTGAGATGGTTCCAAAATTAGTAGCACTGACTGTTGTTCCAGGGAACCAGCTAGTTCAGAGCTGCCTGTGCCTCCGGATCCAGGGGATCTGACCCTTTCCTCTCATCTCCACAGGCAAGAGATAGACATGGTGCACAAAGATGTATGTAGGCAAAAACTTATACACATATAATAAAAAAATAATACTTTTTAATTAAAAAAAGAAAGGCTGGGCTGTGGGTTCTGAGCACACTGTTCAGTTTCCATGCACACTTCTCAAGTTACTGAATCCCAGTCTCTTCATCAATCCAGTGAGGCTGATGACACCCATGTCTCAGGACTATGATGAATATCTAAAGCCTCTCACAGAACTCCTGGAAACACCATGTAACACATGACATGTTGCATGCAGTCTCACATTCTCATTCCATCCCTGGGAAGGGAGAGAAGAGATCCTCACAGTAAGAGGCTCCTAGCTACACCAACTAAAATGAGAAGCTCTGGGGCCAACCGTCTCAATGAATGAGGTGAGAGCAATTGAGCAAGGATCCCCAATCAGTCTCTGAACACACACACACACACACACACACACACACACACCACAAACATATGCAAAATATAGTAAACATTAGGCCAGGCTGTAGTGGGGTACGCCTTTAATCCCAGCACTCGGGAGGCATAGGCAGGCAGATCTTCGTGAGTTTGAAGCCAGCCTGGTCTACAGAGCAAGATCTACAAAAGGTGCAAAGCTACACGGAGAAAACTTGTCTCGAAAAGAGAGAGAGAGAGAGTAAGTAAGCATTAGATGAAGACAGAATACATGTCATTCAGACACAGGCCCTCACACATACAGTCCCATGAGGAATTGATAGGGATTCACAACAGACCCCATGGTTGGCATGCTTTGCAGACCTCCTTCTCCAAGAAATTATTCCTCCATTTGGGGTTCCTGCTTCTCTTTAGTCTGACAATGGCCTGGAGTTCACCTCTAAGATTTCTCAGACACTAACTAAGGCTCTTAACATTCCTTGGCATTTTCATATCCCATACCATCCTCAATCCTCAGGAAAGGTGGACACTACCAACCTGTCTTTAAAAACTATTCTTACTAAGATGTCACAGGAACTTCACCTTGACTGGGTAAGATTATTACCTCTAGCTCTTCTCAGGTTCTGGGCTCTTCCTAAAAAGCCTCTTTCAATTTCTCCATTTGAACTAATGTATGGAAGGCCAGTTCTAATACCAGGTCTTTTATCCAACCCTCCAACTGTTCCAGATAGCCTGTTAACTCCCCTTTTATGTCACCTAAGGTCTATGCTATGGAGCTTTACAGACTGTTCATTACCTCAGCCATGTGACAATAATTGTCCACCTCCAGTCCACATTGGGGACCAGGTTCTTCTCTTTCCTCCAGGCCAGTGCCCTTCACCCCTTCCCCCTAAGTGGCAGGGACCCTTCAAGATAATTCGTGTGACTCCTACAGCTGCTAAACTCAAGGGCTTTCTTCACTGGGTCCACCTGTCTCATCTAAAACCTTTTCTCTCACCTCCATCCCAGGAAAATCTCTCTTCATATACAGTAAAACAAGCAGGGCCTTGTACTCTCAAGCTCCAGAGGACCTCAGGAACCACTGCCTTATCACCAATTCCAGAGGAATAAGGTATCACCCCTTCCTTTCACAACTAGGGGCCACACAGAGTCGGGGGCAAAAGGACCATCAGAGATATCCAGGTGGTAAGAAAAAATGTAATATAACAGTCTATCATTGTTCAATACTCAGCAACTGATCACATGCGTTTCCTAAATGCTAAACTAATGTATGGAACAGGTGTCTTAAATAAACTACCTCTAATAAGGCTTGTCTCAGGTAAAAATTAAGCAGAGTACTAAGGCCAGATCTACCTCAGATAAATGTCAACTCCAAAAAAAAGTAATAATGATTCTTTTTTCTCTAAGCTTTTTCTCTGTCACCAGTATCTTGCCAGACAAAAGGCTCCCAGCGACAACACAAATGATGGAAAGCTGCAGAACAAGGGGCCGGCAGAACTTCATTCCAGGACTCCCATCATCATCCCAGGACTTCAGAAACCACCTTCCCCTTTTCTCCAAGAGCCAACCAACGCCCATCATTCAGCTGGCCGGAAGCAGTGTTTGAGAGAAACGACACCCTATACCCACTCGTCTGCCATTTTTTTCTTTAAAAAAAAAAACAAAACAAAAAAAAACAAGAGTCAGGGATGATAGGGATTCACAACAGCCCCCATGGTTGGTCATGTTTGCGCATGCCTGGTGGACCTAGTGACTTCTGCCTAGCCATTTCCAGGTCAAAACGCTTCTCATGACCAGGACCCCATGGCTTTGCATGGTTGTATAAGCACACAGTGCAATCATGTGATCTTCGTGCATGTGTGCACAAGTACAGCTAGCCTTTATAAGCAGGTACCATGTTTCCAACTCCATCTTTATTCACATGTCTTTTCACAGGCCTGTCACATCTGTCTCTCTTTCCTATCTTAATAAAACTCTTGGTTGAATTCTGTCGTGTTTCGTGACATTATCTCACAGGGTAAGAGTGCCGCCAAATAACTAACAGTAATGACAGAGGTTCACGTGTGCAATGCACTGGAGACACTGGAGTCTTCCCAAGGAAGGTTGATGAACCATGTGGGAAAGGGAGCAGGAAAATCATTTCTTCCCTGTTTACTCCTACCTCCCTCTGCACACAGATGATCAATTCTGGGTGTACTGAGGGCTTGAGTTTAATCCAAAGCTTTAAAATCAAATTGATAAATATATTTATCATTTTAAGGGAAACAAAGGTAAGACTTCTTTAAAAGAGCACTTTCCATGGAGGGAAAAATAATAATCTAGCATAAGCAAAGTGAATACTCAAAAAATTTATACAAAGGATTAGAAAAGCACAAACATAACAACAGATGCTCCAATGGAACAGTGAACAATATTTAAAGGGCGTTTCACAAGGCAGCTGTCTAGTGAGCACTGATGAGGCTCAGGTCCTCAGCACCATTTCTCATCTGGAAACTGCAGGAGAACACCACAGTGACAACGCCCACCTGCCTGTTCTCCATCTCACATCCCCACACACCTACCAGCATGGCCACAGTAACAGAGATCTAGTGTTGACGAGAGTAACTCGATCTGATGGGAGAGTAAATTAAAATGATCCCTTAGTTTGTGCCTGGGTGTGTTCCCTAACGTTGAACACACTTAATGCATTGCCCAGCAATACATATGTTAACTACAGTTCTGAAACAATGTTTAAAACACAAAGGCACATAGAAACACATGCTCAGGGAAAGACATGTAGAGGAAATTTCCAACCACTATTCACAAAAGTCCGAATTAGGGCACCACTCATACACTAACCAGCAAGACAATGGTTAAGGTGGGAATTGCTTTTCATGGCAGTAGAAATATGAAAGAGACTTCTAGACATCCTCAGTCTTCTTTCCCCTCTCCCCATCCCCTCTCCTGACCAGTCTACTACTCATGACCCTCCCCTCTGTCCTTCCTTTCAGCCCAGGTCAGGAGCCCATCATCTCTCCCAGCAGTTCTGCATCAGCATCTCCACCTACCCTTTGCCTCTGTTTTTCTCCTCAATACAGTCTTTTCTTTTTCTTTAATTTTAAAAAATTATTTTCATATAATATAAGTTGAGCATGTCTCTCCTTTCCCCAACTTCTCCCAGACCCTCTCCACTCAATCTCATGCTCTTTTCCCTTCCACACTTTCTTTCAAGACAAAACAAACAAAACAAGCTACACAAACAACAACAACAACAAACCTAAGAGAAAGAAATCAAACAAACAAGAAAAATACCAAACCAAAACCAAATCCATGGAGAAAGTCTCCTGTTTGCCAACTGCTCCCGAGCATGTGGCCAGCCATAGAGTGTACCTGATATGGGCAGTGACACTATATTGAAGAGAACTGTTTTTCCCTTTCTTGATAGAGATCAATTGGAAATAAGTTCTTGTTTAGGGGCAGGACTTTGTGTCCACTTCCCTTTTTCAGTGCTGGGCATTTGTCTTCCCCAACATTTTCTTCATGTGAGCCCTGTAGTGTTTTTTTTCAAAGTCTTCATATTGTTCCTACTGGTCCGTGCTGAAAGCCTTCTAAGAGCTCCCAAACTCTGTCATTTGAGGCCAGTTCACAGGTCATTCCTAAACCTGTTCTGTGGAGTCTAAGCCTCAGCACACAGCTGTCTCTTTCATCTCCTCTCTCTATGAACAAAATTCCCATGCTTACTCCCAGTATTCTGCATGATTCTGCCTCTCTCATATTAGGAAATCCCTAGCTCTCATATGGAGGGGGACCACCATGCTCACTGTGGTGCCCAATGGTGGTCACAGCAGGACTCAGATAGACCAGCAAGCCTTCCCTGTTGTGCTACAACCTCCCTCCCTAACACTTGTAGGATACACCCTGCATTTTTTGTTCACTGACTGGCTGCAATCCGAAGAATCCTAGGAGGGTCTGGTATCAATTTTGATACTGAAAACACTTGGACAAACGCTTTGTTTCTCTCTTGTTAACTGAAACCCCACACAACTAAAGAAGAATTATCTCTGAAGGAGTATGGCTGTATGGGAGACTTTCTATCCTTTGCAATAATAAAAAAGAAGTAATATTGGCCCAATTGTACATTCAAGCTATTGTTGCACTAACTTTAGTTTAACAGCACTACAGTTCACTGAAGGATGTTTTTTTTTTTACCTGTGTGTTACAGGTGAGCACCTAAGGCCTGGAGAGGGAGGTTTGTTTCAGATTGCAAGCTCAGCATGGGAGAAGTGGGGATTTAGAGGTGTGTCCTCAGAGCTGGGCTCTCACTCACCTTCTCTGCTTCTGGCACACAGGCTCTGAAGAGGGGAGGTGAGGAAGGCAAAGTCTACACATTGTCCATGTAGTTGAGTTTATTGAGACTCAGCACAGGCCCAAGCCCTCCTAGGACAGAGCTGGATGACTAGCCACAGACCAGCTCTCCTGATGAGATTTCCCCTCCTGTATGAATGTGGGAGACCCTGAAATGTACTGAAAGTAGAAGGATGCAAGGATAGAGGATTTAGGGGTGATTTCTACGGCATTGGCACACCATTTAGTCACCACAGCCTGTCATTTCTTCCAGTCCAATGGTCTCTGACTTTGCTTAGAGTAACCCACCAGGCCTGCTTGCCCAAGTCTGTAAGCCCAACATCACAAACAAAGACATCAGGATTGAGTTCAAAGCCAGAAAAGGCTACACATGGGAGTCCCAACCTAGGAAGCCAGCATCTCGAAGGTTGAGGATGAGGATCCAAGGAAATACTCAGCTGTATAGTGAGTTTAAAGCCAAACTAGGCTACAATAGACTTACACCCCCCAAATGAAAAAATAAAAAACAAAGCCATAATTGCTCTGCCCAGAAAGTGCATCAAGCTGTGTCCCGATGGGGTGGGAAGACTCCTTCAAAGACATTAACTGCTCTCTCAGGGATATGGATTTTTGCTTCACTTGAGACATTTCAGCTCAGGACCCCATATTCTTTATTTTTAAACATGTTAGAAAGAAACAAACTCTCCATAAATATTTGTTAAATTAATAAATAGAGAAAGGAAAAAGGAGTTGAGAAGAAAAGAAAAAAGAGCAGGTGATGAGGGAAGAGAACTGTGGAGTTTGAGATGAAAGAAAGAGAACCTGAGATGAAGGACTTGACTAATTATTATCTCTAGACCCTTTTGCATGAACCTCACTCACAAGCCAAGCACCAGTGACCATCTCCCTACCTGTAAATCAGGGACTGTGTCACTGAGTGGCTATTATGAGGAAGTCCCATAAAGCAATTGAGTCCAGGGAGTTGGGATTCTAGGCAGCTCAATCTCCAGAAAAATTCCAAGGTGCTGTAGAGTTTGAGTGACTGAATATCTTGTTTCGTCTGCAAGTAGTCCAGCCCTGACTCCAGAAGATGGCACCTATAAAACCCTGCTTAACAAAGGCCAGCTCAGACATCTTCACATCTTCCCATTGGGACCAAAGGCTGAGGTTTTATGGCCCTGCCTCCTCTCTGAGCCTCCCCAGGAGAGCTGGGAAAGGACCATTTCTGTTCCCAGTAGGGATGCTAAGATGATCCCTGGATGATGTCAACAAGAGCACTTCAGTGAGACCCTTGGGGGCAGAGCAGGAGGAAACAACCCACAGGAGGAGGAGTGGTGACCTGTTCCCTTCTCTAGACTAATTGGGAATTAGAGCAGCTCAGAGAAGGGGAGGTGGGACCTGGTCACCTGAGACACAGGTCAGGGACTTGAGTTCTCATTCTGATTCCTCCTTTACAGCCCAAACCCTGAGCCCTGACACTCAAGAGACCATGTTTGAGTTCACACTCCTCTTCCTTCCTCAACTACCTTGGGGCAATCACAGTCCTCCCTTCTTTACTGTGTAACACCTGAACACGTTAGGTCTTGTGGAGTAATCTTTTTGTACACTGTGAAGATGTGTCACTCAGACTAAGGTAATGGAAAGCTGAATGGCCATAGCTAGATAGGATTTTCAGGGCAGAGAGGGCACTTGGAAGGAGAAGGATGGAGATGCCAAGAGGTGGAGAACAAGCAAAACATGCGGGAGGGGAGGTAACAGCCAGGACTCACTTGGCAGCAGCACGTAGGTGAAAAGACATGGGTTAATTTAAGGTATAAGAGCTAGGTAGAAACAAGCCTAAGCCTAGGTATTGGCCAAGCTTTCATCATTAATAAAGAGCCTCGGAGCTGTGACTTGGATGCTGACTGGCAGGACAAATATTTGCAACCGTTACCCGGACACTCTGGAGCTAAGGAAGAGTCAACAACCATGGGGGCTGTGAGGCGTCTGTAAGCAAAAGTGGGTTTGCTGCTCTTGCGGATCACCCAACTTGGTTCCAGCACCTACCATGGCAGCTCACAACCATCTCTATCTCCAGTTCTAGAGGATCTGGTGACCTCTGCTGGCCTCCCCAGGGACAAGGCATGCATGTGTTATACATAGATATATATGTATAGGCAAAATGTTAATACACATAAAAAACAAACAAGAAGAGTCAAGCATTACATACCAACATGAAGTCAGCAGTGACATCCCATGACAGTGGAGTGAGAAAACTCTCTGAGGGGCTCATGTCTCTTAGATACATATTAGACTTTGGGTCCAAATATCAAGCTCTGGAGCATGCTCTCTTGAACTTGTTGTTTTTCTGCCTCAGTTGCCTCGTCTGTAGAACTCCAATAGTAGCCTCTTCCCTTCTAGGCTGGCTACAGGATAAATGTGATGATGTCAGCACCCTGACACAAGTTCTGGCCAGTGTTCCATGATCTCGAATCTTCCTTCCCTTTCTTCTGTCTATGTTTTAGTTTCCTAATGATTCAAAGGAGAAGACGAGACTATAAAGTCTTCCTGCAGAGAGTGATTGATGATAAGGGGTTGGAGTCCGTGAGCTGCTCCTTAAACACAGCCAACAGTAACAATTAACTTTAAAATGACAACTAATTAAATTATACAGGAAACAAGGGCAGAGTGTCTAGGAATGTGTCTCAGCTGTATAGCACCCTAGTAAACAGAATGCTCAAGGCTAGAGTTTGAGTCACAGCACTAATAAAAGTGAAGCAACACAGGCTCTGAACTCTGCACAGCCTGGTGAGCACCTGCATTGTCCTGTGTCCTGTGCTCCAGCAGTTGTTCACTGTGGTGCCTTTGCTGCTGGAAACACTGAACACGTGATCTCAACTGCTGTTCAGAGGCCTGTGTTGCCACCATGACACTGCCATGATGGGTGGACTTGCACCTTAGTAATTGGCCATCAACACCAATCAGAAGCACTTGACCCAGCCATGACCCTTGCACTGCTGTTACTCAGCCTTGTCCCACAGCTCTGACCCCAACTCTTCCCACTCCTGCTCTTGGTCCTCATCCGCTCTGCAGAGGCAGTGGAGTCCAGGCAGAGGTTCTTCTCCACCAGGATAGACGAGGAGACAGGATCAGAGAGGAGCAGACAGAACCCATTGAGTGTCACAGAATAACACAGCCACCCTGGCTCTGTTGGACTTAGTCTTGGATATTTTATAATAGATTCATTTGTTCGAGCTCCAGAAAGACACACACACACACACACACACACACACACACACACACACACACACACCATTTGAGTTAGACATAGATGTCAGCAATGTGGCAGATAATAGTCACATGATAAGGACAAATCTTGGAAAAAGTGAAAAAGTCCAAAGTCCCACAGAAGGTATCTTTGGGATCTATCAAAAGAAAAACATGCAGGAGATTAAAAGTACAAGGCTTTTGGGGGAATATTATACCTTTTTGAGTGAAGACATAAAAAGGTAGGCAGACATATTCAAGCCTCATGGCCAACACAAGGGACTGCATACCCTGTTTTTTTAAATTACTGCAGCTACAAGAGATTGCCAAGCATGGTCCTGCATGCCTATTGCACAGATAATGTACAGTGACCCAGAAAATCTTAGTGATTTGACAAAGGTCATCCAAATAGTGAATGGCAGAACCAACTCCAGGGCCTGGCCACTTGCCTCTGGGGTGAAGCTGAAGTTCTGTGAAATACTAGGGTAAGGTGTGCCAGCAAGCAGCCATTTTCATTTATATCTAAGGGGTATTGGGGCAAAGGTGAGTAAGTTTAGGCACATTTTCCATGAGTGAGGTAGAGAAGTAAGATCCAAGGGCTGAAATCTAGCCCAGAAATTCAGTGAGGACCGACTGGGAAGGCACAAGCTGCTAAGTGAGTCACCAAACAGAGCAGGGTGTGGTGGTATTGTGTTCCCCAAAATATTGTGTACTCTAATAAATTTATCTGGGGTCAGAGAACAGACAGCCACTAGATACAAAGGCTAGAAAATGGTGGCACTCACACCTTTAATGCTAGCATTCCAGACTTAGAAATCCCTCTGGATCTCTGTGAGTTCAAGGCCACATTGGAAATAGCCAAGCATGGTGACACACGCCTTTAATCCCAGAAAGCCAGCCTTTAATCCCAGGGAGTGGTGGTAGAAAACAGAAAGATATATAAGGTGTGAGGACCAGAAACTAGAAGATTTTGGCTGGTTAAGCATTCAGGCTTTTGAGCAGCAGTTCAGCTGAGAGCCATTGGGATGAGGACACAGAAGCTTCCAGTCTGAGGAAACAAGACGAGCTGAGAAGTTGACCAGGTGAGGTTAGCTGTGGCTAGTTCTGTCTCTCTGATCTACCAGCATGGACCCCAATAACTTGCCTCGGGTTTGATTTTATTAATAAGAACTTTTGAGATTCCTGCTACATCTGGCGCCCAATGTTCATGTTACAAATTCATGAAAAAGCTGTTTGCCTGTGGCCTTGTGAGCCCCAGCTCAGGCCCAAGCTACACTCAGGCAGTTGTGGTGGCGCACACCGGTAGGATTTGCTGAAGGAGACAGAGGCAGGAGGATCCTGAGTTTGAGGCCGGCCTAGGAGGCTTGGGAGAAGCTTCGGCCCAGACTGAGCCACAAACAGTGGTGGGACCATGGAAGCAGTGGCTACTGCTCCACGTTGCCAGCTCCTTATCATGTTGGTGACTGCGGTGATGCTGCTACCTGGAACAAAGGGTTTACTGCTGCTGGTTCAGAGAAGAATTGCCAGGACCATCGTGTTACAAGAAAGCATCGGCAAAGGTCAGTTTGGAAAAGTTTGGCAAGACAAATGGTGGGGAGAAATTGTGGTGAAGATTTTCTGTTCTAGGGAAGAATGTTCATGGTTCTGAGAGACAGACATTTATCAGACTATAATTGCTCTAAACCACAGAGGAGGCAAAAAAAAAAAAAAAGAAAGAAAGAAAAAAGTCTGCAGGAAACCATGACCATGCCTAACAGTGACTTTGAAATCTTCAAAAAGATGACAGGATCCTACAACGTTGATTCCACATGGACTATGATAAAGCCATTAAGCCGATTAACACCATGGAAGAATCGACTTTGGACTACAAACTGGTCAGGACAATTTCGAGAGAACTAGTTGAGATGATCCAGCCTGACAGACTACTCGAACAAGGACTTGAAACAAGCCCTGAACTTTCCTATTATGCAGAGACTGGACAAATGATACAGGACTTGATGATTAACCCCAAAATTTTCTTTTCAAGATTCCCTAAAGATATCTTCACCCCTAGAAAGCAAAAAGAAAAAGAGAATAAAGATATGAGATAGATCATCGAATCTACTCTGAGAAAAAAGATAAAGAAATAATAGGATAAATAGGTAGATCATTGAATCTACACTGAAGAAAAAGGGGAAGATATAAAAATGACAAAAGGTAGACTACTGAATCTATTATGAATAGAAAAAAGAGAGAATATGGATATAATAAGATAAAAAGGGAGATTATGAGCCAGGCGGTGGTGGCGCATGCCTTTAGTCCCAGCACTCGGGAGGCAGAGGCAGGCGGATCTCTGTGAGTTCGAGGCCAGCCTGGTCTCCAAAGCGAGTTCCAGGAAAGGCGCAAAGCTACACAGAGAAACCCTGTCTCGAAAAACCAAAAAAAAAAAAAAAAAAAAAAAAAAAAGGGAGATTATGGAATCTACTTTTTAAAAGGAACTACTTGTTTTAAATAAGATAAGTAATGAAAATTTTTGGTCTGAGTTTATCAGATATTACTGGACTGGACATTGTTAATATATATAATGGAGTTTTTTGTCTGGATCTGTCAAATGTTAATGGACTAGACATTGTTAATGTAATCTTGACTGTATATTGCATATACTTATTGAAGATAGTTTTTCTTGTATTAGTTATAAGCTTTTTTAATTTTAGACAAAAAGAGAGGAAATGTAGTGGTATTGTGTTTTAAGATTCCTGCTACAGCAGGGGCCTGAAGGATGCTTGGGTCTGAAAATGAGAAGGCACAAGCTGCCCAGTGTGTCATCATGCAAAAGGCAGGGGCCAAAGGGTAAGATCCTGAGTGAGAGAGTTACCTGGTACCAGGACTTCGAGAAAAGCCAGAAAGCAAGTACTGTGCTCAAGAAATTAAGTCTTACTATTGGGAAATGATCAGTGGTGGAGAAGATAGGGTTGGGAGATGGGGGGTGTGAGGTTGTGGGGGGCGTGGGATTTGGGGCGTAGGGGACAATGGAGGGAGGGGGCCTTACCAATTATGCCAGTTAGAAAAGTGACAGTGTTGGAAGGTTCCAGGGTCCCAGTGTTGTCTCAGAACTGCCAGGAGAACCTGCTGAGTTTTCATGGCACCAATTATGCAAAACATCGAGAAAGAGAACTGGGTGGGTTGGAGCCCAGGGGCCCTAAGGTGGTTGAGAAAGGGACATCAGGCAGACACAGCAGGTGGCAGTCACGGTGGGTGGGAGCTGCAGGGAAAGACACACCATGCAGGTGGCCTCAGGAGGAAAGTTTTATTAAGGGAAGGGAAAGGGAGAAGGGTAAGAGAGAAAGCAGGTGGGGACCGAGGAAAGAAGGAGAAGAGAAAGAGAAGGGGGAAGAGAGGAAGAAAGGAGGTGTAGAGTGACCTAGTGGGAAGAGAGAGGAGGGGAGAAGGAAGGAGAGAGAGGAAGAGGGGGGGGAGGCTGAGGAGAGAAGAAGAGAGAGAAGGTGGGCAGGGCCCCACCTTTTGTGAGGGGACTTCATGCATGTGCAGAGAGAACAATGAGCACAGGACCCTGAGCAGGCAAGGTAGTGCCTGCACATTGGTCAGGTCCCAAGGGGCGGGTCTGAATGCTAACAGCAACCATGTGGTATGTATGGGCTGACCAAGGACACACCAGGTCTCCAAAGGTACTTTTGAATTGGGATAGGATTTTTGTACAATAATTCCTCTCCTGTCTGAACAACAAGGTTTAGGAAAGATAGGATTTTAAAACAATGCTTGTATAATGAGGTATTAAAGCTATACCTCCATGTGTTCGTATACAAAATCATAGCTTGCTGGCAGGCAAACTTAGTAACATGAGTGTCACCCACATGGTTTGAGAGACATGGAATTGTTTGCACTGTTGGAGCTTGGTTTTGCCTTCTGCAGGTTACAGTTATGCCCTGTGTCTTCACTCTTGAAATTAAAAAAGAACTTTATTTTGAGAGATTTTAAACTTCTTTAAAAAGAAATTTTGGAGTTTTACAGAAAATTTAAATTAAAAAAAAAACTGGATGTTTCTAAGGAACAGCTTTTAAAAAATTTAAGTTTAAAAGGCTCTGAGACATTTTAAATTTATAAGCTATTTTATTATAATGTCTTTATTAATATGTGATTTTGATAAATAGATAAATATAAGACTAGGATTAGGGCCACAGCTATGAGCACCAAACATTAAACACTAGAGGCTGATGTATTCGTATCTTATGATGCAGCAAGATGAGGACCCAAGCAAACTCGAAATAGTTCTATCCTTGCCTAAGGTCTACTCAGGCTAACAGAGACTGATTTAAGAGTGTATGCCTAAGGCGAATCTATGACTTTGAGCCCAGCCTGGTCTACAGAGCAAGTTCCAGGACACCCAGGGCTACACAGAGAAACCCAGTTTTGAAAAGCAATTGAAACAAATGAGTGTATGCCTAACCTCCTTTTTGCTAACATTGTTAAATTGTAGCTATTCTGGTATGCTGAGTCATACAAGAAACTGTTATATCCTATGATGTAAGGACCAGGAAAATAAAGTTGCCAATCTCCCTATGGCATGTATTCATGATTTGAGCTTCAATTTAGAAGCTGCTATTTTTTTTTATTTTTCAAATTACACTCATGATATTCATTAATTACACTCATGATATTAATCTCACTTGTGGTGTTCATAGATTACATTCGTAGTATTCATTCAATTATATATATATATGTATACATATAAATATATTTTTTTTTCATTTTAAAATGCCGAATGTCATTTATTGAGAGAGGGAGGAGGTCCTAAATACAGGCTTACAGCACAATGAGACAAAATCCGGAGGGCAGAAGTTTGCTACTGATGTTTTACAATCTTGCATCTAAGCTGTTAACACCCATTATTCAGGATACACAGACAAGAAACTTCCCTTAAGCTTTCAGGAGGGTGGAACCTGGCAGAAAATTAGCATAGGGAGGATATCAAGGTCAAGGTCCGCAAGGTAGGCAACAGTTACCCAAAACCGGGACCAGGGACCTACAGGTCCCCCTTTTATTAAAAAATGAGAGAAGCTGTTATTTTGATCATAAACTGTTGAATATGATTAAGTTTTAATATGTCCAGAATTATACTTGTAGTCATGCTAAATGCTAATAGAACTAATTACAGGAAAAAGCTTTATTTATCCTCCTGTATATGTTTTCAAGGTGTAGCCTAAACTACGTAAATAAAAACAGGCAAGGGTTGTTTAACTCAGAAATAGTTAATAGATAATGGTCCTCAAACTTGTCAGAGATCTGCTGAATATGGCATTTATGATGTTTAAACTTACTATGACAGACAGAGACTCCCAGATCCTAACAGTGACCCCCCCCCCCCCCAGTCTTCAAGAAGATAATGGGCACAGTGACAAAGACTCCACCTAGATTGTGGTAGTGCTAACCACTTGGAAAGACTGCCCCAATGCCTTGCCTGCTGCCAGGACCCAGCCCAGACTGTGGACAAGCAGGACACTGGAGAGTTGATTACCCCACTTTGCCTAGACAGTGTAAGGTCAGTCCCTCAAGTTCCTCCTCCACAGGAAAGCCTCTCATCTTCTGGGCCTGGCAGCCAAAGATTGATGCTGCCCTGGTACCTCTGCCCCCAATGCCTCGGAGACCACAGGAGATTGAGATGATCATCTAGGTAATGGACTATGTACTAGTCTCCATCCTTTCAATTGATACATAAGCCATTTGGATTATACTTTCTGCTGTATTTATCCTTCTCAGATATCTGATAACATTAATGTCTAGGCTAACTGTAGCTTTGTCAGCTAGGCAGCAGGAGGCAACCTGCTCCTTCCTCCAAGGCTGCAGCCACCTTGTTAATTCACCTAGAGCTACTAGAGATCCTGTTCAGAAAAGGCAGACAGGGTTGCCTTGATAACAGGCTTCATACTAAAGAACTAGCAGGTTTCAGGTGTAACTTTTCACTAAAGGAACGTGCCTTGCAGTTACTGTTCTCAATAATAGTTACTCATGTCTTTAGTGATTAGATAGAAAGAAAAAGATTTACAGTCCACACAAATTCTGAGGGTCTAAGAAAATGTTCTAAGGTATGTAAAGCTCTGAGGATATAAAAGATTAAGTAAGTTCTGAGGGTCTAGGAAATTATTTTGACATATATAAATGAAAGTTATAAAGGCATTAAAAAAGAGTTAAGGTATGTAAAAATGGGAAATGTTTCAGATTTCATCCCCCACCCCCTTCTATGCTGTTGTTACACTAAGATTTCAAAGATTCAGAATTTTAACATTGATCAGTGGAGTCCTGTAAGTTGGTAGAACACTGACTACTTGCTATTCAGTCACAGGCTCAAGATTTTAAATTTCCTTTGGTTGCCTTCCTAGTATATCCTTAAAGGTGATTTTCACTGGGCTAAAAACATGTCTGTCCAGTCTATATATCTGACTCTCTGTACAGAGGAAAAAATGTTCATGCTTTTTAACCAAAGGCTATAAAGTTTTTGATAGGACCCAAAGGTGTGAGTCTATTCCAGATGTTGTACAATGTGGATTTCAATACAGATTAATGCTAATATATCTAGAAATTTTACTTTTGTGAACTAAAAATTCATGAGTTAAAGAAGTCATAAGAGTTGGATCCACCTGTCTCAGGTCAAATGGACTCCTGATAAGTACAGCCTAATTTTCTCCACCTGTCTATTCCTGAGGAAAGGAACTCTCCCCTGGCCTTGAGACTTCTTCTCTTCCCTAATTACTAGGACGATGGGCCTGAAAGTTACAAATGCAAGATTTTCCTTTAAGTTCTTAAATTTTAACTGCTGTCTCTAGTCTATATTTATCTCAGCAGATTTCCATTTGGCTGTCAGACACCATCCAGGGCTCACTTGCAGATTGCAAATTGCTGAGCTCTGCACTTTCTAAAAGCTGATGTAAACCAGTCCAGTCTTGTGATTACCCCTGTCTTTTCAGCTGGATCAGGGAACCAGATGCTTCTCCTAGCCTTTGACTAGCATTTCAGCTTTCCTGGGCTCTGACAAAGGTACCCTACTTTCAGCTGGAAGTAGTTACAGAGGAGAGTACATCATCTCTCCCTCCCCCACCCCAGCAGGCTGAAATGCTAAGTCAAAAGGAAACTCCTTGGCATAGGGGACAAAAGGCTACCTATAATGCCAATTTGCATGCCAGGAAAATGGGCACAGATTTTTCCACAAGCAGATTCATTAACTAAATTGGTTCTACAATATGATAGGGCATTTGGCCTGCTTTGTACAGAATAAAGAGGTATTATATGTCTTTAAGAGGACATTATTATTTCTACACAAACCATTCAGGATTATAATCTGGATATACAAAAAAAAATTACAAAAAGGAGATGTGAGATGAAATAAATGATTGGTACTTTATCCATTTCCAGGCTCCTTCTAGATAATAACTCTGATATCAGCCATCACAGGGCATTTGGTCCTTCTGTTTTTGCTAAGTACTATTAGATCTT
The DNA here is from genome assembly GCF_049852395.1 of Peromyscus maniculatus bairdii. Classification (NCBI taxonomy): domain Eukaryota; kingdom Metazoa; phylum Chordata; class Mammalia; order Rodentia; family Cricetidae; genus Peromyscus; species Peromyscus maniculatus. The sequence continues at coordinate 137,930,854 of NC_134853.1, forward strand.
GCATCACTGATACTTTAACTGCATAATATTTTCTGTCTGGGTACCATTAAGCTGATGGTTATTAGATCCTAATATAAAGAAGGACCCATCATAAAATCAAGGATTTGACACAGGATATAACTCAAGGGGGGAATGTAAGACCCAAAGTTAACCTGTAAGCCCCACCTGCTCAAAGACCAGGTAACTTCCTGTAATGTTGGGAGTTGTTGTTCTAGGAAAATATGAAAGCCACATGGGAAACTATGGTGGCCATATGGTTTTGTATTTAAAAGCCCCTACAACAGGTGTCTTGGGGCTACTTGCGGGGAATTCCAGACAGTGGTCCTGACCACAGTCCATCCTGGTCAGTATTTAATTAAAGATTGCTTCAAATTTGGCTCAAAATTGGGAACTGATTTTTCTCATGCAAATTTCAGGATTAACAATACCGTACACAAAGGTAACTCAGAATGGATCAAAACATAAAAGAAACCTTAAAAAAAAAACACAAGAGTGAATTTTCATGATATGGGATCAAGAAACAATTTCTTAGATCTACTGCAAAATAACAAGAAATGAAAGGATTTGGCCAGGAATGGTGGCACACACCTTTAATCCCAGCATGCCTGGTACAGAGGCTGGAGGACCTGTGTGAGTTCAAGGTCAGCCTGGTCAACCTAGTGAGTGCCAGGCCAGGCAGAGCTATATGAAGTGAATCAGTCTAAAAAAAAAAAAAGTCCTGAATTGTATTTAACTAAAGTGACAACTTTTATACTACAAGGGACATCATCAAAGGAATAAACCCTCTCTGAGGTATGGTGCCCCAGCCTATAGTCACAGCACGGGAGGGGTAGAGGCAGGAAGATCAAAAATTCAAGGTTATCTTCAGGAATGTGGAAAGTCCGGGATAGCCCAGGATATGAGAGAATATGAAGGTACCCACTTTCCAAAAATATGTGACCCCAGGATAAAACTGGAGGGCCTGAGGCCTCCTTAGGAAAGAATAGTTCAGAGGCTGAATCAGAGAGGAATTTGCTAATTGGTCAAGTAAGAGCTACTCTGAAGATGAGAGGCGATCCACGCCCACCACCATTAAGGGTAGAAAGGAGCCAAAGTCACACTCAACAGAGGAACCTGCACTCAGGTGCTGCCTGAAAACTGGAGCAGATGTTGGCAGGTTCTGATGAGACCCCAGCTCCCTTCACTTCCAACATTGCACCACTCGGCAGAAAAGGTCATCATGTTTCCCCATAGGCCATACTGAATTTATGTGTGAGGTCTGTTATCTGAGCTGTATTGGTTCTGTTCCACAAACTATCAGCTTACTTCTGTCCTGACAGCACATGCAGTGTTACTTAGCATATACTGCCTCAGCCTTCTGCTGTCTCTACCGTCATGCTATCCACAGTTAGCATGTTTTGTGGTGGTTTATAGGTATGCTGTTGTTTCCTGGGAATTACACCAGATCACATAATGTAGAGTACTTTCTGCCTTCTACATAGAGGAAACAACATATCATCCATGACAACAGAACTAGTATTGCTTCTCTCTACACAAAAATAATATCCACCTCCTGCTGTCAGGCTGATCCATACTACTTGCTTTGGCCAAAAGAATGTTTGGACATAGAAGCAGGTCACTCATGAGAAGCCAAGTCATTATGAGTGTGTCCACTGTTCTTTCCTTCTATTCTAGGGTGCCATGTTGGCTATAAGGTTCCTCCTTCAGGGTGGATGTGAGAGGACAGAAGTTCACTCCCAACCTATAGCAACAAACATGAGTATCAGATAAATCTTTGCAGCTATCGTCCAGTAAGACTGCTGAAGTGTTTGGAATTGTACCATAAAGTAGCCTGTAAATCAAGACAGCCACCTTGGTTGCACAGTGCTTTCTCCCAATCACCAAGTACTGTGTTGGTAGAAATGCACAGACCAATTACATAAATAAAGACACTGTCGCTTTTTCAAAAAATGAATATTCCACTCCAGCTTCTCCTGGATCCTGGTTCGTTAGTCCACCCTACCATGCCCTGTCACCTTGAGAAATGCCCTTTTGATGTCTTTGTTTCTCAGACTGTAGACCACGGGGTTGAGCAAGGCTGTGAAGGCATTGTAAAAGAGTGAGACCTGCTTGTCTCGCTCAGGGGAGTAGCTGGAGTTAGGCCTCATGTAGATATAAGAGGCTGGGCCATAGAAGAATGTGACCACAGTCAGGTGGGAGACACAGGTAGAGAAAGCCTTACAGCGGCTCTGGGTGGACTTGATCTTGAGAATAGCCTTGGCAATACGAATGTAGGAGGCCACAATGAGGGAAATGGGAGTAACAACCACAAAAACACTCAAGACCAGATCTACCATCTCAATGATGTGGGTATCCATACAAGCCAGGCTACGCACTGAAGGACCTTCACAGAAGTAGTGGTTGACCTTGTTGGGCCCACAATATGGCAGACTCATGGTGAAGAAAGTATGTAAAAAAGCAGAGAGAAAACCACAGACACAAGACCCAGCTGCCAACCGAATGCACAGTCCCCAGTTGAGGATGACAGTATACCGCAGTGGGTAGCAAATGGCCACATATCTGTCATAAGCCATGACAACAAAGAAGGTGCATTCAGTTGCAGCCAGAGAACCAAACACAAACATCTGCAGCCAGCAGCCAGCAAAGGAGATGGTCTGAGAGTGAGCAAGAAGATGCACCAACTTCTGGGGCATGGTGGTGGTGACATAGCACATATCCAACAGGGCAAGTATACAGAGGAAGAAGTACATGGGAGTGTGCAGCTGTGTGTCCAGGCAGATCAGCATGATGATGAGCCCATTGCCCAGGACTGAGCTCAGGTAGATGAGAAGGAACACAATGAAGAGGATGCTGTTGGTCGTGGGGTCACTGGAGAAGCCAAGCAGGATAAACTCAGAAACCCAGCTTTGGTTCTGCTCTGGAATCATCCACATGGTGGGGCCTGTAAAAGAATCACGTTCCTTTATGTGTCACCTGACACATGGCAGCTATAGAGGGAGAAAGGGAAGATACAGGCTGGTGACATGGCTCAGAGGTTAGGAGCACTGACTGCTGTTCCAGGGAACCAGCTAGTTCAGAGCTGTCTGTGCCTCCAGTTCCAGGGGTTCTGACTCCCACTTCTAACTCCAAATACACATGGTATACAAGCATGCAGGCAGGCAAAACCCCAACTACATAAAATACAAAAAATAATACTTTTTAATTAAAAAAGAAAGGCTGATGTGGGGTTCTGAGCACACTGTTCAGTTTCTGTGCACAACCTTCACACAGAACTTTGCATGTTGCTGAAACTCCCAGTGCCTCAGTCTCTTCATCTATCAAATGACGTTGATGACACTCCTATCTCAGGATTATGATGAATATCTAAAGCATCTCATAGAACTCTTGGAACACCATGTAATATATGACATGTTGTATGCAGTCTCAAAGTCTCATTCCACTTCTGGGAAGGCAGAGACGGGATCCTCAGAACAGGAGGGCTAGCTACACTACATGAAATGATGAGCACTGGGTTCAACTGAGAGACTCTGCCTCAAGGAATAAGGTGAAGGCAATTGAATAAGAACCCTATGTCATTCTCTCACCAGATACACACACACACACACACACACACACACACACACACACACACACACACACCACAGACATATGCAAAAGAGAGTAAAGAGTAGATAAAGAAGACAGAACACATGTCATTCAGACACAGGCTCTCACACATACAGTTCCATGTGTAATGAAAGAAGTTCACGTGTGCAGTGCACTGGAGACACTGGAGTCTTCCCAGGCAAGGCTGATGGACCGTGTGGATATGGAAGTAGGAAAATCATTTCTTCCTTTTTTACTTCTACCTCCCTCTGCACACAATCAACTCCAGGTGTACTATATGTAGCTTTTTTCCTTTTTTCTCCACCCAAATTCATATTCTTTCATCCCATTTTCTCTTACAAGACAAAACAAAACAAAAATATAGAAATTTAAAAAATAAACTAAAAGAAAGACAATGAAAACAAACAAACAAACAAACACAACCAAATCCATGGAGAAAGTCTCCTGTCGGCCAACTGCTCCCGAGCATGTGGCCAGCCATAGAGTGTACCTGATATGTGCAGTGACACTCTATTGAAGAAAATTGTTTTTCCCTCTCCTGATCGGGATCAATTGGAAATAAGTTCTTGTTTAGGGGGCAGGACTTTGTGTCCACTTCCCTTTCTCAGTGCTGGGCATTTGTCTTCCCCAACAAGTTCTTCATGTGACTCCTGCATTGGTTTTTCAAAGTCTTCAGATTGCTCCTATGTGGCCCCTGCTGAAAGCATTTTACAAGTTCCCATGCCCTATCATTTGAAGTGGGTGCACAGGGCATTCCTAAACCTCCTGCTCTGTGGAGACTCAGCCTCAGCACCCAACAGTCTCTTCCATCTCTGCTCTCTCCACACACAAATCCCCGGGCAAGCACACCCACTGTCCTACATGCCTCTGCCTCTCCCCCTTAAGAAACTGCCTGGCTTTCATCATGGAGGGGAAAACCACCTGCACTGTGTTGTCCACACTGTTGCCACAGCAGGACTCAGCTTAGCCAGAAGCCTTCCCTGTTATGCTTCCACCTCCCACCCCTGACTCTGGTACCTGCTGCACTTCTTGTTCATTGGTCGGTTACAATCTGAAGAATCCTAGAGGGGTCTGATATCAATTTTGACACCAAACAACTTAGACAAAACATTTGTTATTCTTTTGTTAAATGAAACTCCACACAACTAAGGAATAATTGTCTCTGAATGAGTATAGCTGTATAGGAGACTTTCTAAAGTTTGCACTAATAAAAACTAATAAAAACTAAAATAAAAACTAATATTTATTGGGTCAACTGTACATTCTAGCTATCGATGCACCAACTTTAGTTTAACATCACAACAGTTCACTGAAGGAAGTATTCTTACCTGTGTTATAGGTGAACACCTAAGGCCTGGAGAGGGCGGTTTGTTTCAGACTGAAAGCTCAGCATGGGAGAAGTGGAGGTTTAGAGGTGTGTCCTCAGAGCCGGGCTCTCAGTCACCTTCTCTGCTTCTGGCACACAGGCTCTGAAGTGGGGAAGAGAGGAAGACAAAGTCTACACATTGTCCATCTAGTTGAGCTTATTGAGACTCAGCACAGGCCAGAGCCCTCCTAGGACAGAGCTGGATGACTAGCCACAGACCAGCCCCCCTATGAGATTTCCCCTCCTGACTGAAAGTGGGAGACCCTGGGATAACTGATCCAAGAAGAGAGAATTTGAGGGGTGATTTCTATGGCATGGAGACAAGATTAGTGAGTCAAAGCATGGTATTGTTTACTTCTCTTACAGTGTCCAAGTAGGAGAGCAGCTTAATTTTATGAGCCAATGACTCATAGATAAAGACTTTAGGATTTAGTGGCAAGACTGAAAAAGCTACATGTGTTAGCCTCAACCTACAAAATCTGAATCTGGAAGGCTTAAGATCAGGAGTCCTAGCATAAACTAGACTATATAACAAGATTAAGCCCTAGCTAGGCTACAGCAGACTAACCACCCCACCAAAAGAAAAGAAAACAAAAAAGTCATGATTGATCTGCCCACACAGTGCATCAAGCTGTGACTCTGTGGTGTGGAAGATGCCTTCAAAGACATTGACCATCACTGCTCTCTCAGGGACATGGCTTTCTGCTTCACTTGGGATCTTTTAGCTCAGGACTCCATATTATTTATGTCTCAACTTGATTTGAAACAGAAAAACTCTCTGTAAATACTTACTAAATTAATAAATGGACACAGGAAGAAGGAAGTACGAACACAAGGTTGAGAAAGAGAGGAAAGAAGAGCAGGTGATGAGGGAAGGGGACTCCCGAGTTTGAGATGCATGCACAGAGGACCTGAGATGGATGGCTTGACTAATTATTACTTCTAGACCCACAGATGCCTGAACCACAAATACAAGCCAAACACCAGTGACCATCTTACCATTTGTAAATCCAGGGAATGTATCACTGAGTGGCTGTTTCTTGCTCCTACGATGTAGGCCTATAAAACAACTGAATCCAGAGATTGGGATTCTAGGCAGCACAATCTCCAGAAAAATTCCAAGGTACTGTAGAGTTTGAGAGACTGAATATCTCACTTCCTCTGCAAATAGGCCAGCTGGGATCCCTGAAGATGGTCCCTATAAAATCCTGCTTAGCAAAGGCAAGCTCAGACATCTTCACCTCTTCCCAATGGGAACAAAGGCTGAGGTTTTATGACCCTGACTCCTCTCTGAGCCTCTCCCAGAGAGCTGGGAAAGGACCATTTCTGTTCCCAGTAGAGATGCTAAGATGATCCCTGGATGATGTCAACAAGAACCCTGCAGTGAGACACTTGGGGGTAGAGTAAGAGGAAAGAACCCACAGGAGGAGGAGGTTGACCTGTTCCCTTCTCTAGACTAATTGGGAATTAGAGCAGCTCAGAGAAGGGGAGGTGGGACCTGGTCACCTGAGACATAGGTCAGGGACTTGAGTTCTCATTCTGATTCCTCCTTTACAGCCCAAACCCTGAGCCCTGACACTCAATGAGATTATGTTTGAGGTACGCTCCTCTTTCTTCCTCAACCACCTTGGGGCAAATCATAGTCCTCCCTTTTCTGCTGTGCAATACCTGAGCAAGTTGCTCAGCCACTCTGGTGCTAATGAAGAGTCAGCAACTATCGGGTCTGGAGGGTGGGTGTGAGAAAAAGTGGACGTGCTGCTGTTGCAGAACCCTCAGTTTGTTTCCTAGCACACATGTGGCAGCTCACAACCATGTATATCTTCAGTTCCAGAGGATCTGGTACCGTCGTCTGACTCAGGGAGCAGGGGTGGATGTGTTGTTCATACATACATGCAGGAAAAATGGTCATATAAATAAACAAGCAAACAAAAATAGTCAAGCATGGCCACATGCAGGTCAGCAGTGACATCTCATGCCAGTGGAGTGAGTAAACTTTCATATGGCTCGTGTTCCTCAGATGCAAATAATAATTTGGGTCCAAATATCTCAAGCTCTGGAGCATGTTCTGTCTAACTTGCTGTTATTTGTTTTTCTGCCTCAGTTTCGTCTTCTGTAGAATTCCAATAGTAGCCTCTTCCCTTCTAGGATGGCTAGAGGATAAATATGATGATGTCAGGACCCTGCCACATGCTCTGGCCAGTGTTCCATGACCTGGAATCTCTATCCCTGCCTTCTGCCTGTGTCTTTGTTTCCTAAGGATTCAGAAGGAGAAGATGAGACTATGAAGTCTTTCTGAAGAGAGTGATTGATAATAAGGGGTTGGAGTCTGTGAGCTGCTCCTTAAACACAGCCAACAGTAACAGTTCGTTATAAAATGACAACTAAATAAATTGTACAGGAAACAAGGGCAGAGTGTCTAGGAATGTGACTCAGCTGTATAGCACCCGAGTAAATAGAATGCTCGAGGCTAGAGTTTGAGTCACAGCACTAATAAAAGTGACGCAGCACAGGCTCTGAACTCTGCACAGCCTGGTGAGCACCTGCATTGTCCTGTGCCCTGTGCTCCAGCAGTTGTTCACTGTGGCGCCTTTGCTGCTGGAAACACTGAACAATGACACATGATCTCAACTGCTGTTCAGAGGCCTGTGTTGCCACCATGACACTGCCATGATGGGTGGACTTGCACCTTAGTAATTGGCCATCAGCACCAATCAGAAACACTTGACACAGCCCTGACCCCTGCAGTGCTGTTACTCAGCCTTGTCCCACAGCTCTGACCCCAACTCTTCCCACTCCTGCTCTTGGTCCTCATCAGCTCTGGAGAGGCAGTGGAGTCCAAGCAGAGGTTCTTCTCCACCAGGATAGACAAGGAGACAGGTTCAGAGAGAAGCAGACAGAACCCACTGAGTATCACATATAGAAACAGCCACCTTTCTCTGTTGGGTTTAGTCTTGGATTTTTTATTATAGATTCATAAGGAGGAGCTCAAGGGACACACACACACACACACACACACACACACACACACACACACACACACTAAGTTAGATATGGATGTCTGTAGCTAGAGTTTTCCTGCCTTGCCCACAGTCAGGACAAATCTCTGTCACCCGCCAGTCCCACAGCCGCTCAGACCCAACCAAGTAAACACAGAGACTTATATTGCTTACAAACTGTATGGCCGTGGCAGGCTTCTTGTTAACTGTTCTTATATCTTAAAGTAATGCATTTCTACAAATCTATACCTTGCCACGTGGCTCGTGGCTATACCTTGCCACGTGGCTCGTGGCTTACCAGCATCTTCACATGCTGCTTGTCCTGGCAGTGGCTGGCAGCGTCTCCTTCTGCCTTCCTGTTCTTTTATTTCTCCTCTGTTAGTCCCGCCTATACTTCCTGCCTAGCCACAACCAATCAGGTTTTATTTATTGACCAATCAGAGCAACTTGACATATAGACCATCCCCCAGTACAGCCAAGTGCAGACCATCTCAGACACCTGCACTCAGGCCCATGGTCCTAATCATCCTCTATGCAAACCTGCTGGGTAACGCCACAAGGAACCCAAGAAGGGCTCCCACAGGACATACATTAACATCCCACATCAGATGTCAGTAACATGGCCAAAATGCAGTCACAGGATGGAGACAGAATTTGGAAAAATTGAAAAATACCAAAGTCCCACAGAAAGTATATTTGATATCTGGCAAAAGAAAAAGTCAGAAGAGTGAAAACAAAAAACAAAAAACTAGGGACAGGGAGGATGTTACACCTTTTAGGTGAAGATTAAAATGATAAGCAGACTTAACAGAGCCCCATTTCTGCCCTAAGAGACTGCAGTACCAAGATACTTTTCAAACATAGCCCTACTGGTCCATTGCCTAGATAATGTACAATGTCCCAAAAAAATCTTAGTGATTTGGCAATGATCACCCATCTAGTGAATGGTAGAACCAACTCCAGGGCCTGGCCACAAACCTTTTGAGTGAGGCTGAATCTGCCATGTCTATAACATGCTTGATTGTTTGAGTTCAAGCTAATGACAGTACCTGTGGTCTAAACAAAACCACTCCTGCTCTTCAGAGCTGAGCCTACTCCATGGTGGTCATGGGACCACCTCAGAGGTCAACATGAAGGGAAAGCCAAACTTTAGAGGTTTCCATCTACACCAGGTGAACCCACAGGCCTAAAAAGGAAGATTACAAGCTTGGAGGAAGGAGAAGCAGATACACAGCTCTTACATCCAAGGACTCCTTAATTGGCCCCCCCATAGGCAATGCTTCATTAAAGGACTGTGTGAGAACTGGATCATTTGGTAAAATGAGTAGTTCACATGGTTTTCTGGTTTTATATCCAGAGAAGGAAGTGAAGATGACCATGACAATCAGGGAGAGGATGGCCAGGAAAGGGTTGACAGGGTGTCTTCAGAGAATGCCATCCCATCCACTCACTTCTTCATAGTCTGTCCTTTTGATGACACCTTTTATGAGAATTCACATGGGACAAAAACATCTTCACATTTTTTCCAATTCCTAAGGTTACCCACAGATCTCTCCACACTTATTCTCTCCAATTTTACAATTCTATTCCATGGCTGTTCACAACCATGCAACCAACCCATGTGCCACAATGCACTCATGAATATAGACCCTTAACTGGAAGACATTTCTCATTTTAAGCCAAAGGGATAACCAAATGTCCTGCACAGTGTTCTCTTCCCTGGATTGGATTCTCCCCACCACTGTTTTCACCACATCCCAGAAACAGCAGACAGTGCTCTGCTATCCACTTTCAGGTTTGACTGCCATGTACAAACAACCATAGCATGAATTTGTTTCTCTTCCTCAATACAACATAGAGAACTGCCCTTGGGGACCACAGACTCAGGCTGTGGAAAGGATGTAGCCACAGTAAACCACAAGAGCCATTTGCTTGTGTAAGCTACTTGTGCCTTTGTGGACTACTAGAGATATCTGTGGGTAAACACTGACATTTGATTATGCCAGCTTTGAGACCCAGTAATTGGGTGCTCAGTTAAGTATGGGTACATTTGGGAAAAAAGAATGATAAAATGAAACAGAAGAGTTATGGAACAATCTTTTTAATACTATGAATATTAATCTCATTGCCTAATAAAGAGCTGATGGCCAATACCTAGGCTGGATTTTGGGAGACAGAGGAATCTGAGAAGAGAAAGAGAAGAGTCCCAGGAGTCTCAGGAGTCTCATGGAGATGCAGAGGTAACAGGAGATCCATGCTGGGATAAGGTACTGAGCCTCATGGTAAAAGATAGATAAGAACATAGGTTAATTTAATATGTAAGAGCTACTTAGTAACAAGCCTAAGCTATTTGCCAAGCATTTATAATTAATAAAAAATCTCTGTGGTTACTTGGGAGGCAGCTGGTGGATAGAGCTGAACATTGGTCCCATCGAAAAGCTCTGATTACACAGAAGAATTTTCATCCATTAAAATATACTGTTTATACACATACACATACACACACACACACACACACACACACACACACACACACACACACACAAATGGTCCTGGGTTCACATGATCATTAGAAGGCCTGTGGTTCACATTACAGAAGACTATATTGCTAAGATGTCAATACATTCCAAACAGATACACAGACTCAATGTGCCTTTATTGTAATCCTAGGAGTCACACTTTTGAAATTGTCAAATGGATCCTTGAGTTCAAAATGGAAAGTGCAAGGGTACCAGAAGAGGCCTGTGGTGGTCTGAATAAGAATGGCCCCATAGGCTCATATATTGAGCACTTAGTCATCAGACAGTGGAACTCTTTGGAAGGATTAGAAGGATCAGGAGGTGTGGCCTTGTTGGAGGAAGTGTGTCACCTAGGTGGGCTTTGAGGTTTCAAGATTCCATGTTGAGACCAGTGTCTCTCTGCCTGTGGATCAAGATGTAGCAATCATTCTACTCCAGTTCCCATGAGTGTTGTCAGTCTTTCTAGTTAGAATTTCTTTTGGAACTGCCAGCTCCCAAATAATGACATGGAGACTTCTTATTAATTACGAAAGCTTGGCCTTAGCTTAGGTTTATTTCCGAACTAGCACCTATAACTTAAATTAACCCATTTCTTTTTATCTGTTTTGCCATGTGGCTTGTTACCTCTTCTCAGTACCATATGTCTGTCTCCTTCATTGTCTCACTGGTGAATCCCCCACGCCAGATTCTAATACAGACTTCCTGTATCTGCCTGGAAGTCCCACATACCCTCTCCTGCCTAGCTATTGCTCATTCAGCTCTTTATTAAACCAATAAGAATAAAACAGTGACACATTTCATACAATATTTTCAAATATCCTGAACTACTTCCCCTTTTTGTCTAAATAAAAAGGGAAGACTTTAACTCTAACATAGTAAAACTATATACAAGAAGAACAATTATCAGTTAAAATTGCATTTACCATGTCAGTCCATTTGGGCCTGCCTCAATGTGCTATGCCAGCCTGTGTTGAATACCTAAGGGAGGCCTTACCCCCTATAAGGAGTGGGTGGGGGTGGGATGGGGCAGGTAGGGGGGAGCTGAAGAAGGGGAGGGAGGGGGAACAGTGGGCAGTAACATTAAAAAAACATGAAAAACTTTAAATAAGCAAGTAAATCTTTAAAAAAATGGTAATAAAGACCTGATTTGACTGTGAGACATGTCCTGAAAAATCTTGGCTGCAGACATGAAGTAAGAAACCAAGACAAAGTATAAGACAGGTGATGTATAAGCTTATCTCTCGACGTGGGAACAGCTCAAAATGGATGAGATGTGATAAATCTTGTTAGCAAAAGAGCCTTCATGATTTATTATTAGATGCAGTCCTTTCATATGACATTGATGGACATTTATATTACAGTCTGGTTATACAGTCCAAACAGACATATAAAGTTGACAGATGTCTTTTACCTGCTCAAACATAAAACAAAAATCACCTGTAGCTGACTTGTGCATACCACACATTCCATACTTCTTTAATGCAGATATGTATATTACCTTTAAAAGTTTATGTGGAAAAAAAAAAAAGTTTATGTGTTTTCACAACAAAAGGACCAGACCAGATACTGATGAAGAAGACAAGTGGCCCAGGTGATCCACACTCTCATAATGCCTTTGTTGCAGTGTCTTCAAAAATATGCATCCAGAATAACTTTAAAGCTGCTAGCTGAGTGTTCCAGCCTCACAGACTACTCCAATCAGGACTTGAGCTCAGCTCTGCACTCTTTCCCCATCACACAGAGAACAACAAATAAAACAGCTAGTTCTCCCAGGAGTTGACCATTATCTCAATTTTCTCAGGGATCCCTAAAAATGTTTTCACGCCTAGCCAAAATGAAGCAGTCTAGAGAACATGATGCCCACATTCCAAGAGTGAGGGACAGGGTTTTGTTGTAGAATATTATTTTAAGGCTATGTCCAGCGTGGGATATCAGGGAAAACAATCTACATACACTATGTTCTTATGTCTGTTAACTTTATTCTTCTAAGACAAAATTACATCAATTCAGCTATACTTCCACCAGGCATTCGAGGCAGGAATAACTCTAGACATTACAAGCTCTATATCCGTCTACTTTATTTCTCTGGGATGAAATCTTGTCTCCATAACTACAGTTCTTCCTAGTTCCCTAACCCATAGTCCAGCTAATGACTAACTCCTATGCTTTCAGCCTCATCTTCGTTCTCTGTATCCTCTTTCTCCATCTCTGCTACTCTCTACTCCTGGCTCTCAGAAAACTCTAATCAAGATCTGCTTACCCTCTGTGGAACCTCTGTCATCCTCTCTTCTCTCTCCCCATGCTGTCCTCTGTCTGTCTACAGAAAATACCTGCCTTTTCTTTCCCTGGGCACCTTGTTCCCTGCCTCTTCAGGAATGTTGTTTGACCTCTCACCTTGATATGTAAAAGCCTCTTTTGTTCTCAGTCCAAATGCTCTAGAGAACAGCTAGGCCTCCCCAAGGGGAGGGGATGGTCTGAGCTTCATTAGCACAGGGTTTGTCTCCTGCCAGCTTGTCTCCTAAGCTCAGCAGGGCAGTTAGTAACTTTGTAGGTTCAGCAGATCTGGAGAGCTGAACTGTTTACCAATAGGTCGGGGCACACTAGGATTTCATAGCAGAAGACTGCTGAAATATTAAAGGCTGGGTAACACCAAATATTCATAATAAATGGCTTTGCCTTTTGACAGACCCTTGGCCAGTCAAAGTTCAGCTTTAATACACAACTGGAGCTCTATGATATATTCTTGCAGCCCTCAAGAAAGGTTGTTACTTTTGTTTATGTTTCATTTGTTTAACTCTGTGAAGCTGTGTTACTGTGCCTGTCTAAAACACCTGATGGTCTAATAAAGAGCTGAGTAGCCAATAGCGGGGCAGGAGAGAGAAATAGGTGGGACTGGCAGACACAGATGATAAATAGAAGGAGAAATGTGCGAGAATAAGAAGAAGGAGTGAGAAAAGGAGGAGAGAAAGCTAGGGGGTCACCCACCCAGCCACACAGCCAGCCATGGAGTAAGAGTGAAAGTAAGATGTACAGAAGAAAAGGAAAAAGCCCAGAAGCAAAAGGTAGATGTGATAATTTAAGTTAAGAAAAGTTGGCTAGAAAAAAGAAGCCAAGCTAAGGCTGGCCATTATAATTGGTAACAAGAGCCAAAACAACCAAATAAAGTTTTTGTCATTTGATGGGTTATGGATGTTAATCATTGTTTAGGGGAGTTGATTGCAACTTGTTATTGGTCATGGTTAGGATAAAAACTAAAAAACCAAAATTAGATTTAGGAATCTCTTTCTGAAAAGATAAAAAAAAAAGGGGGGCATAAGAATGGTAGACTAAAAAGGTGAATTACTGAATCTACTTTTAAACTAGAAAGCAACTATTAATCACAGATATTTTACATTGGTATGGATTTCTGTATATTGATGTAAATTTAAAGTTAGAACATACTGCATATATGTTTCTACTCTTGTTTAAGAGATTTTTGTATATTGAAACAAATTTAAGGTTATTTTGTTTTAACATACTGTATGTATCTACCATTGTCTAAGGTATTGTACCTATGCAGCTCATTAAAAAATGTAATGAATGTATAATTCTAGTCTTGAACGTTATTATACACTATTTAAGATACTAATTAAATGCATGTTAGTGGTTAGTCATCTATAACAATCAAACTTGGAGTCATGTTAGGTATGACTCAAGGTCAAACAGAGATATATTTTAGATAGGTAGGTGGTCTTCAAACACTTCAAAGACCTACTTAATTTGGCATTTCAGATGTTTTCATAACATAAGGCTTTTTATGAAAAGGTTATTTGTCTGCTCCTGGCAGCACCAATCTACTTCAAAAAGGATAATGGGCATGAAGAACCTCCATATGGAGTTTGCTTTCATTGTGGCAAATTTAGCCACTCAGCAAGAAACTTTCCTTGCCTCAACTGCTCACAGTATGCTGTCCAAATTGGATAAGCAGGACACAAAAGAATGTGACTACCAAACTTTGCCAAAACAAGGTACGATAGTCCTTCAAAACTTCCTGCTTCACAGAAAAGTTTGTCAGATAGTCTAGGCCTATAGGCCAAAAACGGATGCCTCAAGGTTGCAGAGGAACCTTGAGTGACTCTCCAGACAGCCAGTTGTCCATATCATTTCTATAGTTTTGGATATTATTTGCTCTTCATTTTATGATTATCAGATAAAATTTTATCTCCCTTGGGTCTCTGATGAGGGTTGAAGACTAGATAGTTACACCTTTTTATTACTAGGTAGTTATACCTATGTTTTCTTTGTTACTATATTCAGAAAAGAAACTTACAAAAGAGGTACAAAGTTTATGAGGTTGAGAGACTTAAAAGCTCATGTTGTTTTTCTAAGAAAATTGTTTAAGTTCTAAAAAGATATTTTTAGGTAATTCATTATGATAGAAAGTAGTTTAGGTATAAGACTTTGGTCTCGTCAAGATAGGATAGATAATGTCTCTGAATTTGCCAAATACTAATAGACTGGACATTGTAAATGTAATTTCATTTTACAATTGTTCCTATTGTATAAAGTTTTATTGTGTTAGAGTTAACCCTTTCCTTTTCATTTAGACAAATAGGGGGAAATGTGGGATATTTGATCGCCTCATGTAAAAGGTGCTTCTGATTGGCTTAATAAAGAGCTGATTGTACAGTAGTTTGTCAGGGGAGAATTGGCAGAACTTCTGGGGAAAGAGAGGAACTTGGGATGAATCTAGGCTCATGAGGATGATGCCAGCAAGATGCTGAGCAAGTCTAACATACCAAATGCAAGAGAGGTAAAAAACTCACATGGCAGAGTTTACATTAATAGAATCAATTAATTTAAGCTATAAGAGCTAGTTAGCAACAAACCTAATTAAAGGCCAAACTTTCATAATCAATAATAAGGCTCCATGTCATTGTTTGAGGGCAGGTGGTCCAAGAAAGTCTGAAGAGGAAGTCTGACTACATACATAGATATCCACTTAAAAACGAATGTAAATGGGCCCTTCCCACATATCATACAAAATAATTCATTCAGAAAGGATCAAAATCTAGTAAATTTTCATGATATTGGATCAAGAAATATTTTTTTAGGTCTACTGCAATATGACAAGAGACAAAAGTGCTTGGTCAGGTGGTGTGAAGTATGCCTTTAATTCTAGCACTACTAGGTCAGAGATTGGAGGATGCTGCATTTGATGCCAGCCTGGTCTGCAATAAGTTCCAGAAGAGATTGGGCTACCTAAGTAAAATCTATCTTTATTTTTTTAAGTATATGAATTGTATTATATCAAAGTAAAAACTTTTATAACACAAAGGACATCATCAAGAAGCAAAAATTCTCCTCTGTATGATGTCCCATCCTGTAATCACAGCACTGCAGAAGAGAATGAAGAAAGATTAAAAGTTAAAGGCTATCTTCAGAAATGTGAAAAGTTCCTGGACAGCCTAGGAAATGGGAGAATTCTAAAAAAAAAAAAAAAAATTATACACACACTCACATACACACACATACACACACACACACACACACACACACACACACACACACACACACACACACACTAATAATGAGGATTAACTATAAATGAAAGGTACCCATTATCCAAAAATATGTGACCCCAGAATAAAAATGGTGGGCCTGAGGCTCCCTTAGGAAAGAATAATTCAGGCACTAAATGAGAGAGGAATCTGCTGATTGGTCAGGAAAGAGCTACTCTGGAGATGAGAGGTAATCCATACCCACCACCAGGAAAGGGTAGAAAGGAGCCAGAAGTCATAGTCAACAGTTGGACATGCCCTTGGCTTCTGCCTGTGAGGAGAAAAGTTGGGAAGGCTCTGAGAAGAACCCAGCTTTCTTCATTCCAGAGTGGTCTTTTGACAGATGAGGTCATCATGTTTCCCCATAGACCACACTGAATTCATGTGTAAGTTTGTTCTCTGAGTTATATTACTGCTGTTCCACAATCTATCAGCTCACTTCTGTCATGAAAACACACACTGTGTTAGCATATAGGTCTCAGCCTTCTGTTGTCTCTACTGTCATGCTCTCCACAGTTAGCATGTTTTGTATTGGTTTATAGGTATGCTGTTATTTTCTAAAAATATTCCCGGCTACATAATGAACACTACTTGCTGCCTTCTAAGTAGAGCAGCCAACTTATCAGACCACGGCCACAGCACTTGTATTACTTCTGTCTAGACAAAAAACTTTCCACCTGCTCCTGTCAGGCTGAACCATACTACTTGCTTTGGCCAAAAGAATATGTGGACAGAGAAGCAGGTCACTCTTGGGAGCTGAGTCGTTGTGAGTTTGTCCACTGTTCCTCTCTTTCTGTTCTAGGGTTATCATGTTGGAGATAAGATTTCTACTTCAGGATGGATGTGAAAGTTCAGAAGGTCATTCCCAAATTACAGCTAAGATAGAGCAAAAAATGGGTCTTTGCAGCAATGATCAATTAAGATTACTGAGGTGTTTGGAATTGTACCTTAGTGTAGACTGTCAATCAAGATAGCCACCTTGGTTTCACAGTGGATTGACCTAGTTATCAAGTGCTATGTTGGTCAAATGCATAGGACAGCTAATTAAATAAAGATGTTGTCCCTTTACCAAAAAGAGATAATCACTCCAACTTCCCCTGGATTGTGGTTAACTAATCTACCCTACTATTCCCTGTCACCTTGAGAAATGCCCTCTTGATGTCTTTGTTTCTCAGACTGTAGACCATGGGGTTGAGCAAGGCTGTGAAGGCATTGTAAAAGAGTGAGACCTGCTTGTCTCGCTCAGGAGAGTAGCTGGAGTTGGGCCTAATGTAGATGTAAGTGGCTGGAACATAGAAGAGTGTGACCACAGTCAGGTGGGAGGCACAGGTAGAGAAAGCCTTGAAACGGCCCTGGGTGGACTTGATATTCATAATTGCCATGGCAATATGAACATAGGAGGCCACAATGAGGGAAATTGGAATAATACCCATAAAAACAGTCAAGAGCTGGTCCACCATCTCAATCATGTGGGTATCCATACAAGCCAGGCTACGCACTGCAGGGCCCTCACAGAAGTAGTGGTTGACCTTGTTGGGCCCACAATATGGCAGACTCATGGTGAAGAAAGTATGTAACAAAACAGAGAGAAAACCACAGACACAAGACCCAGCTGCTAACCGAATGCACAGTCCCCAGTTGAGAATGACAGTATAACGCAGTGGGTAGCAAATGGCCACATATCTGTCATAAGCCATGACAACAAACAAGGTGCATTCAGTAGTAGCCAGAGAACCAAACACATACATCTGTAGCCAGCAGCCAGCAAAGGAGATGGTCTGAGAGTGAGCAAGAAGATGCACCAACATCTGAGGCATGGTGGTGGTGACATAGCACATATCCAACAGGGCAAGTATACAGAGGAAGAAGTACATGGGAGTGTGCAGCTGTGTGTCCAGGCAGATCAGCATGATGATGAGCCCATTGCCCATGACTGAGCATAGGTAGATGAGAAGGAACACAATGAAGAGGATGCTCTTGGTCGTGGGGTCACTGGAGAAGCCAAGCAGGATAAACTCAGAAACCCAGCTTTGGTTCTGCTCTGTAATCATCCACATGGTGGGGCCTGTAAGAGAATCACATTTATCTATGTATCATCTGACACATGGCATCTATAAACGCAGAAAGGGAAGATACAGGCTGGTGAGATGGTTCAAAAGTTAGAAGCACTGACTGCTGTTCCAGGGAATCAGCTAGTTCAGAGCTGCCTGTGCCTCCAGTTCCAGGGGATCTGACCCTTTCCTCTCATCTCCACAGGCAAGAGATAGACATGGTGCACAAACATGTGCGTAGGCAAAAACGCGTACACATAAAATAAAAACAATAATCCTTTTTAATTAAAAAAAAGAAAGGCTGGATATTGGTTTCTAGCACACTGTTTAGTTTCCATGCACACTTCTCAAGTTGCTGAACCCCAGTCTCTTCATCTATCAAGTGAGGCTGATGACACCCATGTCTCAGGACGATGATGAATATCTAAAGCCTCTCACAGAACTCCTGGAAACACCATGTAACACATGACATGTCGCATGCAGTCTCACATTCTCATTCTATCCCTGGGAAGGGAGAGAAGAGATCCTCACATTAAGAGGCTCCTAGCTACACCAACTAAAATGAGAAGCTCTGGGGCCAACCGTCTCAACGAATAAGGTGAGAGCAATTGAGGAAGGATCCCCAATCAGTCTCTGAACACACACACACACACACACACACACACACACACACACACACACACAGCACAAACATATGCAAAATACAGTAAACATTAGGCCAGGCTGTAGTGGGGTACGCCTTTAATCCCAGCACTCGGGAGGCAGAGGCAGGTGGATCTTCGTGAGTTTGAGGCCAGTCTAGTCTACAGAGCAAGATCTAGGAAAGGTGCAAAGCTACACAGAGAAAACTTGTCTTGAAAAACCGAGAGAGAGAGAGAGAGAGAGAGAGAGAGAGAGAGAGAGAGAGAGAGAGAGAGAGAGAGAGAGAGAGAGAGAGAAGAGAGAGAGAGTAAGCATTAGATGAAGAGAGAATACATGTCATTCAGACACAGGCCCTCACACATACAGTCCCATGAGTAATTGATAGGGATTCACAACAGACCCCATGGTTGGCATGTTTTGCAGACCTTCTTCTCTAAGAAATTATTCCTCGGTTTGGGGTTCCTGCTTCTCTTCAGTCTGACAATGGCCCGGAGTTCACCTCTCAGATTTCTCAGACACTAGCTAAGGCTCTTAACATTCCTTGGCATTTTCATATCCCATACCATCCTCAATCCTCAGGAAAGGTGGACACTACCAACCTGTCTTTAAAAACTATTCTTACTAAGATGTTAGAGGAACTTCACCTTGACTGGGTAAGATTATTACCTCTAGCTCTTCTCAGGTTCTGGTCTCTTCCTCAAAAGCCTCTTTCAATTTCTCCATTTGAACTAATGTATGGAAGGCCAGTTCTAACACCAGGTCTTTTATCCGACCCTCCAACTGTTCCAGATAGCCTGTTAACTCCCCTTTTATGTCACCCAAGGTCTATGCTATGGAGCTTTACAGACTGTTCATTACATCAGCCATGTGACAATAATTGTCCACCTCCAGTCCACATGGGGATCAGGTTCTTCTCTTTCCTCCAGGCCAGCGCCCTTTCCCTTTCCCCCTAAGTGGCAGGGACCCTCCAAGGTAATTCTTGTGACTCCTACAGCTGCTAAACTCAAGGGCTTTCCTCACTGGGTCCACCTGTCTCATCTAAAACCTTTTCTCTCACCTCCATCCCAGGAAAATCTCTCTTCATATACAGTAAAACAAGCAGGGGCTTGTACTCTCAAGCTCCAGAGGACCTCAGGAACCACTGCCTTATCACCAATTCCAGAGGAATAAGGTATCACCTCTTCCTTTCCCAACTAGGGCCACACAGAGCCGGGGGCTAAAGGACCATCAGAGATATCCAGGTGGTAAGAAAAAAATGTAATATAACAGTCTATCATTGTTCAATACTCAGCAACTAATCACATGCGTTTCCTAAATGCTAAACTAATGAAGGGAACAGGTGTCTTAAATAAACTACCTCTAATAAGGCTTGTCTTGGGTAAAAATTAAGCAGAGTACTAAGGCCAGATCTACCTCAGATAAATGTCAACTCCAAAAATAAAGTAATAATGATTCTTTTTTCTCTAAGCTTTTTCTCTGTCACCAGTATCTTGTCAGAGAAGAGGCTCCCAGCCACACCACAAAGGATGGACAGCTGCAGAACAAGGGGATGGCAGAACTTCATTCCAGGACTCCCATCATAATCCCAGGACTTCAGAAGCCACCTTCCCCTTTTCCCCAAGAGCCAACCAATGCCCATCATTCAGCCGGAAGCAGTGTTTGAGAGAAACGACACCCTATACCCACTCATTCACAATTTTTTTCTTTAAAAAAAAAAAACAAGAGTCCAGGATGATAGGGATTCACAACCACCCCCATGATTGGTCATGTTTGCGCATGCCCAGTAGACCTGGTGACTTCTGCCTAGCCATTTCCAGGTCAAAATGTTTCGAGTTACCAGGACCCCATGTCTTTGCGTGGTTGTGTAAAGCACACAGCGCAACCATGTGATCTAAGCTCATGTGTGGAATAGCCACATGGGCCTGTGTGTGCAGGTGTGGCCAGCCTTTATAAGCCTGCGCCATGTTTCCAACTCCATCTTTATTCACATGTCTTTTCACAGGCCTGTCACATCTGTCTCTCTTTCCTATCTTAATAAAACTCTTGGTTGAATTCTGTCGTGTTTCGTGACATTTCCTCGCAGGGTAAGAGAGCCGCCAAATAACTAACAGTAATGACAGAGGTTCACGTGTGCAATGCACTGGAGACACTGGAGTCTTCCCAGGGAAGGCTGATGAACCATGTGGGAAAGGGAGCAGCAACATCATTTCTTCCCTTTTCACTCCTACCTCCCTCTGCACACAGATGATCAATTCTGGGTGTACTGAGGGCTTGAGTTTAATCTAAAGCAATCAATTTTGAAATCAAATTGATAAATATATTTATCATTTTAAGGGAAACAAAGGTAAGACTTCTTTAAAAGAGCACTTTCCTTGGAGGGAAAAATAATAATCTAGCATAAGCAAAGTGAGTACTCAAAATATTTATACAAAGGATTAGAAAAGCACAAACATAACAACAGATGCTCCAATGGAACAGTGAACAATATTTAAAGGGCATTACACAAGGCAGCTGTCTAGTGAGCACTGATGAGGCTCAGGTCCTCAGCACCATTTCTCATCTGGAAATTGCAGGAGAACACCACAGTGCCAAATCCCACCTGCCTGTTCTCCATCTCACATCCCCACACACCTACCAGCATGGCCACAGTCACAGATATCTAGTGTTGACGAGAGTAACTGGATCTGATGGGAGAGTAAATTAAAATGATCCCTTAGTGTGTGCCTGGCTGTGTTCCCTTACGTTGAACACACTTAATGCATTGCCCCTCAATACATATGTTAACTACAGTTCTGAAATAATGTTTAAAACACAAAGGCACATAGAAACACATGCTCAGGGAAAGACATGTAAAGGAAATTTCCAACCACTATTCACAAAAGTCCGAACTAAGACACCACTCATACGCTAACCAGCAAGACAATGGTTAAGGTGGGAATTGCTTTTCATGGCAGTAGAAATATGAAAGAGACTTCTAGACATCCTCAGTCTTCTCTTCCCCTGTCCTCATCCCCTCTCCTGACCAGTCCACTGCTCATGACCCTGCCCTCTGTCCTTCCTTTCAGCCCAGGTCAGGAGCCCATCATCTCCTCCAGCAGTTCTGCATCAGCATCTCCACCGACTATGGTGGTATTTTATTTATACTGAAATGTGATTTTAATTGTATGATAATAAAGTTGCTTGGGGTCAGAGCTATTAGAGCCATAGCAAGAGCGAGCCGGTGGTGGTGCACGCCTTTAATCCTAGCACTTGGTAGGCAGAGCTAGGTAAATCTCTGTGTGTTCAGGGATACAGCCAGCATTGGAGACATACGCCTTTAAACCTGGATGGCTGTACTTACAGGCAGTGACGAGGCAGTCAACGTGTTTGGGTTTACAACCAATGAGAAGGCAGAACAGAAAGACTATCTAAAGACAAACACACAGGAAGTAGGTCTCTTTCAGAGAGGTAGGAGCACCACAGGAGGAAGGATAAGATTTTAGCTCTGAGCTCTGATCTCTTGGCTTTCTCTTTTACATAGGTTCTGTGTTTCTTATTTAATAAGACGGTTGGTTACATCTACATTTGGCGCTCAATGTGTTGGCGAGAGTTTCCACCTAAAACCTGAGAAAATATTCTAAAACAGAGCTAAAAACAGCTTCCTAACTGTCTCTTTCAAATGAGTGGAGGTTGCAATTTGAGCAACTGGTGCGTTCCTAGTGTGTGTGCTCGATCTGCCTTATGGTGGGAATGAGGCCCCTGCAAGTGGCACATTAAGCTGCATGGTGGATTTAGCCTTTGCTAGCACAAAAAAAAAAAAAAAAAAAAAAAAAAAAGAGGTTTGTGGGCTACATGCTGCTTGGATAAAAGCATAGACCCACGATAGCTCCCAGAGCTGGCGGTAAACTACCACCGCCATGTTGGGAAGCTGAGGTGGGCGGAGCCAGGAGCCATAGTGCTGTTTAGGCTTACAAATGCCACAGTTTAAAGCAATAGATTCACAATAAGACAGATTCAGATGCAATAATACTTTAAATGCTTTACAATGTGTGTAAAAACGTACGTAGGCTTGAAAGAGAGAGGAAAAGGAACATAGACAGTTATATAAAGAAATAGAAAGTTTTAAAAAAAATAAAGTCTTTATAGAGAAAGTAAAAGTAACATAAAAAAATAAGCCATGTAAAGATGGATATCACACAGAGAGTCTGGATTATATTGTCTTTGAGATTTTTAACTGCAGAAAAACATTTGATCGTAAAAGATGTTGAGTTAAACCAATATGTATATATTAAAGATTCCTTGAATTCAAAATTTGGATATAAGGATGTGTTGCTTTGGAAAGGAGACTCTGCTTTTGTTCCCACAGAAAGCCAGAGGCTATGGATTTGTTCCAGATTAAGATACATCAGGTTTGACCAGCCAAGACCCCCTGAAAGGTCTCCGATGACACCATGGCCCAGATGATCCAACATCCAGAATGGTCTGAAGGCAACTGGCTCAGACAATACACCTCATGGACTATTCTATAATTCTAAAATTTTCTTTGTATCCCCATAAGATACAGCACCCCCCTCCAGCAGGGAATAGTAAGAAATGCTACACCCAAATTCCCAAATTATATGTAATTTTACTTTGTTAAAACCTTCCTTTTTGGAAAAAAAAAAAAAAGAGGGGGGGGAGTGATGTGGGATGTTCTGTATGTCCTGTGGGAGCCCGTTTTTGAGTTCCTTGCAGCTTTACCCAGCAGGTCCGCATAGAGGATTATTAGGACCACGGGCCTGAGTGCAGGTGTCTGAGATGGTCTGCACTTGGCTGTGCTGTGGGATGGTCTGTATGTCAAGTTGCTCTGATTGGTCAATAAATAAAACCTGACTGGCCGTGACTAGGCAGGAAGTATAGGCAGGACTAAGAGAGAGGAGAAATAAAAGAACAGGAAGGCAGAAGGAGTCACTGCCAGCCATCACCCTGACAAGCAGCATGAAAAGATGCTGGTAAGCCACAATCCACATGGCAGGGTATAGTTTTGTGGGAATGGATTAATTTAAGCTATAAGAACAGTTAGCAAGAAGCCTGCCACAACCACACAGTTTGTAACTAATAGAAGTCTCTGTGTTTACTTGGTTGGGTCTGAGCGGCTGTGGGACTGGCGGGTGACAAAGATTTGTCCTGACTGTGGGCTACAACCTACCCTTTGCCTCTGTTTTACTCCTCAATACAGTCTTTTCTTTTTCTTTAATTTAAAAAAATTATTCTCATATAATATAAGTTGAGCATGTCTCTCCTTTCCCCAACTTCTCCCAGACCCTCTCCACTCAATCTCATGCTCTTTTCCCTCCCACACTTTCTTTCAAGACAAAACAAAGCAAAACAAGCTACAGAAACAACAACAACAAACCTAAGAGAAAGAAATCAAACAAACAAAAAAAAATACCAAACCAAAACCAAATCCATGGAGAAAGTCTCCTGTTGGCCAACTGCTCCCAAGCATGTGGCCAGCCATAGAATGTACCTGATATGTATAGTGACACTCTATTGAAGAAAACTGTTTTTCCCTTTCTTGATAGGGATCAATTGGAAATAAGTTCTTGTTTAGGAGCAGGAATTTGTGTCCACTTCCCTTTCTCAGTGCTTGGCATTTGTCTTCCCCAACAAGTTCTTCATGTGAGCCCTGTAGTGGTTTTTTCAAAGTCTTCATATTGTTCCTACTGGTCCCTGCTGAAAGCCTTCTAAGAGCTCCCAAACCCTGTCATTTGAGGCCGGTTCACAGGCCATTCCTAAACCTCCTGCTCTGTGGAGACTCAGCCTCAGCACACAGCTGTCTCTTTCATTTCCTCTCTCTATGAACAAAATTCCCATGCTTACTCCCAGGACTCTGCATGCCTCTGCCTCACTCATATTAGGAAATTCCTACCTTCTCATCATGGAGGAGGACGACCATGCTCACTGAGGTGCCCAATGGTGGTCACAGCAGGACTCAGATAGACCAGGAAGCCTTCCCTGTTGTGCTACAACCTCCCTCCCTAACACTTGTAGGATACACCCTGCATTTTTTTGTTCACTGACTGGCTGCAATTGGAAGAATCCTAGGAAATCAATTTTGATACCGAAAATACCTGGGCAAACTCTTTGTTTCTCTCTTGTTAACTGAAACCCCACACAACTAAACAATTATCTCTGAAGGAGTATAGCTGTATGGGAGACTTTCTAACCTTTGCAACAATAAAAAAGAACTAATATTGCCTCAATTGTACATTCAAGCTATTGTTGCACTAACTTTAGTTTAACATCACAACAGTTCACTGAAGGAAGTATTCTTACCTGTGTGTTTCAGGTGAACACCTAAGGCCTGGAGAGGGAGGTTTGTTTCAGATTGCAAGCTCAGCATGGGAGAAGTGGGGATGAGAGGTGTGTCCTCAGAGCTGGGCTCTCAGTCACCTTCTCTGCTGCTGGCACACAGGCATTGAGTGAGAAGGTGACGAAGGCAAAGTCTACACATTGTCCATCTAGTTGAGTTTATTGAGACTCAGCAAAGGCCAGAGCCCTCCTAGAAGAGAGCTGGATGACTAGCCACAGACCAGCTCTCCTGGTGAGATTTCCCCCTCCTGTCTGAATGTGGGAGACACTGAGATTTACTGAAAGTAGAAGGATGCAAGGATAGAGGATTTAGGGGTGATTTCTACGGCATTGGCACACTATTTAGTCACCACAGCCTGTTATTTCTCCCAGCCCAGTGGTCTCTGACTTTGCTTACAGTGTCCCACCAGGCCTGCTTGCCCAAGTCTGTGAGCCCAACATCACAAACAATGATATCAGGATTGAGTTCCAAGCCAGAAAGGCTACACATGGGAGTCCCAACCTAGGAAGCCAGCATCTGGAAAGCTGAGGATGAGGAGTCCAAGGAAATACTCAACTATATAGTGAGTTTAAAGCCAAACTAGGCTACAACAGACTTACACCCCCCATAGGAAAAAATAAAAAACAAAACCATGATTGCTCTGCCCAGAAAGTGCATCAAGCTGTGTCTCCGTGGGGTAGGAAGACTCCTTCAAAGACATTAACTGCTCTCTCAGGGATATGGATTTTTGCTTCACTTGAGACTTTTCAGCTCAGGACCCCATATCCTTTATTTTTAAACATGTTAGAAACAAACAAACTCTCCATAAATATTTATTAAATTAATAAATAGAGAAAGGAAAAAGAGTTGAGAGGAAAAGAAAAAAGAGCAGGCGATGAGGGAAGAGATCTGTGGAGTCTGAGATGTACACAGAGGACCTGAGATGGAGGACTTGACTAATTATTATCTCTAGACCCTTTTGTGTGAACCTCACCCTCAGGCCAAGCACCAGTGACCATCTTCCTACCTGTAAATCAGGGACTGTCACTGAGTGGCTATTATGAGGAAGTCCCATAAAGCAATTGAGTCCAGGGAGTTGGCTTTCTAGGCAGCTCAATCTCCAGAAAAATTCCAAGGTGCTATAGAGTTTGAGTGACTGAATATCTTGCTTCCTCTGCAAGTAGGCCAGCCCTGACTCCTGAAGATGGCACCTATAAAACCCTGCTTAACAAAGGCCAGCTCAGACATCTTCACATCTTCCCATTGGGACCAAAGGCTGAGGTTTTATGGCCCTGCCTCCTCTCTGAGCCTCCCCAGGAGAGCTGGGAAAAGACCATTTCTGTTCCCAGTAGGGATGCTAAGATGATCCCTGGATGATATCAACAAGAGCACTTCAGTGAGACCCTTGGGGGCAGAGCAGGAGGAAACAACCCACAGGAGGAGGAGTGGTGACCTGTCCCCTTCTCTAGACTAATTGGGAATTAGAGCAGCTCAGAGAAGGGGAGGTGGGACCTGGTCACCTGAGACACAGGTCAGGGACTTGAGTTCTCATTCTGATTCCTGCTTTACAGCCCAAACCCTGAGCCCTGACACTCATGAGACCACGTTTGAGTCACACTCCTCTTTCTTCCTCAACTACCTTGGGATAGATCACAGTCCTCTCTTCACTACAGTGTAACACCTGAACACGTTAGGTCTTGTGGAGTAATCTTTTTGTACACTATGAAGATGTGTCACTCAGACTGAGGTAATGAAAAGCTCAATGGCCATATCTAGATAGGATTTTCAGGGCAGAAAGGGCACTAGAGAGGAGAAGGATGGAGATGCCAAGAGGTGGAGAACAAGCAAAACATGCGGGAGGGGAGGTAACAGCCAGGACTCACTTGGCAGCATGTAGGTGAAAACACATGGGTTAATTTAAGGTATAAGGGCTAGGTAGAAACAAGCCTAAGCCTAGGTATTGGACAAGCTTTCATCATTAATAAAGAGCCTCTGACCATGACTTGGGAGCTGGCTGGCAGGACAGAGAAAGAGTTGCAACCATTACCCGGACACTCTGGAGCTAAGGAAGAGTCAAAAACCATGGACGCTTGGAGGTGGCTCTGAGCAAAAGTGGGTTTCCTGCTCTTGCAGAACACCCAGCTTGGTTCCCAGCACCTACCATGGCAGCTCACAACCATCTCTATCTCCAGTTCTAGAGGATCTGGTGACCTCTGGTGTCTTCCCCAGAGACAAGGCATGCATGTGTTGTACATAGATATATATGTATAGGCAAAATGTTGATACACATAAAAAACAGACAAAAAGAGTCAAGCATTACATACCAACATGGAAGTCAGCAGTGACATCCCAGGACAGTGGAGTGAGAAAACTCTCTGAGGGGCTCATGTCTCTTAGATACATATTAGACTTAGGGTCCAAATATCAAGCTCTGGGTGTGCTCTCTTGAGCTTGATGTTTTTCTTCCTCAGTTGCCTCTTCTGTAGAAATCCAATAGTAGCCTCTTCCCTTCTAGGCTGGCTAGAGGATAAATGTGAGGATGTCATCACCGTGACACAAGTTCTGGCCAGTGTTCCATGATCTCGAATCTTCATCCCCTGCCTTCTGTCTATGTCCTTGTTTCCTAATGATTCAAAGGAGAAGATGGGACTATAAAGTCTTCCTGCAGAGAGTGATTGATGATAAGGGGTTGGAGTCTGTGAGCTGCTCCTTAAACACAGCCAACAGTAACAGTTCATTATAAAGTGACAACTAAATAAATTGTACAGGAAACAAGGGCAGAGTGTCTAGGAATGTGGCTCAGCTGTATAGCATCAAGTAAATAGAATGCTCGAGGCTAGAGTTTGAGTCACAGCACTAATAAAAGTGAAGCAACACAGGCTCTGAACTCTGCACAGCCTGGTGAGCACCTGCATTGTCCTGTGTCCTGTGCTCCAGCAGTTGTTCACTGTGGTGCCTTTGCTGCTGGAAACACTGAACAATGACACGTGATCTCAACTGCTGTTCAGAGGCCTGTGTTGCCACCATGACACTGCCATGATGGGTGGATTTGCACCTTAGTATTGGCCATCAGCACCAATCAGAAACACCTTGACACAGCCCTGACCCCTGCAGTGCTGTTACTCAGCCCTGTCCCACAGCTCTGACCCCAACTCTTCCCACTCTTGCTCTTGGTCCTCATCAGCTCTGCAGAGGTAGTGGAGTCCAGGCAGAGGTTCTTCTCCACCAGGATAGATGAGAAAATTAAACAGGTTCAGAGAGAAGCAGAAAGAACCTATTGAGTGTCACATGCAGAATAACACAGTCACCCTTGCTCTGCTGGATTTAGTCTTGGATAATTTATAATAGATTTATTGGTTGGAGCTCCAGAAAGACACACACACACACACACACACACACACACACACACACACACACACACACACACACACGATTTGAGTTAGACATTGATGTCAGCAACGTGGCAGAAAATAGTCATATGATAGGGACAAATCTTGGAAAAAGTGAAAAAGCCCAAAGTCCCACAGAATGCATCTTTGGGATCTGTCAAAAGAAAAGGACACAGGAGATTAAAAGTACAAGGGAGTTGGGGGAATATTACACCTTTTTGAGTGAGGACATAAAAAGGTAGGCAAACATATCCAAGCCTCATGGCCGACACAAGGGACTGCATACCCTGTTTTTTTTTAATGACTGCAGCTACAAGAGATTGCCAAGCATGGTCCTGCATGCATATTGCACAGATAATGTACAATGACCCAGAAAATCATAGTGATCTGGCAAAGGTCATCCAACTAGTGAATGGCAGAACCAACTCCAGGGCCTGGCCACTTGCCTCTGGGGTGAGGCTGAATCTGCCATGTCTATCACATACTTGATTGTGTGAGTTCAAGCTAATGCATGTACATGGGCTCTAACAAAAATACTCCTGCTGTTCAGAACTGGACCTACTTCATAGTGGTCATGGGAACACCCCAGACATCAGCATGAAGGAAAATTTAAACTCTAGAAATTTCATTCCACACCAGAAGGACTCACAGGCCTAAAGGAGAAGATGGTGAGCTTGGAGATAGGAAAATCCAGCCAATCTACAGCTCTTACATCCAGGGACTCCTTAATTGGCCCCCAGCTGACAATGCCTCATTAATGGACCATGTGAGAAATGGCTCATTTCGTAAAATGAGTCGTTCACATGGTTTTGTGGTTTTGTATCTGGAGAAGAAAATGAAAATGACCATGATAATCAGTGAGAGGATGGTCAGGGAAAGGTTTGACAGGTATCCTCAGAGAATGTCATCCCATCCACTTAATTCTTCATATCTTGTCCTCTTGAGGACACCTTTCATGAGAATTCACATGAGACAGAATTATCTTCACATTCTTTCTGATTTCCAAGAAGGCTACCCACAAATCTTTCCACACTCATTCTATCCAATTTTACAATTCTATTCCATGGATGTACATGACCATGTAACCATGGGCCACAATGCACTCATCAAAATAGAATGTTAGCTGGAAGACATTTCTCCTTCTAAACCAAAGGAGCAATAAATGTGTGGACAGTGTTTTATTCTCTGGAAGGGTTTTTACCAACCACTGTCTTCAGGCACGTCCTGAAAAAGAACACAGTGCTCTGCTGTCCACTTTCAAGTTTGACAGCATGTCACACAGAACCATGTGTAATTAGCCTGAGTTTGCTCTTCCTCCTCAACCCACCCTAGGGAACTGCCTATATGTACCACAGGCTCAGGCTGTGAAAGGGGAGTAGCCAGAGTAGACCACCTTGGCCATTTCCTCATGTAACCTACTTGTGCCTTCATGAACTGCTAGAGATATCTGTGTGTGCACTTTGACATTTGATAATGAAAGATTTGACACAGCACACTGGGTGTCCAGGTAATTATGAGCATCAGTGAAAAAACAGAATAATAAAAGGAAACAAAAAAGCATTTGTATCCATTAAAAATATCCAAGGGACAGGTCTGAATGCTACCATTCCTCCCTTTTGATCGTTGTAAAAAGGGTGAGCTATGGATGGCAAGTGGGGCAAGAATGAGAGTCCCCAAAATCTCAAGACGGCTTCCTGTTGATTTGGGACAAAGTGCGGATAGAAGTTGGAAGTTGGGGTCACATACAGCAAAAGGTGTGAGTGAAGAAGTATTCAGCTTGCTGTCATTCTGGAGACCTCAGGCATCTGTTCCTTGAGTGAGCTGAGAAGACAGGTTGCTAGTAGAAAAAATAGATTGTTATCATCAGCCCTGTGAGAGGGGCTAGCCATGGGAAGAGTGATAACTGCCAAAAAGAATGGAACAGAAAAGTTCCCCAGTTGTACAGAAGAGACAGTTGTACATTGGGACATCTTGGAAAACCACCTTTCAGTTGCTGGGTAGGTGTCTGCTTGAGTCTAGGAGGTGGTACCAGCAGTGAAGTCCCAGGAGCTTGGGGAGATGGCATGTCAAATTGAGGGATGGTGTGTTCTTCAGGAGTACCTGAGCCATCACATCTTCTGTTTCCCTGGAGGTTAGGAGTGCATCCATCCTGTAAAGTGTCAATAAGGATTAAAAGATGGGGAGCCTCATTGTGATTGGACATGTGGGTAAAGTCAACCTGTTACTGTTCAACAAGTTAGTGTCCTCAGAGCTGGTACAGGGGTGGTGTATTTGGAGGCCCCTGTGAGTTTGGCCTTAGCATGAGTCTGGCAGGAGGGATGGACCTGTGAAGGAACCTGCCTGTGTCTATAAAACAGCTGGAAAAGATTTATATCTTGGTGTCATAGCAAAAAGCTGGGAGGCTTCCATACCCTCTCTAATGTGGGAGGTGGAGAGCTGTTAACTGGCAAATCTATTAGTCCTCTGGCCACCAAACATCTTCAGATCTGAGAAGGATAAGTAAATGAGCAGAAGAGTCAGCTTTCCTATCTTCACATAAGCAAACGTTAAAGCACCTTCTTTTTATCTAATTCACCAGGAGATACAGATGGCTGACCAGTGAGAGCAGTCACATCTCTCTTTTGAGTCTGGTAGCAAGGTGAACTGTGTCTAGACCTAGCATTAGCTCTAAGAGAGTGAGGCCTGTGGATTTTACACAGAGAACTGAGAAAGTAGCCGAAGCCTTGGTTGCTGCTGTTGAACTGACAAAGTCTGATCATCAAATGTCATCAGAGCCCTGAGAAGGATAATTTTTACCTTAGTTAGCAATTGAAGATCACAAATTTTACTTGCTGGCTACCTAGACAGCTGCCCCAGGGTCCTCCATGGTCACTGAGAGCACAAGTCTCAGGACAACAACATCTATCCTTGGCTGCCAAGTCTAGGCCTGCCAGGCCTCAGAAGATCCAACAGTTGTGGAGTAGGAACTTGTGGGGCAGACCAGCCTACCTTGTCTAGGCAAAAGTGAGGCTATGGATTCCCTAGAGTCCTGTTGTCTGTGGTCTGGCAGCAGTCAAGACAAAAGGCAGTTTTGCTCAGTGGCTGCAAAGGGTGCTGCCAGGAGCTGGCATGTCTCTCTCTCACAAAAAGCTTTTTAATTAAACATTTTAGATACCTTATTCTGCAGATCTCTGAGCATCTGAGGACTGTCTGTCTATTAGATATGAATGACTATCAACTTGTGTTCCCCAACAGTCTACAATATGTTAGCAGCTGTCATAAGACTGGGACTTACATTCCATTTCTGTCAGGGTTAGCCTTAAAAGTATGATTTGAATAAAGAAACCAAAGTAGCCATTTAGTTGGTAAAAATAGAACAAGTTTGTACAAAACTGGAAAAGCTTTCTCCAGAGAAGGCAAGGAAAGTGACATGGGAAAGATCATGAGGGCCAAATGGGAACAGGACACAAGGGGGCTTGTGTGTTGGGGTGTGGCCCAACTCTGAGAAAAGGACCCTCCCAGGAGACCAGAAACTCCATTATAGAATATATATCTTGTTTATAAATATATACCTTATTTATCAAACATATGCCACCATTTATTTACATTCTCTAGAAGCTTGGTGTCAACTTGGCAAAGACATAAGTATGAATCTCTAAGTTAGCTTTTGTTAATCTGAGTAGATCTTTATATCTTTAAATTTCTACTGTCATATAGAATATACTATAGACCAGAGTTGAATCAAATATAGAAGGAGATAAAATGACAGAGGTCTTTAACCTCAGTAAACCTTAGTAAAAGATGGCTGCCAGCCATGTGGTAGTCTACAACACAATGAAATTGGGGGAAAAATCAAATGTTATTTAGGCTTAAAATTGAGAGCATACATAAGTTGAATCTGGACATACAGTTTTCCCAATTAGTTACAGCTTACCAGTACTTGTAAAAGTGAAAAGGTTAGGCATATATTCTTAAATTGGTGTTAGTTAGTCTGAATAGACCTTAGATAAGGAGAGGCCCTTTATTAGAGTGCATAGATATTATCAAATAGAATATATCAGTCTCTGGTGTTTAGCTGTGGTCTTAAGATATAATGAGGCAAAACCAAGTTTTAACATTGTAAACAATTTAGTTCCTCTAAAAATCAATTATCAAAACCAGCATTGTTTTAAATCCCATCTCTTATATAACTTTTTTTTCTTTTTAGGACAGGACAGGAATTGTCAGACAGGAATCTATCTGATAAAATGAACAGAGAAGTCTTGAACTTTACTAAACATTGGTCAAGAAGCAACTGCTCATGTGGTTGCCCTTATCAAATATGGCGTTGAAGTCAGATGACCTGTCTTTGGCCGTAGTCAAGATGGTGCTTGCCCACATGGTCACATGGTATTTTTCCCCCAAGACATATGGAACACATAATCTCAAGCATTCAAAAATCAGTCAGACACACAATCATGTAGCCACTTCAGTCAGACATTTCCACCTGCACGTATCAAATAGACTTTTGAACAGAAAGACAGACAAAACTTTTCCTGGGAACCTTTCATGCTTCATGACGGGAGCGTGGAGAAGGTGCTGTAGAGAAGATTAGCAGAGCAGCCAGGCAGGAAAGAGGGAACCCCAGGCTGCAGCATGGCAGTAGCAGCAGCAGCAGCAGCAGCAGCAGCAGGGAGTCAGCGGACAGAGACAGAACAAATAGAAGAACAGGACATTTTGAGTGAAAGCATGAGATGCCAGCAGGTACAGAAGCTGGGAGCAGGAGATGAGATGAGGGAGGCATCCATTGGGCTAGAGCCCAAGCCATGGATCTCCCAGGCTGCGGGGAGAGAAGAGTAAGCAGGACACAGATGGCTAACATGAGCTGTGAAAGTTCTGTGAAATACTAGGGTAAGGTGTCCCAGCAGGCAGCCATTTGAATTTATATCTAAGGGGTATTGGGCGAAAGTGGGTAAGTTTAGGCACATTTTCCATGAGTGAGGTAGAGAAGTAAGATCCAAGGGCTGAAATCTAGCCCAGAAATTCAGCGAGGACCGACTGGGAAGGTACAAGCTGCTAAGTGAGTCACCAAACAGAGCAGGGGCCTGAAGGATGCTTGGGTCTGAAAATGAGAAGGCACAAGCTGCCCAGTGTGTCATCATGCAAAAGGCAGGAGCCAAAGGGCTAAGATCCCCAGTGAGACAGTTACCTGGTACCAGGACTTCGAGAAAAGCCAGAAAGCAAGGACTGTGCTCAAGAAACTAATCCTTGCTTTTGGGAAATGATCAGTGGTGGAGAGAGGCGGGGTGGGGTCAGGTGGGGTGGAGGGGAATGGAGGAGGGCTTACCAATTATGCCAGTGTAGAAAAGTGACAGTGTTGGAAGGTTCCAGGGTCCCAGTGTTGTCTCAGAACTGCCAGGAGAACCTGCTGAGTTTTCATGGCACCAATTATGCAAAATACCGAGAAAGAGAACTGGGTGGGTTGGAGCCCAGGGGCCCTAAGGTGGGTGAGAAAGGGACATCAGGCAGACACAGCAGGTGGCAGTCACGGTGGGTGGGAGCTGCAGGGAAAGACACACCATGCAGGTGTCCTCACAAGGAAAGTGTTACTAAGGGAAAGGAAAGGGAGAAGGGTAAGAGAGAAAGCAGGTGGGGGCCCAGGAGAGAAAAAGAAGAAGAGAAAGAGAAGGGGGAAGAGAGGAAGAAAGGAGGTGTAGAGCAGCCTAGTGGGAAGAGAGAGGAAGAGAGAAGGAATGAGAGAGAGGAAGAGGGGAGAGGGGAGGCTGAGGAGAGAAGAAGAGAGAGAAGGTGGGCAGGGCCCCACCTTTTGTGAGGGGACTTCATGCATGTGCAGAGAGAACAATGAGCACAGGACCCTGAGCACATTGGTCAGGTCCCAAGGGGCGGGTCTGAATGCTAACAGCAACCATGTGGTATGTATGGGCTGACCAAGGACACACCAGGTCTCCAAAGGTACTTTTGAATTGGGATAGGATTTTTGTACAATAATTCCTCTCCTGTCTGAACAACAAGGTTTAGGAAAGATAGGATTTTAAAACAATGCTTGTTTAATGAGGTATTAAAGCTGTACCTCCATGTGTTCATATACAATATCATAGCTTGCTGGCAGCCAAACTTAGTAACATGAGAGTCACCCAGATGGTATTTGTTTGAGAGACATGGAATTGTTTGCACTGTTGGAGCTTGGTTTTGCCTTCTGCAGGTTACGGTTATGCCCTGTGTCTTCACTCTTGAAATTAAAAAAGAACTTTATTTTGAGAGATTTTAAACTTCTTTAAAAAGAAGTTTTGGTGTTTTACAGAAAATTAAAATTTAAAAAACTGGATGTTTCTAAGAAACAGCTTTTAAAAATATTTAAGTTTGGGACTGGAGAGATGGCTCAGAGGTTAAGAGCACTGATTGCTCTTCCAGAGGTCCTGAGTTCAATTCCTAGCAACCACATGGTGGCTCACAACCATCTGTAACGAGATCTAGTGCCCTCTTCTGGCCTGCAGTCATACATGCAGACAGAACACTGTATACATAATAAATAAATAAATCTTAAAAAAAACTTAAATAAATCATTAAAAAAATTTAAGTTTATAAGGCCATGAGACATTTTAAATTTATAAGCTATTTTATTATTATGTCTTTATTAATATGTGATTTTGATAAATAGATAAATATAAGACTAGGATTAGGGCCACAGCTATGAGCATCAAACATTAAACACTAGAGGTTGATGTATTTCTATCTTATGATGCAACAAGATGAGGACCCAAGCAGACTCGAAATAGTTCTATCCTTGCCTAAGGCCTACTCAGGCTAACAGAGACTGATTTAAGAGTGTATGCCTAAGGCGAATCTACGAGTTTGAGGCCATCCTAGTCTACAGAGCAAGTTCTAGGACATCCAGGGCAACACAGAGAAACTCTGTCTTGAAGAGCAATTGAAACAAATGAGTGTATGCCTAACCTCCTTGTTTTTGCTAACATTGTTAAACTGTAGCTATTCTGGTACACTGAGTCATACAAGAAATTGTTATATCCTATGATGATACCATATGTAAGGACCAGGAAAATAAAGTTGCCAATCTCCCTATGGCATGTATTCATGATTTGAGCTTCAATTTAGAAGCTGTTATTTTTAATCATAAACTGTTGAATATGATTAAGTTTTAATATGTCTAGTATTATACTTGTAGCATGCTAAATGCTAATAGAACTAATACAGGAAAAAGCTTTATTTAGCCTCCTGTATATGTTTTCAAGGTGTATCCTAAACTACATAAATAAAAAACAGGCAAGGGTTGTTTAACTCAGAAATAGTTAATAGATAATGGTCCTCAAACTTGTCAGAGATCTGCTGAAAATGGCATTTATGATATTTAAACTTACTATGACAGACAGAGACTTCCAGATCCGAACAGTGATCCACCCCCCCCCCAAGTCTTCAAGAAGATAATGGGCACAGTGACAAAGACTCCACCTAGATTGTGGTAGTGCTAACCCACTTGGAAAGACTGCCCCAATGCCTTGTCTGCTGCCCGGACCCATCCCAGACTGTGGACAAGCAGGACACTGGAGAGCTGATTACCCTACTTTGCCTAGACAGTGTAAGGTCAGTCCCTCAAGTTTCTCCTCCATAGGAAAGCCTCTCATCTTCTGGGCCTGGCAGCCAAAGAATGATGCTGCCCTGGTACCTCTGCCCCCAATGCCTCGGAGACCATAGGAGCTCTTGGTCCTCATCAGCTCTGCAGAGGTAGTGGAGTCCAGGCAGAGGTTCTTCTCCACCAGGATAGACGAGGAGACAGGTTCAGAGAGGAGCAGACAGAACCCACTGAGTGTCACGTATTGAAACAGCCACCTTTCTCTGTTGGGTTTAGTCTTGGATTTTTTATTATAGATTCATAGGGAGGAGCTCAAGGGAGATACACACACACACAAGTTAGATATGGATGTCAGTAACATGGCCAAAAAGCAGTCACAGGATGGGGACAGAATTTGGAAAAATTGAAAAATCCCTAAGTCCCACAGAAAGCATATTTGATATCTGGAGAGAGAGAGAGAGAGAGAGAGAGAGAGAGAGAGAGAGAGAGAGAGAGAGAGAGAGAGAGAGAGAGAGAGAAAGTGAAAACAAAAAACCTAGGGGCAGGGAGGATGTTACACCTTTTAGGTGAAGACTAAAATGATAAGCAGACTTAACAGAGCCTCATTGCTGCCCTAAGAGACTGCAGTACCAAGATGCTTTTCAAACATAGTCCTACAGGTCCGTTGCCTAGATAATGTACAATGACCCAAAAAAATCTTAGTGATTTGGCAATGATCACCCATCTAGTGAATGGTAGAACCAACTCCAGGGCCTGACCACAAACCTTTTGAGTGAGGCTGAATCTGCCATGTCTATAACATGCTTGATTGTTTGAGTTCAAGCTAATGACAGTACCTGTGGTCTAAAAAAACCACTCCTGCTCTTCAGAGCTGGGCCTATTCCATGGTGGTCATGGGACCATCCCAGAGGTCAACATGAAGGGAAAGTCAAATGTTGCTGGAGGGCTTCTCTCTAGGTTCCAGCAAACCCCGCAGTCCCACAATCCATGTATAAAATAATCACTCAGACGCCTATATTACTTATAAACTGTATGGCCATGGCAGGCTTCTTGCTAACTGTTCTTATATCTTAAATTAACCTATTTCTATAAATCTATACCCTGCCACGTTGCTTGTGGCTTACCAGCGTCTTTACATGTTGCTTGTCCTGGCGGTGGCTGCAGTGTCTCCCTCCCCTTCCTGTTTCCCCAATTCTTCTCTCTCCTTGTCCCGCCTATATTTCCTGCCTGGTCACTGGCCATCAGTGTTTTATTTATATAGAGCGATATCCACAGCACTTCCCCTTTTCTTCTTCTTCTTCTTTTTTTTTTTTTTTTTTTTTTTTTTGGTTTTTCAAGACAGGGTTTCTCTGCATAGTTTTGCACCTTTCCTGGAGCTCACTTGGTAGCCCAGGCTGGCCTCGAACTCACAAAGATCCGCCGGGCTCTGCCTCCCGAGTGCTGGGATTAAAGGCGTGCGCCACCACCGCCCGGCTTCTTCTTTTTTTTTTTTAAAGGAAGGTTTTAACTTTAACATGGTAAAATTACATATAACAAAACAATTATCAAGCAAGATTTACAGTTACAATATTGAAGAAGATATCATATCTATCTTATATTTGTGAGTTTAAGGTTTTATATCTAGCTTATCTTTTATCATAACTAAGGAAAATTGTAAGTATCTCATCTTTAACCACATCAAAGACCTCAGAAAGATATAATACTACCTGAGAAATGAGAGAAGGATGCAAGCAACTTTCAGGAGTCTTGCAGGGTAGAAAGAGACAGCTGACAGCCTGGACAGTTATCTAAAGTTCTCTTGTAAAGTTGGGGCATTTGTCTTCAGCCCACAGGCCTAGAGCCTCTCATTTACTTTTTTCTGTGTCCTATAGAATGTCTGGCAGTTTCCTCTGTGAAGCAGGAACCTGAAGGACCATTTTATCAAGCAAAGTTCAGTGGTCACCTTCCTATGGTTCCTGCATGTCCAGTTGATCAAGCAGTCCAGGCAAGAACTGTTTCTTGCCCAAATGGCTATTTTTGCCAAGGTGAAGATAAACTCCATATGGAGTTTCTTTGATGCCCATCCTCCTCCCTGAAGTAAATCCAGTGCTGTCAGGAGCAGACATGTCTCACTTTCCAGAATGTCTAAATTTTTTAAACATTTTAAATGCCATATTCTGTAGGTATTTGAAGTGTTTAAAGACTACCTATCTATCTGAAATATATCTATGTATACCTAGAAGACTTAACTAACATGGCTATAAATATGATTATCATAGATGACTAATTATTAATCTATTTCTTAATTATCCATTGCAATTTTAAATGAGTTACATAAACATAATACCTCAAACGAGAATATATATATATATATACATATATATATATATATATATATATACAGTATAACAAAATTAACTTCAAGTTTGTATCAATAAACTAAAATTTATACCAATGTAAAATATTTTAAACATAAACTAAAATCTATACCAATGTAAAATCCTGAATCATGACATGACGCTATTGGAACTCAGGTGTTTCTGGTACGTGGACTGCTCTCACTCAATGTGAGGTTGAACTGTTGACCTTGTGTACATCCTACTTCACAAATGAGTCTGTCAGATACACTAAGCCTATAGGCTGAAGATGATGCCCCAACACTGCGGAGAAATCTCAGGTGACTGTCCAGGCAGCTGGCTGTTTCTGTCAACTCACAAATTTTTTGGAAGTTGCTTGCATGCACTTCCTGTTTTTATTTTTGTTAGCTAATATTAATTCCTTCTTGGATCTCTGAGGGAGTTGAAGATTAGTTAGTTTTAGTTGAAAATTAATTAGGATAGAAACTGAATTAGTACATCTTGGATTTACCAAAATAGGATAGATAATGGAATTATTTTCTCTGATTTGTCCAATACAAATGGACTTGACATTGTTTAGGTATTTATTACTTGTATATATTGTATACAGTTATTGTACTTTTATATATAGTTTTTCTTATGTTAGTTATAACCTTTTACTTTTTTTCTTTTTATTAAAATAGAAAAGGGGAAATGTGGTGGTATTCTAATTGTACTGAAATGTGATTTTGATTATATGTTAATAAATAAAGTTGCCAGGGGGTCAGAGCTATTAGAGCCATAGCAAGAGTGTGGCGGTGGTGGCACATGCCTTTAATCCCAGCACTTGGTAGAAGAGCTAGGTAGATCTCTGTGTGTTCAGGGATATAGCCAGCATTGGAGACATATGCCTTTAAGACCTAGGGGGCTGTACATACAGACAGTGATGAGGCAGTCACATGTTTGGGTTTACAACCAATGAGAAGGCAGAACAAAAGACTATGAAAAGACTTACACACAGGAAATAGGTCTCTTTTGGGAAGCTAGGACCACCGCAGGAGGAAGGGTGAGATTTTAGCTCTGAGCTCTGACCTCTTGGCTTTCTCTTTTACATTGGTTCTGTGTTTCTTATTTAATAAGATGGTTGGTTACATCTACAGTCAAACTTTAGAGGTTTCCATCTACACCAGGAAAACCCATAGGCCTAAAAGAGAAGATGGCAAGTTTGGAGGAAGGAGAAGCAGATCCACAGCTCTTACATACAGGGACTCCTTAATTGGCCCCCCTATAGCCAGTGCTTCATTAATGGACGATGTGAGAACTGGATCATTTGGTAAAATGAGTAGTTCACATGGTTTTCTGGTTTTATATCCAGAGAAGGAAGTAAAGATGACTATGATAATCAGGGAGAGGATGGCCAGGAAAGGGTTGACAGGGTGTCTTCAGAGAAGCCATCCCATCCACTCACTTCTTAATAGCCTGTCCTTTTGATGACACCTTTTATGAGAATTCACATGGGACAAAAACATCTTCACATTTTTTCCAATTCCTAAGGTTATTCACAGATCTCTCCACACTTATTCTCTCCAGTTTTACAATTCTATTCCATGGCTGTTCACAACCATGTAACCAACCCATGGGCCACAATGCACTCACGAATATAGACTCTTAACTAGAAGACATTTTTCCTTCTAAGCCAAAGGGATAACCAAATGTCCTGCACAGTGTTCTCTTCCCTGGATTGGTTTCTCGTCACCACTGTTTTCAGCACATCCCAAAAACAGCTGACAGTGCTCTGCTGTCCACTTTCAGGTTTGACAGCCAGGTACACACAACCATAGCATGAGTTTGTTCCTCTTCCTCAGTACAACTTAGAGAACTGCCCTTGGGAACCACAGACTCAGGCTGTGGAAAGGATGTAGCCACAGTAAACCACAAGAGCCATTTGCTTGTGTAAGCTACTTGTGCCTTTGTGGACTACTAGAGATATCTGTGGGTACACACTGACATTTGATTACGTCAGCTTTGAGACCCAGGAATTGGGTGCTCAGTTAAGTATGGGTACAGATGGGAAAAAAGAATGATAAAATGAAACAGAAGAGTTATGGAACAATCTTTTTAATACTATGAATATTTATTATTCTCATTGCCTAATAAAGAGCTGATGGCCAAAACCTAGGCTGGATTTTGGGGGAGAGAGGATTCTAAGAAGAGAAAGAGAAGAGTCCCAGGAGTCTCAGGAGTCTCAAGGAGATGAAAAGGTAACAGGAGATCCATGCTGGGATAAGGTACTGAGCCTCATGATAAAACATAGATAAGAACATGGGTTAATATAATATGTAAGAGCTACTTAGTAACAAGCCTAAGCTATTTGCCAAGCATTTATAATTAATAATAAATCTCTGTGGTTACTTGGGAGCCAGCTGGTAGACAGAGCTGAACGTTGGTCCCAATGAAAAGCTCTACTTACACAGAAGAATTTTCATCCACTAAAATATCTTGTTGTTTTTAATTTATTTTTAAAATTACATTCATGATATTAATCACATTTGTGGTATTCATAGATTACATTCACAGTATTCATTCAAATATATATATATATATGTATATATATATATATGTATATATATATATATGTATATATTTTTAAATGTTGAATGTCATTTGTTGAAGGAGTAGGAGGTCTTAATTACAGGCTTACAGCACAATGGGAGGACCCCGGAGGGCAGAAGTTCGCTACTGATGTTTTACAATCTTGCATCTAAGCTGTTAACGCCCATTATTCAGGATAAACAGACAAGGAACTTCCCTTAGGCATTCAGGAGGGTGGAACCAGGCAGGGAATTAGCTTTGGGAGCATATCAAGTCAAGGTCTGCAAGCAAGGCAACAGTTACCCAAAAGAGGGGTTAGACCCCTGCAGGTCCCCCTTTTATTAAAAAATGAGCTTCTGAATTGGGTTGCGTGGGGCGACAGCAGGTCACCTTACCCGTCATGGAGATGCCTGCCCAGGCCACACAGGTCCTCTGTCTTAGGTTGGTGAGTGCCCCCCAGGTAATACCCATCTCTGAATACTCATTATCATACTGGCTCAATCATGTGTGAACAGCATGGTTAATTGCTACCAAAGATCTCAAAGTGACAATGGGCTTGCAATCAGTGTGTTTGATACAGAAAAGACCAACAGAGGTCCTATCTCACCCATAGCCAGTAGGGATAGTATCCCAAAAGTAACTGGACCTTGAGTTTATAAATTTATAATTCTCTAAGACAATCAAGATGTATATAACTACTGAATTAAATTTATCATGTCCAGTAGAATGAAAGATTAACTAACTGTAATAGCTACTTTTGTTGCCAGGGTCTGCACTGTGCTAGCTGTAGTAAGCAATTATGAAATGGTAATCCCAGAAACAGTAGAAGTGGTGTGCGCCATTGTTATAACAACAACAGCGGCGGTAGCAATGTCAGATTCTCTTCTGGATTGTGTGGACATCCATTAGCATGGATACAACTCCAGGAACACGAACCGCCAAGGCTCATTTTTCTTGATCCGAGCATGACTTTGGCTGGCAGCACTTCTGGAGAATCCAATCTCATCGCTAGAGTTCCTAGGCTTACATTAATGCTTGATAAAGCTGGCCATATTGGGCTCTCAATCTCCATTGGTATCAGAAGGGTAGATTTTTTTTCATGATGACCCATTAGGTCTCTGTCATGTGGGGCTTCAGCAGCAGCCACAGGGCACATTCAGTGTTCAGGAATCCAAAGAGGAACCTCATTGTCCTGAGGAAAGACATAAACCAAACTCCGGGGCCACACCAACACTAGATCGGGTCTCCTCCACGTGCTGGTAGAAAAATCCTTCCATTGCTCCAGAGGGTGATTTGCAATGGGAGCCCTCCAGTGCTTATCTGCATAAGGTCCTCCAGCAGAATCCACCAATAAACTCCAGCAGAATCCACCGATAAAAAGCTACACAGAGAAACCCTGTCTTGAAAAAAACCAAAATAAATAAATAAATAAATAAATAAAAAATAAAATAAAATATATAAAACAAGGGAAAGAATAGAATGTGGAGAGGAATGATGAGTCCCTAGTTCTCCCTTTTTTTTTTAACTTTAGTAAAATGTTTGTTTGTTTGTTTGTTTTGTTTAATATTTCAAATTTTTCTATTTTTATTTTTTATTGTTTAAAATTAAATACTTAATTAATCTTTCTATTATCATCTTGATAGAGTATGTATTCTTATCTTTTTTTTCTACTTTTGAATTTTATTTATTTATTGGTTTGTTGTTTTTGATTTTTCATTTTTTATATTGTAGGTGATATTTATTTCTTTTTTATTTTGTTTTGTTTGTTTGTTTATTTTATTTTATTTTACAATACCATTCAGTTCTACATATCAGCCATGGGTTCCCCTATTCTCCCCGCTCCTACACCCTCCCCTTACCCCCAGCACACTCCCCATTCCCACCTCCTCCAGGGCAAATCCTCCCCCGAGGACTGCGATCAACCTGGTAGACTCAGTCCAGGCAGGTCCAGTCCCTTCCTCCCAGACTGAGCCAAGTGTCCCTGCATAAGCTCCAGGTTTCAAACAGCCAACTCATGCAATGAGCACAGGACTTGGTCCCATTGCCTAGTTGCCTCTCAAACTGATCAAGCCAATCAACTGTCTCACCTATTCAGAGGGTCTGATCCAGCTGGGGGCCCCTCAGCCTTTGCTTCATAGTTCATGTGTTTCCATTCATTTGGCTATTTTTTTTTCAATAATTGAGTAAAACTGAAATTTATTATAAGCCACAGTCATCCTAGGGACCTCCATGCTATATATATAGCCACCATGGTTCTATGGGTTGTAGTCTGATTGTTCTTTATTTTACATCTAAAATCCACCTATGAGTGAGTACATACCATGATTGTCTTTCTGGGTTTGGGTTACCTCACTCAGGATGAATTTTGCTAGTCCCATTCATTTGCCTGCAAATTTCATGCTTTCATTGTTTGTCTCTGCTGAGTAGTACTCCATTGTGTATATGTACCACATTTTATTCATCCATTCATCCGTTGACTGGCATCTAGGTTGTTTCTAGGTTCTGGCTATTACAAATAGTGCTGCTATGAACATAGCTGAGCATGTATCTTTATGGTATGAATCAGCATTCCTTAGGTATATGCCCAAGAGTGGGATGGCTGGGTCTTGAGGTAGTTCAATTCCTAATTTTCTGAGAAACCGCCATACTGATTTCCACAGTGGTTGTACAAGCTTACATTCCCACCAACAGTGGAGGAGTGTTCCCTTTGCTCCACATCCTCTCCAACGTTGACTGTCATTGGTGTTTTTGATCGTAGCCATTCTGACAGGTGTAAGGTGGTATCTCTGAGTCATTTTGATTTGCATTTCTCTGATGATTAAGGATGTTGAGCATTTCTTTAAATGTCTTTCAGCCATTTGTGATTCTTGTTTTGTGAATTCTCTGTTTAGCTCTTTAGCCCATTTTTTAATTGGACTGTTCAGTATTTTGATGTCTAGTTTCATTTGAGTTCTTTATATACTGTGGAGATCAATGCTCTGTCAGATGTGGGGTTGGTGAAGATCTTTTCCCATTCTGTTGGCTGTCTTTTTGTCTTATTGACTGTGTCTTTTGCCCTGCAAAAGCTTCTCAATTTTGAGAGGTCCCATTTATTTATTGTTGTGCTCAGGGTCTGTGCTGTTGGTGTTATATTTAGGAAATGGTCTTGGTACCAATGCATTCAAGAGTGCTTCCTACTTTCTTTTCTATTAAGTTTAGTGTAACTGGATTTATGTTCAGGTCTTTGATCCACTTGGACTTGAGTTTTGTGTATGGTGACAGATATGGATCTATTTGTAATCTTTTACATATTGAGATCCAGTTATGTTAGCACCATTTGTTGAAGATCCTTTCTTTTTTCCATTGTATAGTTTTGGATCCTTTGTCAAAAACCAGGTGTTGATATGTGCATGGATTAATGTCTGGGTCTTCAATTCAATTCCATTGGTCCATATGTCGGTTTTTATACCAGTGCCAAGCTGTTTTTATTACTATAGCTCTATAGTAGAGTTTGAGTTCAGGGATGGTGATGCCTCCAAAGGTTGCTTTATTGTATAGGATTCTTTTAGCTATCCTGGGTCTTTTGTTTTTCCATATGAAGTTGAGTATTTTTCTTTCCAAGTCTGTGAAGAATTGTGTTGGGATTTTGATGGGGATTGCACTGAATCTGTAGATTGCTTTTGGTAAGATTGCCATTTTTACTATGTTAATCCTACCCATCCATGAGCATGGGAGATCCTTCCATTTTCTGATATTTTCTTCAATTTCTTTATTTAGAGATTTAAAGTTCTTATCAAAAAGGTCCTTCACTTGTTTGGTTAGTGTTATCCC
Organism: Peromyscus maniculatus bairdii; assembly: GCF_049852395.1. NCBI lineage: Eukaryota > Metazoa > Chordata > Mammalia > Rodentia > Cricetidae > Peromyscus > Peromyscus maniculatus. The sequence goes on from NC_134853.1 coordinate 137,975,560, forward strand.
AAGGTATTTTATATTATTTTTGGCTATTGTAAAGGGTGATGTTTCTCTGACTTCTTTCTCAGCCCTTTCATCATTTGTGTATAGGAGGGCTACTGATTTTTTTGAGTTGATCTTGTATCCTGCCAGTTTACTGACGGAGTTTATCAGCTGTAGGAGTTCCCTGGTAGAGGTTTTGGGGTCGCTTATGTATACTATCATATCATCTGCAAATAGTGAAAGTTTGACTTCTTCCTTGCCAATTTGTATCCCTTTGTTCGCCTTCTGTTGTCTTATTGCTCTAGCTAGAACTTCTAGTACTATATTGAATAAATATGGGAGGAGTGGACAGCCTTGTCTTGTTCCTGAATTTAGTGTTATCGCTTTGAGTTTCTCTCCATTTAATTTGATGTTTGCTGTTGGCTTGCTATTAATTGCCTTTATTATGTTTAGAATGGTTCCTTGTATTTCTGATCTTTCTAAGACCTTTATCATGAAGGGGTGTTGGATTTCGTCAAAGGCTTTTTCAGCATCTAATGAGATGTTCATGTGTTTTTTTTCTTTCAGTTTGTTTATATGGAGTATTACATAGACTGATTTTCGTATGTTGAACCATCCTTGCATCCCTGAGATGAATCCTACTTGGTTGTGATGGATAATTGTTTTGATGTATTCTTGGATTCGGTTTGTCAATATTTTGTTGAGTATTTTTGCATCAATGTTCATGAGGGAAATTGGTCTGTAGTTCTTTCTTGGTTGCATTTTGTGTGGTTTGGTATCAGGGTAATTGCTCCATCTTCTTTATGTGTGCATTTAGAGCTATAAATTTTCCTCTTTGCACTCCTTTCATAGTGTCCCATAAGTTTGGGTATGTTGTACTTTTATTTTCATTGAATTCTTTCTTTCTTTATTTCTTCCTTGACCCATTGATCTTTCAGGTGGGTATTATTCAGTTTCCATGAGTTTTTGGGTTTTCTATAATTTTTGTTGTTGTTGAGGTCTAACTTTAAGGCATGGTGATCTGATAAGATACAGGAGGTTATTCCAATTTTTTTGTATCTGTTGAGATTTGTTTTGTGTCCAAGCATGTGGTCAATTTTTGAGAAGTTTCCATGGGGTGCTGAGAAGAAGATATATTCTTTTATGTTAGGATGGAATGTTCTGTAGAAATCTATTAATTCCATTTGAGTCATAACATCTGTTAGGTCCTTTATTTCTTTGTTAAGTTTCAGTCTGGTAGATCTGTCTTTTGGTGAGAGTGGTGTGTTAAAATCTCCCACTACTAATGTGTGGGGTTTGATGTGCATTTTAAACTTTAGTAGTGTTTCTTTTATGAATGTGGGTGCTTTTGTATTTGGATCATAAATGTTTAGAATCAAGACTTCATCTTGGTGGATTTTTCCTGTGATGAATATGTAATGTCCATCCTGATCTCTTTTGATTTATTTTAGTTTGAAGTCTATTTTATTAGATATTAGGATAGCTACACCAGCTTGTTTCTTGGGTCCATTTGCTTGGAAAGCCTTTTCCCAGCTATTTACTTGGAGGTAGTGTCTGTCTTTGAAGTTAAGGTGTGTTTCTTGTATTCAGCAGATGGATGGGTCCTGTTTTCTTATCCATTCTGTTAGCCTGTGTCTTTTTATAGGTGAGTTGAGACCATTGATATTGATGGATATTAATGACCAGTGATTGTTAATTCCTGTTATTTTTTTGTGGTTGTGTTGTGTTGTCCTTCTGTGGTGTATGTTGGTGTGGGATTATCTATTGCTTGATTTTTCATGAATGTGTTTAGCTTCTTTCGGTTGGATTTTCCCTTGTAGTGCTTTCTGTAGGGCTGGGTTTGTGGACAGGTATTGATTAAATCTGGTTTTATCCTGGAATATTTTGTTTACTCCGCCTATGGTGATTGAGAGTTTTGCTGGGTATAATAGTCTGGGTTGGCATCCGTGGTCTCTTAGTGTCTGCATAAGATTTGTCCATGACCTTCTAGCTTTCATAGTCTATATTGAGAAGTCTGGTGGTATTCTGATGGGTCTGCCTTTATATGTTACTTGGTCTTTTTCCTTTGTGGCTCTTAATATTTTTTCTTTGTTCTGTGTGTTTAGTGTTTTGATTATTATGTGGCAAGGGGACATTTTTTTGGCTCCAGCCTATTTGGTGTTCTGTAAGGTTCTTGTATCTCATAGGTATTTCTTTCTTTAAGTTAGGAAAGATTTCTTCTATGATTTTGTTGAATATATTTTCTATGCCTTTGAGTTGGTATTCTTCTCCTTCTAGCCCTATTATTCTTAGGTTTGGACTTTTCATGGTGTCCCAAATTTCCTGGAAGCTTTGTCTTACAAGTTTTTTGTCTTTAGAGATGAACCCAGGACCCTGAGATTAAGAGTCTCATGCTCTACCAACTGAGCTGATATTGGTGAAATTACTATGGACACTCACGTAGTTAAAACGAAGATTTATTTAGTGGGTAACTTACAAAAAAGGACAAGGTAGGTTGTGGGGTCTGGGGAAAGTGTATCGAAGTCCAGTGGTGTTCTCTGGAGCTTTGCTCAGTCAGCTCCAACGTCTAGGGTCCAGGAACTAAGAGCGTGCTGGCCCACCTAGATCTTGGGTGTCCTGGCCCTTGGTCCTGCCTTGTAGGTGTGACAGTTGCTGAAGCCTCAATGGGGGTTAGAATTTCCAGATCAAAGCTGGAATGGCTATTCACTACACATAGTATTTTAAGGTTTATTGATTACCTAGGTTCCAAGGGGGCTTTGCTATGTCCAGCGTGGGATATCAGGGAAAACAATCTACATACACTATGTTCTTATGTCTGTTAACTTTATTCCTCTAAGACAAGATTACATCAATTCAGCTATAGTTCCACCAGGCATTCCAGGCAGGAATAACTCTAGACATTACAAGCTCTATATCAGTCTACTTTATTTCTCTGGGATGAAATCTTGTCTCTATAACTACAGTTCTTTCTAGATCCCTAGCTCATATTCCAGCTAATGACTAACTCCTATGCTTTCAACCTCATCTTCATCCTCTGTATCCTCTTTCTCCATCTGTGCTACTCTCTACTCCTGGCACTCAGAAAACTCTAATCAAGATCTGCTTACCCTCTATGAAACCTCTGTCATCCTCTCTTCTCTCTCCCCATGCTGTTCTCTTTCTGTCTACAGAAAATACCTGCCCTTTCTTTCCCTGGGCACCTTGTTCCCTGCCTCTTCAGGAACGTTGTTTGACCTCTCACCTTGATATGTAAAAACCTCTTTTATTTTCAGTCCAAATGCTCTAGAGAACCACTAGGCCTCCTCAAGAGAGGGAATGGTCTGAGCTTCATTAGCACAGGGTTAGTCTCCTGCCAGCTTGTCTCCTAAGCTCAGCAGGGCAGTTAGTAACTTAGTAGGTTAAGCAGATCTAGGGAGCTGAACTATTTTCCAATAGGTTTGGGCACACAAGGATTTCATAGCAGAAGACAGATGAAATATTAAAGGCTGGGTAACACCAAATATTCATAATAAATGGCTTTGCCTTTTGACAGACCCTTGGCCAGTCAAAGTTCAGCTTTAATACACAACTGGAGCTCTATGATATATTCTTGCAGCCTGCAAGAAAGGTTGTTACTTTTGTTTATGTTTCATTTGGTTAACTCTGTGAAACTGTCATTGTGCCTGTCTAAAACACCTGATGGTCTAATAAAGAGCTGAATACCCAATAGCGAGGCAGGAGAGAGAAATAGATGGGGCTGGCAGACAGAGAGGATAAATAGAAGGAGAAATTTGGGAGAATAAGAAGAAGGAGAGAGAAAAGGAGGAGAGGAAGCCTGGGGGCCAACCACCCAGCCACACAGCCAGCCATGGAGTAAGAGTGAAAGTAAGTTGTACAGAAGTAAGAAAAGGAAAAAGCCTAGAGCCAAACGGTAGATGGGATAATTTAAGTTAAGAAAAGTTGGCTAGAAATAAGCCAAGCTAAGGCCTGGCATTTATAAGTAATAACAAGACTGTGCATTTATTTGAAAGCTGGGTAGAGGGTCCTCAGAGACCAAAAAACAAAGAGCCAAAAGAAAAGAGCAAAAAAAACCAACTACAATTTTTGTCATTTGATGGTTTGTGGATGTTAGTCATTGTTTAGGGGAGTTGATTGCAAGTTATTGTTGGTCATGTTTAGGATAAAAACTAAAACACCACAATTAGATTCAGGGATCTCCTTCTAAAAAGATGAAAAAGGGGGACATAGGAATGGTAGAATAAAAAGGTGGATTACTGAATCTACTTTTAAACTAGAAAGCAACTATTAATCACAGATATTTTCCATTGGTATGGATTTTTGTATATTGATGTAAATTTAAAGTTAGAACATACTGCATATATGTTTCTATTCTTGTTTAAGAGATTTTTGTATATTAAAACAAATTTCAGGTTATTATGTTTTAACATACTGTATGTATTGTACCATTGTTTAAGGTATTGTACCTATGCAGCTCATTAAAAAATGTAATGTATAGTTCTAGTCCTTGAAAGTTATTACAAATTATTTAAGATACTAATTAAATACAGGTTAGTGGTTAGTCATCTATAACAATCAAACTTGGAGTCATGTTAGGTATGTTTTCAGGGTCAAACAGAGATATATTTTAGATAGGTAGGTGGTCTTCAAACACTTCAAAGACCTACTGAATTTGGAACTTCAGATGTTTTCATAGCATAAGGCTTTTTATAACCAGGAGATATGTCTGCACCAATCTACTTCAAAAAAGATAATGGGCATTGAAGAATCTCCATATGGAGTTTGCTTTCATTGTGGCAAATTTAGCCACTCAGCAAGAAACTTTGCTTGCCTCAGCTGCTCACAGGATGCTGTCCAAATTGGATAAGCAGGACACAAAAGAATGTGACTACCAAACTTTGCCAAGACAAGGCAGGACAGTCCTTCAAAACTTCCTGCTTCACAGAAAAGTATGTCAGATAGTCTAGGCCTGTAGGCCAAAAATGGATGCCCCAAGGTTGCAGAGGAACATTGGGTGACTCTCCAGACAGCCAGTTGTCCATGTCATTTCTATAGTGTTAGATATTGTTTGCTATTTATTTTCTGATTATCAGATAAAATTTTATCTCCCTTGTGTCTCTGATGAGGGTTGAAGACTAGATAGTTACACCTTTTTATTACTAGGTAGTTATACCTATGTTTTCTTTGTTACTATATTCCAAAAAGAAACTTAGAAAAGAGGTACAAAGTTTATGAGGTTGAGAGACTTAAAAGCTCATGTTGTTTTTCTAAGACAATTGTTTAAGTTCTAAAAAGATATTTTTAGGTAATTCATTATGATAGAAAGTAATTTAGGTATAAGACTTTGGACTTGTCAAGATAGGATAGATAATATCTCTGAATTTGCCAAATACTAATGGACTGGACATTGTAAATGTAATTTCATTTAACAATTGTTCCTATTGTATAAAGTTTTATTGTGTTAGAGTTAACCCTTTCCATTTCATTTAGACAAATAGGGGGAAATGTGGGATATTTGATTGCCTCATGTAAAAGGTGCCTTCTGATTGGCTTAATAAAGAGCTGATTGTACAGTAGTTTGTCAGGGGAGAATTGGCAGAACTTCTGGGGAAAGAGAGGAACTTGGGATGAATCTAGGCTCATGAGGGTGATGCCAGCAAGATGCTGAGCAAATCTGACATTCCAAATGCAAGAGAGGTAAAAAACTCACATGGCAGAGTTTACATTAATAGAATCAATTAATTTAAGCTACAAGAGCTAGTTAGGAACAAACCTAAGCTAAAGGCCAAACTTTCATAATCAATAATAAGGCTCCATGTCATTGTTTGAGGGCTGGCGGTCCAAGAGAGTCTAAAGAAGAAGTCTGACTACATACATAGATATCCACATAAAAATGAATGTAAATGGGCCCTTGCAATATATCATACAAAATAATTCATTCAGAAAGGATCAAAATCTAAAAGTAACTTAAAAAAAAAAACACCATGGTAGTAAATTTTCATGATATTGGATGAAGAAATAATTTTTTAGTTCTACTTCAAAATGACAAGAGACAAAAGGGAGTGGTCAGGTGTTGTGAAGTATATGTTTAATTCTAGCACTACTAGGTCAGAGATTGGAGGATGCTGCATTTGAGCCAGCCTGGTCTGCATTAAGTTCCAGAAGAGATTGGGCTACCTAAGTAAAATCTATCTTTATTTTTTTTTAAAGTATATGAATTTTATTATATCAAAGTAAAAACTTTTATAACACAAAGGACATCATCAAAGAAACAAAAATTCTTCTCTGTATGGTGTCCCAACCTATAATCACAGCACTGCAGAGGAGAATGAAGAAAGATTGAAAGTTAAAGGCTGTCTTCGGGAATGAAAAGTTCCTGGATAGTCTAGGAAATGGGAGAATTCTCAAAAAAAAAATATATGTATGTATGTGTGTGTGTATATATATATGTATATATATACATATATATGTATATATATACATACATATATATATGTGTGTATATATATATATATATATATATATATATATATATATATATATATATATATATATATATATACACACACACATAATAGTATTGAGGATAAACTATAAAAAAAAATGTGACCCCAGAATAAAACTGGAGGGCCTGAGGCCCCCTTAGGAAAGAATAATTCAGGCACTAAATGAGAGAGGAATCTACTTATTGGTCAGGTAAGAGCTACTCTGAAGATGAGAGGTAATCCATACCGACCACCAGGAAAGGGTAGAAAGGAGCCAGCAGTCATAGTCAACAGTTGGACATGCCCTTGGCTTCTGCCTGTGAGGAGAAAAGTTGGGAAGGCTCTGAGAAGAATCCATCTTTCTTCATTCTAGAGCAGTCTTTTGACAGATGATCATCATTTTTCCCCATAGACCACACTGAATTCATGTGTAAGTTTGTTCTCTGAGTTATATAACTGCTGTTCCACAATCTATCAACTCACTTCTGTCATGAAAACACACACTGTGTTAGCATATAGGTCTCAGCCTTCTGTTGTCTCTACTATCATGCTGTCCACAGTTAGCATGTTTTGTGTTGGTTTATAGGTATGCTGTTATTTTCTAAAAATATTCCCGGCTACATAATGAGTACTACTTGCTGCCTTCTAAGTAGAGCAGCCAACATATCAGACCACGGGCACAGAACTTGTATTACTTCTGTCTAGACAAAAAACTTTCCACCTGCTGCTGTCAGGCTGGACCACACTACCTGCTTTGGCCAAAAGAATATGTGGACAGAGAAGCAGGTCACTCTTGGGAGCTGAGTCATTGTGAGTTTGTCCACTGTTCCTCTCCTTCTGTTCTAGAGTGATCATGTTGGATATATGATTTCTACTTCAGGATGGATGTGAGAGGTCAGAAGGTCATTCCCAACCTATAGCTAAGATAGAGCAAAAAATGGGTCTTTGCAGCAATGATCGAGTAAGATTACTGAGGTTTTTGGAATTGTACCTTAGTGTAGCCAGTCAATCAAGATAGCCACCTTGGTTTCACAGTGGATTGACCTAGTTATCAAGTGCTATGTTGGTCAAATGCATAGGACAGCTAATTAAATAAAGATGTTGTCCCTTTACCAAAAGGGATAATCACTCCAACTTCCCCTGGATTGTGGTTAATTAATCTACCCTACCATGCCCTGTCACCTTGAGAAATGCCCTCTTGATGTCTTTGTTTCTCAGACTGTAGACCACGGGGTTGAGCAAGGCTGTGAAGGCATTGTAAAAGAGTGAGACCTGCTTGTCTCGCTCAGGGGAGTAGCTTGAGTTGGGCCTAATGTAGATGTAAGTGGCTGGAACATAGAAGAGTGTGACCACAGTCAGGTGGGAGGCACAGGTAGAGAAAGCCTTGAAACGGCCCTGGGTGGACTTGATCTTCATAATTGCCATGGCAATATGAACATAGGAGGCCACAATGAGGGAAATTGGAATAATCGTCATAAAAACAGTCAAGAGCTGGTCCACCATCTCAATGATGTGGGTATCCATACAAGCCAGGTTACGCACTGCAGGGCCCTCACAGAAGTAGTGGTTGACCTTGTTGGGCCCACAATATGGCAGACTCATGGTGAAGAAAGTATGTAACAAAACAGAGAGAAAACCACAGACACAAGACCCAGCTGCCAACTGTATGCACAGTCCCCAGTTGAGGATGACAGTATAACGCAGTGGGTAGCAAATGGCCACATATCTGTCATAAGCCATGACAACAAACAAGGTGCATTCAGTAGCAGCCAGAGAACCAAAAACATACATCTGCAGCCAGCAGCCAGCAAAGGAGATGATCTGAGAGTGAGCAAGAAGATGCACTAACATCTGGGGCATGGTGGTGGTGACATAGCACATATCCAACAGGGCAAGTATACAGAGGAAGAAGTACATGGGAGTGTGCAGCTGTGTGTCCAGGCAGATCAGCATGATGATGAGACCATTACCCAGGACTGAGCATAGGTAGATGAGAAGGAACACAATGAAGAGGATGCTCTTGGTCGTGGGGTCACTGGAGAAGCCAAGCAGGATAAACTCTGAAACCCAGCTTTGGTTCTTCTCTGTAATCATCCACATGGTGGGGCCTGTAAGAGAATCACATTCATCTATGTATCATCTGACACATGGCATCTATAAATGCAGAAAGGGAAGATACAGGCTGGTGAGATGGTTCCAAAGTTAGAAGCACTGACTGTTGCTCCAGAGAATCAGCTAGTTCAGAGCTGTCTGTGCCTCCAGTTCCAGGGGATCTGACCCTTTCCTCTCATCTCCACAGGCAAGAGATAGACATGGTGCACAAACATGTGCATAGGCAAAAACCCATACACATAAAATAAAAAAATAATACTTTTTAATTAAGAAAAGAAAGGCTGGGTGTGGGTTCTGAGCACACTGTTCAGTTTCCATGCACACTTCTCAAGTTACTGAACCCCAGTCTCTTCATCTATCAAGTGAGGTTGATGACACCCATGTCTCAGGACTACGATGAATATCTAAAGCCTCTCACAGACTCCTGGAAACACCATGTAACACATGACATGTCATATGCAGTCTCACATTCTCATTCCATCCCTGGGAAGGGAGAGAAGAGATCCAAACATTAAGAGGCTCCTAGCTACACCAACTAAAATGAGAAGCTCTGGGGCCAACCGTCTCAATGAATAAGGTGAGAGCAATTGAGGAAGGATCCACTATCAGTCTCTGAACACACACACACACACACACACACACACACACACACACACACACAGACACACACACACACACACACACACACACACACACACACACACACAGCACAAACATATGCAAAATATAGTAAACATTAGACCAGGCTGTAGTGGGGCACGCCTTTAATCCCAGCACTCGGGAGGCATAGGCAGGTGGAACTTCGTGAATTTGAGGCCAGTCTGGTCTACAGAGCAAGATCTAGGAAAGGTGCAAAGCTTCACGGAGAAAACTTGTCTCGAAAAACCAAGAGAGGGAGAGAGGGGGGGGGGAGAGTAAGCATTAGATGAAGACAGAACACATGTCATTCAGACACAGGCCCTCACACATACAGTCCCATGAGTAATTGATAGGGATTCACAACAGACCCCATGGTTGGCATGTTTTGCAGACCTCCTTCTCCAAGAAATTATTCCTTGGTTTGGGGTTCCTGCTTCTCTTCAGTTTGACAATGGCCTGGAGTTCACCTCTCAGATTTCTCAGACACTAACTAAGGCTCTTAACATTCCTTGGCATTTTCATATCCCATACCATCCTCAATCCTCAGGAAAGGTGGACCCTACCAACCTGTCTTTAAAAACCATTCTTACTAAGATGTTACAGGAACTTCACCTTGACTGGGTAAGATTATTGCCTCTAGCTCTTCTCAGGTTCTGGGCTCTTCCTAAAAAGCCTCTTTCAATTTCTCCATTTGAACTAATAATGTATGGAAGGCCAGTTCTAATACCTTTTATCTAATACCTATTTTAAATACCTATTTTTATTTAAAATAATAATTAGGTATTACCTAATATCTTTTATCCGACCCTCCAACTGTTCCAGATAGCCTGTTAACTCCCCTTTTATGTCACCTAAGGTCTATGCTATGGAGCTTTACAGAATGTTCATTACCTCAGCCATGTGACAATAATTGTCCACCTCCAGTCCACATGGGGGATCAGGTTCTTCTCTTTCCTCCAGGCCAGTGCCCTTCATCCCTTTCCTCTAAGTGTCCCTTCAAGGTAATACTTGTGACTCCTACAGCTGCTAAACTCAAGGGCTTTCTTCACTGGGTCCACCTGTCTCATCTAAAACCTTTTCTCTCACCTCCATCCCAGGAAAATCTCTCTTCATATACAGTAAAACAAGCAGGGCCTTGTACTCTCAAGCTCCAGAGGACCTCAGGAACCACTGCCTTATCACCAATTCCAGAGGAATTAGGTATCACCTCTTCCTTTCCCAACTAGGGCCACACAGAGCCGGGGGCAAAAGGACCATCAGAGATATCCAGGTGGTAAGAAAAAATGTAATATAACAGCCTATCATTGTTCAATACTCAGCAACTGATCACATGCGTTTCCTAAATGCTAAACTAATGAAGGGAGCAGGTGTCTTAAATAAACTACCTCTAATAAGGCTTGTCTCAGGTAAAAATTAAGCAGAGTACTAAGGCCAGATCTACCTCAGATAAATGTCAACTCCAAAAAAAAGTAATAATGAATCTTTTTTCTCTAAGCTTTTTCTCTGTCACCAGTATCTTGTCAGAGAAGAGGCTCCCAGCCATAACACCAAGGATGGAAAGCTGCAGAACAAGGGGCCGGCAGAACTTCATTCCAGGACTCCCATCATCATCCCAGGACTTCAGAAGCCACCTTCCCCTTTTCCCCAAGAGCCAACCAACGTCCATCATTCAGCCGGAAGCAGTGTTTGAGAGAAACAACACCCTATCCCCACTCATCTGCCATTTAAAAACAAACAAAAATCAAGAGTCCGGGATGATAGGGATTCACAACAGCCCCCATGGTTGGTCATTTTTGCCCATGCCCGGTGGACCTAGTGACCTCCGCCTAGCTATTTCCAGGTCAAAACGTTTCGCAGGACCAGGACCTTGTGGCTTTGCGTGGTTGTGTAAACACACAGCACAACCATGTGATCTAAGCACATGTATGGAATAGCCACATGGGCCTGTGTGCTCAGGTGCAGCCAGCCTTTATAAGCCTGCGCCATGTTTCCAACTCCATCTTTATTCACATGTCTTTTCACAGGCCTGTCACATCTGTCTCTCTTTCCTATCTTTTTTTTTTTTTTTTTTTTTTTTTTTTGGTTTTTCGAGACAGGGTTTCTCTGTGTAGCTTTGCGCCTTTCCTGGAACTCACTTGGTAGCCCAGGCTGGCCTCAAAGTCACAGAGATCCGCCTGGCTCTGCCTCCCGAGTGCTGGGATTAAAGCCGTGTGCCACCACCGCCCGGTTGTCTTTCCTATCTTAATAAAACTCTTGGTTAAATTCTGTCATGTTTCATGACATTATCTCGCAGGGTAAGAGTCCCCCAAATAACTAACAGCAATGACAGAGGTACACGTGTGCAATGCACTGGAGACACTGGAGTCTTCCCAGGAAAGGCTGATGAACCATGTGGAAAAGGGAGCAGGAAAATCATTTCTTCCCTTTTCACTCCTACCTCCCTCTGCACACAGATGATCAATTCTGGGTGTACTTAGGACTTGAGTTTAATCTAAAGCAACCAATTTTTGAAATCAAATTGATAAATATATTTATCATTTTAAGGGAAACAAAGGTAAGACTTCTTTAAAAGAGCACTTTCCATGGAGGGAAAAATAATAATCTAGCATAAGCAAAGTGAGTACTCAAAATATTTATACAAAGGATTAGAAAAGCACAAATATAACAACAGATGCTCCAATGGAACAGTGAACAATATTTAAAGGGCATTTCACAAGGCAGCTGTGTAGTGAGCACTGATGAGGTCAGGTCCTCAGCATCATTACTCATCTGGAAATTGCAGGAGAACACCACAGTGCCAATGCCCACCTGCCTCTTCTCCATCTCACATCCCCACACACCTACCAGCATGACCACAATAACAGATATGTAGTGTTGATGAGAGTAACTGGATCCGATGGGAGAGTAAATTAAAATGATCCCTTAGTGTGTGCCTGGCTGCATTTCCTAAATTGAACACACTTAGTGCATTGCCCCTCAATACATATGTTAACTACAGTTCTGAAACAATGTTTAAAACACAAAGGCACATAGAAACACATGCTCAGGGAAAGACATGTAAAGGAAATTTCCAACCACTATTCACAATAGTCCGAACTAAGACACCACTCATACTCTAACCAGCAAGACAATGGTTAAGGTGGGAATTGCTTTTCATGGCAGTAGAAATATGAAAGAGACGTCTAGACATCCTGAGTCTTCTCTTCCCCTGGTGTCATTCCCTCTCCTGACCAGTCTACTGCTTATGACCCTGCCCTCTGTCCTTCCTTTCAGCCCAGGTCAGGAGCCCATCATCTCTGCCAGCAGTTCTACATCAGCATCTCCACCTACTATGGTGGTATTTTATTTGTACTGAAATGTGATTTTAATTGTATGTTAATAAATAAACTTGCCTGGGGTCAGAGCTATTAGAGCCATAGCAAGAGCGAGGCAGTGGTGGTGCACGCCTTTAATCCCAGCACTTGGTAGGCAGATCTAGGAAAGTCTCTGTGTGTTCAGGGATACAACCAGCATTGGAGACATAAGCCTTTAAGACCTGGATGACTGAACTTACAGGCAGTGACGAGGCAGTCACTTGTTTGGGTTTACAAACAATAAGAAGGCAGAACAGAAAGACTATCTAAAGACAAACACACAGGAAGTAAGTCTCTTTCAGAGAGGTAGGAACACCACAGGAGGAAGGGTAAGATTTTAGCTCTGAGCTCTGACCTCTTGGCTTTCTCTTTTATATAGGTTCTGTGTTTCTTATTTAATAAGATGGTTGGTTACATCTACATTTGGCGCCCAAGGTGTTGGCAAGAGTTTCCACCTGAAACCTGAGAAAAGATTCTAAAACGGAGCTAAAACAGCTTCCTAATTGTCTCTTTCAAATGAGCGGCAGTTGCCAGTTTGAGCTACAGGCAGGTTCCTAGCATGTGCGTTCGATCTGCCTTATGTCGGGAATGAGGCCTCTGCAAGTGGCACATTAAGCTGCATGGTGGATTTAGCCTTTTATAGTACAAAAAAATAAAAAATAAAAAATAAAAAAAAAAAGAGGATTCTGGGCTACACGCTGCTTGGATAAAAGCATAGACCCACAATAGCTCCCAGAGCTGGCGGTAAACTAAAGCTGAGGTGGGCGGAGCCAGGAGCCACAGTGCTGTTTAGGCTTACAATTGCCACAGTTTAAAGCAATAGATTCACAATAAGACAGATTCAGATGGAACAAAAGTTTAAATGCTTTACAATGTGTGTAAAAATGTACATAGGCTTGGAAGAGAGAGGAAAAGGAATATAGACAGTTATATAAAAAAATAGAAAGTTTAAAAAAAATAAAGTCTTTATAGAGAAAGTAAAAGTAATATAAAAAAAAGCCATGTAAAGATGGATATCACACAGAGAGTCTGGATTATATTGTCTTTGAGATTTTTAACTGCAGAAAAACATTTGATCAAAAAGATGTTGAGTTAAATCAATATGTATATATTAAAGATTCCTTGAATTCAAAATTTGGATATAAGGATGTGTTACTTTGGAAAGGAGACTCTGCTTTTGTTTTCACAGAAAGCAAGAGGCTATGGATTTATTCCAGATTAAGATACATCAGGTTTGACAAGCCAAGACCCCCTGAAAGGTCTCCGATGACACACACCATGGCCCAGATGATCCAATATCCAGAATGGACTGAAGGCAATTGGCTCAGACAATACAGCCTCATGGACTATTCCATAATGCTAAAATTTTCTTTGTATCCCCATAAGATACAGCACCCCCCTCCAGCAGGGAGTAGTAAGAAAAGCTACACCCAAATTCCCAAATTTTATGTAATTTTACTTTGTTAAGGTTAAAACCTTCTTTTTTGAAAAAAAAAGGGGGGGGAGTGCTATGGGATGTTCTGTATGTCCTGTGGGAGCCTGTTCGTGGGATCCTTGTACCTTTACCCAGCAGGTCCGAATAGAGGATGATTAGGACCACGGGCCTGAGTGCAGGTGTCTGAGATGGTCTGCACTTGGCTGTGCTGTGGGATGGTCTGTATGTCAAGTTGCTCTGATTGGTCAATAAATAAAACCTTTCCGGCCGTGGCTAGGCAGGAAGTATAGGCAGGACTAACAGAGAGGAGAAATTAAAGAACAGGAAGACAGAAGGAGTCACTGCCAGCCATCACCCTGACAAGCAGCATGAAAAGATGCTGGTAAGCCACAAGACACATGACAGGGTATAGATTTGTGGGAATGGATTAATTTAAGCTATAAGAACAGTTAGCAAGAAGCCTGCCACAGCCATTAAGTTTGTAACCAATAGAAGTCTCTGTGTTTACTTGGTTGGGTCTGAGCGGCTGTGGGACTGGCGGGTAACAAAGATTTTTCCTGACTGTGGGCAAGGCAGGAGAACTCTAGCTACAACCTACCCTTTGCCTCTGTTTTTCTCCTCAATACAGTCTTTTCTTTTTCTTTAATTTTAAAAAATTATTTTCATATAATATAAGTTGAGCATGTCTCTCCTTTTCCCAACTTCTCCCAGACCCTTTCCACTCAATCTCATGTTCTTTCCCCCCCCCACACTTTCTTTCAAGACAAAACAAAGCAAAACAAGCTACAGAAACAACAAGAACAACGAACCTAAGAGAAAGAAATCAAACAAACAAAAAAAATACCAAACCAAAACAAATTCCATGGAGAAAGTCTCCTGTTGGCCAATTGCTCCCGAGCATGTGGCCAGCCATAGAGTGTACCTGAGATGTGCAGTGACACTCGATTGAAGAGAGCTGATTTTCCCTTTCCTGATAGGGATCAATTGGAAATAAGTTCTTGTTTAGGGGCAGGACTTTGTGTCCACTTACCTTTCTCAGTGCTTGGAATTTGTCTTTCCCAACATGTTCTTCATGTGAGCCCTGTAGTGGTTTTTTTCAAAGTCTTCATATTGTTCCTACTGGTCCCTGCTGAAAGCCTTCTAAGAGCTCCCAAACCCTGTCATTTGAGGCCGGTTCACAGGTCATTCCTAAACCTCCTGTTCTGTGGAGTCTAAGCCTCAGCACACAGCTGTCTCTTCCATCTCCTCTCTCTATGAACAAAATTCCCATGCTTACTCCCAGGATTCTGCATGCCTCTGCCTCAATCATATTAGGAAATCCCTAGCTTCTCATCATGGAGGGGGACCACCATGCTCACTGTGGTGCCCAATGGTGGCCACAGCAGGACTCAGATAGACCAGGAAATCTTCCCTGTTGTGCTACAACCTCCCTCCCTAACACTTGTAGGATACACCCTGCATTTTTGTTCACTGATTGGCTGCAATCTGAAGAATCCTAGGAGGGTCAGGTATCAATTTTGATACCAAATACACTTGGACAAACCCTTTGTTTCTCTCTTGTTAACTGAAACCCCACACAACTAAACAATTATCTCTGAAGGACTATGGCTGTATGGGATACTTTCTAACCTTTGCAATAATAAAAAAGAAGTAATATTGGCTCAAATGTACATTCAAGCTATTGTTGCACTAACTTTAGTTTAACAGCGCAACAGTTCACTGAAGGAATTATTCTTACCTGTGTGTTATAGTTGAGAACCTAAGGCCTTTAGAGGGAGGTTTGTTTCAGATTGGAAATTCAGCATAGGAGAAGTTTGGGTTTAGAGGTGTGTCCTCAGAGCCTGGCTCTCAGTCATCTTCTCTACTTCTGGCACATAGGCTCTGAGTGAGAACGTGAGGAAGGCAAAGTCTATACATTGTCCATGTAGTTGAGCTTATTGAGACTCACCACAGGCCAGAGCCCTCCTAGGAGAGAGGTAGATGACTAGCCACAGACCAGCTCTCCTGATGAGATTTCCCCTCCTGGCTGAATGTGGGAGATTCTGAGACCTACTGAAAGTAGAAGGATGCAAGGATAGAGGATTTAGGGGTGATTTCTACGGCATTGGCACACCATTTAGTCACCACAGCCTGTAATTTCTTCCAGCCCAGTGGTCTCTGACTTTGCTTACAGTGTCCCACCAGGCCTGCTTGCCCAACTCTGTAAGCCCAACATCACAAACAAAGACATCAGGATTGAGTTCCAAGCCAGAAAAGGCTACACATGGGAGTCCCAACCTGGGAAGCCAGATTCTGGAAGGTTGAGGATGAGGAGTCCAAGGATGGAGTCCAAGGAAATACTCAACTATATAGTGAGTTTAAAGCCAAACTAGGCTACAACAGACTTACACCCCCCAAACGAAAAATAAAAAACAAAACCATAATTGCTCTGCCCAGAAAGTGCATCAAGCTGTGTCTCCGTGGGGTGGGAAGACTCCTTCAAAGACATTAACTGCTCTCTCAGGGATATGGATTTTTGCTTCACTTGACTTTTCAGCTCAGGACCCCATATCCTTTATTTTTAAACATGTTAGAAACAAACAAGCTCTCCATATATATTTATTAAATTAATAAATAGAGAAAGGAAAAAGGAGTTGAGAGGAAAAGAAAAAAGAGCAGGCAATGATGGAAGAGGTCTGTGGAGTTTGAGATGTAACACAGAGGACCTGAGATGGAGGACTTGACTAATTATTATCTTTAGACCCTTTTTCATGAACCTCTCCCACAAGCCAAGCACCAGTGACCATCTTCCTACCTGTAAATCAGGGACTGTGTCACTGAGTGGATATTATGAGGAAGTCCCATAAAGCAATTGAGTCCAGGGAGTTGGGATTCTAGGCAGCTCAATCTCCAGAAAAATTCCAAGGTGCTGTAGAGTTTGAGCGACTGAATATCTTGTTTCTTCTGCAAGTAGTCCAGCCCTGACTCCAGAAGATGGCACCTATAAAACCCTGCTTAACAAAGGCCAGCTCAGACATCTTCACATCTTCCCAGTGGGACCAAAGGCTGAGGTTTTATGACTTTGACTCCTCTCTGAGCCTCCCCAGGAGAGCTGGGAAAGGACCATTTCTGTTCCCAGTAGAGATGCTAAGATGATCCCTGGATGATGTCAACAAGAGCACTTCAGTGAGACCCTTGGGGGCAGAGCAGGAGGAAACAACCCACAGGAGGAGGAGTGGTGACCTGTTCCCTTCTCTAGACTAATTGGGAATAAGAGCAGCTCAGAGAAGGGGAGGTGGGACCTGGTCACCTGAGACACAGGTCAGGGACTTGAGTTCTCATTCTGATTCCTCCTTTACAGCCCAAACCCTGAGCCCTGACACTCAAGAGACCATGTTTGAGTCACACTCCTCTTCCTTCCTCAACCACCTTGGGGTAATCACAGTCCTCCCTTCACTATAGTGTAACACCTGAACACGTTAGGTCTTGTGGAGTAATCTTTTTGTACACTGTGAAGATGTGTCACTCAGACTGAGGTAATGAAAAGCTGAATGGCCTTAGCCAGATAGGATTTTCAGGGCAGAGAGGGAAGTAGGAAGGAGAAGGATGGAGATGCCAAGAGGTGGAGAATAAGCAAAACTTGTGGGAGGGGAGGTAACAGCCAGGACTCACTTGGCAGCATGTAGGTGGAAAGACATGGGTTAATTTAAGGTATAAGAGCTAGGAAGAGACAAGCCTAAGCCTAGGTATTGGACAAGCTTTCATCATTAATAAAGAGCCTGGGAACTGTGACTTGGGAGCCGGCTGGCAGGACAGAGAAAGAGTTGCAACCATTACCCGGACACTCTGGAGCTAAGGAAGAGTCAACAATGATGGGGGCTGGGAGGCGGCTTTGAGCAAAAGTGGGTTTGCTGCTCTTGAGGAAGATCCAGTTTGGTTCCCAGCTCACAACCATCTCTATCTCCAGTTCTAGAGGATCTGGTGACCTCTGCTGGCCTCCCCAGGGACAAGGCATGCATGTGTTGTACATAGATATATATGTATAAGCAAAATGTTGATGCACACAAAGAAAACAAACAAAAAGAGTCAAGCATTACATACCAACATGGAAGTCAGCAGTGACATCCCAGGACAGTGGAGTGAGAAAACTCTCTGAGATGCTCATGTCTCTTAGATACATATTAGACTTAGGGTCCAAATATCAAGCTCTGAGTGTGCTCTCTTGAACTTGCTGTTTTTCTGCCTCAGTTGCCTCTTCTGTAGAATTCCAATAGTAACTCTTCCCTTCTAGGCTGGCTAGAGGATAAATGTGATGATGTCAGCACCCTGACACATGTTCTGGCCAGTGTTTCATGATCTCGAATCTTCATCCCCTTCCTTCTGTCTATGTCTTAGTTTCCAAATGATTCAAAGGAGAAGACGATACTATAAAGTCTTCCTGCAGAGAGTGATTGATGATAAAAGGCGGAGTCTGTAAGCTGCTCTTTAAACACAGCCAACAGTAACAGTTCATTATAAAATGACAACTAAATAAATTGTACAGGAAACAAAGGCAGAGTGTCTAGGAATGTGGCTCAGCTGTATAGCACCCAAGTAAATAGAATGCTCGAGGCTAGAGTGTGAGTCACAGCACTAATAAAAGTGAAGCAACACAGGCTCTGAACTCTACACAGCCTGGTGAGCACCTGCATTGTCCTGTGCCCTGTGCTCCAGCAGTTGTTCACTGTGGCGCCTTTGCTGCTTGAAACAATGAACATGACACGTGATCTCAACTGCTGTTCAGAGGCCTGTGTTGCCACCATGACACTGCCATGATGGGTGGACTTGTACCTTAGTAATTGGCCATCAGCAGCAATCAGAAGCACCTTGACACAGCCCTGACCCCTGCAGTGCTGTTGTTACTCAGCCTTGTCCCACATCTCTGACCTCAACTCTTCCCACTCCTGCTCTTGGTCCTCATCAGCTCTGGAGAGGCAGTGGAGTCCGGGCAGAGGTTCTTCTCCACCAAGATAGATGAGATAATTAAACAGGTTTAGAGAGAATCAGACAGAACCCATTGAGTGTCACAGAATAACAAAGCCACCTGGCTCTGATGAATTTAGTCTTGGATATTTTATAATAGATTTATTGGTTCGAGCTCCAGAAAAACATACACACACACACACACACACACACACACACACACACACACACACACACACCATTTGAGTTAGACATAGATGTCAGCAACGTGGCAGAAAATAGTCACATGATAAGGACAAATCTTGGAAAAAGTGAAAAAGCCCAAAGTCCCACAGAAGGCATCTTTGGGATGTGTCAAAGGAAAAAGACACAGGAGATTAAAAGTACAAGGGAGTTGGGGAAATATTACACCTTTTTGATTGAAGACATAAAAAGGTAGGCAGACATATCCAAGCCTCATGGCTGACACAAGGCCCAGCATAGCCTGGTTTTTTTTAAATGACTGCAGCTACAAGAGATTGCTAAGCATGGTCCTGCATGCCCATTGCACAGATAATGTACAACGACCCAGAAAATCTTAGTGAATTGGCAAAGGTCATCCAACTAGTGAATGGCAGAACCAACTCCAGGGCCTGGCCACTTGTCTCTGGGGTGAGGCTGAATCTGCCATGTCTATCACATACTTGATTGTGTGAGTTCAAGCTAATGGGTGTACCTGAGCTCTAACAAAAATACTCCTGCTGTTCAGAAATGCACCTACTTCATAGTGGTCATGGGAACACCCCAGACGTCAGCATGAAGGAAAAGTTAAACTCTAGAAATTTCATTCCACACCAGAAGGACTCACAGGTCTAAAGGAGAAGATGGTGAGCTTGGAGATAGGAAAATCCAGCCAATCTACAGCTCTTATATTCAGGGACTCCTTAATTGGCCCCCAGCTGACAATGCATCATTAATGGACCATGTGAGAACTGGCTCATTTGGTAAAATGAGTCGTTCACATGGTTTTGTGGTTTTGTATCTGGAGAAGAAAATGAAGATGACCATGACAATCAGTGAGAGGATGGCCAGGGAAAGGGTTGACAGGTATCCTCAGAGAATGTCATCCCATCCACTTAATTCTTCATATCTTGTCCTCTTGAGGACACCTTTCATGAGAATTCACATGAGACAGAATTATCTTCACATTCTTTCCCATTTCCAAGAAGGCTACCCACAAATCTTTCCACACTCATTCTATCCAGTTTTACAATTCTATTCCATGGATGTACATAACCATGTAACCATGGGCCACAATGCACTCATCAAATTAGAATGTTAGCTGGAAGACATTTCTCCTTCTAAACCAAAGGAACGATAAATGTGTGGACAGTGTTTTATTCTCTGGAAGGGTTTTTACCAACCACTGTCTTCAGGCACGTCCTGAAAGAGGACACAGTGCTCTGCTGTCCACTTTCAAGTTTGACAGTATGTCACACAGAACCATGTGTAATTAGCCTGAGTTTGCTCTTCCTCCTCAATCCACCCTAAGGAACTGCCTATGGGGACCACAGGCTCAGGGTGTGAAAGGGGAGTAGCCAGAGTAGACCATCTTGGCCATTTCCTCATGTAACCTACTTGTGCCTTCATGAACTGCTAGAGATATCTGTGTGCACTTTGACATTTGATAATGAAAGATTTGACACAGCACACTAGGTGTCCAGGTAATTATGAGCATCAGTGAAAAAACAGAATAATAAAAGGAAACAAAAAAGCATTTGTATCCATTAAAAATATCCAAGGGACAGGTCTGAATGCTACCATTCCTCTCTTTTGATTGTTGTAAAAAGGGTGAGCTATGGATGGCAAGTGGGGCAAGAATGAGAGTCCCCAAAATCTCAAGACGGCTTCCTGTTGATTTGGGACAAAGTGGGGATAGAAGTTGGAAGTTGGGGTCACATACAGCAAAAGGTGTGAGTGAAGAAGTATTCAGCTAGCTGTCATTCTGGAGACCTCAGGCATCTGTTCCTTGAGTGAGCTGAGAAGACTGGTTGCTAGTAGAAAAAATAGATTGTTATCATCAGCCCTGTGAGAGGGGCTAGCCATGGGAAGAGTGATAACTGCCTAAAAGAATGGAACAGAGAAGTTACCCAGTTGTACAGAAGAGACAGTTGTACCTTGGGACATCTTGGAAAACCACCTTTCAGTTGCTGGGTAGGTCCCTTCTTGAGTCTAGAGAGGTGGTACCAGCCGTGAAGTCCCAGGAGCTTGGGGAGATGGCATGTCAAATTGAGGGATGATGTGTACTTCAGGAGTACCTGAGCCATCACATCTTCTTTTCCCTGGAGGTTAGGAGTGCATCCATCCTGTAAAGTGTCAATAAGGATTAGAAGATGGGGAGCCTCATTGTGATTGGACATGTGGGTGAAGTCAACCTGTCACTGTTCAACCAGTTAGTGTCCTCAGAGCTGGTACAGGGGCTGGTGTATTTGGAGGCCCCTGTGAGTTTGGCCTTAGCATGAGTCTGGCAGGAGGGATGGACCTGTGAAGGAACCTGCCTGTGTCTATAAAACAGCTGGAAAATATTTATATCTTGGTGTCATAGCAAAAAGCTGGGAGGCTTCCATACCCTCTCTAATGTGGGAGGTGGAGAGCTGTTCACTGGCAAATCTATTAGTCCTCTGGCCACCAAACATCTTCAGATCTGAGAAGGATAAGTAAATGAGCAGAAGAGAGTCAGCTTTCCTATCTTCACATAAGCAAACGTTAAAGCACCTTCTTTTTATCTAATTCACCAGGAGATACAGATGGCTGACCAGTGAAAGCAGTCACATCTCTCTTTTGAGTCTGGTAGCAAGGTGAACTGTGTCTAGACCTAGCATTAGCTCTAAGAGAGTGAGGCCTGTGGATTTTACACAGAGAACTGAGAAAGTAGCTGAAGCCTTGGTTGCTGCTGTTGAACTGACAAAGTCTGATCATCAAATATCATCAGAGCCCTGAGAAGGATAATTTTTACCTTAGTTAGCAATTGAAGATCACAAAAACTTACTTGCTGGCTACCTAGACAGCTGTCCCAGGGTCCTCTGTGGTCACTGAGAGCACAAGTCTCAGGACAACAACATCTGTCCTTGGCTGCCAAGTCTAGGCCTGCCAGGCCTCAGAAGATCCAACAGTTGTGGAGTAGGAACTTGTGGGGCAGACCAGCCTACCTTGTCTAGGCAAAAGTGAGGCAATGGATTCCCTGGAGTCCTGTTGTCTGTGGTCTGAAGAAGGCCCTGGCAGCAGTCAAGACAAAAGTCAGTTTTGCTCAGTGGCTGTAATTGCCATTCTGGAACAAATTCTAGGTGGAGGTTCTTCTGTGCCCATCCATCTTCTTTGGAGGAAATAAGGGTGCTGCCAGGAGCTGGCATGTCTCTCTATCACAAAAAGCTTTTTAATGAAACATTTTAGATGCCTTATTCTGCAGATCTCTGAGCATCTGAGGACTGTTTGTCTATTAGATATGAATGACTATCAACTTGTGTTCCCCAACAGTCTACAATATGTTAGCAGCTGTCATAAGACTAGGACTTACATTCCATTTCTGTCTGGGGTATCCTTAAAAATATGATTTTGAATAAAGAAACCAAAGTAGCCATTTAGTTGGTAAAAATAGAACAAGTTGGTTCCAAACAGGAAAAGCTGTCTCCTGAGAAGGCAAGGAAAGTGACATGGGAAAGATCATGAGGGCCAAATGGGAACAGGAGACAAGGGGGCTTGTGAGTTGGGATGTGGCCCAACTCAGAGAAAAGGACCCTCTCAGGAGACCAGAAACTCCATTATAGAATATATATCTTGTTTATAAATATATGCCTTATTTATCAAACATATGCCAGCATTTATTTAAATTTCTAGAAGCTTTGTATCAACTTGGCAAAGACATAGGTATGAATCTCTGTTAACTTTTGTTAATCTGAGTAGATCTTTATATCTTTAAATTTCTACTGTCATATAGAGTATACTATAGACCAGAGTTGAATCAAATATAGAAGGAGATAAAATGACAGAGGTCTTTAACCTTAGTAAACCTTAGTAAAAGATGGCTGCCAGCCATGTGGTAGTCTACATCACAATGAAATTGGGGGAAAAATCAAATGTTATTTAGGCTTAACATTGAGAGCATACATAAGTTAAATCTGGACATACAGTTTTCCCAATTAGTTACAGCTTACCAGTATTTGTAAAAGTGAAAAGGTTAGGCATATATTCTTAAATTGGTGTTAGTTAGTCTGAATAGACCTTAGATAAGGAGAGGCCCTTTATTGGAGTCCATAGATATTTTCAAATAGAATATATCAGTCTCTGGTGTTTAGCTGTGGTCTTAAGATATAATAAGGCAAAACCAAGTTTTAACATTGTAAACAATTTAATTCTTCTAAAAATCAATTATCAAAACCAGCATTGTTTTAAAACCCATCTCTTATATATCTTTTTTTTTTTTTTAGGACAGGACAGGAATTGTCAGACAGGAATCTATCTGATAAAATGAACAGAGAATTCTTTAACTTTACTAAACATTGGTCAAGAAGCAACTGCTCATGTGGTTGCCCTTATCAAATATGGCATTGAAGTCAGATGACCTGTCTTTGGCCTTAGTCAAGATGGTGCTTGCCCACATGGTCACATGGTATTTTTCCCCAAGACATATGGAACACATAATCTCAAGCATTCAAAAATCAGTCAGAAACACAATCATGTAGCCACATCAGTCAGACATGTCCATGTGCACCTATCAAATAGACTTTTGAACAGAAAGACAGACAAAACTTTTCCTGGGAACCTTTCATGCTTCATGATGGGAGCGTGGAGAAGGTGCTGTAGAGAAGTTTAGCAGAGCAGCCAGGCAGGAAAGAGGGAACCCCAGGCTGCAGCATGGAGGTAGCAGCAGCAGCAGCAGCAGCAGCAGCAGCAGCAGCAGCAGCAGCAGGAGGGAGCCAGCAGACAGAGACAGAACAAATAGAAGAACAGAACATTGTGAGTGAAAGCATGAGATGCCAGTAGGTAAAGAAGCTGGGAGCAGGAGATGAGATGAGGGAGGCATCCATTGGGCTAGAGCCCAAGCCATGGATCTCCCAGGCTGCTGGGAGAGAAGAGTAAGCAGGACACAGATGGCTAACATGAGCTGTGAAAGTTCTGTGAAATACTAGGGTAAGGTGTCCCAGCAGGCAGCCATTTGCATTTATATCTAAGGGGTATTGGGGCAAAGGTGAGTAAGTTTAGGCACATTTTCTATGAGTGAGGTAGATAAGTAAGATCCAAGGGCTGAAATCTAGCCCAGAAATTCAGCGAGGACCGAAGGGAAAGCACAAGCTGCTAAGTGATTTGCCTAACACAGATCAGGGGCCTAAAGGATGCTTGGGTCTGAATATGAGAAAGCACAAGATGCCCAGTGTGTCATCATGCAAAAGGTAGGTGATAAAGGGTAAGATCCTGAGTGAGAGAGTTACCTGTACCAGGACTTCGAGAAAAGACAGAAGGCAAGGACTGTGTTCAAGAAACTAAGCCTTACTATTGGGAAATGATCAGTGGTGGAGAAAGTAGGGTCGGGGGATGGGAGTGGGAGGTTGGGGGGGGGGTGGGGTTTGGGGAGTAGGGGAGAGTGGAGGGAGGGGGGCTTACCAATTATGCCAGTTAGAAAAGTGACAGTGTTGGAAGGTTCCAGGGTCCCAGTGTTGTCTCAGAACTGCCAGGAGAACCTGCTGAGTTTTCATGGCACCAATTATGCAAAATACCGAGAAAGAGAACTGGATGGTTTGGAGCCCAGGGGCCCTAAGGTGGGTGAGAAAGCGACATCAGGCAGACACAGCAGGTGGCAGTCACGGTGGGTGGGAGCTGCAGGGAAAGACACACCATGCAGGTGGCCTCACAAGGAAAGTTTTATTAAGGGAAGGGAAAGGGAGAAGGGTAAGAGAGAAAGCAGGTGGGGACTGAGGAAAGAAGGAGAAGAGAAAGAGAAGGGGGAAGAGAGGAAGAAAGGAGGTGTAGAGTGACCTAGTGGGAAGAGAGAGGAGGGGAGAAGGAAGGAGAGAAAGGAAGAGGAAGGAGGGAAGGCTGAGGAGAGAAGAAGAGAGAGAAGGTGGGCAGGGCCCCACCTTTTGTGAGGGGACTTCATGCATGTGCAGAGAGAACAATGAGCACAGGACCCTGAGCACATTGGTCAGGTCCCAAGGGGCGGGTCTGAATGCTAACAGCAACCATGTGGTATGTATGGGCTGACCAAGGACACACCAGGTCTCCAAAGGTACTTTTGAATTGGGATAGGATTTTTGTACAATAATTCCTCTCCTGTCTGAACAACAAGGTTTAGGAAAGATAGGATTTTAAAACAATGCTTGTATAATGAGGTATTAAAGCTATACCTCCATGTGTTCATATACAAAATCATAGCTTGCTGGCAGGCAAACTTAGTAACATGAGTGTCACCCACATGGTTTGAGAGACATGGAATTCTTTGTACTGTTGGAGCTTGGTTTTGCCTTCTGCAGGTTACGGTTATGCCCTGTGTCTTCACTCTTGAAATTAAAAAAGAACTTTATTTTGAGAGATTTTAAACTTCTTTAAAAAGAAATTTTGGAGTTTTACAGAAAATTTAAATTAAAAAAAAACTGGATGTTTCTAAGGAACAGCTTTTAAAAAATTTAAGTTTAAAAGGCTCTGAGACATTTTAAATTTATAAGTTATTTTATTATGATGTCTTTATTAATATGTGATTATGATAAATAGATAAATATAAGACTAGGATTAGGGCCACAGCTATGAGCACCAAACATTAAACACTAGAGGCTGATGTATTCGTATCTTATGATGCAGCAAGATGAGGACCCAAGCCGACTCGAAATAGTTCTATCCTTGCCTAAGGTCTACTCAGGCTAACAGAGACTGATTTAAGAGTGTATGCCTAAGGCGAATCTATGACTTTGAGCCCAGCCTGGTCTACAGAGCAAGTTCCAGGACACCCAGGGCTACACAGAGAAACCCTGTTTTGAAAAGCAATTGAAACAAATGAGTGTATGCCTAACCTCCTTTTTGCTAACATTGTTAAATTGTAGCTATTCTGGTACACTGAGTCATACAAGAAACTGTTATATCCTATGATGTAAGGACCAGGAAAATAAAGTTGCCAATCTCCCTATGGCATGTATTCATGATTTGAGCTTCAATTTAGAAGCTGCTATTTTTTTTTATTTTTCAAATTACACTCATGATATTCATTAATTACACTCATGATATTAATCTCACTTGTGGTGTTCATAGATTACATTCGTAGTATTCATTCAATTATATATATATATATATGTATACATATACATATATTTTTTTTTCATTTTAAAATGCCGAATGTCATTTATTGAGAGAGGGAGGAGGTCCTAAATACAGGCTTACAGCACAATGAGACAAAATCCGGAGGGCAGAAGTTTGCTACTGATGTTTTACAATCTTGCATCTAAGCTGTTAACACCCATTATTCAGGATACACAGACAAGAAACTTCCCTTAAGCTTTCAGGAGGGTGGAACCTGGCAGAAAATTAGCATAGGGAGGATATCAAGGTCAAGGTCCGCAAGGTAGGCAACAGTTACCCAAAACCGGGACCAGGGACCTACAGGTCCCCCTTTTATTAAAAAATGAGAGAAGCTGTTATTTTTATCATAAACTGTTGAATATGATTAAGTTTTAATATGTCCAGAATTATACTTGTAGTCATGCTAAATGCTAATAGAACTAATTACAGGAAAAAGCTTTATTTATCCTCCTGTATATGTTTTCAAGGTGTAGCCTAAACTACGTAAATAAAAAACAGGCAAGGGTTGTTTAACTCAGAAATAGTTAATAGATAATGGTCCTCAAACTTGTCAGAGATCTGCTGAATATGGCATTTATGATGTTTAAACTTACTATGACAGACAGAGACTCCCAGATCCTAACAGTGACCCCCCCCAAGTCTTCAAGAAGATAATGGGCACAGTGACAAAGACTCCACCTAGATTGTGGTAGTGCTAACCACTTGGAAAGACTGCCCCAATGCCTTGCCTGCTGCCAGGACCCAGCCCAGTCTGTGGACAAGCAGGACACTGGAGAGTTGATTACCCCACTTTGCCTAGACAGTGTAAGGTCAGTCCCTCAAGTTCCTCCTCCACAGGAAAGCCTCTCATCTTCTGGGCCTGGCAGCCAAAGAATGATGCTGCCCTGGTACCTCTGCCCCCATTGCCTCGGAGACCACAGGAGCTTGAGATGATCATCTAGGTAATGGACTATGTACTAGTCTCCATCCTTTCAACTGATACATAAGCCATTTGGATTATACTTTCTGCTGTATTTATCCTTCTCGGATATCTGATAACATTAATGTCTAGGCTAACTGTAGCTTTGTCAGCTAGGCAGCAGGAGGCAACCTGCTCCTTCCTCCAAGGCTGCAGCCACCTTGTTAATTCACCTAGAGCTACTAGAGATCCTGTTCAGAAAAGGCAGACAGGGTTGCCTTGATAACAGACTTCATACTAAAGAACTAACAGGTTTCAGGTATAACTTTTCACTAAAGGAACGTGCCTTGCAGTTACTGTTCTCAATAATAGTTACTCGTGTCTTTAGTGATTAGATAGAAAGAAAAAGATTTACAGTCCACACAAATTCTGAGGGTCTAAGAAAATGTTCTAAGGTATGTAAAGCTCTGAGGATATAAAAGATTAAGTAAGTTCTGAGGGTCTAGGAAATTATTTTAACATATATAAATGAAAGTTATAAAGGCATTTAAAAAAAGTTAAGGTATGTAAAAATGGGAAATGTTTCAGATTTCATCCCCCACCCCCTTCTATGTTGTTGTTACACTAAGATTTCAAAGACTCAGAATTTTAACATTGATCAGTGGAGTCCTGTAAGTTGGTAGAACACTGACTACTTGCTATTCAGTCACAGGCTCAAGATTTTAAATTTCCTTTGGTTGCCTTCCTAGTATATCCTTAAAGGTGATTTCCATTGGGCTAAAAACATGTCTGTCCAGTCTATATATCTGACTCTCTGTACAGAGGAAAACATGTTCATGCTTTTTAACCAAAGGCTATAAAGTTTTTGATGGGACCCAAAGGTGTGAGTCTATTCCAGATGTTGTACAATGTGGATTTCAATACAGATTAATGCTAATATATCTAGAAATTTTACTTTTGTGAACTAAAAATTCATGAGTTCAAGAAGTCATAAGACTTGGATCCACCTGTCTCAGGTCAAATGGACTCCTGATAAGTACAGCCTAAGTTTCCCCACCTGTCTATCCCTGAGGAGAGGAACTCTCCCCTGGCCTTGAGACTTCTCCTCTTCCCTAATTACTAGGACGATGGGCCTGAAAGTTACAAATGCAAGATTTTCCTTTAAGTTCTTAAATTTTAACTGCTGTCTCTAGTCTATATTTATCTCAGCAGACTTCCATTTGGCTGTCAGACACCATCCAGGGCTCACCTGCAGATTGCAAATTGCTGAGCTCTGCGCTTTCTAAAAGCTGATGTAAACCAGTCCAGTCTTGTGATTACCCCTGTCTTTTTAGCTGGATCAGGGAACCAGATGCTTCTGATGAATGCCCCATTTCCTAGCCTTTGACTAGCATTTCAGCTTTCCTGGGCTCTGACAAAGGTACCCTACTTTCAGCTGGAAGTAGTTACAGAGGAGAGTACATCATCTCTCCCTCCCCCAACCCAGCAGGCTGAAATGCTAAGTCAAAAGGAAACTCCTTGGCATAGGGGACAAAAGGCTATCTATAATGCCAATTTGCATGCCAGGAATGGGCACAGATTTTTCAACAAGCAGATTCATTAACTAAATTGGTTCTACAATATGATAGGGCATTTGGCCTGCTTTGTACAGAATAAAGAGTTATTATATGTCTTTAAGAGGACATTATTATTTCTACACAAACCATTCAGGATTATAATCTGGATATACAAAAAAAATACAAAAAGGAGATGTGAGATGAAATAAATGATTGGTACTTTATCCATTTCCAGGCTCCTTCTAGATATCACTCTGATATCAGCCATCACAGGGCATTTGGCCCTTCTGTTTCTGCTAATTACTATTAGATCTTGCATCACTGATACTTTAACTGCATAATATTTTCTGTCTGGGTACCATTAAGCTGATGGTTATTAGATTCTAATATAAAGAAGGACCCATCATAAAATCAAGGATTTGACACAGGATATAACTCAATGGGGGAATGTAAGACCCAAAGTTAACCTGTAAGCCCCACTGTGGTGATATTTTATTTGTACTGAAATGTTATTTTAATTTTATGTTAATAAATAAAGTTGCCCTGGGGTCAGAGCTATTAGAGCCATAGTAAGAGCGTGGTGGTTAGAAGAGCTAGGTAGATTTCTGTGTGTTCAGGGATACAGCCAGTATTGGAGACATACGCCTTTAAGACCTGGAGGGCGGTACTTACAGGCAGTGATGAGGCAGTCATGTGGTTGGGTTTACAACCAATGAGAAGGCAGAACAGAAAGATTATTTAAACAGGGACACAGGAAGTACCTCCCTCTCTCGGGGAAGCTAGGAGCACTGCAGGAGGTAAGATTTTATCTGACCTCTCGGCTTTTCTCTTTTACCTTGGCTCTGTGTTTCTTATTTTAATAATACGATCGGTTACATCTACACCCCACCTGCTCAAAGACCAGGTAACTTCCTGTAATGTTGGGAGTTGTTGTTCTTGGAAAATATCAAAGCCACAAGGGAAACTATGGTGGCCATATGGTTTTGTATTTAAAAGCCCCTACAACAGGTGTCTTGGGGCTACTTGCGGGGAATTCCAGACAGTGGTCCTGACCACAATCCATCCTGGTCAGTATTTAATTAAAGATTGCTTCAAATTTGGCTCAAAATTGGGAACTGATTTTTCTCATGCAAATCTCAGGATTAACAATACCATACACAAAGGTAACTCAGAATGGATCAAAACATAAAAGAAACCTTAAAAACAAAACACAAGAGTGAATTTTCATGATATGGGATCAAGAAACAATTTCTTAGATCTACTGCAAAATAACAAGAAATGAAAGGATTTAGCCAGGAATGGTGGTGCACACCTTTAATCCCAGCATGCCTGGTACAGAGGCTGGAGGACCTGTGTGAGTTCAAGGCCAGCCTGGTCAACCTAGTGAGTGCCAGGCTAGGCAGAGCTATATGAAGTGAATCAGTCAAAAAAAAAAGTCCTTAATTGTATTTAACTAAAGTGACAACTTTTATACTACAAGGGACATCATCAAAGGAATAAACCCTCTCTGAGGTATGGTGCCCCAGCCTATAGTCACAGCACGGGAGAGGTAGAGGCAGGAAGATCAAAAATTCAAGGTTATCTTCAGGAATGTGGAAAGTCCGGCATAGCCCAGGATATGAGAGAATATGAAGGTACCCACTTTCCAAAAATATGTGACCCCAGGATAAAATTGGAGGGCCTGAGGCCTCCTTAGGAAAGAATAGTTCAGAGGCTGAATCAGAGAGGAATTTGCTAATTGGTCAAGTAAGAGCTACTCTGAAGATGAGAGGCGAACCATGCCCACCACCATTAAGGGTAGAAAGGAGCCAAAGTCACACTCAACAGAGGAACCTGCACTCAGGTGCTGCCTGAAAACTGGAGCAGATGTTGGCAGGTTCTGATGAGACCCCAGCTCCCTTCACTTCCAACATTGCACCACTCGGCAGAAAAGGTCATCATGTTTCCCCATAGACCATACTGAATTTATGTGTGAGGTCTGTTATCTGAGCTGTATTGGTTCTGTTCCACAAACTATCAGCTTACTTCTGTTCTGACAGCACACGCTGTGTTACTTGGCATATACTGCCTCAGCCTTCTGCTGTCTCTACCGTCATGCTATCCACAGTTAGCATGTTTTGTGGTGGTTTATAGGTAGGTATGCTGTTGTTTCCTGGGAATTACACCAGATCACATAATGTACATTACTTTCTGCCTTCTACATAGAGGAAGCAACGTATCATCCATGACAACAGAACTAGTATTGCTTCTCTCTACACAAAAATAATATCCACCTCCTGCTGTCAGGCTGATCCATACTACTTGCTTTGGCCAAAAGAATGTTTGGACATAGAAGCAGGTCACTCTTGAGAATCAAGTCATTATGAGTGTGTCCACTGTTCTTTCCTTCTATTCTAGAGTGACATGTTGGCTATAAGGTTCCTCCTTCAGGGTGGATGTGAGAGGACAGAAGTTCACTCCCAACCTATAGCAACAAACATGAGTATCAGATAAATCTTTGCAGCTATCGTCCAGTAAGACTGCTGAAGTGTGCCGGGCGGTGGTGGCGCACGCCTTTAATCCCAGCACTCGGGAGGCAGAGCCAGGCGGATCTCTGTGAGTTCGAGGCCAGCCTGGGCTACCAAGTGAGCTCCAGGAAAGGCGCAAAGCTACGCAGAGAAACCCTGTCTCGAAAAACCAAAAAAAAAAAAAAAAGACTGCTGAAGTGTTTGGAATTGTACCATAAAGTAGCCTGTAAATCAAGACAGCCACCTTGGTTGCACAGTGCTTTGTCCCAGTCACCAAGTACTGTGTTGGTAGAAATGCACAGACCAATTACATAAATAAAGACACTGTCGCTTTCTCAAAAAATGAATATTCCACTCCAGCTTCTCCTGGATCCTGGTTCGTTAGTCCACCCTACCATGCCCTGTCACCTTGAGAAATGCCCTTTTGATGTCTTTGTTTCTCAGACTGTAGACCACGGGGTTGAGTAAGGCTGTGAAGGCATTGTAAAAGAGTGAGACCTGCTTGTCTCGCTCAGGGGAGTAGCTGGAGTTAGGCCTCATGTAGATATAAGAGGCTGGGCCATAGAAGAATGTGACCACAGTCAGGTGGGAGACACAGGTAGAGAAAGCCTTACAGCGGCTCTGGGTGGACTTGATCTTGATAATAGCCTTGGCAATACGAATGTAGGAGGCCACAATGAGGGAAATGGGAGTAACAACCACAAAAACACTCAAGACCAGATCTACCATCTCAATGATGTGGGTATCCATACAAGCCAGGCTACGCACTGAAGGACCTTCACAGAAGTAGTGGTTGACCTTGTTGGGCCCACAATATGGCAGACTCATGGTGAAGAAAGTATGTAAAAAAGCAGAGAGAAAACCACAGACACAAGACCCAGCTGCCAACCGAATGCACAGTCCCCAGTTGAGGATGACAGTATAACGCAGTGGGTAGCAAATGGCCACATATCTGTCGTAAGCCATGACAACAAAGAAGGTGCATTCAGTTGCAGCCAGAGAACCAAACACAAACATCTGCAGCCAGCAGCCAGCAAAGGAGATGGTCTGAGAGTGAGCAAGAAGATGCACCAACATCTGGGGCATGGTGGTGGTGACATAGCACATATCCAACAGGGCAAGTATACAGAGGAAGAAGTACATGGGAGTGTGCAGCTGTGTGTCCAGGTAGATCAGCATGATGATGAGCCCATTGCCCAGGACTGAGCTCAGGTAGATGAGAAGGAACACAATGAAGAGGATGCTGTTGGTCGTGGGGTCACTGGAGAAGCCAAGCAGGATAAACTCAGAAACCCAGCTTTGGTTCTGCTCTGGAATCATCCACATGGTGGGGCCTGTAAGAGAATCACGTTCATTTATGTGTCTCCTGACACATGCCAGCTATAGAGGGAGAAAGGGAAGATACAGGCTGGTGACAAGGCTCAGAGGTTAGGAGCACTGACTGCTGTTCCAGGGAACCAGCTAGTTCAGAGCTGTCTGTGCCTCCAGTTCCAGGGGTTCTGACTCCCACTTCTAACTCCAAATACACATGGTATACAAGCATGCAGGCAGGCAAAACCCCAACTACATAAAATACAAAAAATATTACTTTTTAATTAAAAAAGAAAGGCTGATGTGGGGTTCTGAGCACACTGTTCAGTTTCTGTGCACAACCTTCGCACAGAACTTCGCATGTTGCTGAAACTCCCAGTGCCTCAGTCTCTTCATCTAACAAATGACGTTGATGACACTCCTATCTCAGGATTATGATGAATATCTAAAGCATCTCATAGAACTCTTGGAACACCATGTAATATATGACATGTCGTATGCAGTCTCAAAGTCTCATTCCACTTCTGGGAAGGCAGAGACGGGATCCTCAGAACAGGAGGGCTAGCTACACTACATGAAATGATGAGCACCCGGTTCAACTGAGAGACTCTGCCTCAAGGAATAAGGTGAAGGCAATTAAGGAAGAACCCTATGTCATTCTCTCACCAGATACACACACACACACACACACACACACACACACACACACACACACACACCACAGACATATGCAAAAGAGAGTAAAGAGTAGATGAAGAAGACAGAACACATGTAATTCAGACACAGGCTCTCACACATACAGTTCCATGAGTAATGAAAGAAGTTCACGTGTGCAGTGCACTGGAGACACTGGAGTCTTCCCAGGCAAGGCTGATGGACCTTGTGGATATGGAAGTAGGAAGGCATTTCTTCCTTTTTTACTTCTACCTCCCTCTGCACACAATCAACACCAGGTGTACTGTATGTAGCTTTTTTCCTTTTTTCTCCACCCAAATTCATATTCTTTCATCCCATTTTCTCTTACAAGACAAAAAAAACAAAAATATAGAAATTTAAAAAATAAACTAAAAGAAAGACAATGAAAACAAACAAACAAACACAACCAAATCCATGGAGAAAGTCTCCTGTCGGCCAACTGCTCCCGAGGATGTGGCCAGCCATAGAGTGTACCTGATATGGGCAGTGACACTTTATTGAAGAAAACTGGTTTTCCCTCTCCTGATCGGAAATAGGTTCTTGTTTAGGGGCAGGACTTTGTGTCCACTTCCCTTTCTCAGTGCTGGGCATTTGTCTTCCCCAACAAGTTCTTCATGTGACTCCTGCATTGGTTTTTCAAAGTCTTCAGATTGCTCCTATGTGGCCCCTGCTGAAAGCATTTTACAAGTTCCCATGCCCTATCATTTGAAGTGGGTGCACAGGGCATTCCTAAACCTCCTGCTCTGTGGAGACTCAGTCTCAGCACCCAACAGTCTCCTCCATCTCTGCTCTCTCCACACACAAATCCCCGGGCAAGCACACCCACTGCCCTACATGCCTCTGCCTCTCCCCCCTTAAGAAACCGCCTGGCTTTCATCATGGAGGGGGAAAAGCACCTGCACTGTGTTGCCCACACTGTTGCCACAGCAGGACTCAGCTTATTCAACTGATATTCAACAAAATCATAGAAGAAAACTTTCCTAACCTAAAGAAAGAAATACATATGAAGATACAAGAAGCTTACAGAACACCGAATAGGCTGGATCCAAAAAAAAAGTCCCCTCGCCACATAATAATCAAAACACTAAACACACAGAACAAAGAAAAAATATTAAGAGCCGCAAAGGAAAAAGACCAAGTAACATATAAAGGTAAACCCATCAGAATAACACCAGACTTCTCAATAGAGACTATGAAAGCTAGAAGATCATGGACAAATCTCATGCAGACACTAAGAGACCATGGATGCCAACCCAGACTATTATACCCAGCGAAACTCTTAATCACCATAGGCGGAGTAAACAAAATATTCCAGGATAAAACTAGATTTAATCAATACCTGTCTACAAACCCAGCCCTACAGAAAGCACTAGAAGGGAAAATTCAACCCAAAGAAGCTAAACACATCCATGAAAAATCAAGCAATAGATAATCCCACACCAACATACACCACAGAAGAAACAAGCTGGTGTAGCTATCCTAATATCTAGAGAAAAAGGATGTTTCAAAAGAGAAGAAGTCTTGTGGCAATGCCTCAGTGGTCCAGGTAACTACCAGAAAAGTTGGTTGAATTTGGGATTGACTGGGAGGCCAAAGATTTAAAAAGCAGAAGATTCTCTCAAGACACAAGTTGTGTGATAATAGTGTGTTTTGTGTGTGTGAATGAGAATTTGTAAATGTTGAATTCTAGGCTTCGACAATCATTGTCAGTGCAGATTAAGCTGCAAGTATTTATGCTTTAAAACTTAAATTATAAAGCTAGTTACGTCTTTCTAACAACTAGTTTTAATGTTTATGAGCATATTTTACCTACATTACCTTTTCAGGATGTTGAGAAAGATGCATCACAAGCAAAGGCTGGAGGCTGGGGCCTAGATGGTTTTGAGGAAGAGGTCTTGGTGGACTCTTTCATAGAGCAAAGGGAAGCAATGCCTTCTGGGAAATGAGCTAAGTTTTAATCTAGTCTTTAGGATTAGAAGTCAAAAACAAAAATATTAAGGAAAGGAAAACCTAATTGATCTTTGAAGTATTGTTATATGGAATGGAGTGGGACTTTTGAGGCCTTTCTTCCAGAAAACAAGGACTTGGTTGTCAGGCCTATATTAGGCCTAAACCTTGGTGTCATGTAGTTGTACTTAAATCATTTCAATGGAAAGTGTCTTAGTGATTGGAACTTCTAGTGCAGTTTGGAGTTCTTCCATTTGAAAAATGTGATATTTGCATGGGATTGTTTGAATCTTGTTTTCTAGTCCCTCCCCATCACCACCCTCATAGTCTGAAGGTAGATTTTCTCTTGATAAAGGAACAAAAAAGATGAACATCTTGTTTGTAAATAGGTATCTAGTAACTAGTGGTAAACTTGAAATGGTAGAATTCTTTAAAGCCTAATTCTAGATAGCCTTAAGAAAATATATCTTAATTACTTTTGAACCTGTATTCACCTTGTTTCTTTTCAAATATCTTAAGTTATATTTTCTTTTTCAGAGCTGCTTCTTATTTGGGGCTACTTTTTTTTTTTTTTAATTGAGGCGTAATTCATAAAAGGGTATATTGTTTTGATGAGACTTTTTACAACTGTGGCTGGATGTCTTTCTTTAGTCTTCCAAGAAGGGCCATTTTACTTTTTTAGAGTTACTTTTTAAAGTCATGAGGTCAACAACTTGGACTACTATGCATGTAAGTGCTAATGCAAATTAAAGCCCAAGTTGACCTCCAGCAGCAGTTCATTCTATGTTGACAGTGAGAGAACACTTTGCCTGTTAGGATACTGTTACTCGTGGACTGAAATGCTGAAGAAACCCTTCCCCCTATTTTGTTTTTTTGCAAAAATCAAGGTAGATTCTAGGGTTTCCTGGTTGACCTCAACAGATAAACTGAGATGATAGTCTTAATTCAGAAATGATCTGAATGTAGATTTACAGTCTACGTGTACAGCTGGCTAAGTGAGATCGCTTTCACAGTTCTGCATGTATCCCATCGGCTCCCCATTAGTCACTGAACTCTTAAAACTGGTATTGTAACATTATTACAATGTTTTGCGCCAATTTTATAAACTTTACAGTACAATATGTGTTCCTTTTCTGAGGCAAACCAAAGGTATATTTCTCAAGGTTCTGCTGCTATCAGCAGTGTTGATGGAGGATTTTTTATACATTTGTAATAGATAGAAATAAACCAGAAAAAAAGAAGAAAAAAAAAAGTGGTGGAGGAAAAGGTGAACACTGCAAGAATACTCAAAAGGGCTAAGAGTTGCAAACGCCAAGATTGGCTTTGCATAGTAAATGGAATAGAACAGCTCTGAACTATAGCTTACTTTTCCTGGTTTGGTCTGACAGAACGATTGAATACTTTTGTACAAAAATCAGAGCTTTAAAAACAAGGATTTGGTGAGATTGTAAAATGGTGTGCCACTTTGGCAAAACAGTCTGGTGGTTGGTCAAAATGCAAAACATTGTTACTCTGTTACTCAACAATTCTACCCTTAGGAATATAACCTCAAACTACTGAAAATGTGCACCTATGAAACATGTACATGAAGGTTTACAGCAGTGTGTTGCTAATAGTAAAAAAGTTAAAACAACTCAAATAGCTATCAAATACTGGAGAGAAATAAAATGTGGCTTATTCATACAATAGAATATTATTAAGACATAAAAATGAATGAGAAACTGACAGATTAAATGACTTTGGTGAACCTTCATAATTTCATTTGTAGATCTTTCCATTTCTAATTTATAAATACATTTGGGGTTATAAATTATAAATGTACTGCCTCCTGTCAAAATTGTATACTTCTATTTGATGATTTCTGTGTCAAATATTATATGGAAATGTTTCCAAGTATTTTCTGTATTAACTGTGAATGAATAGAACAAAATAAATTGCCTGTGATGGAAAAATAAATAAATAAAAAAAAAACTCAGAAAAAAAAAAAAAAAGAAAGAAACTGCCTGGCTTTCATCATGGAGGGGGAAAAGCACCTGCACTGTGTTGCCCACACTGTTGCCACAGCAGGACTCAGCTTAGCCAGAAGCCTTCCCTGTTATGCTTCCACCTCCCACCCCTGACTCTGGTACCTGCTGCATTTCTCGTTCATTGGTCGGTTACAATCTGAAGAATCCTAGAGGGGTCTGATATCAATTTTGACACCAAAAACTTGGACAAAACATTTGTTACTCTTTTGTTAAATGAACCTTCACACAACTAAGGAAGAATTATCTCTGAAGGGGTATGGCTGTATGGGACACTTCCTAACATTTGCAATAGTAAGAAAAGAACTAATATTTACTTGGATAATTTATACATTCCAATCAATGTTGCACTAATTTTAGTTTAACATCACAACAGTTCACTGAAGGAAGTATTCTTACCTGTGTGTTTCAGGTGAGCACCTAAGGCCTGGAGAGGGAGGTTTGTTTCAGATTGCAAGCTCAGCATAGGAGAAGTGGAGGTTTAGAGGTGTGTCCTCAGAGCCGGGCTCTCATTCACCTTCTCTGCTTCTGGCACACAGGCTCTGAAGTGGGGAGGTGAGGAAGGCAAAGTCTACACATTGTCCATCTAGTTGAGCTTATTGAGACTCAGCACAGACCAGAGCCCTCCTAGGACAGAGCTGGATGACTAGCCACAGACCAGCTCTCCTGATGAGATTTCCCCTCCTGTCTGAATGTGGTAGACCCTGGGGTAACTGATCCATGGAGAGAGATTTTGAGGTGTGATTTCTATGGCATGGAGACAACATTTAGTGAGCCAAACCATGGTATTGTTTACTTCTCTTACAGTGTCCAAGTAGGAGAGCAACTTAATTCTATGAGCCAATGACTCATAGATAAAGACTTTAGGATTTAGTGGCAAGACTGAAAAAGCTACATGTGTTAGCCTCAACCTACAAAACCTGAATCTGGAAGGCTTAAGATCAGGAGTCCTAGCATAAACTAGACTATATAACAAGATTAAGCCCTAGCTAGGCTACAGCAGACTAACCACCCCACCAAAAGAAAAGAAAACAAAACAAAACCATCATGATTGATCTGCCCACACAGTGCATCGAGCTGTGACTCTGTGGTGTGAAAGACGCCTTCAAAGACATTGACCATCACTGCTCTCTCAGAGATATGGCTTTCTGCTTCACTTGGGATCTTTTAGCTCAGGACTCCATATTATTTATGTCTCAACTTGATTTGAAACAGAAAAACTCTCTGTAAATTCTTACTAAATTAATAAATGGACAAAGGAAGAAGGACGTACGAACACAAGGTTGAGAAAGAGAGGAAAAAAGAGCAGGTGATGAGGGAAGGGGTCTCACGAGTTTGAGATGCATGCACAGAGGACCTGAGATGGAGGGCTTGACTAATTATTATCTCTAGACCCACAGATGCCTGAACCAAAAATACAAGCCAAACACCAGTGACCATCTTACCATCTGTAAATCCAGGGAATGTATCACTGAGTGGCTGTTTCTTGCTCTTACGATGTAGGCCTATAAAACAACTGAATCCAGAGATTGGGATTCTAGGCAGCACAATCTCCAGAAAAATTCCAAGGTACTACTCTGCAAATAGGCTAGCTGGGATCCCTGAAGATGGTCCCTATAAAATCCTGCTTAGCAAAGGCAAGCTCAGACATTTTCACATCTTCCCAATGGGACCAAAGGCTGAGGTTTTATGACCCTGACTCCTCTCTGAGCCTCTCCTAGAGAGGTGGGAACGGACCATTTCTGTTCCCAGTAGAGATGCTAAGATGATCCCTGGATTATGTCAACAAGAACACTTCAGTGAGACACTTGGGAGCAGAGTAAGAGGAAAGAACCCACAGGAGGAGGAGTGGTGACCTGTTCCCTTCTCTACACTAATTGTGGAAAAAGAGCAGCTCAGAGAAGAGGAGGTGGGACCTGGTCACCTGAGACACAGGTCAGGGACTTGAGTTCTCATTCTGATTCCTCCTTTACAGCCAAAACCCTGAGCCCTGACACTCAGTGAGATTATGTTTGAGGTACATGCCTCTTCCTTCATCAACCACTTTGGGGAAAATCATTGTCCTCCCTTTTCTGCTGTGCAATACCTGAGCATGTTGCTCAGCCACTCTGGTGCTAATGAAGAGTCAACAACTATCGGGTCTGGAGGGTGAGAGTGAGAAAAAGTGGATGTGGTGCTGTTGCAGAACCCCCAGTTTGTTTCCTAGCACACATGTGGCAGCTCACAACCATGTATATCTTCAGTTCTAGATGATCTGGTGCCCTCGTCTGACTCAGGGACCACGGGTGGATGTGCCGTTTGTACATACATGCAGGAAAAATGGTCATAAAAATAAACAAGCAAACAAAAATAGTCAAGTATGGCCACATACAGGTCAGCAGTGACATCTCATGCCAGTGGAGTGAGAAAACTTTCATATGGCTCGTGTCTCTCAGATGCAAATAATAATTTGGGTCCAAATATCTCAAGCTCTGGAGCATGTTCTGTCTAACTTGCTGTTATTTGTTTTTCTGCCTCAGTTTCATCTTCTGTAGAATTCCAATAGTAGCCTCTTCCCTTCTAGGATGGCTAGAGGATAAATGTGATGATGTCAGGACCCGGCCACATGTTCTGGCCAGTGTTCCATGACTTGGAATCTCCATCCCTGCCTTCTGTCTGTGTCTTTGTTTCCTAAGGATTCAGAAGGAGAAGACGAGACTATCAAGTTTTTCTGCAGAGATTAATTGATAATAAGGGGTTGGAGTCTGTGAGCTGTTCCTTAAACACAGCCAACAGTAACAGTTCATGATAGAGTGACAACTAAATAAATTGTACAGGAAACAAAGGCAGAGTGTCTAGGAATGTGGCTCAGCTCTATAGCACCCGAGGAAATAGAATGCTCGAGGCTAGAGTTTGAGTCCCAGCACTAATAAAAGTGAAGCAACACAGGCTCTGAACTCTGCACAGCCTGGTGAGCACCTGCATTGTCCTGTGTCCTGTGCTCCAGCAGTTGTTCACTGTGGCGCCTTTGCTGCTGGAAACACTGAACAATGACAGTGATCTCAACTGCTGTTCAGAGGCCTGTGTTGCCACCATGACACTGCCATGATGGGTGGACTTTCACCTTAGTAATTGGCCATCAGCACCAGTCAGAAGCACTTGACACAGTCCTGACCCCTGCAGTGCTGTTACTCAGCCTTGTCCCACAGCTCTGACCCCAACTCTTCCCACTCCTGCTCTTGGTCCTCATCAGCTCTGCAGAGGCAGTGGAGTCCAGGCAGAGGTTCTTCTCCACCAGGATAGACAAGGAAACAGGTTCAGAGAGGAGCAGACAGAACCCACTGAGTATCACATATAGAAGCAGCCACGTTTCTCTGTTAGATTTAGTCTTGGATTTTTTATTTTAGATTCATAAGGAGGAGCTCAAGGGAGATACACACACACACACACACACACACACACACACACACACACACACACACACACACATTAACTTAGATATGGATGTCAGTAATATGGCCAAAAAGCAGTCACAGGATGGAGACAGTATTTGGAAAAATTGAAAAATACCAAAGTCCCACAGAAAGTATATTTAATATCTGGCAAAAGAAAAAGACAGAAGAGTGAAAATAAAAAACAAAAAACCTAGTGGCAGGGAGGATGTTACACCTTTTAGGTGAAGACTAAAATGAGAAGCAGACTTAACAGAGCCTCATTGCTGCCCTAAGAGACTGCAGTACCAAGATGTTTTTCAAACATAGCCCTACGGGTCCGTTGCCTAGATAATGTACAATGACCCAAAAAAATCTTAGTGATTTGGCAATGATCACCCATCTAGTGAATGGTAGAACCAACTCCAGGGCCTGGCCACAAACCTTTTGAGTGAGGCTGAATCTGCCATGTCTATAACATGCTTGATTGTTTGAGTTCAAGCTAATGACAGTACCTGTGGTCTAAACAAAACCACTCCTGCTCTTCAGAGCTGGGCCTACTCCATGGTGGTCATGGGACCACGCCAGAGGTCAACATGAAGGGAAAGTCAAACTCTAGAGGTTTCCATCTACACCAGGTGAACTCACAGGCCTAAAGGAGAAGATGGCAAGTTTGGAGGAAGGAGAAGCAGATCCACAGCTCTTACATCCAAGGACTCCTTAATTGCCCCCCCCATAGGCAATGCTTCATTAAAGGACCATGTGAGAACTGGATCATTTGGTAAAATGAGTAGTTCACATGGTTTTCTGGTTTTATATCCAGAGAAGGATGTGAAGATGACCATGACAATCAGGGAGAGGATGGCCAGGAAAGGGTTGACAGGGTGTCTTCAGAGAATGCCAACCCATCCACTCACTTCTTCATAGCCTGTCCTTTTAATGACACCTTTTATGACAATTCACATGGGACAAAAACATCTTCACATTTTTTCCAATTCTTAAGGTTACCCACAGATCTCTCCACACTTATTCTCTCCAATTTTACAATTCTATTCCATGGCTGTTCACAACCATGTAACTAACCCATGGGCTACAATGCACTCACAATTATAGACTCTTAACTAGAAGACATTTCTCATTCTAAACCAAAGGGATAACCAAATGTCCTGCACAGTGTTCTCTTCCCTGGATTGGATTCTCCTCACCACTGTTTTCACCACATCCCAGCAATAGCAGACAGTGTTCTGCTGTCCACTTTCAGGTTTGACTGCCATGTACACACAACCATAGCACGAGTTTAATCCTCTTCCTCAATACAACATAGAGAACTGCCCTTGGGGACCACAGACTCAGGCTGTGGAAAGGATGTAGCCACAGTAAACCACAAGAGCCATTTGCTTGTGTAAGCTACTTGTGCCTTTGTGGAATACTAGAGTTATCTGTGGGTACACACTGACATTTAATTATGCCAGCTTTGAGACCCAGTAATTGGGTGCTCATTTAAGTATGGGTACAGATGGGAAAAAAGAATGATAAAATGAAACAGTAGGGTTATGGAACAATCTTTTTACTACTATGAATATTAATCTCATTGCCTAATAAAGAGCTGATGACCAATACCTAGGTTGGATTTTGGGAGACAGAGGAATCTGAGAAGAAAAAGAGAAGAGTCCCAGGAGTCTCAGGAGTCTCATGGAGATGCAGAGGTAACAGGAGATCCATACTGGGATAAGGTACTGAGCCTCATGAGAAAAGATAGATAAGAGCATGGGTTAATTTAAAATGTAACAGCTACTTAGTAACAAGCCTACGCTATTTGCCAAGCATTAATAATTAATAATAAGTCTCTGTGGTTATTTGGGAGCCAGCTGGTGGACAGAGCTTAACGTTGGTCCCATCCAAAAGCTCTGCTTACACAGAAGAATTTTCATCCATTAAAATATATTGTTTATACACACACACACACACACACACACACACACACACACACACACAAATGGTCCTGAGTTCACATGATCATTTAAAGGCTTGTGGTTCACATTACAGAAGACTATATTGCTAAGATGTCAATACATTCCAAACAGATACACAGACTCAATGTGCCTTTATTGTAATCCTAGGAGTCACACTTTTGAAATTGTCAAATGGATCCTTGAGTTCAAAATGAAAGTGCAAGGGTACCAGAAGAGGCCTGTGGTGGTCTGAATAAGAATGGCCCCATAGGCTCATATATTTGAGCACTTAGTCATCAGACAGTGGAATTCTTTGGAAGGACTAGAAGGATCAGGAGGTGTGGCCTTGATGGAGGAAGTATGTCACCTAGGTGGGCTTTGAGGTTTCAAGATTCCATGTCGAGACCAGTGTCTCTCTGCCTGTGG
This sequence comes from Peromyscus maniculatus bairdii, assembly GCF_049852395.1. NCBI lineage: Eukaryota > Metazoa > Chordata > Mammalia > Rodentia > Cricetidae > Peromyscus > Peromyscus maniculatus. Next base: position 138,018,545 of record NC_134853.1, read on the forward strand.
ATCAAGATGTAGCAATCATCCTACTCCAGTTCCCATGAGTGTTGTCAGTCTTTCTGGTTGGAATTTCTTTTGGGACTGCCAGCTCCCAAATAATGACATGGAGACTTCTTATTAATTACAAAAGCTTGGCCCTAGCTTAGGTTTATTTCCAACTAGCTCTTATAACTTAAATTAACCCATTTCTGTTCATCTGTTTTGCCATGTGGCTTGTTACCTCTACTCAGTACCATATGTCTGTCTCCCTCATTGTCTCACTGGTGAATCCCCCATGCCAGATTCTAGTACAGACTTCCTGTATCTGCCTGGAAGTCCCACATACCCTCTCCTGCCTAGCTATTGCTCATTCAGCTCTTTATTAAACCAATAAGAATAAAACAGTGACACATTTTCATACAATATTATCAAATATCTTGAACCATTTCCCTTTTTTGTCTAAATAAAAAGGGAAGACTTTAACTCTGACATAGTAAAACTATATACAAGAAGAACAATTATCAGTTAAAATTGCAATTACCATGTCAGTCCATTTGGGCCTGCCTCAACGTGCTATGCCAGGGTGTGTTGAACACCCAAGGGAGGCCTTACCCCCTATGAGGAGTGGGTGGGGTGGGATTGTGCAGGTAGGGGGGAGATGAAGAAGGGCAGGGAGGGGGAACAGTGGGGAGTAACATTAAAAAACATGAAAAAAATTTTAAATAAACAAGTAAATCTTTAAAAAAAATGGTAATAAAGACCTGGTTTGACTGTGAGACATGTCCTGAAAAATCTTGGCTGCAGACATGAAGTAAGAAACCAAGACAAAGTATAAGACAGGTGATGTATTAGCTTCACTCTTGACATGGGAACAGCTCAGAATGGATGAGATATGATAAATCTTGTTAGCAAAAGAGCCTTCATGATTTATTATTTGATGCAATCCTTTCATATGGCATTGATGGACATTTATATTACAGTCTGTTTATACAGTCCAAACAGACATATAAAGTTGACAGATGTCTTTTACCTGCTCAAACATAGAACAAAAATTCACCTGTAGCTGACTTGTGCATACCACACATTTCATACCTTTGTTAATGCAGATATGTATATTACCTTTAAAAGTTTATGTGGAAAAAAAAAGTTTATGTGTTTTCACAACAAAAGGACCAGACCAGATACTGATGAAGAAGACAAGTGGCCCAGGTGATCCACCCTCTCATAATGCCTCTGTTGCAGTGTCTTCAAAAATATGCATCCAGAATAACTTCAAAGCTGCTAGCTGAGTGGTCCAGCCTCACAGACTACTCCAATCAGGACTTCAGCTCAGCTCTGCACTCTTTCCCCATTACACAAAGACTGAACAACAAATAAAACAGCTAGTTCTCCCAGGAGTTGACCATTGTCTCAATTTTCTCAGGGACCCCTAAAAATGTTGTCACGCCTAGCCAAAATGAAGCAGTCTAGAAAACATGATGCCCACATTCCCAAGAGTGAGAGACATGGTTCTTGTTGTAGAATATTATTTTAAGGCTTATCGATTCTCCAGGGTCCAAAGGGGCTTTGCTATGTTCAGCGTGGGATATCAGGGAAAACAATCTACATACACTATGTTCTTATGTCTGTTAACTTTATTCTTCTAAGACAAAATTACATCAATTCAGCTATAGTTCCACCAGGCATTCGAGGCAGGAATAACTCTGGACATTACAAGCTCTATATCCGTCTACTTTATTTCTCTGGGATGAAATCTTGTCTCCATAACTGCAGTTCCGTCCAGTTCCCCAGCTCATAGTCCAGCTAACGACTAACTCCTATGCTTTCAGCCTCATCTTCGTCCTCTGTATCCTCTTTCTCCATCTCTGCTACTCTCTACTCCTGGCACTCAGAAAACTCTAATCAAGATCTGCTTACCCTCCATGGAACCTCTGTCATCCTCTCTTCTCTCTCCCCATGCTGTTCTCTCTCTCTGTCTACAGAAAATACCTGCCCTTTCTTTCCCTGGGCACCTTGTTCCCTGCCTCTTCAGGAATGTTGTGTGACCTCTCACCTTGATATGTAAAAACCTCTTTTGTTTTCAGTCCAAATGCTCTAGAGAAGCACTAGGCCTCCCCAAGGGGAGGGGACGGTCTGAGCCTCATTAGCACAGGGTTTGTCTTCTGCCAGCTTGTCTCCTAAGCTCAGCAGGGCAGTTAGTAACTTAGTAGGTTCAGCAGATCTGGAGAGCTGAACTGTTTACCAGTAGGTCTGGGCACACAAGGATTTCATAGCAGAAGACTGCTGAAATATTAAAGGCTGGGTAACACCAAATATTCATAATAAATGGCTTTGCCTTTTGACAGACCCTTGGCCAGTCAAAGTTCAGCTTTAATACACAGCTGGAGCTCTATGATATGTTCTTGCAACCTGCAAGAAAGGTTGTTACTTTTGTTTATGTTGCATTTGTTTAACTCTGTGAAACTGTGCTACTGTGTCTGTCTAAAACACCTGATGGTCTAATACAGAGCTGAGTAGCCAATAGCGGGGCAGGAGAGAGAAATAGATGGGGCTGGCAGACAGAGAGGATAAATAGAAGGAGAAATCTGGGAGAATAAGAAGAAGGAGAGAGAAAAGGAGGAGAGGAAGCTAGGGGGCCACCCACCCAGCCACACAGCCAGCCATGGAGTAAGAGTGAAAGTAAGATATACAGAAGAAAAGGAAAAAGCCCAGAAGCAAAAGGTAGATGGGATAATTTAAGTTAAGAAAAGCTAGCTAGAATAAAGCCAAGCTAAGGCTGGGCATTTATAAGCAGTAACAAGACTCTGTGGATTTATTTGGAAGCTGGGTAGAGGGCCCTCAGAGACCAAAGAACAAAGAGCCAAAAGAAAAGAACAAAAACAACTAAGTATAGTTTTGGTCATTTGATGGGTTATGGATGTTAATCATTGTTTAGGGGAGTTGATTGCAACTTGTTATTGATCATGGTTAGGATAAAAACTAGAAAACCAAAATTAGATTTAGGGATCTCCTTCTGAAAAGATAAAAAAGGGGGCATAGGAATGGTAGAATAAAAAGGTGGATTACTGAATCTACTTTTAAACTAGAAAGCAACTATTAATCACAGATATTTTACATTGGTATGGATTTTTGTATATTGATGTAAATTTAAAGTTAGAACATACTGCAAATATGTTTCTACTCTTGTTTAAGAGATTTTTGTATATTGAAACAAAGTTCAGGTTATTTTGTTTTAACATACTGTATGTATCTACCATTGTTTAAGGTATTGTACTTATGCAGCTCATTAAAAAATGTAATGTATAGTTCTAGTCCTTGAACGTTATTATAAACTATTTAAGATACTAATTAAATGCAGGTTAGTGGTTAGTCATCTATAACAATCAAACTTGGAGTCATGTTAGGTATGACTCAAGGTCAAACAGACATATATTTTAGATAGGTAGGTGGTCTTCAAGCACTTCAAAGACCTACTTAATTTGGCATTTCAGATATTTTCATAACACAAGGCGTTTTTTTTTTTTTTTTTTTTTTATTTTACAATACCATTTAGTTCTACATATCAGCCAAGGGTTCCCCTATTCTCCCCTCTCCAACACCCTCCCCTTATCCTCAGCCCACCCCCCCATTCCCACCTCCTCCAGTGCAAATCCTCCCCCAGGACTGTGATCAACCTGGTAGACTCAGTCCAGGCAGGTCCAGTCCCTTCCTCCCAGATTGAGCCAAGTGTCCCTGCATAAGCTCCAGGTTTCAAACAGCCAACTCAGGAAATGAGTACAGGACTTGGTCCCATTGCCTAGTTGCCTCCCAAACTGATCAAGCCAATCAACTGTCACACCTATTCAAAGGGCCTGATCCAGCTGGGGACCCCTCAACCTTTGGTTCATAGTTCATGTGTTTCCACTCATTTGGCTATTTTTTTTTCAATAATTGAGTAAAACCAAAATTTATTATAATCCACAGTCTTCCTAGGGACCTCCATGCTATATATATAGCCTCCATGGTTCTATGGGTTATGGGCTGCTTGTTCTTTATTTTATATCTAGTATCCACTTATGAGTGAGTACATACCATGACTGTCTTTCTGGGTTTGGGTTACCTCACTCAGGATGATTTTTTCTAGTTCCATCCATTTGCCTGCAAATTTCATGCTTTCATTGTTTGTCTCTGCTGAGTAGTACTCCATTGTGTTTAAGTACCACATTTTTTCCATCCATTCTTCCGTTGATGGGCATCTAGGTTGTTTTCAGGTTCTGGCTATTACAAATAGTGCTGCTATGAACATAGCTGAGTATGTATCTTTATGGTATGAATCAGCATTCCTTGGGTATATGCCCAAGAGTGGGATGGCTGGGTCTTGAGGTAGTTCGATTCCTAATTTTCTGAGAAACCGCCATACTGATTTCCACAGAGGTTGTACAAGTTTACATTCCCACCAACAGTGGAGGAGTGTTCCCTTTGCTCCACATCCTCTCCAACATTGACTGTCATTGGTGTTTTTGATTGTAGCCATTCTGACAGGTGTAAGGTGGTATCTCAGAGTCATTTTGATTTGCATTTCTCTGATGATTAAGGATGTTGAGCATTTCTTTAAATGTCTTTCAGCCATTTGTGATTCTTGTTTTGTGAATTCTCTGTTTAGCTCTTTAGCCCATTTTTTAATTGGACTGTTCAGTATTTTGATGTCTAGTTTCTTGAGTTCTTTATATACTGTAGAGATCAATCCTCTGTCAGATGTGGGGTTGGTGAAGATCTTTTCCCATTCTGTTGGCTGTCTTTTTGTCTTATTGACTGTGTCTTTTGCCCTGCAAAGTTTGTTCTCTGAGTTATATTACTGCTCTTCCACAGTCTATCAGCTCACCTCTGGTGTGAAAACACACACTGTTGTTAGCATATAGGCCTCAGCCTTCTGCTGTCTCTACTATAATGTTATCTATCCACAGTTAGCATGTTTTAGCATATAGGCCTCAACCTTCTGCTGTCTCTGCTATAATGTTATCTATCCACAGTTAGCATGTTTTAGCATATAGGCCTCAGCCTTCTGCTGTCTCTGCTATAATGTTATCTATCCACAGTTAGCATGTTTTAGCATATAGGCCTCAGCCTTCTGCTGTCTCTACTATAATGTTATCTACAGTTAGCATGTTTTGTGTTGGTTTATAGCTACACTGTTATTTTCTAGGAAATATAGCAGGTTACATATTCCATACTACTTGCTGCCTTCTAAGTAGAGCAGCCAACATATCAGACCATGGCCACAGAGTGGGTATTTCTTATCTCCAAACAAAAACTTTCTACCTCCTGCTGTCAGGCAAGACCATACTACTTGCTTTGGCAAGTTTCTAGGATGACATGTTGGATATAAGATTTTTACTTCAGGATGGACGTGAGAAGTCAGAAGGTCATTTTCAACCTATAGCTTAGATAAAACAAAAAGTGGGTCATTGTAGCTATGATTGAGTAAGATTACTGAGGTGTTTGGAATTGTACCTTAGTATAGCCTGTCAATCAATATAGCCACATTGGTTTCACTGTGGCTTGTTCCAAGTACAACACCAGTTCATTTGCAAAGGTCAGTTACAATCAATAAAGACACTCTGCCTTCCTTAAATACTCAATACTTCAATTAAGCCTCTCCTAGATCCTTATTCTCTCTTCCACCCTACCATGCCCCATCACCTTGAGAAATGCCCTCTTGATGTCTTTGTTCCGCAGGCTGTAGACAAAGGGGTTGAGCAAGGGTGTGAAGGCATTGTAAAAGAGTGAGACCTGCTTGTCTCGCTCAGGAGAGTAGCTGGAGTTGGGCCTCATATAGATGTAAGGGGCTGGACCATAGAAGAGTGTGACCACAGTCAGGTGAGAGGCACAGGTAGAGAAAGCCTTACAGCGGCCCTGGGTGGACCTGATCTTTATAATTGCCATGGCAATATGAACATAGGAGGCCACAATGAGGGAAATGGGAATAACAACCACAAAAACACTCAAGACCAGATCTACCATCTCGATGATGTGGGTATCCATACAAGCCAGGCTACGCACTGCAGGGCCTTCACAGAAATAGTGGTTGACCTTGTTGGGCCCACAATATGGCAGACTCATGGTGAAGAAAGTATGTAACAAGGCAGAGAGAAAACCACAGACACAAGACCCAGCTGCCAACCGAATGCACAGTCCCCAGTTGAGGATGACAGTATAATGAAGTGCATAGCAAATGGCCACATATCTGTCATAAGCCATGACAACAAAGAAAGTGCACTCAGTTATACCTAGTACACCAAACATATACATCTGCATCCAGCATCCAGCAAAGGAAATGGTCTGAGAGTGAGCAAGAAGATGCACCAACATCTGGGGCATGGTGGTGGTAACATTGCCCATATCCAACATGGCAAGTATACAGAGGAAGAAGTACATGGGAGTGTGCAGCTGTGTGTCCAGGCAGATCAGCATGATGATGAGACCATTTCCTAGGACTGAGCTCAGGTAGATGAGAAGGAACACAATGAAGAGGATGCTGTTGGTTGTGGGGTCACTGGAGAAGCCAAGCAGGATAAACTCAGAAACCCAGCTTTGGTTCTGCCCTGGAATCATCCACATGGTGGGGCCTGTAAGAGAATCATGTTCATTTATGTGTCTCCTGACACATGCTAGCTATAGAGGGAGAAAGGGAAGATACAGGCTGGTGACATGGCTCAGAGGTTAGGAGCACTGACTGCTGTTCCAGGGAACCAGCTAGTTCAGAGCTTCCTGTGCCTCCAGTTCCAGGGGATCTGAGTCTCTCCTGTCACCTCCACAGGCAAGAGTTATACATGGTGCACAAACATGTATGTAGACAAAAAACCATACACATAAAATAAAAATCATACTTTTTAATTAAGAAAAGAAAGGCTGGGGTCTGGGTTTGAGCAAACTGTTCAGTTTCTGTGCACACTTCTCAAGTTGCTCAACCTCCCAATACCTCAGTTTCTTCATCTATCAAATGAGGTTGATGACACTCATGTCTCAGGACTATGATGAATATCTAAAGTTTCTCACAGAACTCCTGGAAACACCATGTAATACATGACATGTCGTGTAGAATCTTAAAGTCTCATTCCCTTTCTGGGAAGGCAGAGACAGGGGATCCTCACAGCCATAGTCCCATGAGTAATGACAGAAGTTCACGTGTGCAATTCACTGGAGACACTGGAGTCTTTCCAGGCAATGCTGATGGACCGTGTGGATATGGGAGCAGGAAAGTCATTTCTTCCTTTTTTACTCCTACCTCCATGGACACACAAAACATCAATTCCAGGCATACCATAGCTTTAAGTGGCAAATCTAAAACAACGAAATTTTTAGAATCAAACCATATAAATATCTTTATTCTTTTGGGGTAAGCAAAATTTCTCTAAAAGAGCACAAAAAAGTACATTTCATAGAGGGGGGAAATAATGGTAATCTAGATTAAGCAAAATAGAAGTGCTCAAAATATTTATAGAAAGAATTAGAAAAGCACAAACATAACAACAGATGCTCCAATGGAACAGTGAACAATATTTAAAGGGCATTTCACAAGGCATCTGTCTAGTGAGCACTGATGAGGCTCAGGTCCTCAGCACCATTACTCATCTGGAAATTGCAGGAGAACACCACAGTGCCAATGCCCACCTGCCTGTTCTCCATCTCACATCCCCACACACCTACCAGCATGGCCACAGTCACAGAGATCTAGTGTTGATGAGAGTAACTGGATCTCATGGGAGAGTAAATTAAAATGATCCCCTTAGTGTGTGCCTGGCTGTGTTCCCTAACATTGAACACACTTAATGCATTGTCCATCAATACAAATGTTAACTATATTTCTAAAAGAATATGTAAACATATATGCACATACACAGATATGTTCATGGAAAGATATGTAAAGGAAATTTCCAAACACTACTCAAAATTGTCTGAACGAGGGCATCACTAATATGCTAAGCACAACAATGGTTAAGGTGGGAATTGACTTTGATGGCAGTAGAAATATGAAAGAGCCTTCTAGTCTTCTCTTTCCCTGTCCCCATCCCCTCTTCTAACTAGTCTACTGCTCATGACCCTCACTGCTGTCCTTCCTTTCAACCCAGGTCAGGAGCTCATCATCTCTCCTGGCAGTTCTGCATTAGCATCTGCATCTGCATCAGCATCTCCATGTGCCCCTTGCCTCTATGTTTTCCTCCTTCAGTACAATCTTTTCTTTTTCTTTAATTACTTAAAATTATGTTCATAATAATATACTTTGATCATATCCCTCCCCTACACTAGCTTCTCCCAAAACTCTCAAACCAACTTCATATTCTTTCCTCCCACTCTCTCTTTCAAGACAAAACAAAACAAACAACAGAAATTGAAAACATAAACTAAAAGAAAGACAATCAAAACAAAACAAAATCCATGGAGAAAGTCTCCTGTTGGCCAACTGCTCCCGAGCATGTGGCCAGCCATAGAGTGTACCTGATATGGGCAGTGACACTTTATTGAAGGAAACTGTTTTTCCCTGTCCTGATCGGGATCAATTGGAAATAAGTTCTTGTTTAGGGGCAGGACTTTGTGTCCACTTCCCTTTCTCAGTGCTGGGCATTTGTCTTCCCCAACAAGTTCTTCATGTGACTCCTGCATTGGTTTTTCAAAGTCTTCAGATTGCTCCTATGTGGCCCCTGCTGAAAGCATTTTACAAGTTCCCATGCCCTATCATCTGAAGTGGGTGCACAGGGCATTCCTAAACCTCCTGCTCTGTGGAGACTCAGCCTCAGCACCCAACAGTCTCCTCCATCTCTGCTCTCTCCACACACAAATCCCCGGGCAAGCACACCCACTGTCCTACATGCCTCTGCCTCTCCCCCCTTAAGAAACCGCCTGGCTTTCATCATGGAGGGGAAAAGCACCTGCACTGTGTTGCCCACACTGTTGCCACAGCAGGACTCAGCTTAGCCAGAAGCCTTCCCTGTTATGCTTCCACCTCCCACCCCTAACTCTGGTACCTGCTGCAGTTCTTGTTCATTGGTCGGTTACAATCTGAAGAATCCTAGAGGGGTCTGATATCAATTGTGACACCAAAAACTTGGACAAAACATTTGTTACTCTTTTGTTAAATGAACCTTCACACAACTAAGGAAGATTTATCTCTGAAGGGGTATGGCTGTATGGGAGACTTCCTAACATTTGCAATAGTAAGAAAAGAACTAATATTTACTTGGATAATTTATATATTCCAATCAATGTTGCACTAACTTTAGTTTAACAGCACAACAGTTCACTGAAGGAAGTATTCTTACTTGTGTGTTACAAGTGAGCACCTAAGGCCTGGAGAGGGAGGTTTGTTTCAGATTGCAAGCTCAGCATGGGAGAAGTGGGGGTTGAGAGGTGTGTCCTCAGAGCCTGGCTCTCAGTCACCTTCTCTGCTTCTGGCACACAGGCTCTGAAGACGGGAAGGTGAGGAAGGCAAAATCTTCACATTGTCCATCTATTTGAGTTTACTGAGATTCAGCACAGGCTAGAGCCCGCCTAGGACAGAGCTGGATGACTAGCCACAGACCAGCTCTCCTGATGAGATTTCCCCTCATGTCTGAATGTGGGAGATACTGAGATGTATTGAAAGTAGAAGGATCCAAGAAGAGAGGATATGAAGTGTGATTTCTATGGCATGGGACATTTAGTGATCCATAGCATGGTATGGTTTACTTCGCTTACAGTGTCCTAGTAGGAGAGCAGCTCAAATCTATGAGCCAAGGACTCATACATATAGACATCAGGATTTAGTGGCAAGCCAGAGAAAAGCTACATGTGTTAGCCGCAGCCTACAAAACCCAAAGCGGGAAGGTTTAAGATCAGGAGTCCTAGGATATACATAACTATATAGCAAGGTTAAGGCCAGGTTGGCTACAGGGGACTAACCAAAAGAAAATAAAAGAAAAAAATCATGATTGCTCTGCCCACAATGTGTATCAAGCTGTGACTCTGTGGTGTGGTCAAAGACATTGACCATCACTTTCTGCCTCACTTGGGATCTTTTAGCTTAGGACTCTATATTCTTTATGTCTCAACTTGAATTGAAACAGAAAAATCCTCCATAAATATTTATTAAATTAATAAATGAACAAAGGAAGAAGGAAGTAAGAACACAGGATTGAGAAGGAGAAGAAAAAAGAGCAGGCAATGATGGGAGATATCTGGTGAGTTTGAGATGTATGCACAGAGGACCTGAGATGGATGGCTTGACTAATTATTATATCTAGACCCACTTGCCTGAACCACAAATAAAAGCCAAACACCAGTGACCATCTTACCACTTTAAATCCAGGATGTGTCATTGAGTGGCAGTTTCTTGCTTGTACGAGGTAGCCACATTAAGCAACTGAGTCCAGAGACTTGGGTTTCTAGGCAGCTCAATCTCCTGAAAAATTCCAAGATGCTGTGGAGTTTGAGGGACTGAATATCTCATTTCCTCTGCAAATAGGCCAGCTGGGATCCCTGAAGATGGTCCATATAAAACCCTGCTTAGCAAAGGCAAGCTCAGACATCTTCACCTCTTCCCAATGGGAACAGATGCTGAGGTTTTATGGCCCTGCCTCCTCTCTGAGCCTCCCCAGGAGAGCTGGGAAAGGACCATTCCTGTTCCCAGTAGGGATGCTAAGATGATCCCTGGATAATGTCAGCAAGAGCACTTCAGTGAGACCCTTGGGGGCAGAGCAGGAGGAAACAACCCACAGGAGGAGGAGTGGTGACCTGTTCCCTTCTCTAGACTAATTGGGAATTAGAGCAGCTCAGAGAAGGGGAGGTGGGACTTGGTCACCTGAGACACAGGTCAGGGACTTGAGTTCTCATTCTGATTCCTGCTTTACAGCCCAAACCCTGAGCCCTGACACTCATGAGACCATGTTTGAGTCACACTCCTCTTCCTTCCTCAGCTACCTTGGGGCAAATCATTGTCCTCCCTTTTCTACTGTGCAATACCTGAACAAGTTGCTCAGCCACTCTGGTGCTAATGAAGAGTCAACAACTATCGGGTCTGGAGGGTGGGTGTGAGAAAAAGTGGATGTGCTGCTGTTGCAGAACCCCCAGTTTGTTTCCTAGCACACATGTGGCAGCTCACAACCATGTATATCTTCAGTTCTAGAGGATCTGGTGCCCTCGTCTGACTCAGGGACCACGGGTGGATGTGCTGTTCGTACATACATGCAGGAAAAATGGTCATAAAAATAAACAAGCAAACAAAAAGAGTCAAGCATGGCATAGCCACATGCAGGCCGGCAGTGACATCTTATGCCAGTGGGGTGAGAAAACACTCATATGCTCATGTCTCTCAGATGCAAATAAGAATTTGGGTCCAAATATCTCAAGCTCTGGAGCATGTTCTGTCTAACTTGCTGTTATTTGTTTTTCTGCCTCAGTTTTGTCTTCTGTAGAATTCCAAAAGTAGCCTCTTCCCTTCTAGGATGGCTAGACGATAAATGTGATGATGTCAGCACCCTGACACAAGTTCTGGCCAGTGTTCCATGATCTCGAATCTTCATCCCCTGCCTTCTGTCTATGTCTTAGTTTCCTAATGATTCAAAGGAGAAGACGGGACTATAAAATCTTCCTACAGAGAGTGATTGATGATAAGGGGTTGGAGTCTGTGAGCTGCTCCTTAAACACAGCCAACAGTAACAGTTCATTATAAAATGACAACTAAATAAATTGTACAGGAAACAAGGGCAGAGTGTCTAGGAATGTAGCTCAGCTGTATAGCACCCAAGTAAATAGAATGCTCGAGGCTAGAGTTTGAGTCCCAGCACTAATAAAAGTGAAGCAACACAGGCTCTGAACTCTGCACAGCCTGGTGAGCACCTGCATTGTCCTGTGTCCTGTGCTCCAGCAGTTGTTCACTCTGGCGCCTTTGCTGCTGGAAACAATGAGCAATGACACGTGGTCTCAACTGCTGTTCAGAGGCCTGTGTTGCCACCATGACACTGCCATGATGGGTGGACTTTCACCTTAGTAATTGGCCATCAGCACCAATCAGAAGCACTTGACACAGCCCTGACCCCTGCACTGCTGTTACTCAGCCTTGTCCCACAGCTCTGACCCCCAACTCTTCCCACTCCTGCTCCTGGTCCTCATCAGCTCTGCAGAGGCAGTGGAGTCCAGGCAGAGGTTCTTCTCCACCAGGATAGATGAGATAATTAAACAGGTTCAGAGAGGAGCAGACAGAACCCACTGAGTGTCACATATAGAAACAGGTACCCTTGCTCTGTTGGGTTTAGTCTTGGATTTTTTATTATAGATTCATAAGGAGGAGCTCAAGGGAGATACACACACACACACACACACACACACACACACACACACACACACACACACAAGTTAGATATAGATGTCAGTAACATGGCCAAAAAGCAGTCACAGGATGGGGACAGAATTTGGAAAAATTGAAAAATCCCTAAGTCCCACAGAAAGCATACTTAATATCTGGCAAGAGAGAGAGAGAGAGAGAGAGAGAGAGAGAGAGAGAGAGAGAGAGAGAGAGAGAGGGAGAAGTGAAAACAAAACAAAAAACCTAGGGGCAGGGAGGATGTTACACCTTTTGGGTGAAGACTAAAATGAGAAGCAGACTTAGCAGAGCCTCATTGCTGCCCTAAGAGACTGCAGTACCAAGATGTTTTTCAAACATAGCCCTACGGATCCATTGCCTAGATAATGTACAATGACCCAAAAGAATCTTAGTGATTTGGCAATGATCACCCATCTAGTGAATGGTAGAACCAACTCCAGGGCCTGGCCACAAACCTTTTAAGTGAGGCTGAATCTGCCATGTCTATAACATGCTTGATTGTTTGAGTTCAAGCTAATGACAGTACCTGTGGTCTAAACAAAACCACTCCTGCTCTTCAGAGCTGGGCCTACTCCATGGTTGTCATGGGACCACCTCAGAGGTCAACATGAAGGGAAAGCCAAACTGTAGAGGTTTCCATCTACACCAGGTGAACCCACAGGCCTAAAGGAGAAGATGGCAAGTTTGGAGGAAGGAGAAGCAGATCCACAGCTCTTACATCCAAGGAGTCCTTAATTGCTCCCCCATAGGCAATGCTTCATTAATTGACCATGTGAGAACTGGATTTTTTGGTAAAATGAGTAGTTCACATGGTTTTCTGGTTTTATATCCAGAGAAGGAAGTAAAGATGACCATGACAATCGGGGAGAGGATGGCCAGGAAAGGGTTGACAGGGTGTCTTCAGAGAAGCCATCCCATCCACTCACTTCTTCATAGCCTGTCCTTTTGATGACACCCTTTATGAGAATTCACATGGGACAAAAACATCTTCACATTTTTTCCAATTCCTAAGGTTACCCACAGATCTCTCCACACTTATTTTCTCCAATTTTACAATTCTATTCCATGGTTGTTCACAACCATGTAACCAACCCATGGGCCACAATGCATTCACAAATATAGACTCTTAACTAGAAGACATTTCTCCTTCCAAGAAAAGGGATAACCAAATGTCCTGTACAGTGTTCTCTTCCCTGGATTGGTTTGTCTTCACCACTGTTTTCAGCATATCCAGAAACAGCACACAGTGCTCTGCTGTCCAATTTCAGCTTTGACAGGCTGTACACACAACCATCACATGAGTTTGTTCCTCTTCCTCAATACAGCATAGAGAACTGCCCTTGGGGACCACAGACTCAGGCTGTGGAAAGGATGTAGCCACAGTAAACCACAAGAGCCATTTGCTTGTGTAAGCTACTTGTGCCTTTGTGGACTACTAGAGATATCTGTGGGTACACACTGACATTTGAATATGCCAGCTTTGAGACCCAGTACAGATGGAAAAAAAGAATGATAAAATGAAACAGAAGAGTTATGGAACAATCTTTTTAATACTATGAATATTTATTAATCTCATTGCCTAATAAAGAGCTGATGACCAATACCTAGGCTGGATTTTGGGGGAGAGAGGATTCTGAGAAAAGAAAGAGTCCCAGGAGTCTCAGGAGTCTCATGGAGATGCAGAGGTAACAGGAGATCCATGCTGGGATAAGGTACAGAGCCTCATGGTAAAAGATAGATAAGAACATGGGTTAATTTAATATGTAAGAGCTACTTAGTAACAAGCCTAAGCTATTTGCCAAGCATTTATAATTAATAATAAATCTCTGTGGTTACTTGGGAGCCAGCTGGTAGACAGAGCTGAACGTTGGTCCCAATGAAAACCTCTACTTACACAGAAGAATTTTCATCCACTAAAATATCTTGTTGTTTTTAATTTATTTTTTAAATTACATTCATGATATTAATCACATTTGTGGTATTCATATATTACATTCGCAGTATTCATTCACACACACACACACACACACACACATATATATATATATATATATATATATATATATATATATTTAATTTTAAATGTTGAATGTCATTTCTTGAAGGGGTAGGAGGTCAGTTACAGGCTTACAGCACATTGGGAGGACCCGAGATGGCAGAAGTTCGCTACTGATATTTTACAATCTTGCATCTAAGCTGTTAATGCCCATTATTCAGGATACACAGACAAGGAATTTCCCTTAGGCATTCAGGAGGGTAGAACCTGGCAGGGAATTAGCATTGGGAGGATATCAAGGTCAAGGTCAAGGTCTGCAACCTTGGCAACAGTTACCCAAAACGGGGGTCAGACTCCTGCAGGTGCCCCTTTTATTAAAAAATGAGCTTCTGACTTGGGTTGCGTGGAATGTCAGCAGGTCACCTTACCCATCATGGAGATGCCTGCCCAGGCCACACAGGTCCTCTGTCTTAGGTTGGTGAGTGCCCCCCAGGAATTACCCGTCTCTGGATACTCATTATCATACCGGCTCAATCGTGTGTGAGCTGCATGGTTAATTGCTGCCAAAAATCTCAAAGTGACAAAGGGCTTGTAATCAGTGTGTTCGATACAGAAAAGACCAATAGAGGTCCTATCTCACCCATAGCCAGTAGGGATAGTATCCCAAAATGAACTGGAACTTGAGTTTATAAATTTATGATTTTCAAAGCCAATCAAGATGTATACAACTAAAAAAAAAAAAAAAAAAAAAAAAGTATATAACTACTGAATCAAATTTATCATGCCCAATAGAATGAAAGATTAACCAACTGTAGTAGCTACTTTTATTGCCAGGTGATACCTCCAAAGGTTGCTTTATCATATAGGATTCTTTTAGCTATCCTGGGTCTTTTGTTTTTCCATATGAAGTTGAGTATTTTTCTTTCCAAGTCTGTGAAGAATTGTGTTGGGATTTTGATGGGGACTGCATTGAATCTGTAGATTGCTTTTGGTAAGATTGCCATTTTTACTATGCTAATCCTACCTATCCATGAGCATGGGAGATCCTTCCATTTTCTGATATCTTCTTCAATTTCTTTCTTTAGAGATTTAAAGTTCTTATCAAAAAGGTCCTTCACTTGTTTAGTTAGTGTTATCCCAAGGTATTTTACATTATTTCTGGCTATTGTAAAGAGTGATGTTTCTCTGACTTCTTTCTCAGCCCTTTTATCATTTGTGTATAGGAGGGCTACTGACTTTTTTGAGTTGATCTTGTATCCTGCCACTTTACTGAAGGAGTTTGTCAGCTGTAGGAGTTCCCTGGTAGAGTTTTTGGGTCACTTATGTATACTATCATATCATCTGCAAATAGTGAAAGTTTGACTTCTTCCTTGCCAATTTGTATCCCTTTGATCTCCTTTTGTTGTCTTATTGCTCTAGCTAGAACTTCTAGTACTATATTGAATAAATATGGGGAGAGTGGACAGCCTTGTCTTGTTCCTGAATTTAGTGGTATCGCTTTGAGTTTCTCTCCGTTTAATTTGATGTTTGCTCTTGGCTTGCTACAAATTGCCTTTATTATGTTTAGAAATATTCCTTGTATTCCTGATCTTTCTAAGACCTTTATCATGAAGGGGTGTTGGATTTTGTCAAAGGCTTTTTCAGCATCTAGTGAGATGATCATGTGGTTTTTTTTCTTTCAGTTTATTTATATGGTGTATTACATTGACTGATTTTCATATGTTGAACCATCCTTGCATTCCTGAGATGAATCCTACTTGGTCGTGATGGATAATTGTTTTGATGTATTCTTGGATTCTGTTTGCCAATATTTTGTTGAGTATTTTTGCATCAATGTTCATGAGGGAGATTGGTCTGTAGTTCTCTTTCTTGGTTGCATCTTTGTGTGGTTTGGGTATCAGGGTAATTGTAGCCTCATAAAAAGAGTTTGGCAGTGTTCCTTCTGTTTCTATTGTGTGGAACACTTTGAAGAGTATTGGTATTAGTTCTTCTTTGAAAGTCTGGTAGAATTCTGCACTGAAACCATCTGGTCCTGGGCTTTTTTTGGTTGGGAGACTTTTGATGACTGTTTCTATTTCTTTAGGGGTTATTGGTCTGTTTAAATGGTTTATCTGGTCTTGATTTAATTTTGGTATGTGGTATTTATCCAGAAAATTGTCCATTTCTTCCTGGTTTTCCATTTTTGTGGAGTACAGGTTTTTGAAGTAGATCTGATGATTCTCTGGATTTCCTCAATGTCTGTTGTTATTTCTCCCTTTTCATTTCTGATTTTGTTAATTTGGGTGCTCTCTCTTTGCCTTTTGGTTAATTTGGCTAGGGGTTTGTCTATCTTGTTGACTTTTTCAAAGAACCAACTCTTTGTTTCATTGATTTTTTGTATTGTTCTCTTGTTTTCTATTTCATTGATTTCAGCCCTCAATTAGATTATTTCCTGGCATCTATTTCTCATGGATGAGTTTGTTTCTTTTTGTTCTAGAGCTTTCAGTTGTGCTGTTAATTCATTAGTATGGGATTGCTCCATCTTCTTTATGTGTGCATTTAGAGCTATAAATTTTTCTCTTAGCACTGCTTTCACAGTGTCCCATAAGTTTGGGTATGTTGTACTTTCATTTTCATTGAATTCTAGGAAATCTCTAATTTCTTTATTTCTTCCTTGACCCATTGATGTTTCAGGTGGGCATTATTCAGTTTCCATGAGTTTGTGGGTTTTCTATAATTTTTGTTGTTGTTGAGGTCTAACTTTAAGGCATGGTGGTCTGATAAGATACAGGAGGTTAGCCGGGCGGTGGTGGCTCATGCCTTTAATCCCAGCACTCAGGTGGCAGAGCCAGGTGGATCTCTGTGAATCTGAGTCCTGCCTGGGCTACCAAGTGAGTCCCAGGAAAGGCACAAAGCTACACAGAGAAACTCTGTCTCGAAAAACCAAAAAAAAAAAAAAAAAAAGATACAGGAGGTTATTCCAATTTTTTTGTATCTGTTGAGATTTGTTTTGTGGCCAAGCATGTGGTCAATTTTTGAGAAGGTTCCATGGGGTGCTGAGAAGAAGGTATATTCTTTTGTGTTAGGATGGAATGTTCTGTAGAAATCTATTAAATCCATTTGAGTCATAACATCTGTTAGGTCCTTTATTTCTTTGTTAAGTTTCAGTCTGGTAGATCTGTCTTTTGGAGAGAGTGGTGTCTTAAAATCTCCCACTACTAATGTGTGGGGTTTGATGTGTATTTTAAACTTTAGTAGTGTTTCTTTTATGAATGTGGGTGCTTTTGTATTTGGAGCATAAATGTTTAGAATTGAGACTTCATCTTGGTGGATTTTTCCTCTGATGAATATGTAATGTCCATCCTGATCTCCTTTGATTGATTTTAGTTTGAAGTCTATTTCATTAGATATTAGGATAGTTACACCAGCTTGTTTCTTGGGTCCATTTGCTTGGAAAGCCTTTTCCCAGCTGTTTACTTGGAGGTAGTGTCTGTCTTTGAAGTTAAGGTGTGTTTCTTGTATGCAGCAGATGGATGGGTCCTGTTTTCTTATCCATTCTGCTATCCTGTGTCTTTTTATAGGTGAGTTGAGACCATTGATATTGATGGATATTAATGACCAGTGATTGTTAATTCCTGTTATTTTTTGTGGTTGTGTTGTGTTGTCCTTCTTTGGTGTATGTTGGTGTGGGATTATCTATTGCTTGATTTTTCATGAATGTGTTTAGCTTCTTTGGTTGGATTTTCCCTTCTAGTGCTTTCTGTAGGGCTGGGTTTGTGGACAGGTATTGATTAAATCTGGTTTTATCCTGGAATATTTTGTTTACTCTGCCTATGGTGATTGAGAGTTTTGCTGGGTATAATAGTCTGGGTTGGCATCCGTGGTCTCTTAGTGTCTGCATAAGATTTGTCCATGACCTTCTAGCTTTCATAGTCTCTATTGAGAAATCTGGTGTTATTCCGATGGGTCTGCCTTTATATGTTACTTGGTCTTTTTCCTTTGTGGCTCTTAATATTTTTTCTTTGTTGTGTGCTTAGTGTTTTGATTATTATGTGGTGAGGGGATTTTTTTTTTTTTTTTTTTTTTTGGCTCCAGCCTATTTGGTGTTCTGTAAGCTTCTTGTATCTCATAGGTATTTCTTTCTTTAGGTTAGGAAAGTTTTCTTCTATGATTTTGTTGAATATATTTTCTGTGCCTTTGAGTTGGTATTCTTCTCCTTCTTCTATCCCTATTATTCTTAGGTTTGGTCTTTTCATGGTGTCCCAAATTTCCTGGATGTTTTGTGTTACCACTTTTTTGTCTTTAGTGTTTTCTTTGACTGACGAATATATTTTCTCTATTGTGTCTTCAGTGTCAGAGATTCTCTGTTCCATCTCTTGCAATCGGTTGGTTATGCTTGTTTCTGTAGTTCCTGTTCGTTTAGTCATGATTTCTATTTCCAGCATTCCTTCAGCATGTGTTTTCTTTATTGTCTCAAATTCATTTTTCAGATCTTGGAATGTTTCTTTCATCTGTTGAATTGCTTTTTCTTGGCTTTCTTTGATTTCTTCCCATTTGTTGTTTGCTTTTTCTTCCATTTCTTTAAGGGAGTTTTTTTTTTTTATTTCCTCTTTAATAGAGTTTTTCATTTCCTCTTTAAGGGAAGTTTTTATTTCCTCTTTAATGGAGCTTTTCATTTCCTCTTTAAGGGAAGTTTTTATTTCCTCTTTAAGGGAATTTTTTATTTCTTTTTTAAGGGCCTCTATCATCTTCTTAAACTCATTTTTAGGATTGATTTCTTCTGTTTCTTCTGTCTTGGTATGTTCAGGTCTTGGAGGTGTAGAATCACTAGGTTCTGGTGTTGCCATATAGGTCTTTATGTTGTTGCCTGTATTTTTGAACTGATGTCTACTCATCTCTTCCTCTGCTCGATGCAGGTGATGTCTGTGTCTGAGAGTGCCTCTCTTGTTCTAATTTTTAGTCTTGGTTCACTAAGAGTTCTTGGTTAAATTGGTGCTATTGGGCTGTTTAACCAATAACAGGCAACCAACATGGAGCATGAACCCAGGACCCTGAGATTAAGAGTCTCATGGTCTACCAACTGAGCAGATATTGGTGAAATTATGATGCCCTCTCCACTTAGTTAAAAGGAAGATTTATTTAGTGGGTAACTTACAAAAAAGGGAAAGGTAGGAAGTGGGGGTCGGGGGAAGGTGTATAGAAGTCCAGTCGTGTTCTCTGGAGCTTTGCTCAGTCAGTGTCCACCGTCGAGGGTCCAGGAAGAAAGAGTGTGCTGGCCCACCTAGATCTCGTGTCTCCCGGCACCTCCCTTGGCCCTGCCTTGTAGTCATGACAGTTGCTGAAGCCTCAATAGGGGTTGGAATTTACAGATCAAAGCTGGAATGGCTACCCACTACAAATATTATTTTAAGGTTTATTGATTACCTAGGTTCCAAGGTGGCTTTGTTATGTCCAGCCTAGGATATCAGGGAAAACAATCTACATACACTATAATCTTATGTCTGTTAACTTTATTCCTCTAAGACAAAATTACATCAATTCAGCTATAGTTCCACCAGGCATTCAAGGCAGGAATAACTCTAGACATTACAAGCTCTATATCCATCTACTTTATTTCTCTGGAATGAAATCTTGTCTCCATAACTACAGTTCTTTCTAGTTCCCTAGCTCATAGTCCAGCTAACGACTAACTCCTATGCTTTCAACATCATCTTTATCCTCTGTATCCTCTTTCTCCATCTCTTCTACCCTCTACTCCTGGCACTCAGAAAACTCTACTCAAGATCTGCTTACCCTCTATGGAACCTCTGTGGTCCCCTCTTCTCTCTCCCCATGCTGTTCTCTGTCTGTCTACAGAAAATACCTGCCCTTTCTTTCCCTGGGCACCTTGTTCCCTGCCTCTTCAGGAATGTTATTTGACCTCTCACCTTGATATGTAAAAACCTCTTTTGTTTTCAGTCAAAGTGCTCTAGAGAACCACTAGGCCTGCTCAAAGGAAGGGGATGGTCTGAGCTTCATTAGCACAGGGTTTGTCTCCTGCCAGCTTGTCTCCTAAGCTCAGCAGGGCAGTTAGTAACTTAGTAGGTTAAGCAGATCTGGGGAGCTGAACTGTTTACCAGTAGGTCTGGGCACACTAGGATTTCATAGCAGAAGACAGCTGAAATATTAAAGGCTGGGTAACACCAAATATTTATAATAAATGGCTTTGTGTTTTGACAGATCCTTAGCCAGTCAAAGTTCAGCTTTAATACACAGCTGGATCTCTATGATATATTCTTGCAGCCCGCAAGAAAGGTTGTTACTTTTGTTTATGTTTCATTTGTTTAACTCTGTGAAACTGTGTTACTGTGCCTGTCTAAAACACCTGATGGTCTAATAAAGAGCTGAATAGCCAACAGAGAGGCAGGAGAGAGAAATAGATGGGACTGGCAGACAGAGAGGATAAATAGAAGGAGAAATCTGGGAGAATAAGAAGAAGGAGAGAGAAAAGGAGGAGAGGAAGCTAGTGGGCCACCCCTCCAGCCACACAGCCAGCCACAGGGTAAAAGTGAAAGTAAGATATACAGAAGTAAGAAAAGGAAAAAGCCCAGAGGCAAAAGGGAGATGGGATAATTTAAGTTAAGAAAAGTTGGCTAGAAATAGGCCAAGCTAAGGCCACGCATTTATAAGTAGTAACAAGACTCTGTGTATTTATTTGAAAGCTGGGTAGAGGGCCCGCAGGGACCAAAAAACAAAGAGCCAAAAGAAAAGAGCAAAAACAACCAACTACAGTTTTTGTCATTTGATGGGTTGTGGATGTTAATCATTGTTTAGGGGAGTTGGTTGCAAGTTATTGTTGGTCATGGTTAGGATAAAAACTAAAAAACCACAATTAGATTCAGGGATCTTCTTCTGAAAAGATAAAAAAAAGGGGGACATAGGAATGGTAGAATAAAAAGGTGGATTACTGAATCTACTTTTAAACTAGAAAGCAACTATTAATCACAGATATTTTACATTGGTATGGATTTTTATATATTGATGTAAATTTAAAGTTAGAACATACTGCATATATATAGGCCGGGCGGTGGTGGTGCACGCCTTTAATCCCAGCACTCGGGAGGCAGAGCCAGGCGGATCTCTGTGGGTTCGAGGCCAGCCTGGGCTACCAAGTGAGTCCCAGGAAAGGCGCAAAGCTACACAGAGAAACCCTGTCTCGAAAAAACCAAAAAAAAAAACAAAACAAAATAAAGTTAGAACATACTGCATATATGTTTCTACTCTTGTTTAAGAGATTTTTGTATATTGAAACAAACTTCAGGTTATTATGTTTTAACATACTCTATGTATCTACCATTGTTTAAGGTATTGTACCTATGCAGCTCATTAAAAAATGTAATGTATAGTTCTAGTCCTTGAACGTTATAACAAACTATTTAAGATACTAATTAAATACAGGTTAGTGGTTAGTCATCTATAACAATCAAACTTGTAGTCATGGTAGGTATGTTTTCAGGGTCAAACGGAGATACATTTTAGATAGGTAGGTAGTCTTCAAACACTTCAAAGACCTACTTAATTTGGCATTTCAGATGTTTTCATAGCATAAGGCTTTTTATAACAAGGAGATATGTCTGCTCCTGGCAGCACCAATCTACTTCAAAAAGGATAATGGGCATTGAAGAACCTCCATATGGACTTTGCTTTCATTGTGGCAAATTTAGTAACTCAGCAAGAAACTTTCCTTGCCTCAACTGCTCAGAGTATGCTGTCCAAATTGGACAAGCAGGACACAAAAGAATGTGACTGACAAACTTTGCCAAGACAAGGTAGGATAGTCCTTCAAAACTTCCTGCTTCACAAAAAAGTTTGTCAGATAGTCTAGGCCTGTAGGCCAAAAATGGATGCCCCAAGGTTGCAGAGGAACCTTGGATGACTCTCCAGATAGCCAGTGGTCCATGTCATTTCTATAGTTTTAGATATTGTTTGCTCTTCCTTTTCTGATTATCAGATAAAATTTTATCTCCCTTGTGTCTCTGATGAGGGTTGAAGACTAGATAGTTATACCTTTTTATTACTAGGTAGTTATACCTATGTTACCTTTGTTACTATATTCAGAAAAGAAACTTGCAAAAGAGATGCAAAGTTTATGAGGTTGAGAGACTTAAAAGCTCATGTTGTTTTTCTAAGAAAATGGTTTA
The DNA here is from genome assembly GCF_049852395.1 of Peromyscus maniculatus bairdii. Taxonomy (NCBI): domain Eukaryota; kingdom Metazoa; phylum Chordata; class Mammalia; order Rodentia; family Cricetidae; genus Peromyscus; species Peromyscus maniculatus. The sequence continues at coordinate 138,041,007 of NC_134853.1, forward strand.
AGGTCTAAAAAGATATTTTTATGTAATTCAGGTTATGATAGAAAGTAGTTTAGGTATAAAACTTTGGACTCATCAAGATAGGATAATATCTCTGAATTTGCAAAATACTAATGGACTAGACATTGTAAATGTAATTTCATTTAACAATTGTTCTTATTGTATAAAGTTTTATTGTGTTAGAGTTAAACCCTTTCCTTTTCATTTAGACAAATAGGGAGAAATGTGAGATATTTGCTCGCCTCATGTAAAAGGTGCCTTCTGATTGGCTTAATAAAGAGCTGATTGGCCAGTAGTTTGTCAGGGGAGAATTGGGAGAACTTCTGGGGAAAGAGAGGAACTTGGGATGAATCTAGGCTCATGAGGGTGATGCCAGCAAGATGCTGAGCAAGTCTGACATACCAAATGCAAGAGAGGTAAAAAACTCACATGGCAGAGTTTACATAATAGAATCAATAAATTTAAGCTATAAGAGCTAGTTAGGAACAAACCTAAGCTAAAGGCCAAACTTTCATAATCAATAATAAGGCTCCATGTCATTGTTTGTGGGCTGGCAGTCCAAGAGAGTCTGAAGAGGAAGTCTGATTACATACATAGATATCCACATAAAAAACTAATGTAAATGGGCCCTTCCCACATATCATACAAAATAATTCATGCAGAAAGGATCAAAATCTAAAAGCAACTTAAAAAACACCATGGTAGTAAATTTTCATGATATTGGATCAAGAAATAATTTTTTAGGTCTATTGCAAAATGACAAGAGACAAAAGTGCTTGGTCAGGTGGTGTGAAGTATATGTTTAATTCTAGCACTACTAGGTCAGAGATTGGAGGATGCTGCATTTGATGCCAGCCTGCTCTTTAGTGAGTTCCAGAAGAGATTGGGCTACCTAAGTAAAATCTATCTTTATTTTTTTAAAAAAGTATATGAGGGCTGGAGAGATGGTTCAGCGGTTAAGAGCACTGACTGCTCTTCCAGAGGTCCTGAGTTCAATTCCCAGCAACCACATGGTGGCTCACAACCATCTGTAATGAGATCTGGTGCCCTCTTCTGGCCTGCAGTCATACATGCTGCATACATAATAAATAAATAAATAAATAAATAAATAAATAAATAAATAAATAGTATATGAATTGTATTATATCAAAGTAAAAACTTTTATAACACAAAGGACATCATCAAAGAAGCAAAAATTCTCCTCTGTATGGTGTCCCATCCTATTATCACAGCACTTCAGAGGAGAATGAAGAAAGACTGAAAGTTAAAGGCTGTCTTCAGGAATATGAAAAGTTCCTGCATAGTCTAGGAAATGGGAGAATTCTCAAAAAAAAATATATGTATGTATGTATATATACATATATATAAACAATAGTATTGAGGATAAACTATAAAAAATGTGACCCCAGAATAAAACTGGAGGGCCTGAGGCCCCCTTAGGAAAGAATAATTCAGGCACTAAATGAGAGAGGAATCTGCTGATTGGTTAGGTAAGAGCTACTCTGAAGATGAGAGGTAATCCATACCTACCACCAGGAAAGGGTAGAAAGAAGCCAGTGGTCATAGTCAACAGTTGGACATGCCCTTGGCTTCTGCCTGTGAGGAGAAAAGTTGGGAAGGCTCTGAGAAGAACCCAGCTTTCTTCATTCCAGAGTGGTCTTTTGACAGATGAGGTCATCATGTTTCCCCATAGACCACACTGAATTCATGTGTAAGTTTGTTCTCTGAGTTATATTACTGCTGTTCCACAATCTATCAACTCACTTATGTCATGAAAACACACACTGTGTTAGCATATAGGTCTCAGCCTTCTGCTGTCTCTACTGTCATGCTGTCCACAGTTAGCATGTTTTGTGTTGGTTTATAGGTATGCTGTTATTTTCTAAAAATATTCCAGGCTACATAATGAACACTACTTGCTGCCTTCTAAGTAGAGCAGCCAACATATCAGACCACGGGCACAGAACTTGTATTACTTCTGTCTAGACAAAAAACTTTCCACCTGCTCCTGTCAGGCTGAACCATACTACTTGCTTTGACCAAAAAAATATGTGGACAGAGAAGAAGGTCACTCTTGGGAGCTGAGTCACTGTGAGTTTGTCCACTGTTCCTCTCCTTCTGTGCTAGGGTGATTATGTTGGATATAAGATTTCTACTTCAGGATGGATGTGAGAGGTCAGAAGGTCATTCCCAACCTACAGCTAAGATAGAGCAAAAAATCGGTCTTTGTAGCAATGATCGAGTAAGATTACTAAGGTGTTTGGAATTATACCTTAGTGTAGCCTGTCAATCAAGATAGCCACCTTGATTTCACAGTGGATTGACCTAGTTATCAAGTGCTATGTTGATCAAATGCATAGGACAGCTAATTAAATAAAGATGTTGTCTCTTTACCAAAAAGGGATAATCACTCCAACTTCCCCTGAATTGTGGTTAACAAATCTACCCTACCATGCCCCATCACCTTGAGAAATGCCCTCTTGATGTCTTTGTTTCTCAGACTGTAGACCACGGGGTTGAGCAAGGCTGTGAAGGCATTGTAAAAGAGTGAGACCTGCTTGTCTCGCTCAGGGGAGTAGCTTGAGTTGGGCCTAATGTAGATGTAAGTGGATGGAACATAGAAGAGTGTGACCACAGTCAGGTGGGAGGCACAGGTAGAGAAAGCCTTACAGCGGCCCTGGGTGGACTTGATCTTCATAATTGCCATGGCAATATGAACATAGGAGGCCACAATGAGGGAAATGGGAATAATACCCATAAAAACACTCAAGACCAGATCTACCATCTCGATGATGTGGGTATCCATACAAGCCAGGCTACGCACTGCAGGGCCCTCACAGAAGTAGTGGTTGACCTTGTTGGGCCCACAATATGGCAGACTCATGGTGAAGAAAGTATGTAACAAAACAGAGAGAAAACCACAGACACAAGACCCAGCTGCCAATCGAATGCACAGTCCCCAATTGAGGATGACAGTATAACGCAGTGGGTAGGAAATGGCCACATATCTGTCATAAGCCATAACAACAAACAAAGTGCTTTCAGTAGCAGCCAGAGAACCAAACACATACATCTGCAGCCAGCAGCCAGCAAAGGAGATGGTCTGAGAGTGAGCAAGAAGATGCACCAACATCTGGGGCATGGTGGTTGTGACATAGCCCATATCCAACATGGCAAGTACACAGAGGAAGAAGTACATGGGAGTGTGCAACTGTGTGTCCAGGCAGATCAGCATGATGATGAGCCCATTGCCCAGGACTGAGCATAGGTAGATGAGAAGGAACAATGAAGAGGATGCTCTTGGTCATGGGGTCACTGGAGAAGCCAAGCAGGATAAACTCAGAAACCCAGCTTTGGTTCTTCTCTGTAATCATCCACATGGTGGGGCCTGTATGAGAATCACATTCATATATGTGTCACCTGACACATGCCAGCTATAGAGGAAGAAAGGGAAGATACAGGCTGGTGAGATGGTTCCAAAGTTAGAAGCACTGACTCTTGTTCCAGGGAATCAGCTAGATCAGAGCTGCCTGTGCCTCCAGTTCCAGGGGATCTGACCGTTTCCTCTCATCTCCACAGGCAAGAGACAGACATGGTGCACAAACATGTATGCAGGCAAAAACTTATACACATAAAATAAAAAAAATAATACTTTTTAATTAAGAAAAGAAAGGCTGGGTCTGGGTTCTGAGCACACTGTTCAGTTTCCATGTGCACTTCTCAAGTTACTGAACCCCAGTCTCTTCATCTATCAAGTGAGGCTGATGACACCCATGTCTCAGGACTATGATGAATATCTAAAGCCTCTCTCAGAACTCCTGGAAACACCATGTAACACATGACATGTTGCATGCAGTCTCACATTCTCATTCCATCCCTGGGAGGGAGAGAAGAGATCCTCACAGTAAGAGGCTCCTAGCTACACCAACAGAAATGAGAAGCTCTGGGACCAACTGTCTCAACGAATAAGGTGAGAGCAATTGAGGAAGGATCCCCAAACAGTCTCTGAACACACACACACACACACACACACACACACACACACACACACACACAGCACAAACATATGCAAAATATAGTAAACATTAGGCCAGGCTGTAGTGGGGCACGCCTTTAATCCCAGCACTCGGGAGGCATAGGCAGGCAGATCTTCGTGAGTTTGAAGCCAGCCTGGTGTACAGAGCAAGATCTACAAAAGGTGCAAAGCTACACGGAGAAAACTTGTCTCGGAGAGAGAGAGAGAGAGAGAGAGAGAGTAAGCATTAGATGAAGATAGAACACATGTCATTCAGACACAGGCCCTCACACATACAGTCCCATGAGTAATTGATAGGGATTCACAACAGACCCCATGGTTGGCATGTTTTGCAGACCTCCTTCTCCAAGAAATTATTCCTCAGTTTGGGGTTCCTGCTTCCCTTCAGTCTTACAATGGCCCAGAGTTCACCTCTCAGATTTCTCAGACACTAGCTAAGGCTCTTAACATTCCTTGGCATTTTCATATCCCATACCATCCTCAATCCTCAGGAAAGGTGGACCCTATCAACCTGTCTTTAAAAACTATTCTTACTAAGATGTCACAGGAACTTCACCTTGACTGGGTAAGATTATTGCCTCTAGCTCTTCTCAGGTTCCGGGCTCTTCCTAAAAAGCCTCTTTCAATTTCTCCATTTGAACTAATGTATGGAAGGCCAGTTCTAATACCAAGTCTTTTATCCGACCCTCCAACTGTTCTAGATAGTCTGTTAACTCCCCTTTTATGTCACCTAAGGTCTATGCTATGGAGCTTTAGAGACTGTTCATTACCTCAGCCATGTGACAATAATTGCCTACCTCCAGTCCACATGGGGATCAGGTTCTTCTCCTCTCTCCAGGCCAGCACCCTTCACCCCTTCCCTCTAAGTGGCAGGGACCCTTCAAGGTAATTCTTGTAACCACCACAGCTGCTAAACTCGAGGGCTTTCTTCACTGGGTCCACCTGTCTCATCTAAAACCTTTTCTCTCACCTCCATCCCAGGAAAATCTCTCTTCATATACAGTAAAACAAACAGGTCCTTGTACTCTCATGCTCCAGAGGACCTCAGGAACCACTGCCTTATCACCAATTCCAGAGGAATAAGGTATCACCCCTTCCTTTCCCAACTAGGGCCACACAGAGCAGGGGCAAAAGTACCATCAGAGATACCCAGGTGGTAAGAAAAAATGTAATATAACAGTCTATCATTGTTCAATACTCAGCAACTGATCACATGCGTTTCCTAAATGCTAAACTAATGAAGGGAACGGGTGTCTTAAATAAACTACCTCTAATAAGGCTTGTCTTGGGTAAAAATTAAGCAGAGTACTAAGGCCAGGTCTACCTCAGATAAATGTCAACTCCAAAAAAAGTAATAATGAATCTTTTTTCTCAAAGCTTTTTCTCTGTCACCAGTATCTTGTCAGACAAGAGGCTCCCAGCCACAACACAAAGGATGGACAGCTGCAGAACAAGGGGACGGCAGAACTTCATTCCAGGACTCCCATCATCATCCCAGGACTTCAGAAGCCACCTTCCTCTTTTCCCCAAGAGCCAACCAACGCCCATCATTCAGCCGGAAGCAGTGTTTGAGAGAAACGACACCCTATACCCACTCGTCTGCCATGTTTTTCTTAGAAAAAAAAACAAAAAAAAAAAAAAAAAAAAAAAAAACAAGAGTCCGTGATGATAGGGATTCACAACAGCCCCCATGGTTGGTCATGTTTGCGCATGCCCAGTGGACCTAGTGACTTCTGCCTAGCCATTTCCAGGTCAAAACGTTTCTCGTGACCAGGACCCCATGGCTTTGCATGGTTGCGTAAAGCACACAGCGCAACCATGTGATCTACGTGCATGTGTGCACAGGTACAGCTAGCCTTTATAAGCAGGCGCCATGTTTCCAACCCCATCTTTATTCACATGTCTTTTCACAGGCCTGTGATGTCTGTCTCTCTTTCCTATCTTAATAAAACTCTTGGTTGAATTCTGTCGTGTTTCGTGACATTATCTCACAGGGTAAGAGTGCCGCCAAATAACTAACAGTAATGACAGAGGTTCACGTGTGCAATGCACTGGAGACACTGGAGTCTTCCCAGGGAAGGGTGATGAACCATGTGGGAAAGGGAGAAGGAAAATCATTTCTTCCCTGTTTACTCCTACCTCCCTCTGCACACAGATGATCAATTCTGGGTGTACTTAGGACTTGAGTTTAATCTAAAGCTTTGAAATCAAATTGATAAATATATTTATCATTTTAAGGGAAACAAAGGTAAGACTTCTTTAAAAGAGCACTTTCCATGGAGGGAAAAATAATAATCTAGCATAAGCAAAGTGAGTACTCAAATATTTATAGAAAGGATTAGAAAAGCACAAACATAACAACAGATGCTCCAATGGAACAGTGAACAATATTAAAGGCCTTTCACAAGGCAGCTGTCTAGTGAGCACTGATGAGGCTCAGGTCCTCAGCACGATTTCTCATCTGTAAATTGCAGGAGAACACCACAGTGCCAATGCCCACCTGCCTGTTCTCCATCTCACATCCCCACACACCTACCAGCATGGCCACAGTCACAGAGATCTAGTGTTGACGAGAGTAACTGGATCTGATGGGAGAGTAAATTAAAATGATCCCTTTAGTGTGTGCCTGGCTGTGTTTCCTAACATTGAACACACTTAAGGCATTGCCCAGCAATACAAATGTTAACTACAGTTCTGAAACAATGTGTAAAACACAAAGGCACATAGAAACACATGCTCAGGGAAAGACATGTAGAGGAAATTTCCAACCACTATTCACAAAAGTCCGAATTAGGGCACCACTCATACACTAACCAGCAAGACAATGGTTAAGGTGGGAATTGCTTTTCATGGCAGTAGAAATATGGAAGAGACTTCTAGACATCCTCAGTCTTCTCTTCCCCTGTCCCCATCCCCTCTCCTGACTAGTCTACTGCTCATGACCCTGCCCTCTGTCCTTCCTTTCAGCCCAGGTCAGGAGCCCATCATCTCTCCCAGCAGTTCTGCTTCAACATCTCCACCTACCCTTTGCCTCTGTTTTTCTCCTCGATACAGTCTTTTCTTTAATTTTAAAAAATTATTTTCATATAATATAAGTTGAGCATGTCCCTCCTTTCCCCAACTTCTCCCAGACCCTCTCCACTCATTCTCATGCTCTTTTCCCTCCCACACTTTCTTTCAAGACAAAACAAAGCAAAACAAGCTACAGAAACAACAACAACAAACAACAAACCTAAGAGAAAGAAATCAAACAAACAAAAAAATACCAAACCAAAACCAAATCCATGGAGAAAGTCTCCTGTTGGCCAACTGCTCCCGAGGATGTAGCTAGCCATAGAATGTACCTGATATGGGCAGTGACACTCTATTGAAGAAAACTATTTTTCCCTTTCCTGATAGGGATCAATTGGAAATAAGTTCTTGTTTAGGGGCAGGACTTTGTGTCCATTTTCCTTTTTCAGTGCTGGGCATTTGTCTTCCTCAACATGTTCTTCATGTGAGCCCTGTAGTGGTTTTTTCAAAGTCTTCATATTGTTCCTACTGGTCCCTGCTGAAAGCCTTCTAAGAGCTCCCAAACCCTGTCATTCGAGGCCGGTTCACAGGTCATTCCTAAACCTCCTGCTCTGTGGAGACTAAGCCTCAGCACACAGCTGTCTCTTCCATCTCCTCTCTCTATGAACAAAATTCCCATGCTTACTCCCAGGATTCTGCATGCCTCTGCCTCTCTCATATTAGGAAATTCCTAGCTTCTCATCATGGAGGGGGACCACCATGCTCACTGTGGTGCCCAATGGTGGCCACAGAGGGCTCAGATAGACCAGGAAGCCTTCCCTGTTGTGCTACAACCTCCCTCCCTAACACTTGTAGGATACACCCTGCATTTTTTGTTCACTGACTGGCTGCAATTGGAAGAATCCTAGGAGGGTCTGATATCAATTTTGATACCAAAAACACTTGGGCAAACCCATTGTTTCTCTCTTGTTAACTGAAACCACATACAACTAAGGAAGAATTATCTCTGAAGGAGTATGGGTGTATGGGTGTCTTCCTAATCTTTGCAATAATAAAAAAGAACTAATATTGGCTCAATTGTACATTCAAACTATTGTTGCACTAATTTTAGTTTAACATCACAACAGTTCACTGAAGGAAGTTTTTTTTACCTGTGTGTTACAGGTGAGCACCTAAGGCCTGGAGAGGGAGGTTTGTTTCAGATTGAAAGCTCAGCATGGGAGAAGTGGGGGTTGAGAGGTGTGTCCTCAGAGCCGGGCTCTCAGTCACCTTCTCTGCTTCTGGCACACAGGCTCTGAAGTGGGGAGGTGAGGAAGGCAAAGTCTACACATTGTCCATCTAGTTGAGCTTATTGAGACTCAGCATAGGCCAGAACCCTCCTAGGACAGAGCTGGATGGCTAGCCACAGGCCAGCTCTCCTGGTGAGATTTCTCCTCCTCTCTGAATATGGGAGGCCCTGGGATGTACTGAAAGTAGAATGATCCCAGGAGAGAGGATTTGAGGTGTGATTTCTATGGCATTGAGACACCATTTGGTGATCCACAGCCTGTCATGTTTTCCCAGCCCAGTAGTCTCTGATTTTGCTTAGTGTCCCAACAGGATGGTGACCCAATTCTATTAGACCAGGACTCACCCGATAAAGACATCAGAATTGAGTTGCAGGCCAGAAAAAGGTACATATGTTTGCCCCAAACTAAAAAGCCCGAATCTGGAAGGTTTAAGATCAGGGGTTCTAGGATATATTCTACTGTATAGCAAGATTAAGGCCAAGCTAGGCTACAGTAGATTAACCACCCGCACCCAAAAGAAAACAGTCATGATTTCTCTGCCCACACAGTGCATCAAGCTGTGACTCTGGTGTGGGAAGATTCCTTCAAAGACATTGACCACCACTGCTCTCTCAGGGACATGGCTTTCTGCTTCACTTGGGATCTTTTAGCTTAGGACTCCATATTCTTTATGTCTCAATTTGAAACAGAAAAACTCTCTGTAAATATTTATTAAATTAATAAATGGACAAAGGAAGAAGGAAGTAAGAACACAAGGTTGAGAAAGAGAGGAAAGAAGAGCAAGCAATGAGGGAAGAGGTCTGTGGAGTTTGAGATGTAGCACAGAGGACCTGAGATGGATGGCTTGACTAATTATTACCTCTAGACCCACAGATGCCTGAACCACAAATACAAGCCAAACACCAGTGACCATCTTACCACTTTAAATCCAGGATGTGTCACTGAGTGGCTGTTTCTTGCTCGTATGAGGAAGCCCCATAAAACGATTGAGTCCAGAGACCTGGGATTCTAGGCAGCTCAATCTCCAGAAAAATTCCAATGCGCTGTAGAGTTTGAGGACTGAATCTCCTGCTTCCTCTGCAAGTAGCCCAGCCCTGACTCCTGAAGATGGCATCTATAAAATCCTGCTTAACAAAGGCCAGCTCAAACATCTTCACATCTTCCCAATGGGACCAAAGGCTGAGGTTTTATGACCCGGCCTCCTCTCTGAGCCTCCCCAGGGGATCTGGGAAAGGACCATTTCTGTTCCCAGTAGAGATGCTAAGATGATCCCTGGATGATGTCAACAAGAGCACTTCAGTGAGACCCTTGGGGGCAGAGCAGGAGGAAACAACCCACAGGAGGAGGAGTGGTGACCTGTTCCCTTCTCTAGACTAATTGGGAATTAGAGCAGCTCAGAGAAGAGGAGGTGGGACCTGGTCACCTGAGACACAGGTCAGGGACTTGAGTTCTCATTCTGATTCCTCCTTTACAGCCCAAACCCTGAGCCCTGACACTCATGAGACCATGTTTGAGTCACATTCCTCTTCCTTCCTCAACTACCTTGGGGCAATCACAGTCCTCCCTTCTTTACTGTGTAATGCCTGAGAAAGTCACCCAGAACCTCTGATGTAATAAAGAGTCATCAGTAATGGGGGCAGGAGGGTTAGCTCTGAGAAACACAAGATTTGCTGTCCTTGCAGAAGACCCAGTTTGGTTCCCAGCACACACATGGCAGCTCACAACTTATTTGAGAAATCCACGAGATTCTGCTTAAAGAGTATCAGGGAATTTATTAAGATATAAGTTGGGGAAATACACTCACAAAATACAGACCGAGTAAACAGCTGAAATCTTCTTTGTTCCTCCAGGAGCTAATGTACCTGGCTATCTGGTCTCCTTTCACACCAAGAAAAGATGGTAACCCCTCTAACTTGCCTGTTAGGAGGTCACATCCTCAGGCAAGAAGTACCACCTCCTTCAGGCCATATAGCTCAAGATCATGGGCAGAGCAAATACCACTACACACAACCATCTGTACCTCCAGTTTTAGAGGTTCTAGTACCCTCTTTCTGACCTCCCCTAAGCATATATGTGCTGTATATACAAACAAAATACTGGCACACATAAACAAAGAAGCAAAAAGAGTCAAGTATGACATGGTAACATGGAAGTCAGCAGTGACATCCCCGTGACAGTGGAGTGAGAAAACTCTCTGAGGGGCTCATGTCTCTTGGATGCAAATAAGAATTTGGGTCCAAATGTCAAGGTCTGGAACATGTTCTCTTGAGTTTTCTGTTTTCCTGCATCAGTTGCCTCCTCTGTAGAATTCCAATAGTAATCTCTTTGCTTCTAGAATAGCTAAAAGATAAATGTGATGATGTCAGCACCCTGCCACATGTTCTGGCCAGTGTTCCATGACCTGGAATCTCTCCACCTTCTGTCTGTGTCTTGGATTCCTAAAGATTCTGAAGGAGAATGCTAGACTATAGTCTTCCTGGTTAGAGAGATTGATTGATAAAGGGTTAGAATTCATGTGAGCTGCTCCTTAAACACAGCCAACAGTAACAGTTCATTATAAAATGACAACTAAATAAATTGTACAGGAAACAAAGGCAGAGTGTCTAGGAATGTGGCTCAGCTGTATAGCACCCGAGTAAATAGAATGCTCGAGGCTAGAGTGTGAGTCCCAGCACTAATAAAAGTGAAGCAACACAGGCTCTGAACTCTGCACAGCCTGGTGAGCACCTGCATTGTCCTGTGTCCTGTGCTCCAGCAGTTGTTCACTGTGGCGCCTTTGCTGCTGAAAACACTGAACAATGACAGTGATCTCAACTGCTGTTCAGAGGCCTGTGTTGCCACCATGACACTGCCAAGATGGGTGGACTTGCACCTTAGTAATTGGCCATCAGCACCAATCAGAAGCACTTGACACAGCCCTGACCCCTGCAGTGCTGTTACTCAGCCCTGTCCCACAGCTCTGACCCCAACTCTTCCCACTCCTGCTCTTGGTCCTCATCAGCTCTGCAGAGGCAGTGGAGTCCAGGCAGAGGTTCTTCTCCACCAGGATAGACGAGGAGACAGGTTCAGAGAGGAGCAGACAGAACCCACTGAGTGTCACATACAGAATAACACAGCCACCCTGCCTCTGTTTTTTTTAGTCCTGGATATTTTATTACAGATTCATAGGGAGAGGCTCAAGAGGGAGAGAGAGACACACACCATTTGAGTTAGACGTGGATGTCAGCAACATGGCAGAAAAGTAGTCACAGGATGGGGACAGAAGTTGGCAAAGGTGAGAAAGCCCAAAGTCTCCTAGAAAGCATATTTGGGATCTGGTAAAAGAAAAAGACAGACCAGAGGAAAAAGACAATAAAATGAAAAAATGTTGGGGGTGGATCTTACACCTTTGTGAGTGAGGACTCAAAAAGGTAGGCAGACATAACAGAGCCTCATGGCTGCCCCAAGAACAGCACACTCTGGTGTTTTAAATGACTGCAGCATGCAGAGATTCCCAAGCATGGTCCTAAATGGCAGTTGCACAGATATTGAACAATGACCCAGAAGACATGAGTGATTTGACAAAATTCACCCATTTAATTAAGGGCAGATCTAACTCCAGGCCCTGTCTACTTGCCTCTTGGGTGAGGCTGAATGTGTTATGTCTATCACATGCTTAATTGTGTGAGTTCAAGCTAATGGCTATACCTCTAATCAAAATTTCTAATCAAAAATTCTCCTGCTGCTTAGAGCTGGGCCAGTTCCACAATGGTCATGAGACCACTCCAGAGATCAACATGAAGGAAAAGTCAAACTCTAGATATTTCATTCTGAACCAGAAGGACCATAAAGGAGAGGAATATGAGCTTCAAGAAGAGAAGTCAGCAGATCCACAGCTTGTACAACCAGGGACTCCTTAATTGGCCCCCAACTGACAATGCTTCATTAATGGACCATGTGAGAATTGGCTTATTTAGTTAGATGAGTATTTCAAAATGTTTTCTGGTTTTATGTCTCGAGAAGGAAGTAAAAATGACCATGACAAGCAGTGAGAGGATGTGGCCATGGAAAGGGCCTGACAGGTGTCTTCAGAGAATGTCATCTCATCCACTCAGATCTTCATACCCTTTCCTGTTTAGGACACCTTTGATGAGAATTCACATGAGACAGAAACATCTCTAACAATCTTTCTCATTTGTAAGAAGGCTACCCACAGATTTCTCCACACTCACTCTACACCACTTTACAATTATATTCCATGGATGTTCGTGACCATATAACCAGCCCATAAGCCACAATGCACTCATCAATATAGACTCTTACCTGGAAGACATTTCTTCTTCCAAATCAAAGGAATGACCAAATTCCATGGTCAGCATTCTGTCCCTTGAAAGGGTTTCTCCTGACCACTGTCTTCAGGGATATCCAGAAACAGCACACAGTGCTCCACTGTCCACTTTCAGGTGGGGCAGGCATTTCATTTAAAACCATGTGTAACCAGAATAAGTTCGTTCTTCCTCTTCAATTCACCATAGGGAACTGCCCATAGGGATCATAGTCTCAGGCTGGGGAAGGGATGTAGCAGGAGTACAGCACATGGGCCACTTGTTTGTGTAACTGCTTGTGCCTTCATGGACTACTAGAGATATCTGTGGGTGCACACTAATATTTGACGATGGCAGCTTTCAACCCACTACAGGGGTGCTGATTTAATTATGGGCACCAATGGAAAAAATGATAAAAGAAAACAAAAGCATTTTTATCCATTGAAATATATTTTGTATATGTATCTAAATATCTGATAAATATGCATATATACATATATATGGCAGGTGATTGAGTTCACATGGTCATTGAAGCTGTGGTTCATGTAATAGAAGACTATATCGTTAAGATGTCAGTCAGTGCATCCTAAACAGATACACAGACTCAATGTGCCTCTAGCATGATCCTAGCAGTCACTCTGTTGAAATTGCCAAACGAATCCTTGAGTTCAATGGAAAGTGCAAGGGTACCAGAAGAGGCCTCTGGTGGTCTGAATAAGAATGGCCCATGGGTTCATATATTTGAATGCTTAGTCATTAGACAGTGGAACTCTTTGGAAGGATTAGAAGGATTAGGAGGTGTGGCCTTATTATAGTAACAATGTCAATGGAGGTGGGATTTGAGTCTCAAAAGCCCATGCTAAGTGGGGTGTCTCTCTGTCAGAGGATCAGGATGCAATGCTCAGCTACTGCTCCATGACATGCATGCTACTATACTCATGTCAGGATGGTAAATGATGGGCCAAACCTCAGACACTGTTAGCATGCCCCCACTACATGCTTCGCTTTATAAGAGTTGCTGTGGTCACAGTGTCTCTCCACAGCAATAAACCAGCAACTAAGAGAAGGCCAAACAACCTTGAAAGAAGGACAATGTGTAAGAACTAATGTTTTACACTTTTGAAATCATCCACAAAGCCATAGAAAACCTAAAAAGGATGATACTGGACAGAGATTGACATGGAATTTAATAGGCTAGGATTGTCACTCTAGACACAAGCACTAATACGTATTGACTATTTTAGTCAGGAGCATAAAGAATGTTCAATGGGGAAAGGATAATATTTTCCAAAAATGTGGATGAGGCACATGGATATCCACGTTAAAAAGAATGTAATTGGGCCTTTGCCACATACCATTCACAAAATTAATTCAGAATGGATCGAAACCTAAAAGAAACTTTAAAAACAAAACACAGGAGTAGATTTTGATGACATGGAATCAAGAAAGAATTTCTTAAGTCTACTGCAAAATGACAAGAGATAAAAGTGCTTGGCCAAGTGGTGTGGAATATGCCTTTAATCCCAGCACTCCTTGGACAGAGGCTGGAGGACCTCTGTCAGGTTGAAGCCAGTTGGTCTATATAGTGAGTTCCCAAACAGCCAGGGATACCCAGGGTAATTCTTTCTCCAAAAAAAAAAAAAATGCATTAATTGTATTTTACCCAAGTGAAAACTTTTAAAATACAGAGGACGTTATTAGAGAAGGAAAAACAACAACCCAGGTATAGTGGCCCAACCTACAGTCTCAGCGCTGGGGAGGTGGAAGCAAGAAGATCAAAATCTTAAGCTTATCTTCAGGAATGTGGGACGTTCCAGGCTAGCCCAGAAATGAGAGAATTCTCAAAACAATAAAGATAAAAGTAAACAATAGTAACGAGTATTAACTATGAATGAAGGATACCATTATTCAAAAATATGTGAGCACAGAATAAAACTGGAGGGCCTGAGGCCTCCTTAGGAAAGAATAGTTCCGGCACTGAATCAGAGAGGAATCTGCTGATTGGTCAGGTAAGAGCTACCCTGAAGATGAGAGGCAATCCATGCCCACCACCATGCAAGGGTAGAAAGGAAGCCAACAGTCACAGTCAACACTGGAAAGTGCCCTTGGATGCCACCTGAAAATTGGAGCAGCAGTTGAGAGGTTCTGATGAGACCCCAGCTCCCTTCACCTCCAGCATTGCATCATTGACAGAAGAGGTCATCATGTTTCCCCATAGACCACACCAAGTTTATATGTGAAGTTAGTTCTCTGAGTTATATTTCTGCTATTCTACAATCGATCAGCTTACTTCTGTCCTGACAACACACGCTGTGCTACTTAGCATATAGGTCTCAGCCTTCTGCTGTCTCTGCTATCATGTTATCCACAGTTAGCATGGTTTGTGTTTATTTATAGGTATGCTGTTGTTTCCTGGGAACTACACCAGGTTACCTAAAGCACATTACTTGCTGCCTTCCAGGTAGAGGCATCAACATATCAGACCATGGACACAGAACTTGTATTATTTCTCTCTAGACAAAAAAACTTTCCACCTGCTGCTGTCAGGCTGATCCACACTACTTGCTTTGGCCAAAAGAACATGTGGAGAGAGAAGCAGGTCACTCTTGAGAAGCTGAGTCATTGTGAGTTTGTTCACTGTTTCTTTCCTTCTGTTCTAAGGTGACATGCTGGCTATAAGGTCCCTCCTTCAGGGTGGATGTGAGAGGATAAGTCACTCCCAGCCTACACCTACAAACATGAGCAACAAATGGATCTTTGCAGCTATGATCCAGTAAGATTACTGAGGTGTATAGACTTGTACTTTAGTGTAGCCTGTCAATCAAGACTACCATGCTAGTTTCACAATGGTTTGTTCCAATACCAAGTACTATATTGGTTCCAATGCACAGGTCATTTACATAAAGGTACTGTCCCTTTCTTAAATAGTGAAATCTGTGGCCCCAAGGCATTGGGTGGCACTATGATGGACAAATATGTAGTTGGAAGATTTCCTGTGTCCTGGCCTGCCGGCTGTCGGTACAAATCTCTCCCAATCACGTCCCCCAAGTAAATACACAGAGGCTTATATTAATTATAACTGCATGGCCATGGCTCAAGTTTTTTTCTAGCTAGCTCTTATATCTTAAATCACCCCATAACTATTCATCTAAGTATCGCCACATGTTCAGTGGCTTTACCTGAGTCCCATTATAAATTGCTCCTTGGGCGTCCCCACCTTCTTCCTGTCTCTCCCTTAGAATACTGCCTGACACACTGCAGCTTCCAATGCCACTATGATGAAGGAATATGTGATGGAGATGTAAGAAAGACAGAGGAGCAGAGTGGTACATCACTGCAGAACAGGAGATGCAACCACTGTGACTGGGATAAGAAAAGGCTGGAATTGATAGAGAAACAGGTCGTTACACAGAGGGGTCAGAAAGATGTTTTTTATTTTATTTTTTATTTTATTTTGGGAGGAAGTTACAAGGGTGGAGGGCACATATGGAAGGACTGGGAAATGTGTGTGACTGAGGTGCATAATGTGCAATTCCCAAAGAACAAATAAAAAATATGTTTAAAGAGAATAAATTTCTGCAGGTGTTATCCAGTAAGCTTACTAAGGTGTTTTGAATTATACCTTAGTGTAGCCTGTCAACCAAACAGCCACTATGCTTTCACAGGGTTTGTCCCAATTACCAATTACTATGTGGGTTCAAATACACAGGTCAGTTACATACAATAAAGACACTGTCCCTTTCTTAAACATCAAATAATCTAATTCAGCTTGTCCTGGATTTTGGCTCAGCAGTCTACCCTACTACGTCTCATCACCTTGAAAAAGGCTCTCTTCATGTCTTTGTTCCGAAGACTGTAGACCACGGGGTTGAGCAAGGCTGTGAAGGCATTGTAAAAGAGTGAGATCTGCTTGTCTCGCTCAGGGGAGTAGCTGGAGTTGGGCTTCATGTAGATGTAAGTGCATGGACCATAGAAGAATGTGACCACAGTCAGGTGGGAGGCACAGGTAGAGAAAGCCTTACAGAGGCCCTGGATGGACTTGATCTTGAGAATAGCCTTGACAATACCAATGTAGGAGGCCACAATGAGGGAAATGGGAGTAACAACCAGAAAAACACTCAAAACCAGGTCCACCATCTCAATGAGGTGGGTATCCATGCAAGCCAGGCTACGCACTGAAGGACCTTCACAGAAGTAGTGGTTAACCCTGTTAGGCCCACAATATGGCAGATTCATAGTAAAGAAAGTATGAAACAGAGAGAAGAAGAAACCACAGATCCACGTCCCAGCTGCCAACCATATGCACAGTCCCCAATTGAGGATGACAGTATAACGCAGTGGGTAGCAAATGGCCACATATCTGTCATAAGCCATGACAACAAAGAAGGTGCACTCAGTCATAGCCAGGGCACCAAACACATACATCTGCAGCCAGCAGCCAGCAAAGGAGATGGTCTGAGAGTGAGCAAGAAGATGCACCAACATCTGGGGCATGGTGGTGGTGACATAGCACATATCCAACAGGGCAAGTATACAGAGGAAGAAGTACATGGGAGTGTGCAGCTGTGTGTCCAGGCAGATCAGCATGATGATGAGCCCATTGCCCAGGACTGTGCATAGGTAGATGAGAAGGAACACAATGAAGAGGATGCTGTTGGTTGTGGGGTCACTGGAGAAGCCAAGCAGGATAAATTCGGAAACCCAGCTTTGATTCTGAACTGGAATCATCCACATGGTGGGGGCTGTATGAAAATCACGTTCATATATGTATCACTTCATAATTGACAGCAATAGAGGCAGACAGAGAAGACATATGATGGATTGATGGCTCCAAGTTTAGGAGCACTGACTGCTGCTGTTCCGGGGACCAAACAGCTAACAGCTGCCTCTGCTTCCAGTTCCAAGAAACCTGACTCCCTCTTCTGCCTCCACATTCCAGGATTACACATGATGCACAGACATGCAGATAGGCAAAAACCCATATACACAAAATAAAAAAATAAGACATTTTAAATAAGAAAAGAAAGGCTGGGGTCTGGATTGTGAGCACACTGTTCAGTTTCCATGCACACTTCTCAAGCTACTGAACCTCAATCTCTTCATCTATCAAATGAGGCTGATGACAATCATGTCTCAGGATTGTGATGAATATCTAAAGCATCTCACAGAACTCCTGGAGACACCATGTAACACATGAGATGTCACATGAAGTTTCACATTCTCATTCCATTCCTGGGAAGGCAGAGAAAGGGGATCCCCAGAATAAGAGGGCTAGTTACACTTGCTCATAGAATCCCTCTTCTCTCTCTTTGACTGGACTCCTGGAGCTTTTCCATGGTGTTTTCTGTGGATCTCTGCATCTGCTTCCTTCAGCCACTATAGAAAAGCTCTGTGATGACAGTTAGGGTATCACTGATCTGATCACTGGGGCAAGCCAGTTCAGTTCAGGCCCCCTCTCTACTATTTCTAGTAGTCCAAGCTGGGGTCATCCTTGGGGATTCCTGGCAACTTCCCTAGCACCGGGTTTCTCTCTATCCCCATGATGTCTCCCTCTATAATGGTATCTCTTTCATTGCTTTTCCCACTCCATTCCTGTTCCAGCTCTGCCATCCCATTCTCTTATATTCTCACCCCCCATCCCCAACTCTCCATCAACGGCTGTGGAGCCTGCATGGAACTGGACTAGGCCCTCTGCATTGTGAGATAGTTGTGTAGCTTGATCTGCTTGAGGGCCCCCTGGTGGTAGAATCAGAATCCATCCCTGGTGCATGAGCAGGCCTTTTGAAGCCCACTACCTATGATGGGACACCATGTGCTGCCTTGAGGCAGGGGGAAGGGCTTGGACTTGCCTCTACTGGATGAACCTCCCCATGGGAGGCCCTGTCTTCTTGTAGGGGGGGAGTGGGGATGGGTTGGGAGGGGGATCGTGGGGGACAGGAGGAGGGAAGAGGGGGATCTTTGGTGTGTAAAATGAATGAAAAAAAATTCTTAATAAAAAGAAGAGGGCTAAAGCAGGGTGGTGGCGGCGGCGGCGGTGCACGCCTTTAATCCCAGCACTTGGGAGGCAGAGCCAGGCGGATCTCTGTGAGTTCAAGGCCAGCCTGGGCTACTAAGTGAGTTCCAGGAAAGGCGCAAAGCTACACAGAGAAACCCTGTCTCAAAAAACAAAAAAATAAATAAACAAATAAATAAAAATAAGAGGGCTAGCTACACTAGATGAAATTATGAACACTGGGTTCAACTGAGAGACCCTGCCTCAATGAATGAGGAGAGAGCAATGGAGGAAGGATCCCCTGTCAGTCTCTGAACACACA
Source organism: Peromyscus maniculatus bairdii (assembly GCF_049852395.1). Taxonomy (NCBI): domain Eukaryota; kingdom Metazoa; phylum Chordata; class Mammalia; order Rodentia; family Cricetidae; genus Peromyscus; species Peromyscus maniculatus. The sequence goes on from NC_134853.1 coordinate 138,059,959, forward strand.
CACACACACACACACACACACACACACACACAGCAGAGACACATGCAAGAGAGAGTAAACAGTAGATGAAGAAGACAGAACACATGTCATTCAGACACAGGCCCTCACACATACAGTTCCATGAGTAATGACAGAAGTTCACGTGTGCAGTGCACTGGAGACACTGGAGTCTTCCCAGGGAAGGCTCATGGATCCTGTAAATATGGGAGCAGGAAAATCCTTTCTTCCTTTTTTACTCCTACCTCCCTCTGCACACAGACAATCAATTCTGGGTATACTGTAGCTTTAAGTGGTAAATACAAAGCAACCTTTTTTTTTTTTTTTTGGAGTCAAACCTGAAAAATATATTTATCATTTTAGGGGAAGCAAAAGTAAGATTTTTTTAAAAGAGCACTTTCCATAGAGGGAAAAACCATAATGGTAATTTAGAATAAACAAAAAAGAAGTGCTCAAAATATTTATACAAAGAATTGGAAAGATATATAAGAAAAACAGATGCTCCAATGGAACAGTGAACAATATTTAAAGGGCATTTCACAAGGCAGCTGTCTAGTGAGCACTGATGAGGCTCAGGTCCTCAGCACCATTACTCATCTGGAAATTGCAGGAGAACACCACAGTGCCAACGCCCAACCTCCTCTTCTCCATCTCACATCCCCACACACCTACCAGCATGGCCACAGTAACAGAGATCTAGTGTTGACGAGAGTAACTCGATCCGATGGGAGAGTAAATTAAAATGATCCCTTTAGTGTGTGCCTGGCTGTGTTCCCTAACATTGAACACACTTAGTGCATTGCCCAGCAATACAAATGTTAACTATAGTTCTGAAACAATATGTAAACACAAAGGAATATACAAATGCATGCTCAAGGAAAGACCTGTGAAGGAAATATGCAAACACTACTCACAACAGTCTGAACTATGGCACCACCCATGCTAATTAACAAGACAATAGTTAAGACAAGAATTGGTTTTCATGGGAGTAGAAATATGAAAGAGATTTCTAGACATCCTGTCTCCTCTTCCCCTGTCCCCACCCCCTCTCCTGACCAGTCTGCTGCTCATGACCCTCACCGCTGTCCTTCCTTTCAGCCCAGGTCAGGAGCTCATCATCTCTCCCAGCAGTTCTGCATCAACATCTCCATGTGCCCCTTGCCTCTAAATGTTCCTCTTTCAATACAGTCTTTTTTTTTATTTTAATTTTTAAAAATATTCCAGTCAATATACTTAGATCATATTCTTTCCCTCCTCCAACTTCTCCCAGATCCTTCCCTCCCAACTTTATGTTCTTTCTCCTCCCATTCTCTCCTTCAAAACAAACAAACAACATTGTTTTAAAAATTAAAGAAAGAAAATCAAAAGAAAAACAAAACAAAACAAAACCATGGAATCAGTTTCCTATTGGCCAACTCCTCCTGGGCATGTGGGCTGCCCTGGAGTATAACTGATATGCTCAATGACTCTCTACTGGAAAAAAGAGATTTTACCTTTCCTAGCAGGTATCAACTGCAAATAGCTTCGTCTTTAGGGGCAGGACTTGGAGTCCACTTCCCCTTCTCACTGCTGGCCATTTGTCTGCATCAACACATTCTCCATGTGACTGCTACCTCAGTTTTAAAAGAAATCACACTGCTGCTATCTGGCCCCTGTTAAAATCCTTTTTAAGAGCTCTCATGACCCATCATTTGAGTCAGATGCACAGGTCATTCGTAACCTGCCTGCCTATAAAGACTCAGACTCAGTGCACAACTGTCTCCTCTGTCTACAATCTCTCCATGCACAAATCTCCATGCAAGCACTACGGGTATCCTTCGTGCCTCTGCCTCTCTCACACCTTAAGTCATGTGCCTAGATTCTCATCACGGAGAGATGATCACCAACCACCTGCATCATGACCACAGGAAGACTCAGCTCACCAGGAAGGCTTCTCTGTTATGCTACCACCTCCCACCCCTAACCCAGGTAGAATACATCCTGAATTTCTTACTCATTTTCTGATTACAATCTTAAGAATCCTTGAGGGATCTGATATCGATTTTGACACTAAGCCACTTGGACAAAACATTTGTTACTCTTTTGTTAACTGAAACCCCACACCACTAAGGAAGAATTGTCTCTAAAGAAGTATGGCGGTATGAATGACTTCCTAACTTTTGCAACAGTAGAAAAGAACTAATATTTACTTGGATAATTTATATATTCCAGTCAATGTTGCACTAACTTTAGTTTAATGTCACAACAGTTCACTGAAGGAAGTATTCTTACCTGTGTTATAGGTGAGCACCTAAGCCCTGGAGAGGGAGGTTTGTTTCAGATTGCAAGCTCAGCATAGGAGAAGTGGAGGTTTAGAGGTGTGTCCTCAGAGCCGGGCTCTCAGTCACCTTCTCTGCTTCTGGCACACAGGCTCTGAAGTGGGAAGGTGAGGAAGGCAAAGTCTACACATTGTCCATCTAGTTGAGCTTATTGAGACTCAGCATAGGCCAGAGCCCTCCTAGGACAGAGCTGGATGACTAGCTATAGACCAGCTCTCCTGGTGAGATTTCCCCTCCTGTCTGAATGTGGAAACCCCTGGGGTTTACTGAAAGTAGAATGATCCAAGGAGAGAGGATTTGAGGTGTGATTTCCATGACATGGGACATCATCTAGTGATCCACAGCCTTTTGTGGTTTCCAGCCCCCTGGCCTCTGACTTGGTTTACAGTGACCCACCAGGACTGCTGCCCCAAGTCTATGAGCTCAATATTCACAAATGAAGACGGCATGGTTGATTTCCAGCAGGAAAGGATATACATGCTAGCTCCTACCTGCAAAGCCAGCATCTGGAAGGTTTAGGATCAGAAGTCCAAGATATACTTGAATATATAGAGTTTAAGGCCAGGATAGGCTACAGCAAACTCACAACCACCGTTCTCTCCCCCCAAAAATCATGATTGTTCGGCCCACAAAATATCAAGCTGTATCTCTGTGGTGTGGAGTCTCCTTAACGACATTGACCATCACTGCCCCTTCATGGACATGGCTTTCTGCTTCACTTCAGATCTTTGAGCTCAGGGCTCCACATTCTTTGTTTCTCAATATGATGTGAAAAGGACAAACATGCTGTAAATATTTATTAAATTAATAAAGGGAGAAAGGAAGTAAAGACACAAGGTTGAGAAAAAGAGGAAAGAGGAGCAGGTGATGAGGGAAGAGATCTGTGGAGTCTGAGATGTAACACAGAGGACCTGAGATGGAGGACTTGACTAATTATTATATCTAGACCCTTTTATATGAACCTCTCCCACAAGCCAAGCACCAGTGACCATCTTCCTACCTGTAAATCCAGGGAATGTGTCACTGACTAGCTGTTTCTTTCTCTAGTGAGAAAGAGTCTAAAGAGGAAGCCCTCTAAAGTAACTGAGTCCAGAGAATCAAAATTCTAGGCAGCTCAATCTCCAGAGAAATTCCAGGGTGCTGTAGAGTTTGAGAGCCTGAGTCTCTCATTTCCTCTGCAAGTAGGCTCATGAAGATGGAACCTATTAAATCCTTCTTCACAAAGGCCAGTTCAGACATCTTCACCTCTTCCCAATGGGAACAGATGCTGAGGTTTTATGACCTTGACTCCTCTCTGAGCCTCCCCAGGAGAGCTGGGAAAGGACCATTTCTGTTCCCAGTAGGGATGCTAAGATGATCCCTGGATGATGTCAACAAGAGCACTTCAGTGAGACCCTTGGGGGCAGAGCAGGAGGAAACAACCCACAGGAGGAGGAGGTTGACCTGTTCCCTTCTCTAGACTAATTGGGAATTAGAGCAGCTCAGAGAAGAGGAGGTGGGACCTGGTCACCTGAGACACAGCTCAGGGACTTGAGTTCTCATTCTGATTCCTCCTTTACAGCCCAAACCCTGAGCCCTGACACTCTTGAGACCACGTTGGAGTCACATTCTTCTTTTTCCTCAACCACCTTTGGGCAATCACAGTCCTCCCTTCTTTACTGTGTAATACCTGAGCAAGTCACCCAGAACCTCTGATGTAATAAAGAGTCATCAACGGTGGAGGCTTGAGGGTTAGCTCTGGGAAAAAGAACTTGCTGGGCTTGTAGAAGACCCAGTTTGGTTCCCAGCACACACATGGCAGCTCACAACCACCTCTATCCCCAGTTCTAGAGGATCTTCTCTTCTGATCTTCTCAGGAGCCAGACATGCATGCCGAATACACACATAGGTGCAGGCAAAACGCTCATACAATAAATAAAAACAAAGAAGTGTCAACCATGACATTTAAGGATATTTCCTTGAGAGCTCACAAATAACAGCATGGAGACTTATTACTAACTATGAAAGCTCGGCCTTTATTTAGGCTTGTCCCACTAGCTCTTATAACTTAAATTAACCTGCTTATATTAATCTACATTTTACTGAATCAGAGAGGAATTTGTCACATAATCACTACTCTGAAGATGAGTGGCAATCTATACCTACCACCAGCTCCTCTCACTTTCAGCATTGCATCATTTTTTTTACAGAGAGGCCATCATGTTTTCCCATAGACCACAGTGAATTTATGTGTGAAGTTAGTTCTCTGAGCTGTATTAGTTCTGTTCCACAAACTATCAGCTTACTTCTGTCCTGACAGCACACACTGTGTTACTTAGCATATAGTGCCTTGTTAATCCCATCGATCAAGAATAAAACCACTACCACAGTTTAAAGCCAAATTTGAAGTGATCTTTAATTAAATACTGGCCACAAGGATGGGCTCTGGCCAGGTCCATACCAAAGATCCTGGGAAATGGCCCAGAATCACAATTTGTAGCAACTTAAGAAGGAAAACCCATAATTCATTGCATTTCCCATTTGGTCCAATCAGGGTCAAGCATAGATCCTGATGTACCTCCAGCCTGTGAACCTCCTGCCCATATGTGATCAAGTGCATCAGTGCAGATGGGTCAAAAAACTTGTTTAGGGGGATGAAAAATAAGTGGCTCATTGTCTCCCATAAAGAATAGCCTCAGCCGGGCGGTGGTGGCCCACGCCTTTAATCCCAGCACTCGGGAGGCAGGCGGATCTCTGTGAGTTCGAGGCCAGCCTGGGCTACCAAGTGAGCTCCAGGAAAGGCGCAAAGCTACACAGAGAAACCCTGTCTCGAAAAACAAAACAAAACAAAACAAAAAAAAAAAAAAAAAAAAAAAAAAGAATAGCCTCCAGCATTTCAGGAACTATCTGTCCTTGGGAAAGGAGCTTGCAGATCAGAGGCATTTTTGTTTCATGGATCTCTTAGGCATAGTAATTAAAACTTAAAAGGTAACTTTGACTCTCACATTGCCCCCTTGAGATGTATCCTGAGTCAAATCCTTGACTCTGTAATGGGTGCCTATTTATATTGGGATCCAATAATCATCAGCTTAATGATACCCAGACAGGAATTATCATTTAGTTAAGGCATCAATGATGCAAGAGCCAACAGCAATTAGCAAAAGCAGAAGGCTAAAAGCCCCTTGATGAATGACAGAGTTTCTATCAAAAAAGAACCTGGAAATGAGAATGGGAACCAGTTTTTATTTCATCTCAGGTCCCCCTTTTCTACAGTGATTTCCTTTAGTACAGCCAGATTATTTCTAATGATTCCAGAGTGGTTTATATAGAAATAATATTTTTTCTTAAGCTATATGATAATGTCTTTGTTTTATATAGAACAGGTTGAGTACCCTATCATAGCCCTATTTGAGCTAATGGACCTACCTGTTGATAGATTTGGGTCTATTGGTTCCAGCAGGTACCTGGTATGCCAATAGGCACTATAGGTAGCTGTTTTGCCCCCTATGCCAGGGAGTTTCCTTTTGATTTGACATTCCAGCCTGTTGGGGGACAAGGGGTGATGTACTCTCTTCTGTAACTACTTCCTGCTGAGACAAGGACATTGTTGTCAGGGCCCAGGAAGGCTGGAATGCTAGTCAAAGGCAAGAGGGAATTCAAGCAATGGGACATGTAACAGAAGCATCTTGTTTGCTGACACAGCTGAAGAGATAGGGAGCATTAACATCAGCTGGACTGGTCCACATCAGCCTTCAGCAAAGTCCAGGGCTCTCAGTCATTTGGAGCCGGTTGTAGACCACAGCTGATGCTTGCATGTGTCTGTCAGCTAAGTAGAAACCTACTAAAGCAGATATAGACTATGGAAAGAAGTTAACATTTATGAACTTAAAGGGAAATAGTACATTTGGAACTTTTTCACACCCATAATCCTAGTAATTGGGGAAGGGGAGGAGTCCCAAGACCAGGAGAGAGAGATACCATCTTCAGGAACAGACAGGTGGGGAAACTTAGGCTATACTTATCTGGGGTCCTTTTGACCTGTGAGAAGTGGATCCAAGTCTTATGACTCCCTTGATTTGCTGAAGCTTACATGATTATTTTTCTAAGTTTATAAAAGTTTTAGGTAACATTAGCTGGTAACTGGTGTCTATAAAACAGCTGGAACAGACTCACACCTTTGAGTCCTAGCAAAAGCTATAGATTTGGGTTAAAAAGCATGAACGTTTTTTTCTCTCTCCAGAAAGCCATATATGAATTGGACTGAAATGTCTTTAGCCCAGTAAGAATCATCTTTAAGTATATACTTAGAAGACAACCAAAAGAAATCTAAAATCTTGAGCTTATGACTGAAAAGTAAGTTGTCAGTGCTCTACTAGCTTATTAGAACTCCATTGATCAATGTTAAAACTCTGAACTTTTGAAATCTTGGTGTAATATAACAATAGCATAGAAAGCATATATGGGGAAAGAAATCTGAAGCATTTTCCATTTTTATATATCTTGAATCATTTATTAATATCTTTACAACTTGCATTTACATCCTAAGTCATTCAGAGATTCTTAAAATGTATTTAAGCTTTTATATCCTCAGACTTTGATATATCTTAAAACATTCATAGACCCTCAAAACTTGCACAGACTTTAACCCTTTTTTCCACCTATTAATTTACTGGAGACAATAGCAGTTATTACTGAGAGCAGTAATTTCAAATCATGTTCCTTTAGTGGAAAGTTGTATTGAAACCTGTTTATCTTTTCATATGAAGCCTGTTAACAAGGCAAACCTGTCTACCTTTTCTCAACAGGATACCTGGGAGCTCTAGAAAAAGCAAGGCTTGATTTTTGACATATTAAATGAGATAACAAGCTGGTGTAGCCTTGGAGAAGAACCCTGTTGCCTGCTGCTACTAAGCTAACAGTTACAATTAGCCTAGCCATCAATACCATCAGAGATTTGAGAAGGATTAATTGTAACATGAAGTGTAATCCAAATGGCCTGTGTATCAGGTAAAATGGCAGAGAGAAGTCCATTACCAGGATAACTATCTCTGGCATCTGTGGTCTCCATGGCATTTGGGGCAGAGCTACCAGGACAGTATCAGTCTTTGTCCACCAGGCCCATAAGGTGAGAGATTTTTCCTGTGGAGGAGGAACATGGGAGAGATTGATATTACTTTGTCTAGGCAAAGTGAGGTGATCAGTTCTTCAGTATCCTGCTCACCCACGGTTTGGGCATGGTCCTGGCTGCAGATGCGGCATTGGTGCAGTCTTTCCCAGTGATTAATGTTACCAAACCCAGGTGGAGTCATTATGGTTCCCCATCATCTTCTTTGGAGACCTTGGGGTCACTGCTAGGATCTGGGAGTCTCTGTCTGTTATAGTAAGATTTTTCCATTATGCAATTTAAATGCCGTATTCATCAGATTTCTGATAAGTTTGAGGCCATTATCTATTAAGTATATATGAGCTAAACAAATCTAGGCTTAACCTTGAAAACATGCCTAACATGACTATAAGTTTGATAATTATAGATGACTAACTACTAATCTGTATTTCTGAATTATATATTACATTTTTAAATAAGTTGCCTAGGTACAATACCTTAAACAAGAGTAGAAACATGTATACAATATTGTTGCGGTAACGCCTGCATTACCGATACCTGTTCACCATGTCCAAGCGAGGGGCTGTGGATTAAAAATAAGAGACAAGAGACAGCAAGTCATTTGCCACGGCTGAATGCCAAATGCCAAATGCCCTTTTTTGAAAGAGGGAGGAAACTTTAAATACAGGCTTACAGCACAATGGAGGATCCCCGGAGGGCAGAAGTTTGCTACTGAATGTTCTACATTCTTGCATCTAAGCTGTTTACACCAAATGCAGGTACATGAACAAAGAACCTCCGGTGATCGTTAGGTGAGAAGGAAACCAGCAGGGAATCTGAATAGGGAGGACATCTGGTCAAGGTTGGCAAGCAAGGTGGCAGCCACTCACAGTGGGGGGCCAGGGCCCACAGGTCCCTTCTTGGGAAATATAACAGGATGCAATTTAAAAAATTGACACACATCATTGGAGGGGTAGTGAGTATCAAACTGACCCTGCATGGAGCATGTCAATATGGTCCAATCATTATCATTAGCTTGCAACCATGCTATTTGAGACTGGTGTATGGGGTCACCACAATATCTGGCTCCTTACCAAAAGTTTGAACACTGATCTTGATTCCCTTAAATATAACTGAGCAACAGCCTGTGGATAACGAGTGATTGTTTTCACTGGAGGAGCTGGGGAATGTACCCATAGTATAGGACCTGTTTGCCAAAACATAACAAAAATGACCTTAAATCAATATACAAAAATTAATATCAATGTGAAATATTTGAGACTAGTAGTTTCTTTTAATTAAAAGTAAATTCAATAATCTACCTTTTCCTAATATCTCCCTCCTTTTTAAAAAAAAGATCCCTGAATCTAACCTCCTTTGTTTAGTTTCCTTCCTAACCATGACCAATAACAACTTGCAACCAATACCACTAAACAATGACAAACATCCACCAAATGACCAGAAACCATCTATCCAACTCTTGGGAATATGGGCATTGTGTTCTCTAGACTGCTTCCTGATGTCTGGGGTGACAGCTTTTCTAGAAGACCCTTAAAAATTGGGATAATGATCCAGTCCTGGGAGAGCTAGTTATAACACTTGTCCACTCTCAGAACTGTCCCCTGCAGAGGGATCAGCACACATGTCACCTGTCCTGTAGTCTTTCCTGGCTTCCTCCCTCACATCTGCAGACAAGATCCTCAGGAGGTCTCCCCTGGACAAATCTGATCTTTATTAATTTTGAAGGAATCCATAGGTTTTGTGGAAACAAAAGCACAATCTTTCCCCCAATGCAACACATTTCCCGACTTCTGTTCTGAAGCTAAGACATCCTAAAGTACATAGGCTGATTTAATTCAGCAGTTCCTTTCATAATCAAATGTCTCTGAGCTGCTGCCATTTGCTCACTAAGGACTTCACTTTAGTCATATTTCTCTTAATTATCCTTAACAGTGTACAATAACTTATTAGCTTTCGTAAGACTGTGACTTGATGGGGTAGGGCTTGTGAGCAGGAACTGGGGGAGCCTGGAGGCTAGCATTGTCCTAGACAAGTTAATAGGCACCACAGCAATATGTTAATGGAAAGGCCATAAGTTTCTTTTACCAGAGATGAGGCGAATGAATCCCTTTTTAGCAAGCAGGAACTTTCTTCAATCCCCTGAGGGAATGGGAGCTTTATCCAAATGCCTGACCTTGGGGAAAGAACTTTATAGCTTTATCTCTGTTAAGTTTGAGCCTTAAAAAACAATTTCTAGCTGATTCATACCATAAAGATACATGCTCAGCTATGTTCATAGCAGCACTATTTGTAATAGCCAGAACCTGAAAACAACCTAGATGCCCATCAACGGAAGAATGGATGGAAAAAATGTGATACATATACACAGTGGAGTACTACTCAGCAGAGAAAAACAATGAAAGCATGAAATTTGCAGGCAAATGGATGGAACTAGAAAAAATCATCCTGAGTGAGGTAACCCAAACCCAGAAAGACAGTCATGGTATGTACTCACTCATAAGTGGATTCTAGATATAAAATAAAGAACAAGCAGACCACAACCCATAGAACCATGGAGGCTATATATATAGCATGGAGGTCCCTAGGACGACTGTGGCTTATAATAAATTTCGGTTTTACTCAACTGTTGAAAAAAAATAGCCAAATGAATGGAAACACATGAACTATGAAACAAAGGCTGAGGGGCCCCCAGCTGTATCAGACCCTCTGAATAGGTGAGACAGTTGATTGGCTTGATCAGTTTGGGAGGCAACTAGGCAGTGGGACCGATTCCTGTGCTCATTGCATGAGTTGGCTGTTTGAAACCTGGAGCTTATGCAGGGACACTTGGCTCAGTCTGGGAGGAAGGGACTGGACCTGCCTGGACTGAGTCTACCAGGTTGATCGCAGTCCTCGGGGGAGGACTTGTCCTGGAGGAGGTGGAAATGGGGTGTGTGCTGGGGGTAAGGGGAGGGTGTGGGAGGGGGGAGAATAGGGGAACCCGTGGCTGATATGTAGAACTGAATGGAATTGTAAAATAAAATAAAATAAATTAAAAAAACAATTTCTAAATTGAAGCTCTTTTTAGTATTTGTTGGCATTCTGGCCCACCCCTTGGGGACCTGCACTGGGTCTTTACATAAAGCCTCCTTTAAGGAAAAACCCTTCACTTCTTCTTCCTCTTCTGCTTCCTTCCTTTCTTGCCATGGGGTGTGCACACCTCTGCTTGCCCTCTTTCCCACCCTTTCTCTTTCTCCCTCTCTCCCTCTTTTCCTCTTTCTCTGTCTCTCTCACATAGTAAACTCTTGATGTGGATGCTGTGTCTGCACAGTATGAGTGACCTTCCATGGTGCCACGTGCTACCTGCCATGTCTGCATGGCATGTCTCCCTCATCCACCTGGGCACCTTGGCCCAGCCTGCCAAGGCCTCCCGCACTATGTGGTGCCGTGTGACTCAGCAGGTTCCCCTGGCATTTTCTTCTACCCACCAGCAGTCCGAGAAATGCTGGGACCCTGTACCATCTAACACCATCACTTTTCTGACTGGAGAACCGCCGGGACTCTTTACCCTATCAGTAAGATTCCTCTCTTCCCTTCTGGCCATTTTCCATGAGTTAGGATTCATCTCATCTCTTGACCTCTGGTTTCTCAAAATTCCGGTACCAGCAACTACGCTTCCCCAGTCCTGCCCTCAGGCCCTTGTCCCTATGTGATGGCATTTGGGACAACCTGTGCCTACGCGGTACCCCATGGCCCATAGCCCTTGGATGACGATCCACTGGCTATATTGTATCATCACTGGTCCTTGCTGACCCTCTGGGATGCTGGAGGTCAGTCTGTTGGACCTTCTACCTCACTGTGGAAAATGTGCCTACCACCTAACCTCTATCACAGCTCTACCCTGCTGGAGTCCGTCCTTATCTCTGCTCCCTCATGCTCTTCCAGTCTCTGCCAAAGCAGTTAAATCATCACCTGTCACCAGGTCCCTTTCTGTGACATGTCCACCCTTTAAAATTGCCTGCCAGGCAAAGCTCATTCTCTTTGTCTGTCCTTTGGCTCTAATCCTCTTCTTGTCTGTAATTTCATCTCTTGTCTCTCTCTCTCTCTCTCTCTCTCTCTCTCTCTCTCTCTCTCTCTCTCTCTCTCTCTCTCTCTCTCTCTCTCTCTCTCTCTCTCTCTCTCGTCTGTTGCCAGGACCTCATCTGCCTGTTCCACTTGGGGAAACCGGTGCTGGCATTTTCCTGCAGGTGCCTGTCCCTCTTGCCCAACCAGGCTCGGCTCCAGATGACCAGGGAAGGGGTAGGCTGAAGTGTGGGGCCCAGGAATGTCCTGTCTTGGTGTGGGAGCCCATGGGGGGGGGGCGCATACTTGAGCCAGGGCTCTCTGGGCAGATAATGCACGTGGCCCTGAGCCCCACCCCAGGCTGACAAGTGGGCCAGGAGCCAGTGCATTATGGGATGGGGACCCTCAGGTGCTTGGGGGTCCAGGCCCCTCCAGCTGCCAATTGGAAGGGCTGGCAGATGAGCCGCAGAAATATCTGGCCACTTGACTTTATTTCTGCCTGGTTTTAGATGCTTGAGGTTCTCTGTTCCTTATCTGTTCGGTTTGTCTTGGAAAAAAAAAAAAAAAGCATGTCAGAGGGTGAGCATGTGGTCAGAGGCACCATCTTGACTGAGGTCAAAGACAGACATGTCATTTGGCTTCATCACTATCTTTGATGTGGTTTGATGTGGTCAGGGCCTGACTCTCCCAAGTCTCCATCCTAATGTGCCAGATCTGCTCCCTCCCAACTGTACCAGGACCGCTTTCTGATTGCTTTCTTGCAGCTTTACAGTTCACTGCAAGATGTGAGTCAGAGATGAAGAGGCCAGCTTCGTCTTCCTCAGCACACATTGGTTCTCCCTTACCTTAAGATTTATAAATTTTTTGTTTTCGAGACAAGGTTTCTCTGTGTAGCTTTGTGCCTTTCCTGGAACTCACTCTGTAGCCCAGGCTGGCCTCGAACTAGCAGAGATCCACCTACCTCTGCCTCCCGAGTGCTGGGATTAAAGGCGTGCGCCGCCGCCGCCGCCGCCGCCGCCGCCGCCGCCGCCGCCGCCGCCGCCGCCGCCGCCGCCGCCACCGCCGCCACCACCACCACCACTGCCCGGCTAAATTTATTTTATTAGATATGATTAAAAATCTGTTAAAATTAAAGAAAAATTAAAACTATTAACACTGGGAAATAAAACAATGATTGTTTAATAAGATATTAAAGCTGCACCTCAATGCTTTTATATACAAGATTACACCTTGCTCTGGCAGCTAAACTTTATAATTTAAGAGTCACCCAGATGATAATGGTTTGATTATAGTTGTGCCGTGTTTTCTCCCTCTTAAAATAAAAGAGGATCCTTTATTTTTTATATTCCAGAAGACATTTGAGAGATTTAAATGTTTCAAATCACTTTCCCCTTTTATGATATTGTTATATTAAGATTTCAAAAATTCAGATTTTAACATTAATGGAATTCTGATCCTGTTTGGGTTGCAAGCTGAGGAATTTAAATTTTCCTTGGTTGACTTCTAAATATAAACTTAAATCTCTGTCCAATCTGTACATGGCTCTCTCTAAACAAAAATGTACATACCTTTTAACCCAAATCTGTAATTTTGCTATGACTCAAAGGTATGAGCCCAGATACCCATTACCTGCTTTTCTATGATTCCTGCACCCTGTTTCAGCAGCTATAGAAGAGAGTACAAGGCCCCTGTACTGCCCCCCCCCAAAAAAAAAAACAGACTAAAGGCTATTTCAAAGAGAAACTCTCTGGCATAGAGGATAAAATGTCCACCTATAATGCCCATTGACATACCAGGAAACCTGACCCAAAACTGTCAATTGATAGATTTATTAGCTAAAATGGTTCTGCAATAAGTAAGACACTTGACCTTCTTTATACAGAACTAAAGGGTATTAAATGACCTTAAGAAATTATTATTTCTATATAAGTCATTCAGGATTATAATCTGAATGTACTCAAAGATCAGAACTACAGGACCTCAAAAAATAACAGTACAAGAATGTATGTCTAGCTTCCTTGTCTTCACCAACTGTAACTAACTGGCAAAACTGTATATCCAGATTTAACTTATATTTTTCTCTCAAAGTTAATTCAGATATACCTAACAGATTTTGTTACCCTAGTCCTCAGATACCTTTAGGAATCTGAGAATATGGTATTTAATATAAAGGCTTTTTATGATAGAGAGACATGTCAGCTGCTGGCAGCATCCTGTACCTCCCACAAGAAGATGGATGGCCACAGAAGAACTTCCACCTGGAGGCTTATGGCAAGGCCAGCCATGTAGTGAAAAGCCACCTTGGACTGCTGCTGAGATCCTGTCCAGACTGTGAATAAGTGGAACAGTGGAGGATAGATTGCCCCATACTGCAAAGTCAAGATGGGTCAGTCTCTCCAAATTCCTACTTCACCAAAAAAATAAATAAATAAAAATAAAAATCTGTCAGATCTTATGGGCTTGGCAAGCTGAACAAGTGCTGCCTTTGGGGTGTCTGTCCCCCCAGCAACCATGAAGAGACTTGGGGTTGCTGACTAGGCAGCTGGAAAGCTGTCTCACTTGTTCTTAAATGTATCCCTCTCAGAATTGACAGTGTTTGATGACTAGGTACCAGTTTAACAGCCCCTATCCCAAGACTACAAGTACCTTGATAGCTCATTAATAAGTTTCCTGTTAAAAATACAGCAAGTATGCCTCATTTACAGACTTCGTGGTACAGGATAGATTAGTTTCAGATATAACATTGGAGGTTCAAAGTTTTAGCATTGATAAATGTAGTTTTGATAAACTGATAGAGCATTGACTACAAACAGTTCTTAGGAGTCCTTAAATTTCTATGGATTTAACCCCTTTGCTATGACACCAAGATATAAATCTGTTCCAGCATACTACCCAGTGTGACAAACTCTGAGACACAGCTTTTTGTCAGGAGACTTGGCAAGTGAAGAACAGGCAGGCTTTGCTTAGGGTGTTTTGTGTTAGTAACCTTGGTAGACACCTGTGACTCTGACCTTGTACATAACTGTAAAGTTTTAAACTTATGATCTATATACAAAGGTCTTTAGTCTAGTTTGAACTTGCTCTGAGGTAAAAAATGAGCTAAATGTGTACAGTTTGTGTTAGACTGAGGAGAGATTATTGTTTTCTGTGTTAGTCTGAGCAAAAGGAACAAAGCAGGCTTTAATTGTCTACAGTCTCGTGGGACAATGGATCTGGCTATGAAGCATATCCTAGTATATTTTCTGTATATCAAAATTAAACAGCTAAATGAAAAGTCATCTTCCTGACCACCCACAGATATATGTGCCCATAAGAATGAGATGTAATCATGAGATTACACATATACATTTTATGAAAATGCGTGGTAATGGGGAGATCATAGCTGTAATTGCATAAGAAGTTTACAACAAGAAACAGCCAATTCATTCAAAAGGCAGTAATTCCAAAATGCCTTACATGATAGTTTCTTACACCAGAACTTGGTTCTGATAGGTTGACCTTTTGAACACTAGTTATCACCTACAGTACACTCCCATAGCCTTTTGCTACCAGCAGCTCTCAGTAAAGATTAATTCAAAAAAATCAGTAGCCCTCCTATACACAAATGATGAATGGGCTGAAAAAAATCAGAGAACCATCACCCTTTACAATAGCTACAAATAACATAAAATATCTTGGGTAACAAACCAGTGAAAAACTTGTATGACAAAAATAAGTCTTTGAAACCGACATACGGACCAATGGAATCGAATTGAAGACCCTGACATTAATCCATGCACATATGAACACCTGGTTTTTGACAAAGGAGCCAAAACTATACAATGGAACAAAGATAGTATCTTCAACAAATGGTGCTGGCATAACTGGATCTCAATATGTAAAAGATTACAAATAGATCCATATCTGTCACCATGCACAAAACTCAAGTCCAAGTGGATCAAAGACCTAAACATAAATCCAGTTACACTAAACTTAATAGAAAAGAAAATAGGAAGCACTCTTGAATGCATTGGCACCGGAGACCATTTCCTAAATAAAACACCGACAGCACAGACCCTGAGCACAACCATTAATAAATGGGACCTCTCGAAACTGAGAAGCTTTTGCAGGGCAAAAGACACAGTCAATAAGACAAAAAGACAGCCAACAGATTGGGAAAAGATCTTCACCAACCCCACATCTGACAGAGGATTGATCTCCACAATATATAAAGAACTCAAGAAACTAGACATCAAAGCACTGAACAGTCCAATTAAAAAATGGGCTAAAGAGCTAAACAGAGAATTCACAAAACAAGAACTACAAATGGCTGAAAGACATTTAAAGAAATGCTCAACATCCTTAATCATCAGAGAAATGCAAATCAAAACGACTCTGAGATACCACCTTACACCTGTTAGAATGGCTACGATCAAAAACACCAATGACAACCAATGTTGGAGAGGATGTGGAGCAAAGGGAACACTCCTCCACTGTTGGTGGGAATGTAAACTTGTACAACCACTGTGGAAATCAGTATGGCGGTTTCTCAGAAAATTAGGAATCGAACTACCTCAAGACCCAGCCATCCCACTCTTGGGCATATACCCAAGGAATGCTGATTCATACCATAAAGATACATGCTCAGCTATGTTCATAGCAGCACTATTTGTAATAGCCAGAACCTGAAAACAACCTAGATGCCCATCAACAGAAGAATGGATGAAAAAAATGTGGTACATATACACAATGGAGTACTACTCAGCAGAGAAAAACAATGAAAGCATGAAATTTGCAGGCAAATGGATGAAACTAGAAAAAATCATCCTGAGTGAAGTAACCCAAACCCAGAAAGACAGTTATGGTATGTACTCACTCATTGGTGGATTCTAGATATAAAATAAAGAACAATCAGACCACAACCCATAGAACCATAGAGGCTATATATATAGCATGGAGGTCCCTAGGATGACTGTGGCATATAATAAATTTCAGTTTTACTCAATTATTAAAAAAAATAGCCAAATGAATGGAAACACATGAACTATGAACCAAAGGCTGAGGGGCCCCCAGCTGGATCAGACCCTCTGAATAGGTGAGACAGTTGATTGGCTTGATCAGTTTGGGAGGCAACTAGGCAGTGGGACCAAGTCCTGTGCTCATGGCATGAGTTGGCTGTTTGAAACCTGGAACTTATGCAGGGACACTTGGCTCAGTCTGGGAGGAAGGGACTGGACCTCCCTGGACTGAGTCTACCAAGTTGATCACAGTCCTTGGGGGAGGACTTGTCCTGGAGGAGGTGGGAATGGAGGGTGGGCTGGGGGTAAGGGGAGGGTGTGGGAGGGGGGAGAATAGGGGAACCCATGGCTGATATGTAAAACTGAATGGTATTATAAAATAAAAAATATATATCACAAAAAAATAAATAAAATAAAAAAAATAAGTCTTTGAAGAAAGAAATTGAAGAAGATATCAGAAAATCGAAATATCTCTCATGCTCTTGAATAGTAGGATTAACATAGTAAAAATGGCAATCTTACCAAAAGCAATCTATAGACTCAATGCAATCCCCCATCAAAATCCCAACACAATTCTCAGATCTTGAAAGAACAAGACTCAACTTCATTTGGAAAAACAGAAAACCCAGGATAGCCAAAACAGTCCTGTACAATAAAGGAACTTCCAGAGGCATCACCATCCCTGACTTCAAGCTCTACTATAGAGCTATGGTAATAAAAACAGATTGGTGTTGGCATAAAAACAGACAAGTGGATCAATGGAATCAAATTGAAGACCCTGACATTAATCTATACAACTATGAATGCTTGATTTTTGACAAAGAAGCCAAAATTATACAATGGAAAAAAACAAAGCATTTTCAACAAAAGGTGCTGGCATAACTTAATGTTGACATGTAGAAGAATACAAATAGATCCATATCTATCACCATGCACAAAACTCAAGTTCAAATTGTGGTGATATATAGTGTCCCCTAATAAACTTGTCTGAGGATCACAGGACAGAGCCAGCCACTAGAATAGACATAGAGGCCAGACAGTGGTGGCACACACCCTATCACTCAGGAGGCAGACATCTGTCTGGATCTCTGTGAGTTCAAGGCACACTGGAAACAGAGTCAGGTAGTGCTGGCACACACCTTTAATCCCAGTACTGGGAAGCACACATACCTTTAATCCCAGGAAGTGATGGCAGGGCAGAGAAAGGTATAAAAGGTGTGAGAAAACAAGAACTAAAGCAGCTCAGACTCGGAGGATTTAGGTCAGAGGATTCATGGAGTTTAGGAGGTAAGAGGTGGTGGCGGTGGCTTGTTCTGCTTCTCTGATCTTTCAGCTTTTACCCCAATATCTGGCCCTGGGTTTTTTATTAAAAGACTGTCTTAGATTTGAACAATACCAAATGGATCAAAGACATCAACATAAATCCAGTTACACTGAACCTGATAGAAGAGAAAGTGGGAAGTAGCTTGAATGCATTGGCACAAGAGACCATTCACTAAATATAACACCAGTAGCACAGACACAGACACAGAGAGCAGCAATTAATAAATGGGACCTCCTGAAACTGAGAAGCTTCTGTAAGACAAAGAACATGGTAAATAGACAAAATGGCAGTCTACAGAATGGGAAAAGATCTTCATCAAACCCACATCTGACAGAGGACTGATCTCCAAAATATATAAAGAACTCAAGAAACTAGATTTAAATACCAAATAATCCAATGGAAAAAAAATGGGAAACAGAGCTAAACAGAGAATTCTCAACAGAAGAATCTCAAATAGCTAAAAGACATTTAAGGGATTGCTGAACATCCTTATTCACCAGGGAAATGTAAATCAAAACAAACTCTGAAATACCATCTTATGCTTGTTAGAATGACTAAGATTAAATAAAAAACACCAATGACATCTTACGTTGGAGAGGAGGTGGAGTATGAAGAACACTCCTCCACTGCTGATGGGAGTGCAAACTTATACAGTCACTTTGCAAATTAGTATGGTGGTTTCTCAGAAAATTGAGAATCAATCTACCCAGCAATTGTTATCTTGGGCATATACCCAAAAGATGCTCAATCATACTACAAGGATACTTGCTCAACTATGTTCATAGCTGCATTATTCGTAATATCAGAACCTAGAAATGACCTAGATGCCCCTCAATCAAAGAATGGATATGGAAAATGTGGTACATTTACACAATGGAGTGTTACTCAGCTTTAAAACCAATGACATCATGAAATTTGCAGGCAAATGGATGGAACTAGAAAAAAAATCATCCTGAGTAAGGTAACCCAGACCCAGAAAGACAAACATGGTAGGTACTCACTCTTTTTTTTTTTCATTTTTCTTTATTAAGAAATTTTCTACTCACTCTACATACCACCCACAGAGGTACTCACTCTTAAGTGAATATTAGATGTAAGGCCATGATAACCAGGCTACAATCCATAGCCCTAGAGAAGCAAGGTAACAAGGAGGACCTTAAGCTGAGGTGAGCCAGTCCAGTCAATTGCTCCCTGTCTCTTTAGCTGGGTCAGCTAACCAGATGCTTCTGAAGAATGCCCCATTGTCAGAATCCCCTCTAGGCCTTTGACTAGTATTCCAGCCTTCCTGGACCTTGAAAATGAAGTACTGGTTTCAGCAGGAAGTAGTTAAGAAGAGAATATGTCACCCCTTGTCCTCAACAGGCTGGAATATTGGGTCAAAAGGAAACTCACTGGCATAGGGGACAAAATGGCTACCTACAGTTTCTATTGGCATACAGGTGATGTACCTATTAAAACCAAGTAGGCCTAGATTTATCAATAGGTAGCTCCATTATCTAAATGTGTTCTACAATATGATGGGGCACTCAACCTGCTCTAGGTAGAACAAGGAGGTATTATATGGCTTTAAAATAAAAAATGTTGTTTCTATACAAACCCACTCAGAAATTATTAGAGATAATTTGGCTGCATTCAAAATTGTTGCAGGAAAAAAAGGGGGCCCAATATGAAAAATGTCTAGTTCCCATTCTCCTAGTAACTCTGATATCAGCCATCACAGGGAGTATGACCCTTTTGTTTCTGCTAATTACTATTAGCCCTTGCACCACTAATACATCAATTAGATACATAAATTCCAGTTTCAGTGCCATTAAGTTCATAGCTATTAGATCTCAATATAAACAAATGCTCACTACAGAGTCAAGAATTTGATCAGGATACAACTCACGGGGAGAATGTGAGATCAAAACAGGATCAGAGAAGCAGAGCAGGCCACAGCCACCACATATGAAATGTAGTGTTATCCTTGATTTCCAGAATTTCTGGAAAATGAACTGTAGAATTGGTAACACACCAGCATCTACAGACAGAACTTGAATAGTCAGATGTTATACTTGATGTGGGATGCTAGATGTTTAACAAGAAACTCTCCACGATAACAGAAGCAAAGAAGGGTGAAGCCAGGCCTGCTTCTAAGCCGGTAGGCAGCCATGCTGCTGAGCCCACGCATAGCCTCCATCCGTGACACCTGAGCCTGGTGTTCATCAGTTCACTGGGAAAGTTGTCAGTTATGTTCCTTGTTGCTATGACAAAATACCTAACACAAGTGACTTGAGGAAGGATTTATTTAGACTGAGGGTCTGAGGGCACAGTCAGTAATGGCAGGGAAGTCATGGAGTAGGAGCTGACTGGGGGTCACCTTGTATTTCCAGTCAGGAAGCAGACAGGTAGATGTCTTTGCTCAGACCATTCTCTCCTTTACACTTTGTAGGACCCAGCCCCTGGAAAAGTGATGCCCACAATCAAGGTAGAGCACCCCTCATCAGTTACACCTTTTTGGAAACACACTCACAATATCCCAAAGGGGTGATCCATGGTGGTTCAAAAATCCAGAGGAGTTGACAGTGGAGATGACCATGGCAAGCAATGAGAGGATGGCCAAGCAAAGGATCTCACAGGTGTCTGCAGAGAATATCATCCCATCCACTTAACTCCTGTATCCTTTCCTGTTGAGAACATCTCTGATGTGAATTCAGATGAGACAGAAACATCTTACCATTCTTTTCATTTCTGAGAAAGTTGCCCACAGATCTCTCCACACTCATTCTCTCCAATTTTACTATTATATTGTGGATGTTCATGATCATGTAACCAGTCCATGGGCCACAATCCACCCATCAATATAGACTCTTACCTGGAAGACATTTCTTCTTCCAATCCAAATGTCATGGACAGTGTTCTGTCCCCTGAATGGGTTTCTCCTCAATGCTGTCTTCAGGCACATCCCAGAAATAAGACACAGTGCTCTGCTGTCTACTATCAGGTAGGGCAAGGATGTCACTCAAAACCATATGTACCCAGCATGAGTTGGCTCCTCCTGCTCAGTGCAACATAGGAAACTGCCTATTGGTAACCACAGGATCAGGCTGTGATAGGGATGTAGCAGGAGTAGATCATTTCAGTCACTTTCTCATGTTGCCTACTTGCACCTTCATAGACCTCTAGAGATATCTGTATGTGAACACTGAGATTTGATGGTGCCAGCTTTGTGATCCAGTAGATGGGTGACATTAATTATGGGCATCAATGAAAAAAAGTGATAAAAGGTAACAAAAGAGCCAGGTATGGTGTCACACACCTTTAATCCCAGTACTCAGGAGACAGAGGTAGGCAGATCTCCATGAGTTCAAGGCCTGCTTGGTCTACAAAGGAATTTCCAGGATACTCAGGGATGTTACACAGAGAAAACCTGTCTTGAAGAACAAAAAAAATTATGTGTGTATTCAAATATATAGTATCTGTAACATATAGATAGATAGGAGGAGGGGGAGGGATGAACTCACATGATCATTTGAAGACATGTGGTTCACATAACAGAAGACTATATTGCTAAGATGCCAGTACATCCTAAACAGATACACAGATTCAATGTGCCTCTATTGTAATCCTAACAGTCACTCTTTTGAAATTGTCAAATGGATCCTTGAGTTCAATGGAAAGTGCAAGGGTACCAGAAGAGGCCTGTGGTGGTCTGATAAGAATGGCCCATAGGCTCATATATTTGAATGCTCAGTCACCAGGGAGTGGACCTCTTTGGAAGGATTAGAAGGATTAGGAGGTATGGCCTTATTATAGTAACAGTGTCAATGGAGGTCTCAAAAGCCCATGCTAAGTCCGGTGTCTCTCTGACTGTGGATCAGGATGTACCTCTCAGCTACTGGTCCAGTGACAGGAATGCCACCATACCACTTCAATGAGGATAAATAATGAATTAAACCTCTGAAACTGTAAGCAAGCACCAAATTACATGCTTTCTTTTAAAAGAGTTGCCGTGGTCATGGTATCTCTGCACAGCAATAAATTAGTGACTAAGACAAGGCCAAACAATCTTGAAAAATCAGGACAAAGTGCAAAAACTCATGTTTTCCACTTTTGACATAATCCACAAAGCCATAGCAAACAAAAAAATGGATGATAATAGCCTGAGATTGACATGAGATTTAATAGACTAGGATTGTCAATCCAGACACAAGAACTAAGACCTATTGACTGACTATTTTAGTTAAGGACACAATGATCATTCAAAGGAGAAAGGATAATATTTTCTGAACATGTTGATGAGACAAATGTATATCCACAAGAATAAGAAAAAGTAGGAGACCTGTGGACAGGCTGCATTAATACCACTGACACCCACTGGACTCTGTAACCTGTACGACCCACTCTGGCACTCAAACCCATTGACCCCATCATCCTCTCCTTGGCCAAACATCCTCCACAACATCAGCAGCCCCTATATGAGCACTACCTACTCCAATTGGAAGAACAGGCACAGCCCACACCAGTAGGAGGAACAGACTCCATAGGCACAAATAAAGCCCACACCAGCCAGAAGAACTGGATGATACACTGGATCTAGGCACCCAAACCCCACAAATCTCAGCTGAAATAACCCTACTCTACTTGACAACCAACAAACTACCAGAACCCTTGGCCAGTCAGGCCAAAAGAAAATAAAGGTAACAGACAATAAAGGAACAAAAACCCATCCAACAAAGACATTGCAAGAATCAGCACCTGTACCTATAACTATCCCAAACCTAGATGGATAACCAACAGTGCAGAATACATGCAACAACATAGAGGGCAATATAGCACCACCAGAACCCAGTGGTCCTACAACAGCAAGACCTGTACATCCCAATGCAGATGAAGCAGAATGTAGGTGCAATGTTCTCTCCCACCTACCTGTTCCCAAATATCTGGCAGCCACTTCTTAAATAATTGACTCAGATACTTAATGTTACTTATAAATGATTGGCCAGTATCTCAGGCTTAATACTAATTAGCTCTTACACTTAAATTAACCCAGGGCGGTGATGGCGCACGCCTTTAATCCCAGCACTCAGGAGGCAGAGCCAGATGGATCTCTGTGAGTTCGAGGCCAGCCTGGGCTACCAAGTGAGTTCCAGGAAAGGTGCAAAGCTACACAGAGAAACCCTGTCTCGAAAAACAAAAAACAAACAAACAAAAAAACTAGCCTTCCAAAAAAAAATTAACCCATAATTCTTATCTATGTTTAGCCACATGGCTTGGGACCTATTCTCAGTGTGGCATTCTCATCTCACTTCTTCTGCATCTGGCTAGTGACTCCTGACTCCATCCTTCCTCTTCCCAGAATTCTCCTAGTCTGGTTGCCCTGCCCACACTTCCTGCCTGGCTACTGGCCAATCAGCAGTTTATTAAACCAATTAGAATGACAAATCTTTACAGTGTACAAGAGCATTATCCCACAGCATTTCTCCCTTTTTGTCTAATAAAAAAGGAAGGTTTTAATCTTAATTTAGTAAAACAAAAACAGTTACTAAATAAGAATTAGAATAACAGTATCCAATCCATTTGTACCTGACAAAATTAGAGAAAATACTTAATTATCTATCTTATCTTGGTGAGTATAAATATAAAGTTTTATACTCACCACCTTCAGCTCCATCAAAGACCCCAGAAGGGTGAAGTATTACTTAATGACTGGGACATCAGGCTGCCAGAACAGTCACTCAAAGTTCCTCTACAATGTTGGGGCACCCATCTTCAGCCTACAGGACTAGAATATCTGACAGACTTTTCTGTGAAGCAGGATTTTCTAAAGGGCTGTCCTATCTTGTCTTGGCAAAGTTCAATAGTCTGTCCTTTTATGTCCTGCTTGTCCCATTTGAACAGCATACTGTCAGCAGTCAAGGCTAGGGCATTTTCTTGCCCTGTGACTTACTTTTTCCATAAAGAAAGTAAACTCTATATGGAGTTTCTTCAATGTTCATCATCTTTTCTGAAGTAAATTGATGTTGCCAAGAGCAGACATGTTTCATTGTCATAAAAAAAAAAACAACCCTATGTTATTAAAACATCTTAAATGCCATATTCTGTAGATCTCTGAAGTCTTTGAAGATGACCTATCTAAAATACATCTCTGTTTGACCTTGAAAACTTACCTAATATGCCTATAAGTTTGCTATAATAGGTGACTATTAAATTATAGATGATTATTATATCATCCATATTTCTTAATTATATATTACATTTTTAAATGAGCTGCATAAACATAATACCCTAAACAAGAGTAGAAATGTACATACAAGTATAACAAAATTAACTTTAAATTTGTATGAATAAACTAAAATCCATACTGATATAAAATATATAAGATTAACAGTTGTTTTTGGATTAAAGTAGATTTAATAATCTACCCCTTTTCCCCATCATTTCTATATCATAACCCTCTTTCTTCTTTTAGAAAGAGATTGACTATAACAAATAAAAATTTGTAACCAAATTCCCTAAACAAAGACAAACATCCATAATCCATTTTTTGAGAATGTGTGTATAGTTTTCTAGGCTACTTCCTGTTGACTGGGGGTGCTATTAATCTTATGGGTACACTGGGAAAATTTAGGATTATGGTCAAGCCCTAACTGAAGTAGTCTGTGAGGTTGGATCATCTCAGTAAGCAGCTTTTGAAGCCTTTTGGGATGCAGAACTCAGAGGAAATTGCATGAGAGGGACTCTGAAACGTTGAATCATCTGGGCCATCTATGCCCATTGAAGATTTTTCTGGGGGACTTCCTCAATCAAATCTGATTTTTCTTAACACAGAATGAATCCACAGACTCTCATTTCCTGTGGAAATAAAAACATAATCTCTTCTCCAAAGCAACATATCTTTTGACTTAAATTTTGAAGTCATGGCATTTTCAAAATATATAAGCTGGATTAATCCAGCAACATTTATAATCAAATGTCTCTTAACTGTTGTTCCTTCCTCAACTGTCAGTTTAAAGACAACACAGTAACATACAATATCTACACTCTCGGTGTATTTTCCATCTTTACATGTTTTTTTATATTACTTTACTCCCTTTTTAAGGACTTTATTATTTTAAAACTATATATTTCTTTTTTATGACTGTCTATACCTTCTCTTTACTCTCTCAAGCCTACATATATTTTTAAATACACTGTAAACCACTTAGAGGGTTCTTTTGTTTTTGTTTTTATTCTGTCTTTACTGCATATCTCTATCTTTTTCTGACCACATGAGCATTTAATCTGATAAACAGGCATCGCTAGGACTAAAGCATCGGCTTTGACAGGGCTCCGCCCCATTCCTTGGTTCCTTGAGAAGCTAGTCTCATGATGGAGGCATGTTTACCACCAGCTCGGAAAGCCATGTTTACCGCTCCAACTCAGAAGTTTTGGGTCCATGGTGCCACTAAGTAGTATGTCACCCACTACTCATAAACTCCATTTAAGTGTTTGGTAGCAGGACACTTTGAAATAGCCACACAGATTTGGCTGCTTTTGCTGACTCAGGAAGCCATTTCTAAAAGAAGCCATGCCTCTGCTGGCTGCCAGCAAACAAAGCCTACAGGAGAAGACAGTTGCCAAGAAGCTGTGTTTGACTCTGTTTTTGTGTTTGGAATCCTTTTCTTAAGCTTTCTCAGGTTTTATGTGGAAATTTTTGCCAAATGTTTGGGTGCCACATGTAGGCAGAAGTTTCTCTCCCACCCACCTGATCCCAAATAATTGACTCAGAGGCATAATATTAGTTATAAATGCTTGGCGAGTAGCTCAGGCTTATTACCAACTAGCTCTTACACTTAAGTTAACTCATAATTCTTATCTATGCTTAGCCATGTGGTTTGGTGCCTTTTCTTAGTGTGGCATTCTCATCTGGCTTCTTCTGCATCTGGCTAGTGACTCCAGACTCCACCCTTCCTCTTCCTAGAATTCTTCTAGTCTGGTTACCCTGCCTTCACTTCTTGCCTGGCCAATCAGGGCTTTGTTAAACCAAAGAGCATTATCCCACGACAGCAGAAGAAAATGGCCTTAAAAATAACTTTATAAAGATAATAGAGGATCCTAAAGAGGAAATGAGACTGGACCCGCCTGGACTGAGTCTATCAGGTCGACCCCAGTCCTCGGGGGAGACCTTGATCTGGAGGAGGTGGGAATGGGGGTTGGGCTGGGGGGAAGGGGAGGGGGCAGGAAGGGAGAGAACAAGGGAATCTGTGGCTATTATGTAGAACTGAATAGTATTGTAAAATTAAATATATATATATATATAAAATGCAAAAAAATGGAGAAAAAAAACAAACAAAAAATTGGAAGAAATCAATAAATCCCTTAAAGAAAGCCAAGACAAAACAATCAAATAGGTGAAGGAAACAGTTCAAGACTTGAAAATTAAAATGGAAACAATAAAGAAAACACAAACCCAGGGAATTCTGGAAATGGAAACTCTGGGTAAGCAAGCAGGAACTACAGATACAAGCATCACCAACAGAATACAAGAGATGGAAGAGAGAATCTCAAAAGTTGAAGATACAATAGAAGAAATAGATTCATTGGTCAAAGAAAATGTTAAATCCAACAAATTCTTAACACAAAACATGCAGGAAATCTGAGACACCATGAAAAGACCAACCCTAAGAATAAATAATAGGGATAGAAGAAGGAGAAGAATTCCATCTCAAAGGCACAGCAAATATATTCAACAAAATCATAGAAGAAAACTTTTCCAACCTAAAGAAGGACATGCCTATGAAGATACAAGAAGCTTACAGAACACCAAATAAACTGGACCAAAGGGGGAAAAAAAAGTCCCCTCACCACATAATAATCAAAACAGTAAACATACGATGTAAAGAAAGAATATTAAGAACTGTAAAGAAAAAATGCCAAGTGACACATAAAGGGAGACCTATCAGAATTATACCCAACTTCTAAATGGAAACTCTGAAAGTCAGAAGGTCCTGGACAGATATCATCCATAGGAGAGCTGGCTCTGCCCCTTGCAGGCCTCTGTTCACAAGAGATCTGGATTAGTCTCACACCAGGACCTGCAAGGCACCCTAGGCAATGGCATGTAGGGGACTGGGCCCACCATTCATTGAGACAGGGAGAGGTGGATCCAGCCCTTATTGGGGGGAGGCACAGTGGAGACCCAGGAGACACAGCTGACCAACTCAGCTACTACCTAGGCCCAGATCCTTGACCTGACCCACTCCAACATCTACCCAATCTGTGAGGGGCTAGAGAACATGAAGGGGCCTATCCTGTGGAACCATAGCCACAGGATCTTTATAACTCTGGGCAACAATATCTCATTGAAGAGGAGTCTAAGTGAGGGTCCAGTATTGATGCTGTAGCAGAAGCCAGAGGCCTTGAACCAGAACAATGACTCACTGTAATGAATTTTTGCAAATAAAGCTGTATAGGAAAAAGGGTATAGTGCCTGACACACTGCAGCTTCCAATGCCACTATGATGAAGGAATATGTGATGAAGATGTAAGAAAGACAGAGGAGCAGAGTGGTACATCACTGCAGAACAGGAGATGCAACCACTGTGACTGGGATGAGAAAAGGCTGGAATTGATAGAGAAACAGGTCGTTATAGAGAGGGGACAGCAACATGGTGGTTTTGTATTTTAATTTTTTATTTTCTTTTGGAGGGAAATTATAAGGGTGGAGGGCAGATATGGAAGGACTGGGAATAAGGTGATTGAGGTGCATAATGAGCAATTCCCAAGGAACAAATTAAAAAATATGTTTAAAGAGAATAAATTTCTGCAGGTAAGATTACTAAGGTGTTTTGAATTATACCTTTGTGTAGCCTGTCAATCAAAACAGACACCATGGTTTCACAGGGTTTGTCCCAATTACCAGTTAACTATGTGAGTTCAAACACATTAGTCAGTTAGATACAATAAAGACACTGTCCCATTCTTAAACATTGAACTCTAACTCAGCTTGTCCTGGATTCTGGCTCAGCAGTCTACCCTGCTATGCCCCATCACCTTAAGAAATGCCCTCTTAATGTCCTTATTCCGAAGACTGTAGACCACGGGATTGAGTAACGCTGTAAAGGTATTGTAAAAGAGTGAGATCTGCTTGTCTCGCTCAGGGGAGTAGCTGGAGTTGGGCCTCATGTAGATGTAAGTGCATGGACCATAGAAGAATGTGACCACAGTCAGGTGGGAGGCACAGGTAGAGAAAGCCTTGCAGCGACCCTGGGTGGACTTGATCTTGAGAATAGCCTTGACAATACGAACATAGGAGGCCACAATCAGGGAAATGGGAATAACAACCAGAAAAACACTCAAGACCAGGTCCACCATCTCAATGAAGTGGGTATCCATGCAAGCTAGGCTACGCACTGAAGGACCTTCACACAAGTAGTGATTGACCTTGTTGGGCCCACAATATGGCAGACTCATGGTGAAGAAAGTATGTAGCAGACACAAAAAGAAACCACAGATCCAAGAGCCAGCTGCCAACCGTATGCAAAGTCCCCAGTTGAGGATGACAGTATAACGCAGTGGGTGGCAAATGGCCACATATCTGTCATAAGCCATGACAACAAAGAAGGTGCACTCAGTCATACCCAGAGAACCAAACACAAACATCTGCAGCCAGCAGCCAGCAAAGGAGATGGTCTGAGAGTGAGCAAGAAGATGCACCAACATCTGGGGCATGGTGGTGGTGACATAGCACATATCCAACAGGGCAAGTATACAGAGGAAGAAGTACATGGGAGTGTGCAGCTGTGTGTCCAGGCAGATCAGCATGATGATGAGTCCATTGCCCAGGACTGAGCATAGGTAGATGAGAAGGAACACAATGAAGAGGATGCTGTTGGTTGTGGGGTCACTGGAGAAGCCAAGCAGGATAAACTCAGAAACCCAGCTTTGGTTCTGCTCTGGAATCATCCACATGGTGGGGCCTGTAAGGGAATCACATTTATTTATGTATCATCTGACACATGGCAGCTATAGAGGGAGAAAGGGAAGATACAGGCTGGCGACATGGCTCAGAGGTTATAAGCACTGACTGCTGTTCCAGGCACCAGCTAGTTCAGAGCTGTCTGTGCCTCCAGACCCAGGGGTTCTGACTCCCTCCTGTGACTTCCACAGGCAAGAGATACACATGGCGCACAAGCATGCAGGTAGGCAAAACCCCATTACTTAAAATAAATACAAATAATCCTTTTTAATTAAGAAAAGAAAGGCTGGATGCGGGTTCTGAGCTCACTGTTCAGTTTCCATGCACACTTCTCAAGTTACTGAACCCCAGTCTCTTCATCTATCAAGTGAGGCTGATGACACCCATGTCTCAGGACTATGATGAATATCTAAAGTCTCTCACAGAACTCCTGGAAACACCATGTAACACATGACATGTTGCATGCAGTCTTACATTCTCATTCTATCCTTTGGAAGGCAGAGACAGGGGATCCTCACAGTAAGAGGCTCCAGGCTACACCAACTGAAATGATGAGCTCTGGGGCCAACCGTCTCAATGAATAAGGTGAGAGCAATTGAGGAAGGATCCCCTATCAGTCTCTGAACACACACAGAGACACACACAGAGACACACACACACAACCCCACACACACACACACACACACACACACACACACACATACCCCGCAGACATATGCAGAGGAGAATAAACAAGTAGATGAAGACATGTCATTCAGACACAGGCACTCACACATACAGTCTCATGAGTAATGACAGAAGTTCACGTGTGCAGTGCACTGATTCTTCCTGGAATCTTCCCAGAGAATGTTGATGGACCATTTGGATATGGGAGCAGGAAAATCATATCTTCCTTCCTTAATCCTGTCTCCCTTGCACACAAACAGTCAATTCTGGTGTATATTGTAGGGTTGGGTAGTAAATCTAAAGCAAACAATTTTTTCGAATCAAACCTGATAAATGTATTTGTCATTTTAGCAAGAAGCAAAAGTAAGATTTTTTTAAGAACATAATGGTAATCTAGAATAAGGGAAAAAGAAGTATTCAAAATATTTATACAAAGAATTGGAAAGATATATCATAACAACAGATGCTCCAATGGAACAGAGAACAATATTTAAAGGGCATTTCACAAGGCAGCTGTCTAGTGAGCACTGATGAGGCTCAGGTCCTCAGCACCATTACTCATCTGGAAATTACAGGAGAACACCTCAGTACCAACGCTAACCCTCTTCTTCTCCATTTCACATCCCCACACACCTACCAGCATGGCCACAGTCACAGAGATCTAGTGTTGACGAGAGTAACTGGATCCGATCGGAGAGTAAATTAAAATGATCCCCTTAGTGTGTGCCTGGCTGTGTTCCCTAACGTTGAACACACTTAATGCATTGCCCAGCAATACATATGTTAACTACAGTTCTGAAACAATGTGTAAAACACAAATGCATATAGAAACACATGCTCAGGGAAAGACCTGTGAAGGAAATATGCAAACACTACTCACAACAGTCTGAACTATGGCACCACCCATGTTAATTAACAAGACAGTGGTTAAGGCAAGAATTGCTTTCGTGGCAGTAGAAATATGAAAGAGATTTCTAGACATCCTGTCTCCTCTTCCCCTGTCCCCATCCCCTCTCTTGACCTGTCTACTGCTCATGACCCTCCCCTCTGTCCTTCCTTTCAACCCAGGTCAGGAGCCCATCATCTCTGCCAGCAGTTCTGCATCAACATCTCCATGTGCCCCTTGCCTCTAAATGTTCCTCTTTCAATACAGTCTTTTTTTTAATTTTAATTTTTAAAAATATTCCAGTCAATATACTTAGATCATATTCTTTCCCTCCTCCAACTTCTTCCAGATCCTTCCCTCCCAACTTTATGTTCTTTCTCCCCCCATTCTCTCTTTCAGGACAAACAACAACATTTTTATAAAAATTAAAGAAAAAATAAAAAATACCAAAAGAAAAACAAAACAAAACCATGGAATCAGTTTCCTATTGGCCCACTCCTCCTGGGCATGTGGGCTGCCCTGGAGTATAACTGATATGCTCAGTGACTCTCTGCTGGAAAAAAGAGATTTTACCTTTCCTAGCAGGTATCAACTACAAATAGCTTCGTCTTTAAGGGCAGGACTTGGAGTCCACTTCCCCTCCTCACTGCTGGCCATTTGTCTGCATCAACACATTCTCCAAGTGACTGCTACCTCAGTTTTTAAAAGAAATCACACTGCTGCGATCTGGCCCCTGTTAAAATCCTTTTAAGAGCTTCCATGAACTATTATTTGAGTCAGATGCACAGGCCATTCCAAACCTTCCTGCCTGTGAGGACTCAGACTCAGCGCACAACTGTCTCCTCTGTCTGCAATCGCTCCATGCACAAATCTCCATGCAAGCACTACGGGTATCCTGCGTGCCTCTGCCTCTCTCACAGCTTAAGTCACGTGCCTAGATTCTCATCATGGAGTGAGGACCATCTCATGCATCATGTTGCCCACACTGTAGCCACTAGGACTTAGCCTGGCCAGGAAAACTTTCCTGTTAGGCTACCACCTCCCACCTCTAACCCAGGTAGGATACAGCGTGCATGTCTTGTTCATTGGCCGGTTACTATCTGAAGAATCTGAGAGGGGTCTGATATCAATTTTGACACCAAACAACTTGGACAAACCCTTTTACTCTCTTGTTAACTGAAACCCCAGACAATTAATGAAGAATTATCTCTGAAGGGGTATGGCTGTATGGGTGACTTTCTAGCTTTTGCAACAGTAGAAAAGAACTAATATTTACTTGGATAATTTATATATTCCAGTCAATGTTGCACTAACTTTAGTTTAACAGCATAACAGTTCACTGAAGGAAGTATTCTTACCTGTGTGCTACAGGTGAGCACCTAAGCCCTGGAGAGGGAGGTTTGTTTCAGATTGCAAGCTCAGCATGGGAGAAGTGGAGGTTTAGAGGTGTGTCCTCAGAGCCGGGCTCTCAGTCACCTTCTCTGCTTCTGGCACACAGGCTCTGAAGTGGGAAGGTGAGGAAGACAAAGTCTACACATTGTCCGTCTAGTTGAGCTTATTGAGACCCAGCACAGGCCAGAGCCCTCCTAGGACAGAGCTGGATGACTAACCACAGACCAGCTCTCCTAGTGGGATTTCCCCTCCTGTCTGAATGTCGGAGGCCCTCGATGTATTTAAATTAGAAGAATCCATCGAAAGAAGATTTGAGGCGTGATTTTCACAGCACGGGACACCATTTAGAGATCCACAGCCTTTTATAGTTTCCCGGCCCAGGGGCCTCCGACTTGGTGTACAGTGTACCCATCGGGACTGCTCCCCAAGTCTGTGGGCTCACGCTCACAGAAGATATGATTGATTTCCAGGCAGGAAAATGCTACACATGCTAGCTCCAACCTACAAAGCCATCATCTGGAAGGTTTAGGATCAGGATTCCAAGGAAATACTTGACTATATAGCAAATTTGAGGCCAGGGTAGGCTAAGGCACACTCACAACCCCCACCATCCAAAAAAAGCATGATTGTCCTGCCCACAATTATCAACTGTGTCTCTGGGATGTGGTGCCTCCTTTAAAGATATTGACCATCACTGCCCCTTCATGGACATAGCTTTCTGATTCACTTCAGATCTTTGAGCTCAGTACTCCAAATTCTTTGTTTTTCAACATGATTTGAAACAGACAACCCTCTGTAAATATTTATTAAATTAATAAAGGGAGGAAGGAAGAAGGAAGGAAGGAAACAACGTTGAGAAAGGAAAAAAGAGCAGGCAATGAGGGAAGAGATCTGTGGAGTCTGAGATGTAGCACAGAGGACCTGAGATGGAGGACTTGACTAATTATTATCTCTAGACCCTTTTGCATGAACCTCACTCACAAGCCAAGCACCAGTGACCATCTTCCTACCTGTAAATCCAGGGAATGTGTCACTGAGTGGCTATTATGAGGAAGTCCCATAAAGCAATTGAGTCCCGGGAGTTGGGATTCTAGGCAGCTCAATCTCCAGAAAAATTCTAAGGTGCTGTAGAGTTTGAGGACTGAATCTCCTGCTTCCTCTACAAGTAGCCCAGCCCTGACTCCTGAAGATGGCATCTATTAAATCCTTCTTAACAAAGGCAAGCTCAGACATCTTCACCTCTTCCCAATGGGACCAGAAGCTAAGGTTTTATGACCCTGACTCCTCTCTGAGCCTCCCCAGGAGAGCTGGGAAAGGACCATTTCTGTTCCCAGTAGAGATGCTAAGATGATCCCTGGATGATGTCAACAAGAGCACTTCAGTGAGACCCTTGGGGGCAGAGCAGGAGGAAACAACCCACAGGAGGAGGAGTGGTGACCTGTTCCCTTCTCTAGACTAATTGGGAATTAGAGCAGCTCAGAGAAGGGAGGTGGGACCTGGTCACCTGAGACACAGGTCAGGGACTTGAGTTCTCATTCTGATTCCTCCTTTACAGCCCAAACCCTGAGCCCTGACACTCATGAGACCATGTTTGAGTTCACACTCCTCTTCCTTCCTCAACTACCTTGGGGCAATCACAGTCCTCCCTTCTTTACTGTGTAATGCCTGAGAAAGTCACCCAGAACCTCTGATGTAATAAAGAGTCATCAACGGTGGAGGCTTGAGGGTTAGCTCTGGGAAAAAGAAAACTTGCTGGGCTTGCAGAAGACCCAGTTTGGTTCCCAGCACACACGGCAGCTCACAACCACCTCTATGCCCAGTTCTAGAGGATCTTCTCTTCTGATCGTCTCAGGAGCCAGACATGCATGCGGAATGTACACATAGGGGCAGGCAAAATGCTCACACACATAAACAAACAAACAAAAACAAATAAAAAGGTGTCAACCATGACGTTGGAGCCCGATATTTCTTTGGGCCAAGAGCTCACAAATAACAACATGGAGAATTATTATTAATTATGAAAGCTTGGCCTTAGTTTAGGCTTGTCTCACTAGCTCTTATAACTTAAATTAACCTGCTTTTATTAATCTACATTCTACCATATGGCTTTTACCTTTCTTTCATTCTGTCTGACTCTCCGGGTCTCTTTGGCGTTTCCTGATAATTGAGTGCCTCAATTATCTACTTCGTCTCTCTGCCGGGAAGACCTACCTATAGCTCCTGCCTAGCTACGGGCAGTCAGCTTTTTGTTATGCCAAACACATCAATACCTCTTCACAGTGTGCAAATATCCCACAACATGGCACAGCCACATGCAGGTCAGCAGTGACATCTCATGCCAGTGGAGTGAGAAAACGCTCATACGGCGCATGTCTCTCAGATGCAAATAAGAATTTGGGTCCAAATACATATAGCTCTGGAATATGTTCTCTTGAGCTTGCTGTTTTTCTGCCTCAGTTTCATCTTCTGTAGAATTCCAATAGTAGCCTCTTCACTTCTAGGATGGCTAGAAGATAAATGTGATGATGTCAGCAGCCTGCCACATGTTCTCGCCAGTGTTCCATGATCTCCATTCTCTATCCCCGCCTTCTGTCTATGTCTTTGTTTCCTAAGGATTCTGAAGGAGAAGACGGGACTATGAAGTCTTCCTGCAGAGAGTGATTGATGATAAGGGGTTGGAGTCTGTGAGCTGCTCCTTCAACACAGCCAACATTAGCAGTTCATTATAAAATGACAACTAAATAAATTGTACAGGAAACAAGGGCAGAGTGTCTAGGAATGTGACTCAGCTGTATAGCACCTGAGTAAATAGAATGCTCGAGGCTAGAGTTTGAGTCACAGCACTAATAAAAGTGAAGCAACACAGGCTCTGAACTCTGCACAGCCTGGTGAGCACCTGCATTGTCCTGTGTCCTGTGCTCCAGCAGTTGTTCACTGTGGCGCCTTTTCTGCTGGAAACACTGAACAATGACACGTGATCTCAACTGCTGTTCAGAGGCCTGTGTTGCCACCATGACACTGCCATGATGGGTGGATTTGCACCTTAGTATTGGCCATCAGCACCAGTCAGAAGCACTTGACACAGCCCTGACCCCTACACTGCTGTTACTCAGCCTTGTCCCACAGCTCTGACCCCAACTCTTCCCACTCCTGCTCTTGGTCCTCATCAGCCCTGAGAGGCAGTAGAGTCCAGGCAGAGGTTCTTCTCCACCAGGATAGACAAGGAAACAGGTTCAGAGAGGAGCAGACAGAACCCACTGAGTGTCACATACTGAATAATACAGCCACTCTGACTCTGTTGGGTTTAGTCCTGGATATTTTATTACAGATTCATAGGGAGAGGCTCAAGAAGGAGAGAGACATACCCACCATTTGAGTTAGACGTGGATGCCATCAACATGGCAGAAAAACAACTACATGTTGGAAATCAGGACTTGAAAAGGTAGATAGATCTCCTGGCTACCCCAAGGGACTGCTGTATTTTTAAATGACTGCAGCACTTAGAGATTCCCAAAAATAGTGCTACATGCCCATTGCACAGATAAAAGAACAGTGACCCAGAAAACATGAGCTATTTGGCAAACGTCACCCAACTAGTGAGTGATAGAACCAATTCCAGGACTTGGCCACTTGTCTCTGGGGTGACGCTATATCTGTCCTGTCTATCAGATACCTGATGTGTGAGTTCAACCCAATGGCTATACCTGGGTTCTAACCAAAGATGCTCCTGCTACTCAGTGGTCATGGGGTCACCCAGAGGTCAGTATTAAGAAAAGTCAAACTTGCCAGGCCGTGGCAGCGCACACCTTTAATTCCAGCACTCAGGAGGCAGAGCCAGGCAGATCTCTGTGAGTTCAAGGCCAGCGTGGGCTACAGAGTGAGTTCCAGGAAAGGCGCAAAGCTACACAGAGAAACCCTGTCTCGAAAACACCAAAAAAAAAAAAAAAGAAAAAGAAAAAAGGAAAAGAAAGAGAGAAAGAAAAAGAAAAGAAAGAAAGAAAAGCCAAACTCTAGAGGTTTCATTCTGAACCAGGTGGACCCACAGGCCTGAAGGAGAAAATGGCGAGCTTTGAGAAAGGAGAAGCCAGCAGATCCACAGTTCTTACATCCAGGGACTCCTTAATTGGCCCCCAGATGGCAGCACCTCATTAATGGACCATGTGAGAATTGGCTCATTTGATAAGAAAACTTCAAAAAGTTTTCTGGTTTCATGTTTGGAGGACCCTGAGGGGAATAGCAAGATGTTGCGCTGTTACCTAACAGTGAGACCATTAAAATGGTCCCTTGGGACATCACACTGAATCTCAAAGCTAGTTTCTCATCAGATCTTCACAACAGGCCTCCAAGGTAGGCGTAAGGTCCCCATTTCACAGATGTGGTGAACATGATGACAGACACTGAGCCTTTGCCATGGCCAAAGCCTACTTTGTTACTGATGATGGTTTAAGGCATTTTGGTGTTCTCTATATCAGAAAGTGCATCTGAGACCAGCATAGCCAGCGCCTTACTCTTTTAGAGCTATGAAATCTAAGTCCCCCAAATAAAAGGGATTTTCACACAGATGAGATAATCTGTGGGAGTCTGGAACCTTCAGGTGCGGCCTCCCAGCTGTGGGCCCGGTCAATCATCTGAGGATCCCCACTCCTGGCTGTGGGCCCTATCCATTATCCCAGGATCACCCCTCCAGACAGTGAGCCTTAACTGTTACACCAGGATCCCCCCTTTGTTCGTTGTCTTGCCATTGGAAGGAAGACCTGTCCTGTTGCTGCCCAGTGATAATTAACCTGTCACAAGACCAACCTGCACATGTTTTCAGCATCCAGGGTCTTGAGTTTGGAATTTCGGGGCTCTGCGTCCTGTGTGAGAGAACATATGGACACACAGATGTGGCAAGCAAGAGGGTGATGAATAGAATGTTGATGGTGTCCACAGAAAACAACAAATGGTCTGTAAGGATGACGGTGATGGTCATTGTCACAGTGATAACTAAGAATGTTCCTTTTGTCAGTGTTAACTTGAAATAAGTCATTTCACGGCTAAAACATCCATATGAAACGTAGTGCTAATCTTCATTTCCGGCTCAGGAAACTGAACTATAGAGTTGGTGACATACCAGAGTCTACATCAGAACCTTGCATAGTAAGATGTTATACTTGGGGGGCTGGAGAGATGGCTCAGAGGTTAAGAGCACTGACTGCTCTTCCGGAGGTCCTGAGTTCAATTCCCAGCAACCGCATGGTGGCTCACAACCATCTGTAATGAGATCTGGTGCCCTCTTCTGGCCTGCTGTCATATATGCTGTATACATAATAAAAAAAATAAAATCTTTAAAAAAAAATGTTACACTTGATGTGGGATGCTAGATGTTTAACAAGCAACTCTCCACGATAACAGAAGCAAAGTAGGGTGAAGCCGGGCCTGCTTCTAAGCCAGTAGACAGCCATGCTGCTGAGCCCACGCATAGCCTCCATCCCTGACACCTGAGCCTGGTGTTCATCAGTTCACTGTGCAAGTTGTCAGTTATGTTCCTTGTTGCTGTGACAAAATACCTAACACAAGCCACTTGAGGAAAGATTTATTTAAACTGGGGGTCTGAGGGCACAGTCAGTAATGCCAGGGAAGTCATGGAAGTAGGAGCAGATTCAGGGTCATGTTGTTTTTCCAGTCAGGAAGCAGACAGGTAGATGTCTGTTCAGACCATTCTCTCCTTTACACTTTGTAGGACCCAGCCCCTGGAAAAGTGATGCCCACAATCAAGGTGGAGCACCCCACATCAGTTAAAACTTTCTGGAAACACACTCATAACATCCAAGAGGGGCGATCCACAGTGAGTCTAAATCCCGGAGAGACGGCAGTGGAGATGCCCATGACAAGCAGTAAGAGGGTGGCCATGGAGGGGATGAGAGGCGTCTGCAGAGAATGGCATCCCACCCACTTAACTCCTGTATCCTTTCCTGTTGAGGACACCTCTGATGCAGATTCAGATGAGACAGAAACGTCTTACCATTCTTTCCATTTCTACAAAGGCTACCCACAGATCTCTCCACACTCACTCTCTCCAATTTTACAATTACATTCCATGGATGTTCATGACCATGTAACCAGCCCACACACCACAATCCACCCATCAATATAGACTCTTACCTGGAAGACATTTCTTCTTCTAAACCAAATGCCATGGACAGTGTTCTGTCCCCTGAATGGGTTTCTCCTCACTGCTGTCTTCAGGCACATCCCAGAAATAAGACACAGTGCTCTGATGTCCACTATCAGGTAGGGCAGGCATGTCATTCAGAACCATGTGTAACCAGCATGGGTTTGCTCCTCCTGCTCAACTTACTGTAAGGAACTGCCCATGGGGACCACAGGATCAAATTGTGCAAGGGATGTAGCAGGAGTAGATCACTTGGATCACTTTGTCATGTTGCCTACTTGTGCTTTCGTAGACTACTAGAGATTTCTGTGGGTGCACAAAGACATTTGATGATGCCAGCTTTGTGACCCAGTACATGGGAGCCCTGTTAATTATGGGCATCAATGAAAAAAATGATAAAAGGAAACAAAAGCATTTTCATCCATTAAGGTGTGGTTTATATATGTATTTAAATATATAATATCTGTAACAGTGCCCCATATATATATATATATATATATATATATATGGGCACTGAGTTCAATGGTCATTTGAAAGCTGTGGTTATTATATCAAAAGACTATGTTGTTAAGATATCTGCACATCCTAAGCAGACACACAAATTCAGTGAACCTCTATCATAATCCCAGTTGTCACTCTTTTGAAATTGCCAAGTGGATCCTAAAGTTCAATGGGAAGTGCAAGGGTGCCAGAAGAGGCCTGTGGTGGTTTGAATAAGAATGGCCCCATAGGCTCCTGTATTTAAATGCTTAGTCACCAGGGAGTAGAACACTTTGGAAGGATTAGAAGGTATGGTGGTTTGAAAGAAAATGACCACCAAAGGGAGTGCCTCTATTAGGAGGTAGCCCTTAGTGAGTGTGTCCTTGTTTTAGGAAGTGTGTCCCTATGCGGGTGGACTTTGAGGTCTTCTATGCTTAACCTATGCCCAGTTTACAATTCACTTGCCGCTCAGCTCCTTCTCTAACACCAGGTCTGGCTGGATGCCACCCGCCATGATGATAATGGGCTAAACCTCTGAATTGTGAGTTAGCCTAATTAAATTCTTCCTTTATAAGAGTTGCCATGGTTGTGGTGTCTCTTCACAGCAATATAAGACAGAAGTTGGTACCAGGCACTAAGGTACTGCTGTGATAGGCCTGACCATGCTTTTGTCTGAAAGAATATGGACTTTGGGACTGTGGATTAGAAAATCTGTTGAATGCTTTAAGTGCTGCTTAATGGGCCATACTAGTAGAAGCATGGAAGACAGTGGAGCTGTGTAGGCAGAGTTTTCCTGTCCCAAGTGCTCTCTCTCTCAAATAACCACTTAGAGTCTTAATATTAATTGTAAATGCTTTGCCAATAGCTCAGGCTTGTTACTAGCTAACTCTTACAACTTAAATTAACCCATTTCTATTAATCAATGTGCTGCTACATGGCTCGTAGCTTTACTTGTCCTCCAGCATGGCTTATTCCCTCTGTGCCTGCTGGCGTCTCCTCTGACTCTGCCCTTCTTCATCCTAGCAGCCTTAGCTTGGTTGTTCTGCCTTTATTTCCTGCCTAGCTGTCAGCCACTCAGCTTTCTATTAAACCAATTCAAGTGATATATCTTTACAGTGTACAAAATAATTATTCCACAGCAGTGCTGTGTGGTGATATTTTGTTTGTGAACTAACAAATAAAGCTTGCCTGAAGATCAGAGCTCAGAGCCAAGCCACTAGTTAGCCATAAAGGCCAGGCAGTAGTGGCACACACCTTTAACCCTAGCACTCAGGAGACAGAGGCAGATGGATCTCTGTGAGTTCAAGGCCACCCTGGTCTATACAAGATTGATCCAGTCTCAAAGAGAAACAGAGCCAGGCAGTGGTGGCACATACCTTTGATCCAAGCATTTGGGATCTCAGACTTTTAATACTAGCACTAGGGAGGTGGAGGCAGGAAGTGATATGGCTGGGTGGAGAGAGGAATATAAGGTGGAAGGAAACAGGAACTCAGTCTCTTTCAACTGATGATTTTGTAGAGGTAAGAACTCTAGTGCCTGGCTGCTCTACTTCTCTGATCTTTCCACTTTCACCATGCTCTGACTCTGTGTTTTTATTTATTATTTATTATTTATTATTTATTATTTATAAGACCAATTACAATTTGTGCTACATCTGGTGCCCAACTTCTGGGGCACAAATTCATGAAAAAGCTGCTTGCCTGTGGCTTTGCCGCCACCGGCATTGGCGAGAGCTTCACATGGCTGGAGCCACTATCCCACCAGCTAACTTTTTGTTGCAGCCTCTCTGCAACAAACTCCACAGGAGTGGAGCCCCAATGCCACAGGAATTAGCCACTTTTGCACATTTCCTCATACAGACAGCTGGCTCTTTGGCTTCTTCTCTCCTGGTGGGTTGTGGCTCTCCCTGGACCCCCTCCTCAGGCTGCTACCACACTAGGTACCTGCCTTGAAACCCACTCGGGCTTCTATTGTTCTACACAGAAGCAGTCAGCTCACATCTGAATTGTCATTGTCTGCAGACTTGATGAGACAATTGGGAATTCTTAAAGGAAAGAATTAGTAAAAAGAGACAGTTTTTTCCCAGGTCAAAAATTGAGAAACACTATTATGATGGAGAGAGTTAGGTCTCTGTATGATTACACGATGCATGGTTTGAAAATGGAACAATTATGAGAAGATAATTAATTTAGATGAAATTTACATAATGTCAATTATAAATGTTACCTGTTTGATCATTTTTGTTTTATCATTTTAAAAGTTGGTTAATGTGAGTGCCGAGATAAAAATTCTAGAAAAATTTATTAAACCAGATCATAGAGATATTCAGACTCAGACAGAAGATTTTAAAAGAGAACCAGTCTCAGCATTGTATTATAAGGTTACAAAGGAACAGCCTAAGGTTTTCAAACAGCCAACCTTAATTTATCTAGTAACCTTACAGGAACTGTCAAATAATAGGTATTCTCAAGGCTGTGTAAGAGCTGAATGGGCGCCTGTGCAAATGTTAAGATTTGAAGAGATTCAAGGAAGAAATAGTCTCATATGCCATGCATTCACCTTTGGTGAAGCAGATGTTAAATTTGTGTTCAACTTATAATTGAATTATCACTCAAGACTGGAGAGATTTGGCTACAAGTGTCTTGTGGCCTGGTCCTCAATTACAATGGAGGACCTGGTGGAGAGATGAGACTAAGATCATTAAAAGTGAAGTAGGGCTAGAGGTATGGAAATCTCCCAAGACCAGCTTCTTGGAGAGGGAGATTATGTTAATGTAGAAAGGCAATCTCACCGGGCAGTGGTGGTGCACACCTTTAATCCCAGCACTTGGGAGGCAGAGATAGGTGGATCTTTGTGAGTTTGAGGCCAGCCTAGTCTACAGAGCGAGATACAGGAAAGGCACAAAGCTACACAGAGAAACTCTGTCTTGAGGGGGAATGATCACACCCTGGCTTTATGCTATACTGCAGCCTTGAATGCTTGGGACAGAACTGAAGAAGTAGAAAAGGAAACTGAATCATTTACTAAAGTTATGCAGGGTCCAAAAGAAACCTTCACTGATTTCTTACAAACATCAACTTCAGCAGTAAATAGCATGATCTGAAATTCAGAAGCTAGACAAATAATAATTGAATTTCTCGCTTGTGAAAATGCTAAAGCACAATACAAAAGGGTAATTAGTCTGTTAAAGTCAGAATCAGCACCCTTAGAGGAATGAATCCAAGATACAATCAATATTAAATCTCATAACCATGATGAAGCTTGGATAGGAGACGTGATTTCCAGAAGTTTGAAGAAAAATCAAAATGTCAAGTGTTTCAATTCCAGTAAACAAGGTCACCTAAAAAAGAATTGTAAACAGGGCATTCCTAGAAACAAGGAATTTTCAAGGAATAATCCCAACAGAACACTCCTCCCTTCTAGATTATGCAGAAGGTGTGGCAAAGGCAGGCATTGGACTAATGAATGTAGATCAACAAGAGGCAGTCATGGTAACCCTTTGCCACTGGTAAATGCCCTGAGGGGCCTCTCTCAGGCTTCCAGGTGAAGTTTGGTTCAGTTGTTTCCTGTCATCATGGAGGAAACTCCTTCCCAGAGCAATTAAAGAACTTAACGCCTATCATGGTGATATATTATGTACCCTAATAAAATTTGCCTGAAGACCAGAGAACAGAACAAACCACTAGATTAAATACAGATCCCAGGCAGTGGTGGCATATACCTTTAATCTTAGCACTCAGGAAGCAAAGATCTGTCTGGATCTCTGTGAGTTCAAAGCCACCCTGGACTACATGAGATTGATTCAGTCTGGGAGAGAAACAGAGCCAGACAGTGGTGGCACACACCTTTGATCCCAGCACTTGGGAGTCACTCTCCTTTAATCCCAGCACTTGAGATCTCATGCCTTTGCTACCAGTATTGTGAGAAGCACACATGCCTTTAATCCCAGCACTAAGAAGGAAGTGATATGGCCAGGCAGAGAAAGGTATATAAGGTGTTAGGAGACAGGAACAAAAGGCTTTTTGGCTGGAGGGCTTTCAGCTGAAGACTCAGAGGCACTCAGTCAGAGGAGTTGACTAGGTGAGACACAGCAATGGCTTGTTCCTTTGTCTCTCTGATCTTTCAGCATTTACCCCAATATCTGACTCCAGGATTTTTATTAAAAGACCATTTAGCAATTTGTGTTACAACCTAATGAAAAAAAAATACTACTCTGGGTGATAGAAGAGCTTTAAAAGACAAAACAAAAATTTCAGCAGAAATCATAATGCCAATATTATAAAGATTAGGTTTGAACAAGAGAGACCTCTTGATTAGAAGAGGTGATAGTTCATCAACCAGCATGATCAATCAATCTAAACCAACTTGTAAGACTAACAAATACTTTTCATTTGATCAGCTATAATTTGCTAAAAGGGAAACTCCCAA
The DNA here is from genome assembly GCF_049852395.1 of Peromyscus maniculatus bairdii. Taxonomy (NCBI): domain Eukaryota; kingdom Metazoa; phylum Chordata; class Mammalia; order Rodentia; family Cricetidae; genus Peromyscus; species Peromyscus maniculatus. The sequence continues at coordinate 138,102,686 of NC_134853.1, forward strand.
AGTTAGGGTTGGGGAAGGGTATTGTTTTTCTTTCCAGGAAAATAAAAACAATCATCTTGAGGTTTAAATACCTTTGGAACAAAAAAAGCATCCAGAAGAGGGGGGAATTACCCTGAAAAAAATTACCAAGAAAAGGAATAATCTGACCTAATTCAATCTCTGAAATCTCCAAAAAGATGATGGGATCCCACAACGGTGATTCCACATGGACTATGACAATGTCACTAAGCTGACAAACACCACCTAAAGATCAGCTTTGGACTACAAACTGCTCAGGACAGTTTCCAAATGGCTAGCTGAGATGACCTAGTCTCACAGACTACTCTAGCCAGGACTTGAGACAAGCCCTGCACTTTCCCATTACACAGAGACTGGATAACAAATGATACAGCTACCTCTCCCAGGACTTGACAATTAACCCAAATTTCTCTTTTCAGGATCTCCTAAAGATGCCTTCACCTCCAGATAGCAGGAAGTAAACTTAAGAATATGATGCCCACATTCCCAAGAGGTAGGGTGGGTAGTTATTGGTCTTTCAGTGGGTTATGGATATTTGTCATCATCTAAGGTGGTTGGTTACAAGTTGTTATTGGTAATGGTCAGGAAAAAAGCTGAACAAAGGAGATTAGACTCAGAGTTCTTGTTTTGAAAAAGAATAAAGGGGATATAGAAATAACAGGATAAAGGGTAGATTATTGAATCTACTCTGAAAAGAAAAAGGGGGTATAGATATGATAGGATAAAAGGGTAGATTATTGAATCTACTTTTAGAAAGCAACTACTTGTTTTAAATATTTTACATTGATATGGATCTTTGTATATTGATACAAAGTTGAGATTATTTTTGTTAGAACAAACTGTACATACATTTCTAATCTTATTTAAGGTATTGTACTATACATCTCGTTTAACCATGTACTGCAAATTGCTAGACCTTGAAGTTATTATTACAAACTACTTAGAATAATAAAGAAATGCAGGTTAGTAATTAGTCACTTATTACAATTGAACTTGTAGTCATATTAGGTATGTTTTCAAGGCCAAACAGAGATATATTTTAGATAGACAGGCCATCTTCAAACACTTCAGAGATCTACAGACTATGGCATTTAAAATATTTTAATAGCATAGATTCTTTTTTTTATGATAATGAGACATGTGTGCTCCTGGCAGCATCAATCTACTTTAGAGAAGATGATGGGCATTGAAGAAACTCCATATGGAGTTTACTTTCTTTGTGGCAAAAGTTAGCCACTGGGAAAGAAATTGCTCTTACCTCAACTGCTGACAGTATGTTGCCCAAATGGACAAGCAGGACACAAAAGAAAGGACTGCTAAACCGTGCCAAGACAAAGTAGGACAGCCAGCCCTTCAGAATATCCTGCTTCCCAGAAAAGTCTATCAGATAATCTAGGCCAGTAGGCTGAAGATGGATGCCCCAACATTGCAGGGGAACCTTGGGCAACTGTCCAGGCAGACAGCAGTTTCTGTCATTTCTCACATTTTTTGGAAGTCACTTGTTTGCACTTCCTGCTTACTCAGTTAATATTATTTCTTTGTCGGGTCTCTGAGGGGGTTGAAAACTAGATAGGTTTTGTTTTGCTTTTATTGTTGTTGTTGGTATTTTGTTTGTTTTGTTTTAGTTATTCAAGACAGGGTTTCTCTTTGTAGCTTTGTGACTTTCCTGGAACTCACTCTGTAGCCCAGGCTGGCCTTGAACTCACAGAGATCCGCCTGCCTCTGCCTACCGAGTGCTGGGATTAAAGGCATGCACCACCACTGCCCAGCTGAAGACTAGATAGTTATAGGTTTTCTTGTTCAGATTCAGAAAAGAAACTCACTAAAGAGGTGTAAAGTGTATAAGGTTGAGAGACATCAAAAGATAGTTTTAGATGGTAATGCAAGTTAGGATAGAAAGTGAATTAGATACAAGGCTTTGAACTCACCAGATAATGTAGTATTTTCTCTAAATCTGTCAAATGCAAATGCACTAGACATTGTTGGTGTATTTATTGCCTGTATATATTATACATAGTTATTGTACTTATTGTATACAGTTTTTTTATATTAGTTATAACCTACTTCTTTATTTTAGACAAAAAATGGGAAATGTGGTGATATTTTGTTTGTGATCTAACAAATAAAGCTTACCTGAAGATCAGAGTTCAGAGCTAAGCCACTAGTTAGCTATAGAGGCCAGACAGTAGTGGCACACACCTTTAATCCCATGCTCAAGAGACAGAGGCAGATGGATCTCTGTGAGTTCAAGGCCACCCTGGGGTATACAAGATTGATCCAGTCTAAAAGAGAAACAGAGGCAGGCAATGGTGGCACATACCTTTGATCTCAGCACTTGGGATATCATGCCTTTGATCTCAACACTTGGGAACTCAGACCTTTAATCCCAGCACTAGGGAGGTGGAGGCAGGAAGTTATATGGCTGAGTCAGAGAGGAATACAAGGTAGGAGGAGACAGGAACTCAGTCTCTTTCAGCTGATGATTTTGTAGAGTTATGAACTAATGGCTTTCTGCCCTGCTTCTCTGATCTTTCAGCTTTCACCTTGATATCTGATTTTGGGTTTTTATTAATAAGACCAATTAGGATTCATGCTACAATGCTGAGTGTGATTTCATGAACTGTGGGTTGCCTGCCTTAAGAGGTTTCAAAGAACTTTAGTATGTTGCCTAGAGATAGTTCTTGTGATATTTTGTTGAAGAATGTGACTGCTTCTTGGTATTAACTCTAATGAAGATTTATAATGAAAAGGAGCAAGCTGAGCAAATAAAAATACAAGATATAGAACAATTTGAGGAGAAAAGGAGCACCAGAAAGTGAAATAGAGCTAAATCCTGTGTTCAAGGAGATAAACAGATCAAGAAATGGAATAAAGGTAGTGGTGACCTCAGGGCAATATCCCACCCAGCTAAGTTTCCAACTTGTGAAAAGGAATTAAAGAAAAGCTTAGAGCCAAGTGTGGTGGTGCACACCTTTAATCCCAGCACTCCAGAGGCAGAGGCAGAGGCAGAGGCAGGAGAATCTCTGTGAGTTTGAGGCCAGCCTGGTCTACAGAGCAAGTTCCAGGACAGCCAACCTTCAGCAGTGAAGGAAACGATCAGAAACAGAAAGCTGGTGAGGATGTAATTGAACATGGGGGCCAAGTTCCAGCCCTAGCAAGCAGCAGAGCCGGGCAGCTTTGGCCATGTGGTTCTGGCTTTAGAGTTAAGGACAGAAGAAAGGAGTTATGGAATTTGCCTTCACATCTAAGGAAAATTGCTGAGGCAAAGCATGTGTCAGGGGTGTCCCTGAATGAAGTCCTAGAGAGGACATTGTGTGAAGCTGTGGATTGTCTTGGAGATCCCCAGATTATAGAGATGCCGGAGTCATGGGATACCTTCCAAGGAAAACTGCTAACAGGGAATGGAACCAGCCCAAGATAAAGATGTATGTTGCAGTCAACAAAGCTGAAAGGAATTGGAGATCTGAAGAATGCTTTGGCATGAGACATGGAGGTGCAGAGTTTGAATTTTTCCTAGCTGGTTTTCGGTCTTGTGTTATTCCAGTATTTCCTCACTATGCTCCCTTCCCCATGTTTAGGAATTTTTATGTATAACATATGCCATTATATGTTGGAAGTATGTGATCTGGTTTTTTTATCCTGATTATATAGGGAATTTACAATTAAAGGATTACATGAATCTCAGAGGAGACTTTGAACTTTGGACTTTTAAACATTGTTGAGATTGTGATAGACTATGGGGGACTTTTGAAGTCGGACTAAATGCTTTTTGTATTTATTACAAGCTTATGGGGACCAGGAAGTGGAATATGGCAGTTTGAATGTAATTGGTCTCCATAATCTCATAGGGAGTGGCACTATTAGGAGGTTTGGCCTTGTTGGAATAGGTGTGCCCTTGTTGGAGGAAGTATGTTACTGTAGGGGTGGGCTTTGAGGTCTTCTATGCTTAAACTGCTCCCGGTGTTATGGTTCACTTCCTGTTGCCTGTGGATCAAGGAGTAGAACTCTCAGATCCTTCTCCAGGAATACGTCAGCCTGCATGCCTCCTGCCATGATGATAATGGACGGAACCTCTGAACTGTAAGCTAGCCTCAACCAAATGTTTTCCTTTGTAAGAGCTGCTGTGGTCACAGTGCCTCTTCACTTCAATAGAAGCACTAATTAAGACAGGAGGTAGGGCATTGCTGGAGGAAGTATGTCACTGGATGTGGGCTTTGAGGTTTCATGCCAACTCCTGGTCTCTCTGTCTGTGGATCAGGATGTAGCTCTCAGCTACTGCTCCGGTGACATGAGTGTCACCATAGGGAGAATCTATCCCCACCCACCCCACAAAAAAAGTACATGAATTGTATTTTACCAAACTGAAAACATTTATAATACAAAGGGCATCATCAAAGAAGCAAAAATGTCCTGAGCTGTGATGCCACGAGCCTGTCATCTCAGCACTGGGGAGGGGGAGACAGGAAGATCAAAAATTCAAGGTTATCTTCAGGAATGTGGTAAGTTCCAGGCTCATAGGAGCTCACAGAGACTAAACCACCTACCGGGGAACCTGAATGGGACTGACCTGGACCCTCTGCATATTTGTTTCAGGTGTGTAGCTAGGTCTTCTTGTGGGTCTCTAAACAGTGGGAGAGGGGCTGTCTCTGAGTCTTACCTGTTTGGGGGACCCTTTCCTTCTACTGGGTTGTCTTCTCTAGCCCAAATAGGAAAGGAGATGCCTGGTCTTATTGCAACTAGATACACAGTGGCTGGCTGATATACATGGGAGACCTGCCCTTTTCTGAAGAGAAATGAGGAGAAGTGGATTGTGGGGTGGGGGAAGAAGAGAGGATTTGGGGGAGGGACTTGGAGGAGAGGATGGGAAAAAGGGAAACTGTAATTGGGCTGGAAATAATTAATAAATTTAATTTTAAAAATTGTAATGAGTATTAACTTGAATAGAATGAACCCATTGTCCAAAAATACCTGGCCACAGAATAAAACTGGAGTCTGAAGCCTTTTTAGGAAAGAATAGTTCAGGGGGCTGAATCAGAGAGGAATTTGCTGATTGGTCAGGTAAGAGCTCCTCTGAAGATGAAAGATGAGAGGCAATTCATACCCACCACCATGCAATGGAGGGAACAGTCGGAAGTCAACGCTGGGAAGTGCCCTTGCATAGTACCTAAAATTGGAGCAGAAGTTGAGAAGTTCTGGAGACCCCAGCTCCCTTCACCTCCAGCATTGCATCACTGACAGAAGAGGTCATCATGTTTCCCCATAGACCACACCGAGTTTATTTGTGAAGTTAGTTCTCTGAGCTGTACTGTTACTGTTCCACAATCGATCAGCTTACTTCTGTCCTGACAACAGGTACTGTGCTACTGAGCATATAGGCCTCAGCCTTCCGCTGTATCTACCATCATGTTATCCACAGTTAGCATGTTTTATGTTCATTTATAGGTATGCTGTTGTTTCATGGGAACTACACCAGGTTACCTAAAGCACATTACTTGCTGCCTTCCAGGTAGAGGCACCAACATATCAGAGCATGGCCACAAAACTTGTATTTCTTCTCTCTAGACAAAACACTTTCCCACCTCCTGCTCTCAGGCTTGACCACACTACTTATTTGCCAAGAGAAAGTGGACAGAGAAGCAGGTCACTCTTGAGGATCTTCATCATTGTGAGTTTGTCCACTGTTCCTTTCCTTATGTTCTAGGACGACATGTTGGCTATAATGTTCCTCCTTCAGAACAGATGTGAGAGAACAGAAGGTCACTCCCAACCTACAGCTACAAAATGAGCGACAGATGAATCTTTGTAGCTATGATCCAGAAAGATTACTGAGGTGTTTGGACTTGTACCTTAGTGTAGCCTGTCAATCAAGACAGCCACCTTGATTTCACAGTGGTTTGTCCCAAGTACATTACTAGTTCATTTGCATAGATCAGTTATGTTCAATAAAGACACTCTGCCTTCCTTAAATACTAAATACTTCAGTTGAGCTTCTCCAAGATCCAGGTTTTCTAGTTCACCCTACCATGCCCCATCACCTTGAGAAATGCCCTCTTGATGTCTTTATTCCGAAGACTGTACACCACGGGGTTGAGCAAGGCTGTGAAGGCATTGTAAAAGAGTGAGATCTGCTTGTCTCGCTCAGGGGAGTAGCTGGAGTTGGGCCTCATGTAGATGTAAGTGCATGGACCATAGAAGAATGTGACCACAGTCAGGTGGGAGGCACAGGTAGAGAAAGCCTTGCAGCGGCCCTGGGTGGACTTGATCTTGAGAATAGCCTTGGCAATACCAATGTAGGAGGCCACAATGAGGGAAATGGGAGTAACAACCACAAAAACACTCAAGACCAGATCTATCATCTCAATGAGGTGAGTATCCATACAAGCCAGGCTACGCACTGAAGGACCTTCACAGAAATAGTGGTTGACCTTGTTGGGCCCACAATATGGCAGACTCATGGTGAAGAAAGTATGCAGCACAGAAAAGAAGAAACCGCAGATCCATGTCCCAGCAGCCAACCATATGCACAGTCCCCAGTTGAGGATGACAGTATAACGCAGTGGGTAGCAAATGGCCACATATCTGTCATAAGCCATGACAACAAAGAAGGTGCACTCAGTCATACCCAGGGCACCAAACACAAACATCTGCATCCAGCAGCCAGCAAAGGAGATGGTCTGAGAGTGAGCAAGAAGATGCACCAACATCTGGGGCATGGTGGTGGTAACATAGCACATATCCAACAGGGCAAGTATACAGAGGAAGAAGTACATAGGAGTGTGCAGCTGTGTGTCCAGGCAGATCAGCATGATGATGAGCCCATTGCCCAGGACTGAGCATAGGTAGATGAGAAGGAACACAATGAAGAGGATGCTGTTGGTCGTGGGGTCACTGGAGAAGCCAAGTAGGATAAACTCAGAAACCCAGCTTTGGTTCTGCCCTGGAAGCATCCACATGGTGGGTCCTGTAAGGGAATCACGTTCATCTATGTATCACCTGACACATAGTAGCTACTGAGACAGAAAGGGGAGATGGAGCCTGGGGAGACACCTCAAAGGTTAAGAGCACTGACTGCTATTCCAGGGGATCAGATAGCTCAGAGCTGTCTGTGACTCCAGTTCAAGGAGATCTCACTACCTCTTCTGGCCTCCACAGGCAAGACACACACTTGGTACATAGATATGCATGTAGGCAAAAACCTATATACATTTTCATGTATATAAAAATATATACCTAAAATATATACATTAAAAAATACGTTATAATTTTAAAAAGAAAGGCTGGGGTCTGGGTTCGAGCACACTGTTCAGTTTCTGTGCACACTTCTCAAGTTGCTGAACCTCCCAATGCCTCAGTCTCTTCACCTATCAAATGAGGCTGATGACACTCATGTCTCAGGACTATGATGAGTGTCTAAAGCATCTCACATAACTCTTGGAAACACCATCTAACACATGACACATCACGTGCAATCTCACACTCCCATTCCAGATCCCCGCAGTAAGAAGGCTTCTAGCTACACCAGCTGAAATGATTAGCACTGGTGTCAGCTGAGAGACCCTGAGCCCCAGTAAGGTGAGAGCAATTGAGAAAGGATCCCATGTCAGTCTCTGAACACACACACCGTGCAGCACAGACAGGCAGAAAAAGAGAGTGAGAGAGAGTAAACAAACAGATGAAGATGACAAACCGAACGCAGGTCCACACACATCCAGTCAAATGAAAAAGGACAGAAGTCCGCGTGTGCAGTGTGCTGGAGACATTGCCTTCCCAGGGAACGCTGGTGAATGTGTGGATATGAACGAAGGAATAGTCTTCCTTTCTCACTCCTACCTCCCTGCACACACAAAACATCACTTCTAGGTGTACAATAGCTTTAAGTGGCAAATCTAAAGCAACCAGATTTTTAGAATCAAACCAGATAAATATCTTTATCCTTTGGGGGTAAGCAAAAATTTCTCTAAAAGAGCCCAAAAACGTACTTTTCACACAGAGGAAAAATAATGGTAATCTAGAATAAGCAAATAAGAAGTGCTCAAAATATTTATACAAAGAATTGGAAAGATATATCATAACAACAGATGCTCCAATGGAACAGTGAACAGTATTTAAAGGGCATTTCACAAGGCAGCTGTCTAGTGAGCACTGATGAGGCTCAGGTCCTCAGCACCATTACTCATCTGGAAATTGCAGGAGAACACCACAGTGCCAATGCCCACCTGCCTCTTCTCCATCTCACATCCCCACATACCTACCAGCATGGCTACAGTAACAGAGATCTAGTGTTGACAAGAGTAACTCGATCTGATGGGAGAGTAAATTAAAATGATCCCTTAGTGTGTGCCTGGCTGTGTTCCCTAACGTTGAACACACTTAATGCATTGCCCAGCAATACAAATGTCAACTACAGTTCTGAAACAATGTGTAAAACACAAAGGCACATAGAAACACATGCTCAGGGAAAGACATGTAAAGGAAATTTCCTAACTCTACTTAAAATAGTCTGAACTAAGGCACCACTCATGTTAATCAGCAAGACAATGGTTAAAGCAGGAATTGGCTTTGATGGAGGTAGAAATATATATTTAAAAAAAAAAAAAACCTTCTAGACATCCTCATTCTTCTCTTTCCCTGTCCCCATCCCCTCTCCTGACCAGTCTACTGCTCATGACCCTGCCCTCTGTCCTTCCTTTCAGCCCAGGTCAGAAGCCCATCATCTCTCCCAGCAGTTCTGCATCAGCGTCCTCAGGGGCCCATTGTCTCTAAATGTTCCTCCTTCAATATCGTCTTTTTATTTTAATTTTTAATATTTTTATCAATGTATTTTGATTACATTCTTTCCCCTCCCTGCACTTCATACTCTTTCTCCTCCCTCTCTCACTTTTGAGACAAAACAAAACAAACAACAAAAATGAAAAAGATAAGCTACAAGAAATAAAATTTAAACAAAAAACAACAAAATCAAACAGTTTTGTGTTGGTCAACAACCCCTGGGTATGCGGCTTGCCACGCAGTGTTACTGAATATACGCAGTGACACTCCATTGGAAGACACTGATTTCCCCTTTCCAAATCGGGATCAATTGCAAAGAGGTTCTTGTTTAGGGCAGGATTTCGTGTCCACTTCCCCTTCTCGGTGCTGCGCAGTTGTCTGCATCAACACTTCGTGTGTCTGCTAGAGTGGTTTTTGAAAATTTTCACACTCGTCCTATCAGCCCCTGTTTAAAGCCTTTCAAACACCTGCACCCTGCTCCTCTCCTGCCTGTGGCTCCCATTCCCTCCCTCCTACCAGAGGAAAGACATCAGATCCAAACGTTCTGCTCCCGGGAGACTTCAGCCTGGCACCCAGTTGTCTCCCTTCTCCGTGCACAAGTCTCCATGCCAGCACTCCCACTATCCTGCGTGCCTCTGCCTCTCTCACAACCTAAGGCATTGGCCTAGCTTCTCATCACGAAGGGGGGACCACCACCTGCACCTTGGTGCCCACAATGTGGCCACATCAGGACTCAGATCAGCCAGGAACTCCTCCCTGACTTGTGCTAACCCAGACAGGATAATTCCTGCATTTCTTGTTCACTGGCTGCTTACAATCTGAAGAATCCTAGAGGGGTCTCTTTCCAATTTTGACACCAAACAGTTGGACATACTCTCTGTTACTCTCTTGTTAACCAACCCCACACAACTAAGAAAGAAATATCTCTGACAGTATGGCTGTATGGGTGACTTCCTAACCTTTGCAATAATCAAACCAACTGATATTTATTGGGTTAATTGTATATTCTAACAATTGTTCCACTAACTTTAGTTTAAAATAACAATGATTCACTGAAGGGAGTATTTTTACCTGTGTGTTATGGGTGAACATTGAAGCCCTGGAGAGGGAGGTTTGTTTCAGATTGCAAGCTCAGCATGGGAGAAGTGGGGATTTAGAGGTGTGTCCTCAGAGCCGGGCTCTCAGTCACCTTCTCTGCTTCTGGCACACAGGCTCTGAAGTGGGGAAGAGAGGAAGGCAAAGTCTTCACATTGTCCATCTAGTTGAGCTTATTGAGACTCAGCACAGGCCAGAGCCCTCCTAGGACAGAGCTGGATGGCTAGCCACAGACCAGCTCTCCTGGTGAGATTTCCCCTCCTGTCTGAATGTGGGAGGCCCTGGGATGTACTGAAAATAAAGGGATCAAAGGAGAGAGGATTTGAGGTGTGATTCCATGGAACAAATAATGAGGGAAGAGATCTGAGGAGTTTGAAATGTATGCACCAAGTACCAGAAGTTGGGGGGCTTGGCTATTTCTTATCTCCAGTCCCACAGATGCCTGAACCCCACCCAAAAACCAAACACCAATGACCATCTCACCACTAGTAGATCCAAGAAATGTTTAACTGAGCGGCTGCTTCTTCCTCTCATGGGAAAGAGACTAAAGGGGAAGCCCCCCTAAAGCAACTGAGTCAAAAGACTCAGGATTCTAGGCTGCTCCAAAAAAAATTCCAAGGTGCTGGAGAGTTTGAGGACTGAATCTCCTGCTTCCTCTGCAAGTAGTCCAGCCCTGACTCCAGAAGATGGCACCTATAAAATCCTGTTTAACAAAGGCCAGCTCAGACATCTTCACATCTTCCCATTGGGACCAGAAGCTGAGGTTTTATGACCCTGCCTCCTCTCTGAGCCTCCCCAGGAGAGCTGGGGAAGGACCATTTCTGTTCCCAGTAGGGATCCTAAGATGATCCCTGGATGATGTCAACAAGAGCACTTCAGTGAGACCCTTGGGGACAGAGCAGGAGGAAACAACCCACAGGAGGAGGCGTGGTGACCTGTTCCCTTCTCTAGACTAATTGGGAATTAGAGCAGCTCAGAGAAGAGGAGGTGGGACCTGGTCACCTGAGACACAGGTCAGGGACTTGAGTTCTCATTCTGATTCCTCCTTTACAGTCCAAACCCTGAGCCCTGACACTCATGAGACCACGTTTGAGTCACACTCCTCTTCCTTCCTCAGCTACTTTGGGGCAATCACAGTCCTCCCTTCTACTGTGTAATATCTGAGAAAGTCACCCAGAACCTCTGATGTAATAAAGAGTCATCAACGGTGGAGGCTGGAGGGTTAGCTCCGGGAAAAATAGAACTTGCTGGGCTTGCAGAAGACCCAGTTTGGTTCCCAGCACTCTCTTCTGACTCCCCTAAGATCAGGCATGCATGTGGTACACATATATACGTGCAGGCAAAATACCCATGCACATATGAAAAAACAAATGAAAAAGAGTCAACCACGACATACCAACATGGAAGTCAGCAGTGACGTCCTTTTAAACCTGAGAATTGTGAGGATTAAAGACCAAATCCACAATTATCCAGTTAAAGCAAGATGTATATTGAGGTGCACCCTGGACTGGCCAGCTGACTGTCTCACCCTAAGTTGGTTGGAGAGAGAAGCTCCTGCTGGCCTCTTGAAGGCCCTTTTATAGGAGAGAGAAAGTGTTCACAGGGGTAAGAGAATTGGCCGCTGTACACTGTTAGAAAAACACAACAAAAGGGAAGGAAGAGGGTAAGGATATACAACATGTGAATAGGGTTGAAATTTTAGTGTAGGTTGAAAAACATGTTTTGCAGTTTATATCAGATTTAAGAAACAGGGATTTATTCTTTAATTACAAATAGAACCCTTAGAAACCTTAACTTGCAAGGACTTAACACAGTACAAACAGGAACTTATTCTTAACTGTCTTAACTGCAAACAGAAACCTTAACCTGCAAAGTATATTGTTCCTATTTTCGTCTCACTTTCCCCCCTTGAGTTGTAGCCTGAGTCAAATCCTTGACTCTGTAGTGGGTATCTGGTTATACTGGGATCTAATAACCATCATCAACTTAATGACACCAAGATGGGAATTTATCTATCTAATTAAGGCATTAAAGATGCAAGGGCCAACTGTTATTAGTAGAAACAGAAAGGTCAAAGACCCTGTGATGGCTGACATCAACTACTGTCTAGGAGGATCCCAAATGTGAGAATGAACACCAGTCATTCATTTCATCTTGGGTCCCCATTTTGCAATGTTTCTTTGAGTACAGCCTGATTATCTCTAATGATTCCTGAGTGGTTTGTATAGAGACAATAATTTTCTCTTAAACCCATATAATACCACCTTGTTCTACATAGAGCAGGTTGAGTGTCCCATCATACGATAGAACTGCTTCAGCTAACAAATCTACCTATTAATAGATCTGGACCTATTTTGTTTTAACAGGTACTTTTTTATTATGGTTTTAGGCACTATAGGTAGCCATTTTATCCTCTAAGCCAGGGAGTTTGCTTTTTTTTAATTAAGACAATTTTTTCATTCATTTTACACACCAGGGAGTTTCCTTTTGACCCAATATTCCAGCCTTTGATGACATAGGCCACAGCCTTCTGCTGTCTCTACTGTCATGTTATCCACAGTTAGCATGCTTTGTGTTCATTTATAGGTATGCTGTTGTGTTCTGTTGTGTTTCATGATGCACATTATATGCTGCCTTCTAGGTAGAGGCACCAACATATCAGCCCATGGCCACAGAACTTGTATTACTTCTCTCTAGACAAATCACTTTCCCACCTCCTGCTCTCAGGCTGGACCACACTACTTATTTGCCAAGAGAAAGTGGACAGAGAAGCAGATTGCTCTTGAGAAGCTGGGTCATTGTGAGTTTCTCTACTGTTCCTTTCCTTCTCTTCTAGGATGACTGGTGGAGCCCACTAAGTTTCCTAGTGGCTGTACCCAGCAGGACTGCATGGGAGGTTGATTGGACCACAGGTCTGGGTACCAGGTGTTTGTAAGGGTCTAACTAGCAAGGGGGAGGTCTTTTTCTCCACTCCTTGACATTGTTATACTAGAAGGTTTTACACATCTACAAAGCCAGCTTGGTATATTTGGGAATTTGGGCGTAGCTTCTCTTACTACTTCCTGCTGGAGGGGGGCACTGTATCTTATGGGGACAGAAAGAAAAATTTAGGATTATGGAGTAGTCCGTGAGGGTGTATCATCTGAGCCAGTTGCCTTGAAATGATTCTGGATGTTGGATCATCTGGGCCATGGTGTCATCGGAGACCTTTCAGGGGGTCTTGGCTGGTCAAACCTGATGTATCTTAATCTGGAACAAATCCATAGCCTCTGGCTTTCTGTGGAGACAAAAGCAGAGCCTCCTTTTCAAAGCAACATATCCTTACATCCCAATTTTGTAGTCAAGGTACCTTTAAAACATACATTTTGGCATAACTCAACAACTTTTGCAATCAAATGTTTTTCTTCAGTTACAAATATCAAAGAGAACATGATCCAGATTCTCTGTGTGATAGCCATCCTTATGTGGCTTATTTTTTATATTACCTTAATCCTATTGCTTTAAACTGCAGCCTTTTAAGCCTGAAACGGCGTTGTGGCTGCTGGCTCCGCCCACTTCAGCTTCCCAACATGGTGCTGGTATGTTTTCCGCCAGCTCTGGGAGCCATCAACTCTCAGAAATAGTGGGTCTATGCTTCTATCAAGGCAGCGTGTAGCCCAGAAACCTCTTTTTGTTTTGTACTAGCAAAGGCTAAATCCACCACACAGCTTAATGTGCCACTTGCAGAGGCCTCATTCCCGCCATACTGCAGGTCAAGTGCACACACCAGGGACCCGCCATAGTAGCTAGTAGCTCAAACACGCTTGCTGCCGCTAACTTGAAAGAGACAACTAGGAACTGTTTTTAGCTCCGTTTTAGAATCTTTTTGCTCAGGTTTTAGGTGGAAACTCTTGCTGACATGTTGGGCACCATTTGTAGATATAACCAACCGTCTTATTAAATAAGAAACACAGAACCAATGTAAAAGAGAAAGCCAAGAGATCAGAGCTCAGAGCTAAAATCTCACCCTTCCTCCTGCAGTGGCCTTAGCTTCCCGAAAGAGAGCTATTTCCCTGTGTGTAAGTGGCTTCATAGTCATTCTGCCTTCTCATTGGTTGTAAACCCAAACAGGTGACTGCCTCATCACTGTCTGTATGTACAGCCCCCCACCCCCAGGTCTTAAAGGCATATGTCTCCAATGCTGGCTGTATCCCTGAACACACAGAGATCTATGGGATTAAAGGTGTGTGCCACCACAGCCACGCTCTGTCTATGGCTCTAATAGCTCTGACCCCCGGGCAACTTTATTTATTAACATACAATCAAAATCACATTTCAGTACAATTAGAATACCACCACACTGGGAAGTGCCCTTGCATGGTACCTGAAATTGGAGCAGAAGTTGAGAGGTTCTGGAGACCCCAGCTCCCTTCACCTCCAGCATTGCATCACTGACATAAGAGGTCATCATGTTTTCCCACAGACCACACCGAGTTTATCTGTGAAGTTAGTTCTCTGAGCTGTACTGTTACTGTTCCACAATCGATCAGCTTACTTCTGTCGTGACAACATGCGCTGTGCTACTGAGCATATAGGCAGCAGCCTTCTGCTGTCTCTACTGTCATGTTATCCACAGTTAGCACGCTTTGTGTTCGTTTATAGGTATGCTGTTGTGTTCTGGGAGCTATACCAGGTTTCATAATACACATTACATGCTACCTTCTAGGTAGTGGCACCAACATATCAGACCATGGCCACAGAACTTGTATTTCTTCTCTCTAGACAAATCACTTTCCCACCTCCTGCTCTCAGGCTGGACCACACTACTTATTTGCCAAGAGAAAGTGGACAGAGAAGCAGGTTACTCTTGAGAAGCTGGGTCATTGTGAGTTTCTCTACTGTTCCTTTCCTTCTCTTCTAGGATGACTGGTGGAGCCCACTAAGTTTCCTAGTGGCTGTACCCAGCAGGACTGCATGGGAGGTTGATTGGACCACAGGTCTGGGTACCAGGTGTTTGTAAGGGTCTAACTAGCAAGGGGGAGGTCTTTTTCTCCACCCCTTGACATTGTTATAAATAAACCTTTGGAATAAAGTTCTGGGCTGGTGGATAAGGATCCAGGTCCCCTCAAATCTATCCTGTGTTTTCTCTCTGTTTCTCTCTCCTTATTTCCAACTAAGTTTCTTATCCCTCAATCCTCAAGAGTTCCTGGGGTAAATAAGTGTGGGGACTGGTCCTCTACAGATGGTGCCTGAACAGAGACAAAGAAAAAGTTAAAAAAAAAAATCCCTAGGGCTTGGCAAAAGGATTGCAGGGGCATTGCGAATGTAGGCATGCCGCTAAGGAATTGAAAAATGAAGGCAACGGTATTTTATTCTCAGGTGTATAGGCTAGGCAGTGAGGGAAATGCCACGAGGTTGCAGCAGGATCTCTCTTTCTCTCTCTTCTCTCTCTTTTCTGTCTATTAAAAAAATAAGGAAGGTAGAGTGTAGCAATATAGTGCAGGACCTATTGAATATAACTAAGACTTAGGTGAGGTTTAGTCTTAAGTGAGACTTAGGTAAGGTTTATAAATATAGGTTTACAGTAGCCCTATAGAAAGTTTGCTAAGAGATTCTTCCTAGTGTAAGTTAGTTAAGAGTAAGAAGTAATATATCTCTTTCAGGTGTTTGCTAAGTTAGAAAAAGTACTAGAGTAGTCCTATAGAGTGTAAGTTTATTATGTAGGCTTGAATAATAGAATGTAGGTTTAAATAGGTCATAGATTTAGTATAAAGTGAGTCAGAGAAATGTAGGTTTAGAATATATAGGCTTTAGGTTTAAGGAATGGTGAAAAAAGTAATTTAAAGTAGGTTTTCCCAACCTTGGACTCGGAGAGCAATGTCCATGGTAGACTGTGGACTTGGAAGTTTCAAAAACCACCAATAACAACAAGAAACAGCTCCAAAGACTGCCAGCTTCAGAAAATAGCAGCCAGAGGGTCTCGGAAGCTGAGATCCTCAAGGCATCAATGCCGTGCAGATGGCAGATGCACTAGGGTCTACAAGCTTTCTACCCAAAGAAAGCCACGGTGAAAAATGAACACGCTAAGCCACGAGAGAGGCTAATGACAAGCAGCAGTTTGGAAAACCCTGCAGAGATGCTGCACTGCAGGAAAGGTGAACAGCAAGATTCTGCAACCTCTGAGACACTACACCGTGAGAAAGGCAAACGGTGGAGAAAGCCCAGCGGTTTGCGTCGCCTCGGAAAGATAAACAGCGAGCAGAGCAGCAGTGAACAATGGAGACGGCAGAGACCAGACTGCTTCCAGGACCAGAGAATGGTGTCAGTGCTGGACAAGCAGCTGAGACACGGAGCAAAGCAGGAAGCTGTGGAGGTGAGAACCGTACTCCAGGCTGAACAGCCTGCCTGAAACTGCAGAAACTGCTGAGACAAGCAGCTGAGACGCGGAGCAAAGCAGGAAGCTGTGGAGGTGAGAACCGTACTCCAGGCTGAACAGCCTGACTGCAACTATGCAGAAACTGCTGAGACTGACTGCAGCCCGAGCTCCCAGCACAGAGGCAGCCATGCAACAGGACAGCACATGGAGGACTCCGGAGACCAGGTTTGCTGAGCACTTGGACCGTCAACAGTACAGGCAATGGGTTTTCCTCCCAAAGCCTTGGTTGCCCAGGGAAGCCATAGTTTCAGCTCCTGGCAGCTGAAGGAGCCTTGAGCCCGCGTGGCTATGAGGTGAAGCTCTCTAGCCTGGTCTGGGACTGGTTACGGAAGGCTACAGACTGTAAAGCGCAGCGGTAGCTGAAAGCGGAGTCTTGCTTGAACTGAGAAGTTTTGGTTGTGGGACTTCTATTTGGAACTGTTTGCTTCAGGGTCATTACAACTCCGACAGCTATACACAGATGTAAAGGCAGCTGACAGGCCAGGCCCTGTCTACAAGAGCTCAAAGGAACTTTCAGGAATGGTACCAAAACTCTTTTTGAACTTTTGAGCTTAAAAAATAAAATGGACAATAATGATTTCATTACAATGCGACAGTTTGAATTTGCTTATGCATAGAGACTCTATCAACAGGGATGACTTATGAACTACTTATAGAACTGTTTTTGTAAAAATGGAACTGGTTAAATAGAGAAGTTTTTTTAAGAAAAGGGGGAGAGTTAATATTCCTCAGTATATTTAATTTTAAAAATATTTTTGTGTTACTTGAGTGAATTAATGTTATGTTTTGTATAGTTCGAAATTGTAGGTTGAGAGTAGGCTTGTAGAAATTATTATGTTAACCTATTTATATTGATGTACCATGGTTTGGTGAAGTTAAGAAAGTATTTAAGTTTAAGATGCATACATCAGAAGTTTATCCTATATTTTGTTAGCAAGAAATATTAAGAATTTGCTTTAACATGTAAGATTGAAAAATTGTAAATATTCATAACAATATTTATATTAGAATTATGTTAACCTGTTTGTCTTTAAGTTTGATGTGGTTGCATCAAGAGTTTTTTCTTTTGAAATATAAAGAAGAGGGACCTGTTGGTGCCCACTAGCTTTCCTAGTGGCTGTACCCAGCAGGACTGTATGGGAGATTGATTAGACCATAGGTCTGAGTACCAGGTGTTTGTAAGGTTGTAACTAGCAAGAGGGAGGTCTTTTGCTCCACCCCTTGCCATTGCTATAAATAAACCTTTGGAATAAAATTCTGGGCCAGTGGATAAGGATCCAGGCCCACCAGAGTCTATCCTATGTTTTCTCTCTGTTTCTCTCCACTTTCTATTTCTAACTAAGTCTCTTATCCCTCAATCCTCAAGAGTCCCTGGAGTAAATAAGTATGGAGGCTGGTCCCCCACAGATGACATGTTGGATATAAGGTTTCTCCTTCAGGATGGACATGAGACAACAGAAGGTCATCCAACCTACAGCTACAAATGAACAACAGATGAATCTTTGTAGCTATGATCCAGTAAGATTACTGAAGTGCCTGGAGTTGTACCTTAGTATAGCCAGTCAATCAAGACAGCTACATTGGTTTCACAGTGGTTTGTTCCAAGTACAATACTAGTTCATTTGCAAAGGTCAGTTGCATTCAATAAAGACACTCTGCCTTCCTTAAATACTAAATACTTCAATCGAGCTTCTCCTAGATCCTGGTTCTCTAGTCCACCCTACCATGCCCCATCACCTTGAGAAATGCCCTCTTGATGTCTTTGTTCCGAAGACTGTACACCACGGGGTTGAGCAAGGCTGTAAAGACATTGTAAAAGAGTGAGATCTGCTTGTCTCGCTCAGGGGAGTAGCTGGAGTTGGGCCTCATGTAGATGTAAGTGCATGGACCATAGAAGAATGTGACCACAGTCAGGTGGGAGGCACAGGTAGAGAAAGCCTTGCATCGGCCCTGGGTGGACTTGATCTTGAGAATTGTCATAGCAATACAAATGTAGGAGGCCACAATGAGGGAAATGGGAGTAACAACCACAAAAACACTCAAAACCAGATCTATCATCTCAATGAGGTGGGTATCCATACAAGCCAGGCTACGCACTGAAGGACCTTCACAGAAGTAGTGGTTGACCTTGTTGGGCCCACAATATGGCAGACTCATGGTGAAGAAAGTATGCAGCACAGAAAAGAAGAAACCACAGATCCATGTCCCAGCAGCCAACCATATGCACAGTCCCCAGTTGAGGATGACAGTATAACACGCAGTGGGTAGCAAATGGCCACATATCTGTCATAAGCCATGACAACAAAGAAGGTGCACTCAGTCATAGCCAGGGCACCAAACACATACATCTGCAGCCAGCAGCCAGCAAAGGAGATGGTCTGAGAGTGAGCAAGAAGATGCACCAACATCTGGGGCATGGTGGTGGTGACATAGCACATATCCAACAGGGCAAGTATACAGAGGAAGAAGTACATGGGAGTGTGCAGCTGTGTGTCCAGGCAGATCAGCATGATGATGAGCCCATTGCCCAGGACTGAGCATAGGTAGATGAGAAGGAACACAATGAAGAGGATGCTGTTGGTCGTGGGGTCACTGGAGAAGCCAAGCAGGATAAACTCAGAAACCCAGCTTTGGTTCTGCCCTGGAATCATCCACATGGTGGGGCCTGTAAGGGAATCACATTCATTTATGTATCACTTGACACATGCCAGCTATAGAGGGAGAAAGGGAAGATACAGGCTGGTGAGATGGCTCAGAGGTTAGGAGCACTGACTGCTGTTCCAGGGAATCAGATAGCTCAGAGCTGTCTGTGACTCCAGTTCAAGATCTTACTACCTCTTCTGGCCTCCACAGGCAAGACACACACTTGGTTCATAGATATGCATGTAGGCAAAAACCTGTATACATTTTCATGTATATAAAAATATATACCTAAAATATATACATTAAAAAATGTTATAATTTTAAAAATAAAGGCTGGGGTCTGGGTTTGAGCACACTGTTCAGTTTCTGTGCACACTTCTCAAGTTGCTGAACCTCCCAATGCCTCAGTCTCTTCATCTATCCAATGAGGCTGATGACACTCATGTCTCAGGACTATGATGAGCGTCTAAAGCATCTCACATAACTCTTGGAAACACCATCTAACACATGACACATCACGTGCAATCTCGCACTCCCATTCCAGATCCCCACAGTAAGAAGGCTTCTAGCTACACCAGCTGAAATGATTAGCCCTGGTGTCAACTAAGAGACCCTGCGCCCCAGTAAGGTGAGAGCAATTGAGAAAGGATCCCATGTCGGTCTCTGAACACACACACCGTGCAGCACAGACAGGCAGAAAAAGAGAGTGAGAGAGAGTAAACAAACAGATGAAGATGACAAACCGAACGCAGGCCCACACACATCCAGTCAAATGAAAAAGGACAGAAGTCCGCATGTGCAGTGTGCTGGAGACATTGCCTTCCCAGAGAACGCTGGTGAATGTGTGGATATGAACGAAGGAATAGTCTTCCTTTCTCACTCCTACCTCCCTGCACACATGAAACATCACTTCCAGGTGTACCATAGCTTTAAGTGGCAAATCTAAAGCAACCAGATTTTTAGAATCAAACCAGATAAATATCTTTATCCTTTGGGGGTAAGCAAAAATTTCTCTAAAAGAGCCCAAAAATGTACTTTTCATACAGAGGAAAAAATAATGGTAATCTAGAATAAGCAAATAAAAAGTGCTCAAAATATTTATACAAAGAATTGGAAAGATATATCATAACAACAGATGCTCCAATGGAACAGTGAACAATATTTAAAGGGCATTTCACAAGGCAGCTGTCTAGTGAGAACTGATGAAGCTCAGGTCCTCAGCCCCATTTCTCATTTGGAAATTGCAGGAGAACACCACAGTGCCAATGCCCACCTGCCTCTTCTCCATCTCACATCCCCACACACCTACCAGTATGGCCACAGTCACAGAGATCTAGTGTGGACGAGAGTAACTGGATCCGATGGGAGAGTAAATTAAAATGATCCCCTTAGTGTGTGCCTGGCTGTGTTCCCTAACGTTGAACACACTTAATGCATTGCCCAGCAATACAAATGTCAACTACAGTTCTGAAACAATGTGTAAAACACAAAGGCACATAGAAACACATGCTCAGGGAAAGACATGTAAAGGAAATTTCCTAACTCTACTTAAAATAGTCTGAACTAAGGCACCACTCATGTTAATCAGCAAGACAATGGTTAAAGCAGGAATTGGCTTTGATGGAGGTAGAAATATATATTTAAAAAAAAAACAAAAAACTTTGAGACATCCTCAGTCTTCTCTTTCCCTGTCCCCATGCCCTCTCCTGACCAGTCTACTGCTCATGATCCTCACCGCTGTACTTCCTTTCAGCCCAGGTCAGGAGCTCATCATCTCTCCCAGCAGTTCTGCATCAGCGTCCTCAGGGGCCCATTGCCTCTAAATGTTCCTCCTTCAATATCGTCTTTTTATTTTAATTTTTAATATTTTTATCAATGTATTTTGATTACATTATTTCCCCTCCCTGCACTTCATACTCTTTCTCCTCCCTCTCTCACTTTTGAGACAAAACAAAACAAACAACAAAAATGAAAAAGATAAGCTACAAGAAATAAAATTTAAACAAAAAACTACAAAATCAAACAGTTTTGTGTTGGTCAACAACCCCTGGGTATGCGGCTTGCCACGCAGTGTTACTGAATATACGCAGTGACACTCCATTGGAAGACACTGATTTCCCCTTTCCAAATTGGGATCAATTGCAAAGAGGTTCTTGTTTAGGGCAGGATTTCGTGTCCACTTCCCCTTCTCGGTGCTGCGCAGTTGTCTGCATCAACACTTCATGTGTCTGCTACAGTGGTTTTTGAAAATGTTCACACTCATCCTATCAGCCCCTGTTTAAAGCCTTTCAAACACCCACACCCTGCTCCTCTCCTGCCTGTGGCTCCCATTCCCTCCCTCCTACCAGAGGAAAGACATCAGATCCAAACGTTCTGCTCACGGGAGACTTCAGCCTGGCACCCAGTTGTCTCCCTTCTCCGTGCACAAGTCTCCATGCCAGCACTCCCACTATCCTGCCTGCCTCTGCCTCTCTCACAACCTAAGGCATTTGCCTAGCTTCTCATCACGAAGGGGGGACCACCACCTGCACCTTGGTGCCCACCATGTGGCCACATCAGGACTCAGATCAGCCAGGAACTCCTCCCTGACTTGTGCTAACCCAGACAGGATAATTCCTGCATTTCTTGTTCACTGGCTGCTTACAATCTGAAGAATCCTAGAGGGGTCTCTTTCCAATTTTGACACCAAACAGTTGGACATACTCTCTGTTACTCTCTTGTTAACTAACCCCACACAACTAAGAAAGAAATATCTCTGACAGTATGGCTGTATGGGTGACTTCCTAACCTTTGCAATAATCAAACCAACTGATATTGATTGGGTTAATTGTATATTCTAACAATTGTTCCACTAACTTTAGTTTAAAATAACAATGATTCACTGAAGGGAGTATTTTTACCTGTGTGTTATAGGTGAGCACATAAGGCCTGGAGAGGGAGGTTTGTTTCAGATTGAAAGCTCAGCATGGGAGAAGTGGGGGTTGAGAGGTGTGTCCTCAGAGCCGGGCTCTCAGTCACCTTCTCTGCTTCTGGCACACAGGCTCTGAAGTGGGGAGGTGAGGAAGGCAAAGTCTACACATTGTCCATCTAGTTGAGCTTATTGAGACTCAGCACAGGCCAGAGCCCTCCTAGGACAGAGCTGGATGACTAGCCACAGACCAGCTCTCCTGATGAGATTTCCCCTCCTGTCTGAATGTGGGAGACCCTGAGATGTACTGAAAATAAAGGGGTCAACAGAGAGAGGATTTGAGGTGTGGTTCCATGGAACAAACAATGAAGGAAGAGATCTGAGGAGTTTGAAATGTATGCACCAAGTACCAGAAGTTGGGGGGCTTGGCTATTTCTTATCTCCAGTCCCGCAGATGTCTGAACCCCACCCAAAAAACAAACACCAGTGACCATCTCACCACTAGTAGATCCAAGAAATGTTTAACTGAGCGGCTGCTTCTTCCTCTCATGGGAAAGAGACTAAAGGGGAAGCCCCCCTAAAGCAACTGAGTCAAAAGACTCAGGATTCTAGGCTGCTCCAAAAAAATTCCAAGGTGCTGGAGAGTTTGAGGACTGAATCTCCTGCTTCCTCTGCAAGTAGGCCAGCCCTGGCTCCTGAAGATGGCATCTATTAAAGCCTGCTTAACAAAGGCCAGCTCAGACATCTTCACCTCTTCCCAGTGGGACCAGAAGCTGAGGTTTTATGACCCTGCCTCCTCTCTGAGCCTCCCCAGGAGAGCTGGGGAAGGACCATTTCTGTTCCCAGTAGGGATGCTAAGATGATCCCTGGATAATGTCAGCAAGAGCACTTCAGTGAGACCCTTGGGGGCAGAGCAGGAGGAAACAACCCACAGGAGGAGGAGTGGTGACCTGTTCCCTTCTCTAGACTAATTGGGAATTAGAGCAGCTCAGAGAAGGGGAGGTGGGACCTGGTCACCTGAGACACAGGTCAGGGACTTGAGTTCTCATTCTGATTCCTCCTTTACAGCCCAAACCCTGAGCCCTGACACTCATGAGACCATGTTTGAGTCACACTCCTCTTCCTTCCTCAACTACCTTGGGGCAATCACAGTCCTCCCTTCTTTACTGTGTAATATCTGAGAAAGTCACCCAGAACCTCTGATGTAATAGTCATCAGTAATGGGGGCTGGAGGGTTAGCTCCGGGAAAAAGAGAACTTGCTGGGCTTGCAGAAGACCCAGTTTGGTTCCCAGCACTCTCTTCTGACTCCCCTAAGATCAGGCATGCATGCGGTACACATACATACATGCAGGCAAAATACCCATGCACATAAACAAAAACAAATGAAAAAGAGTCAACCATGACATACCAACATGGAAGTCAGCAGTGACGTCCTTTTAAACCTGAGAATTGTGAGGATTAAAGACCAAATCCACAATTATCCAGTTAAAGCAAGATGTATATTGAGGTGCACCCTGGACTGGCCAGCTGACTGTCTCACCCTAAGTTGGTTGGAGAGAGAAGCTCCTGCTGGCCTCTTGAAGGCCCTTTTATAGGAGAGAGAAAGTGTTCACAGGGGTAAGAAAATTGGCCGCTGTACACTGTTAAAAAAAACACAACAAAAGAGAAGGAAGAGGGTAAGGATATACAACATGTGAATAGGGTTGAAATTTTAGTGTAGGTTGAAAAACATGTTTTACAGTTTATATCAGATTTAAGAAACAGGGATTTATTCTTTAATTACAAATAGAACCCTTAGAAACCTTAACTTGCAAGGACTTAACACAGTACAAACAGGAACTTATTCTTAACTGTCTTAACTGCAAACAGAAACCTTAACCTGCAAAGTATACTGTTCCTATTTTCGTCTCACTTTCCCCCCTTGAGTTGTAGCCTGAGCTAAATCCTTGACTCTGTAGTGGGTATCTGGTTATACTGGGATCTAATAACCATCATCAACTTAATGACACCAAGATGGGAATTTATCTATCTAATTAAGGCATTAAAGATGCAAGGGCCAACTGTTATTAGTAGAAACAGAAAGGTCAAAGACCCTGTGATGGCTGACATCAACTACTATCTAGGAGGATCCCAAATGTGAGAATGAACACCAGTCATTCATTTCATCTTGGGTCCCCATTTTGCAATGTTTCTTTGAGCACAGCCTGATTATCTCTAATGATTCCTGAGTGATTTGTATAGAGACAATAATTTTCTCTTAAAGCCATATAATACCTCCTTGTTCTACATAGAGCAGGTTGAGTGTCCCATCATACGACAGAATTGCTTCAGCTAACAAATCTACCTATTAATAGATCTGGACCTATTTTGTTTTAACAGGTACTTTTTTATTATGGTTTTAGGCACTATAGGTAGCCATTTTATCCTCTAAGCCAGGGAGTTTGCTTTTTTTTAATTAAGAAAATTTTTTCATTCATTTTACACACCAGGGAGTTTCCTTTTGACCCAATATTCCAGCCTTTGATGACATAGGCCACAGCCTTCTGCTGTCTCTACTGTCATGTCATCCATAGTTAGCATGCTTTGTGTTCGTTTATAGGTATGCTGTTGTGTTCTGGGAGCTATACCAGGTTTCATAATACACATTATATGCTGCCTTCTAGGTAGAGGCACCAACATATCAGACCATGGCCACAGAACTTGTATTACTTCTCTCTAGACAAATCACTTTCCCACCTCCTGCTCTCAGGCTGGACCACACTACTTATTTGCCAAGAGAAAGTGGACAGAGAAGCAGGTTACTCTTGAGAAGCTGGGTCATTGTGAGTTTCTCTACTGTTCCTTTCCTTCTCTTCTAGGATGACTGGTGGAGCCCACTAAGTTTCCTAGTGGCTGTACCCAGCAGGACTGCATGGGAGGTTGATTGGACCACAGGTCTGGGTACCAGGTGTTTGTAAGGGTCTAACTAGCAAGGGGGAGGTCTTTTTCTCCACCCTTTGACATTGTTATACAAGAAGGTTTTACACATCTACAAAGCCAGCTTGGTATATTTGGGAATTTGGGTGTAGCTTCTCTTACTACTTCCTGCTGGACGGGGCACTGTATCTTATGGGGACAGAAAGAAAAATTTAGGATTATGGAGAAGTCCGTGAGGGTGTATCGTCTGAGCCAGTTGCCTTGAAATGATTCTGGATGTTGGATCATCTGGGCCATGGTGTCATCGGAGACCTTTCAGGGGGTCTTGGCTGGTCAAACCTGATGTATCTTAATCTGGAACAAATCCATAGCCTCTGGCTTTCTGTGGAGACAAAAGCAGAGCCTCCTTTCCAAAGCAACATATCCTTACATCCAAATTTTGAAATCAAGGTACCTTTAAAATATACATTTTGGTATAACTCAACAACTTTTGCAATCAAATGTTTTTCTTCAGTTACAAATATCAAAGAGAACATGATCCAGATTCTCTGTGTGATAGCCATCTTTATGTGGCTTATTTTTTATATTACCTTAAGCCTATTGCTTTAAACTGCAGCCTTTTAAGCCTGAAACGGCGTTGTGGCTGCTGGCTCCGCCCACTTCAGCTTCCCAACATGGCGCTGGTATGTTTTCTGCCAGCTCTGGGAGCCATCAACTCTCAGAAATAGTGGGTCTATGCTTCTATCAAGGCAGCATGTAGCCCAGAAACCTCTTTTTGTTTTGTACTAGCAAAGGCTAAATCCACCATGCAGCTTAATGTGCCACTTGCAGAGGCCTCATTCCTGCCATATTGCAGGTAGAGTGCACACAACAGGGACACACCATAGTAGCTAGTAGCTCAAACACGCATGCTGCCGCTAACTTGAAAGAGACAACTAGGAACTGTTTTTAGCTCTGTTTTAGAATCTTTTTACTCAGGTTTTAGGTGGAAACTCTTGCTGACACGTTGGGCGCCATTTGTAGATGTAACCAACCGTCTTATTAAATAAGAAACACAGAACCAATGTAAAAGAGAAAGCCAAGAGATCAGAGCTCAGTGCTAAAATCTCACCCTTCCTCCTGCGGTGGTCTTAGCTTCCCGAAAGAGAGCTATTTCCATCTGTGTAAGTCGTTTCATAGTCATTCTGCCTTCTCATTGGTTGTAAACCCAAACAGGTGACTGCCTCATCACTGTCTGTATGTACAGCCCCCCCCCCAGGTCTTAAAGGCATATGTCTCCAATGCTGGCTGTATCCCTGAACACACAGAGATCTATGGGATTAAAGGTGTGTGCCACCACCGCCACGCTCTGTCTATGGCTCTAATAGCTCTGACCCCCTGGCAACTTTATTTATTAACATACAATCAAAATCACATTTCAGTACAATTAGAATACCACCACACTGGGAAGTGCCCTTGCATGGTACCTGAAATTGGAGCAGAAGTTGAGAGGTTCTGGAGACCCCAGCTCCCTTCACCTCCAGCATTGCATCACTGACATAAGAGGTCATCATGTTTTCCCACAGACCACACCGAGTTTATCTGTGAAGTTAGTTCTCTGAGCTGTACTGTTACTGTTCCACAATCGATCAGCTTACTTCTGTCCTGACAACATGCGCTGTGCTACTGAGCATATAGGCCGCAGCCTTCTGTTGTCTCTACTGTCATGTTATCCATAGTTAGCACGCTTTGTGTTCGTTTATAGGTATGCTGTTGTGTTCTGGGAGCTATACATAATACACATTACATGCTGCCTTCTAGGTAGAGGCACCAACATATCAGACCATGGCCACAGAACTTGTATTTCTTCTCTCTAGACAAATCACTTTCCCACCTCCTGCTCTCAGGCTGGACCACACTACTTATTTGCCAAGAGAAAGTGGACAGAGAAGCAGGTTACTCTTGAGAAGCTGAGTCATTGTGAGTTTCTCTACTGTTCCTTTCCTTCTCTTCTAGGATGACTGGTGGAGCCCACTAAGTTTCCTAGTGGCTGTACCCAGCAGGACTGCATGGGAGGTTGATTGGACCACAGGTCTGGGTACCAGGTGTTTGTAAGGGTCTAACTAGCAAGGGGGAGGTCTTTTTCTCCACCCCTTGACATTGTTATAAATAAACCTTTGGAATAAAGTCCTGGGCTGGTGGATAAGGATCCAGGCCCCCTCAAATCTATCCTGTGTCTTCTCTCTGTTTCTCTCTCCTTATTTTCAACTAAGTTTCTTATCCCTCAATCCTCAAGAGTTCCTGAGGTAAATAAGTGTGGGGACTGGTCCTCTACAGATGGTGCCTGAACAGAGACAAAGAAAAAGTTTTTAAAAAAAAAAAAAAAAAAAAAAAAAAGATCCCTAGGACTTGGCGAAAGGATTGCAGGGGCATTGCGAGTGTAGGCATGCCGCTAAGGAATTGAAAAATGAAGGCAACGGTGTTTTATTCTCGGGTGTATAGGCTAGGCAGTGAGGGAAATGCCACGAGGCTGCAGCAGGATCTCTCTTTCTCTCTCTTCTCTCTCTTTGCTGTCTATTAAAAAAATAAGGAAGGTAGAGTGTAGCAATATAGTGCAGGACCTATTGAATATAACTAAGACTTAGGTGAGGTTTAGTCTTAAGTGAGACTTAGGTAAGGTTTATAAATATAGGTTTACAGTAGCCCTATAGAAAGTTTGCTAAGAGATTCTTCCTAGTGTAAGTTAGTTAAGAGTAAGAAGTAATATATCTCTTTCAGGTGTTTGCTAAGTTAGAAAAAAGTACTAGAGTAGTCCTATAGAGTGTTAGTTTATTATGTAGGCTTGAATAATAGAATGTAAGTTTAAATAGGTCATAGATTTAGTATAAAGTGAGTCAGAGAAATTCAGGTTTAGAATTTATAGGCTTTGGGTTTAAGGAATGGTGAAAAAAAAGTAATTTAAAGTAGGTTTTCCCAACCTTGGACTCGGAGAGCAATGTCCATGGTAGACTGTGGACTTGGAAGTTTCAAAAACCACCAATAACAAGAAACAGCTCCAAAGACTGCCAGCTTCAGAAAATAGCAGCCAGAGGGTCTCGGAAGCTTAGATCCTCAAGGCATCAATGCCGTGCAGATGGCAGATGCACTAGGGTCTACAAGCTTTCTACCCAAAGAAAGCCACGGTGAAAAATGAACACGCTAAGCCACGAGAGAGGCTAATGACAAGCAGCAGTTTGGAAAACCCTGCAGAGATGCTGCACTGCAGGAAAGGTGAACAGCAAGATTCTGCAACCTCTGAGACACTACACCGTGAGAAAGGCAAACGGTGGAGAAAGCCCAGCGGTTTGCGTCGCCTCGGAAAGATAAACAGCAAGCAGAGCAGCGGTGAACAATGGAGACGGCAGAGACCAGACTGCTTCCAGGACCGGAGAATGGTGTCAGTGCCGGACAAGCAGCTGAGACGTGGAGCAAAGCAGGAAGCTGTGGAGGTGAGAACCGTACTCCAGGCTGAACAGCCTGCCTGAAACTCTGCAGAAACTGCTGAGACTGACTGCAGCCCGAGCTCCCAGCACCGAGGCAGCCATGCAACAGGACAGCACATGGAGGACTCCGGAGACCAGGTTTGCTGAGCACTTGGACCGTCAACGGTACAGGCAATGGGTTTTCCTCCCAAAGCCTGGGTTGCCCAGGGAAGCCATAGTTTCAGCTCCTGGCAGCTGAAGGAGCCTTGAGCCCGCGTGGCTATGAGGTGAAGCTCTCTAGCCTGGTCTGGGACTGGTTACGGAAGGCTACAGACTGTAAAGCGCAGCGGTAGCTGAAAGCGGAGTCTTGCTTGAACTGAGAAGTTTTGGTTGTGGGACTTCTATTTGGAACTGTTTGCTTCAGGGTCATTACAACTCCGACAGCTATACACAGATGTAAAGGCAGCTGACAGGACAGGCCCTGTCTAAAAGAGCTCAAAGGAACTTTCAGGAATGGTACCAAAACTCTTTTTGAACTTTTGAGCTTAAAAAATAAAATGGACAATAATGATTTCATTACAATGTTACAGTTTGAATTTGCTTATGCATATAGACTCTATCAACAGGGATGACTTATGAACTACTTATAGAACTGTTTTTGTAAAAATGGAACTGGTTAAATAGAGAAGTTTTTTTAAGAAAAGGGGGAGAGTTAATATTCCTCAGTATATTTAATTTTAAAAATATTTTTGTGTTACTTGAGTGAATTAATGTTATGTTTTGTATAGTTCGAAATTGTAGGTTGAGAGTAGGCTTGTAGAAATTATTATGTTAACCTATTTATATTGATGTACCATGGTTTGGTGAAGTTAAGAAAGTATTTAAGTTTAAGATGCATACATCAGAAGTTTATTCTATGTTTTGTTAGCAAGAAATATTAAGAATTTGCTTTAACATGTAAGATTGAAAAATTGTAAATATTCATAACAATATTTATATTAGAATTATGTTAACCTGTTTGTCTTTAAGTTTGATGTGGTTGCATCAAGAGTTTTTTCTTTTGAAATATAAAGAAGAGGGACCTGTTGGTGCCCACTAGGTTTCCTAGTGGCTGTACCCAGCAAGACTGCATGGGAGGTTGATTGGACCATGGGTCTGGGTACCAGGTGTTTGTAAGGGTCTAACTAGCAAGAGGGAGGTCTTTTGCTCCACCCCTTGGCATTGCTATAAATAAACCTTTGGAATAAAATTCTGGGCCAGTGGATAAGGATCCAGGCCCACCAGAGTCTATCCTATGTTTTCTCTCTGTTTCTCTCCACTTTCTATTTCTAACTAAGTCTCTTATCCCTCAATCCTCAAGAGTCCCTGGAGTAAATAAGTATGGAGGCTGGTCCCCCACAGATGACATGTTGGATATAAGGTTTCTCCTTCAGGATGGACATGAGACAACAGAAGGTCATCCAACCTACAGCTACAAATGAACAACAGATGAATCTTTGTAGCTATGATCCAGTAAGATTACTGAAGTGCCTGGAGTTGTACCTTAGTATAGCCAGTGAATCAAGACAGCTACATTGGTTTCACAGTGGTTTGTTCCAAGTACAATACTAGTTCATTTGCAAAGGTCAGTTGCATTCAATAAAGACACTCTGCCTTCCTTAAATACTAAATACTTCAATCGAGCTTCTCCTAGATCCTGGTTCTCTAGTCCAGCCTACCATGCCCCATCACCTTGAGAAATGCCCTCTTGATGTCTTTGTTCCGAAGACTGTACACCACGGGGTTGAGCAAGGCTGTAAAGACATTGTAAAAGAGTGAGATCTGCTTGTCTCGCTCAGGGGAGTAGCTGGAGTTGGGCCTCATGTAGATGTAAGTGCATGGACCATAGAAGAATGTGACCACAGTCAGGTGGGAGGCACAGGTAGAGAAAGCCTTGCAGCGGCCCTGGGTGGACTTGATCTTGAGAATTGTCATAGCAATACAAATGTAGGAGGCCACAATGAGGGAAATGGGAGTAACAACCACAAAAACACTCAAAACCAGATCTATCATCTCAATGAGGTGGATATCCATACAAGCCAGGCTACGCACTGAAGGACCTTCACAGAAATAGTGGTTGACCTTGTTGGGCCCACAATATGGCAGACTCATGGTGAAGAAAGTATGCAGCACAGAAAAGAAGAAACCGCAGATCCATGTCCCAGCAGCCAACCATATGCACAGTCCCCAGTTGAGGATGACAGTATAACGCAGTGGATAGCAAATGGCCACATATCTGTCATAAGCCATGACAACAAAGAAGGTGCACTCAGTCATAGCCAGGGCACCAAACACATACATCTGCAGCCAGCAGCCAGCAAAGGAGATGGTCTGAGAGTGAGCAAGAAGATGCACCAACATCTGGGGCATGGTGGTGGTAACATAGCACATACCCAACAGGGCAAGTATACAGAGGAAGAAGTACATGGGAGTGTGCAGCTGTGTGTCCAGGCAGATCAGCATGATGATGAGCCCATTGCCCAGGACTGAGCATAGGTAGATGAGAAGGAACACAATGAAGAGGATGCTGTTGGTCGTGGGGTCACTGGAGAAGCCAAGCAGGATAAACTCAGAAACCCAGCTTTGGTTCTGCCCTGGAATCATCCACATGGTGGGGCCTGTAAGGGAATCACATTCATTTATGCATCACCTGACACATGCCAGCTATAGAGGGAGAAAGGGAAGATACAGGCTGGTGAGATGGCTCAGAGGTTAGGAGCACTGACTGCTGTTCCAGGGAATCAGATAGCTCAGAGCTGTCTGTGACTCCAGTTCAAGATCTTACTACCTCTTCTGGCCTCCACAGGCAAGACACACACTTGGTACATAGATATGCATGTAGGCAAAAACCTATATACATTTTCATGTATATAAAAATATATACCTAAAATATATACATTAAAAAATATGTTATAATTTTAAAAAGAAAGGCTGGGGTCTGGGTTCGAGCACACTGTTCAGTTTCTGTGCACACTTCTCAAGTTGCTGAACCTCCCAATGCCTCAGTCTCTTCATCTATCAAATGAGGTTGATGACACTCATGTCTCAGGATTATGATGAGTGTCTAAAGCATCTCACATAACTCTTGGAAACACCATCTAACACATGACACATCACGTGCAATCTCACACTCCCATTCCAGATCCCCACAGTAAGAAGGCTTCTAGCTACACCAGCTGAAATGATTAGCACTGGTGTCAACTGAGAGACCCTGCGCCCCAGTAAGATGAGAGCAATTGAGAAAGGATCCCATGTCAGTCTCTGAACACAAACACTGTGCAGCACAGACAGGCAGAAAAAGAGAGTGAGAGAGAGTAAACAAACAGATGAAGATGACAAACCGACGCAGGCCCACACACATCCACTCAAATGAAAAAGGACAGAAGTCCGCATGTGCAGTGCGCTGGAGACATTGCCTTCCCAGGGAGCGCTGGTGAATGTGTGGATATGAACGAAGGAATAGTCTTCCTTTTTCACTCCTACCTCCCTGCACACACAAAACATCACTTCCAGGTGTACAATAGCTTTAAGTGGCAAATCTAAAGCAACCAGATTTTTAGAATCAAACCAGATAAATATCTTTATCCTTTGGGGGTAAGCAAAAATTTCTCTAAAAGAGCCCAAAAAACATACTTTTCACACAGAGGAAAAATAATGGTAATCTAGAATAAGCAAATAAGAAGTGCTCAAAATATTTA
Organism: Peromyscus maniculatus bairdii; assembly: GCF_049852395.1. Lineage (NCBI taxonomy): Eukaryota > Metazoa > Chordata > Mammalia > Rodentia > Cricetidae > Peromyscus > Peromyscus maniculatus. The sequence continues at coordinate 138,134,628 of NC_134853.1, forward strand.
TACAAAGAATTGGAAAGATATATCATAACAACAGATACTCCAATGGAACAGTGAACAATATTTAAAGGGCATTTCACAAGGCAGCTGTCTAGTGAACACTGATGAGGCTCAGGTCCTCAGCACCATTTCTCATCTGGAAAGTGCAGGAGAACACCACAGTGCCAAAGCCCACCTGCTTCTTCTCCATCTCACATCCATCCCCACACACCTACCAGCATGGCCACAGTCACAGAGATCTAGTGTTGACGAGAGTAACTGGATCCGATGGGAGAGTAAATTAAAATGATCCCTTAGTGTGTGCCTGGCTGTGTTTCCTAACGTTGAACACACTTAATGCATTGCCCAGCAATGCAAATGTCAACTACAGTTCTGAAACAATGTGTAAAACACAAACGCACATAGAAACACATGCTCAGGGAAAGATATGTAAAGGAAATTTCCTAACTCTACTTAAAATAGTCTGAACTAAGGCACCACTCATGTTAATCAGCAAGACAATGGATTAAGCAGGAATTGGCTTTGATGGAGGTAGAAATACAAAACAAAACAAAACAAAAAAAAAAATTCTACACATCCTCAGTCTTCTCTTTCCCTGTCCCCATCCCCTCTCCTGACCAGTCTACTGCTCATGACCCTGCCCTCTGTCCTTCCTTTCAGCCCAGGTCAGGAGCCCATCATCTCTCCCAGCAGTTCTGCATCAGCGTCCTCAGGTGCCCCTTGCCTCTAAATGTTCCTCCTTCAATATCGTCTTTTTATTTTAATTTTCAATATTTTTATCAATGTATTTTGATTACATTCTTTCCCCTCCCTGCACTTCATTCTCTTTCTCCTCCCTCTCTCACTTTTGGGACAAAACAAAACAAACAACAAAAATGAAAAAGATAAACTACAAGAAATAAAATTTAAACAAAAAACAACAAAATCAAACAGTTTTGTGTTGGTCAACAACCCCTGGGTATGCGGCTTGCCACGCAGTGTTACTGAATATACACAGTGACACTCCATTGGAAGACGCTGATTTCCCCTTTCCAAATTGGGATCAATTGCAAAGAGGTTCTTGTTTAGGGCAGGACTTCGTATCCACTTCCCCTTCTCGGTGCTGCGCAGTTGTCTGCATCAACACTTCATGTGTCTGCTAGAGTGGTTTTTGAAAATTTTCACACTCGTCCTATCAGCCCCTGTGTAAAGCCTTTCAAACACCCACACCCTGCTCCTCTCCTGCCTGTGGCTCCCATTCCCTCCCTCCTACCAGAGGAAAGACATCAGATCCAAACGTTCTGCTCACGGGAGACTTCAGCCTGGCACCCAGTTGTCCCCTCTTCTCCATGCACAAGTCTCCATGCCAGCACTCCCACTGTTCTGCCTGCCTCTGCCTCTCTCACAACCTAAGGCATTTGCCTAGTTTCTCATCACGAAGGGGGGCCACCACCTGCACCTTGGTGCCCACAATGTGGCCACATCAGGACTCAGATCAGCCAGGAACTCCTCCCTGACTTGTGCTAACCCAGACAGGATAATTCCTGCATTTCTTGTTCACTGGCTGCTTACAATCTGAAGAATCCTAGAGGGGTCTCTTACCAATTTTGACACCAAACAGGTTGGACATACTCTCTGTTACTCTCTTGTTAACCAACCCCACACAACTAAGAAAGAAATATCTCTGACAGTATGGCTGTATGGGTGACTTCCTAACCTTTGCAATAATCAAACCAACTGATATTTATTGGGTTAATTGTATATTCTAACAATTGTTCCACTAACTTTAGTTTAAAATAACAATGATTCACTGAAGGAAGTATTCTTACCTGTGTGTTATGGGTGAACATTGAAGCCCTGGAGAGGGAGGTTTGTTTCAGATTGCAAGCTCAGCATGGGAGAAGTGGGGTTTAGAGGTGTGTCCTCAGAGCCTGGCTCTCAGTCACCTTCTCTGCTTCTGGCACACAGGCTCTGAAGTGGGGAAGAGAGGAAGGCAAAGTCTACACATTGACCATCTAGTTGAGCTTATTGAGACTCAGCACAGGCCAGAGCCCTCCTAGGACAGAGCTGGATGGCTAGCCACAGACCAGCTCTCCTGATGAGATTTCCCCTCCTGTCTGAATGTGGGAGGCCCTGGGATGTACTGAAAATAAAGGGATCAAAGGAGAGAGGATTTGAGGTGTGATTCCATGGAACAAATAATGAGGGAAGAGATCTGAGGAGTTTGAAATGTATGCACCAAGTACCAGAAGTTGGGGGGCTTGGCTATTTCTTATCTCCAGTCCCACAGATGCCTGAACCCCACCCAAAAAACAAACACCAATGACCATCTCACCACTAGTAGATCCAAGAAATGTTTAACTGAGCGGCTGCTTCTTCCTCTCATGGGAAAGAGACTGAAGGGGAAGCCCCCCTAAAGCAACTGAGTCAAAAGACTCAGGATTCTAGGCTGCTCCAAAAAAAATTCCAAGGTGCTGGAGAGTTTGAGGACTGAATCTCCTGCTTCCTCTGCAAGTAGGCCAGCCCTGGCTCCTGAAGATGGCATCTATTAAACCCTGCTTAACAAAGGCCAGCTCAGACATCTTCACCTCTTCCCAGTGGGACCAGAAGCTGAGGTTTTATGACCCTGCCTCCTCTCTGAGCCTTCCCAGGGGAGCTGGGAAAGGACCATTCCTGTTCCCAGTAGAGATGCTAAGATGATCCCTGGATAATGTCAACAAGAGCACTTCAGTGAGACCCTTGGGGGCAGAGCAGGAGGAAACAACCCACAGGAGGAGGAGTGGTGACCTGTTCCCTTCTCTAGACTAATTGGGAATTAGAGCAGCTCAGAGAAGAGGAGGTGGGACCTGGTCACCTGAGACACAGGTCAGGGACTTGAGTTCTCATTCTGATTCCTCCTTTACAGCCCAAACCCTGAGCCCTGACACTCATGAGACCATGTTTGAGTTTACACTCCTCTTCCTTCCTCAACTACCTTGGGGCAATCACAGTCCTCTCTTCTTTACTGTGTAATATCTGAGAAAGTCACCCAGAACCTCTGATGTAATAAAGAGTCATCAACGGTGGAGGCTGGAGGGTTAGCTCTGGGAAAAAGAGAACTTGCTGGGCTTGCAGAAGGCCCAGTTTGGTTCCCAGCACTCTCTTCTGACTCCCCTAAGATCAGGCATGCATGCGGTACACATACATACATGCAGGCAAAATACCCATGCACGTATGAAAAAACAAATGAAAAAGAGTCAACCATGACATACCAACATGGGAGTCAGCAGTGACGTCCTTTTAAACCTGAGAATTGTGAGGATTAAAGACCAAATCCACAATTATCCAGTTAAAGCAAGATGTATATTGAGGTGCACCCTGGACTGGCCAGCTGACTGTCTCACCCTAAGTTGGTTGGAGAGAGAAGCTCCTGCTGGCCTCTTGAAGGCCCTTTTATAGGAGAGAGAAAGTGTTCACAGGGGTAAGAGAATTGGCCTCTGTACACTGTTAGAAAAACACAACAAAAGGGAAGGAAGAGGGTAAGGATATACAACAAGTGAATAGGGTTGAAATTTTAGTGTAGGTTGAAAAACATGTTTTACAGTTTATATCAGATTTAAGAAACAGGAATTTATTCTTTAATTACAAATAGAACCCTTAGAAACCTTAGCTTGCAAGGACTTAACACAGTACGAACAGGAACTTATTCTTAACTGTCTTAACTGCAAACAGAAACCTTAACCTGCAAAGTATATTGTTCCTATTTTCGTCTCACTTTCCCCCCTTGAGTTGTAGCCTGAGCTAAATCCTTGACTCTGTAGTGGGTATCTGGTTATACTGGGATCTAATAACCATCATCAACTTAATGACACCAAGATGGGAATTTATCTATCTAATTAAGGCATTAAAGATGCAAGGGCCAACTGTTATTAGTAGAAACAGAAAGGTCAAAGACCCTGTGATGGCTGACATCAACTACTATCTAGGGGGAGCCCAAATGTGAGAATGAACACCAGTCATTCATTTCATCTTGGGTCCCCATTTTGCAATGTTTCTTTGAGTACAGCCTGATTATCTCTAATGATTCCTGAGTTTTTTTGTATAGAGACAATAATTTTCTCTTAAAGCCATATAATACCTCCTTGTTCTACATAGAGCAGATTGAGTGTCCCATCATACGATAGAACTGCTTCAGCTAATGAATCTACCTGTTAATAGATCTGGGCCTATTTAGTTTTAACAGGTACTTTTTTTATTATGGTTTTAGGCACTATAGGTAGCCATTTTATCCTCTAAGCCAGGAAGTTTGCTTTTTTTTTTTAAGATTTATTTATTTATTGTATACATTGTTCTGTCTGTACATATCCCCACAGGCCAGAAGAAGGCACCAGATCTCATTACAGATGGTTGTGAGCCACCATGTGGTTGCTGGGAATTGAACTCAGGACCTTTGGAAGAGCAAGAAGTGCTCTTAACCTCTGAGCCACCTCGCCAGCCCTGCTTTTTTTTTTAATTAAGACAATTTTTCATTCATTTTACACACCAGGGAGTTTCCTTTTGACCCAATATTCCAGCCTTTGATGACAAGGGGTGATGGACTCTCTTCTGTAACTACCTCCTGCTCTAACTAGGACTTCATTGTCAGGGCCCAGGAAAGCTGGAATGCTATTCAAAGACTTGGAGGGGATTCAGGCAATGGGGCATTCTTCAGAAGCATCTGGTTAGCTGACCCAGCTAAAGAGACAGGGAGCAATAACATTGGGTGGACTGGTTCACATCAGCTTTCTGCAAGTCCAGGGCTCACAGCAGTTTAGAGCAGTTTGTAGTCCACAGCTGACTCCGAGATGGCGTCTGTCACCCAGCTGAAATCTATTGGGGCAGATATGGACTAGGAACAGAAAAAGTTTAGGAATTTAACGGAAAATCTTCTATTTGGAAGTTTCAGGCCCATGGTCCTGATATAGTAATTGGGGGAGGAGAGGACTCCCCAGACCAGGGGAGAGAGAGAAAGAGAGATCACATCCTCAGGAATAGGGAGGTAGGGAAACTTAGGCTGTACGTATCTGGAGCCCATTTGACCTATGAGAGATGGATTCTTAATTCCCTGAAGCTTTCATGAATTTTTTTGTTTACAAAAAGAGAAGGAAGTTTTGGATATATTAGCATTACCACTGTTTGTAGTCTGTACTAAAATCCACATTGTAGACAAAGCAGCTAACAGTTGTCCGTAAGAAATCTCAGTAAAACAATAGCATAAAAGGAGAAAAGAAATCAGAAACATCTCCCTTTTTACACATACCTTAAATCACTTTTTTATATCCTCAGACCTTATTTAAGCTTTTATAGCCTCATGCCTTTATGCACCTTAGACCATTTCCTTAGACTTTCAGAAGTTGTATAGACTTTAAACCTCTTTCTATCTAATCATGTATCAGAGACATGAGTAGTTATTACTGAGAGCAGTCATTGTAAAGCAAGTTCTTTTAAATAAAGAAATAGTAAAAAGTTACATCTGAAACCTGTTTATCCTTTAATATGAAGCCTATTAGTAAGGCAAACCTGTCTGCCTTTCTCAGCAGGAGATCTAGCAGCTCTATAAAAACCATATCTGATTTTTACATATGAAATGAACTAGCAAGGCGGCTACAACCTTGGGGGAAGGAGCTGGTTACCTGCTGCTGTTAAGCTGACAAAGATACAGTTGGCCTAGCCATCAATGCCATCAATGCCATCAGAGATCTGAGAAGGATAAATTATAGCAGGAAGTATAATCCAAATGACCTATGTACCAATTAAAATGACAGAAACTTACCCATTATCTAGATGGTCACCCCAGATTCCTGTGGTCTCAATGACTTCCTTAGGGACAGAGGTCCCAGGGCAGAATTAATCATCAGCCCCCAGACCTGGGTGAGAGATTTTCTGAAATTTTTGTGGAGAGGAGGAACTTGGGAGACTGGCTTTACTTTGACTAGTCAAAGTAAGGCAATCAACTCTCCAGTGTCCTGCTTGTCCAAAGTTTGGGCTGGTCCCTGGCAGCAGGCAAGGCAATGGGGAAGTTTTTCCCAGTGGTTAGTATTGCCACAATCCAGGTGGAGTTACTGTGCCTCATCATCTTCTTTGGGGACCTAGGGGTCACCACTAGGAGCTAAAGTCTCTCTATCATAGCAAGCTTTTTCCATTAAACATTTTAAATGCCCTACTTAGCAGATCTCTGACAAGTTTGATGACCATTATCTATTAAGTATATCTGAGCTAAACAAACTTTGCTTGTTTTTATTTGTTTTAGGCTTAACCTTGAAAACACATAAAGGAGGCTAAATAAGGCTTATTTCTATGATTAATTACCCTAGTACTTAGTATGACTACAAGTATAGTTCTGAACACATTAAAGAGTCTGATCCTTTGTGAGGCCACTGACCACTAATTTGAATGTCTTAATTATCTTTAACAGTTTATAGTAAGTTATTAGCTTTTATAAGATTAGGGTCTTACACTTTTATCTCTGCTAAATTTGAGCCTTCAATTACTAAATCGAAGCTCCTTTTAGTATCAAAATAAAATTTCAAATCATGAATATAGTCCATAGGGAAACTGGCAACTTTATATTTTCCTGGTCCTTAAAGTTTATCAAAATAGCTAAAGCTTAACAAAGTTAGTGAAGACAAGGAGGCTAAGCATACACTCTTCAGTCAGTCTCCATTAGCTTGAACAGACCTTAGGTAAGGAGGGGCTCTTTGCCAGATTGCTTAGGTCATTGTCTTGCTGCATCATAAGAATATTCCAGTTACTAGTGTTTAATGTTTGTTGCTCATAGCTGTGGCCCCCAACTCTTTAGCCTTTTAGTTATTTTTTAAGATTATATATTTAATAATACAAAACATTTTTATAAACTTAAAATATCTCATGGCCTTATAAATTTAAATATTTTAAAGGCAAAAATATCAGAGTTTTTTATTTAAATTTTCTGTAGAACTCCAAAATTTCCTCTTAAAGTAATTTAAAATCTCTCTGTGTTCCTGCAATATCAAAATGTCAGACAAAGTAGAGTACCGGAAAAAAAAAAAAACTGGGCGGTGGTGGCCCATGCCTTTAATCCCAACACTTGGGAGGCAGAGGCAATAGATCTCTCTGATTTTGAGGCCAGCCTGATCTACAGAGTGAGTTCCAGGACAGCCAAGACTGTTGCACAGAGAAACTCTGTCTCAAAAAACAAAAGCACAAACAAACAAAAAAGTAAAGTACCTCTTTTACTTCAAGAGGGAAGATACAGCGCACAGAGTAAAACCATGCTCTGACATTGCAAACAATTAATAGTCAATATCTGGGATTCATTCATAATCTCTGGGCTTCCCCAAGGGGCTCAGATCACCTCTCTGGGGCCACCCTCAGCAGCATACACAGCCTGCCTTCGAGGTCCCAGCCAGCTCCGTTTCACTGTGGCTGATGTTTCTGGTAACTCTCATATCACTGGCATTGCCGAAACTACTAGGGTTCCCCACTGCACCTGGACTCTCTTCAGGAACCCCAGATCTACCACACATTGGCAAGCCTCAGCTGCTCTCCATGACCTCTTTACACCTTCAAAACAAATACCACCTGGGTAACTCTTATGCTATAAAGCTTGGGGGCCAGTGCAAGGCACATTCTTGTATATGAACTCATGGAGGTACAGCTTTAAGTATCTTATTAAACAAGCATTGTTTTTTAAACCCTATCTGTCATAAACCTTGTTTTCAGGACAGGAATTAGCATACAAAAATCCATCCTAATCCAAAATATCTTGGAAACCTGTTGCTGCCTCCTTGGTTGGCCCACACTTCGTAGTAGCCTTTTAACCAAGGTTGTGGTAAAGTCACATGACATCTTCTCCAACCCTAGCAAAGATGGTTGCCAGCCCCATGGCTGCCTAAAGATGGTGGTGAAGTCACATGTTGCTTATATTCCAAGATGGTGTCACACCACATAGTTCCTTCAAGATTACCTATGCATGGATTTTTAACTATCAACCTTGTCTTATGAGTTTTAAGTTAATTTTTTGTTATGGATATTGTAGATTTTTAACCATACCCAATAAACTTAAAAATCTTGAGATAAGGTTTATATCTTAGCAAAAGCTTTAGGCAATTAAATGGAACCAATCTTTTTTTTTTTTAAGCTGTTCTGCTTTGCTCTCTTCTCTCCCTGTCACAGCATCAGATGGTTCTCCAGACCCGAGACATGGAGACTTTAAAATCATGCCTGGGTCTGAAAGGGGGAGAGCCATAACCCAATTCTAGAGCCAGCTTTTCAATAAAGTAGAACACCACAAAACAACTTTATTATCCACACCCAAAAGACATTTGAATCTTTATGAAATTGGGCCCGGTGGCTAGAAAACTCAAAGATAAACTCTGAGGCCCAGATGTCAAAGCAGCCGCGGTAGCAGTGAAAGTTCGCGAACTCGGAGGAGACCCGTCTGAACCAGAGTCTGCTGTCATCACGCATTCGGCTCAGCCTCACCCGTTGCTGCCTCGGCTCCATGTTCGCAACAAAACTTACAGTCGCATCAGAAAACGCAGGCCTCTCTAGACACATGAAACAGACAGACAAAACGTCCCCTTCTGTTAGATCCTGTGGGCAAGAGGTTACTATTGGAATTCTACAGAAGAGGCAACCAAGTTAGAACAACAGCAAGTTCAAGAGAACACGCTCCAGACCTTGATATATTTGGACCCGAGTAAGAATTTGGAGAGTTTTCTCGTTCCACTGCGATGGGGAATGTGAGACCAAAACAGGAATAATATATCTTACAGGTTAAGGGTTCTGTTCACAGTTAAGACAGTTATGAATATCTTCCTATTTGTTCTTTTCCAGGTTAAGGAGTCTATTTGAAGTTAAACAGTAGGTTCCTGTTTGTCCCATGTTAAGTCCCTGCAAGTTAAAGTTTCCAGGGTTTCTGTTTGTAGTTAAAGAATAAGTTCCTGTTTCTTAGATCTGACAAATTAGAAAACATGGTTTTCAACCTGCACTAAACTCACAATGACATTCAAACGATGTATTTCCTTACCCTTGTTCTTGCCTTCCATTGTATTTTTCTAACAAGGTATAACAGCCAACTCTCTCACCTTATCTCTCCTATAAAAAGGACATCAAGAAACCAGCAGGGGCTGCTCTTTCCAATCCCAACTTAGGGTGAGGCGAACACCCAAGTAATGCTCGAGGCTAGAGTTTGAGTCACAGCACTAATAAAAGTGAAGCAACCCAGGCTCTGAACTCTGCACAGCCTGGTGAGCACCTGCATTGTCCTGTGTCCTGTGCTCCAGCAGTTGTTCACTGTGGTGCCTTTGCTGCTGGAAACACTGAACAATGACACGTGAACTCAACTGCTGTTCAGAGGCCTGTGTTGCCACCATGACACTGCCATGATGGGTGGACTTGCACCTTAGTATTGGCCATCAGCACAAATCAGAAGCACTTGACACAGCCCTGACCCCTGCACTGCTGTTACTCAGCCTTGTCCCACAGCTCTGACCCCAACTCTTCCCACTCCTGCTCTTGGTCCTCATCAGCTCTGGAGAGGCAGTGGAGTCCAGGCAGAGGTTCTTCTCCACCAGGATAGATGAGTAGACAGGTTCAGAGAGGAGCAGACAGAACCCACTGAGTGTCACATGCAGAATATCAAAGCTATCCTGGCTCTGTTATTCATAGAGATTTTATTATAGATTCATGGGGGGGTGCTCAAGAGGAGACACACACACACACACACACACACACACACACACACACACTCACACACACACACACCATTTGAATTAGACATGGATGTCAGCAACATGGCAGAAAAGCAGTAACTAGATGGGGATGGAACTTGGAAGAAGTGAAATAGCCCAATGTCCCACAGAAAGCGTGTTTGGGATCTTGCAAAAGAAAAAGACAGAAGAGAAAAAGTAAAAACCGGAGTGAGGAGTGATACACTTTTCTGGGTGAGGACACAAAAAGGTAGGCAGACATAACAGAGCCTCATGGCTGCTCCCAAGGAACCGCAACCCTGGTTTTTTAATAACTACAGCACCAAGAGATTGCCAAGCATGGTTCTACATGTGCATTGCACAGATAAAGGAACAGAGACCCTGAAGACATGAGTGATTTGGCAAAGGTCACCCAGCTAGTGACAGGTAGAACCAACTCCAGGGTCTGGCCACTTGCCTCTTGGTGAGGCAGAATCTGCCACGTGTACCACATGTTAACATGTGAGTTCAAGCAAATGGCTGTACCTCTGTTCTAACCAAAAATGTTCCTGCTGCTCAGAGCTGGGCTTACTCCACAGTGGTCATGGGACAACCCCAGAGGAAAGCATGAAGGAAAAGTCAAACTCTCCAGGTTTCATTCTGAACTAGGTGGACCCACGGACCTGAAGGAGAAGATGGCCAGCTTTGAGAAAGGAGAAGCCAGCAGATCCACAGCTCTCACAACCAGGGACTCCTTCACTGGCCCCTAGCTGACAATGCCTCATTAATGGACCTTGTGAGAATTGGCTCATTTGGTAGGATGAGTACTTCAAAAAGTTTTCAGGTTTTGGATCTGGAGAAGGAAGTAACAATTACCATGACAAGCAGTGAGAGGATATGGCCAGGGAAAGGGGCTGACAGGTGTCTCCAGAGAATGTCATCCCATCCACTCAGTTCTTCATACCTTTTCCTGTTTAGGACACCTTTGATGAGAATTCACATGAGACAGAAACATCGAAACATTCTTTCCCATTTCTGAGAAGGCTACTCACAGACCTCTCTACACTCACTCTACACCATTTTACTATTCTATTCCATGGATGTTCATGATCATGTAACCAACCCATGGGCCACAATGCTCTCATCAATATAGACTCTTACCTAGAAGACATTTCCCCTTCCAAACCAAAGGAACAACAAATGTGTGGACAGTGCTCCATCCCTTGAAAGGATTTCCCCTCACTGTTGTCTTCAGGTACATCCCGGAAACAGGACGCTCCACAGTCCACTTTCAGGTGGGACAGGCATGCCACTCAAAACCACATGTGACCAGCATGAGTTTGCTACTCCTCAGGCTCAGGCTGTGGAGGGGATCTAGCAAGAGCAGACCACTTGGGTCACTTCCTCATATAACCTACTTGTGCCTTCATGGACTGCTAGAGCTGTCTGTGGGTGCACACTGATGTTTGACAGTACATGTCCGCTAAGCATGCCAGCCTTGTGACCCAGTACGTGAGATAACACCTGGTTCACTGTGAGCATTTAGGCCACGTGGCAGTTTGGAGGCTTGTGGCTCCTGTATCAGAAGACTTTCTTTTGTTAAGATGCCAGCAAACCCTACCCCCATTCAATGCGCCTCTCTCACAGTCCTAGTTCCCACCTTACTGAGACTGCCAAGTGGATCCCAACGTTCAATAGAAAGGGCAAAGTGTTCAGAAGAGGCCAGACCATCTTGAAGACGAAGAAAGAGGGAGGACTTCTGCCTGCCAATTTCAAAACCCACCACACGGCTATAGAAACCGGGAAGTCATGATATCGGCTATAAACACTGCCATGTAAGCTAGCAGACTAGAACTGACAGTTCAGATACAAGCCTTTGGTTTTAGTCGTGGACATACAGATCATTCAATGAAGGAAGTTCGTTTAAAAGGAAATCTAGTCTCAGCCTAATGGTTCTAATGGCTGTACCTCTGTTCTAACCAAAAATGTTCCTGCTGCTCAGAGCTGGGCTTACTCCACAATGGTCATGGGACAACCTCAGATGACATCCGCTCACTGCTTGTCATGGTTACTTCCTTCTCCAAATCCAAAACCTGAAAACTTTTTGAAGTACTCATCTTACCAAATGAGCCAGTTCTCACATGGTCCATTAATGAGGCATTGTCAGCTAGGGGCCAGTGAAGGAGTCCCTGGTTGTGAGAGCTGTGGATCTGCTGGCTTCTCCTTTCTCAAAGCTTGCCATCTTCTCCTTCAGGTCTGTGGGTCCACCTAGTTCAGGATGAAACCTGGAGAGTCTGACTTTTCCTTCTGTAGAATTCAAAGCTGTATCCAAAGGCCTTGTGTATCTTAAGTTTTAGTTTGTATTTTTGAGACAAGAGTCCTAGTATGTAGCCCAAGCTGTCCTCAAGTTCAGAATACTGCCCCCTCAGGCTCCCACGTTTGGTATCACAGACATACACCAGTACACTGGCTGGGCTCTTCAGTCCCTTCCAGCCTCTGCCATGTCTCCTGTGTTCTTTTCTATGCCCATGTTCTCATGTGTCCTAAGATCATACGTTTTTACCTATGGAAATCATTTCATATTCATTTTTATGTCCTGTAATTCAAAATTATAAAGAATTCTTCATGGTGTTAAATGTTTTTTAGATGTTTCTTTGAAATAATCAACAAATACCAATTTTTAAAAAGTAAATTAAACTTGCCAACATCAAGAATGAAAAATGGAACAATATCACAGATCTTTCGGTCATTTAAAGATGAGCTAAATGCTACAAAAAGCTGTAGGTGGAGGCTGGGGAGATGGCTCAGTGGTTAAGAACACTGACTGCTCTTCCAGAGGATCCAGGTTCAATTCTCAGTACCACATGGCAGCTCACAACTGTCTGTAACTCTGGTCCCAGGGGATCCAGCACCCTTGCACAGGCATACATGCAGGCAAAACACCAATGCACACAAAATAAAGTTTTGTTAGAAGCTTTAGCTGTTAAGTTGGGCAGTGTAAATGAAAGAGAAAGGTGTCCTCACAAAACAGGGATGCTTGGCTCAATCTGGGAAGAGGGGACTGGACCTGCCTGGACTGAGTCTATCAGGTCGATCTCAGTCCTCGGGAGAGGCCTTGATCTGGAGGTGGTGGGAATGGGGGGTGGGCTGGAGGGAAGGGGAGGGGTGCAGGAAGGGGGAGAACAAGGGAATCTGTGGCTGTTATGTAGAACTGAACAGTATTGTAAAATAAAATAAAATAAAATAAAATAAAATAAAATAAAATAAAATAAAATAAAATAAAAAACACGACTCACTAAAACTGACACCCATGGAAGAGAAGTCAGAAGAGCCCAGGGCCACCTTTAAAATGAAACTGTAAGTTTAAACTTTCCTAAAAACAAAACTTATTGGTACTTTAGTAAATTCTTCCAATACTTAAAGAAAAAGAAAAAAACCTGTTCATTATAACACATTTTCCAAAGAATAGGGGAAAAAATGAAAACAATTCATTCCATGTAACAAAATAAGTTTGATATCAGAAAGTGACAAGAACATTACAAAAAAATACATAATTATTCATATGAGCTTTGTTGGAAAACTAGAAAACACAATATTAGAAAGTTAAACTATGGGCTAGAGAGATGGTTCTGTGGTTAAGAGCCCTGGCTGCTCTTCCAGAGGACCCGGGTTCAATTCTTAGCACCCACATGGTGGCTCACAACCATCTGTAAGTCTGTTTACAGGACATTTGATGCTCTCTTGATGTGACAACAATTGTCTCTCGTCAAAGAAAGAGGACAGCAAATGTTTCGATGAATTCCCTCTCCACAGGAGTTCTTACCCAGTGAAATAAAGCAATAGAAGGAAATAAAACGCTAAATATGAGAAGGGATGAAAGAAAACCATCCTCTGTAGATTTGTGATGGTGTGGGTAAAAAAATAAACACAAAGAAAAACTGAAATGAATAAGCAAGTGTCTATAAGTAAAAAGAATTCTCCATTGCATCTTTAAAAATAAAATAAAATAATAAAAATGGGCTGGTACAATGACCCAGCAGGCAAGAGCACTTACCATGTAATCCTGACCTCTGAATTCAATCTCCAGAATCCACATAAATGTGGAAGGAGATATCTACCTCCACAGAAGTTGTCTTCTGACTTCCTCACTTGCACAGTAGCACTTACACTCACACACTCACATACACACACACAACAATAACAAATGAAATAAATTAATTAAAAATATAGAAATAAATAAATTAAATATATAAGGGGAAATCTTTAAATTATTGAAGGCCCTCCTCTGTAAATGATGTGATATATCCTAAACAATATAATGATGTAAAAAGTGATCTCTAACTTTGGTATACTACCAGTCAAAATTCAAAAGCTTCTCTTTTAGGAGTTTTTTGTTTTGGCAAAAATTAACATGTGGTTATAAAACTTATATGGAAAACTGGAGAATCAAGAAAGAAAGAAAGAAAGAAAGAAAGAAAGAAAGAAAGAAAGAAAGAAAGAAAGAAAGAAAGAAAGGAGGGAGGGAGGGAGGGAGGGAGGGAGGGAGGGAGGGAGGGAGGGAGAGAGAGAGAGAGAGAGAGAGAGAGAGAGAGAGAGAGAGAGAGAGAGAGAGAGAAGAAAGAAGACTAGAGGCCTATTGCACATCAAGACTGGAGCTGGAGAGGCTAAGTAACAAGGAGAGCCCAAGGGAGAGTGCATGGATCTCCCTGGGAAGGGAAAACAGAATAAATTTTGTGAATGGACTGGGTGCATGTGGGGATGGGAACAGGAGGGATCAGGTGTGTGTGGGAGGGGGGAATGGAGAGAGAAAGAACTGGATACAACTCATTTAAATTGTAATGGAAGAATTAGTCTTCTATGATAGTCAAACTTATAGTCATGTTAAGTTTTCTAGGTATACATAGATATATTTCAGATAGATAGGTAATCTTCAAATACTTCAAAGACCTACATAATATTATGGTGGTATTTTATTTGTACTGAAATGTGATTTTAATTGTATGTTAATAAATAAGTTGCCTGGGGGTCAGAGCTATTAGAGCCATAGCAAGAATGTGGCAGTGGTGGTGCACGCCTTTAATCCCAGCACTTGGTAGAAGAGCTAGGTAGATCTCTGTGTGGTCAAGGATACAGCCAGCATTGGAGACACACGCCTTTAATCTCAATACCATAGAAGACCTGGAGGGCTGTTCATACAGGCAGTGACAAGGCAGTCATGTGTTTGGGTTTACAACCAATGAGAAGGCAGAACAGAAAGACTATATAAAGACAAACACACAGGAAGTAGGTCCCTTTCGGAGAGGCCTCTTGGCTTAAGAGGCTAGCTGCAGCAGGCGGTAAGGCTCTTAGCCCTGATCTCTTGGCTTTCTTCTTTGCATTGGTTCTAGGTTTCTTATTTAATAAGACGGTTGGTTACATCTTCAGAATATGGCATTTAAAATGTTTTAAAAATTTAGACTTTCTGGACAGTGAGACATGTCTGCTCCTGGCAGCACCAATTTACTTCAGAGAGGAGGATGGGCATCGAAGGCACTCTATATGGAGTTTATCTTCTTCTTGGCAAAAATGGCCATTTGGGCAAGAAGCTGTTCTTGCCTGGACTGCTTGATCAACTGGACACGCAAGACCCATAGGAAGGTGACCACTGAACTTTGCTTGGCAAAATGGTCCTTTAGGTTCCTGCTTCATGGAGGAAATTGCCAGAAATTCTACAGGACACAGAGAAAAGTGACTGAGAGACTCTAAGCCTATGGGCTCAAGACAGATGCCCCAACTTTACAAAAGAACTTAGGATGACTGTCCAGGCTGCCAGCTGTCTCTATCTACCCTGCAAGACTCCCAAAAGTTGCTTGCATCCTTCTCCTGTTTCTCAGGTTATAGTATATCCTTCTGAGGTCTTTGGTGTAGTTGAAGACTACATAGTCATAATTTCCTTAGTTATGTATGATAAGAGATAAGTTATATATGAAACCTTAGACTTACAAATGTAAGATAGATAGGATATCTTCTTTAATTTTGCCAAATACAAATAGACTAGATATTATAAATAGACTAAATATTGTAACTGTAATTCTTGCTTGATAATTGTTTTGTTATATGTAATTTTACTATGTTAAAGTTAAAACCTTTCTTTTTGAAAAAAAAGAAAAGGGGAAGTGCTGTGGATATCACTCAATATAAATAAAATGCTGATTGGTCAGTAGCCAGGCAGGAAGTATAGGTGGAACAAGCAGAGAAGAGAATTCTGGGAACAGGAAGGCTGAGTCAGGGAGACGCTGCCAGCCGCCACCATGAGTACCAACATGTAGGATACTGGTAAGCCATGATCTATGTGGCAAGGTATAGATTTATAGAACTGGGTTAATTTAAGATAGAAGAACAGCTAGCAAGAAGCCTGCCATGGCCATACAGTTTATAAGTAATATAAGTCTCTGTGTGTTTACTTGGTTGGGTCTGAGCGGCTGCAGGATTGGCAGGTGAGAGAGATTTGTCCTGACTGTGGGCCAGGCAGGACTGGAGAAAACTCCAGCTACAAATGGTGCCTAATGTGAGGAAAGAGTTTCCACCTAAAACCTGAGAAAAAAAAGATTCTAAAACAGAGCTAAAAACAGCTTCCTAGTTGTCTCTTTCAAGTTAGTGGCAGCCTGTGGGTTTGAGCTACTATGGTGGGTTCCTGGAGTGCAAGCTTGACCGGCAGTATGGTGGGAAGGAAGCATCTCCAAGCTGCACATTACGCTGCTACTGTGTGGTGGATTTAGTCTTTGCTAGTACAAAAAAGGGGGCGGAGGTGCTGTGGATATTGCTCTGTATAAATAAAATGCTGATTGGTCAGTAGCCAGGCAGGAAGTATAGGTGGAACAAGCAGAGAAGAGAATTCTGGGAACAGGAAGGCTGAGTCAGGGAGATGCTGCCAGTCATTGCCATGAGTAGCAACATATAAGATACCGGTAAGCCACGAGCCATGTGGCAAGGTATAGATTTACAGAAATGGATTAATTTAAGATAGAAGAACAAGATAACAAGAAGCCTGCCATGGCCATACAGTTTGTAAGCAATATAAGTCTCTGTATGTTTACTTGGTTGGGTCCAAGCAGCTGCAGGACTGGTGGGTGAGAAAGATTTGTCCTGACTGTGGGCCAGGCAGGACCAGGAAAACTAGCTACAAAAGAGGCTTCATCCAGCCACAGATGGGAGCAGATGCAGAGACCCTCAGCCAAACATTGAGCTTGGAGAATCCTGGTTGAAGAGGGAGATGAAGGATTGTGGGAAACAGAGGGGTCAAGGGCACCACAAGAACACAGCCAACAGAATCAGCTAAACAGAGCTCATAGGGGCTCACAGAGACTGAAGCAACAATCATGAAGCTTGCATGGATCTACACTAGGTGCTCTGCATATATGTTATGGTTGTGTAGGTTGGTATTCTTGTGGGAATCCTAACAGAGGGAGTGGCTTTCTCCAACTCTTTTGCCTGTTCTCAGGACCCTTTTCCTCCTACCAGGTTGCCTCATCCAGCCTTGAGATGAGGGTTTGTGCCTAGTTTTTTTTCTTTTCTTTTCTTTTTTTTTTTTTTTTTTTTTTTTTTTTTTTTTTTTTTTTGGTTTTTCAAGACAGGGTTTCTCTGTGTCATTTTGGTGCCTATCCTGGATCTCGCTCTGTAGACCAGGCTGGCCTCGAACTCATAAAGATCTGTCTGGCTCTGCCTCCCGAGTGCTGGGATTAAAGGCGTGTGCCACCATGCCTGGCCTGTGCCTAGTCTTATTGCATCATTGCTGTACCATGTTTGGTTGATATCCCCGGGAGGTCTGCCCTTTTCTGAAAAGAAGCAGAACAAGAGTGGATCTGGGTGAGAGAGGAGGCAGGGATGGAGGCACTGGGAGGAGTGGAGGGATGGGAAACTAAGGTTGGAATGTAACATATGAAAAAAGAATTTAAAAGAACAAAAGACTGGAGCTGAAGGTGCAGCTCATGTCAGAGCCCACACCTGCATACAGTCTCCTGGGTTCAATCCCTGACATCGTAACAACAGCAGAAAGTAAGCAAAGCTTACTGTGAAGTTACAGTCATTGAACAAGTTGAAATTTACATAAGAAACAAACCAGTGGGCAGAACAAGTGAACCTCAGAAGAAGTGAACAAGTGGCGGCATAGACACGGGCCCATGTGTATGCTGTCACGTGATTAATGACAAATACGACCCCGTGCAAAGGGAGAAGATGGGATTCTCCATAAATGTTGCTGAACCATGTAGATAGGAAAATTCTTCTTTATATCCTATCCCTACCTCAGAGTGCACACAAAAGTCAGTTCCAGTTTTACTTTAGATTTAAGTGGTAAATGTAAAAGCACCCAGTTTTAGGATCAAAGTCAGAAAATACCTTTATCTTCTTGAAGAGCTTTTTTAAGATTTATTCATTTTTAATTTACGTGTGTGTGTGTGTGTGTGTGTGTGTGTGTGTGTGTGTGTTGCCAGCATGTATATATGTGCACTACATACGTGCAGTGCCTCTGGAGGCCAAAAGAGGATACCCAGAAACTGGAGGTACAGATGGTTATAAGCTGCCATGTAGGTGCTAGGAATTGAACTCAGGGCCTCTGGTCTGATGGCTCTTAACTGTTGAGCCATCTCTCCAACCCCAGGTGAAGATTTCTTAAACAGGACATACAAAAAAGTACTTACCACCAAGAGAAAAGTCCCAAACCAGAATATATTAGCAAGAAGGACTCAGAAGATTGATATTTATTTTAAAGATCTCCTCCAGATCAACAAGCAAACAAGCTCTACAACAGAACAATGGGGAGAAAGTGAAAGACATTGCAGAAAAGAGACCATCTAAACAACCACTAACTAAGCAGAACAGTGCTCAGCATTTGGGAACTGTGAAAGAAGACTATACTGTAACCCTTCCTCCTCTCCTCAACCTTCACCTCGGTAGACACACGCCTACCAGAATGGCTACAGTGAAATAGAGCCAGTATTGAAGAAGGCAGCTAGAACCAGTAGGAGACGAACATTTAAATGCCATGTGCTGGTCTGCTAACTTCAGCTCAACTTCTCAAGAACCTGTTGAAGAAAGTATATTTGCCTACATCACCAATAGGTGAGAAACTAAGGCATAGATGAATGGGCGCCAAGTGGCACAATTGCTTTGTGGGTAAAAGCACTTGCTGTGTGTGTGCCTAAAGACCTGAGCTCAGTCCTCAGAATGCACAGTGGAAAGACAGAACCAAGTCCCAAAAGTTGTCCTAGGACCTCCCCGTGTGTGCAGTGTCCAGATCCAAACTCACATAACACACACACACACACACACACACACACACACACACACACACACACACAAAAGAGGGGGTGGAGAATAAATCAATAAATAAAATTTTTAAATTAATTTTTTTGTTAAAAAAAGTGTTTTGTCCTAGATAGCATACTTTGTTTCGTAGATGAGTTGACATGGTCTGACCCCCCTCCCCCCCCCCCCCCGGGCCTGGCTCTCAGTCACCTGATCTGCTCTGGCACACAGGCTGTGAAGAGCAAGAGGTGAAAGTCTTCACGCTGCACATCCAGTGGAGCTGACTGAGATCCCTGAGGTCACTTGGAGTGCTATGGGATCAGGGCCTGTGGAGAATTGGGAGCAGAAGTAATGTCACCACACAAGACTGGACCAAAACCTTCCTAGGTGAGAGGGGTGGGATGGGAAGCACAAAGTCCATCTCATCCTAACATGACCCATCTGCTCCCACACTTGAGTGTGCCAGGCCATGGCTTTGGGCTGAAAAGGCAGAGAAATTCCATGGAAACTGAGTTGGGAAATTATGACCCATCTGGCCACATACTGGAGTTCTCAGTAAATAATGACTGGAGGGAGGAAGGAGGAAGTAATGAGAGAGAGCTGACATGGTGGCCAGTCAGGGAAGAAGAGCAGGCAATGAGGTAAGGCGCTACTCGGGGGAGAGTGGTAGCATGTGCACACACAAAAACTGGATGTAATGTCCTAGCTACTGCTCACCACCAGTCTCACAGACACCTGGATCTTGCCAACATCCTGAAGATGAGAAGCTGCCTCATACCTAGTGGGTCCACAGGACTGTTACTGAATGGCTCTTAACTGGAAAGAATCAGATCAGGAAGCCCCATGGGCAACTAAGGATCTGATCAGGAAGCCCCTTGGGCAGCCGAGTCCAGAGAGTCAGGATTCCAGACAGCTCCTTCTCCAGAATAGTCAAAGGGTTTCTAAGAGTTCAGGGCCTGAGTCCTCTGACTTCTTCCAAAGAGCAAGCTAGCACTTCCCCTGAAGGCCTTACCCCAAGGATCCTGG
The DNA here is from genome assembly GCF_049852395.1 of Peromyscus maniculatus bairdii. Lineage (NCBI taxonomy): Eukaryota > Metazoa > Chordata > Mammalia > Rodentia > Cricetidae > Peromyscus > Peromyscus maniculatus. Next base: position 138,154,604 of record NC_134853.1, read on the forward strand.
GATGCAGACAGAGGGAGACAGCCATTTCAGCCTTCTCCAATGGGACAAGCTGTTGAGGTTCTACAAGCCCTGACTCCACCCACCCCATTTCCCCCAACCTGTGCCAAGATGGAGTTCCCTGAATACTATCAACAAGAACACGAGAGAGAGAGAGAGAGAGAGAGAGAGAGAGAGAGAGAGAGAGAGAGAGAGAGAGAGAGAGAGACCCCTGGGGACAGAGAAGAAGAATCAAGCCACAGAGGAAGAGTTGATGATGTATTTCCTTCTCCAGGCTGCTGGAGGGATATGAGCAGCTCAGAGCAGAGGAGATAGGACCTGAACACTGCTAGACACACTGATGACTTCAATCTTTATTCTGATTTCTCACTTAGGACCTAAACCCTAAGTCTTCCATTCTCCACCTACAAGATATCTACACAGTGTCTTCTGTGATAATTAAAGAGTCTGCTGACCTTATGCCAGGTCTTGAATCAGGTTCTGGCAAGAAACATCTAGAGGTCAGCAGTGTCACCCCATGGGGTGATCCCCCAGGGACTCACATCTCACAGGTGTAGAGGCAGAATTGGGATCTAGAAAGTTCTGGTGCAAGTTCTCCAACACTCCCTGTTATTCCGACTCAGTCCTTTTGGTAGTAACCTCTACCCTCTGTAGTTGCTGGGAAAGTTAAATGTGACAGCTGAGCACCCTGGCAGGCGTGCTGGCCAACATTCTACAACCGTGATTGCCGTCCCAGACCTGTCTGTGCTCTGTTCTTCAACTATTTCAACGGAGCTTGAACTGTGAGGCCCTTCCCAGTCAGACCACCAGAACAACTGATAACAGTTTAGAAACTATAAAACAATATTTCAACAAACTACACTAAAAACAAAGGCTGCATGCCCAGAAATGTGGCTCAGAGACAAAGTACTCGGCTAGAATGCTTGAACCCCAGCTTTGATCCCTAGAGCTAACAACAAACAAACAAAAGAATAAATAAATAATGCAAAAAAAAATCACAAAACTCCCAGCACTCAGGAGGCAAAGAGGCAGGAGGATCTCTATGAGTTCAAGGTCAGCCTGGTCTATAAGGGGAGTTCCAGGCCAGCCAAAACTATATAGTGATACCCTGTCCCCTCCCCCAAAAAAAGAAATTAATTGATTAATTAAAAACTCAGTGACACTAAATGCTCAAAACTCTTTCTATGCCGATTATTTGAATACATTTTACTTAGTCTGTGTCTGTGCGCTGACAGGTGTTTGGTCTACGGGATTTGTTTGGTAATCAGTCGAAGGGCAAACACATTCAGGAACAGAGTGTTCCTGCTTGACTTTGGCCATGATGGGGGTATTTATACTACAGAATTTGGGAACAATTCAAATTCAAAGAAAGAAAAGAGTAGAGGGAGACAGAGGGAGGGCAGAAGGGAAGGAGGAAGGGAGGGGAGGGGGAAAAAAGGAGGGAGGGAGGGAGGGAGGGAGGGAGGGAGGGAGGGAGGGAGGGGAGAAAGCCAGTCCAGAAGCCTTTCCAGCACTAACTCTTCCTACACGTCACTGACCCTCACTTCAGCATCCCATCACTATGTAGCATCCATCACTAGATGGACCAGGTTGGCCTCAAGGTCGTAGAGATCAGCCTACCTCTGCCTCACTTCAGTTCTTAAGAGGCAGTCCAATCCAGAACAGGATTCATCTCATCTTAGACAGACAAGGAAACTGGGGTTAAGAGAAATGGAGTCACTTGCCTCGGGAAGGAATCAATCTATGGCTGTATATAGGATGGAATGTCAGCCATCTTGATTTTTAAATATCAGAAATACTTGAAGATAGTCAAGTGTGGTTCTACCTGCTTGGTTTTTTTTTGTTTTTTTTTTGTTTTGTTTTGTTTTTTTTTTTTTGTTTTTTTTTTCAGACAAACGAATCCAGAAGATAAGAGGAATCTGGCAAAGTTCACGCAACTAAACAATGGGAAAATCAACACAAAAACCTGGCCGCTTGCCTCCTGAGTCAAGGATGAATCTGAAAAGTACATAGTGTTTAATTACCTAGGTTTATGGTAATGGCTGCACATGAACTCTGACCAGCATGTCCCCTGCTGCTGAGGGCCTTTCCCACTCCACCTTGGGCATGAGGCTGCTAGCCCAGAGGTCAGCGTGAGGAATAAGGGAGACTCTAGAAGTTTCTTTCTCAATGAGATGAGCCTGCAGACTCCAGAGAGGTGAGAAGCCTTGAGAAGGGCGATGCTAGAGGCGAACTGCAATCCTAACTCCCTGCTTGACCCAAGCTGACAATGCCTCCTTGAAGTGCCAGTGTGAGAGTCAGCTGATTCTGGTAAAAAGTGCACTTGAGGAAGGTTTTCTGGGTTAGTGTCTGGAGAGGGAAGATGAAGGGGGTGGGCAGCTGTGAGGATCCCAGAGTTTGAGAGCAAGTTTGAGAGCATTGAAATGGTCCCTTGGGACATCACACTGAATGTCACAGCTTATAGAGCACTTTCACTATTTTCTCACAGTAGGCATGGGAGAGAGGAGCTGTGGTCCCCTCTTTGACATCACTGTGATGAAGACGACAACAACGACACTAATCACTTACCAAGAACAAAGAAAGAAGAGGATCCCAGTACCGAGTCTGATCACTTTGCTACTCTCTGCATCAGCAAATGACTGCAAGGTCAGTACATCCCTACTCTTGAAAAGTGAAGTCCCTCCCACACACAAAAAATTCTCCATAGCCAGATGTGTTAGAGTTGGAGTCCAGAACCTTGATGTCCTGCCTCTCAACTCTACACCCCATCCATCATCCCTGGCTATCCCTGACGCTTTGTTTTCTAAGAGGTTGAGCAAGATCTGTCCATCTGCCCAGCAACAATTGTCTAATCATGAGGTGTTTTCTAAGAGGCTGAGCAAGATCTGTCCATCTCCCCAGCAACAATTGTCCAATCATGAGGATCTCATCCTGTATGCCTTCAGCATCTTGAGTTTGTTTTTGTTGGTTTTTTTTAATCCCCAAGACTATGAATCTTGTTTGAGCCAACAAGGGACATAGAGTGCTAAGCTGGTAGAATCACAATCTCAATGACAATAATGACAGAAATATCAACCAAAATTACATCATAATAATGGTGATAACAGCAAAATCTCCTAGCTTGTCTCTTTCTATGTGCCCAACGTTCTTTTAAGTGTCTACTTGCAATAACTCATTTAATATCCAAAACAGAGCTATGAACTATGGTGTAGGTAAACTGAGTTATACTCCTTAACAAGCTGGGATTTAGCACGTGGTAACACTATGGTAAATTGCTTAATAACTAACTCTACAAAGAGTGAAGGTAACTGATGGAAGCAGACACAGAGACCCACAGTCAAGCACTTGGCCAAGCTCCTGGAGTTCAGCTGAAGAGAGGGAGGAAGAATTATTGGAGCAAGGGGAGTCAAGATCATGATGGGAAAAAACACAGAGACAGCAGATCCAAGCTAGTGTGAGCCCACAGACACTGGACTGACCGCTAGGGAGCCTATATGAGACTAGGCCCCCTGAATGAGGGTGACAGTTATGCAGCTTGATGTGTTTGTGGGTCCCCTGGCAGTGGGACCAGGAGTCATCCCAAGTGCGTGAACTGGCATTTTTAGAGCCCGTTTCCTATGGTGCCATACCTTACTCAACCTTGATGCAGTGGGGAGGGTTTTGGGCCAGCCTCAACTCGGTAAGCCTGCCTGTGTTGACTACCCAAGGGAGGCCTTACCCACTATGAGGAGTGGGTGGGGGTGGGGTGGGCAGAGTTGGGGGGAGTGGGAGAAGGGGAGGAAGGAGGAACAGCGGGCAGTATGTAAAATGAAAAAAACTTTAAATAAATAAGTAACTTTAAAAAAAACCAAGAGTGAAAGTAAAGAGAATGAAAGTAGGTCACAGTCTGTATTGCTGAGGCCAAGCACGACCTCCATCCCCGACATCTTAGCTGCTTGTGTCTGATCCCATTGGAGGGTGTGGAGGGAAAGTGACTTAACTGATATACACAGAGAAATCATCTATCCGATTAATTAACCAACTCTTTTTCTATTTAGACCCTTTTGTGATCACTCATATGAGACACAATATTTTTTTTTACTTTTTCCTGTTCAAGGATGGCTATCCACAGATCTCTCCCCATACTCATGCTCACAAATTATCTAATTGAGTTCTATCCAAGTCCCTGACTATCTAGCCGCACATCCAGCCAAGTCATGGCCAGTGTGCTTTAGTCAATATAGACTTCTACCTGTAAGCCATTTATTCTTCTAAACCAAAGGAACAAACAAATGCCCTGCTCAGTGTCCTGTCCCCAGAGGGTTTCTCTTCACCACTGTCCTCAGGCATGTTCCAGAAAGACGCATGGTGTTCTAACTATTAACTTGCAAGTAGGGCAGGCACATCACATAGAACCATCTGTAACCAGCATGCACTTGTTCCTACTCAGTCCATTACAGAGAGCTCACCAGGGAGACCATAAGTTCAGGCCAAGGAGGGGAAAGTAGCAGGCCACTTGGACCACTTCCTCATGCAAGCTGCTCTTGCTTCCAGGGACTATTTGTGCTCATCATGAATGCACATTGACATTCGATGGTGTGTACCTGCTGCCAGCTTTGTGACCTGAAAAGTCAGGTAACACTGAGTTTATGATGTGTATGTAGTAACTTTGGGAGTTTTAAAGTTCGTGGATCAGACTTTAAATTGTTTTTAAAGGTTCATTTTTTTTTCATTATATGTATATGAGAGACAGTATGTGCATTTGTGATTGCTGTTGGTGCTCACAGAATCCAGAAAAGGGCTTCAGATCTCCTGGAGCTTGAGGTACAAGCAGCTGTGAGCCACTCAACATGGGTTCTTCAAACTGAACACGGCAAGAGCAATACTCTTTTTTTGTGGGGGGGGGGAGGGAGTTTCGAGACATGGTTTCTCTGTGTAGCCTTGGTTGTCCTGGAACTAACTCTGTAGACCAGGCTGGCCTCAAACTTACAGAGATCCACCTGCCTCTGCCTCCCAACTGTTGGAATTAAAGGCATGCACCATCACTTCCCAGCCAGTATGTACTCTTAATGGCTAATCATCTCTCCACCCCGACTTCAAATTGTTAAGATATCAATACACCCTAAACTAATTAATCAGCAGACTTAATCAATGCACTTCTATACTAATCCTAGCTGCTACTTTTCTTCAAACTAGTCAAGGAATTCAAAATGGCTCAAACAACCTTGAGAGATGAGAATAAAGCCATAGGTCTCTTGTTTCCTAATTTCAAGACCTACTGTAAGCTATAGCAGTGTGGTCTGGCATAAGGGCTGACTTGTAATGTGATAGATTAGAACTGACAGTGCCGGCATAGCCTTAAATTTTATTATCAATTCATTTTCATCAGGGACACAGAAATTGCTCAATGAAGGAACAATGGTGTTTTCAAAACTAGTGCTGAGACAAATGGATACCCATGTGCCAAAGAATAAAATTGGGCCCTGCAGTATATAATACAGAAAATTACTTCAAAATGAATCAAAGGCTTAAATGACACTTTTTTTAAAAAAGATTTATTTATTTATTATGTATACAGCATATGTGACTGCAGGCCAGAAGAGGGCACCAGATCTCATTACAGGTGGTTGTGAGCCACCACGTGGCTGCTGGGGATTGAACTCAGGACCTCTGGAAGAGCAGTCAGTGCTCTTAACCTCTGAGCCACCTCTCCAGCCTAAATGACACTTTTAAGACAAAACGTGGGAGTAAATTTTCATGCTCTTGGATCAGGCAAATGTTTTTTTTTTTTAAATTACTCCAAAAGTAACAAGAGAAAAAAATTAATTGAACTTTATCAAAGTGGAAACCTTTATAATACAAAGAATGTCATAAAGAAAATTCAACCAGGTAGGTGTCACAAGCCTGTAATTCCAGCACCTGGGATGTGGAGACAGGAAAATCAGGAGTTTGGTTCCAACCTCATCTACAAAGCCAGCCTGGACCTGGCAGTTTGATCATGCTTCATTGGATGCTCTGACACCTACAAGTATATTAACAGCATGCTGTGGAGTCAATGGGTTATTAAATAAAAATTTTAAAAGAAGACACAAAGTTGGGGAGTTAGAGAGGTGGGGATGGATCTGGGAAAACCTAAGGGAGGTTAAGGGGAGAAGGTGAGGGTAAATATGATCAAAATACATTGTACGAAATTTTCAAAGAATTAGTTTTAAAAATTCAGAAAAGAGAAAAGAAAGCAGTAATACAAATGCACAGAAGAGCTGGGCGGTGGTGGTGCACGCCTTTAATCCCAGCACTCGGGAGGCAGAGGCAGGCGGATCTCTGTGAGTTCGAGGCCAGCCTGGTCTCCAAAGTGAGTTCCAGGAAAGGCGCAAAGCTACACAGAGAAACCCTGTCTCGAAAAACCAAAACCAAAACAAAAACCAAAAAAAAAAAAAAAAACAAACAAATGCACCGAAGAATATTTGCACATTAAATATCTGATTGAGGACTTGTGTCTATAATATAGCTTTCAAGGCCTTAAAGCTCAGAGCTGGAGAAATGGTTCAATAGTTAAGAGCTCTTGCTGCTCTCTCCCAGAGGACCCGTGTTCAGTTCCTGGCATCTACATGGGTGCTCATAAACATCTGTAACTGTGGTTCCAAGGGATCAGACCCTCTTCTGGCCTCCAACGGCACTGCACACATGTGGTTCGTAGACATACATGCAGGCAAAACAGATATACACATAAAACAAAATAAATATTAAAAAAATAAAACCTTAAAGCTCAATAATTTAGAGAGAGATAACCCATTGGCAAGATGGATAGATGACCTAAATAAACATTTCTCTGAAGGGCATATTTGACTGAGCAATAAGCATGTAAAAGACATTTGCAGATGTTTGAAAGAAAATGGCCCCCATAAGGAGTGGCACTATTAGGGGGTCTGGCTTTACTGGAGTAGGTGTGACCTTGTTGGAGGAAGTGTGTCACTTTGAGGGTGGGCTCTGAGGTCTCCTTCCCTCAAGCTATGCTCAGTGTGAAACACAGCTGCTCTTGCTGCCTACAGATCCAGATGTAGAACTCTCAGCTCCTTCTCCAGCACCATGTCTGCCTGTATGGTATGCCGCCATGTCCAGCCATGAAGATAATGGACAAAACCTCTGAAACTGTAAGCCACCCCCAATTAAATGTTTTCCTGTAGAAGAGTTGCCACAGTCTGGCCAAACATTGGGCCAAGCCAGGGAGTCCTGCTGAGGAGAGGGAGGAGGGATTGTAGGAGCCATGGGGGTCAGGAACATCAGGGGAAACCCAAAGAAACAGCTAGCCCAGTACAGAGGATTGGAGGAGGGTTGAGGGAGGAGAGGAGGTAGGGGAGGCTGTGGTTGGTATGTAAAATAAATTAATAATTAATTTTTAAAAGAATAAAAATAAATAATAGTGAATTTTTTTCTTTTTTTTTTAATTTTATTTTATTTTACAATACTATTCAGTTCTACATAATAGCCACAGATTCCCTTGTTCTCTCCCCTCCTGCCCCCCTCCCCTTCCCCCCAGCCTACCCCCCATTCCCACCTCCTCCAGATCAAGGTCTCCCTCAGGACTGGGATCGACCTGATAGACTCAGTCCAGGCAGGTCCAGTCCTCTCCTCCCAGATTGAGCCAAGCGTCCCTGTATAATTCCCAGGTTTCAAACAGCTAACTCATGCAATGAGCCCAGGACCTGGTACCACTGCCTAGATGCCTCCCAAACAGATCAAGCCAATCAACTGTCTCACCTATTCAGAGGGCCTGATCCAGTTGGGGGCCCCTCAGACTTTGGTTCATAGTTCATGTGTTTCCATTCATTTGGTTATTTGTCCCTGTGCTTTATCCAACCTTGGTTTCAACAATTCTCATATAAACCCTCCTCTTTCTCACTAATTAGATTCCCAGCACTCCACCTGGGGCCTAGCCTTGGATATCTGCATCCAGATTCCTCAGTCCTTGGATGGGGTTTATGGCACAACTATTAGGGTGTTTGGCCATCCCATCACCAGAGTAGGTCAGTCCCGGCTATCTCTCCACCATTGCCAGCAGTCTTTTGTGGGGGTATCTTTGTGGATTTCTGTGGGCCTCTTTAGCTCTTTGTTTCTTCCTTTTCTCATGTGGTCTTCATTTACCATGGTCTCCTATTCCTTGTTCTCCCTCTCTTTTCTTGATCCAGCTAGGATCTCCCGCTCTCTTTCCCTCGCCCCTCGCCCTTCATTGCTCCCACTCATGTCCAGGCTGTTCATGCAGGCAAATGGATGGATCTAGAAAAAATCATCCTGAGTGAGGTAACCCAGACTCAGAAAGACAAATATGGTATGTACTCACTCATAGGAGGATGCTAGATGTGGAACAAGGATGACTGGACTGCTACTCACATCACCAGTGAGGCTACCTGGAAAACGGGACCCCAAGAAAGACACGGAGAAATGGATGAGATCTACATGAACAGCCTGGATAATAATAGTGAATTTTAAAAAAGTGTTGTCATGGTCATGGTGTCTCTTCACAGCAATAGAAACCCTAAGACAATATTCCTCATCAATAGCCACTGGGGAAATGGAAATTAAAACCCTAGAAAGACACCATTTCACACTCCCACAGTGCTATGCTAGATTCTTCATAGACTGCTGAAATAATGAGCTACTGGTTTACCTACAGGAACATGGGTGACTCATGGGTTGTTTTACCACCAAAACCCCACCCCAACTCAACCTTCTGCCCCTCATATATCCCACCACCCACAAGATCCTGTGCAGCCGGGTCTGGAGGGAATGGTGACTGGACTCTCAGACCAAGGACTGGAGAACCTCCCACCTCCCTCCTTCCATGGGGGAGTGTTAATGGCCTCATTATCCTGGACCTAACTCAACAGCTATATAATATCTACAATAGGATAATAGCAGCATAATATGGTTATGATAGGGTAATTGGCTTGTCCTAGACTTAGCATTGTCTGATTATGCTTTTGTCTTGCCTGTGATCAAGGTCTTCCCAAATCACCATACCTGCCCAGCTTCAAGATGGTGATGCTCATGTCAAACCTAAAGAAAACAGCTGCACTGCACACATCATCTCAGATCAGCCTTGAAACAGTATGAAGCATATGGTGATGTAATCCAAGCAATCAGGAAGCTGAGGCAGAAGGATTTGGAGTTCAAAGTCATCCTCATATATACAAGACACTTCTAAAAAAAAAAAATGCTGGGCGGTGGTGGCACACACCTTTAATCCCAACACACTGGAAACAGAAACAGGTGGGTCTCAGAGTTTGAGACCAGCCTGGTCTATAGAGGTAATTCCAGGATAGCCAAGGCTACACAGAGAAACTCTGTCTTAAAAAACAAAAAATAAAAACAAAAATTAAAAAAAAAAAAAAAAAAGGCCCTCAAATCAAATTCCTAGGAAGAAGGTATTATTGGCCTGCATCTCGAATAAGAAAACCAGAAAGGCCAAGCTCAGAACATATCAGCTCTGTATCCCAAGTCACACAACTCTGCCGGGACACATCAGGACTCAACCCCACTTCTGTCAATTCTATTGCTACTGCCCTTCCCCCACACCACTTCTGATGCCAGGATCCCAGGATCCCAGGCTTGGGCCCTGGGGACTGTGTGCCCTACCCACCCCCCACTCTTGTCCTCTCCCAAGCCCCAAGCTGCCGGCTGGGTTCAGAGTTTCTGTTCATTTCCCTTGCCAGCCAGTCTGTGAACAAAAGCTAATCTTGGCAGAACACCTCCCTGGCTCCATTCGTTATGGGAAGGAATTCTACTGCCAGAGAAGTACACTGTGTCTAAGGAAGCCCTGGAGGTCCCGGGGGAAGGGAAATGCTCTCCTCTACAAATGGGTCAGGCCAGAGACTTCGGCCTACCTGCCTACCTACCAGAGACCCTTCGAGGGATCGGGGCAAGAAGAGCAGGAGCCTTGCACAGGAGCTCATGGCCAGATCCCTCTCCCAAACAGACATCAGGACGAAGGGTCACAGTGGAACAGCAGAGGGACAGCAGGCAGGGGACAGTGGGGAGAGTCAGGAGCTCCGGCTTGCCCTGGAAGTTCACAGACTGGATGTCTAACCCCTTCCCAGGCCTACCTGCTCCCATTCCCCTTCTGTTCCTTAGCAGCAGGAGGGCTGGGTTAGGAGAAGGGGCTTTTCCTAGGGGACAAGACTGTCATGGGGGAAGGTGGGATAAAGAAGATGAGGGGTGGGCTGGAGGGATGGCTCAGTGGTTAAGAGCGAATACTGCTGCTCTTCCCGAGGACCTGAGTTCCATCCCCAGCAACCACATCACATCGGGCAGTTTGTAACTGCTTATAACTCAGCTCCCAGGGGGATCTGACACTGTTGGCCTACACAGGCACCTGCACACACTTACACATATATACACAGATTAAATATATATATATATATATATATATATATATATATATATTTATTTATTAAAAAAAAAAAAAAAAAAAAAAGAAGATGAGGGGTGGGTGGAGTCAGTCATCACTGTCAACTCACCTGACAGGTCAGGCTCTAGTGCAGGGCTGCCTTGCTTGGCTGAGTCAATCAGGCCAGAGGCGGATTGGTGGGATAAGGGCCAAATATTGCCAGAGTGGTGTGGCTCCTTCATAAAGAGAGGATGAGCTGCTGGGACTTCAGCATGAGTTTCGCAGCCATGGCCAAGATGAATGGTAAGTGGGGTCTTCCTCCAGGTCTGGAAAAGACCGAGCCAGGAAGGGTTAGACACCAAAACAGGCACAGGCACTGGATGGGAGAGGGACATGGGTCCACAGGGCGGCCGCAGGTCTGAGGACATCTCAGCCGAGGGCCATATAAGAGTATATGATAAGAACGGAGGCAGAGATTTGGCTTCAGCAGGACCTGGGGATGGGTCAGGGTGTCGAAAATGAGTTCAATGGAGGGGGATCTGGAGGAGGGGTCTGGGGGTGGGATCCACTCAAGGCAAAGTACAGAGGGACCAAGAAACAAATGCTGATAGCTCAGGGGAAACTATACGGACTGTAGACTGGATAAGAAGGTTAAGGTAGATCTGTGGGGTGGGGAGAGGGATTGAGGTTTATGGCGTCTCTCCTTTGGGCTTGGCGATGTCTCGCCTCTTTTCTGGTGAGTTGTCCCAGCGGAAAGCTGTCTCTGCAGTGGGAAGGGTCTGATGCACCTCCTTGGCTGGTGGCTTCAGTTGCCTTGACATCAGAAAGACCAAACTAAGGGAGTTCTCAGCAGCCAGAAACTCAGCTTCTGGGAGGAGCTCAGAGTTCCAGTCCTTGCCTGGTCCACTTAGGAGCAGGTGACACAGAGGATAGCCTCTTCATGTCAGACAAGACTAGCTAACTGTGAAAAAGAAAACCAAGGCACTCAAGACTTGTGTGGTAGTCATCAACTATCTGAGTGATGAGTTCTAATCTCGGTATCACATTATAAACCTGGGGAGCCTGGAGAAACATCGATGAGGCTGGAGAAAACATAGGGACTGCCTGCCTGTTTCCCACAGGTCACTTCTCACTCCCACTCAGAGAACTGAACCTATTTCTCTCTCTCTCTCTCTTTCTCTCTCTCTCTCTCTCTCTCTCTCTCTCTCTCTCTCTCTCTCTCTCTCTCTCTCTATCACACACACACACACACACACACACACCCCTCTTTTCACAAGTATGCACACACCCCTCTCTCCCTCTCACTCTCTCCCCACACAGCCTCACTGCCCGGATGCACTCAGAGAACCCTCACATGCACCCACCCTTCTCACACATCTCATCCTCCTCAGTCTCAAATCCAGCCCATCTCACACTCCAGTTCTCAGAACATCTCATTTTCCCATAGATTCAGACAACCACACTGTTCCACAAAAGCTTCCTTCATATACAGTCACAAACCATGCAGTCATACAAAGCAAGAGCAAACTACAACCACACTCCCACCCACAAACGGACAGTTATACACGACCACAGTCCTTTACACACTCATAGGTGAGCACACATGCACACTCTCCATCAGGAGCAGACACACGTGTAGTCAGCTGTGAACCTCCCACACCCGCCAGCTTCCAAGGTGCAAGCTGTATTCACAATCACACATTAATCACACAAATAACACTACAGTTCACAATACCCTGCACAGCACAATTGCCTTCATAGAGACATAACACCAAATATTTGTATCTACAACCAAACACTTGTCAGACACTGCCCTCACCTGACTGCCCTGTGCCGCCAGCTCCCTCAGTCAAGCCCATCCTGGATAAACAGGTCCCAGAGCCTGGGCTCCAGAAAGACCACCCCCTTGCTTTCTCTGCCCCCAGGAATCCTTATTTTGGGGATCCTGCTATCCATCTCCAGCTGCCTTGCCTTCTCTGAGGACCTTGACAAGTGTTTCCGGGACCCTAATTATGAGACCTTCCTTCTCACAGCCCAGAACGGGCTCCATACCTCCCCACTGTCCAAGCATGTGGTGGTTGTGGGAGCCGGCATAGCAGGTCTAGTCGCAGCTAAGACCCTACAGGATGCGGGTCACAAGGTAAGAAGGTCTCAAAAGGCCTTGATACAGCCTCCAATGTACTTCCTGGGGTGGAAAAGGAGTGAGTGATCTGACAGGGGGTGATGTGCAACTGCATGCACCCACCAGTCTCCGAACCCCCTGGTCCTTAGTCATCGCTAACTGCCCTTCACGTTCTTATGGAGACAAGAATGAAGGACCTATGCTACCAAGACAAAGGCCTCAAATGGCTCGGGGCCCTCTGGAGCGAACAGCCCCACTGAGGTTATTCTGCATGCACGTGGCCTTCAGGCCAGAGCCTATGGCTTTTTGGAGGTGAGAAGTGGGGTGGGGAGAAAGGACAGTACTCCCTAAGAATGACACAGCTGCTTCTCTCAACTCCAGGTAACCATCTTGGAGGCCAGTCACCACATCGGAGGTCGGGTGGTCACAGTCAGAAACAAGGAGGAAGGCTGGTACTTTGATCTAGGACCCATGCGAATCCCAGAAAGCCACAAGTAAGTCCCGTACAAGAGAAGGAGCAAAAGGGGCAGAGTGAGGATGAGGAAAAGGCAGGAGGGACCCTGATGCCATCTTTCAGGCTCACTGTGTCATGTGAACCAACCCAGTAGGTCAGGGCTGATACTCAGCTCCCACTTCAGAGAGAAGACGGTGGTCACAGAAAGCCGTGGTCACAGGAAGTGATAGACCCCAAACTGACAATCACAATCCTTGCTGCCAGTCATCAAACTGTAGTGTGTAAATATGGGCAGTTTCATATTTGTCGCTTACATCAAAATACACTGAGAAATTATAACACATTACTATTAATAGTATCTATTATTTGTTGAGCACTAATTTAGTTCTAGACCCTATCTCCACAGATGTTTCTTTTTTCTTTTTTCTTTTTCTTTTTTCTTTTTTTGCCTTTAATATAAATTGAACCCACACCCACCCTCAAACCACCAAAAACATAAACAACTGCACCAGCCCAAAGTGGGAGTCATTAAATACAGCCTTGACATTCTTAGAAGTGCATGGTGGGATCTCAAATGCTGTCTGAAACAAAGGACATCTGTCTATACTTTTGAGTCCTGTTAGCTGGGATTTCATAAAGGGCCTTAATTCAATGAACTTCTCACCCTCTACAGCCTTGGGAGACAAGGAGCCAATGCCCACAACATTAAATGAGATTACAGTTGAACAAGGAATTAGTTTGAGTTTCCTAGGCACAAGCTTACACTAGTTTCACCAGAAATAGTTTCTAATATAGGACCAGAAGGAACCAGAATGTTATGATGTCTGTCTCTGCTCCAGGCTAACGCACGCCTATGTCAAGAAATTTGGCCTGAAGCTGAATAAGTTCATCGAGAATAATAACAACACCTGGTACCTACTCAATGAACACCGTTATCGTGCCTGGGAAGTCAAGGCTAACCCGGAGATCTTGGGCTACCCCATGAACTCCACAGAGAAGAGCAAAACCGCCCAATACCTCTTCCAGCAAGCCATCACTAAGGTGCCTGCTGCCTTTCCCAACTGGGATCAAGTAGGAAAGGGGAGGTGCCTAAAGTCACACAGCAAATCAGTATGAGGATTCAGATCACCTGACCCCCACCCAACATTCTTATGATTGGTCCATCGGCCTTAGAACATCTGTTGATGATGTCACCACCCTCAACTCCACCTTCAACCCTTCTCTTCTGTCTTTGAGGAATCCAGGGAACATGACTCGGTCGGTCGGCAGCAGTGTAAAGAAAGGGGGGCAACCAGATGAAGCAGCCCTTGGTAGTGAATCAGTCATCCTAGATGACAGTGAAGATCTTTATCTTGAAGTGTCTGTGTTTGTGTGTATGTGCCTGTGCGTGTCTGTGCGTGCGTGCATGCGTGCGTGCGTGCGTGCGTGTGTGTGTGTGTGTGTGTGTTTGTGTACATGTATATTTAGGTAAATGTGGGTGCATGTGCATCTTTGTGTAGAAGCCAGTGGTCAACATCAGCTGTCTTCTTCAATTGCTTTCTACCTTATTTTATTCTATCTTTGGCAGTGTTTTCACTGATCCGAGAGCTTACTAATTCTGCTAGACTGGCTCGCCCGCAAGCCCCAGGAATCCTACTGTTTCTACCTTCTGGCATTGCAGTCATGTGATACCACACCCTGGTTTTTTAAAAATTTGATGTGCATCGGTGTTTTTGCCTGCATGTATGTCTGTGTGAAGGTGTCAGATCCCTGGAACTGGAGTTACAGACAGTTGTAAACTGCTATGTGGGTGCTGGGAATTGAACCCAGGTCCTCTGGAAGAACAATCAGTGTTCTTAACCACTGAGCCGTCTCTCCATCTCCAACACACCCTACTTTCATGTGGGTGCTGAGGATAGCACTCAAGTCCTCAGTCTTGTACAGCAAGTGTTCTACCAACTGAATATACACTTTAGATTTTCATCTTGAACAGGTCTTTTGTTTCTAGTCAGGTGTAGTACTACAAGCTGCTAATCCCAGTACTTGGGAGGTGGATGCAGGAGAATCTAGAACTGAAGAGCAGCCTCAGCTATACAGTGAGTTTGAAACCAACCTAAGCTATGTGAGACTCTGTCTCGTCAATTGTCTTTAAATGAAGGGAAGGAGCAGCATCCAGGAGCTCTGGGAACTGCCCTTTCCTGGCTTTTTGCAGCCTCCCCAAGGGACATCCAAAGAACCTGACTCTAATCTAAAGGCATGTGAGGCATCTGTCGCCCTGTGACCTTGTCTACAGCAGCCTAGAAGTCCTGGTCACCTGGAGGCCCAGCTTGATTACTGTCTCTTCTCCCTTCTGCAGGTCAAAGAAGACATGAAGACATTCACCTGCAGCCAACTGATGTCCTTGTATGACTCTTACTCCACCAAGGTAAGTGACACAGGAGGCCCAGAATGGAGCGGGAGTGACAGGCTCTGTGCTCAGCCAAGGCCCTGGGGCAGTGTCCTGCCAACAGAATGCCCTCTTCCTACTGACAAAGCCTTTGCCTCCCTCAAGCCCAGAGCTAACCTTGCTGCGCCCAGGCCCCTGCTAAAGCTTCCCTACATACTACACGCTCTGGCCCACACTTCTGTCTATGGTTCCTACTTCCACAGGCTTATCTGATGAAGGAAGGAAGGCTGAGCAAAGGCGCAATCAAGATGATCGGGGATGTGATGAACGAGAATGCTGGGTACTACAAGTCCCTCCTGGAGTCCCTAAGGATTGATACCCTCTTCTCCGGAAACGATGAGTAAGGCTGGTTCAGGGCCAGGAAGAACCCAGACCCCAGCACTGGCTTGTTGGGTATTTACTGTGTAGGGGGTGCTCAGGTAACAATGCCTGCCTGACACGGGGCTGCGTATTCATGAAGGTGATGTTTATAAAACATCCCACACAAGAGGGCAGGGAAGATAGGCCCTTCCCTCTTCAGACCAAAGAAATGGCCAGTCCTGGGACACACAGATCTGGGGGTGTCTCCCCATCTCATCGCCCCCTCTCCACCCCTGTAGATTATCAGAGATCACCGGTGGCTTTGACCAACTGCCCAATGCCTTTAATGCCAGCCTGAAGCCTGGCACCATCCATCTGAAGTCCAGAGTAGAAACAGTGGTGAGAGATGGGCCTCAGGTCAAAGTTTTGTACCGCACAGATGGGCCCGCCTCCGCACTGCACCAACTCACTGCTGACTACGTCATCAACTCAGCCTCAGCCAAGGCCACCCGCCTCATCACCTTCCAGCCACCCCTGTCCCCAGATAAGACACAAGCCCTGCGCTCTGTGCATTACGCCAGTGCTACCAAGGTGGGCTTGGTGTGCAACACGTGCTTCTGGGAACAGGATGGCATCCGGGGAGGCAACTCCATCACAGACCGGCCCGCACGCCACATTTACTATCCTAGCCACAGCCTGCCAGGTGGCAAGTGTGTCCTTCTGGCCTCTTACACTTTGGGCGATGATTCCTCCTTCTTGACTGCCATGAAGCCCAAACAGGTGGTGAATATTGTCCTGGACGACCTGGCGGCAATGCACCACATACCCAAGGTGGAGCTAAAGAGCATGTGCCCAAAAGCGGTGGTCAAGCACTGGTCCCTGGACCCCTTCACCATTGGTGCCTTTGCCCAGTTCACACCCTACCATTCTGTGGACTATTCGGAGCAGCTCTTCCAGCCAGAGGGCCGCATCCACTTTGCTGGAGAGCACACCTGCCTGCCCCATGCCTGGATAGACACTGCCATCAAGTCTGGCATCCGGGCTGCCATGAACATTCAGGCCATAGTGAACAAGGAGGCTACTCAGGGACAGGCGCCTTTCTAGAGGCCCTTTACCAACAACCAGGGTGGTTTTTCCCTAAAGATCGTGCTGTAGGAGAGTCTGGCAGAGTGGGCTGGAAGGTGAAGGCCAGCAGAACAAGAGCCAGCAGGAGAGAGGTCACCACTGGCCCCTTGTCTGCAACCAGGATCCCAGCTGGGAAGCTGACAAGAGACATCACCCCTCTCCTATCTCACTCCCTGCCTAGCTCTCTACAAGAAACAACAGAGCTGGGGTGCATGGAGGCATGGGTGGGAGTCAAGGCTGGGGAATCCTGCAATCAGCCCTTAGCTTGAAGCAAATTGTCTCCTGCTGCAAAACAATAACAAGCAAAAAAAGAAAAACTTCACCACCTGTCTTGTGTCACCTTCAACTAAAAGTCCCCAACACCCAAACAAGCAGACAAACCCCCAAGGTACCGGCACACTGAATGTCAGACCCACACACGTGCTCACACCCACAATACACACAAATTCCATCGATGTGTGCCTGAGCCAAGGGCCTCTCATCTTGGCCCAATGTGGGTGGAAACGGAGGGCTTCTTAATTGGTTCTTTTCTGTGCATTAGTGGGATCCTGGTCACCCTGAGAGACCCTCTCTGCCTCACCAGCCAGAACCCCTACCTGTAGCTACCACAGTCTACAGACAGTCCTGAGGGGATACCACCCTCATTTTACAACTCCTTCTCCAACTGTCCTCTCACTAAAACCCACCTGTCTTTACAAAGCCAACCTCAGTCATCCTACCGCAGATCCTCCCTCAGCCCCTCCCCAACTCCAAGGTCCTCTCTCCTCTGAGTCACAATTCTCCCCCACCCAGAATGCCAAATGGGCTGAAGACCTTACTGAGATCGAAACCCCAACCAGATTGGGAGATGCACTAAGGGCTGAGATCACATATTTTATGCTGGGTGGTGGTGGTGGTGTGTGCACACGCTATTTCCTTTAGCCTACCAATCATTACTAAACATCCCATATGCCTGGCACCATATGGCACCTGGCTGAGAAGCAGAAACACAGAGAGTATGAAACAGTGAAAATCAACTCCCCTCCACTGGCCTCCCGGTGGTCAAAGATCAGTTCCCAAATCTGACTCAATTTTTGTTCCAAAATCTTAGAAACCAAGAGTTATTCCTGAGTCTTAGGGGGATCAACTAAGTAAAAAGGAAAGGTAAACTGAGCCACAAGCACTCCTCATTCGAGAGACTCGGGAGGGCCCAGGAGGCAAACACAATGACGTGCTGGTTGCAGTTTTGTGGAAGACTGGCATAAGACACAGGAGGGAGGAAGAGGGAAAGAAAACTTCCATCTTCTACTACAACGTGGCCCACTGTTAAATCTAGACATCTCTTCTCGGATACCCAATCATCACTGACAGTCAGGACATTTTTAGTTCCAAGGGACAGAAATCAAACTGGGGTTTTCTGGGGGGGGGGGGGTCCCATGTCCAGAAGTCCAGGATGAACAGGATGAAGCTGCTTTATCAGAGCGACTAGGCTCCAGACTGAAAAACTAGTATTAAGGGCCCAGAGTCTAGATCTAGGTGGGCTCTGTCCTCTTCTTACAGACGAACAGTGGTGTGATGTACACAAGGACACAAACAAGTGGGCTCTCCTCCAGTGCAAACCATCACGAGATGTACACTTGGTTAAGCCGTTACTGCAAGCAAACCAGGTACTCTCAGAGGCCTGGAAATACACTCAACCACCATTCCTGGGGTTAAGCTGCTGTACCTGGCTACAGGGATCTGCACAGGGAAACTCTCTGGGGGTATCTTGGTGACATTAAGCAGGCACCCTTCCCTTGCAGGCTCACCCAGGGTGAGCTTAGGCTGGTCCCTTTTACAGCTGTTAGGGTTGGAAGTGGAGCTTATTGTTTGATTAGTTCCAATCCCAACATCATATGAGGGTCTGGGGTCTAGGCATAGCCAGCATTCTCTATCTATGTCTGGCTGAGAATGGCTAAGAAACTGGTACCCCCCCCCCCCCCCCCGCTTAGGATACCAAACTCCAAGGGGCTGGCTTCTTCTGCCCCTTGACTTTTATCCTCATGGTTACTGAGGGAGTTCCTGGGCAAAGTGGAGGTTGAGGGTTTACTGCCTTGGAGAGGGTCATATCTCAGGGGTGCCAAGATAGGCTGGTTCAGCCCAACAGGCTGATGACCCTAGGTACAGGTTTCTTTTGAATAGTCAACTGCTGCCTGGGTTTGGACCATTCAGCTGTAACTTGACGCCCCAGGTCCTACCAGTTTCCCAATAATGGGTTTCCTGCCAGGCCCTAACCTTTATGGATATGGGATTGCATTGCTGGTGGCCACAGGTAGGTGATGATGGTTTCCTTTCTAGGACTAAGAAAGGATCAGTGTTCCCCCAGGAGGACTTGGTTTTGCAACTCCACTGAGCTCAATCATATTCTCCTAGATTCTAACATCTGAGGGGGATGGGGCATCAGGCAGGCATAGTACTGGATAAATCAGTACTCTTTCTCTTCACCAATGGACCCACAGCCCCAGAAGTGAGTGAACCATCCCCCCGGAGCTTCTGGTTGTAATCGTTTACAGAAATCTACCTGGAAGGTGAGTTGGGTCTCAGTGAATAGATTGCTGTGAGCTCCCCAGTCCTGGTCTTTCTTAATTCCCATAGGCAAGGTCCTGACCTATGGGAGTTTGAGGCCTTTCCCACAGGGAAACAAAGAAGACAAAATTGGACAATCATAATTGTAGGGTCCACGTCAGGCATGGAGAGAATGTAATGGTGACCCACCTGTCATCTTCGGTAGCCTCTTTCAGCTGGGTCTGGCAGCTCCATGAGGTGACCAGTCACCTTCAGTGCTATGGGGGTGGTGAGGACCACAGAGCACGGGCCTTTCTATGTTGGCTCCAGGCTCTGGGCTGAGATCCTCTTTACTCACACAAGGTCTCCAGGCTGGAACTTGTGGGCAGGCTCATACTTGGGCAAAGGTGCAGCCTCTTGAATTGTCTGATGAATAGTCCTCTGGGTCTGTTTCTGGGCCTGTTAGGACTTAAGGAGGGGATGGTTAGTAATGTCTGCCTTATTAATAGCTTAAGAAGGGAGGAGGTGGCCTCCCAAATGATTTCCAATGTGGTGGCAGGGGCCCTTAGAAAGGCCCAATTTTTGCTGGTCTCAAGGACATATTTAGTTAAAGTCTCTTTTAAGGTCCTAGTCATCCTTTCTACCTACCCTGAGCTTAGTTTCCAATCAACATTAGGACCTTTGCCAGATTTGGGGAAATGTTGGCCATGAAAACCAGGCCATTGCTGGACCACAGGGAGAAGGGCAACCCAAATCTAGAAATTAACTCTTGGAGGAGTTTCTTGGTGACCCCTGGGGCTATTTCTATTCAGGTGGGATAGGCTTCCATCCATCCATCCAGAGAAGGTATCCGTGACAACTAAAAAATACTTATACCTGAGAACCATGGGTAAATTCCACTTCCCCATGTTCTCCAAAAGTGCTTTCTTGGGCGTGGATTCCTTCCAGGGCTTTTTCTCCTTCTTTGGGGTTCACTTATTAAGCACAAATGGTACATCAGAACACCATGTCTTTGACAAGATTGGTTGAGGGATGTAATACATGGGCCTGAGTAAGTCAGCAGTTTTTGATGCCCCCAGGTGGGTGGCCTGGGAGAGTTTGATGAGCACTCATGCCTGAGAGCAGCAGGGAGTTGGGGTCTCCCATCCTGTAAGAACCACCACTTGTTTGTGTCCGGCTTCACATCCTCCCTTCCTGACAGTTGGCCTCTTCCTGTGCATAATTTGGGCACTGGAGCAATCCAGGTTCAGACAGGGTGACCAAGATCTAGAGAGGCCCCACTGGTTCTAGGGTCACCTTCTGGGTGGCTAAGTCTGCTGCCCTGTTTCCTTGGGCCTCCTGGGAGTCCCCTCTTTGATCCCTTAGCAGGGGACAGCAGCTGCCTCTTTGGGCAGCCATGCGGCCTCTAGTAGGGCCAGCGTTTCCTCTTTATTTTTCATTTCCTTCCCGACTATGGTGAGGAGTGCCCTCTCCCTAGAGAGGGCCCTATGGACGTGGGCTATGGCAAATGCATACTGACTGTCCGAGCACCCAGTGATGGTTTTGCCCTTCCCCCTAAGAAGCACCTGGATTAATGCCAAGAGCTCAGCCCTTTGTGCTGATGTCCCTCAGCTGAGAGACTGGGTTCATACTGTCCTGTCCAAGGTGGCACAGCAGCCTGCCATACCTGATTCCATCTTGAATAAAACTGCTCCCACGGGTATAGAGTACCTCTTTGGCTTTTTGCAGGGGGACGTCTGTCTGTCTGGGTCTGGTGGAC
Source organism: Peromyscus maniculatus bairdii (assembly GCF_049852395.1). Classification (NCBI taxonomy): domain Eukaryota; kingdom Metazoa; phylum Chordata; class Mammalia; order Rodentia; family Cricetidae; genus Peromyscus; species Peromyscus maniculatus. Next base: position 138,175,672 of record NC_134853.1, read on the forward strand.
TGGAGCATCTCAGTCACTCCCACGCAATCATGAAGGGGCTTTTCTGGGTTATCATCCGGCGGCAGGCTGGCTGGGTTGGTGGCTCAAGTTTTAAAGAATTGGATACCAGGATAGTCTACAAAAAGTGCTTGATAATGCATTATCTGGGCATTGGACATTCACCTCTCCGGGGTCTCCTGCAAGAGTGCTCTACAGAGTGTGGGGCGGTTTGGAACAACAGTTCCTAGCCCAAAGTCGGTCTGCCAGCTTCTTTTACGAGCGTGAGGGTAGCAGTCAACCAGCAGAAACAGGATCGAGTCTTTTGGATGAGTGGGCCTTACCCATGGCCTCTTCCTTGGTCCCAGGGTCTGGCAAGGATCCCCTTTGCAGTCACTTACCTCGGACAGGGTGTCCTTCTCCCTCCCCCTTTGAGGTGTTTCGGGCTCCCCCCGCCCATGGGACCTCTTTTACTAGCTTTCACTACTGCTTGGGCCAATTTTTGGTTTTTTCTCCTACAGAGTCATGGTATGAGCCTTCTGAGCAATCTCCCATAATTGGGACCTATTCATACCCTCAACCCCTTCTAATTTCTGAAGTTCCTTTCTTTTTTTTAATTTTTATTGCATGTGCATTGGTGTTTTGCCTGCATTTATGTCTGTGTAGGGGTGTTTGATCCCCTGGAACTGGAGTTACAAACAGCAGTGAACTACCATGTGGGTACTTGGGAACTGAACCCGAGTCTTCTGAAAGTGCAACCTGTGCTCTTAATAGCTGAGCCATCTCTCCAGCCCCCTGAAGTTCCTTTCTAATATTTGGGTCTGACTGCACAACAAAAGCAATATTGGTTGCTTGCTCGTTTTCCTGGTGTGTCTGGGTCTACAGGGGTGAACACTGGATAAGCCTCACAAAGGTGCTCCAGGAACCAGCGGGTGATTCTCCAGATTACTGTATTACCTCGTTGATCTTAGAGACAAATTGGCAGGCTTTCTAGCAGCTGCCTTTAAACTTTCTAAAAGGGCCTGGTGAAAATTGTCCAGAGCCTCCTTACCTTGGTCAGTGTTGGGGTCCCAGTCATGTTGGGCAAAGGGGACTATCCACTCTATCTGGGCTACACTGTTGGGCAGGGCCCCAGGACAGCTTTCCTATTCTCAAGCTGGATTCTGGCCCACTCCATGGCCATGAAGAGGTGGCCAAGAGCTTTTGGCAATCATTCCAGTTTGCCTGGTGGGTGTAAAAGACTGTCTCCAGGTGACTAATGAGAGCCTGGGGTTCTCTAGAGAATAATGGATTCTGAGTTTTCCAGTTGTACAGATCACTGGTTGAGAAAGAGACATAAACCATGAAAGAGGATGGAGGTGAACCTCCAGGTGCTGGACCCTTTGGAGGCAACTCATTTAGGTGGGCGGGGGCTGCCCCAGCCCAGGGGAGTTCCTCCCAGAGCCCCTATAACTACAGACATTCTGCATGTATGCATGTGAGGAGCAGAGAGGGAGCCCAAGGTAGGAAAAACTTCTTCTTCCCCCAAGCTCAGCACAGCTGGAGGAACTATCTCCTCCTTCCCTGGTGCAGATGTCTACTGGAATGGGCATAGGAGGAAACAAAGGGAGTGTGGGGCCTCAGAACTGCTTCCCCCTCCCCTGTGCACACTCCGCACAACCACACAGATGGCAAGAAGATGGACGGCAGAAGGATCCTTGTGGATGCATTGAGGGGCCACACTGTGAAGGGCTAGAGGCTCCGGAGAGGCCAGGTCCCTCCCCACCTCCACATGGGGCCCTAGACAGGGGGCACCATGAGCAGGGGTGTAGAGAAAGAACCAGTAAGTGAAACAAGGAGAGAGAAGGGTGACCCACAGAGACACTCTTGGAGTCAAGACAAGGAACACAATGGCGAGAGGCACATGTCCAGCACCATTCCAGAGAGCAAAGCAAAGACAAGGACCTGGACAGCAAGTGAGAAGCAGCCAGAGCTAGGAGCAAGCAGAAGGAAGAGCTTCATAGTGGTGGTAGAGGGAAGCTGGGGGACTGTTTACCCTACCCTGGGCACAACCAGGGGCCCTACTGGGGCATATGGGAGGGGGATATAAATTTAACAGGAGATTTGGGGTCTCTCTGGTTAACTTGGATGAGCCAAAAGGATACAAATCCCCAGCAAGGGGACACAGGTCTTAGGCCAGGGGTGTGGGTCTTACATCAGAGAAAGCCACCCATCAATAGATTGGTCCTAGTCTGTAAAAACCCTCCTTGAAGTCATTCACTTCAATGGTGGCTTGAGACTGCTCACTCCCCCTCCCACTTTAGATTTGTCTCTCCAACCAAAGAACTGGCAGAAACACACTGAGACACAGACAGGCAACAATTAAGACAAACAGGATGGCCACCACACAGACTGAAACTAGAAAATCTAATAATGTCTCTCAGGATCCCAGACACTGGGATTTGGGGTATATCCAGCCTTCCCTAAGTGCCCTATTCAGAAGATGCCATAACAGACTCACCTCTGAAGGGGACAGATCCAGATGATTTTCCCTAGTTTCCCATTTAGGGTGGAGGTGTCAAGAAACCTCTGGATTGACAGAAGCAGGGGTGAGAGGAGTTCCTGGGGTCCTGGAACTTCTCAGGGTGTGCACCCCCTAGGAACTGTCAGTTCCCAGTGCTCAGCCCAAGGAATCCAAGGCCCCCAGTGTCCTGGCATCGCGGTCTCTAGCAATCAAAGAAAGTCTGTGTTGCTGGCTGGCAGTTGCAGGGGGACCTTGCCCAAATCATGCAGCCCAAGCTTCATTGTCCTTTGTCTTTTATGCACAAAATCCACCTCCTGGCTCACACACTTCAGCTAGCAAAAACCAAAACTACAGAAACCAAAAAGCAAGGTTAGTACAGTTAGGGACTTTCCTGGATCCTGGAACTATGGCTAGGTCTTTTGTTCCCTTTTTGGCAGGTGTTGGTGTCTATGTGTTGACTGGTGCTGACAACATGGCATCAGTATGCTAAGATCTGGGGGTCTGTTAGACGGAGCCCCAATGGTCACCAAAGATAAGGAAAGAAACAGTTTTAAGGATTGTAGGTAGATAAAAGCAACAGGCACACAATACAGACTGCATCTCCCCTGGATTCTAGGGTAGAGCCAAGGAAATCAGCTGAGCTATTCCAGGGTTTGAGGGAGCCAGCTCCCCTTGGGTTTCTGAGGTCAGCCAGTTCACTATAGACAGGGCCACAATGTCCATGGAAAACCAGAAGCCAAATAAATGACACCCTATGATCTGACCCATTGAGGAAGGTGTGTAGGCGTACTTTTCTGTCCCACCAGCCAACTCCCAAATAACCACACAGAGACTTATTAGTAATTATAAAGGCTTGGCCAATAGCTTAGGCTTGTTACTAACTAGCTCTTTTAACTTAAATTAACCCATATTTCTTCTACACTCTACCATGTCACAGTACCATTTTCAGCATGGCATTTTCATCTCCTGCTTCCTCTGCATCTCCTGGTGACTCTGCCCTTCTTCCCTGCTGCTGGATCATATCCACCCTTTTATTTTCTTATGTGAGTACTCAGCAGGAGTCGGAGTTCTTTGCTCTGGCTTTGTTGAGCCCACCTGAGGTGGGGTAACTCGACTGTGCCTGTCTTAGGTTGGCTTGCCAAACAAGTTCTTATCCATCATTGACTATCAGTCCTCAAAGAACATCCATCCCTGGGGAGTCACACTGGGTGGGGAGGGTCAGTCAGTAGCCTTTTGAATTTCAGAAAGCCAGGCATGCATAACCTCCTGTGGAGGGCTATGAGATGGATGTCTAAGAGCCATTAACACCTGTGGAGTCACTTTAGTGGCTTCCTGTTGTTGCCAGATATGCTGTGGGAGACAATTAAAAATGAGAAAGATTAAAAGCACCACCCCACCAATCAAAACATAAGTGAGAATCCAGGAGGGATCAAACAGCCTTTTCATATTAAGCCAAAACTTTTCAAAAAATGAAGTCAAATCTATGCCCTTGTCTGATTTAGTTGGAAAATTTCATGTTAGCTGTTCTATGTGCCCCATTTTTAGCTGTTCTGAAACTACTTCCTTTAAGATTGACAGGGGCTGGAGAGATGGCTCAGTGGTTAAGAGCACTGAATACTCTTCCAGAGGACCTAGGTTTAATTCCCAGCACCCACATGGCAGCTCACAACTGTCTGTAACTCCAGTTCCAGGGTACCCAACACCCTCACACAGATATACATACACTAATGCACATAAAAATAAATAAATTCTTTTAAAAAAAAGATTGACAGCTTGTGTTCAATTATAGGCCACTGTTCCACCCATACTTCTTCCTTTTTTTCCCCCCAAGTCAGGGCATCAATGTAATAGGGCTAGGGGGCTCAATTGTGGTGGATCTCATGGGGACAGTGGCCCTTAGAATTGGGGGTATGGATCTTGTGCAAGGTTGTAGACTGCAAGACCCACCTTTTCATGGACCTCAAGGTCATCAAAAAAGGCCCTGTCATCTGTAGTTAGGACAACACCCATATTCTCGAAATATCTCTGCCCCACAGGTTCCTAGGTACAGTGGAAATGATAGGGCGAATGGCTCCCTGATTGCCATCAAGATCCTTCCAATGGACCAGATGAATGGTCATCTTAGAATCTTGTTGGCCTCCCACATCAGTGATGGGGCAGCTGGGTTTAAACTTCCAATGAAGGATGCGAAGTACCTCAGTCTCAGTTAAAATGGTGGTGTCTGCACCCATGTCAACCAAGCCTTTGACAGCTTGCCCATCAAGACAGATGGTGAGCATTGGAGAGTATGGAAAAATCGACATTGTCCAATAGATTTTTGGATTACCAGATTTTTGGAGCAATAGCTGGGAGACTTCTATGGTTTTTTTGGTTCATGGCCATATGCCCACAAAGTGTCTCCAGATGAGGGATGGCATTCAGGAGTCAAGTCTTAGTTCCACCTCCTAGGAGATCAATCCTTCTGTGGAGGCACCAGGCAAACCAAAACAGGAAAAAAAAGTGCCTTCCTAACAGAATGGGCAGACAAATATGACAGACAGCACAAAAGAAGGAAAGAAATGGGGGTCCCAACACTTACCTGCCAAAGGGATTGAAAGAACACAACACTGAATGGTTTTCTCACTGAAACACATTGTCTTGGGGGCACTGTCAAGCACCCTGAGTGAAGGGAGGTGATGATCTGAATCTGCACTGGGAAAGAGAAAGTAACAGAAGCCCCATGTTCAGGTGTCAATGTTGCTGGATCCTAATGGCTCCCTCGGGGGGAGGGGGTGAGAAGGTACGGTGTCAATGACACAGACACTAGGGGTCAGTTAAAGGCAAACAGCAGACTCATTTATTCAATAACGGGGAAGGTCTTATATACCCTCCTCCCAGCACCTAAGCTGTGTTCCGATTTGGTAACATTGTGTGGTCATCCCTCATTGGCTGGGCATGATCAGGAACTCTAACAGCAATCAGGAACTCTGACAGCTCCTGTTGCTAGGCCTTCAGACAGACTCCAGGTTGGCTCATAAGGAAGTACATCATGTGCATGCCTTGGCAACTGGTTTGAGCCAATTTTCCTCGACCCTGTGGGCCTGTCCTACTACACTTCCCTGTCCTCTCTTTTTGCAAGTCCTGCCTAACCTCTACCTGCCTAGCTATTGACCATTTAGCCTTTTATTAAACCAATGGGAGTAATATATAGTCACAGTGTACAAAAGGATTATTCCACAGCATTTCCCCCTTTTGTCTAATTAAAAAGGAAGGCTTTTGCTTTAACATAGTAAAACTATATATAACAAAACAGTTATCATGTAAGAATTACAGTTACAATATCCAGTCCATTTGTATTTGGCAAAATTAGAGGAAAAAAAAAACCTCTATCTTATCTTTGTGAGTCTAAAGTTTTATATCTAATTTACCTTTTACCATAACTAAGGAAAACTAAGTCTAATTACTTAGTCTTTAACTCCATCAAAGACCAAAGGGGTATAATATTACCTAATGGCAGGAATTACTGGCTGTCTGGACAGTCACACAAAGTTCCTCTATAGCATTGGGGCATCTACCTTTGGCCTACAGGCCTAGTATATCTGACAAATTTCTAAGAAGCAGGGAATTTTGAAAGACTGTCCTACCTTGTCTTGACAAAGTTTGGCAGTCACTTTCTTTTGCGTCCTACTGGTCCGCTTTGGGCAGTATACTCTCGGTAATTTAGGCAAGGGCAGTTTCTTTGCCCAGTGGCTGGCTTTTGCCACAAAGAAAACAAACTCCAATATGGAGGTTCTTCAATGCCCATCATCCTTTTTTTAAAAAGTAAATTGGTGCTGTAAAGAGCAGATGTGTCTCACTGTCATGAAAAACCTCAGGTTATTAAATATTTTAAATGTCATATTCTGTAGATCTTTGAAGTGTTTGAAGACCTAATATATCTAATATATCTGTTTAACCTTGAAAACATACCTAGTATGACTAAAAGTTTGATTATTATAGATGACTATTAGACTGTATTTCTTAATTATACATTACATTTTAAGTGATCTGCATAAGCATAATACCCTAAACAAGAGTAGAAACATACATACAGCATAACAAAAATAACTTTAAATTTTTACCAATAAACCAAAATACATTTAAGGCCAATAGCTGCTTTTTTAGTTTAAAAGTAGATTCAATAATCTTCCCTTTTATCCTATTACTTTTATATCCCCCCTTTTTCATTTTAAAAAGAAATCCCTGAATCTAACCTCCTTTGTTTAGTTTTTTTTCTTGACCATGACCAATAAAAATTTGTAACCAACCCCCCTAAACAAAGACAAATATCCATAATCCATGTTTTGGGAATGTGGGTATTGTTTTCTCTTGACTGCTCTCTGTTGTCTGGGAGTGCTGACATCTTTGGGGACCCTGAGAAAATTGAGGATAATGATCAATTGGCTGGAGTTGTCTGTGAGGCTAGACCATCTCAGCCAGCAGTCTTGAAGCTGTTCTGGATGTAGAACTCTGAGGAAACTACAACAGAGGCATTCTGAGATGTTGGATCACCTGGGCCATTCATTTTTATTGATGTCTGGTATCCTTCCTCTTAAAAACTGTCAAAGGTAATGACATATCTGCATTAATACAAGTATAGACTGTGTGTTATACACAAGTCAGCCAAAAATAATTTTTTTTGTTTAATATTTGAGCTGGTAAAATATACATCATGTGTCTTGTAGTTTTCCTAGGTGTATTTCTTTATGTCTGTAGCCAGGATTTTCAGAGGTTCTTCCTTGATCAAACCTGATTTTCAGCCGGCAGTGATGGTGCACGCCTTTAATCCCAGCACTCGGGAGGCAGAGCCAGGTGGATCTCTGTGAGTTCGAGGCCAGCCTGGACTACCAAGTGAATTCCAGGAAAAGGCACAAAGCTACACAGAGGAAACCCTGTCTCGAAAAACCAAAAAAAAAACCACCTGATTTTCTTTAACCCTGAACAAATCCACAGCCTTTCATTTTCTGTGGGAACAAAAGCACAACCTCTTCCCCAAAGCAACATATCTTTTGACTTCCATTTGGAAGCCAAGACATTTTTAAAATATATAGGTTGGTCTAATCCAGTAGCCTTCACAATCCAATGTCTCTTAGCAGCTATTGTCTGTTCATCAGCAATCAAAAAATTTAAAGACAACACAATAACATACAGGATCCAGACTCCCCATGTATTTTTCATCTTTATGTGGCTCTTTTCTTTTATGTTACTCTTTTTTAAGGACTTTTATTATTTTTTAACTATTTTTATGACTGTCTATACACTTTCTCTTTTCTTTCCCAAGCCTATGTATATTTTTAAACACACTGTAACCTGTTTAGAGGGTTTTTTTCCCCAATCTGGATCTATCTTTACTGTGTATCTATAACCTTTTCTGTCTGCATGAGCAAACCTTAAACCACTGCACAGCTTAGCCCATGGTGTGCTGACTGCTGATTCCTTCCCCCTCAGTTCCCCAAGAACCTAGTCTCATGGTAGAGGTACCAGTGGGAACCACATTTACCACCAGCTCTAGGAAGTTTTTGGTTCCATGCTGCTGTAGACATCTATACCTAGCCTCATGCCATTGAGTAATGCACCTCCCGCTGTACATAAACCCCATATAAGTTCTCAGTACCAGGGCCTCTTAAAAGAGCCATGCTTCTGTTTGCCACTAACACCAAGCCTACCTGAGAGAAGGTGGTCATCAGAAAGCTGCATTTGACTCTGTGTTCCAAATTTTCTTAGGCTTTATGTAGATATATGTGACCCCACATTGGGCACCATTTGTAGGTAGACTTTTCTGTCCTGCCAGACAACTCCCAAATAACCACACAGAGACTTATTATTAATTATAAATGTGCAGCCAATAGCTTAGGCTTGTTACCAACTAGCTCTTTTAATTTAATTAACCCATATTTCTTATCTACACTCTACCACATGGTGGTACCTTTTTACAGCATGGCATTTTCATTTCCTCTGTGTCTTCTGGTGACTCTACCCTTCTTCCCTGCACTCTCTTTTTGTCCACAAGTCCTACCTAACCTCTACCTGCATAGCCATTGGCCATTTAGCCCTTTATTATACTGATGAGAGTAGTACATATTCACAGTGTACAAAAGGATTGTTCCATAGCAAAGGAGTCTTTTTCAATTTATATCTTGGGCTATTCAGATTTGGCAAGCCCTCACCTACAGGGTCATGTCAAAGGCATCCTTTCCTTAAGATGGCCTGTCTGGTAGGAATTCTGATCCAGTAGAGTTCAGCATAAGAAAGGAGCAGAAGACAGGACCAGAGGAGAGAAAGGACCCTAGGGAAGACCTTGTGTCACCCTAAATTCATAACAATTCACAGTGTCCAGAAGAAAGAGGTCAGGAAGCAGTACAGGTACAGACCTGGGCAGCAGGATGGTCATAAACAATTTTTCTTCACCCACTGGACATAAAAATGAGGGGCCCCAAGAATTACATGCTAAGTGTACAAAGAGGAGAGAGCAGGATGAGGGGAAAATGGACAGCAGAAGACTGATTCCATCAGCAACTTGGAGGCAAATGACTCAGGCATTTGTATGGAAACTCAGTGATAACAGGGACTCTCACAGGGACACAGACCTAGCATGTAAGGCTCTTAACTACAAACAATGGAAATAAAATATGAAGTCAAAGAGAAACTTAAGTAATTTTATTAAGAAGCTTGCAAAATCAATAGGTAGGCTCAAAATGAGTCTTAGAAGTGGGCAGAAACCCAAGTAGACATGTGGCAAGCTGGAGGAGTAGCTTGAAAGATGATACCATGGCTATTGAGCACTGGGTGTGGACACCTAACTCATCACCATGAGCCAAAAGATGCTTCCACTGCTAGCATAACTGATTGTCAACTGTCCAATGTTTTTTAGGTCATTTCCCAGTTCGAAATATATAAAGAACTAAGCCTAGGTTGATGGCTGTGGTGCTTTGAATGAAAATAGTTGCCATAGGTTCATATATTTGAATCTCTAGTCCCTAGTTGGTGGACTGCGGTGGTTTGAATAGGATTGGCCCCCATAGACTCATGTATGTGAATGCTTGGTCCATAAGGAGTGGCACTACTAAGAAGTATGTCCTTGATGGAGTGGGTGTACCCTGGTTGAAGGAAGTATGTCACTGTGGAAGCTGGTCTTATAAGCTCAAGTCTGGCCAGTGTGACACAGTGCTTCCTTCTGCTGCCTAAAGATCAAGATGCAGAACTCTCAGCTCCTTCTCCAGCACCATGATGATAATGGACTAAACCTCTGAAACTGTAAGCCAGCCCCAATGAAATGTTTTCCTTGTAAGAGTTGCTGTGGTTCGCAGCCAGGTGTTGTGGTGCATGCCTTTAATCTCAGCACTTGGAAGGTGAGGCAGGCAGATTTCTTTGAGTTCAAGGCCAACCTGGTCTACAAAGCAAGTTACAGGATGCTGCCTTGTCCCTCCCAGGAGGATAGTTGCCATGGTCATGGTGTCTCTTCACAGTAATAGAAACCTTAAACTAAGACATGGGCTACTGGGGGAACGGTTAGGGGGTGTGGCCTTATTGTTGGAAGTGTATCAGTGGGAGTGGCCTTTGAGATTTCAAAAGCCCATGTCTCTCTATCTCTATCTCACTCACTCATTCCCTCCCTCTATCTCTCTAACTCTGTCTCTCCTTCCCTCTCTCCCTCTATCTCTCCCTCTGTACCCCCTCTCTCTTCCGCCTGCAGATCAGGATATAAAGCTCCCAGCTAGCACTCCGGTGCCATACCTGCCTGCCTGCTGCCACACTCCCCACCATGATAGGCATGGACTTGCCCTCTGAAACTGTAAGCAAGCCCCCAGTTAAATGCTTTTCTCTTATAAGTCATTGCTTTGGTCATTGACTCTCCTAGTGGCAATAGGACGGTGACGAAGACAGATGCCATGGAATCAATCAACAACATCCTTTAACTTCAGGGTTTGGAGGGTTGTTAGTTTTCCACCACTGTAACAAAATACCTGACCAAAAAACAGCAAAAGGAAGGAACTTTGGCTCACAGTTTCAAAGGCTTATTCCATGTTCATTTGGTTCTGTTCCTTCTGGGCCATTATAAGGAAGAACGTCACGGTAAGGTGGAATCATGGTGGAACAAATTGTTAGCCTCATGACACAGAGAGTATGAGAGGAAGGACCCAGGAATAGGATGCACCATTTAGAAGCATGCTCCCATGGCACACTTCCTCTAACTAGGTCCCTCTGCCCAATAAGCCATTCTGCTCTAAAATCATTAATAGTGAAGGGCTCTAGCAGGCCTAAGCATGGCAAACATGGCTCTGGCAAGTCTTACCCTTCTCCGCCATACCCTCTACCATGCTGAACCATTAGATTACATTCCTAAAGCTAGCCAAAGTCTAGTCCCTTATTTGGCCACTTCCTCCTCCTAAAGCTGACTACCAATGTCCAGCTATCAAAGTACTGAAGCCCAGCAATTATACCCCCCCTTTTTGGTTGCCCTAATTAACATGCCCAATTAAAATTAAACACCTCATCCTAACATGGGGTCTCCTCCTTTCCTTTTATAAACTGTCATTTGTCTACGGGTCATATTGTCTCCTCTCTACCCAGAGGCAGTCCTTTGTTCCTCTGGGGCAAATATTCCTTCCCCTCTCCCCTGTTCCCTTCCCCTTCTCCCTTGTCCTCTATCTCATGCCTTTGTCTCTCTGAGACAAATAGATTTCCTTTGTGCTGATTACTTGGTCTTGGGGTGTCTTGTGACAACTTTGAGGTCCTTTCAAATGGATTTTAACCATTTGTGCAGTTAGAGCCCTCGTAATATAATCCTCTCTCAATAGGACCACCATCTTTTTTATTATTAAGAAATTTTCTATTCATTTTACATACCAGCCACAGATCCCCTCCCCTCCTCCCACCCCCAGGTTCCCCCAATCCCAACCTCCATTCCCACCTCCTCCAAGGCAAGGCCTCCCATGGGAAGTTAACAGAGCCTGATACACTCAGTTGAGACAGGTCCAAGCTCCTCCCCCTGCACCAAAGCTGTATAAGTTATCCCATCATAGGCAATGTGCTCCAAAAAAGCCCATTCATGTCCTAGGGATGGATCCTGATCCCACTGCCAGGGGGCTCCTTAAGCAGATCAAACTACACAACTGTCTCGCCTATGCAGAGGGCCTAGTCCAGTCCCATGGAGGCTTCATAGCTATTGGTCCACAGTTCATTAGTTCCCACTGGTTTGGTTTGGTTGTCTCTATGTTTCCCCATCATGATCTGATGCTCCTTGCTCATAGAATCCCTCCTCTCTCTCTTCGACTGGACTCCTGGAGCTCGGCCTCGTACTTGGTTATGGATCTCTGCATCTGCTTCCATTAGTTACTGGATGAAGGCTCTATGATGACAGGGTATTCACTAATCTGATTACTGGGGTAGACTAGTTCAGGCACTCTCTCTGCTATAGCTAGTAGTCTAAGGTGGGGTAGGACCACCATCTTAGGACAAGTTTTCAACACATTAGCTATCTTGGGGGCTCTTCATGTACAAACTATATAACAAAGAATGGGGGAGCAGCTTCCATACATCCACAAGCATAGAAAACAGGTACTGATGCTAAGAATAAGGTGTATATCAAGGTAGGACTTGAAAGGATGGATGCAGACTACTTTTGACCCACTAAGCTTTTAAATCCTCTGAGTGTATGCATCATCTGAACAATAAGGAAAACATTATGTTGTGTTCAAGAGAATTTGAGATCCTGTAAAAACACATCCAGAGATTATGTCAGAGAGCATTTGGTAGGTCCTCGACCACTACTGCTCTGAGAGATGGATTGTTCTCCTTTTAAGTGACTTGATAATGAAGTCAGGGCTGTCTGACTTGGAAGTCTAGCTCATTCCACAGCATAATGCTGCCTCTAGTTAGAGACAAAACAAAAAGACTAAGCTAAGGAAAAAGAACAAATTCCAGATTTGAGAACAAATTCTTTATAATATTCCAGATATTTTTGATAGGGTCTCACTATTAGTCCTGACTGTAATGGAATTCACAGAGATCCACCTGTCTATGCCTCTTAAATGCTGGGGTTAAAAGTGTGCATGACCATGCCTGGCAAATATTCCAGAAAAATTTAAAATTTAATTGGACACACAGAAAAGATGAAGAACTGCTTCCCAAAATTAAGTCAACTCTCCACCCTTCTCCTAGGCCCTGGCTCCTAAATTTAACCCCAAAGTCTGGTTCACATTTTAGCAAAATTCTCAGGGAACTGAGTACAGAAGGCCCATCTAAGTTCTGGGAAATGCTACACAAAACAATTAGCCTTGCCCCCAGGAAACACACGAACAGGGAAGACTCCGGAAGTTTCTATAAACAAGCTAATGATTAGATCAATAAAAAACACGCAAGAGAAACACTGTGTATTCAAACAGGCACAATGGTACAAATAAGGAAATGGGAGAGAAAGGAAATTCACAGTTCTGGAACACAGTGAAGCCCACTGTTCAAACTCAGCCTGCTTCCTCGGTACCTCTACTGGCTCTCAGAATTCTCTCTTAAGCTGAGCAACAAAGTTAAACCTTTCTCAGTCTTCATCAGCTCCTGCCCTCCAAGTCTCCAGGGTACAAATGGATCACTGGGTGAAAAAGATGCAAAAATATCTATAGCAAGTACATTTGCCAACAGCACACACAATTTTCCCAGTCAGTTCCTCTATCCTTTGCATCCTCATGAGTAACCATCACACACCTCTCTCAGGGGCGTACTTGACTCGTCCCTCCTTTAGGTAATGAAGAAAATTGAGGCATAGGGAAAAATAAGTAATTCTACTGTCTTAGGCATGGTTCTACTACCGTGACGAGACACCATGACCAAGGCAACTCTTATAAAAGAAAGCATTTAATTGGCCTGCTTACAGTTTCAGAAGTTAAGTCCATTGTCATCATGGTGGTATGCATGGTGCTGGAGCAATAGCTGAGAGCTACACCATGACCTGCTGGCTGGGAAAAAGAGAGACTAGGCCTAGTATGGGCTTTTGGCACCTCAAAGCCCATCCCCAGTGACACACTTCCTCCAACAAGACCACTCCTCCTAACCTGCTAATCATTTCAAAGAGTTCCACTCCCTGGTGCCTAAGCATTCAAATGGGTGAGCCTATGGAGGCCACTCTCATTGAAACCACCACATTCACCAAGCCGTATAGTAAGAATATGGTAGCATTATAGTTCAAGCCAGATAGTTATCTATAAAAGCTGATCCTAATCGTAGCTGTGATATATACAAAGATAAAACTTATAACAATAAAAATAATAGCAACAAACAGCATTGTGGCACATCCCCTTAATCCCAGCACTTGGGAGGCAGAGGTAGATCTCTGAGTTTGAGGCCAGCCTGGTCTACAGAGCAAGTTCCAGGACAGCCAGGGCTACACAGAGAAACCCTGTCTCAAAAAACCAAAAAAGAAAAAAGAAAATAATAATAATAAATAACAAAAACTTCAAGAACTCTCTGACAGTGGCATCAACAAGATTGGACAAAAATATCAGGCCCTCGTTCCCCCTAGAAAAGAAATGGCATTGTGGGGGTTCTCGAAGCCAGCAAAGACTTAAAGGAACCAAGCTGATGCTCAATCAAGAAAAGGCAATGGCTTTTTATTCTTCTATTTTAATTTTTTATATTTGTTTTTGGTTGGGTTCCTTTTTTTTTTTTAAATAAGGACACTCCTCATAGCTCTATTTGTCCTGGAACTCACTTTGTAGACCAGGCTGTCCTCAAACTCACAGAGATCTGCCTGCCTCTGCCTCCTGAGCACTGGGATTTGTGGTGATAATCTAATTGTACTGAATTATTATTTTGATTGTATGTTAATAAATAAAGTTGTCTGGGAGTCAGAGCTATTAGAGCCATAGCAAGAGTGTGGCGGTGGTGGCACACGCCTTTAATCCCATAGATATCTGTGTGTTCAGGGTCAGAGCTATTAGAGCCATAGCAAGAGTGTGGCGGTGGTGGCACACGCCTTTAATCCCATAGATATCTGTGTGTTCAGAGTCAGAGCTATTAGAGCCATAGCAAGAGTGTGGCGGTGGTGGCACACGCCTTTAATCCCATAAGATCTCTGTGTGTTCAGGGATACAGCCAGCATTGGAGACATATGCCTTTAAGACCTAGGGGGCTGTACATTCAGACAGTGACGAGGCAGTCATGTGTTTGGGTTTACAACCAATGAGAAGGCAGAACAACATACTTTAAAAAAACAAACCGACAGGAAGTAGGTCTCTTTTCGCGAAGCTGGGACAGCAGGAGGAAGGGTGAGATTTTAGCTCTGAGCTCTGACTTCTCGGCTTTCTCTTTTACATTGTTTCTGTGTTTCTTATTTAATAAGACGGTTGGTTACATCTACATCTGGCGCCCAACGTGACAAGAATCCATTAAAAACCGCTTGGCTTGACGGCAGGTCCGCTTTCCCGCAAGGGCGGCAGGAGGTGGCAGGCGGCGGAGGAAGCGGCAGGAAGCGGCCGGCGTCTTAGTCCGAGCTGCCGGCGTCCTAGTCCGAGCTGCCAGCTTCCTAGTCTGAGCTGCCGGCTTCCTAGTCCGGGTAGCAACTTCTAGCCCGGGCCTAGGTCTGTGAGCAGCTTGCCTAAAGCCGGTGCTACAAACAACTCAGACCTGCCCTGCCGAACAGGGCCCTGCCTGTAAAGCCAACGCACGTGGTCGGAGCTTAAGGAAGCCAGACCCAAGCCTTGACTCGGCACAAGAGGGAACACGTGGCTGCATTTAAGCTTTAGCCGGCTATGCTTTCTTGTGCGTTCTCTCTTTCCTCTCTCTCTCTCTCTCTCTCTCTCTCTCTCTCTCTCTCTCTCTCTGGTAGACACTACACCTGGGACACTAGGTGGCTGCTTTGAAAATCCCCTCGGATTTCTACTGTTCTACGCAGATTTGGTAAGTCATAATATATCAGATATTTTAAAGGAAACTATCTAAAAGAGAATTTTTTCCACATTAAAAAACAAATGGGTTTTATGTGTACATTGGAAGAAAATTGGTTTTTGTTCGAAATTTTAGGCAGTCTGGCAATGGAACAACTATATAATATTAGTATTGGTGGAATTATGCACCTTATCACTATAATTATCCACATTTTAATATTTAAAAAGATAGTCAATTTAAGTGCCAGGATAACAGCTTTAGAAGAACTTGTTAAACCTGTAAAAATTCAGACAGAAGAAATTAACAGTGAAGTTGTTTCAAGTCGGGATCATAAGGTTGCAGAAAGAAAGCCTGTTTTCACACAGTCACCCTTAATTTATCCTGTAACTGTACAGCAGATGCCTGATCAAATGGCTACACAAAATACTTGGGCTCCAATTGAAATGTTGGATTTAAAAAGGTTTAAGGAGGCAATAGTATCTTATGGCATGCATTCCCCATATGTAAAGCAAATGTTAAACACTTGGTCAACATATAATAGGATAGTACCACAGGACTGGCGGGACCTCGCACAAGGTGTTCTGGAACCCAGCCAGAGACTTCAATTTCTGACTTGGTTTAAGGAGGAGGCTAAAAACATAGAAAAACAATGGAGGGATAAAGGAATACAAGTTTGCCAGGATCAGCTTATGGGCGAAGGCCAATATGCTTCAGCACAAGCACAATGTTTATATGATGTCCAAACCCTAATTTTATGTCGAACGGCAGCCTTGAATGCATGGGACAAAGTTGAGGAACCAGGAAAAAAATCTGAGTCATTTACAAAGGTGAAGCAAGGCCCAAAAGAGTCTTTTACAGATTTTTTACAAAGACTGGCTTCAGCAGTAAAGAGAATGGTCTCGGATTCAGAAGCTGGCAAGGCAATAATTGAATCTTTGGCCTTTGAGAATGCGAATGCAGCATGCAAAAGAATAATCAGGCCATTAAGGGCAAGATCTGCACCTATGGAAGATTGGATTAGAGAAACAATTAATGTTGAAGCTGATGAGCATGATGATACATGGGTAGGAGAAGTAATTTCAAAAGGTTTGAGGAGTGTTAGATGTTTTGGATGTGGAAAGCAAGGACATTTGAAAAGGGACTGTAGACAGGTCATTTCCAGAAACAATGTTTCTTCAAGGAACAATGGCAACAGAATGCCCCTTCCTTCTGGAGTATGCAGAAGGTGTGGTAAGGGAAAACACTGGACCAACGAATGTAGATCAACAAAGGACAGACAGGGTAATCCTTTGCCTCAGTCTTCGGGAAACTCCCAGAGGGGCCTCAGGCAGGCCCCCAGTGCAAATCCAGTTCAAACCTTTCCGGCAGCCATAGAGGAAATGCCTGCTCTGGAGAGCGATTAAATAACCAAATGCCTATTGGAATAAATCATGCTGGTCAGAATGATGAAACAGAGAGAATAGAAAATTCAGGAGAAAACATAAAGAAAATTTTTTGGCAAACTTCTATTAATGAACAAAGACCAAAATTAACGATAAAAATAAATGGTGTTTTGTTGTCTGGTCTGGTAGACACAGGTGCGGACGTTACCATAATAGCACCAGAATTTTGGCATCCAACTTGGCCTCTTCAGGAGGTAAACGTTCAACTGTTAGGAATTGGGACATTATCTCAGGTGAAACAGAGTGCAAGATGGCTCGAATGTATAGGTCCAGAAGGACAGAGAGGAAAATTAAAACCATATGTGGCTAACATAACTATGAACCTGTGGGGTCGAGACTTGTTGCAACAATGGAATACTCAGATTAACATCCCTCCAATCTCAGAAACAAATCATAAACTAGCACATGTTACTGAGAGAAATATTAGAAGATATTGTTCTAATGAGTGGTCACCAGCCATCCATATTATACAAGAACAGGGCACAATAACTGATGATCTTCCAAAGACACCAACAGCTCTACCTTTAAAATGGTTAACAGACAAGCCTGTATGGGTCCAGCAATGGCCTTTAACAACAGAGAAACTCCAGGCTTTAGAAGAGCTGGTAGAAGAACAGTTAAATGCTCAGCATATTGAAGAATCAACCAGCCCTTGGAATTCTCCTGTATTTGTTATTAAAAAGAAATCTGGTAAATGGAGAATGGTAACAGACCTTAGAGCAATTAACAAAGTAATTCAGCCAATGGGCTCTCTACAATCTGGGATGCCTTTGCCTACTCTGTTACCAAAAGGATGGCCTCTCATACTTATTGATTTAAAAGACTGTTTCTTTTCAATACCCTTACAAGAAAAAGACAAAGAAAGATTTGCTTTTACAGTGCCTACTTATAATAATTCTCAACCGGTTAAAAGATTTCAATGGAGGGTCCTCCCACAGGGAATGTTGAATAGCCCAACTCTGTGCCAATATTTTGTACAACAGCCATTGGAAGTGATACGTAAAAAATTTCCTAAATCTATAATTTATCATTATATGGACGATATTTTACTAGCTGACTCAAATGCAGATACTTTAGAAATAATGTTTGAAGAAGTAAAGAAAATTTTGCCTCGCTGGGGATTACAAATTACTCCTGAAAAGATACAAAGAGGAGATTCTATTAATTATTTAGGATATAAAATAGAGCTACAAAAAATTAGACCCCAAAAGGTGCAAATTCGGAGAGATAGACTACAGACTCTTAATGACTTTCAAAGATTATTTGGAGATATTTCTCATCTACGAACTATTGTTGGGGTAAAAAATGATGAACTGACTAATTTGTTCAAAACCTTAGAAGGTGACAAGGACTTAAATAGTCCAAGAGAATTATCACCTGAAGCTGAGAAAGAATTAGCCTTGGTAGAAAAGAAAGTGCATGAAGGACACGTGAATCGTATTGATCCAAAGCTGGATTGCATTTTGGTTATCTTACCTTCTAGGCATTCTCCTACTGGAATATTAATGCAGAGGGAAGATATTATATTGGAATGGATATTTTTACCAAATAAACCAAATAAAAAATTAAAAACTTATGTGGAAAAAATCTCTGACTTGATTTACAAAGGAAAAATGAGACTTCGTCAATTAGCAGGCATAGACCCAGCAGAAATTGTCGTACCATTAACTAAGGAGGACATTGAAAAATTATGGACAGAAAGTGAACCTTGGCAAAGAGCTTGCAGTAATTTTTTGGGAGAAATTAACAGCAAATATCCCAAAAGCAATAGAATTGATCTTATAAAGAGAGCTGATTGGATCTTGCCTCGAATTGTACGGCAAAAACCCATATCTGGAGTTCCTACATTTTATACAGATGCCAACAAAGAAGGAAAGGCAGGTTACAAATCAGAAAATTTAAGTAAAGTGGTTCAAAGTCCGTATAATTCAGTTCAAAAATCAGAATTGTATGCTATTCTGTTGGTATTAATGGATTTTTCAGAACCTCTCAACATAGTAACTGACTCTCAGTATGCTGAAAGAGTGGTGTTACATATTGAGACTGCAGAATTTATCCCTGATGCTTCAGAATTAACTTCACTATTTATTCAATTACAAGATACAATCAGGAAAAGGAATCATCCTTTATATATAACTCACATTCGATCCCATACTGGTCTGCCAGGCCCTCTAGCACAAGGCAATGATGAAATTGATAAATTATTGA
This sequence comes from Peromyscus maniculatus bairdii, assembly GCF_049852395.1. Lineage (NCBI taxonomy): Eukaryota > Metazoa > Chordata > Mammalia > Rodentia > Cricetidae > Peromyscus > Peromyscus maniculatus. The sequence goes on from NC_134853.1 coordinate 138,194,698, forward strand.
TAGGAAATGTGCTGGAGGCCTCAGAATTTCATAAAAAACATCACGTTAATAGTAAAGGTTTAAAAAAGGATTTTTCCATAACCTGGCAACAAGCCAAAGAAATAGTAAAGAAATGTCCTACTTGTTCCTTCTACAATCAGACGCCATTACCAGCAGGATGTAACCCAAAGGGTACTCAGAGAAATGAAATCTGGCAGATGGACGTGTTTCACTTTGCAGAATTTGGAAAATTGAAATATGTACACCACACTATCGATACTTATTCAGGATTTCAATGGGCAACTGCTTTGAGTTCTGAAAAAGCTGATTCTGTAATCACTCATTTGCTAGAAGTTATGGCCATCATGGGTATACCTGCACAAATCAAAACTGACAATGCTCCATCATATGTCTCTGTTAAAATGAAACAGTTTTTTGCTTATTACAATATAAAGCATATTACAGGCATACCACATAATCCTACAGGTCAAGCAGTTATAGAAAGATCAAACAGAACTCTAAAGGATATGCTAAATAAACAGAAATGGGTAACAAAAACCCCCAGAAATAGACTGCATAATGCTCTTCTAACTTTGAATTTTCTGAATGCCAATGAGAAAGGAACAACAGCTGCAGAGAGACATTGGATAATAGAAAAAACTACAGAATTAAATCAGCCTATATACTTTAAGGATGTGCTGACCTCAGAATGGAAACCAGGGTATGTATTACATTGGGGACGTGGTTTTGCTTTTGTTTCTACAGGAGAAGATAAGCTGTGAGTACCATCAAAATTGATAAAGGTTCGATTTGAACAAGAGAGACCTCTTAATTAGAGGAGGTGATAGTTCATCAACCAGCATGAACATCCAATTTAAACTAACTTGTATCAATAAAACATGCCTTTTCATTTCATCAGATAATAACTTGCCAAAAAGGAACATCCCCAAAATTAGTCTTGGGGAAAGGTTTTTGTTTTTGTCTTTTAGGAGAATGAAGGTTAAGGAAGCTGAAGAACACTGGACAAATGAGACAACTGAAGAAAAGGGACAAATCATCTATCCCAAGAAACAGAGTGAAACGGTGTATGGGTATATATTATCTAAAAAAATTTTATGTCTTCCTAAATGTTTGTTTCTGCTTTTCTCTAAAGATTTAACACTCTTGGTTTTCTAATAGTCCCAGTTCAATTAAAATTTAAAGCTGACTTTGGAGTTGGAGAATGGCTCTCTCCTTCTTTAAAATCAAGCATGTTGTTAAAAGGAAAATGCAAACTCCCTGTATCATGCCAGAATAAGAGCCATCTTCTGCTATGGTACAGGACAAAAGCAAAATTAATTAAGGGACTATTCTATTACTAATCTCAACTCTTTGATTCTATTCTGATTCTTTAAACTTTTCTCAAAGTATAAATTTTATATCAAAATTTACAAGATTAATATATATATATATATATATATATATATATATATATATATATATATACATTTTAAACTTTGTTAAGATATGAATGGTCACATAGAGTACTAACTAATTCTAGAAAAAAGGCTAGCTGCATATATATGTTTTTGTGTTCGAGTCTCTTATCAGTTTTCTGCAGGAAATCACGGCCAGGCCTAACATCAACTGAAGTCTCCAGAAAGAAGATGGGGCCCCACAACAACAACAATTCCACGTGGACAATAATAATATCATTAAGCTGACAAACATCATCCACAGATCAGCTTTGAACTACAAGGTGCTCAGAGCAATTTTGAGACGACTAGCTGAGATGATCCAGTTTCAAAGACTACTTGAATAAGGACTTGAGATAAACCCTGAACTTTGGCATTATACACAGACTGGATAATGAAGGATATAGTTACCTCTCTTAGAATTTGACAATTAACCTAAAATTTTTCTTTCAGGATAAAGAAAACTTCGCCCATACCCAGCAGGAAGCAATTTTAAGAATACGACGCCCACATTCCCAAAGAGGTGGTGTGGGGCAGGTGGTTTTTTGGTCTTTTTAATGGGTTTTGGGTCTGGGATAATTTTCAGTATTTAGGGGGGTTGGTTACAAGTTATTGTCAAGGGTTAGGAAAAAGGCTAAGCAAAGGAGATTAGATTTAAGGTTCTTGTTTAAAAAAAAAAAAAGAAAGAAAGAAAGAAAGAAAGAAAGAAAGAAAGAAAGAAAGAAAGAAAGAAAGAAAAAAAGGAAAGAAAAGAGAAAGACAATTACTAGTTTTAAATACTTTACATTGGATTGAATTGTTTTATATTGTACACAAATTTGAAACTGATATTGTTAGAAAATGCTATATGTATATTTCTAATTGTATTTATTCCATCCATTTAACAATGTAATGCAAATTTCTGATCCTTGAATGTTATTATTATCAACTAATAGGATATAAAGAAATGAAAGCTAGTAGTTAGACATTATCATAGAACTTGTAGTCATATTGGATATGTTTTAAAAATTGAGCAGAGATGTTTTAGACAGGTCATCTTCAAACCCTTCAGAGATCTACAGAATATGGCATTTAAAATGTTTTAATAACTTAGAAAATTTTTCTTTTTTGAGACATGTCGGCTCCTGGCAGTACCAATCTACTTTAGAGAAAATATGGGCATTGAAGAAACTGCATATGGAGTCAACTTTCATTCTGGCAAAAGTTAGCCACTGGACAACAAAGTATCCTCGAATCAACAGGACAAAATGGACAGACAGATCACGAAACAAGGGACTACTGATTCTTGCCAAAACAAGTGTGGTTATGGCTTTATCAAAAGGCATCTTCTGAGGCCAGGACAATATGGCCCCATCCCTGAAGTGGCCTTCGCATCCGGAAAAGGTACGGTGCCCTTTTCTTCGAAGGCAGCTTAACAGGCAGAGGGCCGATGGATTCTGTTGTACAATGGAACAGCAGCTGAAAGCTCATGCCTCTCAAAAGTAGACTGGCATTTAATAGAGGGATGTGGAGAAGAAGGGGATGCTGAGATGAAGCCATATATACACAGCCAAGAAGAATGGACAGCTGAATTAAAAAACTGTCAACAATTTCCAGAATTTAAAATCCTGAATCATGACAGGACACTAGTGGAATTCAGGTGTTTCTGGTACGTGGACTGCTCTCACCCAATGTGAGGTTGAACTGTTGACCTTGTGTACATCCTACTTCACAAATGAGTCTGTCAGATACACTAAGCCTATAGGCTGAAGATGATGCCCCAACACTGCGGAGAAACCTCAGGTGACTGCCCAGGCAGCTGGCTGTTTCTGTCAACTCACAAAATTTTTTGGAAGTTGCTTGCATGCACTTCCTGTTTTTATTTTTGTTAGCTACTATTATTCCCTTCTTGGGTCTCTGAGGGAGTTGAAGATTAGTTAGTTATGGTTGAAGATTAGTTAGTTATAGTTGAAAATTAATTAGGATAGAAAGTGCATTAGATACATCTTGGATTTACCAAAATAGGATAGATAATGGAATTGTTTTCTCTGATTTGTCAAATACCTGTTTAGGTATTTATTACTTGTATATATTGTATATAGTTATTGTACTTTTGTATATAGTTTTTCTTTTGTTAGTTATAACCTTTTGCTTTCTTTTTCTTTTTATTAAAATAGAAAAGGGGAAATGTGGTGATAATCTAATTGTACTGAATTATTATTTTGATTGTATGTTAATAAATAAAGTTGTCTGGGAGTCAGAGCTATTAGAGCCATAGCAAGAGTGTGGCGGTGGTGGCACACGCCTTTAATCCCATAGATATCTGTGTGTTCAGGGTCAGAGCTATTAGAGCCATAGCAAGAGTGTGGCGGTGGTGGCACACGCCTTTAATCCCATAAGATCTCTGTGTGTTCAGGGATACAGCCAGCATTGGAGACATATGCCTTTAAGACCTAGGGGGCTGTACATTCAGACAGTGACGAGGCAGTCATGTGTTTGGGTTTACAACCAATGAGAAGGCAGAACAACATACTTTAAAAAAACAAACCGACAGGAAGTAGGTCTCTTTTCGCGAAGCTGGGACAGCAGGAGGAAGGGTGAGATTTTAGCTCTGAGCTCTGACTTCTCGGCTTTCTCTTTTACATTGTTTCTGTGTTTCTTATTTAATAAGACGGTTGGTTACATCTACAGGGATTAAAGGCATGTACCACCATGCCCAACTATATTTGCTTATTTTTACTCTGTGTGTATGAATATTTTTGCATACATACCTGTATGTACATCATATGTGTGCCTATTGGATCCCTGGGGTTACAGATGGTTGTGAGCCACCATGTGGGTGCTGCGAATCAAACCCAGTCCTCTGCAAGAGCAACAAGTGTTCTTAACCGCTGACCAATCTCTCTGTCTCCTAAGCAACAGCTTTTTAAGAAGGAGACTTTGTGACATTTTTATCCATCTCTGTCTAAGCCCTTTCCAGCATAATTGGAAAGCAGCCAAAGCCTCCATTTCCGGGAGAAGGGGAGGGATGATACTATCTCAGTATTCTGGTTTGTCAAATCTCACAGAAAGAACTGATTTTGTCCTACGTGACCCCAAGGTCAGGCAACAGCAGCTGTACAGTGTTAGATGTCGGGAAAAGTGGCCAAAAGCGGTGACAGGGGCAAGGTATGTCCGTGGTTGGTGGTGGCCTGAGGCCGCAGACAGGACAACAAAGCACCCACGGCTCCAGAAAAACAAAGGAAGGAAGGAAGGAAGGAAGGAAGGAAGGGAGGGAGGGAGGGAGGGAGGGAGGGAGGAAGGAAGGAAGGAAGGAAGGAAGGAAGGAAGGAAGGAAGGAAGGAAGGAAGGAAACAGGGCGAGGCCCTTAGGGAAAATCAAGACAGTCTGAACGATCTATTGGGCATGACAGCTCCACAGTTCGGAGCATTTGTGTAATCATGGGGAACAGAGTTCAGATCCCACCACCCATGTGACAAGCCAGCTATCTTGTGCACACCTGTAACACCAGCTCCAAGATGGGTAGAGACAGGAGGATTCATGGGGCTTAACAGCTCCTATCCTACCTGAAGAAGAAATGATCCCCAGGGATAGGGAGAGACCGTGCCTCAAAAGGAATAGTTAGAGAGTAACTAACAGAGGAGGATACCCACTGCCCTCTTCCATCCTACACACACACACACACAGGCATGCACACACATGCACGTGCGTGTGTGCACATAGATAAGTAATAAATCAGCTATAATAATGTATGAAGGACCCACAGACAACATACTCCATGGTGAAAGACTCTTCCTTTAACATTAAGAACAAGACAAAGATGCCAGTTTTCAGCCCTTTAGCACAGTACTAGAGTTCCTAGCCAGAGTAATTAGGCAAGAAAATCAAAGGTATCTGTCTTAGTCGTTATTCTATTACTGTGAAGAGACACTATGACCATGGCAAAGCATTTAATTGGGGCTTGCTTACAGTTTCAGAGGTTTAGTCATCATCACCATGGCAGGGAGCACACAGGCAGACATAATTCTGGAGAAGTAGCTGAGAGTTCTATACCTAGATCTCCAAGCAGCTGGAAGAAAGAGAGACACTGGGCCTGACTTGGGCCTTTGAAACCTCAAAGCCCACCTCCAGTGACACACTTCCTCTATCAAGCCACACCTACTCCAACAAAGCCACACCTCCTAATCCTTCTCAAATACTGCCACTCCCTGATGACCAAGCATTCAAATAAGTGAGCCTATGGGGGCCATTCTTATTCAAACTACCCCAGTATCCATGTTGGAAAGGAAGAAGCAACATTGTCTCTATTAACAAGCAACATGGGCAGCTGGAGAGACGGCTTAGCAGGTAAGAGCATGTCCTGCTTGTAGGAAGGCTCACAAATGCTGTTAACTCCAGCTTCAGGAGATCCGACGCCCTCTTTAGGCCTCCGAATGCCCTGCACTCATGTACACATTCCCACACGTAGACACCCATGCATACACACACATACTTTAAAATAATAAAAATAAATCTTTTCTTCAAAAATCAAGCAACATTTATACATAAAACTCTACCAAAAAATTGCTAATAATAATAAATGAATTCAGCAAAGCTACAAGATCCAAAATCAACACACACCAATCAGTTAGTTGTGTTCCTATGCACTAACAATGAACAATCAAATGGGAAGTTAAGGGGAAACGCCCCTTTACAATAGAATCACAAAGAAGGAAAATGCTTAGGAATAAAGTTAACCATAACTTGCGTACTGAAACCACAAAACTGCAGAACTCAGTGACATTCAAATGTAGAAATAATCTGTGTTCGTGGGAGAGAAGACATAATGTTAAGATATCAGTACTAAATCTTAAAATCAAAAGGGGTTGAAGCTGGAAATATGGCTCCATGGTTAAGAGCCTTGGCTGCTCTTGCAAAGGACTTTGGTTCAATTCCCAGACCCCACATGGTGGCTCACAACATCCACTTCTGACTTCAGCAGGCACTGCACACACAGGGCACACACGCACATGTAGACAAAACCTCATACACATGTAAATAAACACATCTTTTTTTAAAAGAAGCCAGCACTATAGAAAGTAATATGCAGAGTCTATATAATTTTATCCAAAAGCCAATAGTAGTTTTACAGAAATAGAAAAATCGACCTCAAATACAGATGAATTCAAGAGGCTCTGAATAACCACAACACCAAAAGTCAAAGTCCAGGGTGCCACACTTCATGATTTCAAAACATATACAGAGCTACAATTATCCAAACAGTGCCGAGTTGCTATGAAGACAGACCTATGGACCGTAGAACAGGCCAGATCTAGCAAAAATAAATCCCTGAGCATGTGATTCAATGATTGCATGAATTTCAACAATGGAGATGACAGAGCTGGACATCTGTCTGCAAAAGAATGAAATTAAACCTTATGTCACAAGAGCCAACTTACCATGGATCAGACACTCAAACATAAGACCTGAAACTGTGCAGCTCTTAGGGGAGACCTGGGAGCTGGGGGAGCATTGTGGCACCAGGCTTTGTGTATGGCGCTGACATCACAGTCAACAAAGGAAAAAAGAGACACGTCAGACCACCCCAAATTTTACAACAGCTGAGGGTCGGATGGTACAAAGGACCGAGAGAAAGGCAGCCACAGAACTGGGGGAAAAAATCATGTTCTATCCAGGTTCTATCCAGAAACATAAAGTTCTCCTATCATTCAATGATTTTTTAAAAATTCAATTTCAAAATAATCAGTAAAGCCAGTGCGATGGCTCACCTGTGCACTAAACCTGGCCACTGAACCTGACAACCTGAGTTCAATCCCCGGGACCCACACAGTGGAAAGAGAGAACTAACTCCTTCAGGTTCTCCTCTGACCTCCGTACATACATGACATGACTGCCTGTAATTCCAGCTGCAGGAGACCCAACCCCTTCTTCTGGTGCAGGGAAGACAGTGCTTGAGAGAACAGAAGGGCATACTCAAGCTCTCGTGGACACAGCCTGGACTCATGCCTACCGATCCACATTCACTATCCCAACCTTAGACCATCAACCTCAATCAAAACAATCTTTTTTTTCTTCTTTTTTGTTTTTTGTGTTTTCAAGACCAGGTTTCTCTGTGTAGCTTTGGTGCCTGTCCTGGATCTCGCTCTGTAGCCCAGGCTGGCCTCAAACTCACAGAGATCCGCCTGCCTCTGCCTCTGCCTCTTGAGTGCTGGGATTAAAGGCGGTGCCACCACCACCCAGCTTCAAAACAATCTTGTACAGAGATGGAGAGAGTAGTTAAGAGCACTGGCTGCTCTTCCAGAGGACCTAGGTTCAGTTTCCGGCACCCACATGGTGGCTCACAACTGTCTGTAACTCCTGTTCCAGGGGACCCGATGCCCTCTTCTGACCTCTGCAAGCATCAGGCAGTCAGATGGTGCACATACATACATGCAGACAAAACACTCATATGCATAAAATAAATAAATATTTTTTAAATAAAACAACTATCAATACAGCACTTAGTAAAATGTTAATCATAAACCAGTGCTCCGTGAACCAGTCTCTGATAACGGAGTGGTTTATTTGAAAACCTTCCTTTGAGGAAGCCATCCTTGTATTTAGCACTTAGAACACAGGTTTTATTTGACACAGAGGGTTGTTTCTAGGGCTTTGTCTCCAAAATAAAAGGGATGTTTATGGCCCTGGACAACCAGATCTATTGTGTGGCTCAGCACAAGGCGTTCCGATGACATCTGGTGGCAGGTTACCTCCACAGCACAAGCAAAATACGAAAGGCTCTTCAGAAAGCAAGCCGCAAACTCAGCATGCTGCATAGACACGTAGACACAGACATTGACTAGACTCTCGGGAAAGCTCACGACAGTGAAAGACAGAAACTTGAGATCCAAAATACTGAAGGGTTTCAGAAAGTGAGCCAATATGTAGCTCAGTTGGTAGAGCCCCAGGTTTGATGCCTAGCTTCTAGGTTTGATGCAGAAACCAGGCTGGTAATCTGTAACCCCAGCATGGAGACAGAAAGATCGGGAGTTCAAGGTCTTATGTGGCAAGTTCAAGGCCAGACTGGGATAAATTAAATCCCTCGTGTCTCTCCAAACAACAAATCAATAAACCTAGGAGTTAATGAAGAAAGGATTCTACAAGGTTACCTGACAGCAACCATCCCAAAAGATGCTCAGAACCACCAGCTTCCACAGACATCACCACAACTTCACACAAAAAAATCCTTCAAGGAGGTATGCCTTGGCGACTTATCATATGTTCAGTCTCAGACTGCTATCACTGTGGCCAAGGATGACTGTTTTGTCTTTAAACATCTCCCCTCATCTCAACCTATCTGAATATGCTCAGTATGCTGCTGTTCCCAAATAAATACATTATCATTTATCTAATCCCTCTCTGATTAGTTCTTCATTTAAGATGTAGTAGGCCCTGAAGTAGGCCAGCTCTCACCAACTGCAGTAAAGGAAGTAAGTAAAAATAATGTAGTGTCTGTTTCCTCTTTCACTAATAGACTTCTCTATTTTTTTATGTATGTAAGTATTCTATTTGCATAAATGCCTGCATGCCAGAAGAAGGCATTGGATCCCATTATAGATGGTTGTGAGCCACCATGTGATTGCTGAGAATTGAACTCAGGTCCTCTGGAAGAGCAGCCAGTGCTCTTAACCACTGAGCCATCTCTCCAGTCTCACTAATAGACTTGTAAAGATTTGTTGTTATTTTCCTTGCCGTTTGAATCAAGCTCTCTCTACACAGCCCTGGCTGTCCTGGAACTCTCTACGTAGACTAGGCTGATCTCAAACTCATAGAGATCCTCCTGTCTCGGCCTCCTGAGTACTAGGATTAAAGGAATATGCCATCACACCATGCTGATTCCTTTAAAATTTTGATTTATATGTGTATGTGTATGAAGGGTATGTCGATGCCCACATAGGCCAGTAGATGGCATCAGAGTCCTCTGGAAGAGCAGGAAGTACTCTGTTCTTCCAGAGACAGCTCTGAGCTGTCTCCCCAAACCCTTCATTTGGAACTGAAGAAATGGCTGCTTGGAGTACAGACAAATCTTGAGGTTTTCCTTGGAATGAGGCATACCAGTCCATAAGATATGAGCAGTTTGGGCTGGAAAGATGGCTCAGCAGTTAAGAGCACTGACTGCTCTTCCAGAGGTTCTAAGTTCAATTCCCAGAAACCACAGGGTGGCTCACAACCGTCTATAATGAGATCTGATGCCCTCTTCTGGCCTGTAGGCATACATGCAGGCAGAACATTGTATACATACATACATACATACATACAGAAAGAAAGAAAGAAAGAAAGAAAGAAGGGAGGGAGGGAGGGGAGGGAGGGAGGGAGGGAGGGAGAGGGAGAGGGAGAGGGAGAGAGAGAGAGAGAGAGAGAGAGAGAGAGAGAGAGAGAGAGAGAAAGAAAGAAAGAAAGAAAGAAAGAAAGAAAGAAAGAAAGAAAGAAAGAAAGAAAGAAAGAAAGAAAGAAAGAAAGAAAGAAAGAAAGATTGTATGCATAAAGAAAGGAAGGAAGGAAGGAAGGAAGGAAGGAAGGAAGGAAGGAAGGAAGGAAGGAAAGAAAGAGGGAGGGAGGGAGGAAGGAAAGAAAGAAAGAGGGAGGGAGGGAGGGAGGGAGGGAGGGAGGGAGGGAGGGAGGGAGGGAGGGAGGGGGAAAAAGATATGAGCCGTTTTCTTCAAGAAAGCTTCAAGGAGAATGCTCACATTTGCTGTGTTCTGTCTTCCTCCACCCCCTTCCACCCTCCTGTCTGGAAATGTGTGGTGGGGAAGGTACGCACGCTCTCACAGCACCCTTCATGCTGAGCGGTGAGCAGAAAACAGCTGGAATTTCCAGGGCTTCAGGAGGGTGAAGGCACCGTGCCAGCCCTCTAAAGACTATTTCCGACATCACCTAGGAAGGAAAAATAATATTAACTCATCTAGCTCTGAGCTGTTTTGGATTTCTGTTACTTTCCCAAAGTTCATCTTCACTGGTACAATCCAAGCAAAACAGCCCTCGGCAACTCCAGGCTCTTACTTGGTGGCCCATCCCTGTAGACTTAGAACATGAAAACACAGACAGACTCCAAGAAAGAGAAGGAACTGAGTGAAGCAGCTTGAATGTATTTCCCTCGTAGCCATGCTCTGTCTCCCTGAAGGAAAGAGGAGTAAATCCACAAGAGAAGACAAGAGTTTTCTCCTTAACATTACCCCACGTGGACACAATGAGGAACAGGGTCTGCCTGGTGCCTGGACGTCCACTTCAGATCCTATTGTCCTTTGAACCCTTACCTTATCTGCCACCCCGTCTTGCTGGTGATTCCCCCTAAATCTTCTCCATTTAGCCACTTTTTTCTTTTTTTTTTTTTTAATATTTTTTCCTTTATTTTTATTTTTTTGTATGAGTATTTTGCCCTCATGTATATTGGGACGCCACATGCATGCAGCACTCAAGGAGGCCAGAAGGGGGGATCAGATCCCCTGAAACTGGAGTTAGAGATAGTTGTGAGCTGCGGTATGTGTGCTAGGAATCAAACCCGGGTCCTCTCCAAGAGCAGCCAGAGCTCTTAACCACTGAGCCATCTCTCCAGTCCCTAAGCTACTTCTTTCTCTCTCTATTGTCCCTGTTTCATGCTGGAAGGATGAGGGTATAGATGTCAGATTAGTGACCTAGGCTTTAAAACCAGGCAGCTGGATTAGGAAGCCAGTCCCTGAGCCAGAACCCTTGTGGCCTTGAGTAAATTACTTCTTGATTTAAGACCTCATTTCCTAGTCTACAAAATGAAGATAACCTCCATCTCATGTGGTTGTTGAGAGTAATAAAGAGGACAGTCCTCATAAAGTATTTAGATAAATGCCTGGTAATGAGTGGTCATGTGGGCTAGGACACTCTCTCTGCCCCTCCCCTCCCCCTCCCCTCCCCTCCCCTCCCCCCTCACTGGACTGAAATTGTCTTCTTACTGACTTCGGCATACCCACGTTTCCTTACTTAAGTCATATTCCATGCTGTTGCCAATGTGATTTTTTTCTAGAAATAAGTCTCCTGCCTCAGCCTGTAGTGAGCTGGGGTTACAGCTTGTACCACCATGCTTGCCTTAGAAGGATTTTCAGGTCGAGAGTGACAGTCAGAGTCTAGAATGATTAGATAGATAGATAGATAGATAGATAGATAGATAGATAGATAGATAGATAGATAGATAGATAGATAGATAGATAGATACTGCTATGACATCATGGCTCAGTACATAAGGTCACTTGCTGCCCATCTGACAACCTGAGCTCAGTCTTCAGGAAATGATGAAAGGAGAGAACTGACTCCCACGAGCTGTCCTCTGAAAAAGAAAGAAAGGCCAGGCGGTAGTGACACGTGCCTGTAATCCCAGCACTCAGGAAGTAGAGGCATGTGACCTTTGAGTTCAAGGCCAGCCTGGTCTACAGCCCAGTACAGCCAGGGCTACACAGAGAAACCATGTCTTGGAGAAAAACATGTGCATGCCCACACATACACACACACACACACACACACACACACACACACACACACACACACACACAATAAATAAGTGTATTTTAGAATACCCGTATGGAGCTTACTGCCCTCTAATGGAAAGCCATACTTCTTAGCATCATATAAACTTTTTACTATCCAACCCTCTGACCTCATTTGACTCCTACTCGGTGTGTGAAAAGACACCCTCCTGAGGGCGACACGGTTGTATAAGCACAGCCTCAGAGCCCAAATCCCCAGCATGAAGGAGCTCATCCATGAACATCACTGTCTGGCTAATTGTTGCTGTGGATATTGACGTTACTACAGACATTTACATCATTAAATACATTTGTTAAACGTAAGTCATCTGAGTGGCTTGGGGCAACATCGAGGTGCGGGGAGGGAAAGGGAGGAGAGGAGAGAGGGAAAACTGCAGTCAGGATGGAAAATAAATTAAAACTTTTAAAAAGTCACAGAAAAGAGCGTGCATGTGTGTGTGTGTGTGTGTGTGTGTGTGTGTGTGTGTGTGTGTGTGTGTGTGTTTGAGCAGGGAGATCTTCCCAGACTATAGCAGGGACAACTCGGCTCTTTTCCAAAGTACAAAGATGATCCACCACAGGTCCACACAAGCCTGCACCCCCACATTATCAACTCCCACAAGAAGTGCGGCCACACCAACAGGCCCTGCCCCCAACAGAAGGCCAAGTAAGGAGAGGGTGACCAGATGGGTCAGTGGCCCTGGCGCCCCAGTAAAGACCCCCTCACTGACTGAAAAGAGAAAAGAAACAGTGCAGTATCGACTCAAAGCCAGGACCGGAATAGGCAGTGGGATGTGACCGAGTGTCAGAAACAGGCCCCACAAGCTACAGTCGCTGGACATTTTGACAAAGATGCTGAAAACATACACCACAGAAAAGAGCCTTTCCAACGAATTGTGCTGGGGAACTTGGATGCCCTCATGTAAAAGGGGATCTGGTGTTGTTTTAGGGTTTCTGTTGCTGTGAAGAGACACCATATCCACAGCAGCTCTTAAAAAGGAAAAACATTTCATTGAGGTGGCTTACATTTTTAGAGGTTAAAGCCATTATCATCATGGTGGGACATGGCAGCTTGCAGACAGACATGGTGCTTGGAGAAGTAGCTGAGAGTCCTACATTTTGGTATGCAGGCAACAGGAAGTGGTCTCAGACACTGGGTATGGCTTGAGCATAGAAAACCTCAAAGCCTGCCTCCACAGTGACACACTTCCTCCAACAAGAACACACCTACTCCAACAAAGTCACACCCCCTAATAGTGCCACTCCCTTTGGGGGCCACCTTCTTTCAAACCACCACAGATCACTCTGCATGAAAATCCATTTAAATGGCTTGAAGAACTTCACATAAGGCATGAAACATCGGGAGAGCAGGTCAGGATACAGCACAGACAAGAGCTTTCTGGAAAGCACGCCAAGAGCTGCAGAACTGACCCCAGGAACTGAGGAACAGAACTGCACAGAATTACAAAACTTGTGTACACAGCTGCACAATCGTCAGTAGAGACATGGAGGGGGGGGAGCAGCTCTGACATCACACATCCAACAGAGATCAGTGCCTACGATGTGTAAGAATCTCAAAACGGGATGCAGATATGACTCAGTTCGCCTGAATTCACCCCTAGCACCTTGTAAACCAGGGGATGCGTGCCTGCTAGCCAAGCATTCCGGAAGTGGAGACAGGAGGATGAACAGTTCAAAGTCATACTCAGCTATGTAGGAGTTTGGGGCCAACTTGGGATCCTTAAGACTCTGTCTAAAAGAACTTAAAGTTAATAAATAAATGGGCAAACAAAATGAACAGAGAGTTCTCAGATGAAGGAAGCAAAAATGATCTGGAAAGGGTTCAACATTCTTAGCCATCAAGGAAATGTGAATCCAAGTCACATTAAGATTCCGGCTCCCGTCAGAATGGTCTCGGTGCTGGCTGGTTTCATGTCAGCTTAACACAAGCTGGAGTTACTTGGGAAAAAGAAACCTCAGCTGTGAAAATGCTCCCACTAGACTGGCCTGTGGACAAGCCTCTGGTGCAATTTCTTGATTGATAATTGATGTGGGAGGGTCCAGCCCATTGTGGGCAGGGCCACGCCTAGGCTGGTGGTCCTGGCTGCTATAAGAAAGCAAGCTGAGAGAGCCATGAGGGGCAAGGCAGTACGTGGCACTCTTCCAGGCTCAGTCCAAGCTCGGTCCCAGGCTCGGTCCCAGACTTGGTCCCAGGCACTTTAACCCACTGAGTCACCTCATCAATGGCCTGAAGATTCTAATTCTAACCAAGTGTCTGTGTCAGTCAGCTTCGAGTCTTCCCATCACTGTGACAAATTCCTGAGAGAAGCGACTTACAGGCAGGAAAGGGGAGGGGTTGTAAAACTCCATTTAAAAGGACCAAACAGATGCAAACTACACCGTGTTCACAGAGTAGAAGGCTCGACTTTGTAAAAAAAAAACGACAAGGTTCCCCAAATTAATCTATAAATTCAATACAAACCCATTACAATTCCAACTGTTTGCTTTCTAACTTTCCAGTCTCACTCAAGGAGTTTGTGGGAGACGGGAAGGGGAATTCCTGGAAAGAAGCTGTGACCATAAGGCTAAGTGACTAATTGACAGAGAACTCCAGTGACATGGAGAGAATGTTCCAAGTCCAGAGCCAAATTGTCTTGGGGCATCTTTGCCCTCTTAATAGCCATTTATCACACTCCTCTATGTGTGACCTAACATCTTTGTGATTATTAGAGAAATCCTTTGGTTGTACAGACCCCTAGGCCCCCAGCTTCCACTAACCAAAAGGCTAAGAATGCCATCTGAGAGCGTGAGGCTTACAGCGGGCCCCCCAGACTGGGCTGTCACCGCCCGATGCCCCCTCCAATCAATGTAACTGAGAAATGTCTTGATCTACAACTTTCTTTGTTTTGTTCCTGCAGAACTTCATGAACCCGTTAAGCGAGTTGGAGCATGGTATTTGTGGAAACCTAAATCTATGTTCTCAGGCCATGGTCTCTCATACTGTTTCATATCTTTTGTTTCTTTGTGTGGGGGTGGGGGCTGTTTCCTTTGGCGGAGCAAAGCCATTGACATTGCTAAAATATTCATGACCTGTAGAAAACACCTAGTAGGGCTGGAGAGATAACTCATTGCTCAGTTAAGAGCACTGGCTGCTCTTCCAGAGGACGTCGGTTCGATTCCCAGCATCCACACGAAGGCTCACAACCCTCTGCATCCCCAGCTTAAGTGGATCCGATGCCAACTTCTTGGCCTCTGCAAGCATACATGTGGTGCACAGACATGTATGCAACAAAATACTCAGATGCATACAAAATAAAGTCAAATAAAAAAAATTTTTAAGTAAAGAAAAATTTGTTTTAGAAAAGCAAAAAAAGAAAGAAAGAAAGAAAGAAAGAAAGAAAGAAAGAAAGAAAGAAAGAAAGAAAGAAAGAAAGAAAGAAAGAAAGAAAGAAAGAAAGAAAGAAATACTCAGCAGTGAGTTTGGAGGTGGGATTAATCAACATTGTAATAAATTTGGGGGTATCTGGAGATTTGCTCAGACCTTTTCCTAAATGTAATTAGGATTTCATAATAGTGCCACAAGATTAGGCAACAGGCCAGCAGTTTGGGTAGAAACCAGCCTCACACCCACAACTATACAGGAGCTGCCCTGAGAAAGGAGCCAGTACGGGAAAGACTAGTCACTCAAAAGGAAAATCTTTTACGTTGCATTTCCTCTTTATGCTTTTCACATCCTCAGTTCAGAGAAGAAAGCAGAATTCAGCCAGGCGAGGTGGCACATAGTGGCACACAGCCTTCGATCCCAGCACTTGGGAGGTGGAGGCAGGAGGGTCAGCCATTCCAAGAGACCCTGTCTCAAAAAGAAAAAACAGTACAGCAGCTCTGAACTTGGGGTGAGAAATGTTCCTCCCCCACAAGCCAACTTCTATCCAGCTAAGCGGTTCCTTCCAGGAGGATGTGGGCAAAAACTTACAAGATGTCCCAATCCCCTGTCCTAAAACGTCACTGTAAAAATCAACAAAGCCTCTTGTTGCTGCTCTGAACAGAAATAGTTTACAGAGGGGGCCTGGTGTGTCCCAGGAGGCAACCAAGAGCTTTTCAAAGGCAACTCTGACTTGCAGGAAATGAACCAAAACCTGTGGGGCCCCAGCAGGATGATTCACTCAGTCAAAGCAGGAATCTGTGCTCTTCTGAAAAAACACCAATGTGATGTCAGCCAGGAAACCCACACGGTGGGGGCCTAACACAGTTGGCTTCAAGGATGCTGAGGTCCCATGGAGACTTGATTTCCAGGGCTGGTGTACAGATAAAGGTATTCACCGTGCAAGCCTGGTGATATGGTTCAGTTCCAAAAACACACAGTGGAAAGGGAGAGTGGATTCCCACATGTCGTCCTCTGGGGTGTACACACACAATCAATTATTAAATACATTTTTAAAAATTAGTTTTTCCAACTAAAGTAGGGTCACTAAAAGTACACCACCATCAAGTGTGCCTCGGCATCCCCAGAAGAGCTTCCTGTGTTCTTTCTGAGATCCGCTATAGGTGTCCTGGGGTTGTTTCCAGCCTGGCCAGCATGTACTCTCCCCTTTCCCTCTGGAAACTTCTTTGCAGGAGACTTTTGGTTTGGTTTGGTTTGGTTTGGTTTGGTTTGGTTTGGTTTGGTTTGGTTTGGTTTGGTTTGGTTTGGTTTTCAAGACGGGGGTTTCTCTGTGTAGTCCTGAAACTCACTATTTAGACCAGGCTGACCTCAAACACCCAGAGATCTACCTGCTACTCCTGTCCAAGTGCTGGGATTAAAGGGGTGTGCCGTCATGCCCCGCAGTCCCATTTAAATCAAGTACTGTGAATATATCCTGAGCTACTGAAAGCACAGAAGAGCACACCCTTTGAACTTTATTTGTGGGGAGTTTGTATTTTTTCCAAGAGTCAAAAATTCTTGAACTGATGTGGAGCCAGCATCAGACCACTACTGGAAAAACATTCTAGGTATGAGGAACAGAATGTGTAAAGGCACAGAGTACAGAAAGAACACTGTGTCTTTGCAGAACAAGAAATCAGTATGATCAGAACAAAGGTCTGAAGGTGGGAAGCAAACGCAGAGGGGAGGCAAGACTATGAATTCTTAGGTTTCCTGCTCTGTCTGGTGGAGAACACACACCCCCTCCAGCCCTTCCCTTGAGGTAGTTCTGGCTCTGATCCCGGCTCATTCCTCCACACCCATCCGTACTCAGATGTAAAGGACATTCCGCAGATTTCCCCGGGGCAGATCTCTTGTCTCTGGCACCCTCAGTCTTCCGCTCTGTCTCAACTCAGGGACATCTCCATCCATCGGTCCACATGTGTCCCTTTCCTTTGGGTTAAGCCTTGAAAATCTCCTGCAGTCGCTAAGCATTGACAATGGAAAATTCCTCTGTCTCCCCTCTCCGGGAAATCTCTCTTGAATTTGTATAACAGCTGGAAGCTATTGTTTCATGTGTGCTTTTGGTTTGGGTTTTGTTTTGTTTTATTTATTTATTTATTTTATTCATTTTACATACCAACCTCAGTTCTCTCCTCTCCCAGGGTCACCCACCTGCCTAAGCTGTTTCGGATGGGAAGATAGAGTCAGCCTCTGGGCAGCACCCTGACATCCTATTTCCCACAGCTGTTCAAACTTCTAGTGTTATATTAAACCCTTTGCTCCCAGAATGCACAGCGTGGCTTCTAACCAGATTCAAGACAAAGTCTTCTATATTGGATGTGTTCTGGAATTCTTAGCTGATCTCTTGTGCTGTAAAGTAGCGATAGCCTTGTACTGTGTTAGTCCACCACATGCAATGTCAGTATCTGCAAATATTACAGCCAAAGAGCTTTGACAAACAAGACTTTCACACACCAAGCAGCTACAGTCATAGAACATCATGTTGGAAATGAAGAATGTGAGGGTTGTGGATGTGCAGGGTTTCCTCTGGGTGTGCTGAAGAACTTAGCAAAAGCCGATGACAAGTCAGAGCTTCAAACCCCCCACTAAGTGCATAGAATTCAAGAAAACACCAGGGTGTCTTAAAGGGATGCTTACGTAACCCAGACTGATGTCAAACTTGAAATCCTTCTGCTTCAACTTCAAGGGCTGGGATCACAGATGTGCACCACTGTGCTTAGGAAGGATTTTATTTCTTATAAGGTAATGTCTGTATTTCTAAAAACCCCAAACCAGAATCTGCTCTTGTGGTTGACCAAATTATATACAAATTAAATTCATCTCTTTTTCAGCATGATTAAGATCATATTGTTAGTAAAGAAACAATGGATTATGAGACTATAATGGGAACGTTGGGTAAATTTCAACCCCTTTCAATCCCCAAATTATACCAGTCAATGTTCCTTCACCAACAAAAACAGCCATTCCACCCACCCAAAAATGTCAGCTAAGGTAGGTGTGGTGGCATAGGCCTTTAATGCTCGCACTGGGGGGGGGGGGCAGAAGCAAATCTCAGAGTGAGTTCTAAGACAGCCAGAGCCACATAGAGAAACACTGTCTCCAAAAAAAGAAAAAGAAAGAAAAGAAAAAGAAACAAGAAGGAAAAGAAAACAGAGAAAAAGTCACCTTCTCCCTTCACAACCATTGCATAATTGCCTTGTCCAAGGTAGCCACTTTGAGGGGGCATTCTGATTGTTCTTCAGACCCACACTCAGGTCCCAACACTTCCGGACACAGCAATGCTCAGGTCCTAACAGATCCAAGGAGAAGGACCACGGAGTGTGACTAGAAAACAAATACCAGAAGAGACTAACTTCAGGTGTTCCCTGTTTGTATCAGAAAAACCCTGGGGTTCTAAGGATGTTACGGAAAGGAGAAAGAAATTTGTTTACATGTATTATTTATTTGTTTGTCTCAGGGTTTGGGGGTACACATACCATCAGTGCACATGTAGAGAACTCAGAAAACAGTTTTCAAGAGTGTGTTCTCTCCCTCCACAATGTGGGTTCCAAGTTCAGGTTGTCTGGCTTGGTCTCCTTACCTACTGAGCCATCTCACCCGTCCAAAAACGTAGTTTTTGATTGTGCTGAATTTGTTAATTTAGATATGTGAACTTGATATGAGTATGTTCATATATAAAACTTACTGAAATGATTGGCTGAAACCTTACAAAAGGGGCCTACATTAAGATAAGAAGAAATGCACAGACTTCCTTGGTACTCCAAAGAACAAGATCTCCAAAGGCTCTGAGAACTTGGAACCCTACTCAGCAAGAAGCTCCAGCCACAGAGAGCGTTTGCTTGGCAGGGTGAACAGTACACCACTGCACTACACCCATTCTCCATCTCTCTGTCAAAACCCAATCTTCACCAGTGCATAGAGCCCATGCTGAACTAGCAAGACACCCTGGTGAGACATTTCTGTGCCAGGAAGTGCAGGGGGAGGGGGAGGGCATTCCACAGAAATTAAGTCACCTTCCATTCTGTGAAAGTTCTTGCTTCCGGTTGGATCTGGTACTTCAAAGCGTCCCCTCCACAGTGAATGAAGGAAGAAGTATACAGCCTTTGCAGTGGGGAGCACTGGGTATCTATCCCATGGGGCACAATGCTGTGACCTAGTTAGTAACCCCTGAGAGTGCCACAGGGTGGCAGCATGGTGCCTTGAAAAGTTCACTGGTTTCAAAAAGGAGCAAAGTGACCTTGATTTTAATTTATCGCCTGGAAAGCAAAAACAAGCAGCTTTTGTATAAGGTTACAGCAAGTATAAAATGAAGCAACCGACAAGAAAGTTCTTCAAGAGACGCACATCTCTGGGTGTCAGTCCAGAGTAAAAACTGCCCCAAACGGATCGTAAAAACAAAACAAAACCAGCAGTGAGGCCAGTGAGATGCTCAGTGGGTAAAGGTGCTTGTGGAACAAGGTTGATAACTAGAGTTGATCTCCCAGCCCCACATGGCAGGAGAACTGACTCCAGCCCAGTTATCCTCTGACCTCCACATGCACAAACCACACACACACACACACACACACACACACACACACACACACACACGTGCGCGCGCGCGCTACAGCAATACAGTAATAATTTTTTTTTTTTTTAAAGAAAGAGCAGTGTAGCAGAACTTTAAAATAACAATAATGCAACCGCCCCGTCTAACACTCGAGCTAGGACGCTGGCACAGTGGCCATTAGTCCTGAAGTAGGACGCTCACTTCGGGAGCGAACGGAGCTGGGATTTACCAGCTGCCTGCCCAGAACTGTTAGGGGAGATATACATCCGTACTTTCCAGCGGCAGAAAGGCGGAAAGGCTTGTTCTAGGCTCAGCCATGCCCTCTCTAGTCAACACAGATTGTTGCTCTTCCCTTCCAGAATGTACCAACCCTGACCAGCAGAGAGCAGCAACTCCCCACTCATGGTCCAGTGCGCCGCTCCATGGCTTCAGTTTCAGAAACCTGGGCTTCAATCCCAACTGACCAATTTGGACCTTGGATTAGGGAATCTCATCTCTCCAAACTGTGGTTTCCCTAATCTGGAATCATGGAACAATAAAATGGAACTAATCCCTATAAGGTCAGTGAAATGATACGGGTAAACAGCAAAACATTTTCCAAACATTAGTTGTTGTTAAACATCAAAATAAAGGATCTGATTTGATTCAATTCTTACCAGCTAAAAGATGAAAAATATAGTTCCCATTTTTCAGATGAAGAAACTGAGGCTCAAAGGAATTCCACAAGACCTGAAGATTCACAAGGCAAACAGCAGCTTTGCACTGAATTTTTACAGACTCCATATCTTACAGTAATGGAGGTTTGCCTTGAGAAGTTCATCCATAACCCTTCTGAGTTTATGATCCCAAGGCCTGTGATCCCTGTGATCATAAGGGCCACACAAGCAAGTCAGTGGCCCAGCTTAAGACCTAAAGAGTCATCAGACTGAGTTCCCAGTCCAGTGCTCCATCTGCCTCATTTTTCTGCTTCTAAGTGTTTCTTTGGTGGTATCTCACCTGTGAGTCTTGTTCCCCTGGCTATATCAGAGCTAAAAAGAAGGGGAAATTCCTCAAGCAGAGATCATGGCTATGAGAAAGCATTTGCTACATTAAACAGGACTCAGGAAACAGCAGGAACAGTGTGTGTTCACATACACACGAGGGCAGAAGTTCAGGCCATGTTTGGCGGCACATGCCAGAAATCCCAGCACTCAAGAGGCAGGAAGACTGTGTGCTTGAGGGTATACAGGGAAAGCGTGTCTCAAAAATACATTATGGCCTAGAGAGACGGTTAAGAGTGTTTGCTGCTCAGTCATGAGGATCAGAGCTCAGATTCCAGCACCCATGTTGGGTGGCTCACGACCACCGACCACCTGGACCCTGATGCTCTCTTCTGCCTTCTTCTTCCCTCTTTAGGATATGTTTCTAGAATTCTCCAGTAAACATGTTTCACTGCTATGACCACAACAAGTAATTCACATGAATACTACATTGCTTTCCATTTTCCCCTTAAAAGATTATGACATTAAGAGTCAAGACTCGGGACTGGAGAGATGGCTCAGAGGTTAAGAGCACCGACTGTTCTTCCAGAGGTCCTGAGTTCAATTCCCAGCAACCACATGGCGGCTCATAACCATCTGTAATGAGATCTGTAACCATCTGTAATGAGATCTGGCACTCTCTTCTGTATGCATAATAAATAAACAAACCTTAAAAAATATTAAAAAGAAAAAAAAAGAGTCACGACTCAGGCTCTGTCCATTTCACTAACTGCAACTTTGTGTGAGTCTTTTAGCTGCACTGAGCCTCAGCTCCTCTGCCTGAGCTGTAGAGAGCATAAACTCTATCTCACCTCACCTGGAGACTCACACTCTCTCGACCTCCAGTCATCCCCTAGGTCTCAGCCAAGCTTCTGGGCAGAGGTGAGTCCTTCCTCTGATTCACTTCTCACTGCCCTAATAAATTCCTCAGCTGGCCACAGCCTGGCTTTTGCCCTCCCCTACCAACAGGATTCCACAGACGTCTCCACATTGTCTCTGCAGCTCTCAGAGCTCTCCACACTGGGACTCTCTGTGGAACCCTGACTGGCTTGGAGCTTCCTATGTAGACCAGGCTGGCCTCCAGCTCACAGAGATCTACTTGTCTCCGCCTGCCTCGCCCTGGGACTAAAGGCGTGTGCCACACCCAGCAGTCCTTGAAACAAACAGATGAAGTCTGCTGGCTTATAGTCACCTGGGTTTCCTCAGCCCCTCCGGCTGCCGTTTTAATCCTGTGGAAGGTACCTGGAGCCCATTCCTGTCTCTCTAGATGATGTCAACCAAACCTGCACTGCCCAGCACCAGAGAGGCCCTCACTCCCACATCAGCTCCGTCTGCCTCTTGGAGCCGTGGACCTGGTGGCAAATACAGAAGAGGCCCACCCTCTGCCAAGCGCACCAGGCTTCCTAGGTGTGGCCACCCACAGCCAAAACCCAGGGCCACTCAATGGGAGTTTTCTCCCACCTTCCTGTAGCTCCCAAACCCTCTGAGGACTCCCCCAGACCCTTATTCATTCAGAGAGATCATTATGGACGTCCAGACACTCAACTCTAGGGACCAGCTCCCTACTGGTCCCCTGACTTTACTGCTTTATTCTGGATTGGCTAAAAATGCCAGGTAGTGATGGTGGTTGGTTTGTTTGGGAGTTTGGGGTTTTATTTGTTTAAAGTTTTGTTTTGGTGTTTGTTGTATTCGTGTGTGTGTGTGTGTGTGTGTGTGTGTGTGTGTGTGTGTGTGTGTGTGTGGTTTTGTTTTTTTTTTGTCTTTTGTTTTGTTTTGTTTTGTTTTTTTGAGACCAGGTTTCTCTTTGTAGCCCTGGCTGTCCTGTAGACATTCTGTAGACCAGGCTGGCCTGGAACTCACAGAGATCCACCTACCTCTACCTCCCAAGTGCTGGGATTAAAGGCATGCGCCGCCACTGCCCGGCAAGATTAATTTTTATTTTTATGTGCATGTGTATTCTGCATGCATGTATTTAAGTGCACTGTGTGTATACAGAACCTGAGGAGGACAGGAGGAAATGCCAGATATACCCTGGAACTGGAGTTATAGCAGATTGTGAGCCAACGTGTGGGTGCTGGCAGCCACATCTGGGCCCTCTGTAAGAGCAGCCACTGCTCTTAACCACCGAGCCATCTCCAAACCCTTGTTTTGTTTTTGAGACAAGGTCTCAATTTTGAAACAAGTTCTCATGTAGCCCAGGCTGGCCTCAAACTTAGTTTACAACCAAGGATGCTCTGTCCTCTGGCCATACCCCTCACCTGCCCACCTAAACCCACCACATCTGGAGTACTGTCAGGTCAACCCAACCTCCATCCATCAAAAGGTTCCCATCCTTCAAGCCAGACAAAATGTCTTTTCTTGAGCGTGCTAAAAGAGCCACGATGAGGGACAGGCTCGGGGAGACAGTGAATCTGAGGACCAGATTATCATAAGGAACTTTCTTTTTTTTTTTTTTTTTTTTTGGGTTTTTCGAGACAGGGTTTCTCTGTGTAGCTTTGCGCCTTTCCTGGAGCTCACTTGGTAGCCCAGGCTGGCCTCGAACTCACAGAGATCCGCCTGGCTCTGCCTCCCGAGTGCTGGGATTAAAGGCGTGCGCCACCACCGCCCGGCGCCATAAGGAACTTTCTTGATGTGAGAATCTAGAAGCCTTGCTTTCAGGAGGCCCTTGAAACAAAGGTAGAGTTGGCCTTTCAAGTCCTTCAACATTCACAGAATGAAGAGAATGTCAGGCCTGGGAAGGACTTCAGAGAAAACAAATCCCACTCCCTCTGCTTTTCCCCCCAGGGACGCCTACGCCCAGGGAGGGGCAGAGGCCTGGCAAACCATCTGGCTAGTGGTGGGAGGAAAGGCTGGGCTCCCTTGCCTACTGGAGGACCCATCTCAGCAGGTCCCCAGCCTGCAGAGAAAAGAGGAGGAGGAGCCTGGAAGAGCAAGAGCTGCAGAGCCTGGCTCTGGGCCTGGCCTGCCGGGCTCCACAAGGCCTCAGTAGTTTTCCATCGCCAGTAGGCCAGCGCTGGGCTGGTGCTCCCCTCTCCCCTTGCCCTCCACATTCCTCTGCAGATCAGGCAACACACAGTGGCATTCAGGGGCCTGCTGGGGCTGCAGAAGAAGCAGGGATAGGGGCAGAAACCCAGATACACGCAAGACTTCCAGATAAGGGTTTGGCCAGAAACACACGGGTCGGGAGAGATCACAAAGATGCCAGTAAGGTGAAGGGTCCCAGGCCTGCATGCCTCCATCCATCCATTGCTCCAAAGATATGGCAGGCCCTTTCTCAGAGGCACGCAGGAGAAAGACAACACAGATATGCACGTTCACACACCCCCAGACCATGCCTCTGCCATCCCCAACTGTTTCATCTATAACAAACATGAGACAAGGAATGTGGACAGATCCTGAGCCACCTGAGGTCTGGGAGACAAGAGTTAGACAACATCAATCTTACTCAGCACAGAGACATTCCTTAATTCCAGAAAATTCACTGGAATTCCTTTATTCTGTTCCTGGGAGCTGGAGTGAATCTTGGCACACCACCGCCACTGTGACCCTTCCTTTGGGCCTTGACATTCCCATTTTGTCCCCATCTGTACGAACATCTTTAGGGACATCTGTGAAGTCCTCTCTTTGATTCTCAACTGGTTGCCCCCCTTCAGCCCTGTGGTTGCTACCAGAAAGATGGGCTGAATACATTTATAAGATCCACCACACAGAAGGGTGGGAACAAGACCTTAAACGCATCAAGCTGTGACTCCAGGCCAAGCCAGAACCTCCCTCTAGCCATTAGGTGAGCACCTGAGGGCGAGCTGGCTGCCCACACTTAGCTCCATGCTTGGGGAGGGCAAGCGAGAGCCGCAGACCCAGCTCCGCACCTTAGTTCGACCCTTTGAGCCCCC